>NC_133510.1:81475000-82720833 GCF_049354715.1 Callithrix jacchus
TTTTATTTATTTTTTTGTATAAGAAAGTTGGAACTGTGAATTCTGAGTTCTGAGTCTGATCTTTAGAAATATCTATTTTAAGAACTGGAACATTTGAAGAGCAAGACATCTCTACAACAGGTTGGCATGTGTAGGAGAACTATATTTTGTATACTTTGCATGATCTGAGCAGGATCGCTCTAATGGTCACAAGCACAGATTATTATAATTGAAATTAACCTTTTGGTTTATTCTTGTTAAGAATGTACCTTTTGATTGGCATTATAAAATGCTTAACACATGAAAGCACCTTCTTTTGGAGTTGCTACAGTGATTACAGAGAAACATAACTTTTCCCTTAGCCAAATGAAGCAAATTATAGTGAGGGCTGCAAAGAAGAAAATTACATGTTGTCAACAATTTGGGCAATAGAGTAATAATTTTAATAAACACTTTACCTATTAATTTTGTCAATCGCTTTCTTCCTATGTGTTTCTGTTGGATGACTAACCCTTCCGATGGTCTAGACAGGCTCACGTTAAAAGTTTTCTTCTTCAGCAAAGGTTTTCTTGGAATTTTCATAGCATTTAATATTTTTAATCATTTATCAAAAATTAGAATAAAAGTGGCTAGTAATACTCACAGTTGTTGAGAAGGGAGATAATTTGAAAAAAATATCTGACAGTGCACTTAATCTCAGATTTCAGGTGTCACAGAATCACTTATGAAGATTATTTAACATATAATGCCACTGGCTACATCTCCGTGGATCTCAAGAGGGTAAGTAACATTTACATTTTTGATACAGACATTTCTGATGCACCCCAAACATCTGAGAATCAAGGTTAGAAAATAATACAAACTTCATGTATCAGTTTAGAAAACTGACTTAAAATTTTATACCAAGAATGAGAGTGACTCTTTCCAGCATGCTTACATATAAGTTTTAAAATGCTGTTAAATTCTCTGTTAAAATATGCATGTCATCTACAATTAAAAGTTGATAAAAGGCGCTATCTGTGTATTAGCAAGTTGCTTAAGCTACTTAAATCCTGGTTTCATCTTATATAAAATGATCAATAATAGCATTTTTATCATTGAGTTGTAAGGATTAAATGAGATAATATGTAAGGTGTTGGGCATTGAGCATGGTACAGAGTCAGCACTCACTGAATGTTGCATATTGATTTTACCATTACTATTTTTGCATATATATGATGATGATGGTTCTTATTTAAGTAACAAAATAGAATATATAGTAAAAAATTTGTAACTTCTCACTCATAAATATCAGAATTGGTTTTAATTGGTTTCTAGAACTCTTGCATCAGAATAGAAAAACCAGAACATGTGGACTGAAAGGATTCAGATTTTTTGCAAATAACTAGTCTTAGTATAACCTGGCAAACTTTGCAAAGGAAAGCAACATAATGAGAGAGAGAGAAAGGGTACAAAGGAAATAAGTTTGCTTTCAGGACTGTTCCTTTTATCTATTGCTGCATAACAAACCACTCTAAATTTAGTTGTATTAAAACGACACTTAAAAAATATTATCTCTCATAGTTCCTGCATTTATTGGGATCAGCCAAATTTCTCTTTGTTAGGATTTAACATGTGATGGAAGTCTGTGACTGGAACTGGAGACATATCAAAGGCTTTTAAAAAATACTTTATAATGTTCAACATTATTAATCATCAGATATGCAAATCAAGACAACATTGAGATGTCATTGTATACCAGTCCAAATGGCTTTTATATAAAAAGTCAAAAATATTGGGAGACCAAGACAGGAGATTCACATGAGGCCAGGAGTTCAAGACCAGCCTGGTCAACATAATAAGACCCTACTTCTATGAAAAGTAAAAAAAAAAAAACTAGCCAGGCTTGTGCTTGTAGTCCTAGCTACTTGGGAGTCTGGTGCAGGAGAAAGAAGGATCACTTGAGCCCAGAAGTTCCAAGCTTTAGTGAAATATGATTGTATCACTATACTCTATCCTGGGTACAGAGCAAGACCCCATCTCTAAAATAAATAAATAAAAATAGAAAAACAACAGATGTTGGCATGGATGTGGAGACAAGGGAATACTTACACACTGTTAGTGGGAATGCAAATTAGTTCAACCTTTATGGAAAATGGTATGGAGATATCTCAAAGAACTAAAAATAGAACTAACTATTGACCCAGCAATCCCACCACTGGGTATCTACTCAAGGGAAAATAAATTGTTACATTAAAAAAGATACCTGCCCTCGAATGGTTATTCCAGCACTATTCACAATAGCAAACACCTGGAACCAATCTAAGTGTCAACCAATGGTTGACTGGATAAAGGAAATATACAGATACACTATGGAATACTATCCTGCCATAACAAGGAATGAAATAATATTTTTGGCAGCAACATGGATGAAGCTGGAGGCAATTATCCTAAGTGGACTAACTCAGAGACAGAAATCAATCAAATCTAATATCACATGTTCTTATTTATAAGTGGGAGCTAAACAATGGGTACACATGGACATCAAGATGCAGATAATAGAAACTGATGCCTCCAAAGGCAGGGGAGTAGGAGGAAGTGAGGGCTGAAAAATTACCTGTTAGGTACAATATTCAATATGTGGGTGATGGGGACACTAGAAACCCAATCCCCACTCTGATGCAATATATGTATGTGACAAACAAGCACATGTACCCTCTCAATCTAAAATAAATAAATAATATACATTTTCCTTTGTTTAACAAGTTTCGTATTTACAAATTATTACAAAATAGTTTTTTACACCAGATACCCTGTTTTCACAATCATTAGCAATTTACATTAGTATGGTACGTTTATCACAATTAATAAACAAATAATGATATACTATTATTAACTAAAGTCCAAACTTTATTCGAGCTCTTCAGTTTTACCATAATTTTGTGTTTTGCAATTTCATCCAGGATAACACATTACATTAATATGTTAAATTATATATTATCTTAGACTGTTTTCTGCTGCTATAACAAGATGCTACAGACTGAATAATTTATAAAGAAAGGAAATTTATCTTTCACAGTTCTGTAGGCTAGGAATTTCAACACCCTGGCACTGGTACCTTGTGAAGGTTGTCTCATGGAAGAAAGGCAAAAGGCAGAAGTGAGCACACTAGACAGAGAAGTAAGACTGAACTAATTTTTTTATCAGTAGCTCAGTCCCTCATAACTGACTCACTTTTGTGATCCTGGCATTAATCAACTCAAGAGGGCAGAACCCTCATGATCTAATCAGCTCTTCAGACCCCCACCTCTTAGTACTGTTACAAAAGCAATTAAATTTTGACTTGAGTTTGGTGGGGACATTCAAACCATAGCACATACATAGTCATTTCTCCCTAAATGCCTTAAACAATCTTCAGTCTCCCTTTGCTTTTGATGACCTTGAGAGTTTTTAGGAATAAGAGTCAGGTCACTCATATAATGTTCCTCAATTAGGATTTGCCTGATATAGTCCTCATGATTTGACTAGGAGTATGTGTTTTTTGGGGGAAGACCATGGAAGTAGAGGGACATTCTCATCACAAAATGTCAAGGGAACAGTCTATCAATATGGCCTCCCACTGTTGATTAGCTGTATTTATTTTCTATTACTGCTGTAACAAGCTATCAACAAATTTAGCAGTTTAAACAACAACAAAATCTTACATTTTTATAGGTTGCAAGTCCAACATGAATCTCATTAAAATCAAACTGTCAGCAGAACTGTGCTGTCTTTCAGAGGCTCTAGAATAGTGTCAGGTTCTAGCCCAATCTGAGGTCCCAGGGGAGTTGGTGGGCAGGAAGCTGGAAAATCACTCAAAGAATCATAAGCAATTTCAACATGACTTTATTCTCTCTCTGTGCATTAGTGGTATGTACAGAGTCAGCAAAGTAATTCTATCCTTTGCAGACAATAGTAGCTCCAAGCGAAGCATAAGCTCATGTGAGTGGTCACTTAATGTGCCTCACGTGATGTGGTTACATAATATACTGAGTTTGTACCTGTGCTGCAAACCTGCTGAGTCTTGCTGTGCAGGAAGGCTGCCTTGGCCTACTCCTGACTAAAGTTCAGCCATTTCCCTTACAAATAGCACCCATGTTTTTTCTTTTCTGGCTTCACCCATGTTTTTTCTTTTCTGCCCTCTTTCCCTGACTCCTAGTAACTTTCTCCCACCATCAAAATTAGCAGTGTTGCATCTCTCTGTGTCTTTTCCATTGTCACATCTCCTGACTTCTCTTCTGTTTCTTTCTTTAATTTTAAGGATCTTTGTGATTACATTGGTCCCTCCTGAGTAATATAAGGTAATCTGCCTATTTGAAGGTCAACTGATTAACAATCTCAATTTTTCAATTCTTTCTGCCACCTTAACTCTCCCTTGCCCTGTAACAAACATATTCACATGTTCCAGGGACTAAGACATGCACATTGTTGACCCAGTATTAGGTCTACTGTCATAATCTTGATTACCTGGATTGAGGTAATATTTTTTAGGTTTCTTCACTTAAATGTATTCTTTGTTTCCTCCCTTTCTCCACTATACTCTCTGCAAGAAAGTCACTACGAACAATCCACAGTTAAGGAGTGAGAAATATATGCTCTACATCCTTAAAAGCAGAGTAATTAAATAAATTATTTATAAGTATTTGTCTATTTTCCCCCATTTGTTTATTTTTGAATCATTTTTATAATTATAGACACATGAATATTTATGCATTGAGTTATGATCAAATACTACTTAGTTTACTTTGTTTTTAAAGTTTTTTAGCTTGGCTCTTGGAAGCTCATTCAGGGGTCTCCAGTATCCCTTTTACATGCCCTCATAATATAAAGTTATTTTTATTTTTGGAGCACTTCCTCCCTTTCTAGAATTACATAATGCTCCAGCTTCTTCATGTATACTTTTTGCTCTTGTCCAAAAATCAGTCATTTCTTTAAAAAACGCTTGCTCCTTTTATGAAGTCCAAAGTCTAGGTGATAGATATATTTGTTGCTCTTAGAGTATCATTGCTTTTAGAACCTTTCAGCTGATAAAGCAAAGAGACATGTGTATGTTAAACTATACATACACACATATCTATAAATATTTTATATTTAACCACGTGCATCTATGTTAAGGTAATGATGAGTTAATACTGACATCTCCAACTCTAATAGATTATTACATGGATAATGCTATCTTTTTTCCCTTGTGTATTTATAATATCCTGCTCTAATAATTAGAAATACGACTCTGTATTAGTTCATTTTCACACTGCTATAAAGAACTACCTGAAACTGGGCAATTATAAAGAAAAGAGTTTTAATTGACTCACAGTTCCACATGGCTGGGAAGCCTCAGGAAACTTATAATTATGGCAGGAGGCAAAGGTGAAGCTGGCAGAGTTTTTTGTGATGGCAGGAGAGAGAGTGCTAGGGAGGACGTGCCACTTTTAAACCATTAGATCTCGTAAGAACTCACTTTCTATCACAGAACTCCTCTCCCACGATCCAATCACCTCTCACCAGGTCTCTCCCATGACATGTGGGGATTACAATTCAACATGAGATTTTGATGGGAATACAAATCCAAACCACATCAGACTTTCACCCATCTTGTTTCACTTCCTTCATTGTTCAATTTCTCTATATTATATATAGTGGTTTTTATAATTGTTAGTGCCTATGCCCATGGAAAATAATTTTATCATCTAGAGTGCAATTTTTTTCTTTTTCTTTTTCTTTCTTTTTTTTTTCAGACAGTCTCACCCTGTTGCCCAGGCTGGAGTGCAGTGGCATGATTTCAGTTCACTGCAACCTCTGCCTCCCAGGTTCAAACAATTCCCTGCATTAGACTCCTGAGTAGCTGGGATTACAGTTGAGTGCCTCCATGCCCAGCTGATTTTTATATTTTACCAGGTTGACCAGGCTGATCTTGAACTTCTGACCTCAAGTGATCCTCCTGCCTTGGCTTCCCAAAGTGCTGGGATTACAGGCATGAGCTACCGCACCCAGCCCAGAGTGCACTTTTTTATGTGTACTTTATATTACCTTCAGTCTAATACTCCCCACTTATATTCAAAGTTACTTGTATCAGTGGTTTATTCTGACACTTCATTTGGTGAAGTTATTTTATGTATTTGTAATATAGTCATGTTCTTTTATTCCATTTAGTATTTTACCCTGCAATTCCCTCAACCCCTAAATGATTTTTTAAGCATTGGCATACATAAAGGTTAACTCTTTGTACAGTAAGGTTTAAATGTTTTAACAAATGCTTAATGTCCTATACTCACCATTAGATTGTCATACGAAACAGTTTTTCCACCCTAAAAATACCTTCATGATTCACCTTTTCTAACCAATGCCCCCTGAACACCTGCCAACCAATGATAGGTTTGCTCTCTCTATTTTTGTCATTCCAAAATGTTACATAAATTGAAATCATGCAGGATGTAGCTTTTCCAGGTTGGCTTATTTCCCTAGCAATATGCCTTTAAGGTTTATCTATGTGTTTATTTGACTTTATAGTGCTTTGTTTTTATTGGTGAATACTATAACATTATATAGATAACCACAGTTTATCTATTCACCTATTATTGCCTAACAGCTCGGTTGCATCCAGTTGTTGACACTTATGAATAAAGTTACTGTAAACATTAATGGAAGGTGTTTGTGTGAACATGCATTTTCAAATCACTTACATAAATACATAAGAGCACACATGTGAAACTGTACAGTAAGACTATGTTTAGCTTTATAAGAAACTTTCAGGCCATTTTCTATAGTCATGCCATTTCTTATCTCCACCAGCAATAAATGAGAATTCTTATAGTTTTGAATCCTCACAAATATTTATATTGTCAGTGTTTTTAGATCTTTGCCATTCTAATAGATATGTAGTATTATCTCAGTGTTGTCATAATTTTCCATTTCTTGATGACAAATGATGTTGGGCCTATGGGGAAGGAAGAAGTATAATATTTCTACAAGTAAAAAGAACATTAAAGTCTTAGACAACAGTCTAGGACAGAGAATGCCAAACTCTTTCTGTAAAGGATTAGATAGATACTTATACTTCTGGTTTTATGGGTCACATGATCTCTGTCATAGCTACTCATCTTTGCTTTTGTTGTTCAGAACAGCCATGGTCTATGGCTATTTATTTTACAAAAAATTGTGAAATTTATTTACAAAAACAGGCAGTGGGCCAAATTTCACCCATGGACCTCATTTACAGACCTCTGGTTTAGAACAATAATATAAGCAAAGTTGAAGGGGAAGAAATTCACAAATGCTATTTTTGAAATAACTAATTAGGGCATGTTGGCTAGAATAATGGTTTTGGGTAGGAGAAAATGAAGAGTAAGATTGAAGAGAAATCTGTGAACAGCTAATGTAAATTCTTGAGAAAAGTTGAGGGCACAGAACTTATTATGTTAAAAAACTTACAACATTTGAAAATAATTAATTACATATTTATCATTAAATAATAATATAACAATGTAAAGAGCATGTTAAAATCTGACCATAGTATCATTTCTTTAATGCAGTGGCTCTGTGCATTTCTGTACTTTCCCTATGTGTTCCCAGAACTTTCTGACTTTCTCATGCTGCCATACAGTAAACTGTATATAGGCCACTTGGTCCCCTGCATGGAGACTGAGACCTCCTAGAAGGCAAAGAATTTAACTGTTTCTGTATCCCTGATACTGATCACAGCATCTAGCACTTTAAAAAAATTGAAATAAAGTCAATATACATACATATATACAAATATATATATACATATATACATAAAATGTGTATATGCATATAACCTAAGCTCTTCAACTTAAGATGAGGATATATCTTGAGATAAATCCATCATAAGTCAAAAATATTGTGTGTCAAAATGCATTTAATACCCTGATCGGTCCATCATAAAGTAAATAATCACAAGTCGTACCATTATAAGTCCAGATGCTTTTTGACTTACAATGAGGTTACAATCCCTAAAAAATCTATTATAAAGTACAAAAATTGTAAGTCAAACCATGAGGATCAGCATAAATATTCATGTCTGTATATACATAGTTATGTAAACATGTATAGTTTTTACTGAAGGGATGCCTACTTATGGTTAAAAAATAGAAATAAAGAAATATACATTAACAAAAGTAAAAGGTCTTCATTCCACAAAGACAATGTTATTAAGAATTTATATATATTCTCAGACACTATTCTCTGTTCACCCTAACATCATGTCTATATAATATTTAAAAATATGTGGGCCAAATTTTACACAAAATATATTTTACACGTTTAAGTTCAATGTAGCCTAGTAAGCATAATTCATATTAACAAATAGTGAATGTGATTATTTTTGTCATGTCTGCTCCAAAATTCATTGAACTGATAAACCCTAATTAACCTAATGATTCTTCTATTATAGAGCATTGCAATTATTAATAAAGCTTCAACAAGAGTCTTTAAGACTATAGCTGTAAATAAATTGAATTAGTATTTTCAAATACATTTCCAAGTGTAAGATTAGTGAATCCAAATATATATTCCAAGTTACATCATCACCAGTTATGCAAATGTGACTTTGTACTAATATCAGCATTGCATATATATGTATATGTATACACATACACACATATACACAAATATATATATTTAAATTGATCAATTTATGTAAGTAAAATTATACCTGATTATTGCTTCTTCTTGTGCTTATTTGAATAATAATGTATATTTATAATGAATTGATTTCTAATTTGTGTTTTTCATATCATTATCCCATTTCTTTATTGCCATCTTAATGTTCTTATAAATGTGAATGGACTCTTCATGCAGTATTAACCCTTTTAGGTACATGATTACGCTTTTTAACATTTGACATTCTGTGATATTTTTATTGCATCCCTTAAAGATTTTACATTGTATTTTTATTGTATGTTTCTGAATAGTGATTTGGTGTATACCTGACCTACTTCCTCACTAATTTGATACTAGGGGACTTTAAATTTATTTTCAATTGTTTGAGTTTTTGTTTGTTAAATATATGGTTATATTACTTTAAATAAACATGGCAGTCAGGAAAAATACTCTGTGACACAGAATATTTTCTGTAATATTTCTGATTTTATGCATTAATCTAAATATCATATGTAGATTATTTTATGACAAATTTTGACAAATACCATTTGGTCACTAAAGGTAATGTCTATTAATTATCTTATTATGGAGAATATTGTTAACTTAATTTTTGTCTGATTTTACACTTTGATCAATCAGAATGATAAGAGATCTAAAATAGCCAAAATCTCTCACTTCAATTGTTTTTTCATATACATTTTCAATTGTTCCTTTATTCCTCTTTTATGTACACTTAGCATTGTTTGGTGTAACTAGATTTAATGTTTCTATGTTTTAATTGGTGCTTATTTTCTACTCTTAACATTATTTAACAATATATAAACCACAAATTTTGGAACATAGAACTTGAAAGCTCTAAATATATCTACCCCTAGAGAAAATCAGTGTTAACCATTTGGCATACAGTTCTTCCATTTCTCTTTCTTTTAAATGTACATAGTAATGTTTGTAGAGCTGCATCTTTTATACAAATAAAACTGTTTATATTCAACATGCTCATTTTTTAAAATTGCAGTAAAATTGATATATGTACAATGTAGAAATCTTGACTGTACAATCCTGTGCATTTTGATGAATATCTATGGTAACTATGTAACCAATGTTCCTGTAAAGATTTGCAGCCAAACGTCTTTTAACAAAGGTGCCATAATTTCAGTGGGTTCACTTGTGGCCAGTAAATCTCTCCCCACATACTCATTTATACTACCATAGATAGTATTGCGTATACTTAAATTTCATGTAAATAATATTATCCAATATGTATACATTTGATCTGATTTCTTTCACTCCAATATTGTTTTTGAGATGCATATATATTACACGTAGGATGTATCAGAAACTCATTTTTTCCTATTGTTGGAAATGGTTACACCGTTGATATAAACTGATGTTTATCCATTGCTCTGACAAAAGATATATGAGTTTTTTCTATGTTTTGGCTATCAAAATCATTAGGAAAAAATTAACTGCCAAACTATTTTTCATAATGATTATACCATGATACCCTTTCATCTCCAGCATATAAATATTCTCTTGTTCCACATCCAAGGGAACTTTAGTATTGGAGATTATTTTATTTTAATTATAGTAAAATACATATAGTGTAAAATTTACCATTAGTGACATTTAGTGGTCTAACTATTGCCACAATGTTTTCTAACTATTGCCGCTATCTAGTGCCAGAGTATTGTCATTATTCCAAAGGAAAACCTCATACCCATTAATGAGTAACTTTGTCTCCTCCGTGCTCTAGGTAACGATCTGTTTTCTGTTTCTGTGTAGTTTTGGCAGTCTCTAATTTTAGCTCTTCTACTAATGAAGTGACACTCAGTTTGCTTTAAATTTTCATGGTTTTTTTGGTGAATAATGATGTTAAATACACCTTTTTATGCATATTGGCCATTTGTATACATACTTGTATAAAGTGACTGAGTAGTTTATTTGGTTTGGATACAAGTTACAGGGCAGGTCAAATATGTCAGGAGTCCCCAAATCCTGGGCTACAGACCAGTCCATGGCCTGTTAGGAACTAGGCCACATAACAGGAGGTGAGCTGTGGAGGAGCAAACCTCCATCTCTATTTACAACTGTTCCCTATCACTTGCATTACTACCTAAGCTCCACCTCCTGTCATATCAGCAGCAGCTTAGATTCTGAGAGGAGCAGGAATCTATTGTGAACTGAGCATGCAAGGGATCCAGGTTGCATCTTCCTTATGAGAATCTAATGCCTGATGATCTGTCAGTCTCCCATCACTGCCAGATGAGACCATCCAGTTGCTGGAAGAAAAGCTCAGATCTCCCACAGATTCTATATTATAGTGAGTTATATAATTATTTTATTATATATTATAACATAATAATAACAGAAATAAAGTACGCAATAAATGTAATATGCTTGAATCATCTCGTAAACATTCCCTCACTGCCCAAGTTTGTGGAAAAATTATCTTCCACAGAACCAGTCCCTGGTGCCAAAAAAGTTAGGGACCACTGAAATACATGTATTTAGAATATTAATCTCTAAGTTTGTAGCTTATACACATTTTTCATTTCTTTAGATAAATGAAAGTTTTAATTTAATATAGTATAATTTTTCATTTTTTAAGATTATTGCTTTTTGTATCATTTCTAAGATATATTTGCATATCCTAGGATCATGAAGGTATTCAACATTTCCTTCTAGAATTGAGAATTGTTTCATATATAAATTTTAAAACCTCACAATATTGTTCAAATATTGATACTGACCAAAGCAATCTATAGATTCAATGCAATTCTTACCAAAACATTTATGATATTTTCACAGAAGTAGAAAAAAGTTATAAAATTTATACAGAATCACAAAAGACCCTGAATAGCCAATGCAAATTTGAATAAAAGTAACAAAGCAAGAGACATTACACTCTCTGACTTCAAAATACACTGCAAAGCTATATAATCAAAATAGCATAATTGAAAATAGACACATAAACCAATGGGACACAATAAAGAACCTAAAAATAAATCCATAAATTTACAGCCAACTGACTTTTAACAAAGGTGCCAAGAATACATAATGGAGAAAGGACAGTGTCTTCAATAAATGTTGTTAGAAAAACTGGAAATGCACCTACAGAAGAATGAAATTAAACCTTTATCTTATGCCATATACAAAAATCAACTCAAAATTGATGTCTTACATTTAAGAGCCAAAGCTGTAAGCTATTAGAATAAAACTAGCTGAAAAGCTTCATGACATGTGTCTGGGCAATGATATTTTGGATATGACCCCCAAAGCACAGGCTACAAAAGCAAAAATAGACAAATGGGATTACATTGAACTAAAAGGCTTCTGCACAGCAAAGGAAACAATCAACAGAGTAAAAAGACAGCCTATATAATGGGAGAAAATACAAGCCATACATATGATAAGTGGTTAATATTCAAAATAAAGAAAAAAACTCAATTCAATAGAAAAATAACCTGATTTTTAAATGGTCAAAGGTCCTGAACAGACATTTTTCAAAAGAAAATACACAAATGTCCAACAGGTATTTGGAAAAAAAATGGTAATTATCAAGAAAATACAAATTAAAACCATAATGAAATATCACATTTCTCCAGGTACAACAGACATGATCTAAAAAACAAAAGATAACAAATATTGGAGAGGATGCAAAGAAATGGGAATTCTTGCACATTGTTGGTGAGAATATAAATTAATACAGTCATTACGTAAAACAATATGTAAGTTTCTCAATTATCCAAAAACAGAACTATCATGTAATCCTGCAATCCCAACTGGGTATTTATTTAGTGGAAATAAAATAATCATGTTGTCAATATATCCGCACTTCCATGTTTACTGCAGCATTATTCACAACAGCCAACTTATGGAATCAACCTAAAATGTCCATCAACAGATGAATGAAGAAAATACGGCATACGTACTCAATGTAATACTGTTCAGCTAAGAGAAAGAAGAAAATTCTCTCACTTGGGGCAACATTAATGAACCTGGAGAATATTATGTTGAGTGAAATAAGCCAGATACAGAAAAACAAATATTGTATTATGTACATTGATTCTAAGAAATAGAACTTATAGAGAGTAAAATCATGGTTAACAGAGACTTGGATGGTGGTGCGAGAGGAAGTTTGGAAGATGTTAGTCTAAATTTACAAACTTTCAGGAAGTTAGAAGTAAGTTCAAGAGATCTATTGTACAGCATGGTGACTATAGTTAAGAACAATGCATTATATTTTATATTCTAATTTTTAAAATTATTTATTGAACTCTTGAAAAATTTTAAGGGAGATCTTATGTTCTCACCACAAAAATTTTAACTATGTGAAATGATGTATAGGTTAATTAGCTTGATTTAGCTTTTCCACAATGTATACGTCATATTTGAAAATGTCATGTTGTTCACCAAAAATATGCAGTCTGTCAATTTCAAAATAAAATGAAACTTGCAATAGCGTAAGTCCATTCTCATCATTCTCATCATTGTGTTGTTATATGTTTTACTTCTACAAAGGTTACAAACTTTATAATAATACACTTTATTTTTTTTATTTTTTTTTTATTTTATTTTTATTTATTTTTTTTATTATCTCTTACAAAGGTTTTATTAAGATTTCATATTTTTTATAAGTTCCAGTAATAAGTTCCAATGACAATAATATAACTGCAACAAGAATTTTTTTATTTTATGCTAAGTAGATTAAATGCTATCATCGAGTGGCAAAAATTGAATTATAAAGAAATATTTCTTTTTTTTTTTTTTTTTTTGCTTGTAATCAAATGTTTATTTTTTTTTATTTTTTTTTATTTTTTTTTAAATTTTTTATTGGATTATAGGTTTTTATTTTTTAAATAGTGAAGTGACTTTTGAAGAAACCAAGAGAGGAAAAAATATATTCCTTCATATTTACCCACATATTTACCACTCTGGTGCTCTTCATTCTTTCTGCAGATCTGAAGTTGTATCTGGTATCAGTAACGTTCAGTCTAAAAATGCTTTCCTTGGCATATATATTTTAATGTATACTTCGTTAGTAACTAATTCTCTTGTCTTTTATCTGGAAATTTTAATTTTCATCTTCATCTTTGAGAGATATTTACAGCACATACAACATTTTTGGATTTTGACTGTTTTGTAGTATTTCTGGTCCAGCACTTTAAAGATATCATTACATAATGATACTACATAGACAATATCACTCCACTATCTTATAGCCTCCATTTTTTCTGCCAGTCAAAAGTCAGCTGTGATGGTATTCCCATTTTTCTCTATTCAGTGTATCTTTTCCTTTATACTTAATTTTCAAAATTTGACGAAGATACAGTATGTATGGTTTTCTTTGTATTTATCCTTCTTTGAGTTCACCAGCTTATTCATCTACAACTTGATATTTTGAACTAAATTTAGAGAAATTTAAGATATTATTTCTTCAAATATATTTTTCTTTCCCATTCTCTCTATTCTCTTTCTTGGACTCCAGCATGCAATGATAAACTTGCTGACATTGCCTCATGGTTACTGAGGCTGTATTCCTTTGTTTTTCAACCTTTCTTTTCTCGGATCTTCTCATGGAATAATTTTTTTTAGTTTGTCTTTAAATTCTGATCTTTTGATTTTTAGTCTCAAGTTTGTTATTATACTCATTTAGAACATTTTCAAATTCTCGATATTATGACTTTTAATATTAAAGTGTTCATTTGGTTTTTGTTTATGTTTCCTATTTCTTTTTTGATATTTTCTATATATTAATTATTTATACATTTTATTTAAATAATTGAATATATTACTACTAGTTATACTGAAGTCTTTGCTAATTCCAACATCTAGGTCATTCTGGAGATCTGTTTTTATTAACTGTTGTCTCTATTTCTGGCCACATACTCTTGTTTCTTTATACTTCTAATAATAATGTTTTAATTATATTCTGGAGATTGTGGTTGATAGGCTGTAGAGAATCCGAAAGTTGTCTTCCTTAAAGAATATTACATCTTGTTTATTTGGACAAATCAACTACTTTAACACTACTTTATCAATTATATAATTTGAAAAGCCACAAATATGTCTATGAGATTCCTAGTAAACAGAGGAAAGAAGAAAGTGAACACAGTATCCATAATAGTAAAAGAAAATCCACATATTTAGAAGAGATAATTATTTTTGACTTGCCAGAATGGGGTGTGTGTGTGTGTGTGTGCATGTGTTATTGGAGTTTTATTTTTCCTTTTTTGTGCATATCCTTCACAGCTCTCAGCCAAGGGCATGAAGGGATCTCTATCAGAGTTCTGTAACCATCTCTTTGTCCAGTTGTCTCCTCTTTGGTACCTTACCCAGTACATTCCAACCACCTCAGCACCATTTCCAACATCTGCCTCTTCAACTTAGCAAAACTTCTGTGCTCTGCATGGCTTCTATATCCTTGTAACACCATCTAGAAAGAGACCACAGGCAGAAAGCAAGGGTAAATGTGCTGTTTACCTCATGTGTCTCTCTTCTTTTGAGAATCAGAGTTTTTCACTTCCTATGGTTAATGCCCATTTAGTGTTTTATCCAGGTTATAAGTTGGTTGTAGAAGAAGGGCAAATCTAGTACTAATGGGTGAGAGAAGTCTTGACAGTTTACAATCACACTGTATTGCAAAATAATGATAATTTATATTCATAACAATATTACTCTCTCCAATATTTTTGGTCAGTTTACAATCACACTGTTTTGCAAAATAATGATAATTTATATTCATAACAATATTGCTCTCTCCTTCAATATTTTTGTTCTAAAGTAACATATTTACCTTAATTTTTAGCCTTGTATATTTTTAAATATTTTTCTATGAAGCATATTGTTAAAAATCAATTTAGGAAGCACTTGAAGGACTGTAATTAAATTCTGTTGCAATAAAATGTTTAAAAATATTGAATATGAGTGGTAAGTTAAAAAAATCAGGATGACTTGGGAAGTAGCATTAAAGGGACTGATATAACAAAAACCCAGTGAAGGCAATATAGTGTGTAGGTTACCGCAAGTTCCAAATAAGATAATGACATGGATATAGAAAAAATTAGATGGTAAGAGATAGGGAGGTTCTGATGACTCAGTGTACTGTATTTCAAAAATCTGTTTTATATATAGGTTACAGAATTGTGAACACTGATGTCCAATAACATGGATTACAAAATCAAAGATAACAAAAAATAAAATTGAAGTCAAAATGCTCCAATCTTAGATCACAAGTGCAAGGACCACAAATTTGTCTATGAGATTCCTAGTAAACAAAGAAAAGAAGAAAAACACAGTATCTATAATGCTAAAAGAAAACCTATATATTTAGGAGAGCATCATTAATTTATTAGTTTGGTTTTTTTCCACACCAGTTAAGAAAACTTTCTCTGTTGGGTTCTACCAAAAGTAATAAATTACAGCATGATCTCTGGCAACACCTTTATTTTAACCACAATGATACATTTGTTCAAGTCACAAAATTACATATTCTGATGCGTGGGGGTAGTGTGCTTTCCTTCACCTTGCTCATCCGTTCCAGAAGAAGTATATTCACAAATATTATGTTTTATTATAAAAAGATTGGATGGTATGGTGTTCTGGATCTGCAGTCCTTTTCCTTGATATCACTCATCAGTGCTCCTTAACTTTTTTTGCATTTTTAATCATAGTAATTCTTTCTTCTATGCATAATTCTGCATAATATGTAGGTATATAAGTGAATAAATGAATGAATGAAAGAAATAGGAGAAAGAAAAATACATCAGTTCTAGATGATAGCCTTCTATGTTGGAAACAAAACTCTATTTGTTGCAATAACATCCATCTACCAATGTGCCCGTTGGTCAAATGGGAGATTTAGGAGCATTAATCTTCTAGAAAATACTGGATCAAGGCTTATAATTGACCTTTTTGATATTTGTTAGAGTTCAGTCTTCTTGCTTTCTATCTTTCTTTAGACTAAAATGTTGGATCTATGCTAATCTCAACAGGAACTTTTCAGCTTTAGCCTGTCCAGATATAAGAGATATTTGCGTAGTGTGAACTTTATATTGGTTCTTAGGATTCCTCAGATAAATGTCATTGATGTATTTAAAAATGAATAAAATCCATCTCATAAAACTGACATTGAAAATTAAAGAAAAAAATGTGATTTTCTTTAATTCTAAACTTAAAAGTCACTATCTTATAAGAACAAGAAAATTGTAAAACTTCCTATTTCTATATATGTTTGGTCATGATCCTTAAATGAATAATCCTACATTGCAAAACAGTAAGAATATTGATTGATGATTTTATTTGTTCATGTACTTTCTTCTTTATTTTACTATTACACATAATTATGAGTTAGTGTTGTTATGACAACTCAAATTAGAAACAGCAAAAAGAGATCAGGTAAAAAAAGGAGATGAAGGATTTTTGTAACTGAAGAGAGTTTTTCACACACCTTTTCATCTGCAACTCTCTATATAAGATGGTGCTTCAAATGGTTTCCTGCTCATAATTATAGAAAATAAATAAAACCTTTTCAGAGCAGATTACAGTGAACTTTATGTCATGATAAAGTGACTAAACAAGAGACATGGAGAGAGACAGGAAGTATAATCTAACATTACAGTTAATGATGTTTTGGTTGAATTAAATAAATGTGATTGCTGAGCCATTTATCCTCTGACTCATTGGTAGGAAGAATTACATTAATATATTTCAGAAAATATAAGCAATTTTGAATCTATGATCAATAATCCTACTTTGTCAAAGATTTTTTTACTATATTACTGGATATTTTATTTGTCATTGGATATCTGTAAATGAGATTATTTTAGAAATTTTGATTTCATGTCTTTTTGATAGATTTTTGTATTAGCAATATTCATATTATTAACTAGGCAACTATCTATTTTTTCTATTTCCTGGAAGAGTATATAAACTTTTAAATTTAAAACTATTTAAAAAGCTATTAATCCAGCGATCTGGGGATGTAGCTTGCTTTGGTATAATTCTTTAACAACTTATTTACTTACTTATTATTTTTTATTTTGTTTTTTTCCCTGTCAATTATGGTCATTTATATCTTCCTAGAACATTACTGATTTAATATGTTTGTTTTCATGTATCATAATAGAATAGTGTTCCAAAAACTTGGTTTCTTGAGATATTGCATTTGGTACTCTAAATAGATATGCCAAGCAATAGCATTCCTTTGTAAAGTAGATTAAACAGGCATACAAGTCAGTTATGTGCATTAATGATCAATCAATTTTGCTGATTAGCCATGTAATCAAAATATATGCCTATTTCTGTTTACGCTGGTATTTTCCAAACAGACAATGAGACTTTTACCACCTATACACAAACATACTTATGAATATGCTGTAAGGCAGTGCTTTGCACAATAATGGTTTGGAAACACTAGCATACAAGCACAAAAAGTGATCATCTATATTCATGTGTCTTTTATTATATTATATATCTTTGTAATTCCATGGCAATAAGTGGACACTGCAAAACACATATAAACATAAATGTGAATAAAGTTAGTAAAAGTCTTCATTTGTCTCTTTCAATCCAAACTTTATTTTATAAAATTGTGAATAGAATGGTTATCTTATTCTTCTTAATTATTAACATATAATTTAATCATATAAATCATATGCATTTTAAAAGTTTTAAAAGATTTTGATTTCTCATTTGAAACAATCATTTAGACTGTTTCTCTCTTAATTTAATAGTGGATTATTTCTTAATTTTTTGCCATTAATATACAGTTTGTTTACCTGTAATTGGAGATTATGCCTGTATAAAGCTGACTATTAAGTACTTATGGAATTATTCTGTGTAGTCTAGTATATAATCAGATTTTTAAATATGTAGTCTTATATATAATCAGATTGTTTGATGTTTGAAAAAATATATGGTCATATGTTGTAAAGTAAAATAGTCAATGTGGATTCTTAAATTAATAACTTATTCATTACACAATATTTATTCATTTTAAAATTCTCATGAAAATACCAACGTTGGGATTTCCAGTTGAACACACTAAATAATAGTAGTATAAAGAAATTAAAGATGTTTGCAAAGAATTATTATAATTGATAATAATTCCTTTATTTATTTTCATACACCAAACTAGTTTTTTAAGCAATAATTTTTTTATTTTAAATTTCTGTTGCTTTATTTATTTTTGCCTAATTGGTCTGCATAAAATTTGAATGGTATTTTGAACAATTCAAGTACACTTATTCAATATCTATTGAATTTATAGTGAGTTTTTACTTTATTTATTTATGAGACAGATTCTTGCTCTGTCTCCCAGGCTGGAATGCAGTGACACCATCACAACTCACTGCAGCCTCACCCTTCCAGGTTCAACAATCTTTCCATCTCAGCCTCTTGAGTAGCTAGGATGACAGGTACATGCCACCACACCTGGCTGGTTTTAATTTTTTATTTTAAAGATGAGGTCTCCCTAAGTGGCCCAGGCTGGTCTCAAACTCCTTGGCTCAAGTGATTCTTATACCTCAGCCTCCCAAAGTGCTGGGATTATAGGTGTGAGCTACCATGCCAAGCCAGTTTTTGCTTTGGGTTGAGTCATTCATTCATTCAACAAATATTTACTGAATATCCACTATATTTCAGGTATTTTTCTGGGTACTGTCAATATATTAGTAAGACAAAAATTGAAAGTCATTTTCTAGTATCCCAATACCATCTTTGGTGCTGTGATATTTGACAGTAAACGATAATGAAAGGTATGTATTAATTTTGCCTTGCCTGTTTTATTACTGTATCTATTCAGTATAAACAGGCAACTTTGAACATTTGTACTTGCACATAAGTTTTTACTTGCCTGGCATAATTTTTTCCATAGCTGGAATTTTACTTTTACTTCTTCTATTTCTTCATTGATTGCTTCTTTATAGAAAATCTACCATTCTGATATCCTTGATATTGTTTGCTCTATTTTTTACATGTATGTCTTCTCTTCAGTAACTATGCATTTTGCAAAGCCTAGGGCAAGCAGTTTTTCAATTCCTGAAGACAAAGTGGTATAAAATATAGCCAAGATCCCCACTCCCCTGAAATATGTCTTCAAGTGGGGAGAGACAGACTATATTTTAAATATTTGCAAGTCCTATGAAGACAATAAAGACGGCTGAATAGGATAAAGGTGATATGAGATATTCTAAATAAGGGAGCAGAGAAAGATTCTCTGAGTAGGTGGTGTTTGCTAATTTCTGGATGAAGATCCAGTCATGCAGATTTAAGAGAAAATTATTCTAGGGAGTAGCAAGAGAATGTACATTAGATTCAGGAATTAGAAAAAGAAGCCATTGCAGCTGAAGTGTGTGGAGCATGTGGGAGTGAAGGTAGAAGGTATGTAGGATCCAGATTACATAAGGCTTTGGATTTGTAGAGTTGGTTAGGTATGTAATGCAATGTTAAAATAAGACTGTGCATGAAGTCTGGCCTCAGTTCTGAGAACAGCAGTGCAAAGTATTGTGTTATTCTTGGCAATAGAACTTGCATGCAGGACATGCAAAGTAGGTATCCAAATTTGTGTGTGTCAATGATGAATCCATCTCTCACCAAAATAGTATATGAGCAAAAGCCAAGAATTCCTTAGATAGAGTATTTTTTATGAAGAAAATAAGAAATTTTATGAAGAGAGAATGATGGTTTCTTCCTCCATCTCCATACACACAAGCCTGGCACATCCTCCCAGTCAAGCAAAACGGCTTCTATGACCATATTTAGAAAAGAATCCAGAGACTGGAAGGAAAATACCACTGATGTCTGTGTCAACCCTGAAAACACCTGAAGGCTGGAGGCTGGCTGGAGGGGACTGGCCTGACAGAGGTGAGAAAGGTGTGTTGAAATAGACTGAGGTTCAGAGTTTGGTAGGTAAAGACAGTACAGATTTTCCTGTGGAACACATTTGAGGAAGGTAGCTAGGGGAGAGACCAATGGGAAAGACAGCCTCTATTGATGGGGTCTTCGTGTTGTAGAATGCCTGAAGGTAGGGCAGGGAGAAGGTCAAAATTCGCTACCAGAGGAACCACTGCCATCAGGGTGCTGCAGGTGAGAGATTCTTTTGACAAAACTGGTCTAGCTGAAGGAGTGAAGACAAAACTTGAAACTCACCACCTTTCTACTTAGGTGTGTCAGGCATTAGTCAGGGAAGTATGAAAGATTTAAAAGGAAAAAGGAAGTCAGTTGTTGCATCAAATCAAATCAGACTTTATAAATCAGAAAAATGAGGATTTTGATCGGAGGGACTCAAGATGGCGCGGTGAGAACAACACCTCACCTCCTAGAAAGGACAAAAACTCCTCACCAGCAAGGGAACAAAGATGGACAAAGAATGACTGTGATGAAATGATGGAATTAGACTTCAGAAGGTGGATAATGAGAAACTTTTGTGAGCTAAAAGAACAAGTTTTAAATCAATGCAAAGAAATTAAAACCTTGAAAAAAGATTAGAAGAAAGATTTTAGGAAATGATAACAAGAATGGATAACTTAGAGAGGAATATGAATGAATTAAAGGAGCTGAGAAACACAATACGAGAACTTCGCGAAGCATGCACAAGTTTCAACAGCCAAATTGACCAAGCAGAAGAAAGAATATCAGAAGTCGAAGATCAACTCAATGAAATAAAACGAGAAATGAAGATCAGAGAAAAAAGCGCAAAAAGGAATGAACAAAGTCTCCAAGAAATGTGGGACTATGTGAAAAGACCTATCCTATGTTTGATAGGTGTACCAGAATGGGACGAAGAGAATGAATCCAAGCTGGAAAATACTCTTCAGAACATTATCCAGGATAATTTCCCCCACCTAGCAAGACAGGCCAACACTGAAATGCAGGAAATACAGAGAACACCACAAAGATGTTCCGCAAGAAGAGCAACCCCAAGGCACATAATCGTCAGATTCAACAAGGTTGAAATAAAGGAGAAAATACTAAGGGCAGCCAGAGAGAGAGGTTGGGTCACCCACAAAGGGAAGCCCATCAGACTCACAGCAGATCTCTCAGCAGAAACACTACAAGCCAGAAGAGAGTGGGGGCCAATATTCAACATCCTTAAAGAAAAGAACTTTCGACCCAGAATTTCATATCCAGCCCAACTGAGCTTCATGAGTGAAGGAAAAACAAAAGCCGTTGTGAACAAGCAAGTACTCAGAGATTTTGTCACCACCAGGACTGCTTTACAAGAGCTCCTAAAAGAGGCACTACACATAGAAAGCAACAACCAGTACCAGCCATTCCAAAATCACACTAAATGCTAAAGAGCATCAACATAATGAAGAATCTACAACAACTAATGGGCAAAACAGCCAGCTAGCATCAAAATGGCAGTATCAAATTCACACATAACAAAATTAACCCTAAATGTAAATGGACTAAATGCACCAATCAAAAGACACAGACTGGCAAATTGGATAAAAAGCCAAAACCCATCAGTGTGCTGTATCCAGGAAACCCATCTCACATGCAAGGATACACAAGGCTCAAAATAAAGAGATGGAGGAAGATTTACCAAGCAAATGGAGAGCAAAAAAAAGCAGGAGTTGCAATTCTCATCTCTGATAAAATAGAGTTTAAAGCAACAAAGATCAAAAGAGACAAAAAAGGCCATTACATAATGGTAAAAGGATCGATACAACAAGAAGAGCTAACGATCCTAAACATATATGGACCCAATACAGGAGCACTTAGATACATAAGGCAAGTTCTTAATGACTTACAAAGAGACTTAGACTCCCACACAATAATAGTGGGAGACTTTAACACTCCACTGTCAATGTTAGACAGATCAACCAGACAGAAAATCAACAAGGATATCCAGGGCTTGAACTCAGACCTGGAACAAGCAAATCTGATAGACATTTACAGAACTCTGCACCCCAAATCCACAGAACATACATTCTTCTCAGCACCACATCACACCTACTCTAAAATTGACCACATAATTGGAAGTAAAGCACTCCTCATGAAATGCAAAACAACGGAAATTATAACAAACAGTCTCTCAGACCATAGTGCAATCAAGTTAGAACTCAGAATTCAGAAACCAACCCAGAACCGCACAGCTTCATGGAAACTGAACAACTGGCTCTTGAATGTTGACTGGATAAACAATGAAATGAAGGCAGAAATAAAAAAGTTCTATGAAACCAATGAGAACGAAGACACAACATGCCAGAATGTCTGGAACACATTTAAAGCAGTCTCTAAAGAAAAATATATAGCAATAAGTGCCCATATGAGGAGAATGGAGAGATCCAAAATTGGCACCCTATTGTCAAAATTGAAAGAGCTAGAGGAGCAAGATCAAAAAAAACTCAAAACCCAGCAGAAGACGAGAAATAACTAAGATCAGAGCTGAACTGAAGGAGATTGAGACACGAAAAACCCTTCAAAAAATCAATATATCCAAGAGCTGGTTTTTTGAAAAGATCAACAAAATAGACCACTAGCCAGATTGATTAAAAAGAAAAGAGAGAACAACCAAATAGATGCAATAAAAAATGATAAAGGGGAAATCACCACAGATCCCACAGAAATTCAAACCATCATCAGAGAATATTACAAACAACTCTATGCACACAAACTAGTAAACCTGGAAGAAATGGATAAATTCCTAGACTCCTGTGTCCTCCCAAGCCTAAACCAAGAGGAAGCTGAAACTATGAATAGACCAATAATAAGGTCAGAAGTCGAGGCAGCAATTAAGAGCCTACCACACAAAAACAGCCCAGGTCCAGATGGGTCCACAGCCTAATTCTACCAGACACACAAAGAGGAGCTGGCACCATTCCTTTTGAAACTATTCCAAATAATCCAAAAAGAGGGAATCCTTCCCAAATCATTTTATGAGACCAATATCATCTTGATACCAAAACCCAGCAAAGACCCAACAAGAAAAGAAAACTTCACGCCAATATCCATAGATGCAAAAACCTTCAATAAAATATTGGCAAGCCGATTGCAACAGCAAATCAAAAAACTTATCCATCATGATCAAGTAGGATTTACCCCGGGGATGCAAGGCTGGTTCAACATACGCAAGTCTATAAATGTAATTCACCACATAAACAGAACCAAAAACAAAAACCACATGATTGTCTCAATTGACGCAGAGAAGGCATTCGATAAAATTCAACAGCGCTTTATGCTAAAAACCCTCAATAAACTCGGTATCCATGGAACGTATCTCAAAGTAATAAAAGCTATTTATGACAAACCAACAGCCAATATCATACTGAATGGGCAAAAACTGGAAGCATTTCCTTTGAAATCCGGCACTAGACAAGGATGCCCTCTTTCACCACTTTTATTCAATATAGCACTGGAAGTTCTAGCCAGAGCAATCAGGCAAGGAAAAGAAATAAAGGGTATTCAAATAGGAAAGGTGGAAGCCATATTGTCTCTATTTGCAGATGACATGATAGTATACCTAGAAGACCCCATCGCCTCAGCCCAAAAACTCCTGAAACTGATAAGCAACTTCAGCAAAGTCTCAGGATATAAAATCAATGTGCAAAAATCACAGGCATTCCTCTACACCAATAACAGACTTAAAGAAAGCCAAATCAAGAACGAACTGCCATTCACAATTGCTACAAAAAGAATAAAATACCTAGGAATACAACTCACAAGGAATGTAAGGGACCTCTTCAAGGAAAACTACAAACAACTGCTCAACGAAATAAGAGAGGACACAAACAAATGGAGAAACATTCCATGTTCATGGTTAGGAAGAATTAACATCGTGAAAATGGCTATACTGCCCAAAGTAATTTACAGAATCAACGCTATCCCCATCAAGCTAACATTGACTTTCTTTACAGAACTGGAAAACACCACCATGAACTTCATATAGAACCAAAAGAGAGCCTGCATAGCCAAGTCAATTCTAAGCAAAAAGAACACAGCAGGGGGCATCACACTACTGGATTTCAAACTATACTACAAGGCAACAGTAATCAAAACAGCATGGTACTGGTACCAAAACAGAGATATAGACCAATGGAACACAACAGAGACATCGGAGGCAACACAACATATCTACAACTATACAATCTTTGATAAACCTGACAAAAACAAGCAATGGGGAAAGGATTCCCTATTTAACAAATGGTGTTGGGAAAACTGGCTAGCTATGTGCAGAAAGCAGAAACTGGACCCCTTACACTAAAATTAACTCCAGATGGATTAAAGACTTAAACATAAGACCTGGCACCATAAAACCCTAGAAGGAAATCTAGGCAAAACTATCCAGGACATAAGAGTAGGCAAGGACTTCATGAACAAAACACCAAAAGCATTGGCAACAAAAGCCAAAATAAACAATTGGGTTCTAATCAAACTCCACAGCTTCTGCACGGCAAAAGAAGCAGTCACTAGAGTGAATCGGCAACCAACAGAATGGGAAAAAATTTTTGCAGTTTACCCATCTAACAAAGGGCTGATATCCAGAATTTACAAAAAACTCAAACAGATTTACAGGAAAAAAACAAACAAGCCCATTCAAAGTTGGGCAAAGGATATGAACAGACACTTTACGAAAGAAGACATATATGAGGCCAACAATCATATGAAAAAATGCTCATCGTCACTGGTCATCAGAGAGATGCAAATCAAAACCACATTGAGATACCATCTCACGCCAGTTAGAATGGCGATCATTAAAAAATCTGGAGACAACAGATGCTGGAGAGGATGTGGAGAAAAAGGAACACTTTTACACTGTTGGTGGGAGTGTAAATTAGTTCAACCATTGTGGAAGACAGTGTGGTGATTCCTCAAGGCCTTAGAAATAGAAATTCCATTTGACCCAGCAATCCCATTACTGGGTATATATCCAAAGGACTATAAATCTTTCTACTATAAGGACACATGCACACGAATGTTCATTGCAGCACTGTTTACAATAGCAAAGACCTGGAACCAACCCAAATGCCCATCGATGATAGACTGGATTGGGAAAATGTGGCACATATACACCATGGAATATTATACAGCAATCAGAAATGAGGAGTTTGTGTCATTTGTAGGGACATGGATGAATCTGGAGAACATCATTCTCAGCAAACTGACACAAGAACAGAAAATGAAATACCGCATATTCTCACTCATAGGTGGATGATGAAAAATGAGAACACATGGACACAGGGAGGGAAGTACTAAACACTGGGGTCTATCGGGGAGAAAAGAGGAGGGCCAGCGGGGGGGAGTTGGGGAGGGATAGCCTGGGGAGAAATGCCAAATGTGGGTGAAGGGGAGAAAGGAAGCAAAACACACTGCCATGTGTGTACCTATGCAACTGTCTTGCATGTTCTGCACATGTACCCCAAAACCTAAAATGCAATAAAAAATTAAAAAAAAAAGAAAAATGAGGATTTTGGTCAATATCTAAGAGTGACTAAACGTTTTTGAAATCTAGAAGGTATCCTGGAGCAAGTGTATGAAAAAAGCCTATTTGTATGATTTCACTTCCACAAGTTTATTTTGTTCAATAAATTCACTGCCAGGGCTTTAATAATTAGCTCCATTTATTTCCATGTCTTACTTTCTGCCTATATGTAGCTTCTGTTTTTTTATGTAATCTGAAAATTACATTGTATTAATAATATTTTTAAATATTACTTACCTTTCCATTAAGAATAATTTTTTAACCTTTATACCATTTCAACCACAGGAATTACTTTTTAGACAAATTATCTGCCTCTATTGCTCAACATAAATCCTTGTAAAATCACAGTTTTCTTATTCTTTCATTCTTCATGTTATTTAGTTCTCAATCATAATTCATCTTTGATTAATTTTTTAAAGAAAATATATTAGTCCGAGGATGGTTTTCTCTTGCGTTTGCATAGGCATGACAACTTGGTTGGATATTTTCTGATTGTGTAAACTTTTTACCTTAAAACTACTTTTTTTGTTACTCAGTATTGCATCAATATCTGCCAAAAATCTGATTTTGATTCAAAAGTATTTATAAAGTTTTCTTTTACTCTTCCTTTGCCCCTTTTATTATCAGAGTTTGTCTATATTTAGGTCTATTTCCCTTAGCTAAAATATCTTTAGAAAGAAGTTCAGGAACTTCTTCCAGGCCAAAAATGTTTTGTTTTTATATTTATTTGATCTTGCTTCCAATCCACCTAGTCTGTTTCTCATTCTAAGAACTGTATTGTGTACAAAATTAAATTTCTTACTTTTTGCATGAGTTGGTCCTAAGAACAAACATTTCCCGCTTGGAATCTGCAGTGTTCACGTTGTTGCAACAGTGTCCTCCCTTCCTGCTTCTCTAGCATTTGTGCCTTCATCTAAAAATCCCGTTCTGCCTGGATACTGATTCGCTAACATATATTTGTAAGTAACAAAAGACTGATTGCTTGTTTTCTGTTTTCAGAACTGATACAGGCTTTTTCTTGATTTTTTCCTTTTATAAATCCATTTCTATGTAAATTTGGGAAGAAATTGTATTTGCCTCTATTCTAGTAAACATCTTATCCAGACATCCAAAAGCATTTATTTTAAACAGTGTTATATGGGGTATTCTTACGAAAATATCTATATCCACATCTCTGAATGTAATGCCTAAGGTGAATTTATATAAGCGAAATTATTGGCTCAAAATCATGACCATTTAAATATTTTGATGTATATTATCAAACTACTTTTCATAAATGTAATATCAAATTTTAGGTCTCCTAATGTTTGGTTTTCATTTTGATAGGCTAAATTGTATCTTAATATTTAAGTAAATTTGAATTTTCTTCCAGTGAGGTTGAAGATAATTTCATAAAATAATTTAGTGTTCTGTCGATTACCTTTTCAACTCTTCAATTTTTTTAAGTAGGTTTAATATGTCACTTATAAATTTGAAAGAGTTATTTGTATATTCAGAGTACTAATTCACATATGTTAGTTATGTTAGGATTCCTGCCATAATAAATATGGCCTTAAAAGGAAAGTCTTTTATTTATATGAAGATTTTTACTGAACATGGATTAAGGTAATTTTATATATGATTTTAACAAATGCCAACACAGGACTTTTTACAGGTTTTACAAGTCAGTTTTTATGTCTACTATCTTTCTAATAGATCGCTTATGCTACATGATTTGTTAGTCTTTTTCTATTTTTTTTAACCTCTAAATCTAAGGAGTTAGTATATAGTATTTTGCCAATATCTTTGTCAAGGATTTCTTTCTTAGAGAATTTTTGTTGTTGTTGTTGTTGTTTTATTTTAGCAGAATTACTTTGAGTGGATTTATTTATTTATTATTGTTATTGTTTGAGATGAAGTCTCACTCTGTTGCCCAGGGTGAAGTGCAGTGGTACAATCTCAGCTCACTGCAACCTCCACCTCCCATGTTCAAGCCATTCTGCTGCCTCAGCCTCCCAGGTAGTTGGGACTATAGGAATGTGCCACCACACTCACCTAATTTTTGTATTTTTAGAGATGTTGTTTCAGGATTTTTTTTAAGGAAAAAGAAAATAAATTTGAAAAAAACATTTATGTGTATTGTGGGATTAAGTATGTGGCTCAAAAAAATTACATTTCCCCTTACAGGAAGAATAAATATTCAGGGCCAAAATATATGGGATCTACATCAGAAAGCTGAGTAAATCAAATTATTTCCCAAATTTGAGAACAGAACTGTATTAAAACTTAAAGTGTTCTTGTACACCACAAGTTTTTTTTTTTATATTTTTTATCATTTTTTCCTGTTTTGCTCTGTAAATCACCATCAGGGTAGGATCAACTTCTGTTTTGATCATCAATTTTTTCCCAATACTTGGAAGAATACTCGACAAATATTGTCAGATTAAATAAAATATTTGTCAACTATAACAAAAATCTTGAAGTTTTATGTCACCATATTCTGTGAGTGTGTGTATGTGTGCACACATTCATTACATGTTCAGTAAGAATACAGAGGTGGCATGTTTTCTAAGGCCTTGAATAGCTGGAAATTTCATTGTCCTCTAACATGGAAAAAACTTTTTTTTAAACTTCTTGGGTCCTAATTGTCAAGTACTCTTTCACTATTACTCTATTGCACTTTAACCATCTATTACATATGGTATAAGATTCACACTGGTTTTTTTTTAACAAAAATTTATAGGCTAGGGATCTCATCTCATTTTGAAATTAAACATTTCCACTGGATATGTCTTGATAAGGATCCTATTTGACTGAGTTTGGAAGTAGTACAGTGATTCCCTTAAGTTATATAACGAATTACTATTTTAAAAACATTTTTCTTCACTTAAAAAAATACTGCTTTTGTTCTTATTTATTCTTCCAGAGAAGCCAGGCAAAGCCATAGTCCACTCATATACCTGAGAAAGATAAATCAATGTTTATTGTGAAGGCCATTTAATTTTGGGTTCTATGTTATTCACCATTATTGCCAAAAAAAACCCTGATTAATGTATTGAAAAACTCATACATTGAGAAAACCCCAGAGGCATTTCTTTAAAGTCTGAAATGAAAAGACACCACTGTTGTCATTACTATTTAACATAGTACTGAGCTATTAGCCAATAAAATTAGATAGAAGAATGCAGTTAGAGGAATGAGAATAAAAATCAAAAGAAGTTTTACAGATGGCCTGATTTTATATATGGAAAATCCAAGAGAATCCGTGAAGAAACTACTACAAACAATAAAAGAGTATGGTAACATAACAGGAAATTATCACATAGAAATCAATAAAACGAATAACTAATTAGAAGCATAGCAGAGTAAATCCTATTTTCTATAGTAACAACAAAAAACAACAGAAAGCCAGAAAAATGTTTATGTACAAACTTAATACAGCTATGCAAAATTAAATGAGAAAAACTTTAAAACCCAATAAAAGACACATAATATATTTAAACAAGTGAAAAATAAAATGTCAATCCCTTTTCAGTTATAAATTTGCATAATTTCTGTAAAAATGTCAACAGGCTTATTTTTCTGCATTGATTATGAAGTTCATATAGAAAAATTAACAAGAATTACAGGGAAACTCCAGGAAAAGAAAAAAAGACTACTGGGAACCCAGTCCTCCCAGATATTTAAAAATATTATAAAGACCTTATAATTAAATGTTCATTATTGGTACAGATCTACCAATATAACAGGGTCCAAAGCCCAAAAATGGATCCCGATGCATATGGAAAAGTAATATACAAAGAATAGGACATTTCAAGTATGTGGAGAAATAAGGACCGTTTGGTAAGGATTATTAAGGCTAGTCATTTTGAAAGAGATAATTGAATCTATATTTCATATCATACTGCATTGTAAGTTGCAAATGGATGAGAAATGTAAATGTAAACACTCAAATCATCACACTCTTAAATAGATAAATTACTTAATACTTGATGTAGAATACTTTTAACTATGATTCAAATAATTACTAGATTTGCAAATTAAAAGTTGCATTGCCAAAAACACCATAAATAAAATAACATAGTGACTGAGAAATAATATTTAAGGCATAATACATTCAAAAATTAATTGTTCTAGTATATGGAGATGTTAAAATTTGAGGAAAATAAAACTAACAATAAATTTTTTAACTGCACAAAATACATGAACAGGCTATTCCAAGCAAGAAATGAAAATGGTCCTTAAAATGTTGAGAAAAGGTGTTCACCCTTACTCATGATAATACAGGAGAGCATTAAAATGATACCTCTCAGCATTTATCAAAAATCTAAAAATTTGACAACAGACTCAGTTGTATGGAAACAGTAATATTCATGCATTGCTCATGGAAATGCAACAAGTTTTAATGCTGAAAAAGCAACAAGTTTTAATGGTGAAGAACACAGCAATATCTGGAAAAATTTTAGGGAATTTATTACTCTTTCACCCAATAGGCCACTTGTAGGAGTCTATCCCAAATATATACCAGCAAACATATAAAATTTCCTAGGCACAAAATTATTATTTGTGGTAATATTTGTAGTGGCACATGATTGGAAACAAATATCTCTCAATATGGAACTGATTGGTAAACCATAATCACTTACATAATGTATTATTAGATTGGGGCAAAAGTTATTGCCATTTTTGCCATTACTTTTACTCTCAAAAACTGCAATTACTTTTATACTAACCTAATAATATTACACAACTGCAAAATGTGAAGAACATATCCCTAAGCTGATATGTAGTGATCTGCAGTATATAATATGGAATTTAAAAAAAGAAAGGTGAGAAACAGTGTACAAAATATGCTTTTTTGTATAAGAAGGGAATAAATGAATACATGTTTTCTTACATTTCTAAAAACATTCACCAGGTGGATAAATTTTACAATAATAATATAAAATATATTTGATACCTATAGAAGAACTGAGAAAATAAGTTCAAGGATCTAGTGAATAAAAGATCAGACAATAAAGTATCTATTACAATACTGTTTTTGTTACAACTCTTACATTTCTGCACTAAGCTTAACATCACTGGAGAAACAAGGAAAAGACATCTATCTCTACTTTCTGTAAGGTGAAAACGTTTGCATCATGCTTAGGTCAGAGTACAGTTTGTTTTTAGTTGAAATATTATTGACACTATGGCTACTGAAAATTCTTCAGATAGTGCCAGTATTTTGAGGATGAGTCCTACTTTTTTCAATCTGGCAATTTTCTTTCTTTTTTTCTTTCAATATCTTTATAGGGATCTTAAAGGAAAAGAAAATCCAGAAACTGCATTAGATTGCTCACAAAATGTACACATTAACTAAATTATGGAATTCTACTGTTAGTATTTATTATATTCCTAAAATCTAACAAGGTATGTACTACTTAGTCTTCTTCTTAAAATGGTTTGGCTAATCTTGTTTATTTTATTCAGCTGATATATTCCAATTCAATCCTGCAAAAGAATAGAACATTTTCCATTTGAAGTTTTACTTAAAATTGCTTACCTCTCTAATTATTAAAGAAGACTTTAAAGATTTAATTGTTCTTGCAAGTCCAGATCATGGTGTACCTCCTCATTTATAAGGTTTATAGCTCAATAAATAACTTCCATAATATAATTTTGTCATAATTATTGTTAATTCTTTTCTCAATATTTTTTATTTTTGTACCAATTTTTATATAGGACAGCTATTTATTTTGGTATATTTAGTTTTTATCCAGACTGTGCTATCCAGTTAATTCAAATAAATGGAACAGCATGTTGTCTGCAAGTATTTATGATTATGATGCCAGGTTTTCAAAAGTTATAACCAACATATCTGATTTGTGGATTATTGACCTAATAAAATATCAGGCTAGTAATTGTTTTCTCAATTCAAATTAGAATGAGAATGCCTTCAGAGTTGCATTTAAATATGATGCTGGCTGTTCTTTGAATTAAGAGAGAACTTATCTATAGTTTAATATTGGAGATTTTCTGATATTCTATTCTTTGGACCCACTTTAAAAAATGGGAATTCCAGCAAATCTCTTAGGAACACATCCCAATAATTAATCAACTTAATTATCAGGAAATATATTTATAACTCATTTGAATCCCTAGTGCTTCACTTCAAATCAACTACATCTAATACTATCCCTCATGAATTAAGGTAGTTCATTATAAACATTTTTCTCTATAGTAACCCAGCTGACACAATATTGGAAAGAATTAATTATATCTGATCTCAACCTCCTCTCTGCTTGGATGAAAAATAAATAAAACTTACTTCATATGGTACTTATATGTCTCTGAACCATCACCAAAATTTTCTTTGATGATTTTTCAGAACAGGGTAAATAGTCATATTCTTTCCAAATGCTTTAGTGATCTTTATGTGAAATGTTACCATGGGGAAATTTCTAAGTGATAGCAATAATAGATAACTTGAATAATGAGATCAGATAATTTGAAAATCCATTCTATTTAAATGTGTGAATAAATAAGTTAAATGTTAATATAGCTAAAAGAAAATCTAGAGATGCTAAATATGAGTAGTTTTTATAATGCCAATAAAAATATCTTACTAAAGGAAGAATGTCTATTATTTGTTGGAGTAATTTCAATGCAGGTACAACTAACTAAATAAAAAAAGAGAACTACGAAGACATGGACTTTAATAAACAATATTCTCAATTATTAATAATTAAAAATAATTTTATTTTACCTTAATATTTTAACAATATAATTCATATATTTATATTCTATTCTGAACTTCAAATAACTAAGGAGAGTTGAGAATATATATAGTGTGTGTGTGTGTGTGTGTGTGTGTGTGTGTGTACATATATGGGGAAAACTTTCGTGCAATTTAGAAAAAAGTAATTTAACTTTTAGGCAAGTTGCATTCTTTTAAAATATCAGATTGGATTCCTGTAATTGACATGCATCTGAGATTAAGCAATTCATGAGTAGAAGATGTAGATATCAAGAAACACTGACTTTATCAGTGAATCCCAGGTTAATTTTGTTCTAACCCTCTGTGTTCGTTATTCTTCATATGAAAGTTATTATTCCTTCAGTTATTCTCCTATATGCTTCAAAAATATTCAGTGAAGAGTATGCTCATTGAACAAATACATCATGGGATAGGGTACAATTACTGTTATTACTTTCAATTCCTTATATAACTGTATTTTTATGCATGAAAAATGTTCAAGTGTACCCTTGGCCTGATGCTGCAAATAATTTGGTTGTAATTTTTAACTTTATTATACCAGAAAAATGTTAATCAAACGAGAATATTCTAATTTTACTCTAAACAATCATTAGGTAAAAGAAAATTCTTGGGAAATGAGATTTCTGACTTGAAAGTAAATACTTAGAAAATTAGTTTAGCTATATGAAAAATGTTAAGTATGCTGCATGAAAGGTTAAATTTGCCCATAAAATATAACCATGGATTCTGATTACTAAGGATAATGTTAGATGATTCATCAAAGGTAAATATAACGATTGGAAAGTATATATTAATTAGAATGGACTTTGTTCAATTAGTAGTTAAATGCATATCAGGGCAATAAGAATACAGATTATGAATATAAGACTATATGGTCTGAAGTTCTAACCTTAGAAAATGAGGTAAAACTTTTTTCTAATCTTTGTATACAAAGATTGGGAAGCCCAACACACACACACACACACACACACACACACACACACACCTGGTATATTGCTTTCAGAAACAGTTCTCAAGACTTGAGACAGATACAAACTTTGTTTTAATTCATTGCTAGGTTTCCTGCTTGGTTTGGTAGATTCTAAATAAAGCTTATTTCATGAATAAACGTATATTTTGTTAAAATCAGCTGAACGTATTTTTGATCAGTGCACATTTTAAAACTAACTCTAATAATGAAACACTTAGGGTAATATTAATCTTACTTATTTCAAAATTTTATTTTTATTTCAAAATTAGTTAACTTTATTTGCCTTAGAAACTAAAAATTATAAATCTCTGAATCATATTATTTAACTAAAATTTTCAACTTGATGAAAGCAATGACTTACTCTCTTGGTAGTCTTCTAGATGTGTGCATTTTGCTTCAATATTTATCTAAAGAAGCATTTTATAAGTATCCTAGGACTGTCTTTATCACTGGAAAGCAGTACGTTAAATATAAAGTCCTATCCTAAACTAACATTGTTCATCCTGGGTCCAACACTGATAGACAGCTATTCCTTCTTCACAGATTGTCAGTGACCTAGCAAAACATGCAGAAGTTCTAGCAATCAAGCAAAAGAATTAGGTATTGGACTCCTAAACACTGAGTGTACTGTGATCACCCATCATGATTAAAATAAAAAATCTTTCAAGTGTCACTAATTTAAATAGGGCTTTGTTGTTTTATAACATTCAATGGACCATTCAGAATAGCTGAATGGTTTTTTTCCTCTTATTATAGCACCAGTTAATTCAGCCATTACAAAGCAATTCTTCCTAGTTTCCTATGGCCTAAGCGGAGTTGAAATATGAGGGGAAAATGGATATTATTGATTACTTTTGCTTTTTGTCCTTCTAATTTGGGCTTTTCAGTGAAAATGGATTGGGAGAGCAGTGGTTAGTATGCTTTTTATTTAATGATATGGAGGAAGTGCTGATATAACTGATGGTTAATTCTGCTTTGAAATGTAAAAGCTTCTCTCACAAACACGGGCCATTTGTTTTTTGGAATAAACAAGTGAGAGTGTAAGGGCTGTTACAGGTAATTAAGGCTGATAGTAAGGATACATTTAATTGGTTTTCCTGATTTCCAAAACAATGCATTTTCACCTCTAGACTCAGCTGCTTCTGATAATAGAAGGAAAGAAAGAAAGAAGCAGATGGCATTTATCTGGCACATAGATGTTTTACATGCACCTTGAATACTCGTTCATTCAACACAGAGTTATTGAGTTCTCACATGACAATTGCTGTTAATAAATACTTGCAATATAATAATGAACAATACAGATAAACTTCTTACTCTAAGGAGTTTATAATCTATAAGGAGAAGATGGGAATTTAACAAACAAACTAGAAAAAGTTCTATATAGATGGACTTTTAATTTTGTCTAAGATGTGATAGCTTGCAACAGAAAAATGCTCCACTAAAGAACAAAAAGACAATCCTGATAAAATAATTTTTACACTATAGGAATTAGGGAACTACTGAGATAACCAGAATTAGGGGGATGTAATCCCTGAAAAACAAGCAGTTTCAAGCTTAAGCAAACCAACATTTTGTAACCAGTTTGCTTAGGATTCTAAGCACAGGCTATAAACTGATGAACACAGCATGGACCCAGAGAGAAGGCCTCTATTACTAGATCAAGAAGCAGCATGTAGCTTTTATTGTTCCATGGAGATAAAGTGACAAAAAATAAAAACTTAGATTGTTAGTAAGAAGGGTGGAGCGAGAACTGATGCCAATATCATCTCAATTTTCACACAGGATATTTGCCAAATTTTAAAACCATGTAAGATGCAAGATTGAGAAGCCAAGCATAAACTCTAAAAAATTAAAGACACTTTTCAACAGTCTCCATGTTAAATAAATCAGGATTGAGGTTCAGAGCTCATTTGTGAACACTTAAAGTGTGGTGGAGAATTAGATCCAAGATTATAAGTAAGCCAAAAGTAGATAAAACCTTAGTAAGACTGAAATCCAGCTTCAAGCTCAACCTTGATTGGATTATAATAACGTATCTGCATTCTATATGTTTAGCAATAGAAAAATTATACACATTTGGAGAACCTCCAACTCCTTAACAATTTTTCATATATAATATCTAATAATTTTTTAAATCATATGCTCTTAAAAAGGCAAAGCTCCGGCCAAAAAAAAAGAGAAAAAGTAGATAATTTAAAAAGACTCATAAATGACATTGATTTTGGAATTAGAAGACAGGAGTTAAATATAGCTATGATTAACATGTTCAGGAAAATAGAAGAAACGTTAGAAAAACATTTTCCTGAGATACTTGGAATTTATGCTGTCAAAAACAAAAATTAGTTGAATTGGCTTTAAAAAAAAAAAAGGACCAGTGACCCCAGTGGGAAAACTATTCAAGTTCGTCATTTTCTATAACTGCTACAGCACATAAGATCAAAGGATCAGACTGTGTGACTTTTTAGATCAGTCCCACACTCTATGGAAATGTTTTCAGAAGTTCCTGGATCTGTAATCCCCAGAAGTGAAAACAAAAGAAAGACAAAGCAGCAGAAAATTAGAGGAAATGAATCCCACAGAAACCTCTACATCCACAGAGGGAAGAATCAAGATCATGAAGTCCAGAAGGCACTTGACTCTTATCTTTTGCATCTCAGAAATATGAGAACCTTTTGCAAAAATTCTTTTGGTCACTTAACAGAATTTCTTTGCTTCTACTATTTTGTGCATTGTAATGTATGAAATAGCTTATGCTTACATACACTGAAAATTATGATAGTTGTGTGTCTATGTGTCTTTGAAGATATAATAGAGCTCTCAGCTAACCTAAAATATACATGCAGTGAGACTTCTGCCAAGATGGCCAAATAGGAACAGCTCCGGAGCATAGTTCCCAGTGAGAGTGACACAGAAAGTGATTGATCTCTGCATTTCCAACCGAGATACCAGGTTCATCTCAATGGGACTGGTTGGACAGTAGGTGTAGCCCAAGGAGGGAAAAGCAAGGCAGGATGGGGCACTGCCTCACCCAGGAAGTGCAACAGGCCAGAAGACCCTCCTCCCCCACCCAATGGAGGCCATCAGGAACTTTTCTGGCTATTCCAGCACTCCAGTTCAGATGCTGTGCTTCTCCCAGTATCTGAAGACTTCTGCTGGGCCAACAGACCAAGAGACTTCCATTGGGCCAACAAGTGCTGTGGGTTTTCAGCACACAACTGGGTAGCCATTTCAGCCAGGGCCACAGGTTTCCAGCGCAAACCTGGGCAGCAATTTTAGTTGGTGCCTGGACTGCCTGCGAGACACAGCCGCTCTTTCCCCTGAAAAACAGGGGCTGAAGGCAGGGAACCTAGTGATCTGGCTCAGTGGGTCCTACCCCCACAAAGACCAGCAAACTGAAACCCACTGGCTTGAGAATTTTGCAGCCAGCACAGACGATTGAGCTTGACCTGAGATAGTCGAGCTTGGTGGGGGTAAGGATGTCTACCATAACTGAGGCAGTCTGCCATTACCGAGGGAGTCCACCATTATTGAGGCAGTTCTAACCTTACCTGTGTAAAAAAATCAAAAGAAGTTTACACAGCAGCTGCAGCAGCTCAGCAACACCTCTGCAGGCAGACTGTGACTAGACTCCCTCCTTGCTGGACAGGGCATCTCTGAAAAAAAAAAAAGGTAGCAGCCCATTAGGGACTTATAAATAAAGCTCCGCCTTCCAGGACAGAGCACCTGGGAAAAGGGGCAGCTGTGAGTTGTGCTGCAGCAGACTTAAACATCCATGCCAAGCAGCTCTGAAGGGAGAAACAGATCTCCTGGCACAGCACTTGAGCTCTGATAAGGGACAGACTGCCTCCTCAAGCAGCTCCCTGACCCCTGTATATCCAAGGAGACACATTCAGGAGAGCTCTGGCTGACATTTGGCATGTACCCTTCTGGGGCAAAACTACCAGAGGAAGGAAGAGAAAGTAATCCTTGCTGTTCTGCAGCCCCCATGGGTGATTCCCAGGCAAACAGGGTCTGGAGTGGACCCACAGCAGTAATGCAGCAGAGGAGCCTGACTGTTAGAAGAAAAACTAAAAAACAGAAAGAAATAGCTTCAACACCAACAGAAAGGATGTTCACTCAGAGACCCCATCTGAAAGTCACCAACCTCAAAGACCAAAGATAAAAAAATCCACAAAGATGGGAAGGAAGATACCAGCACAAAAAGGGTGAAGTCACCAAAATCCAGAATGCCTCTCCTCCTCCAAGAAATCACAACTCCTTACCAGTAAGGGAACAAAACTGAATAGAGAATGAGTTTGAAGAACTGACAGAAGCAGACTTCAGAAGGTGGGTAATAACAAACTTCTCGGAGCTAAGGGAACATGTTCTAACCCAGTGCAAAGAAACTAAGAACCTTGAAAAAAGGTTAGATGAAAGCTAACTAGAATGACCAGCTTAGAAAATAATGTAAATGACTTGATGGAGCTGAAAAATACAGCACAAGAACTTCACAATGCATACACAAGTTTAAATAGCTGAATCAATCAAGCAGAAGAAAGGATATCAGAGATTGAAGATCAACTCAATGAAATAAAACAAGAAGCAAGATTAGAGAAAAAGGAGTGAAAAGAAATGAACAAAGCCAAGGGATTTGGTATTATGTGAAATATGGGATTATATAAAAAGACCTAATCTACATTTTATAGGTGTACCTGAATGTGACAGGGAGAATGAATCCAAGCTGGAAAACACACTTCAGGATATTATACAGGAGAACTTCCCCAACCTAACAAGGTAGGCCAACATTCAAATCCAGGAAATACAGAAAACACCACAAAGATATTCCTCAAGAAGAGCAACCCCAAGGCACATAATTGTCAGATTCACCAGTGTTGAAATGGGAAAAATGCTAAGGACAGCCAGAGAGAAAGGTCACGTCACCCACAAAGGGAAGCCCATTAGACTCACAGTGGATCTCTCCACAGAAACACTACAAGCCAGCGGAGAGTGAGGACCAATATTCAACATCCTTAAAGAAAAGAACTTTCAACCTAGAATTTCATATCCAGCCATACTAAGTTTGATACATGAAGGAGACTTAAAGTCTTTATGGACAAGCAATTACTGAGAGATTTCATCACCACCAGGCCTACCTTGCAAGAGCTCCTGAAGGAAGCACTAAACATGGAAAGGAACAACCAGTATCAGCCATTGCAAAAACATACCAAATGGTGAAGACCATCGACACAATAAAGAAACTGCATCAACTAACAGTCAAAACAACCAGCTAGTATCAAAATGGTGGGATCAAATCCACACATAACAATATTAACCTTAAATATAAATGAGTTAAATGCCACAATCAAAATACTGACTGGCAAGTTGGATAAAAAGTCAAGACCCATTGGTGTTCTGTATTCAGGAGACCCATCTCACATACAAAGACACACATAGAGTCAAAATAAAGGGATGGAGGAAGATTTACCAAGCAAATGGAGAACAAAAAAAAAAGCAGGAGTTGCAATACTAGTCTCTAATAAAATGGACTTTAAACAACAAAGATCCAAGAGACAAAGAAGGGCATTACATAATGGTAAAGAGATCAATGCAACAAGAAGTATATAGATGCACCAAATACAGGAGCACCCAGATACATAAAACAAGTTCTTAATGACCTACAAAGGCACTTAGACTCCCACAAAATAATAGTGGGAGACTTTAATACTCCACTATCAATATTAGACAGGTCAATGAGAGAGAAAATTAAGAAGGATATGCAGGACTTAAACTCAGATCTGGACCAAACAGACCAAATAGACATCTATTGAACTCTCCACCCCAAATCCACAGATTATACATTCTTCTCAGCACCACATTGCACTTACTCTAAAATTGATCACATAATTGGAAGTAAATCACTCCTTAGCAAATGCAAAAGAATGGAAATCATAAAAACCAGTCTCTCAGACCACAGTGCAATCAAATTAGAAGTCAGGATTAACAAACTCACTCAAAACTGCACAACTCCATGGAAACTGAACAACCTGCTTTTTAATGAGTACTGGATAAATAATGAAATGAAGACAGAAATAAAGAGGTTCTTTGAAACCAATGACAACGAAGACACAATGTACCAGAATCTCTGGGACACATTTAAAGCAGTGTCTAGAGGGAAATTTATAGCATTAACCACCCACATGAAAAGCAAGAAAAGATCAAAAATCGACACCCTATCATCACAATTAAAAGAACTACAGGAGCAAGATCAAACAAATGCAAAAACTAGCAGAAGACAAGAAATAGCTAAGATCAGAGCAGAACTGAAGGAAATACAGAATAAAAAAAAAAAAAAAAAAAAAAAAAAGAACCTTAAAAAAAAAAATCAATGAATCCAGGAGCTAGTTTTTTGAAAAGATCAACAAAATAGACAATCCACTAGCCAGATTAATAAAAAACAAAAGAGAGGAGAATCGAATAGATGCAATAAAAAAGGATAAAGGGGATATCACCACCAATACCACAGAATACAAACTACCATCAGAGATTACTACAAACAACTCTATGCACATAAAGCAGTAAAACTAGAAGAAATAGATAAATTCCTGGACACTTACACCCTCCTAAGACTAAACCAGGAAGAAGTCAAATTCCTGAGTAGACCAATAACAAGGGCTGAAGTTGAGGCAGCAATTAATAGCCTACCAACCAAAAAAAGTCCAGGTCTAGACAGGTTCACAGCTGAATTCTACCAGATGTATGAAGAGGAGCTGGTACCATTCCTTGTGATACAATTCCAAACAATACAAAAGAAGGAAATCCTCCCTAACTCATTTTATGAGACCAATATCATCCTGATAACAAAACCTGGCAGAGAGGCACTTAAAAAAAGGAAATTTTAGGCCAATATCCATGAAGCACATCAATGCAAAAATCTTCAATAAAATACTGGCAAACAATGCAATAGCACAGCAAAAACTTATCCACCATGATCAAGTAGGCTTCACTCAGGGATGCAAGGCTGATTCAACACACACAAATATATAAACGTAATCCACCACATAAACAGAAACAAAAACAAAAACTACATGATTATCTCAATAGATGCAGAGAAGGCCTTCGACAAAATTCAACACCCTTTGTGCTAAAAACTCTCAATAAACTAGGTATCAATGGAATGTATCTCAAAATAATAAAAGCTATTTATGACAAACTCACATCCAATATTATGCTGAATGGGCAAAATCTGGAAACATTCCCTTTGAAAACTGGCACTAGACAAAGGTGCCCTCTCTCACCACTCCTATTAAACAGTCTTGGAAGTTCTAGCCAGAGCAATCAGGCAAGAAAAAGACAGAAACTATTATGCAATGTAAAGATATTGAAGAAACTTTTACACCCATTACTGTGTGAATAAGCCAATCTGAGATTACATATTGTAGGATTTTAACAATATAACATTCTGGAAAAGGCAAAACTGTGGAGACTAAAAAGATCAGTAGTTGTCTGGAGTTGAGCTGAGAGTTGAGGACGGCAGAATTAGTAGACAGAACATAAAACATTTTTAAGGCAGTGAAAGTATTTGGTATGATACTATTATGGTGGATACTTGTCATTCATTATACAGTTGTCCAAAACCACAGAATGTACAACACCAAAAGTGAACCCCAATGTAAACTATGGACACAGGGTGATTATGATGTGCCAAGCCAGTTCATCAGTTGCAACAAATGTACCATATTAATGGGGAGGCTATGGATTTCTGGAGGCAGGGGTATATGGGCCATCTCACTACCTTCAACTCAATTTTGCTGTAAATCTAAAACAGTTCTGAAAAATGAAGACTATTTTTAAAAAGTCCTGCGCTCATGGAAGTTATGTTGCAGTGGAATAGAAACAAAATTTTTTAAAAAAAGAGAAAAAATATAGTATATTAGATGATGATAAATAATATGTGGAATAATTAAGCCAGGTGGAGGCAGAGAGATTCTGTTGAGACCGTTGAAATGTTAGGTGACAGTAGGCAAAGCTTCATTGAGAAGGGGATTTTGACAAAGGACATAGAGGAAGTGAGGGATTGATCCATACAGATGAAAGGGCATTACAGCCTTGGGGTGTAAAGATCAAAAGTCTTGAAGCAGAGATGCATCTGGCTTATTTCAGGAATAGCAAGGAGACTAATGTGTCTGAAGTGGTGCACAGCATGGAGAATGGGTGTATGGCCAAGTAATTCTGGGAATTGTATCAGACAGGATAAAGCCAGATTACATGTCAGTAACTCACAGTAATATAATCTCAGAGGCATAAGGCAATAAAGGTTGCGTTTTTACTCCCGCCACACATATATATATTTATTATTATTATTATACTTTAAGTTCTGGGGTACATGTGCAGATCTTAGAGGATTGTTATATAGGTGTACACATGCCATGGTAGTTTGCTGCCTCCATCTCTCCATCACCTACATTAGGTATTTCTCATAATGTTATCCTTCCCCAATCTCCCCATCCCCCAGTATCCCTCCCCTGGACCCCCATTCCCCAACAGACCACAGTGTGTGATGTTTCCCTCCCTGTGTCAATGTGTTCTCACTTTTCAACACCCACTTATGAGTGAGAACATGTGGTATTTGGTTTTCTATTCTTGTGTCAGTTTTCTGAGAAAGATGGTTTCCAGCTTCATTCATAACTCTGCAAAGGACATGAACTCATCCTTTTTTATGGCTGCATAGTATTCCATGGTATATATGTGCCACATTTTCTTTATCCAGTCTACCATTGATTGGCATTTGGGTTGGTTCCAAGTCTTTGCTATTGTAAATAGTGCTGAAATGAACATACATGTGCATGTGTCTTTATAACAGAATGAGTTATAATCCTTTGGGTATATACTCAGTAATGAGATTGCTGGGTCAAATGGAATTTCTAGTTCTAGGTCCTTGAGGAATCACCACACTGTCTTCCACAACGGTTGAAATAATTTACACTCCCACCAAAACTGTTATCTTTTTAAATGAAAGAATATACATTTTACTGTATTTGTGAATGTGTTACAGTAACATAAACACAAAACAAAAATTCAGTTGAATAAGAAATACTCTTTTAATGTATGATTATTTATAGGAAAATGTTTTTGTACTAGAAATTTGTTAGTGTGAGTTCACTTCTTAAGTTTGTTTTTCATCTAAGAGCTGAAATCAGGAACTTTGAAAAGATGGAAGATTTAATTAAGAGATAAGCATGGGAATAGTTGAAAGAGAGAAAAAATAATAATGTAGCCAGATAACCCAGGCATCAATTTTTTCAGTCCTGAAAACGTTTATGGCCAAAATATGCTAAGGACTCAGTACCACACCAGCTTTCTAAACTACAAATGTCTCCAAGAATGTCAACAAATTCTGGGTCAGTGAGTTGGATCTTGGCATGAGAGTGTTGGTTTTAGATGAACAAACAAGGTAACACTCATTTCACTCAGTTGTTTTAGACCAAATTCATATTCATTAGATAAACTTTGTGGAATTCTTATTATGTTCTAGAAAACCTACTAGATATTTTTGTTTAATTGTGTAATTTAATCTTCATAAAAATCTTGAAAGAGACAGAGCCAGGGGTGAAATTCAGCTCTGCTTGACTATATAGCACAGAGAGTTCGTCAGATACAGTCTTTTGATGGACAGTGAAATGTCCCAGTAGGACACTGAGGATGGTTTTTTGTTTTATATTGGGAAAAGAGGTAGAAGGAATGCTCTTCAGTGCCAAAATCTATGCACAAAAATCTATAAACATATTATTATTTCTATTTTTTAAAAGGAAGTTTATTGGTCTTTAAATGGCTCAAATTGCAAATAAACAAATCGGATAGTGGTATCAGCCTAAGACAGGTGATGCATCTTTATCAGTTGGCTTCATAGCACCTCAGTACCCAGGAGAGGAAAGACATCAAAGCAAAGTCACAATGTTAGTAGTTAGGACCCTTAGTTAAATAAGACTAATGAGTACACATGGAGATTGCTGGGCCTGCTGACCAGTGTTCCATTGGTTACGAATTCTGCACATAGCACAGCCTATATGAAAGATGTACATCTCAAACCCTTTAAGAATAAATATTTAACATGAGAAGCTGGATGTAATATCTAAAGAGTGAGTTCCTAATAAGCCTATATTGACTTTACATACACACCTGTTACCTGGAATGCCTGAACACATATTTGAACTGTTGAAAGTAGGACTGAGCAAAAAGAAAAAAAAAATACTTTGTTGAATCAACTGTCCTAGCCCCACTGCAAAGAGGAAAAAAGAATCTGACACTGGCATATTTCCCATGGAAATTACATCTCCAAATAATAGAATTCTTCCAGCAGGAACACCACGAAGTGGTGACACAGCCTAATGTTTGGTCAGTGTATGTCAAACGTATTTTCTGCACTGTACCCAGGTTTTACTGCTTGATGATAACTTCTGAAAATGTAGCTACAGTCTTCTTCATTATGAACATAAAAAGACAAGAATTACTCCTAATAATTCCTATATCAAACTCTAACTTCATTAGTACAAACTTAGAAATGAACAGATAGCAAGCATGAATATTTTCCCAAAGTGTTCTAGTGCAAAATGCACTAGCACTATTGACATTTTCTTCCTCTTCCCTGCTCCCAGGAGATTAAAACCTTAACACTTGCGTGCTCACCACAGGAAGAAGGTGATTTCCAAGGACCAACATCTTAGAGAAAAAGAGGGTTTTTTCAAACATAACTGGTGCTGAACCCTCGCAGTCCAAAATTCTCTTACAAGTGCATGCTGGTCCTTCATTTTAGAAAAACTTGCAGTTTATTAAAAGTGATCAAAGAGCTCTGGAATATTATTTTCAAGAAACAGAGTATGGCACACATTTTAAATTTGGACAGACTCCTAGCAGACAGTTGCTTCTCAAAAATCTTCTATACAAACCTGTACTCCATGCTGTGCATATGTTTTCTCACCAGGACACACGAGGCAGTGGAACCCTGGTGTCAGTAGGAACACATTCAGAGTGATATAATTGGGTATTTTTCAATTTCTAAATTAAGGTATATTCAAAATATTCCGTGAACAAATTTACACCAATTTTCTAAGTTGATCACCAGGTAATTAAAGCAGATTCACAGATGAATTACTCTCACATTAACTACATGCAACAACCATACCAATAACCTTTTCTGCTAAATTTTGCATGACAGTGATTTTTTTTAAAAAGTGGTATAGTTTAACTATCATGTTCACAATTGTCATTTTTCAAAGTAGTAGAAGACCAAGACATTTTTAAATGATATAAAATTTAAACTTTATAAAAAACACCAGAGAAAGTCACCTTTCCTCCCATTTCCCACCCCTTTCTCACCTCTTTATTTAATATTTCAAGAAAGACTGCCAGAGAAATACAAGCTCACATGCTACATTCAGGACCATGATAAATGTTGGCAATAATGAAATAAGATGAACTTTGCTTCTTGGAGAAGCCAATTCTTTGTAAAGTAAACTTGACTTTTATTGCAGTTCCAATTTATGCTTTACAACAATTTCCAAATGTTAATTTCAGTTAAATTGAGCCTTCAATGGCAATATAAGAGATATAATGGTCAAGACCAAATATAATGGTCAAGATAAGAGAGAAGTTTGGACATTGATTATAAAATGCAGCATCTTTCTCTAATTCTCTTGGCTGAACTTTTCGTCTTCTTTTTTCCATTCTTTTCTTTGCTGTCTTCCATCTTTCTCACCCGAATTTCTCATTAAATCAAAAACCACCTTGTCAACATTAGCTTGTGTTTTAGCAGATGTTTCCACATAGTTAACATTCCACTGGTCAGCTCTGTTTTTTGCCTCTTCAACAGAAACCTGCCTTTTATCTTCTAAATCTGATTTGTTACCAACCAAATGGAACATTCTCATCTGCTTTTGCTCTTAAAATCTCCTCCCTGAAGTCAGCTGTAGCTGCAAAGGATTCTATTTCTGTAATGGAGAAGACACAGAGGAACCCCTCCCTGCTTTAGCTGTCTCTAATTGCAGCTTAGTCCTCCTGCCCAGCTGTTTCTAAGATATCAATCTATACTTCCTCGCCATCCAGTACTATTTTCTTCTGATAGCTGCTTTCTTTGGTAAGCTTATAACTCTCCACAAATTCATCGTCCGTGAACTGTAGAGTCAGAGCTGCCTTGCCCATACTGGCACTGCCCACCGTGATGCCTTGGTGCAAGGCCAAATTATTCTGATTCTTGGGCTTCTTTGCGGCCATCTTGTGTCCTAGTTCTCACCAACAGGTTAGGAAGAATCTGCACCTCCAGCCAGTCAGCCGCCCGAGGGCGCGGGAAGTAGCCGGTGCATAGCTCCCGCTGGTGGGGCTCTGCGCTTGTCACCTGGGAGGCCCTGCACTGGGAGCAGCCAAAGGAGGAGTTTCTATTATTCCTATTTCACCTATGAGGAATATGATCGTCAGTTTGCCAAGTTCACTAAGTTTTTAAGAGGTAGAACCAGAATTCTTACCCAGATAGTTCTGTCTTTTGGTGCAGTGCTTTTCAAATATTGTGCATGAGATTGACTAGAATATATTATTAAATGCAGATGTTTATTCCATAGGTCTAAAGTGTATCTGAGATTGTTTCTCACAAACTCCCAAGCGATCTCGGTGTTGCTGCTGATGTACCCCACTTTGAGTAGCAAGGTCCTAAAAAGTTGAATGCTGAGATATAGAAAGGATGACAAATACAAGAGTAGACTGGTTGAGCATTTGGTATCACTACAAAAAGAGTAATTAGGCTCTTGTCTTCTTTTTTTCTCCTACAAGGTACATATCTCAGTAAGCGTCAAGACCATTTATTACATATCCTCTAACATACAGAAATAATCAATAGTTGAATAAAAATAATGGTATAATGGACATAAGCAACCAGACCATATAATTATCTTCTAGGGAAGCAGGGGTGGTGGTGCAGAGCCTTTGGGTTTCAGCAGCCTTTTACCTATAGTTTCTATATCAATTAGCTGTGAGTTTGACCACACCTTTTCCCCTATAAACCAGGATGCTAAGTTGACTACTGAGAAAGGAAGTAAAATGGAAAAATATTCTTTTTCTTTTGTTTTGCAGAAATTGAGCGTATCTTGCAGGAGACTGCCTAAGTTATTTTGCTTGACTGTTTTTAAAAATTTTGCATCTTGATTAGATGTCACTCCTTACCTCAACAGAAAGCAATATATTAGGCCAAGCAATAATTCTTCAAGGGCTTCTAAGTGTTCAAGTGAAGGAAAGAGTAGCTCATCTCTTCCTTTAAATCAGAGCTAGAAATGATTAAACTTAATCAGGAAGGCATTTCAAAAGCCAAGATAGGCCAAAAGCTGGGCCTTTTGCACCAAACAGTTGGCCAAATTGTAAATGCAAAGAAAAGAGTATTGAAAGAAATTAAAAGTGCTAACCCAGTGAATCCATGAAAGATTAAGGGGAGAAAAAAAGAAGCAGCAGCCTTACTACTTATCTGGGAAAGTTCATTTTTATTTTTATTTATTTATTTTTATTTTTAGTGTTCTGGATAAAAGAAGAAAAGAGTCACAATAATCCCTTGCCAAAGCAGAAATCAGAGTAAGATTCCAATTCTCTTCTATTTTATAAAGGCTGAGAGAGGTGAAGAAGCTGTAGAAAAAAATGTTTGAAGCTAGCAGAGGATGGTTCATAAGGTTCGAGGAAAGAAGCCATGCCCACAGCATCAAATGCAAGGTAAAGTGGCAAATACTGATGGAGAAGCAGAAGCAAGTTATCCAGATCCAGATAAAATAATTGATGAAAGTGGCTACAACTAAACAACAGATTTTTAATGCAGATGAAACAGACTTTGGGGAAAAAATGCTAGCTAGGACTTTCATAGCTAGAGAGGAGAAGTCAATACCTGATTTCAGAGTGTGAAAGAACAGGCTGACTCTCTTGCTACAGGCTAATGCAGCTGATACTCCAAGTTGAAGGCAGTACTCATTAACCACTCTAAAAATCCTAGGGCCCTTGAGAATTATGTTAAATATACTCTGTCTGTGCTCTATAAATGGAATGACAAAGCCTGGATGATAACACATCTGTTTATAGCATAGCCTATTGAATATATTAAGCCCACTGTTGGGACCTACTGCTCAGAAAAAAGATTTCTTTCTAAATATTGCTGCTCATCAACAATGTACTTAGTCAACCAAGAGCTCTGATGGAGATGTACAATGAGAATAATATTGTTCTCATTTCTGCTAACAATACCTATTCTGAAGTCTGTGAATCAAGAAATACATTTTGTAAGGCTAGAGCTGCCGTAGATAACCATGGATTTATCTGGATAAAATAAATTGATAAACTAGAAAAGATTCCCCATTTTAGATGCCGTTAAAAGCACTTGTGATTCATGGGAGAAAATAAAAATATTAACATTAACAGAAATTTGAAAGAAGTTGAGTCCAACCCTCAGGGAAGACCTTGAGGAGTTCAGACTCTAGTGAAGGAAATAATTGTGGATGTGGTGGAAACAGCAAGACAATTGGAAGTGGAGTTTGCAATGTTACTTAATTGCTGCAATCTCACAAAACTTGAATAAACAAAGCATTATTTCTTATGGATGAGCAAAGGAAGTAGTTTCTTGAGATGGAATGTATTTCTGGTGAAGATGCTGTGAATATTGTTGAAATAACAAAAATGCCAGGCACAGTGGCTCACATCTGTAATCCCAGTACTTTGGGAGGCCAAGGCAGGTGGATCACTTGAGGTCAGGAGTTCGAGACCAGCCAGGCGTGGTGGTGTACACCTGTAATCCCAGCTACTCAGGAGGCTGAGGTGGAAGAATCACTTGACCCTGGGAGGCAAAGTCTGCAGTGAGCTGAGATCATGCCACTGCACTTCAGCCTGGGCAACATAGTGAGACTCTGCCTCAAACTAAAGAAAATAATAAAAATAGAAATGAAATGGCAAGAAAGTATTTAGAATGTTCATAAATTTAGTTGATAAAGCAGTGGCACTGTTGGAAAGGATTGAATTTAAGTTGAAAGAAGTTGTACTATGGGTAAACTGCCATCAAACATTACATGCTTCAGAGAAATTTTTCATGAAATGAGGAGTCCATTTATGTGGCAAACTCAATGTTGTCTGATTTTAAGAAACCTGGCCTTCTGCAACCACCACCCTGATCTAATCTGTCAGCAGCTATCAGCTTTGAGGCAAGCCCCTCTACCAGCAAAAAGATTACAACTTGCTGAAGGTTTAGATAATTGTTAGCATTTCTTAGCAAAAAGTATTTTTAAATTAAAATATGTATATTTTTATATATAATGCTACTATACACTTAGAATGTAGTGTAAACATCACTTTCATATGCACTGGGAAACCAAAAAATTTATGTGACTCATTTTATTGTAGTTGTCTGAAACTGAACCCACAGTATATTTGAGGCATGCCTGTACTGTGAATTATACTTTGCAGTAATAGTTAATGAACATTTGCAATATAACCTATTCATGACATATTACTTGTGTTTCAGAAATTTTATTAAATTGTATTTAATTGATTTGCATAATTAGTTATTTATTTAATAATAGTTGATGATCCATAGTATGTTAGAGAATAATTTTAAAGAACTCAAAACTGATTTTTGAGAGCTTTTACATTATATTAGCATTTCAGTGACACTTTATTTTAAAAATTGCGTTCAGTTGCCTTCACTGGTTACTTAACAATTAACATAATCAAAGCTTTTAAAAAGCCTATATACACTTGAGAAGCCAAAAACAAAATTGATACAGATAACAAACCAAACATATGGTGTTTTGTTTGAATTGTTTTTAAATTAAGGACTGTATTTATACTTGCTGTGTTTGAGTTATTCATATGCAACTGGGAAATTGAATTTATTTTCCTTCATTGGTTATTATGGTCAAAATTACAAAGTTATTATTTTATTTTTAATCATTATCTGTTCTGTTTCCTACATTACATTTCTCTTGAAGCTTATGGAATTTACCATGCCAGTCTTCTCCCCAGGGTGACAGTCTCATTCCAGAAATTCTGAAAACACATGAACCATATTTCTTTGTAAGTTTAAAATATTATTTTCTCTTGATTTGCCATGTGAAAATATCGCAAATATTCGTAATAATAATCCCATTTCTATGGAAATGTTATAGATATTATTTAATTAATCTTGCTAGATGCTGAACAATTCATGAACTACAGATCACCAAGCAATTCATGAATAGTTGAATTGAGAGGTTCTGTTTTGTTTTTCTTTTTCTTTTTTTAAGTCAGAAATTGGTAATACCATCAGTGACAAATATTATTCCATCGAATTCAAACTGGTTATGAAATATTTCAGTTTTTAAACTCATCCTGAATGCACTCACAGCAGTGAGAAAGATGAGGTGTGACTTCAAAGTAATGAAATTCATTTTCTTAGATGGTTTGTAAAACCAGCTCTCTGAACACAATTTAACAAGAGGAATTCCAAAAATGTTTTAAGCCATAGTAGCACCTTAGCATCATTATAATCAACATACAGTCTTCCAGGGCAATTCGTAAGAAGGTCATACTCATTGTGGTATTTGTTAATAATTGTTTTTGTTATTTTATTGTCATACTTTGTAAGTTGGTATAAAGGCACTTTGAAACAGAAGAAAGGCCTCTCAGAGGTCCTTGGAGAGCATGGCACAAGGAGCCTCATTCACATCTGAGTATTAAAAAAAGAAAATAAAGTCACTCCCCTTGTGTATCAGTATACATCTGTATCCTGTTATGGATACATTTTTAATTGCTCTCCTTAAAGGCTTGATCCAAAAGCCTTTGAAGTAAGCATCTCTCTACTTTTATCCTATTACAAGTGAACAGCCTCTCAATCCTGCCCTGATTTTGAGAGAGAGGGGAAGAAAAGCATTTGGAAATTGTTCTGAAATATATTTCTACTAACATTTTCCTATGGGTGATCTTACTAGCCTGTTAAACATTTGTAATCACCCAGAGCTTAAAATATGGAACTGCAAACATGTTAGCACAGTATGTAAGCTCCGTGCTCAGAAGGCATCCAGCACCCACGGTGAGCTTATTTCCAGAACTCTAGCTGCACTTGCTCTCCAGGGAGCTAAAGCTGCCAGTCCACCCTCCTAATTCCCTTGGAGGAGAATAGGTGGTAGCAATAATTCGTGTGGGTGGAAACTGAAGAAATGGAAGAATACAGTAGAAGAGGAGGGGAAAGTAGCACATGCATGACATTGATGGAACAAATGACACGCTTGAATTCAGTGATGCTTGTGTCTCTGTGTTTAGACTGAGGATGTGTATAACTTCCCCCTCCCTCTTTTTCAATTAGCAAAATAATCCTTACTAAGCACCTAGCTGCCTTGCTTCTAGACCACATCAGTGTCTGTCTCCTTTCATACATCATTCTAGTACAAAATATGAATGCAGTTTCACTGCTTTAGAGATTCACTGGGAGTCTACTGACATTTTTCCTAAACACAAGAACACTTAAAAATACATCTTTGTATCAGAATTTCAAGCACTGGAATAACAAAGCGATGATGATAAGAATGAGCAAATGGTTTAGGAGAAAAATCACAGTCTACCTCCAAAGTAACAGTTTTAAAAATCCTGTTTCTAGCACAAAGTCATGATTAAAATGAAATGACAGATTATGTTAATTAAATGTTATGTTTTCAACTTTTCTCTCTCTTCTTCCAAAGAGGATAGGGGGAATATGAAATGTTACATGATTTGTTTGGGATGACATAAATAGTCCAATTACACAAATATATTTTTGGTTAGTTTGGTAAATATTGAAAATTTTGTTATATCAATGTATTATTATGCCCTTTTCTTCAACAACACAGATGTTTAAATCCCGTTTGGCTGCTCATGCAAATTCAGCCTAACCACCAGTTTTGTACCTTGTTCCAATTAGCTTTAAAAACACAATTCTCAAAGTAGACTGTTTAAGGCTGAGTGGAAAGGTTGCCCATAGTATTTCTTACACACAGTCAGATAGATTATTGTCCATGTGAAAGCCTGTGAACCCTCCCACTCAAGAGGGTGATCTATCCGCAGCAGTGATGTTTCTGACTGTAACTACATTCTTCAGAGGATAGTCTGCTATTATCACCCATTATTTTAGCTCAGACCATACATAAAGCAAGATGGGAAGATGTAGAAGCTTTAAATTCCCAGTTTCTTTTGCTTCCTGAAGACATTCACAGTAGTGGTAGCTTAGCCAGTTCCATGTGTATGGCCTATAACATGAATCAGAACTAATTATTTTATACCTCTCTTCCACTTCAGTGTATGTGAAAGCTTGCATACCAAAAGAAGGGGCAACAGCTATACAGGAAAGAGGACAGGCATATATAAACATAGGAAGGTAGATGAGTTAAATGAACTCTTTCAGGACACTTGGTAATAGAAAAATAATCAGAGTACAAAATTGATGTAATTAAAAAGTTATGCATTCAAGAAAATGTTGAATTACATGTACATTTCAGAATCTCCTCTCCAAGTGTAAGTGTAGATACCATCTTATTATACTTTTGATAAGTGCTTTTTGCAAATTTCATGTTTCAAATGTGTTCTAAACTCTGTACTGCAGAGCTAATGTGAAAATAGCTTATTCTAAAATTGTACTCACTGTTACTGTATGTAGCCACTTTTGAAAATAATTAGATGGCTTAGTATCTTGAAAACTTATGTTGAAAAAAAATCTCATGAATAAAATACTCAATAGGATTGCCGTTTGACAATGTGTGATAATGATTCCCAGTATCAAAATAACGTTATCAAATTGTAATCTCACATTTGATGAAAAATATTCCAAATGCAAACTAGAGATCTTTGACATATCTTATTATTTTAGCTCTATTGTACACCATCAAATCATCAGACATTTTGATAAAGATGACTCAGTTAAAGGTCTGGCTCTTCATGTAAAAGTTTTTTGTTTATTTAAACTCTTAAAAATTTAATGGATTACTTGAGATTCAAAGAAAATATATTTCAGGTTTCAGAGAAGTTATCTATTTTAAAAACTAAAGATATTTTTAGCTTTAGTCAGGAAGATATTTTGTGAAATAATATATATTATTGGTTAAAATCAAGAGATATGAATTCAGGCCAATGTGAATTTCACCCTATGTTTTTCTATTGTTTTGTTGCTTTTGGGGCCTGGACAAATCATGAAGTCACAAAGTCTTGATTTTAAGACTTATAAAATGTAGATGACAAAAACTGATCCCATAGGAATTTTTCTGAGGATTTAAATAATATAAATAAGTTGTTAAGAACAGTGCCTGAGACATGAGGTGCTATGATTATTACAAATCAAAGATAAAGTTTAAATTACTATGGATTAAATAGCAATCTCATTAGAGAACATCAGAATGATTGCAAAGTCACTATAGAATATCACTGTTCTATGTTTGGGAAATTACTAAATACCTCTTAATAGCCACTGCCCAAATTTTTAGGATAGCCAAGAACCAACATTATAAAGCCTTAAAGAAACAGATTATCTGACAAATACATGCATTGAACTAGCTGGTCTCACCTATCAACAGTAGTATTGACCTAAATCAGGAAGTTTAAACAGTTTATGCTCAAAGAAGATTAAAGCCATCTAAGATGTAAAGGCAATCATGCAAGTCCAAAAAACAATTTTATATTCATGAAATGAATGCAAAAATGTTAGAGGCATTTGAGATGAGGTTTTTCCCTCCTCCAGTAGAGAAAGTAAAAAATGCAGAGAAGAGGAGAATCTATGTATTACATGATTCAGCAATTCTTACTGGAAGTTTTTCATCTTTTGGTCAGTACATCAAATATGATCTCAGGAACTACAGAAGACTAAATATACCCATTGTTCCTGCTGTGAAAAAGACGAGTATGATTAAGCTCTCCTACCACCCAGGTCCACATACCAGACTCGGCTCACCCAGCAATGAGTCACTGCTCTGATGGACTGATTGCCCTGAGCAGAGCCAAAGCTGTGATTAAATAGCTTAGAGCTTTGGAGCTGAAGGGAACCTCTGCACTAATTCTCCTTCAAGCTTAAATGAAAGCTGATCCTGGAAGATATCCAGTGATGGCTGGGATTTAGGAGGATGGTCTTCTGCAAACCAACCACAGGGACTGATGACAACAGGCTCTACACTGAGCAGATGAAGTGCGGGCTGGGGAGCTCTTGGGCTGATTTGTTTTCCATGTATAGTGAATGTTTTCAAACATAAATTATTAATTGTACTTTAAAAGTTGACTGTATAAAATAAATTTTCAGTTAACCTACACTCCAAATGGTCTGCAACAAATAACTAAAATACCAAACATTTCTTTACTCAATATATGACTAAGTTATTCCTTTAAATAAAACACTATTCTTTTTTTCCCCCGGACTCTGTATTATAATATTTAACATTTATTTTTCCCATGGGAGAACATTATTGTAATAATCCAGAAAGACCCTTTTGAAGCTACTCAAAATAACATATTCTAAATTAATTAACCCAGTACTTTTATGATGGTTGCTGGTTAGTTTCATTGGTTGAACTTTGTGATGCTGCTGCCAGCGTCACTGGCTTACGTCCTGTGTATCCAGGTGAGCCATAGATATCCATTTACTGCATTTCCAGGTTATTCATAGATATTCATGCACCGCATGTCCAGGTGAGCCATAGGTATCCATGCACTGCATGTCCAGTCTATCCATAGATATCCATGCACCACATGTTCAGGTTATTGATAGATATTCATGTACTGAATGTTGAGGTTAGCCACAAATATCTATGTATTGCATATACAACTATGCATAGAGAAAATTTAAGTTCTATCCCCTCATCTGTGTGCAATTTCACATCTGATATGAATTTTAACATGTCCACCACCACTTAGATATATTAAATATGTGAGAAGGATTTGATTCAATCCATCACCACTGTGAAACTGCTCAAAGTGAATATATTTGGGAGAGTTATTAGTTTAAAATACATTTACAAACAGTGACTCAAATGCATAGATGGATCCTGGACTTCTATAAGTTTATAAGCAAAAACAGATTGAACTAGCTGACTTTCCATGCAGAGTATCTATTGTTATCATGGTGAATAAGGTCATTAAAAATGCATAAAACAAGTGGAATTTCATTTTCAATTATAAGGTAATGGGAAATGTATTTCTTCTTTTGGTAGAAATAGGACTATAATAAAAGAAACAGTTCATCAGGCTTAAAATCTTCCACTCTGATACTGTGTTCCTCTCATACATTCATGGTTTCTGTTTCTCCAATTTGATTCAAGGATCCTTGAGCAGTGAGCTCAATAGTGATGGACATAGAGTGGAATTCAGAGCAGGCTTCGTACTCTGGAATCCTCATTCTAGCTATCTCATTTGAAAAATGTATAACTCTTCTGAGCCTTGGCTTTCTCATTTGGCAAAGCAGTTTGTAAGCCATAGGTTGCTTTTTAGAAGAAAGGAGTAAGTCCCTCATCATGTCTAGCAAAATCCCAAACACTTGGTACATGAGGACACATTGCTAAACCACCTTATTTATCTTTCCCAATTGCATATTTAAAATTAAAAATGGCCTTATATTTATGTTTACCTTTTAAAAATCAAGAGTAGATGTTATATTATTGGCTAACATACAGAGTACAAGATAGAATAATAAGAAAGATTAAAAAAAAACATGTTTCAATGGTTAATAGAAATTAAATATTTATTTTATTTACTGTATTCACATAAAGTATTTAAAGCCTTTTGAGCACTATTTTACCTTTTGTGAGATAATGTTTTGACAACCCTAAGGAACCAAAAAAAAGAAAAGAAAGACCTTACAAAATCCAATTAAATTTTCTATGAAATTTACATATTTTCTTCTCTTCTGCTGTCATTCAACACCACACAGTTTCTTTTCCATCACATACAACTCTATCGAAATGAGTTTTATGAGTGAGTTTGCATGCTTTATGTCAATTACTGTTTCTGTCTCCTTATTCTATTTAACTGAAAGGGTAATCTTAATTGGCAGAAATTTATTTGTTAAAAGAATTTATTAAATTTTTTCTAACATTTTTATCCTTCCATGAGAGCTACAAAATGGGAAAGAACAGAGATTTTTATTCTATTCATGCATCATCACACAGTAAAATATGAAAGTCATATTAATTTGCACATCACATCTGAAATGCCACACAAATTGCATAACCATATGGAAGATTTACCATCTGAATTAAAATATATTAACAAATTGAAATATTGAAACTGTAAATATGTGTTTTAAACTTAGTGAGACATTTACGCTGTGATATAAAAAGAAGATAAAAATTAAATTTTAATTCAACTCAGTGAAATACAATAGGGGCATATTAATATTTTTAATTTGGGAATTTTGAATGTATTTCTTTGGTGCAAGCTTTAATTCCTGTTTCTATTTTTTTGTATTTTTAAAACTTATTCTTTTATATTATGTGTTCATCTAACTCCCCAGCAAAAGCCATGTCTTTCTCAGTTGATATTCCCATGTGGCTCACTGTATTGTGCCTTACATAGTATAGGAGTAAAGCCATGTTTACTAAAATAAAATAAATATTTTAATAAATAATACCACAAATATATAACTGACTATTTTCTAGATATTAAAACTCTATGAAAAAACATTTAATAATGGGAAAATATTCATAAAATAATTTGAAAAGATCTAAAGCAGGATATAAAATTTGTGTAATCATAAACATAATCCCAATTTTATGTAGAAATGTATACATACACCGAGAAAAATGCTGGAAGTTAATACACCACAATCTTTTTTTATATATACGGGGTGTGTTGGGAGCTAGAAGGCGAGGTTAGAGATACCTTGTTCCTTTTTCATATATTTCTGTATTTTTCAAAATGTCTACAGTGAAGATATGTTAATTGTACAATGAATATGCACTTAATCATGCCTCAAAATATATTTTGAATGATAAATTTATTTTTTAAATGAATAGAATTGGCCGGGCGCAGTGGCTCAAGCCTGTAATCCCAGCACTTTGGGAGGCCGAGGCGGGTGGATCATGAGGTCAAGAGATCAAGACCATCCTGGTCAACATGGTGAAACCCCGTCTCTACTAAAAATACAAAAAATTAGCTGGGCATGGTGGCGTGTGCCTGTAATCCCAGCTACTCGGGAGGCTGAGGCAGGAGAATTGCCTGAACCCAGGAGGCAGAGGTTGCGGTGAGCCAAGATCGCGCCATTGCACTCCAGCCTGGGTAACAGCAGCGAAACTCCGTCTCAAAATAAAAATAATAATAATGAATGGAATTTAGCATTAAATTTTTGAGGGTCACTGCCTTATTTCATCCATTTCCAATCTGATGTTATGCCCAAAGATAATAATGTTGCTACTCTACCAGGACAAAAAAATACACTTGAGTCCTTCAGTTACTATCACAAATTGGGGAAAGATTATTCCATGTTCTTTTAATTATGCATTCAACTTAAAATTACATATAATGAATGGAAAAAATAATAAAATTTATGGAATATTTCAGTATGAAGAGCAATGTCAATAAAACTTTATTTTAGGGTTACTGGTGTCCTGCTCCAGTAGTAAAAAAACAAATTGTTTTTTGTTTTTGTTTCATGTTTTTATTTACAGGGTTGATAGAATATGAAAGAGAATAATATTTTTTTCTTTGATCTTTTAAACTTTAATTTGGGTTTTAAATAAGTTCACAGAACTTCTTCAATTTTTATATATTTTTTTCATTTTGAAAGTAATAAATGTTGAAAGGTTCTATAAAATATAAGTACTGCTTGATACATTGATAAAATAAAGCTACAAAGGAGCATACTGCATAGATAAGACCCAACTGAGCATGAGTTTTAATGATAATCTTAGCTGACACTTACCTAATACTGTCTCTTACTTTGTCATGACACTATTACAGGTACAAGTTTGAGTGGCCCATAAATCAGAGATTCTCTAATTCTGTCTGAAAAATCAAGGCTGATTTATTTAAATTTATCTGAAATCCCAAGACTCTTAAAGAATGGAATATTAATAGAGATATATGACTCTCTAAGGGGTGGCAGACATTGCATTAAGGTCTATAAATGCTCTTAACCTGCTTGGACTTTTATCAAGGTTCTCTGTTTCAGAATAGGATGTATAAGAAAATAATCTGTACTTTATCGAAAGCTTCAATATATTGTGTTTCACCCATAAAAATTTCTCTTAAACTGACCTTGAGAAGCTTTCTAAGAGAGTGCTTTTTTTTTTTAAATGTAAAATCTTCCACTTAAGAATTCTACCCAGGAGGCAGATGGTTTTATCTCTGTTATGTATGTGGGGATTCTGCTGGTTAGATAAATTTTCTAGTCTGTTTTATAGATCACTGCCAGATCCTTGTCTCTCAATTTACCACTCTAATAGTATTTTCTCATTCAGCATACACAGTTAAGAGGAAAATGACATATACTTGCATATATTAAATTATTGCCATCCTTTATTAGATATATATCTCTAAGTATTTTCATTTTAAAAAAAAGAATTTAGGCCTTTCAAATAGCATCCAAAGCAAATTAAGGATTAAGAAACTTGAATTTTAATGTAAGCCTTAAAAAAATGTGAGGTTGAATAGTTACCCGGTTAATATGTCTTTATGGTTTCTCGGTTGCCTGATACATTCATGTCTAAAATTTTAATCCAAATTTAATATCTCTTATTACACAATATTTTTTAAATTATATATATATGTATGTATAATATACATATATATACTTAATTGTACTTTAGGTTCTGGGGCACATGTGCAGATCACGCAGGATTGTTGCATAGGCACATACATGGTAATGTGGTTTGCTGCCTCCATCCCCCCATCACCTATAACTGGCATTTCTCCCCATATTATCGCTCCCCAACCTCCTCATCCCCCGCTGTCCTTCCACTAGTGCCCCTAACAGACCCCAGTGTGTGATGCTCCCCTCCCTATATCCATGTCTTCTCATTGTTTAACACCCACCCTTGAATGAGAACATGTGGTGTTTGATTTTCTGTTCTTGTGTCAGTTTGCTGAGAATGATGGTTTCCAGATTCATCCATGTCCCTACAAAGAACTTGAATTCATCATTTTTTATGGCGGCATAGTATTCCATAGTGTATATGTGCCACATTTTCCTTGTCCAATCTATCATTGATGGGCATTTGGGTTGGTTCCAGGTCTTTGCCATTGTAAACAGTGCTGCAATGAACATATGTGTGCATGTGTCTTTATAATAGAATGGTTTATAATCCTTTGGATATATACCTAGTATTATATAAAAAGTAATTTCAGTTGTTTTGTAGTTCATTTTGTGTCTCAGTGAAAACAGAATATACTAACTGCAAAACTTCCAGAAAGCATTGTTTTTTCCTGCCTCTAATTGTACCTTTAAAACTTCAGTCCATAATTTATCCTTTTGAAGAAAAGTACCATTTATCATATGGTTGTTAAGATTACTTAGTAAAGTAAGGTAAAATAAACAACTTTTTTTAAATCTAAAATTATCAGCAAGATGAAATTACAGAATTTATAAAAATCACCTCTATCATGAATTACTTTTTACTAAAACAACTCCTAAAAACTTATTTTCACAAAGACTTAAGAATTATGCTAGTTGTAGTCATCCTTCATTAAAGACTTAAAGTCTTTCCTTTGTAACAACACCATTTTAGTGCTGGGACATTGGCTGACGCCCTCCCACAAGGTCAATGTTGTATGAAAAATGGAAAACACTCAAAATAGAGAAAACCTCACAAAGCTTATGTGGTTGTGTTTTGAACTAGTCTATGTGTTTCGTGTCTGGGAACAGGGAGGAAGGGCAGAGAATAAAATATTTAGCATGAGGCATGGCAATGTTGTAGAAAGATAAAGGAGAAAATAACTCTTGGGATTCCATTTCTGCCATAGCCTTGCAGAGAACAAATGTGTGCCCCCTCCACTGGCCATAATTTGGAGCACCAGTCAGGTATTTATCAGGAGTAAAATCTGAAGTCCTATGCATTTGAGAATCTGAGTAAAACAGATGAAAATAACTAAGTTTAGGCAGAGCTTTCACACACCTTTTTTCTAGACTTAGTGGACTGATAAATTATATTCTAAAGAGGGTCTTCTCCTAACGATCTTTTGTAGGGGTGGTGGTAAAGGCAAAACATTTTCTGATTTTAGGAAGTGAAAAAGGGAATTCCTGTGGTCTTCTGATGACTTCAATCTTTGTCCTAGAGCTCATTTGCTCCCTATTCCTTCAGCTCCTCAGAGCTGTCTTGATCTTTCCAAATTGTCTACAAATAGCTAATATGCTCACAGGCCAATATGTTTACTGGGCAAAATAAAATAAAACCATGCTTCTCATAACACAACATTCTTACATAAAGTGTTCTTCACTGCGAAGAAGTTAATCTTGGACTAATAGACAAAATCACTCAAAAACTCTTCTTTGTAGATGGAGTCTTGCTCTGTTGCCCAGGCTGGAGTGCAGTGGTGTAATCTGGGCTCACTGCAACCTCTGCCTCCTGGGTTCAAGCGATTCTTCTGCCTCAGCCTCCCAAGTAGCTTGGATTCCTGGCACATGCCACCACACCTGGCTAGATTTTTTTTCTGGTTTTTTTTTTTTTTTTTTTTTTGCTTTTTTTGTTTTTGAGATGGTGTCTCTCTCTCTCTGTCGCCCAAGCTGGAGTGCAGTGGCGCAATCTCGGCTCCCTGCAACCTCCACCTCCCGGGTTCTTGCAATTCTCCTGTCTCAGACTCCTGAGTAGCTGGAACTACAGGTGCTGGCCACCACACCTGGCTAATTCTTTACATTTTCATAGAGAAGGGGTTTCACAATATTGCCCAAGGTGGTCTCGAACTCCTGAGTTCAGGCAATCCACCCACCTCAGCCTTCCAAAGTGCTGGGATTACAGGCATGAACCACTGCACCCCCAATACCCAAACACTTTTATCTTCCCTCTTTAGAATTATCTATTATTGTAGGTCTAGGAAAATGTTATAAAGTGTATCAGCCACCAGTAAAAGGAGCACATAGAAAGCTGTTATGAGAAGAAAAGATAAAGTAAGAATCAAAACTTTTTAGCTGAAGCAACACTCCCAAAACATGCCAACTATGAATCAGAGGAAAACTGACACACATCAACATAAACTTAATTAAATCAATTGTTAGAGAGAAGATACCCTACAATGAAGTAGAAATTCAGACTAATGAATTTCAAGTAGAAATTCTGAAAGTAAAATGAAAAATATATAATTTACCAGATTAATTAAAGAAAATAAAAGTCAAATCTGAAGTAAATATTAAAATAAGAAGTGGTCATAGGAGAATAAACATGATTGACTGTACAGTGATACAGAGATGATACATGCAAAAAACAGAAAATAAAATTTCCATATATAGATTAAAATATGAAAAAAGATATAGATCTAGAAGACAGGCATAGGAGATCCAACATGTCTATAATTGGAACTGGAATATGTAAAACTAAAACAAAATAGTACAAAAAAGCTAAATGTTTTTTAATGTCCTGAAATTAAAGGAGACCTAATCTTTCCATTAAAAGGGTCCATCTTTGTACTTAGAAAAATTAACCTGGAAAGTTTAAGTCCAAAACATATCACAGTAGAAATTTTAGAAAATTTGCTTTAGACAAAAAAAGGGGTAAAATGACAACAGCTAACACAAATCAAATCACTTTTTACAGAAAAAAATGGCATTAAAATCCCCAATAGAAAAGTACAAACTGTGTGGAGCAGTATTTTTAAGTTACTGGGAAAAAAGGTAGTCTAAGCCAAGCATTTTTTTTAAGCCAAGCACTTTTTATTAGATAAATTGATTTGCAAATATCAGAGCTAATAAAAACTGACTTAAACATTTAAAAAATACAGAAACTATTTTACTAGAGGAATAAATAAACATAAGGGACAAAGCTAAAATAAAAAATACAGTGGTTAACATGTTCTCACTTCTAAGTGGGAGCTGAACAGTGAGAAAGCATGGACATAGGGAGGGGAACAAGGCACACTGGGACCTGTCATGGGAGTGGCGGAAGGGAGAGCATCAAGATAAATAGTTAATCCATGTAGGGCTTAATACCTGGGTGGTAGTTTAATCTGTGCAGAAACCACCATGGCACCCATTTATCAATGTAACAAACATGCACATCCTGCACATGTATCCTCAAATTAAAACGTAGTACATTTTTTAAAAAATACAGAAACTATTTTACTTATGAACCAACCTGAAATATTTACTGGTGGATAAGTGGATAAGCATTGTCCCACCACAATATGATTGGAGAAATTTCAAAAAAACAATTATTTTTCAAAGAAAAATTCTAATGAAAACACATAGAAATAAAGCCACATTACTACCAATAAGCCTAACTAGTGAAAATGTGAATATCACTCATAACACAAAGAATGAGGAAACCTTGCAGAAATGGCTAATTCTGAGTCTGGAGCAGTGGAAGTGTGAGATATTCTGAGCCACAAAGTAGTGAATATATCAAATAGTAGTGTACACAAAAGCCAGTTTTATGAAGAAAATTTAACCAAATTTGAAACAAGTTTAGTTTAAAAGAAGGAAACTAATACTGTAATTGGTATGTATTAAGTAAAATATGGACTTTGTGGGATATATGTTTGTGGGAGAAAGAGAGAGGGAGAGAGAGAAGAATTATATTTCATTTTCCAGGAAGGGATCATCAAAAGCTACTAAAACCCTAAAACCATTAGGTAAAATGATGTTGGAAAAGATATCCACCAGGTACAAAAGTATCACCCAAAATATGTATTGCAAAGGAGAAAACAGTCCTTTACAATAGAGACATTTGTCAATCATAATCTTTACATCACTAAGCTTAGCATCACAAATAGTGGAGCGAGCTGATATGTTTCCTGTTGTGACATTTTCTAAGGTATACGCTATCAACTATAAAGTATATGTTCCAAGAATGCTTAATTTAATCTGATAAAGTCTTCAGGCATATAACATCCAGTTTATAGGAAACACAGAGCAATTTATCATAATACTGCATTAATTGGAACCAAGTGTGAATATTATGATATTTACAACTTACAGTTAAATAATACAAGTATGTGTAGGCAAGACAGAAACCACAATTTTGTTTTAGTTGTTGAATTTAGATAAAGGGTAAACAGGTGTTTCTGTATTAGAGTTTATAGTAGTATCTCCTTGTAGTTCAATTTAAATTTCCCAAATGATTCATGATATTGAATATTTTAATGTGCTAATTGGGCATTTATATATCATCTTCTCTTAAATGTCCGTTCAGAACTTTTTCTGTTGTATCTAGACTGGTTCTTTTGTTATTGAGCTGTGGTTCTTTAGTCTATAGTAAAATATGTATGACATATACTTTTTCAAATATTTTCCTGCAGTTTATAGATTGCTTTTCTACATGTGGTCATTGAGCACTTATAACTTTAGTAATTTAAATTTAAGCCAAATAGACATGTATAGATGGCGACTACCATTTCCTTTGGGTCATGCACAGCTCTAGGTCTGAGTACAAACTGGTGGAATGAAGACATATAGTTCCTGTCCTTTTTTAATTTGTACTAAAATAATACAGTATTGGCCAGTATGTACTCTTTATTTCACCAGTATCCCCAATAGTAAATGCTACACCACTGTATTTGCTGAATTAAAAGATTGGATAATTTGCCACTCACCAATTATAGAAAAGCAAAACATTTAAAAATTAAAATTAATATAAAGAAGAGATTAATTTCATGTAAAAAGATAAATGAAGTTAGATAAAGTAGGGTTCAAATCCTATTTTTATCTTGTATTATTCAGAAGTGTGTGGAAATGCTAGAAAAAAATGTCATAGAATGTCTTTTTAAAAAATTTATTTATTATACTTTAAGTTCTGGGGTACATATGCAGATCGTGCAGGTTTGTTACATAGGTCTACACATGCCATGGTGGTTTGCTGCATGCTATCCCTCCCAATTCTCCCACCCCCTGCTATTCCTCCCCTAGCTTCACACCTACCCCAGGCCCCAGTGTCTGATCTTCCCCTCCCTTTGTCCATATGTTCTCATTGTTCAACACCCACTTATGAGTGAGAATATGCGGTGTTTGGTTTTCTGTTCTTGTGTCAATTTGCTGAGAATGATGGTTTCCAGTTTCATCCGTGTCCCTGCAAAGGACATGAACTCATCTTTTTTATAGCTGCATAATATCCCATGGTGTATATGTGCCACATTTGATTTATCCAGTCTATCATTGATTGGCATTTGTGTTTGTTCCAAGTCTTTGCTATTGTGAACAGTGACACAATAAACATATATGTGCCTGTGTCTTTATAATAGAATGATTTATAATCCTTTGGGTATATACCCAGTAATAGGATTGCTAGGTCAAATGGTATTTCTATTTCTAGATCCTTGAGGAATCACCACAGTGTCTTCCACAATGGTTAAATTAATTTACACTCCCACCAACAGTGTAAAAGCATTCCTATTACTCTACATCCTCTCCAGCATCTGTTTTGTCTCCTGATTTTTTAATGATCACCATTCTAACTGGCTTAAGATGGTATCTCAATGTGGTTTTGATTTGCATTTCTCTAATTACCAGTGATTTTAAGCTTTTTTTCATGTTTGTTGATTGCATAAATGTCTTCTTTTAAAAACTGTCGGGACTCAAGATGGCGCTGTGAGAACAACCCAGGATTGGAGTTCTCGTTGTGTCGGCAGAGAGGTGAGTCTGAGCTGCATTTCCAGACTGATCTTTGTTGCCCACGGAACGGGGAAATTCCCAAGTGAAGAGGAGACGCGGGATGCCAGGCAGATATTCCGCCTGGCGAAGCCAGCAGCCAGGGTGGCGGCGGCCGGCCCTACCCAGTGCTCCCCACAGGGCGCACTTGTCTGGGTGCCCCGTTGAACCGGCAACCGGAGACGTGAGAGGGCTGGACTTGAGACTAAGCTAGACTTGGACAGTGGGCCAGCCCAGGGGATTGCAGGAACAGAGCGTTAGGATTGGCCCAGTGGGACGAACAAAACCGCGATTTCAAACAAGCCCCGTGCAGACAGCCCGAGACACTCTGAGAGGGAGGGGTGGCCACCATTACTGAGGCAACCCACCCCAACTGAGATACACGCCCATTGCTGACGCAGCCAGCCGTTGCCGAGGCAACCCGTCCCTACTGAGATACACGCCCACTGCTGACACAGCCAGCCGTTGCTGAGGCAACCCGTCCCTACTGAGATACACGCCCACTGCTGACGCAGCCTGCCATTGCCGAGGCAACCCGCTACAACAGAGAGACTCCACTGCAGGGCGTGGCAGAGAACAGCAGAACAGCTGAGCCAGGGTGAGCCTCACAACAGCAGGGCGGAGCCTCGGAAGGCAAACAGTGGCTAGTCTGCATCCTAGCTGGGCAGGACCTCAACGGACATCCAAAAATAAAGCCCAAACCCCTCAACACAGAGCATTTGAGAAGAAAAAAAAAGGGTTTTTTAATGAGCTCTGTTGCAGCAGAATCAAACATAGCAGCCTAACAGCCCTGAATGAACAACACAGCTCACAGCTCAGCAATTAAACCCCTATAAAGTACAAACTGTCTCCTCAAGCAGCTCCCTGACCCCTCTATATCCAAAAGACTGACATTAGGCAGGCACCATCCTGGGACAAAGATAGCAGAAAAAGAAACTGGTAGCATCCCTCGCTGTGCCACAACTGCTAGAGGTGCACCCCAGACAAGCAGGGTCTGGAGCGGACCTCAGCACTCATACAGCGAAGGGGCTAGACTGGTAGAAGGAAAACCAAGCAACAGAAATACTTCATCATCAACATTCAGGGTGTCCACTCAGAGACCCAATCGAAAACTCAGCAACTACGCAGACGACCAGCGGACAAATCCGCAAAGATGGGAAGAAACCAGCGCAAAAAGGAGGAAAACACCCGAAACCAGAACACCTCGCCTCCTAGAAAGGACCAAAACTCCTCACCAGCAAGGGAACAAAGCTGGACGGAGAATGACTGTGACGAAATGACGGAATTAGACTTCAGAAGATGGATAATGAGAAACTTTGGTGAGCTAAAAGATCATGTATTAAATCAATGCAAAGAAACTAAGAACCTTGAGAAAAGATTTGAAAAAAGATTTGAGGAAATGATAACAAGAATGGATAACTTAGAGAGGAATATGAATGAATTAAAGGAGCTGAGAAACACAATACGAGAACTTCGCGAAGCATGCACAAGTTTCAATAGCCGAATTGACCAAGCAGAAGAAAGAATATCTGAAGTCGAAGACCAACTCAATGAAATAAAACAAGAAACCAAGAGTAGAGAAAAAAACGCAAAAAGATAAACAAAGTCTCCAAGAAATGTGGGACTATGTGAAAAGACCTAACCTACGTTTGATAGGTGTACCAGAAGGGGACGAAGAGAATGAATCCAAGCTGGAAAATACTCTTCAGGATATCATCCAGGAAAATTTCCCCCGCTTAGCAAGACAGGCCAACACTCAATTGCAGGAAATTCAGAGAACACCACAAAGATATTCCGCAAGAAGAGCAACCCCAAGGCACATAATCGTCAGATTCAATAGAGTTGAAATAAAGGAGAAAATACTAAGGGCAGCCAGAGAGAAAGGTCGGGTCACCCACAAAGGGAAGCCCATCAGACTCACAGCAGATCTCTCGGCAGAAACACTACAAGCCAGAAGAGAGTGGGGGCCGATATTCAACATTCTTAAAGAAAAGAACTTTCAACCCAGAATTTCATATCCAGCCAAACTGAGCTTCAGAAGTGAAGGAAAAATAAAATCCTTTGCGAACAAGCAAGTACTCAGAGATTTTGTCACCACCGGGCCTGCTTTACAAGAGCTCCTAAAAGAGGCACTACACATAGAAAGGATCAACCAGTACCAGCCATTCCAAAATCACACTGAATGCTAAAGAGCGTCGACATAATGAAGAATCTACAACAACTAACAGGCAAAACAGCCACTTAGCATCAAAATGGCAGTATCAAATTCACACATAACAATATTAACCCTAAATGTAAATGGACTAAATGCACCAATCAAAAGACACAGACTGGCAAATTGGATAAAAATCCAAAACCCATCAGTGTGCTGTATCCAGGAAACCCATCTCACATGCTAGGATACACAAAGGCTCAAAATAAAGGGATGGAGGAAGATTTACCAAGCAAATGGGAAGCAAAAAAAAGCAGGAGTTGCAATTCTCATCTCTGATAAAATAGACTTTAAAGCAACAAAGATCAAAAGAGACAAAGAAGGCCATTACATAATGGTAAAAGGATCGATACAAGAAGAGCTAACGATCCTAAACATATATGGACCCAATGCAGGAGCACCCAGATACATAAGGCAAGTTCTTAATGACTTACAAAAGGACTTAGACTCCCACAAAATAATAGTGGGAGACTTTAACACTCCACTGTCAATACTAGACAGATCTACCAGACAAAAAATCAACAGGGATATCCAGGGCTTGAACTCAGACCTGGAGCAAGAAAACCTGATAGACATTTACAGAACTCTCCATCCCAAATTCACAGAATACACATTCTTCTCAGCACCACATCACACCTACTCTAAAATTGACCACATAATTGGAAGTAAAGCACTGCTCAACAAATGCAAAACAACTGAAATCATAACAAACAGCCTCTCAGACCATAGTGCAATCAAGTTAGAACTCAGAATTCAGAAACAGACCCAGAACTGCACAGCTTCATGGAAACTGAACAACTGGCTCTTGAATGTTGACTGGGTAAACAACGAAATGAAGGCAGAAATAAAGAAGTTCTTCGAAACCAATGAGAACGAAGACACAACGTTCCAGAACCTCTGGGACACATTTAAAGCAGTCTCTAGAGGAAAGTATATAGCAATAAGTGCCCATATGAGGAGAATGGAGAGATCCAAAATTGACACACTATCGTCAAAATTGAAAGAGCTAGAGGACCAAGATCAAAAAAACTCAAAACCCAGCAGAAGACAAGAAATAACTAAGATCAGAGCTGAGCTGAAGGAGATTGAGACACGAAAAACCCTTCAAAAAATCAATAAATCCAAGAGCTGGTTTTTTGAAAAGATCAACAAAATAGACAGACCACTAGCCAGATTGATTAAAAATAAAAGAGAGAACAACCAAATAGATGCAATAAAAAATGATAAAGGGGAAATCACCACAGATTCCACAGAAATTCAAACCATCATCAGAGAATATTACAAACAACTCTATGCACATAAACTAGTAAACCTGGAAGAAATGGACAAATTCCTGGATTCCTGTGTCCTCCCAAGCCTAAACCAGGAGGAAGCTGAAACTATGAATAGACCAATAACAAGGTCTGAAGTCGAGGCAGCAATTAAGAGCCTACCACTAAAAAAAGCCCAGGTCTAGATGGTTTCACAGCCAAATTCTACCAGACACACAAAGAGGAGCTGGTACCATTCCTTCTGAAACTATTCCAAATAATCTAAAAAGAGGGAATCCTTCCCAAATCATTTTGTGAGACCAAGATCATCCTGATACCAAAACCAGGCAGAGACTCAGAAAGAAAAGAAAACTTCAGGCCAATATCCATGATGAACATAGATGCAAAAATCTTCAATAACATGCTGACAAGCCGATTGCAACAGCACATCAAAATCTTATCCATCATGATCAAGTAGGATTCATCCCGGGGATGCAAGGCTGGTTCAACATATGCAAGTCTATCAACGTAATTCACCACATAAACAGAACCAAAAACAAAAACCACATGATTATCTCAATTGATGCAGAGAATGCCTTTGACAAAATTCAGCAGCCCTTTATGCTAAAAACCCTCAATAAACTCGCTATCGATGGAATGTATCTCAAAGTAATAAAAGCTATTTATGACAAACCAACAGCCAATATCATACTGAATGGGAAAAAAACTGGAAGCATTCCCTTTGAAATCTGGCACTAGACAAGGATGCCCTCTTTCACCACTCCTATTCAATATAGTACTGGAAGTTCTAGCCAGAGCAATCAGGCAAGGAAAAGAAATAAAGGGTATTCAAATAGGAAAGGTGGAAGCCAAATTGTCTCTATTTGCAGACGACATGATAGTATACCTAGAAGACCCCATTGCCTCAGCCCAAAAACTCTTGAAAGTGATAAGCAACTTCAGCAAAGTCTCAGGATATAAAATCAATGTGCAAAAATCACAAGCATTCGTCTACACCAATAACAGACTTAAAGAAAGCCAAATCAAGAGCGAACTGCCATTTGCAATTGCTACAAAAGAATAAAATACCTTGGAATACAACTCACAACGAACGTAATAGACCTCTTCAAGGAGAACTACAAACCACTGCTCAACGAAATCAGAGAGGACACAAACAGATGGAGAAACATTCCATGTTCATGGTTAGGAAGAATTACTATCGTGAAAATGGCTATACTGCCCAAAGTAATTTACAGAATCAACGCCATCCCCATCAAGCTACCATCGACTTTCTTCACAGAACTGGAAAAAACCACCATGAACTTCATATGGAACCAAAAGAGAGCCCGCATAGCCAAGTCAATTCTAAGCAAAAAGAACACAGCAGGGGGCATCACACTACCGGATTTCAAACTATACTACAAGGCTACAGTAATCAAAACAGCATGGTACTGGTACCAAAACAGAGATATAGACCAATGGAACAAAACAGAGGCACCGGAGGCAACACAACATACATACAACTGTACAATCTTTGATAAACCTGACAAAAACAAGCAATGGGGAAAGGATTCCATGTTTAACAAATGGTGTTGGGAAAACTGGCTAGCCATGTGCAGAAAGCAGAAACTGGACCCCTTCCTGACACCTTACACTAAAATTAACTCCAGATGGATTAAAGACTTAAACATAAGACCTGGCACCATAAAAACCCTAGAAGAAAATCTAGGCAAAACTATCCAGGACATAGGAGTAGGCAAGGACTTCATGAACAAAACACCAAAAGCATTGGCAACAAAAGCCAAAATAGACAAATGGGACCTAATCAAACTCCACAGCTTCTGCACGGCAAAAGAAACAGTCACTAGAGTGGATCGGCAACCAACAGAATGGGAAAAAATTTTTGCAGTTTACCCATCTGACAAAGGGCTGATATCCAGAATTTACAAAGAACTCAAACAGATTTACAGGAAAAAAACAAACAAGCCCATTCAAAAGTGGGCAAAGGATATGAACAGATACTTTACGAAAGAAGACAGATATGAGGCCAACAATCATATGAAAAAATGCTCATCGTCTCTGATCATCCAGAGAGATGCAAATCAAAACCACATTGAGATACCATCTCACGCCAGTTAGAATGGCGATCATTAAAAAATCTGGAGACAACAGATGCTGGAGAGGATGTGGAGAAAAAGGAACACTTTTACACTGTTGGTGGGAGTGCAAATTAGTTCAACCATTGTGGAAGACGGTGTGGCGATTCCTCAAGGCCTTAGAAATAGAAATTCCATTTGACCCAGCAATCCCATTACTGGGTATATATCCAAAAGACTATAAATCGTTCTACTATAAGGTCACATGTACACGAATGTTCATTGCAGCACTGTTTACAATAGCAAAGACCTGGAATCAACCCAAATGCCCATTGATAATAGACTGGATTGGAAAAATGTGGCACATATACACCATGGAATATTATGCAGCAATCAGAAATGATGAGTTTGTGTCGTTTGTAGGGACATGGATGAATCTGGAGAACATCATCCTCAGCAAACTGACACAAGAACAGAAAATGAAACACCGCATATTCTCACTCATAGGTGGGTGATGAAAAATGAGAACACATGGACACAGAAAGGGGAGTACTAAACACTGGGGTCTATTGGGGGGAAAAGGGGAGGGCCAGTGGGAGGGGGAGGTGGGGAGGGATAGCCTGGGGAGAAATGCCAAATGTGGGTGAAGGGGAGAAGAAAAGAAAGCACACTGCCATGTGTGTACCTACGCAACTGTCTTGCATGCTCTGCTCACGTACCCCAAAACCTATAATCCAATAAAAAATTTAAAAAAAAAACAAACAAAAAAAAAACTGTTCAGATCCTTTGCCCACTTTTCTATGGGTTGGTTTGTTTGTTTTTCTTGTACATTTGTTTAAGTTCTCCATAGATTCTGGATATTAGCCATTTGTCACATGGGTAGATTGCACTCATTTTTTCCCATTCTGTTGGTTGCTGTGTCACTCTATTGATAACTTTCTTTTGCTGTACAGAAGTTCTTTGGTTTAATTAGATACTGTTTGTCTATTTTGGCTTTTGTTGCCATTGCTTTTGGTGTTTTAGTCATGAAGTCTTTGCCCATGCCTATGTCCTGAATGGTATTGCCTAGGTTTCCTTCTAGAATTTTTATGATGTTTGGCCTCATGTTTAAATCTTTAATCCATCTGAGGTTAATTTTTGTATAAGGTGTAAGGAAGGGATCCAGTTTCACCTTTCTGCATATGGCTAACCAGTTTTCCCAACACCATTTATTAAATAGGGAATCCTTTCCCCATTGCTTGTTTTTGTCAGGTTTGCTAAAGATCAGATGGTTGTTGATGCGTGGTGTTATTTCTGAGGCCTCTGTTATGTTCCATTGGTCTACATCTCTGTTTTGGTACCAATATCATGCTGCTTTGATTACTGTAGCTTTGTATAGTTTGGAGTCAGGTAGTATGACACCTCTAGCTTTGTTTTTCTGTTGTTGTTTTGTTTTTTATGATTTTTTGCTTAGGATTATTTTCGCTATGTGGGCTCTTTTTTATTTCTATATGAAGTTTAAGGAGATTTCTCCAATTCTGTTAAGAATGTCAATGGTAGCTTGATGGGAACAGCATTGAATCTATAAATTTTGGGCAGTGGTATGGCCATTTTCACAAAAATCATCCTTCCTAACCATGAGATTGGAATGTTTTTTCATCTGTTTGTGTCTTCTCTTATTTCCTTGAGCAGTGGTTCGTAGAGGTCCTTGAAGAGGTTCTTCACATCCCTTGTTAGTTGTGTTCCTAGGTATTTTATTTACTTTTTAGTAATTGCGAATGGAAATTCACTCTTGATTTGGCTCTCTGTTTGTCTATTGTTCGTGTATAGGAATGCTTGCAATTTTTGCACATTGATTTTGTATCCTGAGAGTTTGCTGAAGTTGCTTATCAGTGTAAGGAGATTTGGGGCTGAGATGATGGGGTTTTCTAAATATACAATCATGTCATCTGCAAACAGGGACAATTGGATGTCCTTTCTTCCTATGAAAATACCCTTTATTTCTTTCTCTTGCCTGATGGCCCTACCCAGAACTGCCAATAGTATATTGAATAGGAATGGTGAGAGAGGGCATCTTCTCTCGTGTCAGTTTTCAAAGAGAATGCTTACAGTTTTTGCCCATTAAGTATGATATTGGCTGTATCTTAAAATAGAAAACAGCTACTTTGTAAGGTAGATATTATATATTAATTCATTTATTCTTTCTGCAAATATTTATTGAGTTCTGACCTTAGGCAAACATGCAACGATTTAAAATACAGATCAAGGGCCTGGTTCATAGCAAATGTTCTATAGTGGTCACTAGTGTTAGACTCACTTATAGAGTCTTAAGTTCACATAAGAGTAGTCAGCGATGTTCCACATAAAGAAGAATACAAATGGAAAAAATGGAAAAGCAGGACAATAGAATGGCTTTATATCAGGTCCCAAATAACATTTGAGAAGCTTGTAGGAAGTGGGCTGAATTGAGAAAAAAAAATAGTAAAAAATAACTCCGGGAAAATAGAGTGGTAGAAGTTTGATAACCAAGAACTTGTATAATATGCTACGAAATGATACATAACAGATTTATATTATGAAAAGTTATTCCAATGGCAACTAGGAGGTGAACTGGAGATGAAACAATATTTTGGTTACAAAGATAATTTACAAAGCATTTGAAAGCACACATCCATTCCCTCTACGTACCAGGCACAATGATAGTGACATTGATGCATAAATGAAGAGACATCCACTTGTAAATTCAGCAGAGAAAGGCTGAGGCTTGAAATAAAGTGGAAGAAGAGGGAATAGTGAGCCATGAATTTGAGAAAACATTAGGAGGTATGATTAACAAGAACATATGACCAAGTACATGTGGGCTTTGAGGAACAGGGAAGCATCCAGGATGACTCTCAAGTTTCTGACTAAAGCAGCTGGATAGGCTAGTGGCAGCATGGTGCTGGTGAAGTGTGTCATCTCTAGAGAAAAGACTGTTTGGGTTCAAATCTGGGCTTCATGATTTTTGAGCCGACATATTTTGGATGAGTAGCTTTTCCACTTATTAGCCATGTGCCTGAGGTGGAACAGGGAGCACTTGAAGGTCAAAAAAGTAGAGAAATCCTCCCAGAACTTGGTTGCTTTTCTGGAGGGAATTGAATATGTTTGGAGTTTAGGGTTAGTTTTGTCGTGTAAGAGTATTGTTTTTAGAATTGTACATTTAGACATAAGAATATATGTGGAAACCAGACAGCCAAGGGGTAATTGTATGAATATTTGATGGTTTGGGGTACCATCAACATTAAACCCTTCCCTTTTTCCATTGGTAAAAGAGGAAATAACATGGACAATATTTGTTCTATTTTATTTATGGAGGCTGAGGAAAATTGCACCTAATGGCAGCAAAGCTTCGTGCAAGTATGTAAAGCAGAGCCCTGAATGTTGAATCTGAATCTGAAGCCAATGATATAAACACATTAAGATGGTTGGAGTCATTAAAATTTGCTGTAACTAAATCCAGAGACAGAAATACCTTGGCTATTTATGTATTTAGTAAGAGCACTTATAATTCCTACTATGCTTCAGGTCCAGTTCTAGGTGTTTTAAAAATATTCATTTACTAGGAAATTAGTTTATTAGTCATTGGCATTCTTTGTCAAATACTCTGAACTCATGGTAGGATTGTACTCCCTGACAGACTTCTGGTTGAGGGAAACCAAATAACCAGTTATGGCCAATGAATTAAGTGTCAGCAGTTCCTTCTTTAGCTTGATATAGAAATGAGAATGACAACATGTAGAGCTGTCACCCACCAACCCATAATAAACATGTACCATGAGCATAAAATGTACCTTTATTTTAAAATTGTTGAAATTTTGAAAGCTGTTACCAGAAAGTAGCCTTTTCTAACCTATCCTGCCCAACACAAACCTCTGTGAGGTAAATATGTTATTATTCCCATTTTATAGATGAGGAAACTAAGCCGCAGGAAGGTTACCCTAAGAGTAAGTTTACCTAAAAATAAGCAGCAGACCCAGGATTCAAACCCAGTCACCCTGGCTTCAGAGCTTATACTGTTAATTGATAAACTCTGCTGTCTTTCTAGACTGTCAAACATAAAGGATGATTTCTGTACTTTCTAATTTTTATACTTCCAGACTTGCCCTATACCTGTGTGCCTTCTTTATTAGCTACCCATTATTAGTGTGGGCCCTCAAATGAGTTTATTTTTTCTTACCTAACAGAGTTGCTTTGGTGATTATAACCAAAAACTCCAAAAGACATATTATACATGCATGATTTTCTATCTTAAAAGCAATAGGGATTCACTGAACGAGTTAAAATGCAATGTCATAATCCAATTGTATTAAAATAAGACGAATCTCCTTTAGAGTGAACTTACATTCTAATTTCATGAATTTGAATTGTAGTAGAACAAATTTATTTAAAATAAGGATATTAGTAAAATGTCTTCAAGGTCCCAATGAATTGAGTCATGAATCTCATAGAATTTTAAATATTAAGGAAGGGTAACACAGAAATGCTGTGCTCTCATTATGATGCTAGTATCAAATAAATTCTAACTCTAAATATTTATTCCCATTTTTGGAAACTGATTTCTATAATGTTATGACTAAGAAAACATATTCTGAAAGTCCCACAGAACCACTTTTCTATTCACTATTATGTTAAAGTATTTCAAAAATTCTGGTTAAACATTTGGAACTCTATTTTAAAGATAACGAAAGAAGCTTTGAAAAACAAAGACTGGCTTTTACATTTGATAAGACTGCCAATTACTTTTCAATTTGGCAGCTAAAAAATATTTAGAGAGTAGATTGAAAGTCTTTATATCTACCACTACAAAGTGGTGTTCATCCTCAGAATCTCTGAGATAGAAATACGTGATAATGCAAAGGCCTAAGACAATTTTTGTTACTGTGGCTGGAACCCAATATATGTCTCTAAGAAGAAAAACAGTCATACTGTCAACTTTTATTATTTCCATAACTGTTTGCCTTTTTAAATCATATTTTTAAAATCTGACACTAATTGAAACAAAAAAATGGTTTTACCATTGTACTTGAAAACTGCAGATAAATATTATTATCTATATATGTTAAACTCCTCCTAGAAAACATAGGACTGATGTTATTGCACAAAACTAACCATAATTTCTTAGATTTTAGGGTTCCCAAGGTAGTTAATAGAGTGGAAGGATGGTAATTTTGTTTTAGGTCATATAAAAGAAGTTATTCTTATAAGGATTTTTCTTTTATCCTTTAACATAATAGCTTGTTTTTGTTTCTATGTATGCCTGTTTTTGTAATTTGCTATCTTTTTTAGTAGTCTCAATTGCAATGACTTCTTTCTATGTCAAAAGAGAATATTAATAAATTTAGGACCATTGTTTATAACTAAGATTTGCCAAAAGGTCAATACATTCTTTTCTGCAAAAATATAATTGCATGTTTATATTAAGAAAGGATGAATTAACATATGCAAATCCAATGACATTTTTACTGGAGATCTTGCTGCATAACTCTATTATCTTAATCTACTTAAAGTGAAGTTTGTCCTGTTGTTTAAGTTCTAATATGATTGCTAAGCAAGGACCTTTGCTTAAGAAGTACTCTTGGGAATATAATTTGGAGGTTCTGTGAATAAATTTTTATCATTAACTTCGCCAATTCACGATATAAATCTTATCATAACTTCTCTCCATGATGAAGTAGAATGATCTGGAAATTTCCTGCCAAGGTAAAACTGTAGGCCAAGAACTCCCTAACTTCTAGTTTGCCCCAGCATGAGCCAGCCTGAGATGCACAGAACCACTAAGATGTTGAAGGTGTTAACTGTCAGGCAGAGAGCTGAAAGCAGTCATAAAGTACCTAAGCATGGCCTGAATATTACTTTTAAGCAGAATACAAAAGGTACTTGGCCTAATCAGAAAGTACTATCTCGTCGTTTGAAGACTTTCCAAAAATGAGTTACCAGTGTCTATTTAGAATCCAGGAAAAGACACCTAAACTGTGAGCAATTAGGAAGATTTTTATATTTTTCTACTATATTCCTTCAACAGTCAATATGAAAGAAACAGGCTTGGATTGATTGTTTGGAGAATCTCACTCTTTATTAATCTCCTTATTTACCTGAGTGCTACTATATAAGCATTGTATGAAGATATATACATACAACAATAAAACAGTAGGGCAATAGAAAGAAAATGTATGAATTCTAAACTAAGGTTATCTCTGAAGTCTGTCAATTATACATTTTCTTATTCCCCTAAATGAGGAGACACTATTACTTATAATTATATTATTTAGTTACTGGAAAGAACAGAAAGATCTAAACGTAAGGTTCAAAATCATAATTAGATGGTTCCTTGAAGTGAGCTGAGTAATCCATAATAATTTGATACAAACTGACATTTGGCTAAACCTGTGACAAGGAAAGAAACAAACTTTCACTGGAAAATAAGTAAATAATCTCCTAGGATCTTGAAGTATCGGCGAAAATTATAGGGTTTCTGGCTGAAGATAAACTGGTAAGTGCTACAGTACTTTCCTTCAGACTTTCAGCAAGCCCACAATCTACAACAGTGCCTAGCATTCCTTTTATTTTGCCCTATCACTGGCTTTTCTTTTCTTATTTTTTTGAAAACTCCCCAGTGACTGCAGACATTTTTCTTAACAGGTGATTTTTCAATGAAATGTCATTTTGGCTTTGTGAGTATCCTTAGTGGCATGTACCAAATGACTCATTTCATTTGTGACCAGAGCCAAATTCAAATTTAATTTTCCAGAGGGGACAAGTTAATGTATAACCTATTGTGCCACCTGGCATCCTAAATTAAATTTCCTGAACTGTTTCACTGAGAGCAAAATCAGATATATTGTTGTGTAAAGGCATTTTCAAGTGTCAGTTGTGTCTTCAATCACTTTTATAGTTATATAACCTTTTTTAATAACTAATAAATAATAAATACCCAAGATTCTTAATTTTGTAAATAACAATTATTTGGCTGTATGGAATTCCAGTTGCCTATATTTTGAACATTACAGAAATACTAGAAGTTTTCACTTGGACTTTCATTAAAAATAATATATCCAAATGATGTGTTTTATGAATACAAACTTTGAGTGAAATTTTCATTTGAAATTCAAAACCAAACAACTTTAATTCCAAGGATTTCAAAGCCCATGTTCTTTCCATCACATACTATTAGAGTTGCAGGTATTTTGTTAATTTTTATGGAATGTGTTTATATCGTTAAGTTAAACATAGAGAAAAGCATCTTAGACCGTATCAAAATGGCATCTAGACACAAAGTCCTGGTAATATTTTATATGTTCAGGTTAAAAAAATGAAGTAATATTCACTAAGGATTCTGTGTATATGAAATTCTGATTTACTAAGGCCACTTTTTGTCTGGAGTAGCCTGACATGTCACCAGAACACAATAATCATCTCTAGCATAATATATATCCTGTAACTTGCCAATTTACATTCCAATAGCAACTTCCTCATTTTTGTCCAAATATTTAATTTTTCTCTATATGTTTGACTAAGCCCAAAATGAGCTATTTCAAATAGCCAACAAATATTAATTTTTAAAAATTAATTAAGATTTGAATTTATGAATGAAATATTTTCTTTATTCTTATTTCAGAAGCAGTTACTCCTTTCCTTATTCTTAACTGGAAGTTAAGACTACAGATTCTGAGTTAGACCAACCTTCAAAGTCCATGTAAGCCATTTGTTTGCTGGATAACTCAGAAGATAATAATAATGATTTCACTGGCCAGTTATGAGAATTAGGCAATTTCATTTGACTAAAGCACTTCAAACAATACCTGCACATAGTGAATATTCCAAAAACTAAAGAAATACCTGTCTATAATACTTGATTTCTAGTGTACTAATTGTCTCTTTTCCTTCCTTTTTATTTTTCTGGCAAGTGATAAATAATAATTATAAAAAATTAGAATATACAAAAAATAAGAAAACTTGTGACATCTCCATCTAAGCACATATACTATAAATATTTGGGAGTGTTGCTTCTTTCTTTTAAATTTTATTTCAGGTTCAGGGGTTCACGTGAGGTTTGTTATATAGGTAAACTTGTGTCATGGGAGTTTGGTGTACAGATTATTGCATCATCCAGGTACTAAGCCTAGTACCCAATAGTTAGTTTTTCTGATCCTATTTCTCCTCCCACCTTCAACCCTCAACTATGCCTTGGCATCTGTTATTCCCTTCTTTGTGTCCATATGTACTCAATGTTTAGCTCCCACTTCTAAGTGAGAAAATGTCATATTTGGTATTCTGTTCCTATAGTTGCTCACTAAGGTTTATGGCCTCCAGCTCCAAACATTTCCTGCAAAGAACATGATCTTGTTCTTTGTTATGGCTGCACAATATTCCATCTTGTATATTTACCACATTTTTTTTATCCAGTCTACCATCGATAGGTATTCAGGTTGATTCCATGTCTTTGTCATTGTGAATAGTGCTGCAGGAAACATATACATGCATGTGTCTTTATGGTACAGCAATTTATATTCCTTTGGGTATATACCCAGTAATTAGATTGCTAGATTGAATGGTAGTTCCCTTTTTAGTTCTTAGAGGAATCACCTCACTGCTTTCCTAAGTAGTTGAACTAATTTACATGCCAACCAGCAGTGTATAAGTGTTCCCTCTTCTCCACAACCTCATCAGCATCTGTTTTTTTTTGTTTTGTTTTGTTTTTTTTTTACTTAATAATAGCCATTCTGACAGGCTGAGGTGTTATCTCATTGTGGTTTTGATTCCATTTCTCTAATGATTAGTGATATTGAACATTTTTAATATACTTTTTGGCCACATATATGTCTTATTTTAAAGTGTCTGTTCCTGTCCTTTGTCTGCTTTTTAATGGGGTTGTTTAATTTAATTTGTAAAATGTTTAAGTTCTTTGTAAATTCTGGATATCAGTTCTTTGTCAGATGCGTAGTTTGCAAGTATATTCTTCCCTTCTGTCTGTTTGCTCTGTTGGTAATTTCTTTTACTGTGCAGAAACTCTTTAGTTTCATTAGATCCCATTTGTCAATTTTTGCTTTTGTTGCAATTACTTTTGGTGCATTCATCATGAAATCTTTGCCAGTTTTTAATGTCAAAAATGATATTACCTAGGTTATCTTCCAGGGTTTTTATAGTGATGGGTCTTGTATTTAATCTTTAATTCATCTTGAGTTGATGTTCATAGATGTTGTAAAAAACGGGTCCAGCTTCAATCTTCTGCATATAGCTATCCGGTTATCCCAGCCCTATGTTTTGCATAGGGGGGCCTTTTCCCATTGCCTGTTTTATCAGCTTTGTCAAAGATCAGATGGTTGTAGGTGTATGGCATTAGTTCCGGGTTCTCTTTTCTGTTCTGTTAGTCTATGTGTCTATTTTTGTATCAGAATCATGCCATTTTGGTTACTGTAGCCCTGTAATGTAATTTGAAGTTGGGTAACATAAAGCCTCCAGGTTTGTTCTTTTGATTACCTAGGCTATTCTCTTTTCTCTTTTTTGGTTCTATTTGTATTTTATAATAGTTTTTTCTAATTCTGTGAAGAATGCCATTGTAGTCTAATGGGAATAGCATTAAATCTGTAAATTGCTTTGGGCAGTATAGCCGTTATAATCATATTGAGTCTTCCTATTCATGAGCATGGAATATTTGCCCCTTTTTTGTGTGTCATCATTGATTTCTTTGAACAGTGTTTTATAATTCTTCTTGTAGGGATCTTTTACTTCCCTAGCTAATTTTATTCCTAGGTATTTTATTCTTTTTATGACAGTTGTCACTGGGATTATGTTCATGATTTGGCTCTTGGTTTTGATGCTGATGATGTGTAGGAATGCTACTAATTTCTGTTTGTTGATTTTGTATCCTGAAACTTTGCTGAAGCTGTTTGTCAGCTGAGGTAGCTTTTGAGCAGAGACTTTGGAGTTTTCTCGATATGATATAGAAGTATGTTACCAGCAAACAGGGATAGTTTGACTTTCTCTCATCCTATTTGAATGCCTTTTATTTTTTTCTCTTGCCTGATTGCTCTGGCCAGGACTTCCAATACTATGTTGAATAGAAGTGGTAAGAGAAGGCATCCTTGTCTTGTGCTGGTTTTCAAAGGGAATGATTCCAGCTTTTCCCCATTTAGTATGATGATGGTTGTGGGTTTGTTATAGTTCTTATTATTTCAAATATGTTCCTTCACTACCTAGGTTATTGAAGGTTTTTAACATGAAAGGATGTTGAATTGTATTAAAAGCCTTTTTTGCATCTATTGAGATAATCATGTGCTTTTTTTTTAAGTTTTGTTTCCATGATGAATCACATTTATTGACTTCTGTATATTAAACCAACCTTGCATTCCAGGAATAAAGCCTATTTGATCATGTTGGATAAGCTGCCGATATGCTGCTAGATCTGGTTTGCTAGTGTTTTGCTCAGTATTTTTGCATCAATGTTCATCAAGGACATTGGCCTGAAGTTTTATTTATTTGTTGTATCTCTGCCAGGTTTTGGTATCAGGATAATTCTGGCCTCATAGAATGAGTTGGGAAGGTGTCTCTCCTCCTCAATTTTTTGGAATAGTATCAGCAGGAATGGTACCAGATCTTCATTGCACATCTGGTAATATTCAACTGTGAATCTGTCTGCCTGGGTATTTTTTTTTTGATTGTTAGACTATTACTGATTCAATTTCAGAACTCATTGTTTGTTGAGGGACTAAATTTCCTGTTTTTTCCTAGGAGTGCATACATACACTGTTATGATCATATTGCAAGTACAATTCTTAGTCTTGCCTTATTCATATTACAACAACAACAAAATATTTTCTAAGAGACATAGAGATATCATTTTAAATATCTACATAATGGTTTAAATTATAAATATATAGTAAGGTATCTACATTTCTATTGTAGAGCATTTAATTTATTTTTATCTTTTTATCATTATAGTTAGTGTCATGATTCAATCATTCACCAACTAAGAGTCTTCTCTAGCCAAGCGATGTAGTAGAAAACAAAAGATGGAGAATCCTGACCTTTGTGAAATGAATATTGTGGCCTGGGAAGAAATAATATAGACAGAGATAAAATTTCTATATACATATAAAGAAATGTCATGGGCTACAAAGAATACTAAGTCAAGACATAGACATAAAAGGTGATGGGGAGGCTTTCTTTTAGACAGGTGAATTTGGAAAGACTCTCTGAGTAGGAGATATTTGAAAAGATACCTGAATGCAATCCTGATGAAATCATAAAAATGTTAGTGCATAAAATGTCTCATGTAAATCTTTTTGAGTATACATACATTTATGCATAGATTAAAAATAAATAGGTGCAAAAATCCTAAATATTTTCATGCCATATCCTAAAGTCACTCCCCAGCAAGCATTAATGTAAGAAAATCAATAACATGGTAACAGCAAAATAAACATATTTGACTCACTGGTTTATAAGATGACAGGTTTGAAATATGACTCAGAGAGTTACATGATTACTCGGGCCAATTTTCTTGTCTGGCAGGTTACAAGTCATAGATCTGAAAAGAAATTTTGGCTTTGTATTTCTCAGCAAAATCTACATCACCTATTTATTAAAAATATGATCAACATCCATGGATGTGATTCTAACAGGATGATCTGCTTGGATTCAAACTATTGGCAACAGCGTATCTACATATTATTATACTTATAAAACAATCTAAAATCTCCTGTGGAACCCCAGTAGACAGAAACCTGTTATATTCAGCAATCTGTAACCTGCAAAGAATTTCTTCTGACAGTCAGGGTGCATAATGGAGGCTGCCTTAGATTAGAATTTTACATAATCACTGACAGTCAGCCTTCCTGCAGAAGTTCCCATATTCAGCACTATAGCCCTTTGATCACAATGCAGTAGGACACATGTCAGAAAATATATTTCAATAAAGTGAAATAAATCTTTTTCTTTAACCCAGAAATGACTATAAACATTACCTTCATGGAAATTTCACTCATATGCATATATTCAGCATCTGTAAGGAGAACACTGAATGACAATTAGGTAGTGGTGTTTTTAATTGAAGACAAGATTAAACCTTACTTAGCAGATTCTTACATAGCACAAGCTCATAACTTTTGTCTGTATGCTATAGTAAAAACATGGCCCTTTGACCTCAAAGCATTCGAGGTTTTTAAATTTTTCTTTGGCTGAAAGAAAAAGTGAAATTAATTTGGGTAAATTCTCTTGATGAGAGAAATTCATACAATATTTATATACCTGTTCTATTCTTTAGTAGTGTGTTTATATATTTACATATGAAACCCAGCATTTCTTTTTTAGTTTTTTTGTTTACAATATAGCACTATAGAAGCTCAAAAAACCTAAACAAAGCCTTAGGTGCATATACAAGGCTTGAATTGGATACAATGGATAAAACTGGGCAATGGTAAGAAAGAAGAAAAGCAATGAAATGAGAACATATCTAAAAACCCTAGAGAAGAATTTGTGATAAGAATGGGTAAATAAGGGCCAGGCCTGGTGGCTCACACCTGTAATCCTAGCACTTTGGAATGCCAAGGCTGATGGATCACTTGAGACCAGGAGTTCAAGACCAGCCTGGCCAACATAGTGAAATTTTAGTCTCTATTAAAAATACAGAAAATCAGCTAAGCATGATGGTACACATCTGTAATCACAGCTACTTGGAAGGTTCAGGCATAAGAATTGCTTGAACTCAGGAGGCAAGGATTGCAGTGAACTGAGTTTGGGTCACTGCACTCCAGCCTGGGTAGCAGAGTAAGACTCTGTCTCATAAAAATAAAAATTAATTAATTAATTTTAAAAAAAAGAAAGGGTAGATAAGAATCAGAAGTACCATGAGAAGGAAAAAGCAGAGAAGGAGGTAGGTAGAAAAAAGAGACACAAAGTCTTTTTTCTCTATAGATAGAAATAGAATCAAGGAGAAAGTATAGAGAAAAGAAGAGTCAGTAGAGAGGATTATATCAGCCCTCAACAAAAAGGAGCTCTCAGAAAGGGAAAAGAGGAGAAAGTTAGAGGCAAAGGAAGATAAATTCCAAGACTGAAATTTGCAGAATGCTGCTACAACTGGGGAGGGATAGATAGACAGAGAAACAGACAGACAGACAAATAGACAGACAGACAGATAGACAGGGAGGCAGGCAGGCAGACAGACAGATAGATAGAATTCCACTACAACCAGAGATGGATGGATGGATGTATAGATAGATAGATAGATAGATAGATAGATAGATAGATAGATAGATAGATAGATAGAATCTCATAAGGATACACAAATATCTCAGAGAATACAGTGTGTGGAAGTTCAACCAGGTCTTTCACCTGAACTAACACCAGGACTGGAAAGCTGAAAATTCAAGATCTTTTCTTACAGTCTTAATTGTAAGTACTTGTTCCCTTCTTCTCTTTCTGCAGATTGGCTTCTAGTTAGTAGTTTTGTTTTCTCACAGTTGCTAGTTTTTATCTACTTAGTACAATTAACATCAGAGACTGGCTAGGATTCTGAATTTTAATCCGAAAATATCAAGGGAATTCGATCCAGTTGTATCAAGGATCCACCTTTGGTACAGTGGGTTTAATCTGCCTTCACTAGGGAGTTAAAATTAAATTGAGATTAATTAACCTCCCACCTATTAATTGTGGGACAGTTCCCAGGGAAGAAAACCATGAAATAAAAATGTTTAAAGATGTCAACTTCTTAAAAGTAAAGATAATTACTTTAAAAATAAATGAAAGAAGAATGCCTATAAGTTGGTAATGTAAAATTGTTATGAGAGTAAAAACAAGCAGAGGAAGAAATAATGGGAGGGAAGGAATATTATGTTAAATAGGAATCTTTTAAATTACAACCAGAGTGATTCATATTAACATCTGTGTTGGTAAAAATTTTATAATACCATGAAAAGTTAGAGTCTATCTACATTCTTAGGGAGAACAGAATGTCTACTTATGAATTCACATAATTTAACCTTCTACAACTAATACCTATTGAGGGCAAGGATTAAGCCTTAACTGTTTTTATGCCAGCACTTCACAAGTTTCCAGGCACTTAATCAATGATTATGGAGTAAATGTACCTCATAGTTAAGGTGAAGGTAAAAAAGTTTAGTTAAAGGTATAATCATGTTATTCATATCTGTAAATAAACTAAGAATGTACTGTAAGGTATTTCTAGAAAACAGGAAGATTGATAATATTAAATTATACACTGTTAAGACTTTTATGCTATCTACTGATTCAATAAATTACATATTCATTAAAAAATAACTATGTGTCTTCTTTTTATTATGCTTATTTTTTTCCAAACTTGAAAGAATATCCATTAGGAGAAATGTGAATAGAATGGCCAACTTGATATACCTGATGCTCAGAATGCTCTAGGTTATGTTTCTTGAGGGAGCCCAATAAAGAATGTCCTTCCCTTCATGGATCTTGAACAAACTGGGGAGCAAGATAAGAGACCAGCATGTGGAGAATCAAAATTTCTCCTTTCTTATTGACAAAGTTTGAGGAAGGATAAAATGGGGTTTTGGAAAGAAAAAATTCAAAAAAGATGGAAAAACAGAAATGAGACAGCTATAAAGAAAGCTTAGGATTAGAAGAAATTCAGCTAAAAATACATATAAAATTTTGGAAAGAGATGAGAAAAGAAAAATAAATCAGTAGGCTTAGGATGTTGATTGATTTTTCCTAATGGCCTCCAGGGCAACTCCTCAAGAACCCAGAGGCAGAAATACCATTTGACCCAGTAATCCCATTACTGGGTATATACCCAAAGGAATATAATTCATTCTATCATAAAGGTGCATGCATGCATATATTTGTTGCAGTACTCTTCACATAGCAAACGCATGGAATGAACCCAAACTAAATGCCCATCAGTGATAGACAGGATAAAGAAAACATGCTACGTATATGCCATGGAAAACTATGCAGCCATAGAAAGAAATGAGTTAATGTCTTTTGCATTGACATGGATGGAACTGGAAGCCATTATCCTCCGGAAACCAACACAGGAACAGAAAACCAAATATTGCCAGTTCTCACTTATTAGTGGGAAGTGAATGATAGGAACACATGGACACATGTGAGTGAACAGCATATGCCGGGGCCTGTGGGAAGGTGGGGGATGGGAAGAGGGAGAGCAGCAGGAAGAATAGCTAATGGATATTGGGCTTTACACCTAGGTGATGGAATGATCCATGCAACAAACCACCGAGGCACATGTTTGCCTGTGTAACAAACCTGCACATCCTGCACATGTACCCCTGAACTTAAAATAAAAGTTGGAGAAAAAAGAACCTGAGTAATGCAAGGAAAATGAACGAAAAGGAAAAGGCGTTTTAATATGTTGTAGTGGAACATGTATTTTTATATCTTTTAATTTTTTTCAAAATAAGTGACAAGAGTATGGCAGTAGGGAGAAAAAGAGAAAAGACGCGACAAAGAAAAAGTAGAAAATGACAAACATTATAAATAAATTGAAGTAATTGCTAATTTTAATTATAGATGGGCTTAGTTATTCAGTTAAAAATCAAAGCAGTTCTCAGAGGAACATGTATAGCCTCAAATGTTTATGTTTAAAGAAAAAGTAATGACGATAAATTAGAGTCCAAGTCTTTATTACTTTCTCCTTCCTTCTGCTTCCCTTTTGGATGGCCACAGATGCATCTGTTTCATGGTTTCTCCCTGAGGTCTCAGCTCTCTCTGGACAGCCTTCACAGCAACAGGAACCAGGAAGCTTGGCTCCTTATAGGTGGCAGTTGTTTCCTGATGCTGTGGAACTCCAGATTTTCTCAGCTCACCTCTATGGCCTTTCTGGGTTTTTTTTTTTTTTTTTTTTTTTGAGATGGAGTTTCGCTCTTGTTACCCAGGCTGGAGTGCAATGGCTCGATCTCGGTTCACTGCAACCTCCGCCTCCTGGATTCAGGCAATTCTCCTACCTCAGCCTCCTAAGTAGCTGGGATTACAGGCACGCGCCACCATGCCCAGCTAATTTTTTGTATATTTAGTAGAGACGGGGTTTCACCATGTTGACCAGGATGGTCTCAATCTCTTGACCTCGTGATCCACCCTCCTTGGCCTCCCAAAGTGCTGGGATTACAGGCTTGAGCCACCGCGCCCAGCCGGCCTTTCAAGTCTTTCAACATTTGCAGCCACTTGACTCTGAAATTTCTGCTGAAATTTCTGAAACTACTTGGCACACACTCTAGTTTTGCTGACCGGATCCTTATAGATAGAAGAAGGATTTTCCACAGTTATTTTCCACCCAAACCCCACAAAACAGTTCACAAGTAATTGTAAAATTCAACACATTAAAATGTATATATCTGTTTATCAAAAACAGTGAAAATAAAAGACAAAAATGACAAGATATATGTAACACATACAAATGGTTAGTACCCCAGATATGTATAAACATCTATACTAAGCCAAATTAGTAACAATATAAGAAAATGCCATCGATAGATAGGGGAATTCTAACCAAACATTTTTTGAATGGCCCATAAACATATTATAAGCTTAAGTCTATTAGTAATCAAGAAAATGCAAATTAAAATAGCATCATTTTATATTCTCTAGATAGAAAAAAAGCCTTTACTCTCCCAATATTAACTGTTGACAAGGATGAAAAGCAACCTGAAAATTATTATACAGTGCTGGAGGCAGTACAAACTGGTTTAACCAATTTCAAAAACAATTTAACATTATCTAGTATGTACCCTCAGTCCAGTGTTTCCCAATTTTTAGAAGTACATACTCAAAAAATCCTCCATGCTTGCAACAACAACAACAAAAAAAATGTGTAAGATTGTTCCCAACAACAACACAGCAGTAGCGCAGAAAGCAAATGTACATTATTTGAGAATGGCACAATACATCAGGGTATATTCACATAATCAAGTAACATACAGCAGAAAATAAATGATTTACAGTAACACTCAATCATATGAACTGATCTCAGCAACCCAAAATTGAGTAGCAAAAATAAATTATAAAATGATAGAGAAGAAATTCAATTATATAAAGTTGTACAAAATTTTTAAATGTACAATTAAAACATGTATTATTTAATGATATGAAGATGTGGTAAACTATAAAGAAAACTACAAAGATGTAGGGGAACATTAGGCAGCAACTTCTGGGCAGTGGTTATCCTTGAGAGGGGAGTGCAGTGGCTTGGGTCGAGGAGGGGCATACAGAGAGCTTTAAATGTAATATTATTTGTTTTGGTCAACTAAATTAGTATATAAAAATTAGAGGATAGTTTCATTGTATATTATTATAATTTATATATGCTTATAAATATTTATCTGTATCTATACAACAGATGCCAAAAGACAAGTTTTTAAAATGGCATGAAACTGCCAACTTATGCTAATAATTAAATTCTAAAATTCTTCATACGTTAATATGAGTTATTAAACATAATTATTCAATAATTCACTAATATTGGATGTCATATACTTGTACCAAACATCCTCTCCTGTATAAATTAGGAAAGATATAGTATTTACAATCAGTGTCATTGTGGCTATTTATAAATATATGTTATATATCGTGTTTATATTATATATTTATAATTCAGAAAATGTCTATAGTATCTTCTAGAATCTAAAAATAAGTAACATTTCTTAAGTCAAAAAATATTCCATCAGTAAAAGATTTAAAATGCTGGCCCTCTTTCTGTTAGTGACATTAAAAATATAATTTTATAATAGTTGAACTTTACATAAAGACAAATTTATCTTGATGTAATGAACTCGCATTTTATTTAACTTCTTGCTCATTTTTAATCCCAAATAAGTTTAAGGAATTCCTATTTATACACTGTAACCCTTTTTCTGAGTTACCTCTTTTAAGGAAATGCCGAACTTACATATAAAAGTCACAGTAAAATATTCCAGAGCTTAATCCTTGAAACTGATTCACTTGTTTTTATTGATGTGAGATGGACTAAAAGCTATACCGACGTTTCAGGGTTCCAAGTTTTATTTTCTTGCAGGATTGCCTTCATGACAAGAGAAATAAGTGAATTGCATATCTTAACACATACAGAAAAAAGTAATCATTTTATGAGATATTTTGTTTAATATTTATCTGATTATGAAATAATTAAAATTGAGTAATTTGTTGAAATGCCTAAACTTCTACATGTTTTAAAAAACTAAAATTATGTTATCATGTTTCACTGGAATGTTTCCTCTGTTGCAATGCTTCCTGAAATGTTTTTTTCTCCTTTCTTCTCCATTCCCCATATAGTGTGCAACTTAGTACTAGTTCTCTTATTTTAAATAGAATAACATGGGTATCAAGGGGTTCTTAATTTTAATATGTCAGATTGTGCCAATTGATACCAATTCCTTGCATTTATATTTTTTACTTATAACTGAGCAATTTTCCAAGTTCAACTAAAAGCACTTATTCTAACCCTTGGCTTTATTATTCTATTTTACACTTCTTAAACAATTTACAAGTATCAGTATCTTCCACTTTAGGTTATTAAGTGAAATCAAGTAATAAATGTACATAGCATAATTACTTGATGATGCTCAATACGTTATAATTTTATTACTGATTCCAATGCTGAAAATAGTGGAGGTTTGTTTATCTGGGATTCTAATAAAGAGTGCATAGTATCAGGTATCATAATCATGCAGACTTTTATAGTCTATGAAGTGAGGGGAAAATATAAATTAATCATACTATTTACATCACTTTTAAACTTGGAAACATATAGGAAAGACATTTATGTGAATGGTATGTTCAACAAGGAAATGAAATGAATATTTACTGTTTATAATAACATAAGGTTATTTTCTAATATATGAGAAAGTTTATTAAAGAATATGGCTAAAGATCTTATAGTAGAAAATTTTTTCACAATCAATTTTAATTAGAAAATTTCCCACAATCCAATTGGAAGGAAAGCAAAAGAAGTGAACTTCTAAAGTGTTACATGTTTGAGAGCAATGAAATCCCTTCCATCCAAGCCTTAACAAGCATTTTGAGACTATAGAATAGTACACTGTTGGCACACTTTAAGAATGAACTTCTGGTTACACAGAAGATTGGCATGTATGTGTTTCTCCATCTTTCTTTGAATCATATGAAACATAAAATATGCTTTATCTGTATAATCCTGTAAATAAAAACTTGTAAACCCAGAAGGTTTGCAATTGTTTAAGTTAAAAATAACTTTAAAATTTCTCAGAAGTAAATGATTTAAACTCTAATTTGGATTTAAGAGCTGCTAAGCTGTACAGAGCTTCCACAGGTACTGAAAAATGCAATTTTGAAAGCATATAAAAATTTGGAGGAATCAAAGATGATTAAGAGGTGGAAAAGTAATACTGGTAAGAGAAAATTAAAGGAAGAGGATTATAATGTAAAAAAAGAAAAAGAAAAATCGAAGTAGTAATTCCTTTACATACATAGTTGGTTTAACTTTGTAGAAACTGAGGCAATATGCTGATACCTTATTGGGTAGGGGTATCTGTACTATTATCTCCTGAAAAAGTATCAGACATTAACCATGGGGTCAGAGAAGACAGAGTTGGTACAAAATTGTTTCAGTAAATTTCCCATAACTGTAAACAGCTTGTCTTTTTTTTTTTTTTTTTTTTTGAGATGGGGTTTTGCTCTGTTGCTTAGTCTGGAGTGCAGTGGCACCATCTCGTCTCACTGCAACTTCTGTCTCCCAGGTTCAAGCAATTCTCTTGCCTCAGCCTCCCAAGCAGCTGGGACTACAGGCATTTGCCATCACACCCAGCTAATTTTTGTATTTTTAGTAGAGACAGGGTTTCACCATATTAGCCAGGCTGTTCTTGAACTCCTTACCTCATGATCCACCTGCCTCAGCCTCCCAAAGTGCTGGGATTTCAAACGTGAGCCTCTGCGCCTGGCCAAAATTTCCTTAAAGAAAGAAGTTCAATCCAGCACCTCATCAACATTGAAAGGAAGTTATATTTCAAGGGTCTCTTGATCCCTTTTAACTCATGAGATCATGACCATCAAAAGCAATATTTGTAACACAAAACCACAATGTTCTTCTCTTTTTCCACTATCTCCTTCTGAGAACGTGAAATAATTTGTCTTTTTAAGTTTTTTATTATCAAAATATATATAAAATTTAAAATTTACCATCTTCTCTATTTTAAGATATACAATCTAGGGGCATTTGATGTCTTAATAATGTTGTCTAATCATCCCCACCATGTAGTTCCAGAAGACCTTTGTCATCTCACAAAGAAACCCATAACTACAAGAAATCACTCTCCATGGTTTGTCTCTTTACCCCACAACCCTTGACAAATATTAATATGCTTTGTGTCTCTATGGATTTAACTATTTTGGATATTTTATCCAAGTGCAATCATGTAATAGGCACCCTTTTGTGTCTGGCATTGTTTACTTAGCATAATGTTTTCAAGGTTCATTTATTTTACAGCATTCACCAATACTTTTTATTTTTTTATATAAAAAACATATTCCATGGTTTGTTTATGCCACATTTTATCTGTTCATCAGTTGATGGACATTTGGGTTGTTTTCACATTTTGACTATTGGGAGTAGTGCTGCTATGAATATACAATATAGAAGTTTTTGTTTAAACACTTGTACTCTATTCTTTGGAGTGTGTATCTACAAGTGGAAATACTGGGTCATATAGTACTTGCATGTTTTACTTCTCTGTTTTCCACAGCAGCTGCACCATTTGACATTCCCACCAGAAATATATATAAAGGTTAATATTTCTCCACATCCTCATCAACACTAATTTTTATTTCTTAAATGATTATAGCCACCCTAGTGGCTCTGAATTTCACTGTGGTTTTACTTCTCCCTAAAGACTAATGATACTGAGCATTTTTCATGTACCTGTTGGACATTTATGTATTTTCTTTGAAAACAATGTCTACTGACATTTGCCAATGTTTTAATTGGGTTGTTTTTATTTTCACTGGTGATATGCAAATGTTCTTTACATTAGGAATATTTCATTTTATTGCATTTTGCAGATGTTGCTTTTTTTATTTTTCTTTTCTTTTCTTTCTTTCTTTTTTTTTTTTTTTTTTACAAATTGAAGGTTCATGTCAACCCTGAGCCAAGCAAGTCTACCAGAGCCATTTTTTTTCCCAACATGTGCTCATTTTTTGTCTCTAGGTCACATTTTACTAATTCATTCAATATTTCAAATGCTTTCATTGTTATTATATCTTGTTATGGTAATCTGTGATCAGTGATATTTAATGTTACTATAGTAACCGTTTTGAGGTACCACAAATCTCAGCAATCTTCATTGATAAATATTGTGTGTGTTCTGACTGCTCCACCAATTGACTGTTCCCCTGCTTCACTCCCTCTTCTTGAACCTCCCTGTTCTCTCAGACAGAATAATACTATAGTTACACAAAGTAATTAATAATCCGACACTGGCATCTAAGTGTTCAAGCAAATAGAGGAGTCATGTGTCTTTCATTTTAAATCAAAAGCCAGAAATTATTAAACTTAGTATGAAAGACATGTTGGAAGCCAAACTAGGTCAGAAGCTAGGCCTCTTGTGCTGTGGATGCCAAGGAAATGTTCCTGAAGAAAATCAAATGTGCTACTCCAGTAAACACATAAATTATAAGAAAGTAAAACTATTTTTTTCACTAATATGGAGAAAGTTTTAGTGGTCTGAATATAAGATCAAACCACCCACAACATTCCTTTAAGCCAAAGTGTAATACAAAGAAAGGTCCTAACTCTTCAATTCTATGAAAGATGAGAGAGGTGTGGAAGCTGAAGGAAAAAAGTTTGAAACTAGTAGAGGTTGGTTTATGAGGATTAATAAAGGAAGTTGTCTCTATAACATTGAAGCACAAGGTGAAACAGCAAGTGTTGATAGAGAAGCTGCAGCAAGTTTTCCAGAAGACTTAGCTAACGTATTTGATGAAGGTGGCCACACTAAAAAGCATGCTTTTCATATAAATGAAACAAACAGGCTTATATTGGAAGATGTCGTCTAAGACTTTCACAGCTAGAGAGATGTCTACCTGGCTTCAAAGTTTCAAAAGACAGGCTGACTCTCTGGTTAGAGACTTATGCAGCTGGTGACTTTTAGCTGAAGTCAGTGCTCATTTACCATTCAAAAAATCATAGGTCCCATAAGAATGATGCTTTTTTTTTTAATTTAGAATGATGCATTATAAATGGAACAACAAAGCCTAGATGACAGCACATCTGTTTACAGCATGGTTTATTGAGTATTTTAAGCCAACTGTTGAGACCTACTGCTCAGAAGAAAAGAATCCATTCAAAATATTATTGTTCATTGACAATGTGCCTGGTCCCTCAAAAGCTCTAATAGAGATGTACAAGGAAATTAATATGTTTTCATGCCTGCTAACACAACACCCATTCTGCAGCCCATGGATTAAGAAGTAATTTTGACTTTAAAGCCTTATTCTTTAAAGCATACAATTTGTAAGGCTATTGCTGGCATGGAGTGTGGTTCTTCTGATGGAACTGAGCACATAACTTAAAATCTTTTCTGGAAAGGATTCACCATTCTAGATGCCATTAAGAGCAATAGTGATTTGTGTGAGGTGGTCAAGATATCAAGATTAACAGGAATTTAGAAGAAATTAATTCTAACATTTATGGATAACTGAAGGGTTCAAGACTTCAGTGGAGGAAGCCACTGCGGATGTGGGGAAAATAGCAAGTAACTAGCATTAGGAATGAAGTCTAAGATGTGACTAAATTCCTCCAATATAATGATAAAAATTTAACAAATGAGGAGTTGCTTCTTATAAGTAGCACAGAAAGTGGTTTCTTGAGGTGGAATATGCTCCTCTTGAAGATGCTGTGAGCATTACTGAAATAACAACAAAGGATTTAGAATGTTACATAAGCTGAGTTGATAGGGCAGTGGCAAGTTTTGATGATTAATTCTGATTTTGAAAGAAGTACTACGGTGGGTAAAATGATACTAAATATGATTGTATAATACAGAGAAGTTTTTCTTGAAAAGTAAAGTTAATCAATCTTGCAGACTTCATTGTTGTCTCTTTTTTTTGGCATGATTAGCCTTTCTTTTTTTTTAAATTTTGTATTGCATTTTAGGTTTTGGGGTACATGTGCAAAACATGCAAGACAGTTGCATAGGTACACACATGGCAGTGTGTTTTGCTTCCTTTCTCCCCTTCACCCACATTTGGCATTTCTCCCCAGGCTATCCCTCCCCAGCTCCCCCCGCCCCGCTGGCCCTCCCCTTTTCCCCCCAATAGACCCCAGTGTTTAGTACTTCCCTCCCTGTGTCCATGTGTTCTCATTTTTCATCACCCGCCTATGAGTGAGAATATGTGGTATTTCATTTTCTGTTCTTGTGTCAGTTTACTGAGAATGATGTTTTTTTGCTATATTCACTTTGGTAGTATATTGTTCAAGAGTTTTTCAGCTATGGAAGTAAGGGATATGGGTTTGTGTTCTTATGACAGTTTTGGCTTTCTATCAGGTTAGGCACATAGAATGAATTAGAAAGTATTCCTTCCTGTTCTAATTTCTGGAAGAGTTCAAAAAGAATTGGAGTTCATTTTTCCCTAAAATTTTGGTAGAATTAACCCGTAGAATGATCTACTCTTGCACTTGTCTTTATTGGGAGGTTTTGTAGGGATATTTTACCTTGTTTTAATTTGCAATTTCCCAAACATAAATGCTTTCAGCACTTCTTAATATACTAAACATATTCTTTTGTGACATGTCTGTTGAAATCTGTTCCTCATTTTTTAAGTTGCTTAAAAATATTTTTATTATTGGGTTTTAGGAATTGTTCATATCTCTTGGATACCAGTGTAATTTGCCTATTCAATTCCTTAAGTATCTTTTGAAGAAATTTTTAACATTGGTAAAGTCTAATTTGTCAATATTTTCCTTTAATAGTTATTATTTTATGTGTTCTACACATCTAAGAACTCTTTAAATGCTCTGAATTTCAGTCTTTTGTCAGATATGTACAGTATAAATGATTTATCTAAGTTTACAATGTGCTTTTAAAATCTTTCAATATGTTTTCTGATCATCAGAAGTTCTTAATTTAACAAAGTTCATTATGTCAGTTTTTTCATTAATGCTTATTTACATTTAAGAAATGTTTGCCTATCTCTACCTTGTGAAGATATTCTTCTCTTCGTTACACCAGAAGATTTACTGTTTAACTTTCAAATTTAGGTCTATGTTTCAATTCCAATTATCCAATTAGATACATACATCCAATTGGTTTGGTATTATGTATTAAACTTAAATTATTTCCCCCACTGAATTGTAGATGTGCCTTTGTTATTAACCAGATGACTGTACACTTATGTGGGAGTGTTTCTGGACTCTGCATTCAAATCTATTGGACTATTCACATATTCTTTTACCAGTAACACAGTTATGATTACTGAAGGTATATAATAAATCCTTATTATTTATTATTATAAGATTTTCAATTCTGTTAAAGTTCTTCAAAAATTTTATGGCTACTATAAAACCTTTAGAGCTCCATTCATTTTTAATCAGTTTGTCAATTTACAGTAAAATTGGCATTTAATTGTGCTATAAATCAGCTTGAGGGAAATTTATATTTACTCCTCTAATACAAAAATTGGATATTTTTTCCATTTACCTAGATTTTCTTAATTTTTTTCTTAGCAATGTTTATAATATTTAACCATCTTAGGTTTATTTCTAGATATTTAATATTCTTTGATGTTGTTTTAAATACTATCATTTTAAATTTTATTTGTAATTATCTGTTTCTAATATAGAGAGGTTATTTTTACATATTGATCATTTATCCAGAAAACCTAGTTAAGTTTATTTATTAAATTTAAGACCATTTATCCTTTTTAAAAATTTTTTACATACAGAAAAATGTAATTTGCAAATAATGACATATTGATTTCTTCATTATCCATAAACACACACACACACACACACACACAAATTCCTGTGTGAATGTAATTAGATGTGAATTCTATTTTCCAGAATCTCCTCCTATGTATGATATAAATAGAGAGTTGATTCAGCATTACTTGTGTAATATTTGAAAAACAGAAATGAAGTTGCAGCTATTGGTCACTGAAGGTCCTCCTACTCAGGTGTGATATCAGACAGACACTGACAAATGTATAACATAAAGAACTCGGCAATTTCTACCTTTTCCTTGCATCTCTCCATCCTATACCCAGTTCATCTTTCTAATAATGCCCTCAGACCCATAACCACTCCCTTGACTGCAGACCCACAGAGACGCAACCACTTTCTATAAATCTCTCGGTAAGTTTCATGTGGTAGATCGTTACTAAATGCTAAGTTTACAATTATGAAGAACAGATAACTTAAACCTCTAACTATTTTGTAAAAAAGCAAACAAACAACAAAATGTATTCTCAGGAATTCAGAAGAAAAAAATTTTAATATGTAGAAAGGATATAAAATAGGTTTATCGTTTATGATGGGTTTATAGTTTATGATAGGTGGCCTGGAAAACATAAGGGTCAAAACTGGAGGAAGCATATAAGGGGAATAGTTGTTTCAGATAAATTTGAAGAAAACAACACTATAATTAAATTATAAACTATTTTATATTTAAAAATGAAATTTCCTTCAACCTCTAGAGACATTAACAATGTGGACTGTTTAATTTTAGCACTATTAAGTATGTAATTTGCAAACATATAAATTGCTACAAAATATTTTAAAGTACTATATAACAGTTAAAAATCTTACACATTAAGTTTGAGATTAAAATACACCTCATTGTATTAATGACATTTAATTTCCAGATCAATCATTTTTATGTTTTAAAAACCATTCAGTTTAAATAAAAATATAAACACATGAATTGTTCAGCTAGGAAACCCACACATAAGCAGAGAAATAAGAAAATTTTGAAAATAATAAAACAATTGTAAGCAATATTCATTGAATAGATGATACGAAGTTCTTAATTCTTTCATCACGAATCTTTACATTAGACATGCCAAGACATTTGGGGTAATTTTGATAAAATGCTTAAGAAAGCTGCATCTTGAAGATACATTTTAATAAGATAAAATCATAGAAATCTCAATTGTATGCACCTAAATTTTTAATAAAGTTATTATTTGACCAACAAATACCTAACCTATAGTCTTAGGAATAGACAGAAAAACAAAGTTAATTTCCCAAATTTTAGTTCAATTCAAACTCACTTGAACCACAATTTTTACTAGTTCTTTGCAACCTGTCCTCTGAATTGTCTTTCAATTCACTCCATATTCATTCTCATTGACCTAGTTAACCTTCTTCTAATCAATTCCAAAATCCTCTGGTCTGTTAGATATGCCCAGAATCAGTTCCCCATCTGATCCCCCCAACATCAGAATGTCAAATTCTTACTATTTAAGCTAACACCACCACAGTTTTTTCTTTGTTTGGGAAAAGCTTTTCTGGTCATTAAATTGAAATGGCTGCCTTTGCCTACTTATACCTAGTTGTGTTTTTTTCTTTAATGTTTTACTAGGATAGTCTGAAACTATTCCTATCTACTTCATTCTGGATTTTGCCTGCCATCAACAGTGTGCTTTAACCCTCCCAATGTAGACAATACAGAAGCAAACTAGGTAAAGCAATAGACATAACATCAGTAGAACCAAGTTACACTCCTATACCCTTAATTGCTCCGTAATGTTTATCATGCCCTTTAAATAATCTGACTGTTAATTTATCCTCTGTAAAGTGGGACTAATGGAAATGAGATCAGAAGACTATGAGAATAAGATGATCTGGGTACAAATACTCTATAACATACAAAGTATTCCTATTATAATGCATGCCAATTTTGAAAATATTTTTGTAATATTCTGACATATTGGACTGATGTTTTTCTCCTATAGAAGCAGTATTAAATATAGTGGTTAGGAATGGTTAATATGAATTATTATTATTAAGCTTTAGGTATATAATGGATTCTATAGACCTCTGTGAATTCTCTAGAGGAGCATTATAACAATCCCTCTCTCTGTCTTTTTACCTCTACCCCCATATATATACATATATATGTGTATATATATAAACATATATATGTATATATGTATGTATATATATATGTATATATGTGTATACATGTATGTATATATATGTGTATATATATGTATATACACATATATATACATATATATGTGTGTGTGTTTATATATATAAATATATAATAAGCAACCATCTTACAAATAAACTTTTCATGAAAATTTATTAATTTATTATAAAGGTACCTGTTGATTTTTTTCTTCATATAAAATTATGATCTAAGAAGCTTTCGCAAACAGGGTTAACGTTGAGATATAAGTATTCTACCTTATTGCTAAAAATTATATGCCAGAATAGTACAAATGGCAAGAGTCTTTTTTTCTTATTCTGTTCCACGAATTCGATCACAAATAACCTCTACAAAGTGTAATCTCAAACCTGTACCTAATTCTCAGAGCTGAATATTTTTGATCTATGCAACACTGTCATATCTCCTTTCCATAGGCAATTTAAACTTCACAATTTCCACATTGAACTGACATTATTTTTAAAACGTACTTTTTCTTCATTTGCACCCTTAATTAATAACTAATTTAAAATTTTCAATTAACTGACCCAGAAATCTGGTATCCTCCTATATTTCTCCTTTATCACCTCTGCCCTCAGACTTGGAGAAGTCTTAATTTTATCTGTCAAATATCTCCCTAATGTGTTCCATCTTATCCATTTACTATCACTGACTTCATTCAGGCCCACATACATGCTGAGGCTAAGGGCCAGTAAACTTTTCTTGTAAAAGACCAAAAAGTAAATATTTTAGGATTTGCAGGACATATAACCTCTGTACCAATTACCTACTTCTGCTATTGCACCCTGAAAGCAGCCATAGACAACACATTAACAGTGGGTGCTGTTGGGTTTCACAAAATTTTATTTACAAAAAGAGAAAGTCAGCCCTCACGCTGAGATCCTTGAAGTGGCAATTAATGTCTATTCCTGTAATCTCCCTCTCAATTCCATACTCTACATTTTATTTTCTGCATTGTAAAGAATCTGTCTATGTCTCTTTTAGTTGTTCTTTATTACTTATAGATGCAGAAGGTTTGTCTTTCACAATACAAGTCCTGGGTAAAATTTCAAATTTATTTTGAGAACCCTGGTATTCTCATCTCGAGTTCTAAAGTTGCTAAAGTACTTGCCGTTCTTGGCTCCTTACTCATGGATTTGGTAAACATTTATTAAGTATATATTTTCTGTCAGCAAGGACTATTTTCTTTCGTGTGAATCTCTCTCTAGACTGAACACCTGGAGTGTATCAATCTGGTAGGCCAAATTTGCCTCCTCTAGTTCCTTTGTCAGTTCCACGTAAGGGCTTCACATTTTTATTTACTTCTTAAATTTTTTAATCTTCCCAATGTTTCATTTTCAGTTCTTAATTTTCCATCACTATGCATTTGATCTAGGTTAACACTTCAATGCTCACTCCTAGTTAGTGGAACCTAAAACGCATATTTCTTGTTTAAATTTTTGCTTTAGTTTCAATTCTGTATTTACTACTGTCACATACAAATTCTTTGAAGACATCTCCAACTGAACATAACCAAAACCTGAGCCATTAGCTTCCTTTGTTTCTTATCTTGATTAACACAACTATTAAATCAATTACTTAAAGACTCTTAGCTGAATGTAATAAAGACCACATCTTAAGGGCCACAGGAATATTCATCAAAATTTGAAACTCAACTTTTATTTATTTCAGCTCATTAATACATTAAGATAAACCCCCTGTTCTATCCACCTATCAGAGGAAAAGGTAAATTCTCTGTGGATAAATATATTTTTAGGCTCTACTTTTTTAATAAAAAATGTGATGCATTCTAAAGATATATAATATCAAGGTATGCTGAGAGGAAAAAAATGAATGACAACAATCCAATGTTAAAAAAAATGAAAAAGCAGGAACACAAAGATATTCACAACTGATAACAATACTATAATTAATAGTTAAGCATTTATTAAATAATCATAATTGATAGTCAAGGAAAGTAAAAAGGGGAGCATGAAAATATAGCAAAGGTGTGATAAAATAGAATTAGCCTTTGAAAATGAATGAAATGCATGTTCTAGAACTGAAAAATACAATAATTAAATTAAGTATATTTTATGGATTAAACAACAGATTAAATAGAGTAGAAGACAGAAATTGTAAATAAGAATTAAATTCAATGTAATTCCAAAGAGAAAATAAAGACTGCATATAAAGAGAAAAAGAATAGAAAATACAGAAAGACTATAATACAGAGGTAAAGCACAGTAAAAATGGTCTAGCATATATATAATGGGAGTCCCAGAACAAGAGAAGGTAAAAGAAACAAAGCAATATATTAAGATATCATGAGTGTAAAATTTTCAAGGAAGCTCTGTAAACCCAAAGTAGGACAAATCAGGGGAAACTACAATTGAAATAAGTTTATAAAATTATTGTAAAACAAAAACAAAAAAATTTAGAAGTGACCAGAGTGAAAAAGAAATGTGGAATATTATGCAGCAATAAAAAACAATGAGTTTTTGTCCTTTGTAGGGACATGGATGAACCTGCAGAACATCATTCTCAGCAAACTGACACAAGAACAGAAAATGAAATACCGCATGTTCTCACTCATAGGTAGGTGTTGAACAATGAGAACACATGGACACAGGGAGGGGAGCACTACACACTGGGGTCTGTTGGGGGGAATAGGGGAGGGACAGCGTGGGGTGGGGAAAGATAGCATGGGGAGAAATGCCAGATGTAGGTGAAGGGGAGGAAGGCAGCAAATTACACTGCCACGCGTGTACCTATGCAACTATCTTGCATGTTCTTCACACGCACCCAAAAACCTAAAATGCAATAAAAAAAAGAAAGAAATGTTTCAAGAACAACAATAAAATAGATAACTTCTCAACAGAAAACAATAAAACGAAATGTTTAAATGCTGAAAGAAAGTAACTGACAGCATAATTCTAAACCCTGTGAAAACATTAATTAAAATGAAGGCAAATACGAAAAACTTTCACTTCTAGACACGACAAAAGAATGAGTTCCCCACTTGCATTCTGTTCATACAACACTAGAAAACCGGACAAAATATATGAAGTAATTGTTTTCAAATATTGAATAAGAAATGCATAATTACATTACCTAAAATAAGGAAAGAAAAGAGTGTTACAATCATCCTGAAATTCTGCCTTGCACTTTCTGGACTGCATTTTAGAAAGGAGAAACTGAAGCAGAACATGTAAGTCTATTGAGCTGCAAAGACAGAGACAAACTCGAATCACCTTTGGGTTTGTCTGACTCAAAAGAGACCAGTTGGGACAGTCAGAAGCAGCTAAAATTAACAGGGAAGCCTACTGGAAAGGGTACCAAACAGAAAAAGAACAGAGATCGTGAAGTCAGCATAGAGATTACTTTGATTCTTTGGCTGAAAACTAAGATCCACATGATGGAAAAAGGGAACTTCCATGAGGGTATGAACTCAACAGCTCACATAGGAATAAGAAATAATCAGTTTCTGACCTACTCAAGTGGGGGAACCCTGCTGAACACCCAGCACGTTTAGTAAAGACCTCAGAGAGGTCATGCCTTAGGGAGAAAGCTACGTATCCTATAGTAAAGGCTACCCTAGATACAATCTAATGAAGCTGAAAAAAGCCTTGAAATGAACAAGTTAATCTTAGATAAATTAATCTTCATGCCAGTATATAATTCAATACATTTCAAAAAGAAAGACAACAACACTCAGGTGCTCAGCAATATAATATTCACAGTGCCCTGTGTATTTCTTTCCATAATCAGGAAGAAAATCAGTTAATAGAAAAATCACAGGAATAACAGAGATGATAGAATTAGCAACAAGGACTTCAAAAGAGTTATAATAAATTCAAGTATTTCTCATAACAGAGAAAGAAATAGAAGATAGGAAACAAAACAGCATTCTGAAGTTGAAGGCTCAATATCCAAAAGGAAAATTGAAAGGATAAATAAGTATCAAATAAGATACTGAGAAGAAAAGAACAGTGTATAAAGTGACATAGCAACAAAATTATCAACATCCATACTGAAACAAACAAAGAGAAAAAGTTGAATATCTGAGTTTTGGTTAACTTTGAGAATATTAAGTCTAGCATATGTATGAGTGAAATCTTTATTTAAAAGGAAATGGGTTTAAGGTGGGCAGAAGAAATATTTTAAAAATTAATGGCCCTGACTATAGATTGAAACTCTAAATCAATATATTAAAGAGACTCAATTAATCCAGCGAAAATAAACCAAAAAACTGCACACACAAAAATTATACTGCCATTGGTAAAAACAAATGATAAATACTAAATCCTAAAAGCAGTCAGACATGAGAGACTATACATGGCATAGTTTGCAGGGGGGGCAGATGATGAAAAATTACTTAAATGTGTACAATGTCTATTATTTGGGTGATGGATACACTAAAAGCCCAGCCACCACCACCTCACAAAATATCCATGTAACAAAATTGCATTTGTATCTATTGCATTTATACAAATAAAATAATAATAATAATGATCATCACATTCAGAGAAAATGAAAACATTTTATGAAGGTCGACAAAGAAAAGAAGTTCCACCCATTTCTATCAAAACCAATGCAAACTATTAAAAAATAGAATAAGTTCTAAAGGAATGAGAAAAACCACATATATTTATCAGTCTAAAATTCCATGTTCAATGAAAATATTCTTCAAAAATTAAGAATACATTAAAGACATTTTCAAACAAACTGATGCTCAGATAATTTGTGAACAGCTGACCTGTACTAACACAAAGGTAATGAGATGTTTTTCAAGCTTCTAGAAATATGAACCCAAATGAAACACAGAAATACAGAAAACAATAACGTAAAACAGAAAAAAAATGTGGGTAAAGATAAATGAATATTGTAAAACATTAATAATAATAACCTATAGGTTCTAAATACTTGCATAATTATAAATGAATTACTACAATTCTACTAAAGGTGTCCTAAGGACAAACAAAGTTAAACATTCCTATTTTGTAGTATTATTGAAAATCTGGTAAATATAAAATATATAATGCATATTAGATTGTAGTAAGCAAAGAATAAATGTTCTATAAAGCAATCACTAAAAAAATAGTAAGAGTAATGCACAAATAACAAACAATAGATGGAAATAAAACAATAAACATTTTGTTTTCCACAGAAAAGAATAAGGAAAAAATAGGAAAAAATTTTTAAGATAAGTATAGATTAAAATGTATACATAAATACATTAAATATAAATGGATTAAACCCTCATAATATTTTTAAATTGGAGAGAAATAAATATGTACATGTAGAAAAGCATACATTAAACGTAACAGCATACATGGAATGAAAGTAAAAATATGGAAAACATATATACCAATAAAGTATTAACCAAAAGAAAGTTGGTGATGTTACAAGATTTTTTTTGAAATTACATAATTATTAAGCAAAGTAGATATAACATTGCTAACAAAATAGTTATATTTCATAATTCAAAAAAGGAGTCAATCCATTTATTAATAGAGGATAAAACAATTTTAAATCTGATTGTTTCAAATACATAACTTCAGAATATCTTATAAGCACAGTCAACTAAATTCACAATCTGCAATTAATATCCACAGTTGTAATTCAAGTATTTAACATCTGTATCAATTGTTGACAAGTAAACAGACCCATAAATAATGATATCAAATATTTAAATCATAAAATTTATAAAGTGAGCCTAACTGGCATAAGCAAAATATTGCTAACAACAGACTTTACATTATTTTCAAGTGGCCATGGTGATTTTATCAAGATATATCATACATTGACCAATAAATCAAGTTTCAGCATGTCTTAAAAGATTGAAAATATCCAAACATTCAATTTTTTAAAAGCTGCAAATTAATAAGTAATAAAATATCCCAACTGCTTGAAAATTAAGAAATATACTACTAAATAATCAATGGGTCAAAGAAGAAATTACAATACAAATTAGAAAATATTTTGAACCATAATGTATGGAAATGTAGCTGAAGCTGTGCTTAGAGGAAAACTTATTCTCTTAAATGTACATATTGGAAAGAATCCAATACTAAAATTAAATTATTTAAACAATTACTTTAAGAGTTTGGAGGAAAAAAGAGCATGTCAAAAACCTAATGAAATACTAATAAAATTATTGTACTAGCAAACAAGTGTTCAAAGGAAATCAAACAAAACAGTTACTATTTTCAAAATGTAATCAAATTCATGAGTATCTATCAAGACAGTTCAAAGCATAGGAAAATAAAATGCTACCAACAAGAAATGAAATTAAATAATATTAATAAGGCTCTTACTATTATTAAAAATATAGTGGAGGATATGACTAATAACTTTTTGCCAATACTTAAATAGTTTTATTAAATCAACAAATTATTTTAAAACACTATGTACCAAAGTAGTTTTTAAAAGAAATAGAAATCAGGAAGCCCTGTAACTCTTAAATAAAATCCATTAGCAAACTTTCCTGTAAATACTTCAGTTTTAAATATGGTTACTAGTAAATTTTTTCAAACATTACAAACTAAATAGCAGAAATTAATATGCAACTATTTCAAGGAGAAAAAAAGAGAAAAATATTTTGCAACTCATTTTACAAGACCATTATAAATTTGATACTAAAATATGTAAAAATATGAGAAAAAAATTACAGAATAATTTTTCTCACAACTGTGTATTCAAATATAAGATATATCTATATTTTAGCAAACTAATTTTAGCAAGATATAAAACTACAATCTCTAATGCCCAAGTAAAGGATATTCTGGAAATGGGAAAATGACTGAACACTTGAAATGAAATCAATGTAATTTACAAAATATAAAGGAGAAAAATCATATAATCATTTTTATTAATGCAGAAACCCCATTGGTAGAAATTTATACTCAAATAATTAATAAAACACTTTCAAACCACCACAAACAGAAACATTCTTATTCTAATAAATGTTACCTACAAAAGTCCCCCCAAAACAGCATGTTTAATGCTAAATTGTTTCACATTTTCTGAGTTTAGGAATAAGAATATCTACTGTCACCACTTTTGAAATTTCTTGCCATGCAGTAAAATAAGAAAAAGATTAAGATTGGAAAGAAGTTATAAAACTATCACAATTTACAGATAATTATGCACATAAAAATCATTTTAAAACCTTGAGATATTTATGAGTATCAAAGAACATTCAATATATAGTAATAAATCTAATAAAAGTTCTGTGTGATCTCTACCTGAAAGTTTTTAGATATTATTAATAAAATTAGGGAGCATCTAAGTAAATTGGGGCATTTACCATATTAATAAATTAGGATTTTTAATCAATATTATGAAAATGTCAGCTGTTCATAAAGGTAAGTATAAATGCAATTCACTTAAAAATCATCCATACCATAACAAATGTATTAATTATGATAGATAAAATGATAATGTTATAGTCGAAAAACATGATAGACACTACCTTAGCAAAATGATCAAAGTTAGTATCACCAATAATGGAGCAAATCAACAGCATAGCCGCCTAAAGTGGTGCACTGAGAAGAACAGAGTTTCACTTCTGTGGTATTACTGTCAAAAGTATGTAATTTGATTTGAGAAAATGTCAGACAAGCCCTGATTTTAGGGACAGTCAACAAAGTAATTGTGCTGTACTCTTCAAAAAATATCAGGGTAAATTCAACTCACTCTTAGATCCTGGCATTTTCACAGAAATGCTCACAGGTATTTTTCTGGTGGTATTATCTGTGGTATTTTTCACAGTTATATTTCTGTGAAAATTGCCAAACTAATTTGAAAGAGCATATTGAAATGCCGAGGACTAAGAACTGTCAAAGTAGTCTTGGAAATAAATCCGCAAAGTATGAAAACATTATATTACCAAATTCAAGACCTATGATAAGGCAGCAATGTTAAATAAAATAGTGCAATATTGTCATAAGGATAGACAAAGCAAACCAATTGAACAGGATATAGATTCTATTAACAAAAGAAAACCTATGGTATATTGATTGATGAAAGTTGCTACTGCAGTGAAATGAGCAAAGGATCATTTTAATAAACCCCGTTTGGTCACCTAGCTATTCACATTGAAAAAAATCTTTATCCCAACTTAACACCATACATAAAATTTAATTCCAGATGGAGTACATAAGTGAATGTTCAAAGCAAAAAAGCAAAGATTTTAGATGAAAACACAGGAAACTCTCTTTATAATTTTGAACTCAAGGAAGATTTCTTACAATAGACACAAAACAAACCAGCCATAAGGGCAAGATGTGAAAGGTTGTACTACATGGGAAAAAAAAAAAAAAAAACATATGCCCAATATATTTTATTATGGTGCTACAGTAACCTTGATATCAAAACCAGGAAGTACAGCTCGAGAGAAAAATTATAGTGAACGATAGGAATGCAACCTTAACAGAATATTATAAAACCAAATCCACTAGTTTATTTAAAATATTACATTATATTATAGTTCATTTATTTCAAAAGTGCAAACATAATTTAATTAAAGTATACATTGTCCAGGTGCAGTGGCTCATGCCTGTAATTCCAGCACTTTGGGAGGCTTAGCGGAGGATTCTTTGAGGCCAGGAATTTTAGACCACCCTGAGCAACATAGCAAAACCCTCCCTCTACAAAAACCAAAAAATTAGCCAGGCATGGTGGCACACACCTACAGTCCCAGCTACTTGCAAGCCTGAGACAAGAGGATTGCTTGAGCTCAGGAGTTCAAGGCTGCAATGAGCTATGATTACACCACTGCACCAGCCTGGGTAACAGAGGAGACTTTGTCTCAAAATAAATAAATAAATAAATAAAAATATATGTTGATGTAAATCATGGAAACCACATTAAGAAATTGATAGGAAATTTCCCTCTCAGTATGTGTAAACAAAACAACAATCATAGACAAAATTTAACATCCATTCATGGTTACAATAATTAAAAAGTAAACCCCAAAAATAGAAGAAAACTTTCTTACCTTAATAAAGAACTTTGTCTAAAACTCTACAGCAAACATTAGATTTATTGGTAACATATTATAGCATTTTTCTTAAAGGGAAGATATAAGAGTGCTTTCTTTAAGTGGATAATTCACCCAATGCAATAAGTAAGCATAAAAACTGAAAATGATAGATGTTGGAAAAAAATGAAAGCTACTTTTCATACATTATATGTTTGGCTCTAGAGAAAATTGTTAAAATCTGCATATTATTATTATTATTATTAATTAGATAACAGAATTGCTAGCTATTTAATCCCTCTACAAAAAATTAATTTATTTCATTTTATGAGGAAATGTAAGTTTTAAAATGGTAGAATTTACAATAAAAATTGGTATTCAATTAGATCTAGGAAAAAACGTGCCTTGCCTTTATTAGAAAATATATTAAATTTTTATTGGAATGCTTAGAGGAAGAATTAAATAATGAAAATATAAGCCTGCTGGATAGGGTCAAAGTAAAAATAATGCCAGTTTTCCTCCAAATTAATTTAAAAACATAATAAATGATATCAATAGATAAGGCAGATTTTTGTTTTGCTGGAAATTTACAAGCGGACCCTAAAATATATATGATGCATGTTAAAGATGAAGAATAGTCCAAACATTTTGGGAGTAGAAGGAAGAATTAGTGGGGAAATGCTCTTTCAGTTATTACATTATTAAGCAGTATGCTATTATATTAATACAGGAATAAAGAGATCGATTAAACAGAATGAAGACTTTAGAAACATATATATAGACGAAAAATGATAGAGCTAGAATTGCAGGTTGATGGGGAAAGGAGAGGCTCTCAATAACTGCTTGGAAACTGGTCATTAGTGTAGAGAAATGGAATTAGATTCTGTCTCAAAGCATAAATAAAAATTATTTTTAGAAAAAGAAACCAAATATAAAATGATTAAATTTTATTAACTTATAAATATAGAGAATATGAAGAAAAATGACAGAATTGGACTACACTAAAATAAGTTTCTCATATGAAAAGAAAAAAAACTCCCAAAAATTTAAAATATGAGCCACAAGCTGGGAGAAGATATCTATCTATCTATCTATCTATCTATCTATCTATCTATCTACACTATATAGATATATATATATAGTATATACTATATATAGTATATAGATATATATAGTATATACATATATGGTATATAGATATATTCAACAAAGTATTAATATTCAAACTATATCAGGAATTTCAGTGAATCAAAAGGAATTATTTAAAAATAGACTATGGCCAAAAGATCTGTGAAGGCATTTCACAGAAAAAGAAACATGAATTGTCAATAAATATAAGATCTTGTTCTCAAATTTCTCAGTATTAGACAAACACAAATTTAAAACTCAAAAATATATCATTGGTATCCACCACATTAACAACAATTATTATTGTGATTTCTTTTCTTATCCCAATAAACATAAACATTGATGCCTAATTTGAGGCTATTTTGTTTTTACAAGAGACCCTAAATGATAAATATTTCTGATCTACAAAACCTGGATCCAATTCTTACCACAGGTGTATACCCAAGAGAAGCTTGTTTATGTGTGACAATGTTCATAGCAGCATTGTATGTAATATAAAATAATAAAAATGATGCAAATATCTAAAGATAGAAGAATGAGTTAAAAATACCTCATTACAGCGTGAGGTAGCTCACACTGCACTTTGGGAGGCAAAGGCAGGCGGATCATGAGGTCAAGAGATCGATACCATCCTGGCCAACATAGTGAAACCCTGTCTCTACTTAAAAAAAAAAAAAAAGCTGGGCATGGTGGCGTGCACCTGTAGTCTCAGCTACTCAGGAGTCTGAAGCAGGAGAATCGCTTGAACCTGGGAGGCAGAGGTTGCAGTAAGCCAAGATCAGACCACTGCACTCCAGCCTGGTGACAGAGTGAGACTGTCTCAAAAAAAGAAAAAAAAAATGCAAATGAACACAATCACACCTGTAATCCCAGCACTCTGAGAGGCCGAGGCAGGCGAATCATTTAAGGCCAGGAGTTCGAGACCACCCCGGCCAACATGATGAAACCATGTCTCTACCAAAAATACAAAAATTAGCCAGGCATGGTGGCAGCTTCCTGTATCCCAGCTGCTCAGGAGGCTGAGGCAGGAGAATCACTTGAACCTAGGAGGCGGAGGTTGAATTGAGCGGAGATCACATCACTGCACTCTAGCCTAGGTGACAGAGCGAGATTCCATCTCAAAAAACAACAAGATTGATAAGAAACAAATTTCAATTACATAAATAAATCTCAAATTTTACCCTTAAGAAAGCAAGTTGCAGAAATATATATTGAAGCATGATTTTATGTATAAAGCATCAAAAACAGTAAAACTAATATATATGGTAAAACTATAAAGTATAGCAAAATAATGGTAAACACAAAATACAAGATAGTAGTTACCTTGGTTGTGCATCTAGGGAGAAATATCAGATGGGAGAAAGAAATAGGTGATGGCAAAGGTTACCTTAATACTTGATTTCTGAAGCTGGATTGTGGGTATATTGGTGGCTTCATTGTTAATCTTTACAACGCACACTATTTCCTAATGAAGTTCTAGCCCATAGCTAAAACTCAGTCACCTCATTGATTTAGGAGAGTAGCTGGAAATATATCCCTGCTCTAGCTATGTGGATTTCCCTTGGTGTTGATGAAATAATTATATTCATAGATGTGATTTTAGCTGTTCCTACATAAATCTTTCAAGTTATTCAGTATTTCTAGAGTCTACTCAACTAGGCTGGTAGTCCTTGAAATAGTCACAGCTATTTTTAATACCTCTTAGATGTCTATTAACGTTATCAAGCCATGGCAGTGAAGACATGGAAGAGGAGTTACCCACAGTGTGATCTTCCAAAATTACTTAACATTTCTGTGTCTCAGATTTTGCAAAAATATTTGTATTTATTTATATTATTGGCCTCCTGATACTGAATTCTAGTTCTTCAGTTGTACTCAGGATAGATGTGGGGACACACAAACTGGACAACTATGGTCCAGGAGATGTCGTTTTTGTTGCATCCACAATAGGCTTCCACTCCCTGGAGTGGAAGCATGCCCACAGACAAAAAGCAATCACTCATGTTTCTATCACCTCTGTCATGTCTTTAATATCCAAAAGTCTTTAATATACAAATGAAAGTATGCCCAGATTCATGACAGACATTTATGCTGGGGCCAGGGGTAGAAAACCTGGTCTCCCTACCCTTTTTATTAGTTCAATGTCCAATAAATGAACCTTCCTTTAAGAGTCCACCAATTTATGGGCCTTATTTAGTATTAGGTGAACTAGAGACAAGTAGTACAGATTACACAAAATATTAAAGCAAACCCATATGGTTCACTCTGCAAAAAGCCATCCAGAAGTGTCCCGGAAATGATCAAATGTGTTTCTTTCTCAGCCTTTATCAGAACATTAAGAACCACTGCAGAATCAAATTTTGAAGTAGAGGTTTTGATTGTCTACCATCCTTCTCTCCACAATTACGTTATTAAAATAGTTTTATTTTGTTTTATTTATTTTTTATTTTTTATTTTTTTTTTTGAGGGAGGGAACAAATGAGTAAATGTGGAAAAATATTGGCAAAGGGTGAATTTGTTCTCTCTCTTTTTTTTTTTTGAGACATAGCCTTTGAATGTTATGTTCATGAGGTTACTTATGGAGAGGGCTATGAGAGATGATGAAGTTCTCTTTTTTTTTTTTTTTTTTTTTTTTTTTTAGGGAAAAAGAGAAAAAGAAGGGGAAAAAAAGAAAAAAAGGGAAAAAGGAATATTACTTCATTCCTAAAATGGGTTTCAATAATAGCCGATCAATATTTTGAGTGTTTAAAGTGGTTAATGCATATTTTATGTGTTTAAAATGGAGACCTCTATTGTGTTTATTTGTTCTGGCTCTGAGTTCAAATCCTGGATATCGTTATCTATTTGTTGTCTCGTTGAATCTAAATCTCACTATGTATCTTATGTATCTGGGTGTTAAGATCTCTTATTGTTACATTAATCCTTTTACCCTTGTATCCTTATAGCTTTGAAATTTATTTTGTCAAATGTGAAAATTGCAACTCCTGCTTTTTATTTATTTATTTTTGCTCTCCATTTGGTTGGTACGTTTTTTTTTTTCCAACCCTTTATTTTGAGTCTATGTATATCTTTGGATATACCGTTGGATTTTGTCTGTATCTTTTGATTGGGAGATTTGGTTGATTTAACTTTAGGGTTGCTGCCATTTGATATTAACTGGCTATTTTGTCCTTTTGTTGATAAAAATTCTTCTTTATGTTAACGCTCTTTACTTTTTGGTGTATTTTTAGAAAGGATCATACTGGTTGTTCCTTTCTGTGTATAATGCTTCTTTTAGAAGTTCTTGTAAAGCAGGCCTGGTGGTAATAAAATCTCTGAGTACTTGCTTGTTCCTAAAAGATTTTATTTTTCCTTCAAATGTAAAGCTTAAATTAGCAGGATATGAAATTCTGGGCTGAAAGTTTTGTTCTTTAAGTATATTGAATATTGGCCCCCACTCTCTTCTAGCTTGTAGGGTTTCCGTTGAGAGATCTGCTGTAAGCCTAATAGGCTTACCTTTATGGGTAACTTGATCTTTCTCTCTGGCCGCCCTTAATATTTTCTCCTTCGTTTCGATCTTGGTGAATCTAACGATTATGTGCCTTGGGGTTGGTCTTCTTGAGGAATATCTTTGTGGTGTTCTCTGTATTGCCTGGGGTTGAATAGTGTCCTGCTTTGCTAAATTAGGAAAATTTTCCTGGATAATGTCCTGGAGAGTATTTTCCAGCTTGACTTCATTCTCTCCGTCACATTCAGGTACACCAATCAAGCGTATATTAGGTCTTTTCACATAGTCCCATATTGCTTGGAGACTTTGCTCATTCCTTTTTATCCTTTTTTCTCTATTCTTGTCTTGTCGTTTTGTTTCATTAAGTTGGTCTTCGACCTCTGATACCCTTTCTTCTGCTTGATCCATTCGGCTGTTTAAGCTTGTACATATTTCACTAAGTTCTCGTGTTGTATTTTTCAACTCCATAAGTTCATTTGTATTCCTCTCTATATTGTCTATTCTTTTCAACATTTCATCCAACCTTTTTTCCAAGTTCTTAGTTTCTTTACATTGGGTTAGAACAAGTTCCTTTAACTCCCAGAAGTTTCTTATCATCCACCTTTTAAAGCCTACTTCAGATAATGGAACACAGTCCTTTTCCATCAGGGCTTGTTCCGTTACTGATGAGTCCTTTTCCATCAAGGCTTGTTCGGTTGCTGATGAGTCCTTTTCCATCAGGGCTTGTTCCATTGCTGATGGGTTCTGATTTTGAGTATACTCAGCCTTCTTAGGCTGTTTTTTTCCCTTCATTATAGATGAACCGCCTTTCTAATTAGTTTTCTGAGTCGACGTCCGACTTACTGATTCCCAGTGCTGGGATCCGAGCCACCCACTGTGGCAGCCTAAATAGCAGCAGTAAGACTGATGGTGCTCTTCTGCCCGGGAATCTCTGGTCTGGCTTCCCTCTTGAGTCCGCAACAAACGGCTCTGACTTCCCGGAGCTCCAAACTCCGGTCAGTAGGGGAAGCAGTCCCGTTGGCTCTGCGTGAAGAGCTGCTGCGCCGAGACGCCGGCAAAACCACTGCGGCGGCCACAAGAGTCGCGCTGGCGACCCGTGGGGCTCCTCCACTGGGAATTGGCTAATCGGTGAGTGACGAAAATTCGTCTAAAGATGTGGCGTCGTCTCGTTCTCTGAGCTTTCACTGGGAGCTACAATCCTGAGCTGTTAGTGGTCGGCCATCTTGAATCGATCTCCTTTATTTTGTTTTAAACACAGAATCTCCTCCCACCCACACCCAACCCTCTATGGCTTTGGGTCATTTGATTAGTCTCTCTGGACACACTTTCAAATAGGTTGAGTGAAGCAGCTAAACTATTATTCTCTATGTGTTCAATTAGATAAAAATCCTTCCTCTGATTTCAAAAGAAATTAATGTAAACTTTAATGTTGTTCTTGCTTTATTAGCAAACTGGTTTTCACTACAGTATATTCCTTTTATGATAGAGTATTTGAAACATATATCATTTGTTTCCTTTCTAAGACCTTTAGCTAACATTAGCTCAAACCACTTTTATTTTGCCCCTGAGATAGATTCACCTAAATGATATTTTCCTTGCTAACCTCAACAGCCTGACACAGTATATTACTTTTTGAGTCACTGTCCTCCTTTTCAATTCCAATACTTCCTTAGTCATATCTTTAAGAAAAGGATTTTGTAAAGCCACACAGAAAATAACTACCTGGTTATTTTCCTTTCTTTGGAAATTGTAAAGTTTTGTTGTTCAATGATGGGGCTCTAACTATCTGCTCCAGAGACTTGACTCCCATCAGTATTCTTTTCTTTTTCTTCACCCATTTCTAGATTCTCTTTATTAAATACCATGGATGTTCAGTAAAAAAATCTCCATGGCTAATTTCTTATCTAATTCTGATATAGGGAGCCTTCGTGTTTTTTTCTTTACCAATTGGTTATAAAATCACTAGCAGTAATTCCAGGATAACTGATCTTGAGAAAGATGAGTGGAAGAGAAACCAAAATGATGGCTCTTCTGTCTTTAAGAACATTTTCTAGAAAACAAACAAAAAAATAGTGCTCATCAATTTTTCACCACCAGAATTGGGTATTTCTTAATTTTAAAGAATAATATAAACAAACTTTTTTATAGAAAAAAATCTTAAGTACACAGTCCCTAAAAACTAAATTAATCATCTCCTAGAAGATTACAATGTAAGAATATTACATTCAAGACAGATGACTGTTGTCATTTTACATATTAAAAAACTTCTGCATCCAGATATGTTGGCTCATACCTATAATCTCAGCACTCTGGGAGGCCAAGGTGGGAGGATCACTTGAGCCCAGGAATTCAAAACCAGCCTGGGCAGCTTGGGAAAATCCTGTTTCTATTTTTTAAAAATGCAAAAAATTAGCCTAGCATGGTGGCACACACCTGTAGTCCCAGCTACTAAAGAGGCTATGCTGGGAAAATCACCTGAGCCTGTGAAGTCGAGGCTGCAGTGAGCTACTTTCCTGGAAGAGGTGTCCCCTTCCTCTCCACTAAAATGTCAAATAACTTGTGGAGGGTCTTCCTGAAACCCGCAGAGGAAAATTCAGGCAATGCCTCACATTGATCCGTAATGAGATGGTATCAACATCAATAGAAGATACCCAAGGAAGAAATGACAAGAAATATTTTCAAGGAAGAAGTAATAAGGCATCACATCTGAAGAGTGATGCTGAATTTAAAAAGACATTTGGCCTTACTAAAGATTTGAGAGTGTGTCTTACTCAAATTCCTGACAATTTGACCTCTGGAGAAGGTTTTGATTCCTTTAGCAGTTTGGTAAAGAGTGGTACTTACAAAGAGACAGAGTTTATGGTAAAGGAAGGAGACAAAACAGCAGAATTTTCATAAGAAAAGAAAAGCAAAAACCATATGCAACAATATTGCATGTTCTTCACATGTACCCCAAAACCTAAAAAGCAATAAAATAGATACTTAAAAAAATAAAAATAAAAATAAAAAAGAAGATGGATCACACAGAGAAGAGAAAAACAGAGAATGCTTCTAACACAAACATAAATGGAGGAGTTAGTGTCATCAGTTCTCAACCCCTAAGCAGTAGTTTACCAACTTCAGATGTGTCACAACATAATACTCTCACCAGTCACAGCAAAATCAGACAAGAAAAGAGAACTGAGATAGAATACTATACCCATTAGAAGCAAGAGAAAGGCACATTGAATTCAAATGCAGCTTATGAACAAAGTCGTTCCTTCCATAAAAACTATACTGAAGATGTTTTCCCAGTGACACCACGAGAGTTAGAAGAAACCATTACAGATGAAAAAATAGGAAGACTTAAGCAGGTACTGAGGGAGAAAGAAGAGCTCTTGAAGAAATCGGTAAGAAGATGCACTGCACTCTTGTGTGGTCTACAGAGTAAGACCTTGTCTCCTCCTATCAAAAAGTAAGTCAAAGTTCTTATAACATGAATTAACACCCTTCTACCTTTAATGCTTATAAGTGAAGAATCTATGGCTCACTATTGGCTTAAATGAATGAGATGATGGGAGGAAACCCCATAACCCAGAAATCTGAAAAAAGAAGTAGTGGCAGAAGTAGCAGCAATGATAATGATAAAATGATAATAACAGTCATTAAGTTCTTGCTATGTGCTTGGAACTAGCACTTTATGTGCATTGCTTTTTTAAATACAAAAAAAAGATAAGTGTTATGTTCTTATGTACATATTTTAGATAAGAAAACTGAGGCTTGGAGGAGTTTTGCACATTTTTCAAGGTGACAGTCAATTAGTGGTGAAGCTGAAATTCTACCCAAATTTTGACACCAGAAAATATTTAATTAATTATCTATCCTGGAGAAAGAGCAAAAAGTAAGTATCTTGAAAAACACAGATATAAAGTGAAAAGAATAATAAGATATGCATCTATATTTTAAAAAAAGAAAAATTTAGAGAAATCAATTATTTTTATTTAAAAAACAATTCTGAGTAATGATATTTATAAATAGCTTTTACCAGACAACTAGTGTGGCTACTAAAGATATAAAGTTTAAAGATGTATGAACCTTGATTAAATGTAACTCTTTAGTATCATTGATCAACCAGGAAATTCAGGCCTTTCCACCAACATGTGGAATTTTCTTGATACCTCTCTCATGTTAAGTATTCTTTCTGTGGTTTACAGAAACCTTGGCTAAGTTTCTACTTAATGAATTTCTAGTTCTAAAGTCCCTAATTCCCACTCTTGCCATAAGACACATTTTTCTCATCAGTGCCCCAATCCAATTTAGTTTCTATTCTGCTCCTGTAGCCTAAAATAGATGGCAAAGGAAGCATGAAAGTAGTAAATAGATGAATCCAATAAAAAAGGAATAAAGAAAATATTGAAAATGAGATCTTGATCAGAGCAAAATGTAAAGACAAAATTAATAACACCTTTTTTAACAAAGAAAGAGGAAACAAACCATTAAAATAGATTTTTTTAAAGTTCTGAAAGTAATATCTTTTAAATACCATACAATCAGGGGATAAGCTAATTCTCAATAGCAAAAGACATAGGAATTCTAGATATAAAAGTACTTAAGTAATGGGATAATAAGAGTGACATAGGGAAAGATAGAACAATTGATCCGATTTTCTGTTTAATAAAAATGAGGTGGCTACAATAGACAAAGATGATACACACTCTCTGCAAAGTATGATGTTGTGTCAGCCCAGAACCAGGAGGACATAACCCATTCCCAAGAGCTTGGGGAGAACTTAAGAATGGAGGGAGAGTTAAAAATCTTAGTATATCTACAGCTACTCTTTAAATAGAGTCTTCAAAATATTTATGTACAGAGAATGCTATTAATTCTAAAGTTTAGGACAATATACATGTAAAACCCATTTCTTAATTTAGCCTGCAGTCTCCCTCAAGTAATATTGGGATACAAACCTCTGATACCATTCATGTTGCCAAGGATTCTGGTTAGAGAAAGAGAATGATTGCTAGGTAAGATGTGAAGTAAACAGGAAAAGAAATTGATTAAAATATTGATGGTAGAATCAGGGTCTGGAGCAGAAATTTTAAAATCTGTATTTGTATTCTGATGACTAATTTTTTCTAAAATAAGCATACATTTTTTCTACATGCAGCTATTGGTAAATAGGATAATCCTTCTCCTCCCATTCCTCCTCCTCCAACTGCTTCATCTCCTTTTCCTCCTGTTATTTTTCCTTGTTCTCATCTTCTTCTCCTCTTCTTCACTAAATAATTGAAACAAAATTTAGAACAACTTCTATTATCTTCTTTTCTCCAACTATGAAATTATTTTAAAATAAGATTTGGAGACCGTTTTGGAAAATGGAAAGTGAATATTCACATAAAGTTACAAGTCTGGGGTGCATTATTATTATTATTATTATTATTATTATTATTATTTGAGACGTAGTTTAGCTTTTGTTACCCAGGGTGGAGTGCAATGGCGCGATCTCGGCTCACCGCAACCTCCGACTCCTGGGTGCAGGCAATTCTCCTGCCTCGGCCTCCTGAGTAGCTGGGATTACAGGCATGCGCCACCATGCCCAGCTAATTTTTTGTATTTTTAGTAGAGACGGGGTTTCACCATTTGACCAGGATGGTCTCCATCTCTTGACCTCGTGATCCACCCGCCTCGGCTTCCCAAAGTGCTGGGATTACAGAGGTGAGCCAGGGCGCCCGGCCCCTGGGGTGCATTATTTTTACACTTCTACCTCTAATGTTAAACTTCCTGTTTTTCAAGCATAACCAAAACTCAAGTATTTGTCACTTAGAAGGATACATTTATACCATGTTGCCTTCTTTTCTCATATGCTTAGAATAAGGATCTTAAACATTACATAAGTAGAAGAGATTTAATTAAAAACCGGAAGAAATGTGTTACTGTTAATTGAATTCTTGCTACATTTACCTTTGCACACCAATGTTAATAAAACTCCAGTTCAAAGTTGGATGGGTTTGGGGAATTGAGATAGCTATTTGTTTCCCTACCTGAGATGCCAAGATAATCTCAGTAAAATAAAGAACTCAATTAGGAGAGTTCTTATTTGTAGCTATTGATCAAGTTTACACAAAATACTAGGGTTTCTAAGTAAAACAAGTAAGAGGTTCAAAGGCCTTTAAAGATGTTGAGGGAGTGAGAAAGGGAAATAGTTCTCTGCGTTTTGAAAGCCTTTCACTTGTGGAGCAGATGATGATGGACCCCTCCCTCTCAGAGCTGGGCTCCGCTCCCGCCCCTAGCCTGGCGCGCGGTCCCTTCCCCCAACCCGCTGAGCCTTCCTGTTCGGTATCTCGGTATTACAAAGCTATAAATTGCCTGAGAGCTTAGAGACAATCAGGTCACCACCGCCCTCACAAGGGAAAAGCTTCTTACTTCCGAGCAGAACGGTTCAGCTGGGAAAGGAGGAAGCAGGGAGAGAATCTATGCCTTAGCCGTCACTGCTCTGGCGAGGGGTCGAGAGAGATGGGGGAGGGAGGTGGCAAAAAATAAAAAGCATTCCTAACAATGTCCGCACTTGATCCAAGTCTACAAACTTATCGGTCGCCGCGATGGAAACTCCCAGTGCACTCTCCACGGCCTGGCAGCCGCCGCTGCTGGGTGGAGTCGCGCTCCCGGCCCCACCTATGGGACGGAGCCGCTTCTCCTGCATCTCGGCTCCACCGCACCCTTCTCAGGAAGTCTCCAGGTTTCCAGCAGAGCTCAGCTTCTGCCACCCTCGCTCCCAACCCCGAACCCTAGAAGAATAGCAGGATGAGCCTCGGATAGGCTGGCGGGCCACCTCCCCGCGGCTCAGTTTGAGGACAGTTGTGCGGAACCCTTTCAGGTCCCCACCCTGCCCAGCTTTCACAACTCCGCTGGGTTAAATGGCCAAAGACAAACTTCTGCCTCTCCAGTCCCCAGTCCCGGCTTTTCAAAAACCCACAGCTGGCGAACCCACACACATCGAAACTCCTGGGTCGCTGTTGCAGTCTGGGCATGCTCAGTATCAGGGCAGGTTTTCATTGAAAGTACAAAAAAAATAAAAAAGCTTTGTATTATGCTCTCTTTCTCCTGTGCATATGGCTTGCTGAACAGGTTGTGGGGCATTCCTGAGTCTACCCAGAGGTTTTATCAGATGCCCTTGATTGTGTCTCCTTGGGATCGGTTTTCCTCTTACTTCGCCCCCTCCCTCAACCCGCCTCCACCCCCTTTCCTAAGTCGCTGTCCGCTGTGGGGATGGAGAGACACTAACAGAACTGGGATGGGCGATGCTGGCTGAGCGGATCCACCTATTATTAGTGCGCTGGGATTGGTTCCTTGGCGCAGCGTACCCGAGGTGGAGCCAATCACGATGCTGGGGCTGGGAGGTGATGGGCGGCCGCCTCCTCACTGGAGGGATTCCTGGAGAAGCTGCAGTGTGGGGATGCTCTAGACCGAGTACTGCCCCCAGTGTCTTTCCACCTCCTCCTGCAGCAGCGGCAGCGGCAGCAGCAGCAGCAGCAGCAGTTAGCAACGGCAACTTGAGGCTGCACCCCGGGCAAGACCCCAGGGTGGTGCTCAGCCAAGAAGGGGCTCGGCGCCCCGAAGGGGTGTGTGAAGGGTGGGGGCGGCCAGCTGGGACCAGCTGGTGGCCCTGGAAAACCTCCCACACACCCACACCCACACACCCCTTTTGTGTTGCAGGCTGCCCCTCCAAGAGCGGAGGCAGCGAGAGTACGCGTGTGCCTCGCGCCGGTCCACGCGGGGAGAGCACTGGGGACGGAGACCCGGCACCACCTCCCGGTCCGCCTTCCAGGTAAGGAAGCGGGACTAGCGGCGCGGCCACCTCGGCGGTGCCTATCTGCTCGAATCCATCCCAAAGATTTTCCTTTCAATACACTTGGGTTTTAGTGGTGGAAGTCTGAGACCTAGGGAGGGATCCCCGGGTGGCCTATTGTGAGAAATATGAGACTACATGTGCATCTCCTGGAAAAGCACTTTGCACAGCGCCCGTGATTTAGAGCCTGGAGTTGATGTTGGGCATCCCCCATCTTCTTGCTTCCTCTTTCCTTCTCTTGTTCTTTCTCCTCCGTCCCCCACCCCCAGTCTCAATCTTCTCTTTCTTTCCCATACCTCCCCCCCGCCCACCTCCCACCCTAAGCATGCACAGGGTTTCTTTCTCCTCCTGGAGAGGATTGTCTTTCTTACAGGAAAGAAGGGGAGTGAAGAAAGGAGAAAGATTTATTTCTGTTGAGGAGAGGGATGGGGGGCGTAAACAAAGTAGAATACAACCTCTGCGAAAATCAGAGCACAGAAAACAATTAAACTGAATAAAGGGTGTAGACGAGCCATCCAGCTTGGGCTGTCAGGGAGAGGAAGCGTCAAGTTTGACTTGATTTCCTCCTTGCAAGAGGCTATGTCTCTCACTTGATTCGTTCAAATGGAACAAAAATAAATCGACAATCCAACCCACTTTCAACTGCTTAATTGCTGTTGCTTTTGAGTGCCAACCATCTGACTTTTCCTGTTTCCATCTGTCCTGTGGGGCTGACAATTTGGTATTGCACATCAGTGTTAATATCTGAACTTTGAAAGGTTCCTTGAGTAAGAAAAAAAATTAAAAATATATTATTACTTTCCTGAGGTTCCTTGGTCTGGCCTGTTGTTGGAGGATCAAAAATGTAAAGTTTCAAAACATTTGCAAGGGACAACAGTTCTATAGGGGGGCTTAGATTTCTACTTTGAGAAAGCTAATCTTCTAGTTAGCCTTGTGTACAAGTTGATACTCACTTTCTCCCGTATTAACCCTTCGGTGAAATAAAGCAACTGTTTAACTTTTGTATGGAAGCTACACTTGTGTACGAATTTTCACTGTATTCCTCCTTTCTACTATCTATTTACATTTTATTGTCTGGATACCAAGCTTATGCCTGGCTTTATTTTCTTTTAATAGGAGAATATTTAATGGATGTAAACATGAAGTTTGTACAATTTCAACACTCCCTTTAGAAGGCACATGGAGGGTCAGTTGGACAAGAATCCTCCTGTACTGGAACAAAGTTTAGAAAGTAATTCTAGAAAGATAGCCTAAATTTTAAAAATCCCGAAGGGGAAAACATTTTTGTAACGTCTTGTTAAAAGAAGGAAAAATATATCAAACTAGCAACATGCCCCTAGCTGCCTGCATAATAGGTCAAGTAAATGGTACTTGTTGGACAGAGCTTTTACAGCAGCTTCAGCAGTCTCTAATTCCATCATTGGAGATACAAGCTTTGTTTTCCTATTATTCATCAGGGACAGCTAAGCGATGAGACTGTCAGATGGAAGGAGGTGTAGAGAAGTGCCTCGTTAGATGTAATAGGAAAGCATTCCGAATGAGTCTTACCTGAACACAGAAAAATCAGCAGATGTTAGTATACAAACCACTTCTTTCTATTTATCAGAGGAAATACAGTCTTACTTTTTTTCTTCTAGATGTCCACTTGATATAAGAAAAGGGAATCTTCTATCTTAACTCTGACCTTCTAATTTTATATCTCAGAAAGTATTTTTTCACCAGTATCTTTAATATGTAAGTTTACACACTAACTTAGAAAAGAGCTGGATTCATTTGCCATCAGTATAATGTGTACTATTTTCAAAACCATTTTCCATTTGAGGCAATGATCTCTCCTACCTAAGCAGAATTACCAAGTCACAAAAAAAAAAGATTTTCTTTCTAGGGCTTTGACATTTAAATTACTTTTTTTAAAACACATAGTGTCTCTGTTGAAAGCTAACTCTGATTTTTAGAGGTACCACCTTTTGGTTACAAGGACAAAGGGATAATAATCACTTAATTACCTCATGTGTATGTACAACTGAATTAACAAGTTTAGACATGAAAAGATGTACAAAAAGGAAGCCAGCTGCCTCCATGTGAGAAAAATAAGATTTTGTTGTCTCATTTCTCCACTGTGTTAGGAAAATATGAAAGTTTAGGTTTGGTTTGTGACATTTATTTTCATGACTCTTTGCAAATGTTAATTATAGAAATAATATGTAAAAAGATGGATATGACTAGTTTTCACATACTTCCAAAAAATTAAACATCTGTATATTGGAAATCAGAACTAATTCCAGTATATAGTGAGTGGATTGCAGAGAGAACTTAAATGATATATTATAGAAAATTATTACTCTGTTATCCCGCAGAATAGTCTAATGTCACAATTGCATACAATCTTTCTTTTTTCTCCCTTTGACAGGATATTTCAGTAAATCTCATTGATGTTTCAGAGTAAATATGATAATTATGCCTTAAGGTATTTTTATCAGAACTGAAGACTGCTAATATATAGGGAAAATCCTACTTTCACAAAAATATCACATGATTGAGAGCTGTTGCTGAGTAGTTCTGAACTTCATTTCACAATTCAGAATATTAGTTATTCCATCTATTATCAGATAGTTCTAATCAAGAAATATGAAAATGAATAGCAATGTATTTATATGATTTGCATATTAGACTGAAAATAAAACTAAAAAATAGTATTATATGCGTGTATTAATTATATGCAAGATGAGCTGGAAGATTAACAAAATAAAATATAGAATGTGTTGGAAATCTGAAAGTTAATTTGAACTTCCCCTTAGCCTAATAACACCATTGACATAATTTCAGTTCATCACTTTGATGTCAGTGTATTAAAATAATTTTTAGCAAATTCCTAAAATGGAGTTTTAGAGCCATTTAATCTTAAAGAACACACATTTAATGCAGACAATTATATGAGACTGAAATACAGTTTTTATGATTTCCAGTTTATGCAACAGCCAAGAAGAGGTATCATTAATTTCAAATTGAAAAATAATATTTATTTTTCTAATGGTAATAATTAAATAATTTGGGGAGAACAAAACAGTAAAGCAGTTTGATTATATAATGGAGCAAATCTTTGTCTACTATGACAAGAAACCCATACCAAAGTTAGATTTTCTGCCATTGTGTAATGTAGGTATGGGTCTTGCATGCATTCTTCTGAAAATATAATATTTTTTAAAAATTAAATATCTTATGTAGTTGTAATATTTTTAAATTTTCAAATAATTTATTTTGTCATGAATGAATCTGTATCAAAAGTTTAATACTTGATGTGCCTGATTTTAACTGATTTTTTTTTTTCATTTAAATTGGCCAAAGCCATTTAAACAGAGACAAAGTATTTGGCAATCTAAATAATAATTTCAGTTAGGATTTAAGGATACGTACATATATATGTTTGCATGTGTTTGTGTGTATATATATATATATATACATTCTAAAATTATGTAACTTTTTCAAAAAGGATTAGAAATTCATGGACAGTAGAATATAATTTGCTGAAACTAGGGGGCATTCATGTACAAAGTACCATTTACAGAAAGGTGATGGTGTCTTGGGAATGCTTTTAGTGGTTCTTTGGTTGAAAGTCTGGGAATACTCAGAGATAGTATATTAATGGGAACCTAGATATTTTATTTTAAAATGGGGTGCTATGGCTTTGGGCAGAAGTGATTTTTATATGTGTCATGATTGAAAAAAAACTCTCGGTACAAGATGATGCACTTCTTTATACAGGTAACAAGTCAAACTCATATTTTTACATGGTTTGGATATGAATGTGATGGCTGATAAAAATTCTGTCTTTCTAAGGCTTCTGGTAGATGTTTCTTTCAATACTTGCATTAAGGTAAATGTTCTTAAATATTTATGTAATTGAATGGCATGATTATCATTGAATTGGGTGGGAGAATGTGGATTGATACGTTTTCATTCAGTTCCTCAAGAAATGATCAATAATTTTCCATAATCTTTTTGCAAATTTGATTTAAACTCCACTGAGTGGGCCCATTTTCTTAAGTAGAAATATAACATTTCCAAAAAATAAAAAAAGCTTTTTTTTAAAAAATCTTCTTCGTCTTTTTAAGAGGAGCTAATTTTTGTGTACTATAACATAAACTGTGGAAGCTTGGCATATGAACATTACTCCATTCATATGTATTAGCAACAGTAAATAAACTTATTTAAAATTTTAATGCAAATGTATGCTAACTGTTACAAGTAAGAGAGCATACCATCACTTTCTGTCTATATCAATACAATTTACTTTTGTTTTATTAAAAAAGGAAAACTTTCCTTTAAAATGGACAATAAATATATTGCTATGTTGTAGAAATGGTAAACACTAGAGATGCTATTTCTGCAATTTTAAATATAATATTAGAGATTCTATTGCAAAGAATCTTCCTTTTAAAATGGCATCTACATTACATTATTTTTTAAAAAACAATATTTAAGAGAGTTTCAAAAGAAATTAAAACCTACATTAAAGTAAAATAACATTTATGGTAGTGTTATAAATGAATTTTCTAACATGTCTTTGACAAATGCAAAACAGATATTTTAAAGAATTGTTTCTATAATTGCTCTAATTTTTATATTTCTTTAAACCTCAAGTTCTAATTGCTGATTTCCATATTTTACCAATGGTGCAAATGAAAGGTCAAAGTTTATCTTTCTTGGTCACTGCTATTTTGGAGATATAAAGAAAGCATAGTGGTTACTCCCATAAATATCTCACATACAGTATGTTTAACATATTACTTAATGCACATAGAAAGGCATTTTGTTAAAGAGAAGCTCTAGAAAATTATAAAGCAGATGAAGATAAAAAACATGCCTCCTATTTCTTAGCTGTTTGTACAAACTGAGAGCTAGGGAATTTCCATGTAGAATGGGATTGGGCTATAAACTAGTGTAAGAATCTAGTGAAACTATTTGGTTAAGATATGATTTCCAAGAATTCATAACAGCCTCGTTGGACAACATTTCATCACAGATACTAGCTTACAACAATGCTACAGCAACCATAAATACTGTACATAAGACATAGCTAAAAGTGCCTCAATTAGAAATTAATTTCTGATTGAAATATCCAGTTAATTAAATTCAGGTGTGGTACTGAAACTTGGTCATACCTTAGCTCAAAGAACCTGTTTCTCTACTTGTAAAATGTAGCTTTGTTAATAATTTTAAAGTACTAAGGTTCCAATATTTTTTTTTTGCCAAAGGGTATTATATAAGTAAAAGTAATTGTGTCTTATTTCCTGTGATACAAAAATGCTTTCTTTTTCTTTTGAAACAGTTTAACTAAAATCAAAGATAAAACGTACATATACACTTAAATACAAACACATTTGACGAGTTTGAAATATGAACATTCTTATTCTGCAATTGCTTACATGAGAAGTACTGTCTCCTATCCTCTTCCAGGAGACAGTACTTCCAGAAGTACTGTCTCCTGTGCCTCTTCTGTGACAGCAACCATCATTTCAGTCCCTTAGGATTAGAAAGGAAAGCAGACGAACCCACCTGAAAACTCTGGTGAAAGTTTTTGTGGTGTGGCCTCTGGGGAGCAGTCTGTTGTTTTACTTGCGGCTCATTTCCTCCCGGCCAACCTCCTTGTGTGTCACTCCATGCCTACTGTGGGTAGGAAGCAGGTACTTGGATTGACTGATTGCTGCTTTGAGATTCCTTGACATCTTTTTTCATCAACATGAAGGCAAAAGGACATGAATACTCAGTCGAAACATGCAGAGCTGTAGCAGAATTATGTAAACACTTTCAAAATACCATACTGAATCATATAATTTTAGGATAATTTATGAAAAAGATTTTCTTTCTTGGAATTTCTTTTGTTTACTCACAAGTGATCCAAGCAAAAGATGAGGCTGTTAAACCATGAGTCAGTATCGTATTTTTTTTAACTTAACACCTGAGGATAAAGCTGAAAGGATTTTTTTCAAAAGAGTTTCAAATCATACTTTCAAATCCATCTGTGTCTTGTTTATGGAGACCCTTAAATAAGCACATACTTCATGGTCATTATCCTGGATAATTGACAGTTTATTTTTCTACAAAATCTCTAGATATTGTTGTGAAACATCACACTCGAGTTTGCTTTTAGGATGGATTATTAATAATGTATTTTCAGACACAATTGTATGTGAGAGTTTCTGGAAGTGTAAACAGCAAGATAACATCACAGCAGCGGGCAACACTCACTAAAGCATCAATTTAGAATTATCTGCTCTCTCTTTGAGAAGGAGAAAGAGCTAATTGACTGTCCTTTTCCCTCATAATATACTGGTCTCCCATATCCCATTCCATACAAACAGCACAGTCCTTGCTTTCCTCCTATGAAATATGGAAACTGCCTACCTGCTTATTTATTAGGGAAAAAAACATATCTAGAAAGCTTTTAGACAGATGACTTAATGGTCTTTGAAGCAAGGACAAGTGCTATAACAGTTTATTAAGGCATAGTTGAGCTCTAGCAATCTGGTTTTGAGTTATCAAGATTATTAGGAAGAAAAGTTGACACAGTTTCTCAGGAGGAAGACAAGAAAGCAAAGCACTGAAATCTGCTTCTTACTTGGAGTGTCTGCCAGATCCTAGTTTACAAGGCTGGCTTTCTGCCTAATCCCTAGCATTTTCATCAGATTTGAAGAATGAATAAAGTGAACCTTTGGGCATTAGAGCATATTTCTAGAGCACTGAGACCTCTTCTATAAATAGCATAACATCACCCTTCTATTTTAACTAATGTTCAGAATCCAAGGCCACAGATTTTTATATTTAAATATATATAAACCAGATCATTCTATGCCTGAAAGTACTAGGGTTTTATCTGTCTGTGTACAGGAAATTCTTATGTTAAAAAGCTTAATTAATAACATGACATTACAAATAATGTACCGATTTTTAGTGGTTTTATTAAATTATAATGTTAAATTTAAAAAGCCAAATATTTACCTTGAGCTACATCTGAGCCTGAGAATTCAAAAAGGGACATTTCTATAGAAAGCCAACATAGCCTTAAACTGACAAAACTGCCCTGCTTTTAAACTGTTTTGTTAAAAATACCTGATATGCAAGTTTCCAATGACTTTTTTCCTGGAGAATCTTAGATACTTTCTGAACCACTCCTAGACAGCACAGAATGGATAATGATGACAGGAGAGAGCTGACTCCTCCAGGCAAAAGTGGATGAGTTAAGTTCTGTTAGGCCTTTGAGAATCTGTTTCATCATCTATACCTATTTCTCTTGATTTCTGGACTTTTAGACCTGTATGAATTGGAGCATATTACAACTTACAGCCTGAATAGAAAAGATTTGTTCAGTTCTCAGGCTGTAAGAATGATATAGGAATTCCTTTGGGTTCCATTCCTTTCTGCGCATTTTATTCCTTTCTCATGTCTTCCCTTCCTACTCTGCCCTTCCTCCTTATTTTCTTCATTCTTTTACCTTTACATTCTTTCTTCATATCTTAATGTAATATTTTCTGATAGAATCACTAAATGAAGGTTTGGTACTGTTGACCCATAGTAATCTTCACTAGCTGGATGTATTTTATGTCAACAACCAAGAAATGTAATTTTTAGTTTATATACATTTTAGGTTAGCTTCACAAAATATATGCATAGATAAGTAAAGGAGCAGCCTTTTAATGTGTTTATGTAATTGGCATACTTAAGTGGAATGTGTCATGATTTGAATATTTTTAAATTGTTGCATGTAAAGCCTGGCTTGCCGATAATTTCTAAACCATAACTGTTTGCAGAGAGACAGAATAATCATGTTTTAGAGTCCAAAAAATGGCACATACTATTTGGCATGTTTTTCTTTATTTTCTATTTTTCCATTGCAATGGTAATAAGTTACTGTTTTCATGACAGGTGTGCAGCACTGTATTTTCGTTTATTTAATTTATTTATTTTATTGACTTACTTGATCTTGATAATAAAGAGGTTTTCTGTCTTACAGATGAAATAAAGGAGACTCAATGTTGTTACTTGCCTGCAATTACACATTTAGAAAGCCTCTTGTATTTTTTATCTATTGGAACTTACTGCCTCAGCACTTAATAAAGGAGGGAAAAGTATGTTTTGTATTTCTCTTAATGTGTCAGAACTAGCTTGCCTTTGCTTATCTAACATCATTATTGAGTATAGGATACACAGCCTTTATTTGTCTCATTGAAAAATTCAGAAAGATTTGATATAATTTCATTTCTTCTATGATTCTAATTGCAAAATAAATTGCGTTTGTGTTTTAAAATTATTCAAGGGGCATTTTTGTAATCTACCAAGAAAAGACACTAAGCCTGAGTCACTAAGCTAAGTTGGCCTTTAGTCATCGCTCTATCACTATGATGTCAGGTACGTCGTCTTATTTGTTTTCTTATTGTAAACTTTGTAGTTTCAAGCCACCACATAGGGTGCAATGAAAAGTGATTGGAATCATAAGTACTAAAGCTTTATCACTAGCTTTCTGACCTTATCTCTCATTATTCTCTTTACTGATACTCATACACATCTTCTTGCTGTTCCTTCAAATACCATTAATGGAAGTTGTGAATCTATTGATGCTTTCTATCTTTTATTCCAAGGCAGTATGGTTAAACATTCTACTCTAAGTGAACATATCCATCCCATAATTATTATTCAATTCAAATATGAAGTCTATTAGTTGGCAATTCTTTATGTTAAGAAATACATTTGGGAACAACAGCTAATAGTCAAACCATTGCAATATGAATTAATATAAGTGTGTTTGTAGCTAATCTGATTTAAGAAAACAGGAACTTTAGTTGGGAAGTGCCTACAGAAAGAATACAAAATTATGTGAGACATAGGATAGGTATTAATGGCAATATTTGAATGAGTACAGGTAATGTTATTGTTTCTTAAACTATGTCAGGCACACTTCTATGTACTTTCAATGCTTTACCCCATTTGATATTCTCAATAACTCCTTGGGATTTGTGCTAATCTTTTCATAATTTTGAAGTGAGAAAGTTGTGGAAAAATAATATTTGAGTAACTTTTCCAGGGTCATATTATGTAGTAAGATGTAGAATCAAACCTAAACTACCTATTTACAGGGACAATCACAAGTAGTCACACCATCAATAAATTCATAAATTGCAGAAGAAGAGGAACAGATGGTGGCAAAGAGGTAGAAGTACCCAAGAGATTAGAGTGACAGGCAAACTGATCCACTTTATGGTTTAGGTCAATATGAACATGATGACAATAAGATAAAAGTATGAAACTTAGAGAGCTGGGTTCAGATAGCCAACTCTGGAATGGTGAACTTTAATAAGGTATTTCACTGCTAAAGTTACCCCCTTCCCCGACCCTGCCAGGAATGAAAATGCAATAATATTTGCAAATTGTCTGGTACTCTGTTACTATATGGTGGATCTGACCACCTTTGCTCTCTCTCTTTCTCTTTTTGTTTTAAAATTTTCAGAAATTCTTTTGCTTGTAAAAATGCCACCTGACTCAAAATGGCTTAAGCAAGAAAAAGAATTTTGGAGCTCATGTGACCATAAAGTTCAGGAATATTCTGGCTTCAGTCATAGGTGGAAATGGGTGGGGAGTCAAGCCATGTAGTCAAAACCAAGCCTATTCTCCCTCTCACCACTGTACCAATAGTATTCAGTAGTTTAACAATTGGTATGATTATACCAGTGTGAAAAGTCTATCCATCAGAGGCTATGGTCTGAGTTATTTAATTCTAGTTTTGTCCTTGCCTTACTCTCTATAGCATCATCTCAGTTTAATACAGAAGCGTAGATCGTCTTCATTCATCTCATTGAAAAGATAAGAGGAAAGTCCTTTATAGGATTTAAGAAATTCAGCTTAGTAGAGCTAAGAACAGCAAATTGCAGAGCCACTTGTGTATAAATGAGAAGTTCAAACTTTTATTAGTTTTGTAAGGAAGGAAAGTTATTTCAAGGAGTTTATAAAATTTTAACCTATGTATGCTACAGACTAAACATTATCAATTTGTACAAACATGCTATACATTTTTATATTTGCTATACCCCAAATTGAAGAGGAAATATTTGGGAATAATATATTGCTTCAGTAAGTATGATGATGTACATATTATATGCCATACACCATTTGGATGCTGAGGATACAGAAGTAAAAATAGCAGACAGGTTCTCTGCATGTGGGAGGTTATAGTCTAAGGAAGAAGACCATTGAAAACATAGTTTGGTTGGTAGTTATATAATAGATGCTATAAAATCATAAAATAAGCTAATAGAGCACTAGTGGGAATGTGGTCAACCAAAAGTTGAGCCTGAAAAGGAAAAGGAGCCAGCCCTGGAACTATCAGGGGAAAGCACTGAGGTCAAATGAAGCAAGCAGCGCAGAAGCTCTACAGTGGGAATGAGTTCAGTCTACTTAGGTATAAAGACGCTAGTTTTATGTGTTTACCCTGCCTTAATATTTTAATTAAAAATAATCTGCAAACATGATTAAGAAATTTTCAAAACAGCATAATCATGTATAATCTCACCATGCTCTAAATATATACTCTCATTTCTGTGTAATATGTTTTCGGTCTGTGTTCATATGCTTACATTTTTTATGGTGACAGTCATGGAATATACACTATTGTTACTTTGACTTTTAAAGTGTATTCTCAGGTGTCTCATAGACATATATTTTTATCCTCCTGTTTTATCTTCAGAAGAGTTACTGCTTTTCCTTTGTTCTGTATATTTTTAGACACTTTCTGTGTATCATTTTTTTTCTTAAATCTTAATAATTCTTTCCCTTTCCCCTCATTTCTAAAGAAATTAAATACATGGCTTAACTCCAGTTTTATGGTTCCTATAAATTTAAGTGAACACCTTAACTTTTTATCATAGTCATGACATTTTTCAATGTAATTTCCTTTCAAGTATATTTTTGATTATATCCTACGAAACTCTAATTTAGATTTTGAAACAAAAGTAAATAAACATTGAAAACATAATGAAACAAATCATTTTGTGTCGATTATCACTTAGACATCACAGGTCTTATAGCAGTAACCGGAAATTATTTTTCCTCTATCTAGTCTCATATCCTGATTTCAAGAACTCAATAACCTAAGTCTACCCAAGTTGCTATATGATAGCAAACCAGTTACTTACAAAGGCATATTAACTTTTGTGAGACTGCAATAACACTCAATCTGCTACACAGTAATGAAGTAATAATTAAAACATCAATCTTAAATGTCCTTCTTTTTATTTCTCCTAATGCTCTCTATAGACATTATATTCTGATAATATGTTTTGAAAATGGAGTTTTCTTTGCTAAATTACTCTGGTTTGTAAGGCTCTTTTGTTTTCTAAATATTTTATGTTATAATATGTATATCATACACGTGTATATATAGTATATTTTGATTTTTTAATGCATCTGGTTCCTCTACTAAATGCCAGTTTTTCAGAATTTTGCAATGACAATTTTATCATCTCTGACTCTTCAGTGTCTGACAGATCTTAGGGAGTGAATATTTTATAGAACATTTATTGAAGGAGTATATTAGTCTGTTCTCAGTCTGCTAAAAAAGACATACCCAGGACTGAGAAACTTATAAAGGAGAGGTTTAATGGATTCACAGTTCTACATGGGTGCAGAGACCTCACAATCATGGCAAAAGATGAAGGAAGAGCAGGCAAAGAGAAAGCATGTACAGGGGAGGTAAAGAGAGAGCATGTACAGGGGAACTCCCCTTTATAAAACTACGAGGTCCTGTGAGACTTATTTATCATGAGAACAGCATGGGAAAAACCTTCCCCTATGATTCAATTCCCTCCCACGACATGTGGGAATGATGGGAACTACAATTCAAGATGAGATCTGTGTGGCAACACAGTGAAACCATATCAATGAGTAAATCTATTAAGTCTATATTTTCTAACATTTTTAACTGGCATCCAAATTTAGTACACACCTATACACAATATTAGCAAAAGTTCTATGAAATATTACTTGTTATGCACTTTCAATTATCCTTTTCTATTTTATTAAAAAAATTACTGGTCATGATCAACTAAGTTTATATTACAGTCTGACAATATATAACAACCTGTAGTTAGTTGTTTGAATTTTTTTTTTTCTTTTTGAGACAGAGTTTGGGTCTGTCATTCAGGTTGGATTGCAAGGGCATGATCCTCCCACCCTAGCCTCCTGAGTAACTGGGATTGCAGGTGATTACTACCACAACTGGCTAATTTTTGTATTTTATGTAGAGACAGGGTCTCACTATGTTGCCCAGGCTGGTCTTGAACTCCTGGCTGAAGAGATCTCCCTGATTCAGTTTTCCAAGGTGCTGGGATTACAGGGATGAGCCACTCCACCTGGCCCCAAAATTATAATCTTCTTGCTATATTCACATATAGGTAATTTTGTGTGAATTTATAACACATTATTTTAAAGTCCACAATCTAGCAATCTAGGACCAATGCTGTTATTGGCCACCATCAAGCAGATTCATGTCAGTTGGCTACCTTTTAAGGAGTTAAGCTAATAGCTCTTAAGCTTTCTTTTGGTTGTCATGGGGTTGATATTTTACACTCTTCTTTTCTTTTTCTTTCTTTCTTTTCTTTTTTTTCTAGTTGTGGATAAACTTTCTTGTACATCAGAAGACAATACACAGAAGGAATAAGGGATTACTTCTCTTCCTTTAAAATAATGAGTGGAAAAAAATAGACAGTCTATGGAAAAAAATAGACAAGATTAGCATATGTATTTAGAGTTTTGTGTTCAAATCAAGAAACAAACAAATAACATGCAAACCCTCAATCCACCACCAACTTCAGGATGTGGGAATTTTACTAAATGATCTAATTGACACCTTTCAGTGCTAACATGTGAAGTTCTGTAATTGACCATGACATTTTGCTGCAAGAAAATTAGGTAAGTAGCCCAGCACATAAAGCCTTTGGCTTCCCTTCTACCATTTGAGTATTCTCATAGTGGTGAATAAGGTTGAGATTATGTCTTTCATCTTTCAGTCATTCATTAATGTACTCAAAATATTTAAAGAACGCAAATAAAACCCGAGACACTATTAGACACCCATAGAATAATTAAGTACTGTCTAGTTAAGGGTGAAACTATAAGCAAGTAATGATTAGCTCACATGTGAGCTGTGAAATAGCATCATGTAGGATATTCTGTGGTAGCAAATAATATAAAAGCCTAAAGGGATTCAGCACAAAAGCTTTATTTCTTGCACATACCACATAGATCAGAGTGTTTGGAGGGTATGTGATGGGAGAGTATCCTCTGATTTACATAGTCATTCAAAAATCTAGACTCTGAGGGCTCCAGTGCCCCAGTGTCTTACAAGGCTGTCATCTCAATGTAAAGTTTAAGGAATTCGTTGCAGTAGGGCAAAGAGCACCAGAGAGTTTCTCACCAGCAATTATCTACTTTGACCCCATAAAAGATACATAAAATTTCTACTCACAGTCCATTAGCCAGACCCAGTTACGTGGCTCCTAATTACAAGGATATAGAAAGTATAACACACCCGTTCCCACTCTAGGCTTGGAAGAAGAGGATATTGGCAAGTACTTGAAGAGATAAGCTGCATCAGGAAAATGCTAAGCTTTGTGCAAACACATGAGAATGAATGACAGTTGAGATGGAAATGGCTTCATGTAGGAGATGATGTGTAAGATATACTCTGAGGGACTTTGGTGTTATTATGTTAGGTGTTCAGTTCATTCATCAGTGAAAACATCTCTTTTTAAAAATCTAAGTCTCAAACAATGATATGTGTTTGGTTCAGAATACCAGCACTCCTGAAAAATTTGGAAGCTGAACTAAATTGTTCCTGTCTTATTAGGATTCCTGACACACAGTCCAACCACCTACATGGCAGATCTATTTAGATGGCTGAAAGACAACTCAAATTCACCACATTCAAACTGAACTCATTATCTTCATCAACATATCTAGTCCTTCCCTAGTGTCTTCAATCTTAGTGAATGATTCCACCATTCATCTAACTGTGTTTTCTAGAAACCCAGGAGTTATATTTGTTTCATATGTCTCTCATCTTTAATCTCAAATTCAGAATGTGTAAGTCTTGATAAAATTTTTAACTCATAAATATATTTTGCCTATGTTTACTTTTCTCTATCTTCATTGAAACGCCATAATTGAAACTTGCCATCTCGAATCTGCTATCCTTAACTTGACTTTCAAGTCCATGCATTATCTGACCCCACCTATTCACCAGCCTCATTTATCATACTGTTCTTTTCTTCTGATACTGTAGCCACATTGGCCTTCTTTCTGGTTTTTAATATTCCAGACTTCTTTCTGCCTCAGGATCTTAGCACATGCTGATTCTGATGTTGGAGTGCTTTCTTTTCTCTTTTATCTGGCTAAGTTCTATGCAGCCTTCAGCTCACACCATAGGTATCAGTTATTCAGGGAAGATATATCTGACTCTCAGAATCCCTCAGAACCTTGCATTGTACCTCCTCGTAGTGATCTCTACTTTCTCTTTACAGAATTTATCAATTTATGATTATATATTTATTTGTGTGGTTATTTGATTGGTAACTTCTCCTTCGACCAGATTTGGAGTTTCAACAAAACAGGCATGATCTGTTTTCCTCATCTGTATGGGCCAGAGCCTCACAGATAATAATCAGTCATTATATTACATTTCTGCTTCAGATCCTTTGTTCTTTCCCTTTTCACTGGCTGGAATGCTCTTTCTCTGTAGTCTCCTTTGATTACTTCTTCAAACCCTTTGTATGTTTACTCAATTTTTGTGTGGTCTTTCCTGCCCAATCCTATAGTACTTTTATATCTCTTCCCCTTTCCCCAACATTGTTATTCTTAGCACTTACCACTATTTGAATACAGTTTTTAAATTTATTTATTTATTGCCTCCTTGTGATTATTAGAATATAAATTCCAGCGTGACAGAGATTTTTATATTTTTTATTTTCTGCTCTCGCAATGCCTAAAACAACACATATTTGTTGTTCCATAAATACTTGTTGAGTCAATGACTCAGTGAACTGTGAATTACCTCTCCATTAATTAGAAGAGCTCTATACAGCTCATCCAATGAAAAGAAATATTAAATTACCAGTCTGAACAATTTGCATAGAGATGACAAGCTTATAGCTTTAAAGTGCTTATAGGAAATATTTTATTTGTAGACCAAGTTACAGTTTACAATAAGAAGTCCAAAATGACTTAATTGTCTATTAGGCCATACATGGAAGCTTAAACTTTCTAGTGAAAGAGTTATATTTATTATATTAATAATTTTCAACTTAGCTATTTTCTGTCATCATCCAGTCAACTCCATCGTACTGAACTTTTCCTCCTAACTATTGCTGATTTTGTCCTCTAATCTCACATTGATTATTGTAAGAAAAAGACAGAAACCTTTTTCTAAATGGTTTTTCTACCTTAGGGTCCTACTTTCTTCCAATCCATCTTCCTCACAGTCACCTAAGTCACTGAACACAACTCTGATTATATTATTCTTCTGATTGACATACTATGCAGCTTCCTCAAAATTAAATAAACAAAAGGGAATGTCTCTCATTACCTATGTACCCATTATAATTACCTTTACTGGCTCATCACAGTACTTGTCACCCCTAAATACTTCCCTCCTGTCCCTCTCCATGAACAACTTCCATCTCTAACTACATCCATTTTATATTGCTCCCGTTATTTCTAATTTATTTTTTATGTTTGTTTATCAAGGAAATTTTTCCCAACCCATTTCTGGTAGTTCAAAGCTTATGTAATACTCTCAGCATATTTCCAGCATTACATTTGTCATGTTGTTTTAGGATTATTGTTCATATAACTACCCCCCGGTTGGTTTTGAACTCACTGGGTTTAAAGATTATGTCTTATTCTTTATATTCCCGTTTACTGGAGGAATATCTGGCACATAATAGACATTATCAAACCTTGTTGAATAAAAAGGAAATGAGTATATTTAGCCTTGATGGGGGAAACTTCTAAAGCATGCACAAAATCAGGCATTTTCTAACTGTGTTTATAATGATAAACTTGATTATATCACTAGCCATTTATGCTTTGGAGTTTAGAAAGCTTCATGCAGTCTAGGGAAACCAAGTAAACTTCACTTGTAATTTGCCTTTCAAAAGAAGAAAAGAGGAGAGGAGATGAGGAGAGGACAGAGAAAAGGAAAAGATAGGATAAAGAGGAGATAAAAGAAGAAGAGTATCGGCTGTCTTTGAGAAGCTTATTCTAGGGCTCATCTTTGACAACAGAAATGTTAAGATGATTTTTTTTTTATTGCTAAACTTGACTTATCCCTCAGGCATCAACTTAAATCAGAGAGGCTATTTCTAACCTCTCAATGACAATTTTGTCTCCCATTATATTTTCCATAGCACCCTGTATTTTTTGATAGCACTTGCACAATGTGGAATTATGTACTTATTTATGAGACTATTTATTAAATGCCATGAGAAGCCAGTAAGAACATAAACTGCAAGAGGTCAGGGGCCATGTACGCTCTATGGAAGCGGCCACAATGCAGTCACACACACAACACCTGACACATAATATAGGTGCTTCAGAAACATTTGCTGAATAAATGGGAAGATGATAAAGATGCATAGGAGACTGACTGAACTTTAAATGGGTGCTTTCTTTATCCCCTAATTTTTAAAGAAGTATGAAGTTTTCTATATTGGGAAGAAACAGAAAAGAATATTGTAGTTTGGTATATTTGAGAGAGGATGAGCAGGCTTGGTTAAAATAGAAAAACCACAGTGATTGGATCCAATCTGAATACAAATTTAATCACCCTTTGAATGTATCTACTATCATCAGACCCTAAAATTGTAAATTCAGCAATGTAATATGGCTGCCTTTTTAAAAATAAATTTTTATTATTTATATCTGAGAGTAAATATTCAGTTTTTTCATATTATAGTAGTATGAATAATTTGCTTTCTGAAATTCCTCCAGAACTGCCAAGAATTGGCAAACTCTGTGTAGTAGAGAGATTTGGATAAATAATTGCAACAAAAAATATTTCAATAAACCCTAAGTAGATTTTAAGTTTGAAAATGTTGAATACTTAACTGATTTTAAAGAGGGAATATATTTATTTATAAATTCATATCTCATAGGTGAGGGTACTGATGAGACTAAATTTAGTTGATGGTAATCTGAAGTGGGATGCATAGAAGTGCTTTAAATATATATTGCTGACATTTTAACCTTGAGGCTTTTTTTTTAATTATTTTGATAACATGTTTTCTCAGAATCAGGGCATCACAGAATTTTTTCTTCTTGTTTGCTTCTTTTCTTTGTAATGGGAACAGTCTGTGATCTTACATCCTCTGGGTGTGAAAACACATTTTCAGAAACTATCTAAAAACGCACAGTGAAAAATAAATCTTCTAGATAAAGATAAAATAGAGATTGTTACCGAAATACAGATTCAAATGACTTTTAGAAAGTCTCTTACTACTTTATTACTCAGTTGAGAATAATTATGTCAAAAAATCTCTGAGATTATATGTGTGTATTTCTACATTTTCTTCAAACAATAATACATTAAACTATAAACTTATAACAGTGAAGAAATAATATTTATTGCCATAATGCAAAAATATAAGACTGAATTTAAGGGCTCTATGATTGCAGGAACCATTTTATATTGTTTGCAATTTTATCCCTAGTGCTGGCCTAGCAATACATGGCACTTACTAAGTAAGCACTTAAAAATTTTCAGTGGATATTGCTGAATGTATTATCCTTCTTGATTTTTTTCATTTGTTTATCACTCATTTGCATATTTCTTTCGAATAAGTGTAATAACTTAATGTGAGGCTTTGGTAATAAGTCTTCATCAACTGAAATGAGATGCAGTCAAGTCTACTCTTCCAAGGTGAAATATGACTTTCTTTGTTTTCTCAGTCTTTGCTTCCGTAGATTAAATCAGAAGGTAGCACACTGTTAAGTTTCAAATAAAATATGGCAATTTAAATGCTCATTTTGTGGCAGACAATTAAGAGTGAAGAGATGATATATAATAATATATTCCAATTCCTCTTTAATGGGACCAACTAATGTTGTGGATTATTTGAATCGATGTTACCTATCAAACAGATAATCATTCTTGACTTTCTCTTTTCCCTTTACTTTCTCTCTAGTTTTTCTTCTTTCTCTATTTTTAACCATTTCTTCATATATATTATAAATCTCTATTGCATCCAAAGTGCTGAGGAGTTCTGTTACTGAAAACGCTATTTCTGTAAAGACGTTCAATATATATACTTAATACTATACATGTGAAGTGATATTTTTAGGAAAAGTATGATTCATTGCTAGTAAAGAGCAATGTTTTAAAATAAATATTTTAGCTTGTTTTTTAAACAAAAAATTATTCCATAAAATTATTTAAAATAATCTAATAATATACAAATGGAAAAATTAGTCTTTTTTCAGACATTATTTTCTTCCAGTCAGCCACTGTTATTAACCTCTTACATTCTCTAACAGAAATAGTAAAAGCCCCTAACAGAAATATTGCATTTGCAAACATCATATTTAAACTCAGTGTTCCATGACATTCACAATGGTCTAAACATTTTCAGTTAGATTATTTTATGTATGTTGGATTATATTTTACTTTATACAAACTACAGTGATTTTTAAATACATAGTTACATATTTTATATATTAGGAATAGTTTTATCTATTGCTTTTGGTTAATGCCTCATTAAGTAATTGTGTGAAACATGTTAATTTGAACTGATTTTTTTACTTTAACTGTACACTAATTCAGTTTGATAATTTTAGTTTTCTTTCTAGTAAAATTTGTGATGATAGTAACAATGCACCTGAGGTTTATTAAAGGATTTTATGTATTTGATCATGTTTAAAGATTTTTGTAAATGTTCCACTTTTTTCATACTTCAAAGTATCCTTGTGTTAACATATTATATAACATCTTGTTTGTTTAATATTTTCCCTTAATAATTGATACTCTATATCAATCTTATAATTTTAATGTTTGCATTTCTATATACATTCAGTCATTATTATAAATACAATTATATAATTATATTTAATATATCTTTGGTTTGGGGCTGCAATTGTTAAGCTTGAGAATATTAAAGCATTTGAAAATGCAAATATGTTAAGAACAAGCTTGCATATGTTAGATACATGTAAAATATTTTAAAACAAAAAGAAAAATATGGAATATGTCTGAAGAAATATGAAGTTTTAACAGTGTTTATAAAATTTGGTAAATTTAATAATAACAGTTTATATGTTTAGAGTTTTCATTACATATCAGGTGCTGTGTTAACTGTTTTTGTATATTACTCACTTAATACTTAAAAACCTCTGTGAAGTTTCAATTATTATAGTGCTTATTTTAGAAATAAGAAAATTGAGGCACAGAGAAATGATACTATTTGCTTTAAGTTCATATCTGTTAAATGTTAGGGGATTTGGATTTCAATACAATAGGATCTAGATAATTTATTACTTCATTAATTTAAATATCTCTGAGCCTTAGTTCAAAATGTTTCAGTAAGTTCTTTACTGAATGAGTTCTTTACCCTCAAATAACTTACCTTTCAGTGGGGACAGAATAATAAGTGGAGAAAAGAAGGGAAGGATGAGAAGAAAGAGGGAAGGAGGGAAGGGAGAGAAGAAAGAAAAGAAGGGAGGGAAGGAGGGAAGAAGGAAGGAGGGAGGGAGGGAGGAAGGAAGGAAGGAAGGAAGGAAGGAAGGAAGGAAGGAAGGAAGGAAGGAAGGAAGGAAGGAGAGGTGCTATTAATAAGCTTTATTTTCATGAATGCTATCAAAAATAAAAATAAAAACAAGAAAAGGGAGTAGAGAGTGCCCCAATTTGGGGATATGAAGGCAGAATACATTTTTAAATAAAAGTGTCATATAAAGTCACATTTCAGCACAGATCTGGAAGAAGTAAGGAATTAAGCAAGGGTTAGAGATTAGGACATGCCTAGTGATTTCAAGGAAAGCAACGTGTCCACGTGGGCCACGTGCTGTGGGCTGAGGAAGCACTAAGAGCTTTTTTCAGAGAGGTAGCACAGAGCCAGATGGTGTAAGGCCTTGGGGCAACTTTGGTTTTATTTGGAATGAGAGGGGAAACCAGTAAAGCATTTTGAGCATATGAGTAACACATCAAACTTCGATTTTCTTAAGGATCATTTTGAATAAAGTGTTCTTGCTGGAATAGATTGAATGGGGCCAAGTGTGGAAATAAGAAGAGAATTTGGACTTTTTGGTTTTTGATGGAAGCAAAAGTGCTCCATATCTATTCTATGTATTTCCTAGGTTTTATGGCCTGTAAGCATATTAAGAGGGCAGCGGAAAGCTTAGAAATACATTCCTATCATTTTTTTATGAGAAATGGAGTTTACCTTCCCTCATACGAGGTAGAGTTTATTATAACACTGATTTTTTTAACAGGTTACATGCTTCCTCAGCCACTTTCCAGCTACTTTGTTATCTTGGGGCAAGTAAAAAAAAGTTGGGTTAACTTCAAGGCATCTAGGAAAATAGCAGAAAAATATCTTTTTATTTTTTTCTATGATCGAAAGACTTACTAATGCACTCAAACTGTCAGAGAATGAGAAGCATTGTTAAGGGTTCATGAATATAGAGTGAGTCCAATTGGTTCTAAAACCTATCCCCCACAAAATTCCTCGAGTGGCATTGCTTTTCAAGGAAGATATTTTGAGACAAGTTGCTTTTGCTTGTCAATATTTACATTTAGTTTCATTTTAAACAAAAACAGATTGATACCAACATCCACAATGATACCTACTGTACTGAAGACTGATTTAAACAGTTGTAAGACAATATATGAAATTCTTTGAAATTAATCATTATGTAAAGGTTGCTTATTATAGTCAACTACATAGCAACAAATTTAGAATTAAAAGATGTTTATAACCATATGCCTGTGATAATCTATGTTTTAATCAGTACATACTCCTGATGTTTTTAATACATAGTCAGCAAGTATTTACCTATTGCTTGCTAAGATGAGCCTGCAGCCACATTTGAATTAAGACATTCAAATTCAGTTTAGAAATGTTTTGAAAGGCTTGGGTTGTTTTCAGGGAGGATATAATATAAACAGCTAAGAAAGACCCACAAAATGCTTTTGGAGAAAAGTGTATGATAATTTGTTATTTGTTGTTCAAATAAAGACAATGGATACTTAAATAAAAGCCACAAGAAATAAGCAGATACAAGCTGTATGGGGTTAAGTCATTCAACACATTTTCATGATCTATATTTAGGCATAAGATTAGACTGGAAGCCCACCAGTTGGTGTAGGATGGAACACCAGTTCATGTATGAAATTTTAGAAGGAATATTTTCCTTTGGGATTAAGGAAATAATGGTAGCCCATGATACTTGCACTTTCTACCTTTTACAGGAGTCCCCCTTACCCACAATTTCACTTTCTGTGGTTTTAGTTACCCATTACTATGTCTGAAAATATTAAATGGAAAAATTCTAGAAATAAACTATTCATAAGTTTGAAAATTCAAGTTGTTCTGAGTAGCGTGATGAAATCTCACACCATCCTACTCCATCCTGCCCAGAACATGAATGATCTCTTTATCGAGTATCTCCATGCTGTCTGTGTTATCTGCCTGTTAGTCACTTAGTAGTCCTGGCAGTTGTCACACTGGCTATCGGTATTACAGTGCTTGTGTTCCAGTAACCCTTATCTTACTTAATAATGGCCCATAAGCATATGAGTGGGAATGTTGGCAATTAGGATATGCCAAAGAGAAGCCATAAAGTGCTTCTTTTAAGTGACGAGGTGAAAGTTTTTGAGTTAATAAGGAAAGAAAAAAGAATCATATGCTTAGATCATTAAGAGCCATGATAAGAACAAATCTATTCATAAAATTGTGAAGAAGGAAAAAGAAAGCCATGCATAGTACATATTAGTAATAGCCATGATTTCAGGAATACCCTAGGGGAGCTGGAACATAACCACGAGGATAAGGAAGGATTTCTGTGAGGTAAGTGCTTTTGTATGTTATCTTCCCTATTAGAATAATTGCTCCTCATAAGTAAAGAGGATATCTTAATCATCTTTATATCCCAAATTATATCTCATAAAGTTAACATTCAATAAATATTTATTGATTGGATGAAGTAGGTCATAAAATACTAAAATACAATTTCAGTATCTAGCCCTTTTTTTAGGAGAAATTGATTATTAATACTTTTTTGAAAAACCAGATTGTGTTTCTCAAGTATAATATTCTTGGCTTATAGAAGGCAGATTTACATTTTTAAGATTTAAATAATTAAAACAAACTAACTGAATGTTATTCCTAAAGAGGACTGCTCAAGTTTTGTGCACCAAAAACTGTGATAGACAATTTAAACTAAGCTATTTTAAAGTTATAAATAGTAATCGAACTCATTACATGAGAAAATTACGATTTTGTGTCATTGGTAGTAGTAATAAGAAATATAAATTTGTAGAACCACATATATTAAAATATTTTTAAATCATTTTATAAGAAATTTATATATTTTAATCTATTATTTTGGAAGACTAGGTATTGTAGGTTTTAGCTTTGTTTATAGAAGACTACACATATAATTGTATGAAGTTGTTGTAAATGGATTGCTCATATTTCAATTCTTAGAACTCATCTTTATTTCCTTTCCTGGAAATTCTTGTGTACAATAACCCTGGTAAATGAATGGACCCATTTCAATATTTTATATTTAATTTCATTTTACAGAAAAATAGACTGACATAAACATCCCCAATGATACCACTCGGCTGATTTTGAAAGTTGTAAGATATTTTATGCAATCATTTAAAATTAATCATCACCTAACTATTCCTTATTATATTCAAATGCATAGCAACATATTTAGAATCAAAAAGATTTTAGCATAATGCTGGACACAGAAAGTCCCATTAATATTTCTATGATAGTTATAATCATCTTACTAATCTTGGAGTTGTTCACTTTCAGGAGTGCTTCAAAAATCACTTCTTCCAGCCACCTTCTGAACTCCTCTTTACTTTTTATAGTTCAGCATACCTCTACCTGCTGATTGGTTAATATCTTTGGTAGCTTCTGAGTCATGGTTCATCAGGAAGCCAAGGGTGTGATTTGCATTCCAGCAAATCCTCCTCCTCCCTCCTGCTCACTGTCACTTCTATTTTTACTTTGAAGCACAAGGTTTTTTAAGGCATCTTGTATTCTGAGGCTTCCTGCATTTACAAATTTACTACCTGCTTCTCTATAAGAAATGTGTACTTGGTGACAAATCTTTACTAGAAAACGACAGTTGTAATTAGATTAATACCTAAGGCCAAAGTTTTTCTATGCACATAAACCCATATTATTTCCCCCTTTTAGACTATTATCAATTTTTACCCCAGTTCCTTCAGAGTGCCTGTTGTTGTTTTTTTTAAGAAAAATCAAGACTTATCTGAGAACCTATAGTTGATGCATTGACAAACATGTATTGTATTACTACTTTGTCCAGGAATGTTTGTTAAGAGCTAGTTCAGGATTTCTTATCCTGACATCCATATTTCTTCAAGTGTTTCAGAATATTTTCTCCAAAATCATATACAAAATGTGCTGCATATATTTGCGTATGCATTGTTTTTCTGGGAATGATATTATAGCTCCAATCACGTTGCCAAAGGGTTAAGACTCCAAAGAATGTTAAGATTCATTCACTACATAGTCAGAAATATGCAAAGCACATTCCTTTGGTTGAGGAACTTGTAATATAAGTGCAGCTGACACCATAAGTGGCACTATAAAAATAAAGGTAACGTGCTCTACAATAAGTAAAAAGACAAAAATCACTTAATCATCATTTTGGAGAGGAAGAACTGAGAATTGTTCTGGATTTAGAAATGTTGCTTATGAAAGTTTATGGGACTTCTATCCAGTGTGGGAAAGATCATGAGCAAAGCTTTGGAATTAGTATTAATTAGAGTGCATGGAACATAACAAAGAGCCCATGTCTTAAATAATATTGATTTATATGGAAAGAAAAGCTATTGAGCATACGAGATATTAATAATTCCCATGGTTTAAAATGTTGACTAGTACAATGATAAATTTTAGATAACATTTCAGCTAATCACCCTTAGATTTAAACACCTTTGGATTTTGAAAACCTTAAATATTCTTCAAGAATGTTTTGTAAAATGATTCAATCACAATGACAATCATAATACATAATTAAGAAAGACAGTAGTCCATTTCCCAAAGGTGCTAAACACAATTTTCCAATAATAAATCACGTTATAGCAGTTTACACTGACCCAGACTGCCCAAACTTATTTATAGTTGAGTTTTATTAAGTATATTCAGTGCATCTTGTATCTGGGCTTCTGTTTTATTTGATTTCTAAAAAGTGTTCAAATTTTATGACTAAAGAGAGCAGACATATCCACTTGAATTTTTCACTGTCATCTGAAAAATAATATATCTTAAAGTAGAATGTTGAGGATGCTCTCCTCCCTTCTACTTATGTCATCTTCCTCCTTGTTCCTTTTTCTTCTGAGCTTCACAGTTTCTGTCCATTGCAACTGGTCTTTCATTCTCCAACTCTCCCATCCTTTTCAAAATTGACTGCTTTTACCCAAAAATTACTTTCTTCATCTTCTCCTTACACTGTCTTTCTCATTTTAACTCCCCACTATAACCGCATTTCTGTTACCTCCAATCTACCATCCAGAGTGATACTCTCTTTCCCTTCACCATTTTAAATATTGCTCTAACTTCGAGGCTTGGCTGAAGAGTAATCATCTACTGGAATGTTGTTGCAATTATGCAATAGAACTATGCCTCTAACATGAATCTCTCTAGATTTTACATAAAGAGCTCACTATTTTATTTAGACTCAATCCTACTAATTCCTAATGTATGTGTGTATTGCCTATCTTCTCACCCACACTATAATCTTCTTGTGGGCAGATATAAGTCTAATTATTATTGATTTATTGTTTATTTTACTTTGTTTTGTTTTCATCTATCAGATCATTGGGCACAAAACTAACTTTTGATATGTAGTTATTTGTTAAGACACTGGCAAGATTTTAAGAGGAGAATGACATATAATGGCTAACCACCAACATATAATTTACGGTGTACAAAGAACTTTTACGTGCTCATTCTCATTTACTAATCGTAACAATGCTATTATATATTATCATCCACATTTTGCAGATAAGTAAACAGGTTTAGAGAAACTCGCTGACTTGGTTAGGAATAGGAAACTAGTTAATTGCTAAAGTGAGCATTAAATTCAACATTTTTACTCCATAGCCAGCTTTCCATATTAACATAGCTGTCTTCTAAGGCTTTATTTTGTACAAGAGAGTTAAAAATGAAACTGTTTCTAATATCTGTTTAATCAAAGGAAAATATCTGGAACAAATTTCTCAAGATAACAAACAGAATTTCTAGGTGTTACTGAATTTTAAAGTCTCCATGACGAAATGATGGTTAACTAACATTTATTTACATAGGAAGAAGGCATTTTTGTCAGCTTTTTAAGGTGTAAAACTTAAGACAACTCAGAACATGTAGGAAAAAAGGAAACTTTGTTAGGAATGTCTTGAGAAACCTGTGACAATTTGAACTGTGCTCAGGAGGAAGGACACAGGTCATGGCTGTAGTGATATGTGTTAAGTAGTCATCCCTCTATAGCCTCTCTTTAAAAGCTAAGTAATGGGTGGCAAAATATACCAAACTCAAACAGATGCATGTCATCTCATTAGTGTCTTCTTAGATCCACAAAGCTAGTATTGATAAGCTCAAGTGCTGAGAATTGTTCAAATAAATCCTATGTGCAATAAATAGAAGATCTAAGAAAACTATGAATAAGTTAATCACTGTAATTTTATATAGTAACAGGTTTTCATTCTCTTCCTCTTGATATAAATTATTTTTGTCTCAATTCTTATGAATTGAGGACCAAGCTCTGATTATCTTTCCATATCATATATGGTCTACCTGAACTCTAGATATGGCAAGTCTTTGAACTATGTATGCTAAGTGGTTTAAGTGGGATAATACTTAATATACTTTGATTAAAAACCAGGTGGTTTCCTTCACTTATTAACCTCTTGGATTCACTAATATGGAAAACATCGTCTTACCAAGTTTTTAACATGAAAGCAACCTACCTACTGCCTACCACTAATTTTTAAAATAATAATCTTATCACTGAAGTCATAGAACATTTTAGATTCTGCACATGATATTACTCAGAAATTAGCTTAGTCACATACACCCAGGGGATCTATTATAAAAGATCAAAAAAGTTATAAACCGTTCTTCAATAATATCAAATACAGAAATTATTTTAGCAAAATGAAAAATGACCAGTATAGACCTAAATAATCAGTTGTTTCCCTTTCCCTACCTCTCTAAACACATACTTTAAAATAGGAGCCCCATCAAATTTTATATTGTGACAAATAAACAGAAGACTTCAAACTTCCATAGAAAATAACATTCATTTTATTTACTGATGGTCTGATTTAGAATTAAGTAAAAGAAGAAATGCATACTAAGTAATTGGTAAAAAGGAAGACAAGATTAATTTGATACTAGTGGGATGCAAATATATATGGATGTTTGGTTTAGCAATACATTAATCAACCAAAATTATCTCAAAGAAAAAAGTTTAATGACAATAAAGAGGAGAATTATTTTTTGAAAATTGCACAATAATAACTAGGTATGAATCCTAATTTGAGTAAAGTCATTTTCACAGAGAACTTAAGAGAAACAGTCATATTCTTGAATCAAAAATTGGGATGTATAAGTGGCATTATAATGTTTACATAATGGTTTGGAAGAGCTTCTAACTAAATTGCCCAAATAAGTTGATCTACTGCTAGCCTTTGCCGTCAAAAATATTTACCAAGCTCCACTAGGATTGTGCAGGTAAATGCAATGGCTGCCATCATTACAATGAGTATGCATGTACTGCGGAGGAGTCTACAAATGAAAACCAATTCCTGGGAATTTTGGGGCAATTCCGATATCAAAAGCAACAGTGACCAACAGTAAACAACAGGCTACTTTGTTCAATTTGCTAATAATGATTCTTGCTTTAATTTTTATATTTCCATTGGCTGATTTATCAAAATATATGGATTATTAACACTGACCATAAAGTTGTAATCTAGATGAATCATTATTACTTCTGAATGCTAAAATGCATATTTTTAAATTCGATTTTTCAAAAATTCAATTTTTTCTCCAAAATTTGAATCCATGTTAAGCATAACTTTCCGAACCAACTCACCCAGCCAAATTCTTCTCCATCTATATTAAAGAGGAGGACGGTCTCAGTGCCAATAATCACTGAATATTCAAAAAAATAAAAAGCCCACAAATTTAGATTATCATGAAGTCTGAACTATAAGAGGATATCATGAAAAAGATGAGGCAAAGATTTTAAGCCTTCTATCTGAATAAAATTTATTATGCTCTAATTTCTGCCTACACTAGACTGGTAGATGACAATGTGTTAATGAAAACAAACTTAGGAGAAACTAAAACCTTAACCAAAAATATAGGTTTAAGGCTAAACTTTTTCTCGTGTTTTATAGGTAAGCAAAATTAAAAACCATGGTGCAGTGTTAATAAATTAGAAATGAGTTTAATGTATATTTTTATACAGATACTTCTGCCATAACCAAGGCAATGATATAAAACATCATAAAGTTGTCCTTTGCATTGCCATGAAGACCTAACTTTCAGAGTCTCTCATGTGCACAGATACTACCAGGGACCTGGGGGAATCGGGAGGCTAGCAATGGATATGTTTTGTTTTTGGAAAATCTGCAAAAATAAGCTATTTTAACAAATATTGATGAAAGCACCGTGATCTTTCTACCTAACTTTGTATTCATATTGCTTTTATTATTTTTTTTTCAAAAAGGTTCTGATAATTGTACAAGTGTTGGGAAACTTAACACCTGGACCAACCCCTACATAATTTTTTCTGCTTCAATATTTCTCCTTGTCAGTCCTGCTCACTGAAATCCTTCCTAGCAGTCAATGCCTACCCGAAATACCTCCTCTTCTAGGCAGTTGTAAGAGTATGTTTACAGTCCTTTGTATCTATTTTCAGTTTAATTTTACTCAGTTTTAATTTATGATTGTGTTCTTTTATGTGTGTGTGTGTGTGTGTGTGTGTGTGTGTGTGTGTGTGTGATCAGCATAATCTAGTAGCAAATGTCTCTAGCCTAAATCAGGTTGGCAGAGACTGTATCCAAGCCTCATGACTTTCTGTCTGTGTAACACATAGAAAGTCACTTATTCTTTTACTCTGATTGAACCTCAGTTCTCTCACCATCCAATAGGCATCAGAATAGGATCATCTTCATAGACTCCTCACGATTAAATGAAACAATGCATATTAAGTGTTTATCAGAGATCTTGGACAAGGATGAAAATTCATTATGAGCTAGTTCTTACAATTATGGCTATTTAAAGCCAGGCACAGAAAGCCAAATACCAGATGATCTCACTTATATATGGAATCAGAATGGTGGTTGCCAGAGACTGGAAAGTGGGAATAGGAAGCTGTTGGTTAAAGGATACAACATTTCAGTTAGACAGGAAAAGTAAGTTTAAGAGACCTATTGAACATTATAATGACTGCAATTAATAAGCATATATTGTATACTTGAAAATTGCTGAAAAATAGATTTTAAGTGTTCTCACCACAAAAAAAAATAATAATTCACTGAGGTAATGCATATGTTTATTAGCTTAATTTAGCCATTCCGCAATATATACATATATCAAAACAGCATATTGTACAGTATTAACATACACAATTTTTATTTGTTAATTAAAAATTAGAGAAGCTAAAATTTTAAATTTTAAAAATTTATGACCAAGCCACTATTTTCAATGTATTCTCCTTTGAGGTTTTCCATAGCATCTTCCAAAATACTTTGAAAATACATATTTATTGAAATGAGTACTTTATGAGAAAATTCATTTTTTGAGACATTATTTTGAATACAAAATGAGAAAAGACAAAAAAAAAGTGTTTTCTCATACAACTAATTTGTGACATTTAGGATTATAGGATTAAGTAATTAGTTTTATTAAATAAAACAACCCAAAATTTTTCAACTGTAATGTTTATTCTGTCAAATGCATCATGTAAAATAATATTTGTTTTGGCAATTACTGAAGAGTTAGCATTTGTTTGCCTCCCACCTAATAAACAGACTAAGAAACTACATTTGGTAGCTTGAAAAATGTCATCTTCATATGAAAAAAAAAAATGTTTCTAAAGGTACATTATCATTTCTTTGTGATTAAGATTTTATTTTTTTATTTTTTTTGAGACGTAGTTTAGCTCTCGTTACCCAGGCTGGAGTGCAATGGTGCGATCTTGGCTCACCACAACCTCCACTTCCTGGGTTCAGGCAATTCTCCTGCCTCAGCCTCTTGAGTAGCTGGGATTACAGGCACGCGTCACCATGCCCAGCTAATTTTTTGTATTTTTAGTAGAGACGGGGTTTCACCATGTTGACCAGGATGGTCTCGATCTCTTGACCTCGTGATTCACCCACCTAGGCCTCCCTAAGTGCTGGAATTACAGGCTTGAGCCACCGCGCCTGGCCGATTAAGATTTAATTTTAAGTATTTTTTAAAGTATTATATTAAGGCATTCCATTTGTTATTGTTGATCCATTTATTTAGCCATATATAAAATATTTTAAATAATAACATATTTGAAGCCACAAGGCACAAAGATGAATGATTATGAAATGTGCAAAGTATTTGAGTAGTGAGAGCTAATTTTAGACTATTAAGCACAATAAAAAGTGCAAGAGTAAGAGCAACTGCTAAAATGATCTTTCAGCTTTTAGTCCCTATTTTGGCCTATGGTCTAAATTGAAGTTTATTGCTTCTGTAACTCACTGGAGTTCCAACCTAGATAAATTAGTCACTGTATTATACTGGGGACCTTATAAAAAGTATAATGGTTTAGGAGAAAGAAAAATGGGTAAAAGAAACATAAGGACAGGAGGCAAGCTCAGCTATTTAGTTACCATGCAATGCAGTTATTTTGGGGCTTTTTCTCAAATGTAAAATGGAAACAATTACACCTATTTCAAAGCTGGGTGGTGCATAGAGCATTTGGGTTCATTTCTGGTATACAGTCTGTGACTGAGCTATGTAAATAAATAAATAAATTTAAATCTAGAAATCCAAGTCTGCATACCACAAAATATCTTTATTATTTTCTTTTTTCTAAGCATTTAAAGTTTGAACTGTATTTTTCTTCTTAATTTAAATTGGTGCTTGCCCTATTTGAATTTTTTTAAAAAAAAACCTATTTCTATGGTTTTGCTAAATAGTGAATGTGTAGTGACCTCACAGGAATTACAAGAAAAACACACTGAAAAATATACTTAGAATAAGGAATATGTGGAAATATTTGATAAAGAAATAACTAGGAAAATGCCCTAGGATAAATTATGAAAAAAAATTTAGCTACCTTTTTCTGTTGAATAAATGAGAAAATGTGGTCAATAAATAAGTACAAATTGAGAAAGAAATTTATCTCCTACTATCCAAAATTTTATTTTATTTTTAAAAATTTATTTATTATACTTAAGTTCTGGGGTACATGTGCAGATTGTGCAGGTTTGTTACATAGGTATACACATGCCATGGTGGTGGTTTGCTGCATCCATTGCCCCATCACCTACATTAGATATTTTTCCTAATGCTATCTATCCCTCCCTAATACCCCCAGCCCCTGCTCTTCCTCTCCTAGCCCCCCACCCCGCAGGCCCCGGTGTGTGATGTTCCCCTTCCTGCATCTGTGTGTTCTCATTGTTCAACACCCACTTATGAGTGAGAAGATGCAGTATTTGGTTTTCTGTTCTTGTGTCAGTTTGCTGAGAATGATGGTTTCCAGTTTCATCAATGTCCCTGCAAAGGACATGAACTCATCCTTTTTATGGCTGCAGAGTATTTCATGGTGTATACGTGCCATATTTTCTTTATCCAGTCTATCATTGATGGGCATTTGGGTTGTTTCAAAGTCTTTGCTGTTGTGAAACATGTTTATAAGAAAAGGCAGAATAAACATATTCTGAAACATAAAAGAGGTGAGTTTAACTTAAAATTAAGAGCAACCACCCTTCCCAGAGGAAAAAAATCTCCAAATCCACTCTCCTCATGTAAACACAGACTGTGCAGTATTAACGATCAACAATATTTTTCTTATTTTTAATGTACAAGGCTAAGCCATTTAATTCCGTTTTTCATGTAAAACACTATGAAATACAATATATCTTAAAATACAAAATTATGTGTAAAGAAGTATTTGAATTATATTCATATGTTTTTGATGAATACAAAAAAAGAAAAAAAGAAAATAGTTTTTACTTTTCAATTTTTACATTTTTAGAAACATAATAAGGAATCTTAACATCCAACTTATAAAATATCACTTTCTATAGCAAAATTACTTTCAGTAAACAGAAACCTATAATTAAAAAATTTACCTTCCTTGAGTCTGAGAACCTCACAATCATTTTGACCTAACCCTTCTATCCTTTTGACCTAACAAAATATCTAAATAAATGTATGACAGTGTCAGTAGTCAACCAAAGACAACATATTCGAGGTAAATTTTGTTTTAAACTTTTCTTCTATTTATCATATATAGACTACAAAGTAGCACACCTTGCATTTAAATACATAATTCCTTCAAATTAATTAAACTAAAACATGTCATAGCTAGCTTTTATACATTTCTTATTGAAATAACACTTGGAAAACATTCAGGCTAATTTATCCTTAAAATTGTCAAATATCAGGATACTTGTAATAATTTTTGAGCATGAAAGAAAAGCAACTTTCCTTTCTCTGTGTTTCAAAGATACCAACATAGTAATATTACCTAGTAAACTATCCTTTGTGTAGGATTATATGAGCAGTAAGCAGAAGCTAGATTGTTTTGTTTTGTTTAATAAACTAGGCTCAAACACTGTCCAAACCTGAAAGTGGATCTTCATCATTACATAAAAAGCCTAAAAAATGACAGCCCAATACAGTTATATAGAGACATATGCAAGACTTTATCCTCATCCTTTAAAATGAATAATCAGATGATGCCATAACACTGATACCAATTAGATCTCATATGCTGATTTGCTCAATAGCACTAACAAGGATCTATATATAATTTATTAAGTGCCACAGGAGGAGCCTGCGCTAAGGCTTTACATCTAACATTTCAAATGCTCACCAAAATCATAATTAACCTATTAATAAGTTTGTACTGAAAATTTAAAATTTGGAGACATTATTTTTCCAGTGTTTTCTGAAATATGTTCATTAGAGAATACAGTGCTGAGCCTCTGATGCTTCTGTTGGCTTTTATTTCATAAAGTTAGTGTACACAGCACCTCTCCCTGAGAAGAGCTGAAATTCCCAAGTTAGAACATTAACCAAATACAAGAGCCCACTCAGAGCTTGGGTTTTGACAGCCTTCCTCACCTTTAGCTTCTAAAGGGTGAAACATCTCAGACGAAAAACCTCACTAACCAAAACTCCTAATTACTAAATAAAACTTTCTTAATGCATTCATAAATGCTTAAATGTCTGAAATTGCAAGTCTACACAGTTGAAAATGCATTTTCAGAATTCAGATTTTTGCCCTTGCTACTTAAAAACTGTAGAATATTGAGTAAATTGCTTCAACTCAGTGTCTCATTTTCTTTTTTTTTTTTTTCCGAGACAGAGTTTCGCTCTTGTTACCCAGGCTGGAGTGCAATGGCGCGATCTCGGCTCACCGCAACCTCCGCCTCCTGGGTTCAGGCAATTCTCCTGCCTCAGCCTCTCGAGTAGCTGGGATTACAGGCACGCGCCACCATGCCCAGCTCATTTTTTTTTTTTTTTTTTTTTTTTTTTTGTATTTTTAGTAGAGACGGGGTTTCACCATGTTGACCAGGATGGTCTCCATCTCTTGACCTCGTGATCCACCCGCCTCGGCCTCTCAAAGTGCTGGGATTACAGGCTTGAGCCACCGCACCCGGCCTCATTTTCTTATCTGTAAAATTGGAATAAGACTAGCACTGCCTCATAGACTTGTTTTGAGAGTTACAGTGACTTAATAAATGTCAATATTCTTGGAATGGTGCCTGGCAAAATTATTATTGTTTGACCTTGTTGTTATATAGGTTGTCCCCATAACATGCCAAAACCATTCTGTCACTTTGAGGGGGAATAACTAACAGTCAAAATAGCAAGTTGATGCCTGAACATTTACTTTCCTTCTGGTTATTTTATCATTGTGTCAAAGAATTACAAACAATATAACCCCTATTTTCAAAACTTCCTCAGCCCTCTGATCTTCTCAGAGTCACAGAAAGTAGTATTTGAATGGCTTTAATCTAGTTTGTCTTAGTAATAGACCCACAGTCTATCAAGAAACAAATGCCATTCTATGGCCCTAGTTAAACAGAATTCATGATTGTTTTTCCCCTAGGACTGCATTGCAACCTCAGACAAGAATGGCAGACAGCCAGCGGGTTCTGCCAGCTGGCTTTGTACTGCAGTCGGGGTTTTACAGAACAGGAGCACAGATATTTTTGATCCTGCAGGCCAATCCAAGCACAATTTACAGTGAAGAAGAAAACCTTTAATAGTGATTTCACATGTAGAGAAATTATATTTTTAATATAAAAAATTATAATTTCTTAACATGCATGCTTTTGAAATGGATACTGACAAATTATCAGCTAACACGTGACATTTCTTTAAAAAGTATGTTTTCCAACAACTGATTGCAAATCCAGTAAAGATATAAAATGATGTAACTTGATTTTGAAATATTTTATTCATTCATCTCTTCAATATGTCTTTAGTGAGTGCCTACTGCTTGCTCGACACTGGCATGACATTGTATTAACTTTATTATTGAGAGCTTTGATGTGGCAAATTCTGCTGTAATATCATTGTTTATACTGTACTAATACTGGAAACTATTACTCACTATAACTAGTTTCAAATAAAATCTGAGATTAAAATTTAGCATTTAATTTTCTTAATAATTAAGATTAATGCTGAATTCATTATGAATGTTTTTAGTGTGGGGAACTTTACCTTGTTCCCCAGTATACTGGAACAGTGCCTGCCAGTTAAGAGTGCAATATAATAACTAATTCAGTAAATAAGTATGAAAATCTAAGAAATGCAGAATGTCAATTAGAGGAATTAAGCTAATGATGAAAGGCTAGAAACTCTGAAAAAATATTTTCATTTCAAAAATCTACACAATATTCTTGAAATATAGTTTTTATTTATATTTTAAAAGATGTATGATATATATTCAATATATATGAATGTAAGATAAAAGATGCATGCCTGTATTTAAGTGTGAGTAGAGAGAAATACAGTCTACTCCATTTAAAAGTTTCTAAAATATACTTGTGAGATATTAATTTTTCACCTAAAAGAGATTTTTCCTTTTTTCTTTTTTGCTATTCAAGATTTTCTCTTTGAAATTTAATGTAGCACTTAAAAATATTCAGTGCTTTGTTTAATATGCAAACCTAGTATAATTGGATTCTCTGAGCCTGGCTCTTAAAATACTATGCGAAAACTTTTCCTCTAATACACTTAGTTCAATATGCTTTATATTTCTTATCAAAATGTAATGAATTTCAAAAATAATTGTATAGCTAGATTATTTTATAAGTAAAAAAGAATATTTTCCAAGATGAAGTTCGTTGAAGGGAAGTCATTAATTTTGTTATGTAATTGAATTTGGCTCCTACTTTGTAATCTAAGTTCACTTTTAGAAATATAAATTAAGAAAGTCATATGAATAGATAGACTCCTTACCTAAAGTAAAGAGAGCATTATCTTGTGCTTGTACAGTAAGACCAAACACAAATGTGGTAAACCAGGTTAATCAAATAAACGGTCATTGAAAATTGCTAATAAATGCATAGTGGTGACTAAGAGAGACTGGGGTAATCAAATTATATTTCCATAGTTTTCTGATAAAATAGATGTTTTAGATGTAAAAAAAACTGAAGGGATGTTTATTTACTTATCATTTTATACTTTCATTTAACAAATATTTATTTAAACTGGACGCTTTGCCAGACACTCTTCTATTACTAATCCTAGATTTGTGAACAAATCAGATAAATAACTGCTCTCAGGGAACTTACATCTAAGAGGAGAGGCAGATGTTAATACATTGTAACTATGGTGAAATCAGATGGATTTAAGTGTGAGAAGAAAATAAGAAATGCCAGAGAATGATTTGAGGAGACAGGGCCAATTTAGACTGAAGAGTCAAGAAAGTCTCCTTTGAACTGAGACCCAATGACAAGAAGATGCCAGCATTAGAAAATTGTGAGTCCTTTTCTCTAGGCAGAAGAAAGAGCCAAAGGTTCCAAGGGAGAGGGTTGATCTTGGTGTGTCTGAAAAACTGAGAGAAGGCACATTTGACTGGAGCATGTAGAACTGGAGGAAGGAAGTGGAGAAGAGGCTAGAGCACATGCAAAGCATACCACATAGGGCCTTGTAGGCCATGGAAAGAATTGGACTGAACTCCAAGTGCAATGAATTGTGAAAAACATATGGGTAGTATCTTATTTATAATTTTAGGAATTTATTTTATGTGAAAGAATAGAAAATAACTTTTTATAGTTACATGAATTTGGATTCCTATTGGTGAACATTCTTATTTTTTAATTTGAATACTCAACACAATCAAAATGCTTGTAATTTTTAATTCAATGTGGTTTGTCAGAACACTAGAGGCAATTAAAATCATTTGACATAATATTTTCCTTTTTATCTTTGTACATGAATGCATTTTTCAGTTCTTTTAAAATTCAATCAAACAAAATCTAAACCATTTATTTAACAATATCCTTCCTAAAGCATCACACTTCTGTAAAAAGTGTATGGGTATGTATCTCTGGTTGATTTTATATTGATCCATTGCTTCTTTGTCTAGAAAGAATAGTAATGAACAACATCTTTTCAGGTTAATGATTTAATGTATCATGAATTTTTTCATGCATTGTATCATGAAATATTTCATGATAATAAAACTACTTATTTTCTTAAAAAATAAATTAACTTTGAATTGAATGTGGACCTCCTAAAATAATTTTTCGCAAAAAGAAAATCTTCTTCCATGAATGACAAAGATTAGTATTGGTTACTGAGTTCAAGATTTTATTTTAGTGTAGTATTTTTTCCTTTTTCTTCATTTTCCAGATATGCATATCTGCCAAGCAAACACTATATTTAAACCCTGAGAAGTTCAAAAGGGATTGGAGACAGCAAAGGGAGGTCTTTATATTTCAATATCCTCTGTAATTAACATTTCTGTCTTAGCATTAATAAAACTAAGCTTTTGCCTGCTTTTGATTTTGATTTTAGTGGTTGAAGCCATTATTATTTGTGCAAAAATACAATCTAGTAACACAAGTGTAAATTGGAGGGTAATTGGAAGAGATAATTTGCTGTTATGAAAACATGTCCAAATATTTGTTCATGTTGGCAAAATTGTGATCATAAGACCAATCCAATTCTCCTCAGACACCAACTGTTTGTTGTTGAGTGCTTGGCCTTCACAGTAGTCATGAGATCAAACTCCATCATACATGCTTGAAACATCTCAAAAAATGAAGAGTACTCTTAATGAACGAAATATGAGTGCTGCCTCTTTACTGCTACATTCCTAAAAATACACTTTAGTCCTGATTCATGCTGATAGTATTAAGATGATCACAGTTACGCACATACTGTTAACGTAACTATGCCCACTGATTATTGAAAAAATAAATTGTTAAGAATTCAATTGAAAGCAAGCTCAACATATAGAGTAGTAAAAACATGAAGTTTATCTTAGGGATATCTCTGTACCTTACACATAAGGCAATATAATATGTCAGAATTTATAAACAGCCATTTTCCAGAGTGTTCCTTATAAACAGTGCAAACTAGTATAGGTAATATAAACAGAAAATATGGAAAAGAAAAAAATTTATCAGCAGTAATAGCCCTCAAATTGAACTATAGAAATACTATTGATGGATATCAGCATTCCTGGATTTTTTTTTTCCAGGAGCTTTCTCATTGTTCTAGAAAGTGGTAGACTGAGTTTTTTTAACAATCAAATAAATATGCAAAATCAAATTAAGGATAGACAAGAAATTTAAGTGTATTTTTTCATTGATGTGGGTGCACACACATTAACTGCAAGGCAAAAGTAAATTGATAGTTAGTTATTTCACTGGCAACTGTGTTTTGTTTGATCTTGACCCTTTTAGAAAAAAAATATTTTTTCATCTGTTAGTCATGGAATTTGAAGCCTGCTGTGAAAGACTCTGACACTACTAAAAATTTGAAGCTCTAAATAAATATACTGGATGCATCATTTTCTGAAAGTCATTTGTGGAATTATGTACTAAAGCAAGGACCTTAAATTCAAGTCCTACTTTTCAAATTCTACTAACATAAGTCTGAAAGCTGAATTAGAGTCATAATGTTAAATCAGCTGAATTTGGCCACAATTATACAGGATCAGTTCTAAACTCAGAGAATTGACAAAAGTCATTTATATTATACCTCGTATGAAAGTAGTATGGCAGTTCAAAGTTAGAAGTAAAATAAAAAATTGTCAAATTTGAAATGTATCTTTCAAAGTCAATGTAGATACCTTTTAATATTTTATATTAAAAAAGTTTTTTGTTTTGTGTTTTATATTTAAAAAGAAAATCTCAAAATATTTGTATATTTTATGTAACACTTGTATTATAGTTATCTGTTAACTTCAATAGGCTTTTATTCTTCATTTCTTAAAAAGTTTTTCTTTATTGATGAGATACACATATATTATAATTTCAAAGGTTTTTCTTAATTGAAGATACATATTATAATTTCAAAAATTACTGAATAAAAATGATAATTTACAGTATTCTGAATATTTAAATTATTGGTATGCATATTTAATTATCATGATCTTGAATGACAAATTATAAAATAGTTATACATAAATTAATTTATAAATGTGTCAAAAATTTTTTACAGTTTTCAACCATATTTAATAAAAATAAATTTTTGTACTCTTTAAGCTAGAGGACAATTCTCTTACCTCATTATTTTTTTCTGTTAAAAAATAACCTATTATTAAAGAACCACAATTGAAGCTATATTACACAAAACTTAATCTGTCTCATTAATAAACCAAATCAAAAGTATATTCAGTAATAAAAATTTAAAATAATCATAAGGATTATTATAACCCCTACTAACGAAAATTTAGTCATAAACCAAAATTACTAATTTTTGTTTATATAGTAAAATATTACAACTTGAAAAACAAACTGGAAACACCAGTGTGTACTAAATTTGAATTTATATTTTCATAGGCAATGTTTGCCTGTAAATATTTGTAATATTTCAAATTAGTCATGATCTGCATATGACTGAGCCTTATGATACTTTTATATTAAGTTACATGTGATTTACCCATTGGAAAGCTAATGTCAAGCTTAGATACATCAAAGAGAGATAGTGTTAAGCTGTAAAAATATAAAATTTTAATTTTTTTATAAGTATTTAATGTGCACCTCCTCTGGAAAAAAATAGTGTACTGGATCTATGGAGAACACGGATGTATAAAACATTATAACCTCTCTTCACCAGTTTTCAAGTATCTCTATCTAACTCTGCCCAACGATGAAATTCATTAATTCTAGAGTAGCTCATGATATACTAGTCAACCTCACATACAGAAAAACTATCTTTGTATAGAACACTTTTAACAAGGAAGAGTGCTGCAAGATAATGTTGTCATTTGACATTTGAGTGGAAGAGATACATATTCCATTATTCAAAATAATGCACATTCAGCCTTATTACATGAGTAATATTATATGACCCAAAAATCTATACATTAAAGTACACAAATGGACATACTTAGTGTTCTAATAACATACACACAATTTTAACCTGAAAGATCAAATTATATATATATAATTGTCATTGTATTACCTTGGCAATTAGGCATAAGAGAACTAAATGTTTTAGAAGAGATCTTTTTTTTTAGTAGAATATTTCAGTTTAAATAGAATCAACTTTTTTACTGCTCAAATCTATTTGATAGTTTTAAATATTGTCCTATAATTCTTGAGTCTCAATTATCATTTTATTTAAGAATCTTATAATGAGAAGGCCAAATGTGAATTAAACAATCTCCTAATAAAAATGTCTCGTATACCTCTCGCATTTATTTATTTATTTATTTAAGTTCTTGCCTGAATACATCCAGTACTAGGCACTGATTACTTTGTAAGGTAATATATTGTTTTAGGACCATTCTAATCTTGAGAAATGTCTTTCAATTTTCTGTAGGCCAGGAAAGTTTATCATCTTTCTTTAGTAACATGTTGCCATGATTTTAAAGAGATTAGTTATCTGTGGCTAGCCCATAGTTCCTTCTTAGTAGAAGTAAAGAAATCCCAGGGTTGGGGCAGAAAAGAATTGACTTATCTATACACTTCCATATAACATAAAATGGGTTTTGCCATTATGATCAGCTTTAGGACTAAGTATCCACTGATTTCACGAAGAATCAGAAACTTTCCCTATCCAAATTATCTAACGTGTATGTTGACAGTGGTGGCATGGTGGGAATTGAAGGAAAATGGTTGTAGTAGTAATAGCTAAATTGTCTTGAGCACTCACTAATATCAAATTTACATTCAATGTTTCATTCAGAATTTATGTTTGTTAAAATTCCTCAAACAGGAATGGTTTGGAAAAAGGTAATCCATCCACTCTTCTCCCCTAAACTTTTATTACATGGCATCTGCAATATATTAGATTTTGCTTTTCTTACTGTTATTTTCAGTTTCAATAAAATAAACATAAATATCTGAACATTGGACTATTATTCCTTTTAAGGAAAATGACCTAGAGTTTTTGACATATTTAATTTTTTTAATTACAGCATATTACAAGGCCATTAAAAGTGTTGTAAATAATGTAAAACCTATTTGAAACTCTAATATGGAGAAAAGCTACTCTAATTATATGTAATGCAGCATCAAGGAAGTTTTTTCCCCCTGAAGGGTTTCTCATATTTTATAAACACTGATGAGTTTTTCCTTCACTGAGGTAACATCAAAATTATATTTGTAATTTAGAAGTATTTCTCCTTGTCAATATATTTCAAGGAATCTGAAGAAATGAAAGCACTATTTTTTAGCATACTCCAATCAAACCAGTAAATAAAGATATGGAATATATAAATATTAAGAAATTTTTGATTTAGAAAGTACAAGTATAAAAGATGTTTTTTTAATAGAAGATGACTTACTGAATTATTTTCAATAACACTAAGAAAGTCTTGAAATAGAAACAAAAATCAAATCAAAGCAAAGTTATGGTGATTGATTTTATTGTAGGCTTTTGTATATATATTCAAAAAATAGGAAGATATTCTAAAGGAAAAATGTATTTCCTCATGACAAGTGGAAGTTTATTCAAATATTTAATAAATAGCGATGAGTACCTGCCAAGTACCTGATTCTAACGGCTGAAGATATAGCAGTGCACAGAACAGAAAAAGATACCTACCTTCATTTAGTTTATGGGATAATAGATAGAAGTATATAGACATACTAAATAGTAAATATTTAGTATGTCAGACACTAAAATGCTATAGAGAAAAGAAAGGGAGAAAGGGCATACTAGCAGTAAAAGTGTGAGTTGTTTGTGGGCCACCAACTCATATGACAGCGTTCAAGGTTTGAAGGATACCGTGGAAGCCCTGGGCTCTTGTGGAAATTAGAGTAAACAGAGGATTTGTTCTGCCTGCCTTGATGCAGGACCTGGTCAGACTGGGAGTGTCTTGGTGTAGGAAATGACCATAGTCCTGCCAGGAGGAAGCAGTGTTCTGGGCTCTATCTTTACTCTGCTAGACCACCAAGGTATCCCTAGGTTATATTGATCATTCTGTCATTTTCAGTTTAACATCGCATCAGCAAAAGATTTATTTTAGTGCCTACTGTGTCAAACGTCATGCTATATCCTGTGAATACAAAGGAAATTAAGACTTTATAACTGCACATGAAAAGCTTAAATTCTGGCACTTCAAGAACACTTACTGGTATAACTTTTTGATGTAAATTATTTAAAGATAAGATTTTCATGTTGTATTTATTAAAGTATACATTTATGGCAAAGTATGGCTAGGCAGGGAATTTAACATTTATTGAGGTTCTCCTCTTATTTGTGTTTGTGGTAGGTGCTTCATGTACATCACCTTATAAAATCAGTAAAATATTATCTTGAGTTGGGTGTCATGATTCACATTTTAAAAGAAGAAAAAACAAGATATCCAAGTTCATAAAGCAAGCAAGTGGCAAAGCAGACAATTGAATCTTAAGTCTTTATTTATTCTTTCTGTCAAAATAGGATGTCCACAGAAACCACCCCATAAAATAGATTCATTCTGTAGCTTGAAAATATTACCATAATTGACTAAACAATATGGAAAAGTCGATTAGTTTATATGAAAATACATTCAATCAGAATATATTACATAATATATTATAGAATATATAAATATATTTATGTAAATCAGAATAAATCACAATTATATATAATATATATTAATTATTTAGAATATCACTTTTCTATTGAAGGACCAAGAGATTGAGTTTTTGTCACAAAGCAAAGTGATCAAGTTTAGGTGATGATTCTCAGAGATTTACATCCTCAAAACAGTCTTTCTTTCCAGAAGTTGCATATTTATTAGAGCATTCAACACTAAATTCTTCTTTTATGCACTGATGAAAGTATCAGAGGATGAGCTGTCTGAAGCCAAAGTATAAAATGCCATGTGCAGTTAGGTCAAACACTCTGATCTGCCTCCCAGTTATTACTGTCATGAAGCTACTTTTTATTTTGTCAAATGAAATAAAAATGTGAGTTTGCCTATGCTTTGCAATGAAAAAAGCATCATCGTAACCTCAAGTTCTTAGGACTTAGTAGAAGCAAAATAATCAAAATGGCTCTTTATACGAAGCATTGATTCAGTTCTCTGCTTTATGCTTTCAAGGTAATGAGTAATTTTAATTGCCTCTCAGGTATATAGAGAAAAGTTTTTCTCCATATATTTCTTAGAGTCTGAAATATATGGAATTGATCAGTCACCAGCCATGTTATCACATAGAAAATATACAAATTTTGGTTTTGCCTAAAGTAAAAATAATAGAAAATCACACCAACCTATAATAATCTTACTTTTTTTCTGTTTTTCTCATCTTGCCAGAATTTTCAGAAACTCAACGATAATAAATTTTCAAGGATTCTTCACTGGCTGATCATCCTGAGGCAAATAACTTCATCTTCCTCAGCCTCAGCTTTCTTCTATTCACAATCTCCACAATTCCATGAAAATCCTACTCATTTGACTAATATTCATGGAACTTCCCATTTCTAAGCACAGAGGGTCTTTCTTATTCCATTATTTTAGTTGAAATACTGAATTTAAACTTACAAATTTTGAAGACTGATGAGGTTTTTCTTTTAAGTCCTGGTTATGTTATTTCTAAATATAATGTTACCTTAAGGGCACATGGCACAACTTTAAAGAAACCAGAAGCTCAGGCTACAGTGTCATTTTCGTAAGAATATGTCTCAACAATATAAAACTTAGCAGAACTCAACAGTTCACTCTTAGACCAGAATCTATGTCAATCATTCTGCTCTAACGATCAGTACTTAAAGTCAAGATACTTTCCCTAATCACTGAAACTTGATTTTTCCATATTCTAATGGTTATTTGATAATATTTCCAGTTTACCCTGTATTATAACTTTCTGTATTTCTATAAATTAAATAGGCTTAATAAAATATTGTAGTGGAAATGAGTAAAAAGGACTCACAGAATGAGTTGGCAGAGTCCACTATTTTGGCCATTAGTAAAATTATGACATGGCCAGGTTTAACCTCTTACCTGGAATATCGATTTTTTTTAACCTTACTTGTGATTGATTAGGTTCTGGGACACTAATCTCTATTATATGCTTTCATAAAGAAATGATTTAAAAATCAGATCATGTTTTGTTAATGTATGATTAAGGCATTTCAATCAACCAAAAGATTCCTAATCCCTGCGGGACAAAGAGGACATGGAAGTTGCATTTTATGACAGACTCTCTACTGCTTCTCCATGTGAATATGGAGTGATTTCTATCCAGAAATGGCTATCTTATTGGTGTTACACTGAGAAAATATATTACAGTTCTCTTTTTCTCTCGCTTCCATGAATTTTATTGTGCTCCCATTCACAATTTTATTAACTTATTGTAAATATTTCTAAAGTGAATATCCAATATATATGTATGATGAGTTTAATGACTTTATGAAATTAAAGTATGCTATGATTTACAGCCATTTATTTATAACATCTTTCAGGGTAAGCTATTTCTAAATTGCTTTGCTTCATCTGTTTCCTTATTTTGTAAGTAGGGTAATTATTATTTCTTTCTTATTATGTCTTCAAATTGTTTTCAGGATTTATAATTCCTTTTTACTCTTAAGATTCTAATTAAATTCCAACTGCAACAAAAATAACAAATATAAGCTTATGCTTTACCCATAGGGGAAAAAAGTCCAGTGACATGTATACTTCCTTCTTTCCAAAGAGAATTGTTATAGAAACCATTCTAACCAGACTTATTTGCTGCCATAAGCATAAACCTAAGCCCCGACCTCCTTGCCTAGTTCTTACTAGTTCCTTTATTGCATATCCAGCATCTGAGTTCCTAAACATTCAATCTCTGCCTAATGCCTTCTACCAAACCTGGGTTAACTTTTTTAGACTCTAGATGTCCAATTAAAAAAAAAGGCTTAGGGATTTTTTTGCCCTTTTAATTGATTCCTCAGCTTACCTTAAATCCCTGGATATTTATACTCATCCAGTTCAGACTGCATACATTTCTTTGTTGATTCATTCAATTGGTGTATATTGATTTTTTAATGTAGGCTGTTGAATTTTGCATACAATGGGGAGTAAAAACAAGCGAAGCCCTTGCCTTCATGAAAATTTCAGTCTAGACAAATAGAGTAATTAGATGATTATCGCAAAAACATGCAAAGTTAAAACACTGAAAAATTCTACAGAAGAGAGTAAAATATACAGAAGAATCTAGGCTTTCCCCAGCAGGGTACACATGAGCTGACCCAGAAGGACTAACTGGAGATAACCTAGATGATGTGCATGGGAAAGAGAATCCAGGCAAATTATGGAGAGGGCAGACAAAGAACTGAAAAGTCTCCTATATGTGGAAGTTCAGGCAATGCAGAAAAGCATGTGTAAGAAAAGATAAAAATAGAGATAGGTCATGTAGGGCGTTTTAGATTACGGTGAGATTTGTTTAAGAGTAATAGGAAGCCTCTGAAAAGTGTTGAACAAGGGAGGAAAGTGATCAGATTTGATTTTTAAATTATCATCCAAGCCTCAGTGTTGTAAGTAGATGAAAGGAGCACTAAGGTAGATGTAGACAGATTAGTTTGTTGTCAAGATTAGTTTTCTGGCTTCTACAACTAGATGGATGTGGGTGTTATTCATTGAGATAGAAAACACAGAGTGTGTGGGAAGGCTGTGAATTTGATTTTGGACATGAATATGTGTTTGGAAATAAATCCTAGGAGAGAGATCTCATAGAAAGTTGAATATATTGATTGAGAGCTCAGAGGAAATAATTTGTGTTTAGGCAGTAATTTAAGCTGTGGATGTGGACGAAAGTATACATGAAAAGATGGAGAGCCTAAGACTGACTCTTGGGGTGCTGCAACATTTCATGTCTATGTACACAAGAATGATCCTGTAAGTTGATAGAAGAAAGACTAAAATAAGGCAAATATGTGAGAGAAGACCTGGGAAGAACATGGTTTAAGAGTGAGAAAAGGCATTGTATAAAAAAAAAGTCTACTCTGAGATCACCTAAAAACTGAAAACTGTCCATTAGATTTAGTATTATGGAAGTCACTGGGGATTCCAGCAAGGGCTGTTTCAGTGGAATCATGGGACCAGATGACACAATGGTGTGGGGTGAGGAGATAAGTAAAGACAACTCCAGCCTCTCTGAGATTTTTTGGTGGTGACGTTGGTGACTCCTTGAAAAAGTGAGGAGACGTAAATGCTGGGGAAACATTTGTCATTGCCTCATTTCTTTTGCTTAATTCCACACTTGGTAGTGATAGAGTCCTATAGGCTTTCCATTGAAACTAGCCACTTTGTTAAATTACTAAATGTGATGAATATGTGCTGACGATAGTACCTAATTTGTATTAATAGAATCATAATGTCTTCTACAAGGCTCAAGGGCCAACATAATTGATGACATCTGTGTCTGACTTCCAATATTCATGACTTCCCAGGTGAGTTTTCATATTTCTGTAAGTTTTCTCAGTAACAGTTGGAAAATAGAATTTAGAATTGGGATATATAAGAAAGATAATATTAGGGATGGAATGTTAGGTGTGTATCTGTCATTTGTGATATTTTACAAAGTGAAAATGGATTCATTCATATATTTTTACCCCATTTTCTTCCTTTCTTGTTCTTATTTTCTTCTTGTTTTCTTTAAGAAATGAATACCTAATGTTTATTCTGTACTGTACAAGGCACTAGATGATAAATAGAAAAAGGAAATTATGAGATAATGATAAATACACTGAAATTGCTGAAACAGAAAAGCTATGTCAGAATGAATAAAGATAAGGTTAAAGAGAATGGAATTGAGAAGACAGGTTTGATAGATACTTTTGAATTCAAGGCTGAGATGTGGTGGTGAATAAAGCAGTATTGAAAAAATAACATTTAACAGAGATTTCTTAGCAGCTCTGTGAAGGTCTAAACATAAAGAAAGGTTGGTATTGTAATAACCTGGATATCAAATTTGGGGAGTGAATATAAATGAAAAGGATTATGTAATGGAAGTAGTCTGAAGACCCAGTAATAAACAGGAACATGCAAAGGTAAAGGCACTGAATTTGAAATCAACACTAATTTTTTTAAAGATACTTTAAAAGGGAGATTTTTAAAAATGAGTAAAATGATAATTATTGGCTTATTGGGCATCGTGTGTTGGTAGGACATCTAAGTGTTCATATAATAAGGCAGGAGAAAATGTTCACACACTTGGGGTTGTCCTGAACTAACTTCAAATTATCACTGGGAATACTCACTCAGTAACCAGCATTTTCTAAGAGATACTATACATTGATAAAAACAAAGGATAATGACCTTTACAAAAGAAGACATACATGAGGCCAACAAACATATGAAAAAATGCTCATCATCACTGGTCATTAGAGAAATGCAGATCAAAACTACATTGAGATACCATCTCACACCAGTTAGAATGGCGATCATTAAAAAATCTGGAGACAACAGATGCTGGAGAGGATGCGGAGAAATAGGAACACTTTTACACTGCTGGTGGGAGTGTAAATTAGTTCAACCATTGTGGAAGACAGTGTGGCGATTCCTCAAGGCCTTAGAAATAGAAATTCCATTTGACTTAGCAATCCCATTACTGGGTATATATCCAAAGGACTATAAATCGTTCTACTATAAGGACACATGCACATGAATATTCATTGCAGCACTGTTTACAATAGCAAAGACCTGGAACCAACCCAAATGCCCATCGATGATAGACTGGACTGGGAAAATGTGGCACATATACAACATGGAATATTATGCAGTAATCAAAAACGATGAGTTTGTGTCCTTTGTAGGAACATGGATGAATCTGGAGAACATCATTCTCAGCAAACTGACACAAGAACAGAAAATGAAATACCGCATGTTCTCACTCATAGCCAGGTGATGAACAATGAGAACACATGGACACAGGGAGGGGAGCACTACACAATGGGGTCTATTGGGGGAATAGGGGAAGGACAGTGGCGGGGGGAGCTGGGGAGGGATAACATGGGGAGAAATGCCAGATGTGGGTGAAGGGGAGGAAGACAGCAAATCACACTGCCACGTGTGTACCTATACAACTATCTTGCATGTTCCGTACATATACCCCAAAACCTAAAATGCAATAAAAACAAAAGAGAACAACAACAACAAAAAAGAAAATGTCCATTGATTGAAAATGTTACAAATCTATTAGATTTATTTACATAAGACCAGAAAGTTACATTTTACTTTAAATTATAAGTAAAAATATTTTAAATGTATTCACTTCTACTAGATTTTATTTAGTCTATTCTTAGAACATTACCTAAATAGAATATTTCAACTTTGTCATTAAAAAATGTACACAATAATCTTGATTTTCCATTTAAAATTTTTATAAAGAAGGCTTTTTTATTGCATTTTAGGTTTTGGGGTACATGTGCAGAACAAACGCAAGATAGTTGCATAGGTACACACATGGCAGTGTGTTTTGCTGCCTTCCTCCCCTTCACCCACATTTGGCATTTCTCCCCAGGCTTATTTTTAAGGAACTACATTCTAAAGTTTATTTATTTATTCTTCATAGATATATTTTATTTAATTATTGAATTTTCAGTTCTTTTAAAATTATTTTAAGCATATTTATCTTGCTTTAATTTATATTCACTGTAAAATCTGACATTGACCTAGGACTAGTAGGTAAATTTGAACTAAGCAAAATATACTCCTTTTACCTTATTAAATGTGTATTTGAGAAAATTCTTAAACTTTGACAAAATAATATTTCTTCAAGAAACAATTATTAAATTTCTATACAATGCAATGTCAAATACTTTACTAATAGTTAAGGAACTTTATATATTTTTTCTCATGGTCTCATAATAATTTAAAATCCATGCATGCTTGAAAAAATGCTTTAGTATGCTCATTTCCTCAATTATTTAACTGAAACATGTCCTCTGATGATGTCAGTGATGACTTTATAAAATGCAAAATTCCTCATTCATTCCTTGCTCTGAATAAGTCTTTAAGTAGATTTTTTCAATATGAGTTTTTGTTTTGTTTAATTTATGCTTTACTTGATTGATAATCAGATTGATTGCAATATTTGGTCTGATAAAATATGTGATTTATTTGACACTATAATGGATACATTAAATGATTAGTAGTAATTACAGTCTAACCATTAATCAGTGATATAAATGGTGAACAAGTTAACCTTATATATCACTCGTCACATACATGGGAAGATTGGAAGAGTATATTGCTATCCAAAATGTTATTGTATCTCTAGGAGTCTCATAAAAATTTAAGTATCTTGGGAAAAACAGCCATGTTGTAAAGGGCATTGAATTGGATTTGCCTTGAGAAAATCAGTTAATTTTATTTAGTGTCAGTTTCTTCATTCAGGAGATATAGATAATAATTTTTACCTATTTCACAATGTTATTCTGACTATAAATTAGATAATATATTTAGCTTTTCAAAATAAAAAGATTATGTTAACATTCAATTAATTATTCTTTTGATCACTTATCAAATTAATCACTAATGAAAATTCTGAGGAAATATATATATATATATGTGTGTGTGTGTGTAAATGTAAAAGGAACATTGGGAAATGATTGTAGATATTTTATGTAGGAGAAATGAGTTTTGTAGTGAAGATACCCTGGAAATTATTTCTGTGAGTGGGAAATTATTTCTGTTGTGCTATAATAAAGAATGAGATGCATAACTGGGACTAGAAACACAATGGAAAACTTCTATTTCCCGGATTGTCCTGGAATCTATTCTGTTAACAGTCTATGGATTCTGCACAGATGTTTTTGTATTGCTTAGCCACCAAGCACTTTAATGAGTTAGGCCTACTATGAGAGCAACAAATTATAAGGTAATTTGTTTTTATTGATGCACATGTTATAGATAGATAGATAGATAGATAGATAGATAGATAGATAGATAGATAGATAGATAGATAGATGATAGATAGATGTGTGTAGATAGATAGATAGATGATAGATAGATAGATAGATAGATAGATAGATAGATAGATAGATAGATGTTTCCACTTTAATGTCCTCATTTACATAAGTTTAAATAGATGTATGAATTACATCTCAGGCTGATTTGACTTCATTAATGAGTTCCTATACCTTTTGATGTTAGCCAAAATATATATTCAGCTTAAACGCTATATTAGGAATATTGATTTTTCTTCTTATAAAATCTCCGAATTCAGGAAGATTATTTTGTTTTCTATGTCTTTTCATGTATTAATTTATATAATTAAATATCTACTCTTGTTTGATATGTATACAGAATACAGTTTGTAGACGATTATAATACAAAAGTGAAGATTACAAATGCCATATGAGTAATACAGAATGTTTGGGGAGTCCAAAGAGGGAGTGATGTCTTGTCACAGGTGGTGAAAGTGGACATCTTGGGGGAAGTGTCTTTTGATCAGTGCCTTGAAAGATAACTAGCTATCTCTTTAAAAAGATAGATGGGAACTCAACTATGAGCTATTGAAGCTTTTAAAACAGAAAGGCATCAGAGAGATGCTTTAGGAAGATTGAAGTAGTGGCTTGAACCAGGTGGATTAGAAGGCAGGGGATGATTCTGCAGGTAAAAATGCAGTCAGATTGCTATTTTAATAATAGATCAAAGGCTCCAAAACACTGAACCCCAGCTACAGAAGCATCTGCAGAGACTTTTAAACTGCAAATTTCCAGGTCCCTCCTCAGAGCCCAATTCAATTGGTGTTAGATATAGTCTCAGAAGTAATACCAAAAACCTACAGAGTGATTTTGATTCATAGCCAAGGTTAAGAACCACAGGCTGCAATGAGAAAGCTTCTGGCCTCGCTGATAAAGACTGAAAGCAGGGTGAGAAGACAATGGGGTCAAAAAAGAAAAAAAAAAATTTAGAAATGACATAGAAGGTATTTTAGTCTCTGTTAACTGCCCAGTATTCAAAATAATAATTTCTACTGTTATTTGAATTTAATAAAAAACACTTGCCAAAAAGTTTGTCTTTTAGATGCATTTTTCTGTATTTTACCTATAGATGTATTGAATGTTTCTTTTTCTGCCATTTTTCTATTATTTACAAAACAACAAATTTTGTCTGAATAAGCTTAACATATTTCTTTTTTCTCTATTTATTCTGGCTAGAATGTTGAAATTGTTTTAATATTTGATTTTTTTCAGTTACACTGATATTTAAAATGACTCTGCTTTCTACCACAGATATTTTTAAGAAGAAAAATATTATATGAATTGATGAGAAAGAAACATTAGGTTTGAGACCATTTTCAGGGCTTTGTTATCTACTCTTCATCCCAAATTCTATATATTTTTGTTAAGATTCCAAAATGCATAAGAATAGAAATTATAATTTATTTTTAAGTGCTAACTTAAAATATTATTACTTATTTATGCTATGTTAATAGGGATGTTTTATTCTAGACTTTAATCAGATGTTTCTGTGCCTAAATGAAATTTAGTCTTATTTTAATTAAATGGTAGAACATGCCATTTAATGGTAGAAATGATGGGTAAAACTACAGGAAATGAACCCCAACAGAAGACTCAGGTTTCAGTTATCAGTTTTGTAGATATAGTTAGCTCTGTAGTGAACCTGCCAGACAGGCATTAAAATTATGGTATAGGATTCATCTGTTGAGATAAGATTTTCTCTTTTTCAACTTTATTGAAATATCTGAATAAATAACTAAGCTAAACGTATGATTTCTTGTTTAAAATGTATAAACATCATGGCATAAAACAAAATTCTCATATGAAGTAAATAATAAAAATAATTGTGAATAGGTCACCCAAAACATTTTTTTATTAAAAAAAAATTGTGGAGGGCTCAGATTTGGTTATTGAAACCAATATTCCTTTGATAATTTACTTCTCTTTTTTCTTTCAAAGTTCAGACTAGCTAATTTGACTTATTTCCCTCTTATTCTACTCTTTAATATTCTTGCAACTAAGTGAATTTAGTTATTTCTTATTGATCTGTTTTCTTGAACCATCTGTCTTTTTTTCCTATTGTGTATGTATAAAATAAGCAAAGTATTCTTTATTTATAAAGGCCTTGGTTAGTTGTACCCAATGAAACAATCAAAACCTATTTTAATTACTTCTAAAACTCTATTCTCTGTTCAAGTCTCTGTGTTTAATATTTAATATTGAAACCGTCATTTTTACAGTTTTGCTACCTAATTTCTTTTTGAAGACTTAATTTTTTTAGAGTACTTTTAGGTTGACAGGCAAAATTGAAAGGAAGGTACAGAGATTTCCTATGTACCTCCATCCTCACACATTCATTTCTTTTTAAAAAATATAAACTTGAAAACTTTTCTTTTCACAATCTTAATATAAATTCTCAAAGCATTTACAGTTGACCCTGTTCTTTATTAGAAAGTTCTCACCCAGGCTGGAATGCAATGGCATGATCATGGCTCACTATGGCCTTGGCCTCACAAGCAATCTTCCTAATTCAGCCTCCTGAGTACCCGGGACCACAGGCATGTGCCACTATGCCCAGCTATTTTTTGTGTATTTTGTAGAAAATAAAAGAAAGAAAGTTCTTTCCTATATTGAATTGAAATGTTTTCTTATATTTCCACCAAGAGCTCAATCCCTTGTGGCTATACAGAACCAATCTTACTCTACACAACAGCTTTTCAAGAATTCGAAGACAGTTATATTTATCCTCCTACATCATCTCTGCTCTTGGCAGTTTTTTATGAATCATGGCTTTGACTTCTTTATCATCCTGTCTTCTGAACGTATCCCAATTAGTTTCTATACCCAAAGTTGACTGCAGGACCCAGTTGTAGTCTGAACATCACAGCAAAAGGCAAAACCAATTTTGTTCTTGAGAATATATTTCCATTAACACCCTTTGCTGCCCACCCACACATCCCCACAAACCTGCCTGCAGATTAGCTTTTAAGATGATTGTTTCATAATCTTGACTCATATTGAATTTAAGGTCGACTAGAATTGGGGTCTTAGATAGAAGTAAAGCCTATGTTGCTTGATAGACTCAAACACAAAATTTGTTAACTCTTAAGAATTCATGTTTTATATGGAACAAAATCTTTTAGGAATTCTAAAAGTTATATATCAATAAAGAGATTTGTTATGTCTTTTGTAAGGCTTTTAAGTAGTCTCATATTAAATCCGCTATAATTTAGCTCAGAAATATACAAACAATATTAAAATAAATTTTTTTTTGCTTAAATAATTCATTAGCCTCTGTAACTTTTAGAATGTACAAAATAATGCCAGGATTTCTTTTAGATGTCTTTAAATCTGCTAGCAAGCTAAAGAAAAGTTTAAACTTTTTTAGACTCTATGGTTTAATGAAAACAAAAGCATATGTTTTATTGTAAATAAGTGGATAACTTTTCTGTTGAAATTTCGAGCAAGACACCATACATGCTCCGAATGGGCTTGACTCCTCCAGAGAAGAGGCTAGGAAAGCATTGATGTGAAACAGCCTTTCCCTTGCCATTCTCTCCATTCCAGGCAGGTTATCTGCCAAGAAGCTCATGCCTATCTGTAAAACTGCCATCATCAGTTCATGCAGCATTCATGTGTAATTTGCTTTTTCTGGACAGCCATACCAGGGCAGAGTTGACTGATTGAGGGAATTAAAAGCTACAGAATCTGGGAAAGGAGGGCTGCTCTGTGGGCATATGAGCTGGTTACATTTTGGTCCTGTTTCAAACCAGGGATATACAACTCTTGGTATGTATAGGAAAGGCAGAACTGCCTATACTAACAGCGCCCCTGAGCAGCACAAATGATCCACATGGCAAGCACATCATTCAGAGGACTCATCAGAGGAGCACCCAGACAAAAAAACAAAGCAATACACAGAGACCAACTGGGGCCAAATTTTGTATATAAATCATTCCTCATAGAATGACTTATAATGGGAAGAAAAAGGAGACAATCTGAATGGCAAAGTATTACAGTACATCCATACAAGAAAATATTATACATCTATCTATGATAATGGTTAAGAAAATCCTTTAAGATCTTCAGAAGAAATATTTAAGAGGTAGTAAATTAAGTATCAAATTTCAATGCATTATGTATATTGGTACCTCATTTTTTAAATACTTAACTAATGTGTTTGGAAAGAGAAGTAGTAATTGAGATCAAGATGTGGAGACAGGACAAATGAAAGAATATAATCAAAATTTTAAAAGATTTATTTTGAGATGACAGAGTTATTGATGACTTTTCATGATTTTTAATTCCTGTCTTTGTGCTCCTATGTGTTATGCAAATATTCCACAGACAATAACGTTACTACTTTTGTAATAACAGTATGTAATTAAAAATTAAAAAACAATTTGACAGGTATGAAAGTTTCTAGTTTATGAACGATCAAAACTAGCTCTGGGGACCTTGAGCAAAATAATGATGGGTTAGAAGGTTATTAAAGAACTCCTGGAAACTGCTGGGTGGCTGGATCCAAGCTTCTGAAAGATGTCAAGGGAGGTTTCAGGACAAGGTGAGACCAGGGAGCTGAACACAAAGCTGGATCAGGCAGATCAAGCTAATAGTCTGCCTGCAGCTGGTCCAATTGACAGTCAATCTGTGCCACAGCCATTTGAAACTTGGGCTCTCAGGCCCTGAATAATCATTAGTTTTCCTTACATTTTTGCTTTACTTTGAAAAGACACAAAAATTTAATATGATGTAGTATATATTATGAACCCATTGCCCATGGCATATGCCCATGTCTGAGCTTCCAGGGACTTGCATGTATATTTACTGCTTCCTTTAGCTTCTAGTGAAGGCACATCTCATATTTTGAGATTTCTGTAACTCCCTGCCTACAATAGAAAGGTATTGGATGCTAAGTAGTGTTAAATGTCCTGCATATGAAATAGAATGGTAACATATTATGTTAGCATATCTCTGGATATTCTTAAAATCTTTAAAATAAATGTTTACCTGTGTAAGAAAATCTAATTATGTGTGCTACAATTTCTAAGCATCTAGAACATTTCAGTAATTTGTATTATATAGTTGAGACATAATACAAATACATTTTCCTAGCAATCAATGTATGCTCTGACTTATATATGCTTTGTGAGCCTCAGACACCATGTATTAGTAGCAATATATTGTAGAGTTCCATTAGGATATTTTTTTTGTTCAAATAGCTATGATATTTAGTCTTTTTGAAATCCGAAGGCAGAAAACATAATAAGCTAACTACCAAAATTTAAATTTTAAAAAATATATATAAATAAATATTTTCAGTTTTTAGTGATATGTAGTAATTTGTCTTTTTATTAATGGATTTGAATGAAATGTGCAAACTAAATTAAAATCATGGAAATACATAATTAGGTTAATAATCTAGTGACAACTTCTTACCAGAGAAACAATAACATTTAATAGGATATGCTTTTTTCTTTCATAAGATGTTTTACAAGGTAAGAAATAAAGTTATAGATCTAATAACTGCAACTGAGTTGTCTTATGAGCTAATAGATAACAATCAACAAATGAAAATAAAAAGACAAAATATGCATCATAGAAAAATAGATGATGCCATCACCTATGAATGTGCATTATAGGTTATTGGAATGGCTTTAACACATTGAAGTTGGTCTAATAAAATTTCAAGAAGCAGTTTTGTTTCTAATTCGCATTTTTAAATTTCCTTTTTTACCCATTCACATGCATGCATTTTTGTAAATTTTTATAACCAAAGGTTCTCTAAATAAGCATATTTTATAAAAATAATCACATTGAGAATAGAAAGAGCTCTTTAAATATTATTACCTTGGTATATACAAAGTAAGTTTCAACTGGCAATTCAAAACCTTCTATGATCTATTCAGTTGAAATTAATTCCCTTCCTTTCCCTTCACGTTTCCACTAAACTTTGCTTCTACCTGTATTATCTGATTCAAATTTTCATTATATGATGCTGCTAATAATGAACTTTTAGTGATTTGCAAATTAAAGATTAGACAGGTTTGCAAATCAAAGATTAATTTGTTCAAGACCATACAGCTGATAAATAAGATATTAATACTAAGATTCAGTCCTGAAGAGTCAGACTTGAGTCTATAGTTTCCATTTCTATGCTATTGATAGATTATCTATTTTCTTCTCCGCATCATCAGTTTTTTTTGAAGGCTCGGCATTGATTTTATTTCATATTATAGCTTTTAAGACACTTAGGACCACAACGACCACCAAATGAGTAAAATTAAAAGAAAATATACCAAAAATTTTAGTACAGTTGTTGTATAGTGTGATAAGTACTGTATCTCATGCTTTTACAACTTTATGTTTTTAATATTCTATAATGAACAGAAGTTAGCATAGGGAAATAATTAAGAGTGGATGAATGAAACAAACATCCCTTTTAATTTTATTACAGTCTGTCACCTAAACCAGCACAGTCCAATGGAACTTCCTAATGTGAAAGAAATATTCTGTATTTATGCTGTCCAGTATGGTGCTTAGTAGCCACATTTGCCTTTTGAGCACTTGGTATGTTGCTAGTGTGATTGAGGAACCAATCTTTTAATTTTGATAATTTTAAATAATCACACATGGCTGTTGCACATGCAAGCACTTATTGGGCAATGCAGTTTAAGTTCTATATCAAAGCTCTTCAGTGTTTTCCTTATTGGCATGTGTGACAGCTCCTACTTACATGTGAGACACTCTCCCATAGATAAAGGCTGACAAGACGGTAAACTAGTGACTAAAAATTTAGATGCTGAGGTTACCTAAGTTTAAATCTTGACTGTGGTGCTTACTTAGTATGTTACTCTGAGAGTAGAGCTGACTTACCCTTAAATTGGGATGATTATTAAACTACACCATAGAACTGTTTTTAAAAAATATGTTATTGTGATATAATTTTGTATTTCAGACATTCAGAAAAGAGACAAGAATTATACATAGAATAACTGCATGAACTTCACTTAGAATCTCTATTTCTGAACTCTGTGTGTGTGTGTGTGTACACTTCATTATTTTCCTGAACTATGTGAAAGTAAGTTGCTGGCTTACTCCTTTTCTTTTAGATGACTTTTTTTCTAAAAACAAAGGCATTATCTAAAATAAATCAGGAAATTAACATTCACTAGTCTTAGTACTATTATCTACCCTACAGACTTTATTCAGATTTCATAGATTTCCCAATAATTTCTTATACAGCTAAAGAAAATATCATCTTATGCCTTGCATTTCATTTTCACATCCTTGAACTTCTTATTCTCAGTTTCTCAATCTTAATTTGTGTTTCATGACATAGACATTTTCTAAATAATGTAAGCCAGTTATTTTGTAAACAGTCTCTCAATTTAAGTTTGTCAAAGTTTTCTCACAATGAGATTTATTCCATGCCCTTTTGGTGGCAATACCACAGAAGTGATGATGTGTCTTTTTTAATGCTCCATATCAGAAGGTACATGATATCCATCACTCCATTATGGTGATGTTAACTTCAATCACTTTATCAATGCGTTAAGCTGGTGTCTATCAGAATAGTGTTTGCTAGTTAAGGTGATGTCTGCCAATAATTTCAGTGTATTTATTATTTTTTCCCTCTGTAATGAAAGGTATATTGGGGAAAGTTACTTTGAGAATAACTAAATACCCTATTGCTGCCTTGAATTTTTACCCACTTATTTTTGCAATTATTGATGATTCTTGTGTATATTCTTACAATGATTTCTAGAGATTTTCTAATTCCGTATGTTGTTTACTTTTATTAGTTGAGTTTCAACCTGAAAAATGATTTTTTTCTACCTAATTATTTATTGATATCCTGGCAGACTTGCATTATTCAATGGGTTTTGAATATCATTTTATCATTACATATATGTGAATATATGTATCTATATAGATAGACAGATATAGATCTATATTTCTGTGTATCTTTTCTTTGATGCTTAAATTGTCCGGGATTTGAACTAAGGGAGCTCCATCAAACTTGCTTGTATGTCCTTGTGATGTAATCACTAATTTCTGGCACAAGATGAGGTTTTATACTGTTCTTCTGCTTTTCCTCACTAGCCCTGGAATCAGTAATTTCACCAAAATTCCTTGATTTTTTTTTTTTTTTTGAGAAACAAAAATGTTTAGAAACCAAGATCATGAGGCTAGGTCTTCTTGCTGCTACTGAGTGTCATTGCTTCTAGGCCTTCTCAGCAGATAGCCTGAAAGTAGGTCAGAAATATTCATGAATATATAATTATCTATATAAATAAATACATATACAGGCATATATATTATATACATATATGAGTATATATGAGTATATGTATCACTACATATCTATGCCTATTTTTATGCCTATCTATATATCAAGCTATCCATCTTTTTTTTAAGTTATTTATTTTACTTTAGGTGCATACTGTATCTGGCATGGGGAGAAATGCCAGATCTAGCTATCCATCTTAAAAGTCCTAAATTCAAACTGACACCTCTAAAATCAACACCTTGGAGTTCATTCTATCTTCTGCCTTTCCATATTTGTAATCCCCTTCTCTAATTTAGCAAAACTTAGTTACCATTGGCCACAATTTATTTCCTTTATTTGTTCATCTTACAATATATAGAAACTAATTTCCAAATTGTTAATCTATGAATCTAAACAAGGAAGCTACTCACTAGAACTGAATATTTGTTCAGAGTTCTTGGTCTTCAGACTGATAGTACATCGTTCAAATAGTCAAAGTTCATAGAGTTCAAAAGTTAACTGAGCTCCCTCTATGCTGTGTGGCCATGTTATTCATTTGAAATATGACTCTGTTCACATTTTTGTTTTAGTATTTTATTCTAGGAGTTTTTTCCTTCCATGCTTATTGGTTCTCTGTTGTTTTTAAAGTAGGCATGTGAAACATTAAATATTCCCAAAAGTCAGAACTATACAAAAATTATACTCAAGAAAGTATTATTCCATCCTCCCTTTCTCCACAGAGCCATTTCAAAGAGTAAATAATATTTTAAATATTTAAATTTTGCGCTACCTGGCACATATTTATGTCTTAAAAAGTTTAATCTAGCTATTCATCTAACAATAGTACTTTTTCTAAGTTCAATTACACACTTACTAAGTACTACATATCTTTGTCTCAATTTATGAAACCAAATTGGAATGCAAATATGTGAACAAAACTCTTCTCAAATTTTGGTATTTTAACTCTTACTAGCAAAATATTATTTGTAATCTTTCTCACAATTGATCACAAAACAAACTATTATGTCTATTTCCCAGCTAAGAAATAATGGCTTATTTTATTCCTTAAAAAGTGGACCATGAATGCTGCATGTAGCATAAGCATAATGTTATTGCAGGAGCAATATAGGAAACATATCGGGGTCAGAACTCATTTAGCAGTGCCTTAAATGTGAAGAAAATAGCTGTAATTCTGCATAAATGTTATAATTGTCAGATTGCAGTGAAACAAATGAAGAGTCCTGAGGCACATCTGAAGAAATGAGCAGATTACATGCTTAACTAATTCTGGAAGATAAGGTTTCTAGATTAAGTCATGCTCTGCAAGAGAAACAAATAAAGCAAGTACTACATCATTAGAATCAAATTTATTTTAATGTATTTCTTTAAAGAAAAGCTTTGCTTCTGGAAATGTCTAACATTGCTATGTTTTCCTCATTAAGTCTTCTGTGCATACTTAACTAGTGATTCTAATATGTATACATTACTGTAGATATTCAATAAATATGTCAGAGAACAGATTTCTTCTCTTGGTTAAATGCTTGCAATAGTATTTCTGGATAAAATTTTAGTTATTTCCTATTTTGTGAATCATATATTCTTTTTTTTAAATTTTTTATTGCATTTTAGGTTTTGGGGTACATGTGCAGAACATGCAAGACAGTTGCATAGGTACACACATGGCAGTGTGTTTTGCTTCCTTTCTCCCCTTCACCCACATTTGGCATTTCTCCCCAGGCTATCCCTCCCCAGCTCCCCCACCACGCTGGCCCTCCCCTTTCCCCCCCAATAGACCCCTGTGTTTAGTACTCCCCTCCCTGTGTTCATGTGTTCTCATTTTTCATCACTCGCCTATGAGTGAGAATATGCGGTATTTCATTTTCTGTTCTTGAGTCAGTTTGCTGAGAATGATGTTCTCCAGCTTCATCCATGTCCCTACAAATGACACGAACTCATCATTTCTGATTGCTGTATAATATTCCATGGTGTATATGTGCCACATTTTCCCAATCCAGTCTATCATCAATGGACATTTGGGTTGGTTCCAGGTCTTTGCTATTGTAAACAGTGCTGCAATGAACATTCGTGTGCATGTGTCCTTATAGTAGAACGATTTATAATCCTTTGGATAGATACCCAGTAATGGGATTGCTGGGTCAAATGGAATTTCTATTTCTAAGGCCTTGAGGAATCGCCACACTGTCTTCCACAATGGTTGAACTAATTTATACTCCCACCAACAGTGTAAAAGTGTTCCCTTTTCTCCACATCCTCTCCAGCATCTGTTGTCTCCAGATTTTTTAATGATCGCCATTCTAACTGGCATGAGATGGTATCTCAGTGTGGTTTTGATTTGCATCTCTCTAATGACCAGTGATGATGAGCATTTTTTCATATGATTGTTGGCCTCATATATGTCTTCTTTCGTAAAGTGTCTGTTCATATCCTTTGCCCATTTTTGAATGGGCTTGTTTGTTTTTTTCCTGTAAATCTGTTTGAGTTCTTTGTAAATTCTGGATAACAGACCTTTGTCAGATGGGTAAACTGCAAAAATTTTTTCCCATTCTGTTGGTTGCCAATTCACTCTAGTGACTGTTTCTTTTGCTGTGCAGAAGCTGTGGAGTTTGATTAGGTCCCATTTGTCTATTTTGGCTTTTGTTGCCAATGCTTTTGGTGTTTTGTTCACGAAGTCCTTGCCTACTCCTATGTCCTGGATCGTTTGCCTAGATTTTCTTCTAGGGTTTTTATGGTGCCAGGTCTTATGTTTAAGTCTTTAATCCATCTGGAGTTAATTGTAGTGTAAGGTGTCAGGAAGGGGTCCAGTTTCTGCTTTCTGCAAATGGCTAGCATCACATATTCTTAATAAAGTATCTTTTTACTTGTTTTTTGAGCATGTATAAAAGTTATTTAATATAAGAAATTTCAAAACATTTAATTTTATTTTGATCTCATAACAGAAACAGAATTTAAAAAAAGAAGTATATTAGAGAATCCTTGAATGACATAACAACCATAAATCTTAATCAAATAAAGATGATACATCAAGATCAAAATGTAAAATCCATATAAGTATCACTAGCATGACAATATTTCTAAGAGATGGTTACTTTTATATATACTCTCTATATTCTTAATAGTATATAGAAACATTTTCTTGTCCATATCTTAATAGCAGGGTGAACTTAGAATTAAGTTATGAGTTGCATACATTCAAATGTTAATTTGAGTGCACCTTTGGTGTATTTTATATTTCAAGTTGAAGGAAAATTTTAATTCTGTAACAAATATCTTAGAAGATGCTTATTCATATATCCAGAGACTTTAATAGATATCCAGTTTTACCAAGAATTTTTGTAAAGGAATATGCAGATGCTTCATGATTGGTTAGTACCCATCTTTCACATTTCTGAGGTCTCATCTTCTAAATGAGGTAAATTCAATAACATTCCCCAGCTGTACCACCTCAGGATCCAAGTCCTCTCCATGCTGTGGCCAGGGCTTCCAAAGTTCCTCATTCCTCACATTACCACTCCTCTTTAAGATCTCCTTCTTTCCAGATTTTTCATACAACCGTTTTATACCCACCTCTGTCCTTGATGTTGGAGGGGTAAGTGCAACTGCCAAACATTGTCACCAGATGTGTATGAAGTCCAACCTCTTACTGAACCCCAGATTTCCTTGGGCTGTTTTGAACACCCAATCTTCGTGTGAGATTATTTTTATGAAAATTTGGTTTCAGCTTTCTAAACAATCGAACTGTAAATTTTACTGTAAGATTACTGTGGGTCTTTTTTAAAATTTTGTGTCTTCCATGCATTGTGAGATATGTCCCATTCTGCAACCTTTGACCATGGAATCAAGCCTAAGTTTTTATGATGCTTTTTGAAATTACATGTGCCTTGAGTTTGTTTTTAACTAATATTCACCCACCCGCCTTGTTGTCTAAATGAAGGGGAAATTATCCTAACAGCTTTATTTTCCTTCTTCAGAAGGAATTGATAGCATGGTAAGGAAAATAAATGTATTAGCTTTTCCATATGGCAAGGAAAAAAAATGTATTAGCTTTTATTCCAATAAGATTTCCAGTAGCTATCAGGATAATTTAAGGCTTCTGTTGCTACAATTGCTAGCCTTTCTCTCATCTGGTTTTGAAATTATCATTAGGAATAAAGCATGTATACTTTCTCCTAGCTAGCTGTCTATAGCACAGTGTTAAATATACCTTTAACACGATGCTTGTTTTCATTTGTTACTTCATTCTACTAATTTTCCCTATTCGTTCACCCAAAAATCTATGGTTTCCACCATATTTTGTTTTTCATATTTCTCCCCATGTTCATGTACTGGAATTTGACAGTATGCACTTGAGCTTGAAATAAATAATAGTAATTGACACAATGTAAGAAATATTCTGCTATTACAGGATGGAGAGAGAAATAACTTAGACATAATTTGTAACAATAATAAACGTTTTGAATATTTTTTCTTCTTGGCTGACTTCATTAGTAACTATCATAGAAGCATTTGACACTTCATTTTAAAGTATAGGAGTCCCCATTATTCTCCAGGGGATATGTTTGAAGACCCCCAGTGGATGCCTGGAACTGCAGATAGTACTGAACCCAATCGCTGTCAATCAGTACACATTTCTGTTCATCTTCCAACTACAACTTTAATACTTCTTCTACCTTAAGTAAGCACTTATCATGTGTTCTAGCCATAATTTTATAGTGAAGTATGACAACAAAGCTTGCACATTTGTTTTCCTTCTTCATGATTTCATGAATAGAAAATGCATTCTTACCATAGACCTTAGCAACTTCAGCATATTTTTTTTCTGTTTCCTTAAGTGAAGAATTTTCACCTTTTCCCTTAAAGGAAGCACTCCCAGCTTCTGTTTGGCATATCCAAATTCTCACCAACATTACTCTTGTGCGTTGGGCCATTACGAAGTTAAATAAGGGTTCCTTGAACACATGCACTGTGATATCACAGACAGTCAATCTGAGAACAGAGATGGATTCTAAGTGACTCCTGAGCAGGTAGTGTGGACAGCATGGATACACCGGACAAAGAGATAATTCATTTCCTGGGCCTGTCGGAGCAGAATGGCATGAGATTTCATCAACTACTCAGAATGATATGCAACTGAAAATTTAAGAAGTGTTTATTTCTGAAATTCTTTATTTGATGTTTTCAAACTGCACATTGACCACAGATAACTAAAGGCATGCAAAGCAACACCTTGAACAAGCGGGAAATGCTATATAGATATCTGAACCATACTCAATTGGGGATAATTTACATAAGATACACAGCATACGTATATCTGTATAAACAGCACAGGTTTCACTGTGAAAATCTTCTTAAACATGAACATAAGATTGTTAACTAAAAAAATGGTGGTAGAAAATTATATATAGTTTTATTTTATGTCTTAAATAATAATCAGGAAATTGGGATAAATATACTAAAAGTTATCAGCTGCTGGGTGTAGTGGCTCATGCCTGTAATCCTAGCACTTTGGGAGGCAGAGGTGGGAGGTCAGGAGTTTGAGACCAGCTTGGCCAACATGGTGAAACACCATCTCTACTAAAAATACAAAAATTAGCCAGGTATAGTGGTACATGCTGGTAGTCTCAGCCACTCGGGAAGCTGAGGCAGGAGATTCCTTGAACCTGGGAGGTGGAGGTTGCAGTAAGTGGAGATCATGCCACTGCAGTCCAGCCTGGGCGACAGAGTGAGACTCTATCTCAAAAAAAAAAAGTTATTAGCAGCAATTAGTTTTATAAAGATAGGAAGAATCTTTATTCAGTAATTTTATTTCTAACTTCACAATTTATGTAGTGTTTGAATGATTTACAGTTAGCAATTATTACCTAAGTAGGAAAAGAAAGATATTTTCAAAAGACAAACAATTTTAAAAAGCCAAATGATGTAATGGAAGTTGTGGAATTTACAGTCAGAAAATGTAGCAGCCATCTAACCATGTGACTTAGTAGATGTAATTTATTTCTTATGAGCCTCAGTATTCTTATCTGTAAAAGATGATTAATAATTACCAACCTAAAAGTTTGCTCTGCAAGCAAAATATGGTAAATGCAAACTGCAAATAGCAAGATACATCTTCTAGTTTTGTATGTGTAATTTTATACTGACTTGTAGATACTTATAATTCAGAAATAATGTGGTAGGGAGGGGTGGTACTGAGTAGGCCCATTTGTAAAATGATAATAACAAAATTCAATAAAGAAAGCTCATGTTTCTGTGAAGTGGGCTTTTTTAAATTATGCAAATAAGTGAGGTCATAAGAGGACAGATGGGAGGAAGAGATATGGAGAAAGAGGAGCTGTTGATCAAGGGATAAAGTTTCAGTTAAACTGGAGGAATAAGTTTTAGTAATCTATTGCACTGCATAGTGACTACAGATAATAATAATGTACAATATATTTCAATATTGCTTATAATAGATTTTAATGTCTTCACCACAAAAAAATCAGTTGATGAGGTGATGAATACATTAATTAGACTGGCTAAATTTTCCTGCAATGTATCATTGGATGAAAACATCATATTGTACTCTATAAATACATACAATTATTAATTATCACTTAAAAATAGATTAGTGGAAAAAGAAAGCTTATGTTGAAAATTGAAGGCAGAATGGGAAGGAAAAATACAATGCAAATATACCGTAAAATATTTTCAATCAACGTAAAATAGCTATTTAGTGATGGAAATAAGGGGAAGGAAAATTGAAGAAAAAGTAACATAGTAAACAAAAATGTCAAAAGATGGGAAAAAAAAATAGGTAGAGCTAATGACTCAGAAACTTTTAGAAATGGCACCAAGCTGTGAAGCCCAAGAATGGTCATTTGATTTGGAAAGGATGATGGAGGTCTCTATCACTTTTGTAGATAGATAATGACAGGATTAAAATATTTTTAAAGACTGTCTTAGTTATGCTACATAGTTGGAGGTTGGGAAGTGGTGAAAACTTAAACATAATCAAGCGATACAAGCAAAATTTGATCTAATGAATGTAATGCACCTCTTCATGGCTTCAGGTAACAGTGAGCAACAGATATAAGCTAAACTTTAGAGTAAGATAGAGATTTGTAATCTTGTGCAAATTGCTTTTCTTTCTTCAGCCTCATTTTCCTCATCTGTTTAATGAAGTTAAAGATAATAACTATTCCATAAGGCTGTCAGAAGGAAATAATGTGGTGCAATACTTAAGACTGAATAAATGGTAAATGTTAGAATTGGAAAATTCTCCAGTCATTGTGCATCACTGATTTAAGAAGTTAAATATGCAGGCTGGGTGTGGTGGTTCACACCTGAAATCCTACCATTTTGGGAGGCAGAGGCAAGCAGATCACCTGAGGTCAGGAGTTTGGGACCATCCTGGCCGAGTTGGTGAAACTCTATCTCTACTAAAAATACAAAAAAATTACTAGCCGGGATTGGTGGTGGGTGCTGTAAACCAGGAAGTTACCGGGAAGGCTGAGGCAGGAGAATGGCTTGAACCCAACAGGCGGATGTTGCAGTGAGCTGAGATCTCACCTTTGCACTTCAGCCCAAGCAATAAGAGTGAAATTCTGAAAGAAGAAGGAAGGAAGGAAGGAAGGAAGGAAGGAAGGAAGGAAGGAAGGAAGGGAGGGAGGGAGGGAGGGAGGGAGGGAGGGAGGGAGGGAGGGAGGGAGGGAGGGAAAGGGAGAAAGGAGAGGAAGGGAGGAAGGGAGGAAGGGAGAAAAGAAAGAAAGTTAAATATTCAGAGACCTTCCTTATGCCCATAGAACTCAGACGTTAATTCACATCTTGAGAATCCAAATTGATTACTTAGAACTGAGTGAACAAGTGTGTAGGCATGATGTAGATTTATCTGTTTCTCTCTCAGCAGTTATTTTAACAATTTTGCTTTGAGACCTCTAACAGACTTTCTGGAGCTGCCCTACCAGCTGCTATTGTTCTGTGCCCCTTGCTGGCAAGTACTGTCTTTCAATAGAGATGAGCCAATTTATTTGATGCTGCCTCTGGAGAAGAGAAAGGCCCTTTGGGTATAAAGTGTGCCTGTCATGCAGATGACTTCTCTAATCTAATGAGGTAGAGAGCTGAGCAGTCAGGAGAGGATGGAGTGTTGGTAGAAGCAGAGTCTGTTCTCTGCACCGACTTCTCCCATCTATATATGAATAGCTAGTACGAGAGCAAATTTCTAAAATTTGACATGACTTAACAAGGATGACTATCCTAGAGACAGTCATATCTGAGTGTGTGCATGGCTGGTATATCAGGGCAGTCTGTTTAGACGGCCATTTTTCTCTACTACAAGGTGCGTTTTCTTTTTATTCTTCGTGACAGTTTGGCTTATAAATTCTTCCCTTATTGGTGCAATTGTGAGAGACTAAATTTCATTCTTCCCCTAAATCTGTAACATCTTTAGAATATAATCCGAATATCCAAATTTAGGTTTTTGGTTTGGTTTTGTTTAATTAATTTTATTTAACCATAAATGCTTCTTTGATGAGAAACCAATTGTAGCTTGTACAATAACCTGATATTGGTGATGAAGAAGACATATGTCTGCTGCCTTAATGCTTTCTGTGCCTCAGTTTTCTCATGCATATAAGTGGGAAATACATCACTATCTTTGATCTCATGGGATTATATTCAGTGACAATTATATTTGTTCTAAGACACTTGAAATGTTATTTCTGCCTTCAAAATTATCTAATGTCACATAAAAATGGAAATTTTGAAAGATGCTATTGCAATGAGCTGTCAGTTTAAAATACTTGGATTTGGACTTTATTGAAAGATTAAAACCCAGTTTAGGTTTTCTATGTGAAATGCTTAAAATTTGTGTAAATATTAACATCACAAGGAAATCATATTCTATTTAATTTTATAGCCATCATTTATTTTTTATCTGATGTTCTTCATAATTTCCAATTGCCTTCAGGGAACAATATGCAAACTCTTCAAGAACTCATTTAACTCATATCAATTTGTACCAATAAAAATCAAAGCTTCTATAGTATTATGCAAATATTTTATTCACTTGAATAAGAGGGAGTCCATTCAATTCTACTAAGTCAGTTCTTGTATTAAAATAATTATTCATTTTATTTTATCATTTCAATTATAGGCACATAAACTTATATCTTTTCTCAAACGTAAGATCTCAGAACGTCTTACTTTCATACAAGAAATTGATGCTCTAAATCAAGCAAATTTCTATAACCTTACGATGTCTAAAATTATAAAGGTTATTGGACATCACTCCTGGTATCCTTGGAAATATTTGTTTGATTTTGAAGAAAGCCTCTAAGCAGTCAAGTTGAGTAATATTTTTAACTTACTTTTCTCTACTTTGAAAGAGTGCACCTGGGAAGAAATATCTAGGGCATGGATATTTCCTCATCTCTCTTTATCATTTTCTTTCTACTCTGTCGGTCTGCATATGGTTAGATGAATCTGTGTGTCTAATATTAGAGCAATCTTGACCCTAGTGTATCAACTTCTGTGAGCCTGGCTTGTCTGAAATGAATTGTTGGCTGAGTTATAGAGACTCTAAGAAACTCTTACTAGAAGAAGGAAGCCAAGTGGGCAAGTGAAGCGGTCAAAAAAGGAGCTAGAACTTACTAAATAAACATTTTAGTGTGTACTATCAATATAAAACTAACTCAGAACCATTGTTATGGCTTCTCTATTCTTGAATTTAGTGATAAAAATAATTTGATTTTGCCTTAAATGTAATGTTCTATTTCTTAAGGTCCTGTTTATCAAGCTCCCATTTATTTTCACTCTAAACTGCTTGTCAAGCTCAAGACCATTTAAAAAAAAATAACATTTTGCTAGTACACTTTATTAATAACCATCTCATTTAAATGGATATATATGTCAGGTGCGCTCAAATTTGTTTCAGATCACCTTGTATACTATCTGTTTTAGTATTAGTTTAATAATTTTTTATAATTCATCATAAACTTCCATCACAGATATTAGCATGAAATCTACAGGGCAGTTTTTTTTTTATAAGTCCTTGTTTTACCTCATCAAGAGAGATATAAAGAGTGAGAGAGAGTGATGTGGGGTAGAATCTGATAAGATTTAGATTTAAGGGAATATGTCTGTTTTATGTGTTTGCTTGGTTCTTTCCAGAAACATAGGAAACTCATTAGGGGAAATTGAATATAATGTTCTGTATTAAGGGATGTAGTTTATACACCTTTTTGGTCAATACAGTTATTCCCTTTATTCAGGGGGATATGTTCCAAGACCCCCAGTGGATGCCTGAAATCATGGATAGTAGCAAAACAGTATATACACTGTTTTACACACACACACACAAACACCACACACGCACACCTGTTGATATGATTTGGCTGTGTCCCATCCAAATATCACCTTGAATAATCCCTACGTGTCAAGGACGGGGCCAGGTGGAGATAATTGAATCAGGGGGTGGATCACTTGAGTCAAGAAGTTCAGATCAGCTGAGCAACAGGGCAAAACCCCATTTCTACAAAAAGGTATATAATTAGCCAGGTGTGCTGGTGCACACCTGTAGTCTCAGCTACCTGGGAAGCTGAGATGGGAAGACCACCTGAGTCTGTGGGGTTGAGGCTGCAGTGAGCCGTGATTGTCCCATTGCACTCCAGCCTGGATGACAGAGCAAGACCCTGTCTCAAAAAAACAAACAAAATAACAACAGCAAAAACGCTTGTCTTATATCATGTCTGGAATTGAAAACACCTGCCAAGTGGTCAAAAACTGGATTAATTGCCTACGTGGAATATAAAAAAAAAAAGAAGTTTGAAGTGAAAAATCTGGAGCAAAATATTCAGATTAAAATAAAATGTGAGCTGTTTTTTGAAAATGATACACTGAAATTTACTAAACAAATAAGTCAAGGCTCTCTCTGAATAATGTGGCATATAATCTTTGTCTTTAGAAAGTGGTAGAAGCATGGGTATGGCTGCACAGCCTCCACATCCTCTGCAGGTAGATGAAATCTTGAATTTAGGAATTCCAGCTGGTCATGCTCTCTGCCCTTAGAGAAAAGGTATTACGTGTTGGTAACTGGAGTATAAAAAAACAAAGCCCAGATTTTGTCTTGTACTCCACAGAAATCATGCCTTGCCCAAATCTATAATGGGCTGAATTCATTTCCAACGAATAAAATGCAAAAACATGGAAAAGACTAAAATTGAAACTGTGATAATATAAAAGATTTAAGTTGTGAGGATAGTACATCCTGGACCTAGAGAATTTTGAATCTCTCTTTGGACAGGTGGGCAACTATAGGAAGCAAGTAGGTGTCTAGAGATGGTTGCAGAGACATCCCATCCCCTGGATGGCATTGATTGCATTTTTATGAAGGTTGCTCTTAAAATCAAAGCAGACACTCTGCTGAGAGGGCTCTGAGAGGTTAGTTCTGGGTTTCATTGATTCAGTTAATCATTTATTCAATTAATAAATTTTGAGCTCCTGTTGTGAGTCAGGCAGTATGCAAGGCCCTGTTGCTACAATATAGGCATAGTTCATGTTTTCAGCAAACGACATTTTACTGCTTTGGTAAAAATAACAATTCATCAGAAGAAAGGCTATGTGCTAAGCTACAGAGCATAACAGAACTCAGACCCCTCCAAAAAGGAATATGAATATACATGAATGAATACGGATACCCTTACAAGTATGGGTTCAGGTTGGATAAAGAAAACTATGGGATTAGATGCCCTTGCTTTATGCTGAGAACTAAGAAAAACAAAAACCTTTCGTGTTAATCCTCTCTAAGGTAAACATGCTTTTATATTCTGCTTTTTATTTTCCATTTGCCAATGAAAGGCATTTAGATAGCAGGTAAAAGAAGTCTATATAAATTAAACAAAAAAGGAAATTCTTCCTAGGTTACTAAGTATTTAGAGCTACAAACATATATAAAAACTAAAAAAATTGTTGTAAAGCCATTTGAAAGGGAGTATACTTATCTGTAGCCACCTAAGTTATACTGTAGGGCAGAGTAAGCCTATTTGATCATATAATCTTGAAACCAGAATCATGTTAGCCTCACAAAATATTTCCAAGTATGAAGAGTTAATGTTTTTTGATACAACAAAGGAGAGACATAACAATCTTAAATCCAAGGCAAGCATTTAGATATAAAATTTTTAAAAGCTTAAAGAAAGTTATCTTATTATAACAAAATCAATTATTGAGACCCACTGTATTTATGTCACTTCTTTTAGAGTTACATAGAAATTTTAAGCTTTGTCTACAAATAATTACAATTTAAAAGAAAAATTTCAGTGTAGGAAAGGTTAACCAAAGGAAAGATCCTATCATATTTGGGAATGTTTGCTTAGATAAGGACATAGTATTTATTGTTTCCTCATCTGTCATATGGTGGTTTAATTAGCATTATCTCTAAGTTTCCAGGTAACTTGAACACTGTGATTCTTAAACTCTAAGGAATCAGAATTCAAATGAGGACTTGTGTGCTTGCTACCATATAATTGAAAAGTTAAACCTTGGTTATTTACTGTTTCTTAAATCATTATATATATGTTACGACTTTTAAGCAGCTTTTAGTATAACTCTTGTTGATTGACTTTGTAGGTATGCCTGTTTATTTTTTTTATTTATTCTTTAAATTGAGGATTTATAGGTAATTAGGAGGTAAGATTAATTATAAATTTTCCTTAAAAAGCCTACTTTTATGTTCACTAAATAATTAAAAAATGCATGTTCTTTATTTCTTAGTATATGTAGACTGTATTTTTCTGACTTTAATGCAGTTTGGCAATTTTTTATGAACAAGCAAGGAACACTTTATTCAAGACTATTGCAATAAGAAAAAAAGGCCAGAATTCAGTCTGAGCTCAACTCCACTAAATAAAAGGCAGATATGTTCTTAAGAGCTGTGCTAGGGGAATGTTAGACCATATGTGTTTGTAAATTGTCTTTACCAAATGGAAAGGAAAATTTTCTTATATCTTCCAGTCAAGGGTCGAGGGATGGCTTTACCGCTTGGAGCAAGGTACTCCTGAAAGTTAGGCTCCTACCCTCCAAAAGACAGAGGAATAGGAGCTCCGTCTTCTTGATGACTACATTTCAAAAGGATGGCTCCCAGGTTCTTGAGAAAGATATTTCTGGGTTGTAACACTGACAAGAAGCTTTTTAAAAAAAGATTTACATTTCAAAAGGAGGAAAGATTTTGCAATTACAAGTTTTCTAAAGCAAATACTCTAAGAAAAAAAGAGTTCAAGGGCCAGATTAATGAAATAGACTGCCTAAAATTTAATGGAGCTGAGGGGAATATTTAGTCCAACTCTGCCAATATATTATGCTGTAATTTAACTTTTTTTAAGGTTCTGTGATTTTGGACCTTCTGGATATGACTCATTGGACTCTTGGAGGTGGGGGGAAAGTAGGGACGATGCTTTGACTACTCTCCTTTACTTCTGCTGTCCACTATTTATTTCTAGAGAATTTTTTGTGGTCTTCAAATTCTTTTAGTTGAGTCAAAATTAAATATTTATTCTGGTAACAAAAAATGAAAATTATCATTGAAACACAATCATTAATCGTATTTTTAGTACTTTTTTAAGAACATAATCATGATGGCGATTAAAAAAGGGCAGTGGTTATATTACAAAGATTAATAAATTCAAAAGTAAGTCATGATAAGCAACTAGTTAAACAGAATAGCCATATTCTCATATTAGCTGCTTCTTACCTTCCAATCGAAGTAAAAAGAGAAAGGGTGTTTATATCATGTATATTAAGAAGACTGTGATCATTAAAAATTCTTTTTTTTCTTGAAAATCTTCTCAACACAAAGCCACAGTTTCTGGAAAATTCTATAGTGTGCTATAATGCTGAAAGTGATTCAGAATAAAGTTGCTCATAAAATGTCAGTAAGAAAAGCTAACTAGAAAATTTTTATTTCTCTGAAAGCCAGAGCTCTCTAATATCTACTTTTGGAATGCTGCTTAGGGTAATTAGGTATGATTTTCCAGTTACTTGGGGATGAGCAGATGTGACTGGTATTGCTGAGATCCTAATTTTATACTGCTAATGTGAAGCTTACCGAACAAAGGAATGTGAAGGTGAGATAGTTAACAGTCAATGTAAAGATCGGAAACTGTGAGTCTTCAAACTATATTTAAAATAATTATAACTAGGGCTAAAAATAATTTTTGCATTTCTCTTTTTTCTTCTTTCTTAGTTTCCATCAACCATTCTCATAGCACCTGAATTCTCAGGGCACTGCCTCTCCCTTTCCACCCTTTTCCTTCTATTTCTTTCTCTTTTAACACAGATTTTCTCCAGGAAAATAGGACACAGAAAGAACATCTACCTTCAAACAGCCATCAGCGAGTAAGTCCTGATCATGCCAGTACTCAGTAAGCCATGTCTGACAACTCACCCTTTCCTCGGAGTTTAATAGGATAAAGCTAGTAGCAGAATAGAAATTGAGAAATGTGGCTCTACTGATAAGGAAACCTTGTCATAAAGTATGAATTAGCAGCAGTTGAGCAGATTTACTTCAGGAGTGTTTCATTGCTGTTATATTGCCTGTTTTATCGTTTGGCTTCTATGGACATATTATCTGAGATAATGACTTTCAATCTATTTGCACAGGTGCAAGTAAAAAGGTCCTAAAATGGACACACAAACTCACACACATACACACATCGAAGCATACTAAATTATAGTAACAAATAATTCATCAATAAAGTAAACATTATAAAGTCTTGTGACTCGTCATTCATGATTTACTCATCACACAAATTTAAAAATAATTTTGAAATAAGTTGACAGATTGGACCAGAGGACAAATCTAGGCTATCCAGGAAGTCTAACTCTGTACAGTAACACTAAAGGAACAGCTGTTGTCTTGAGTAGCTCACACACAGGCTGCTTTTATAGACCCTAACGAGGACAAAACCAATCAGCAGATTAGAAATTGCCAGAAATCAGAGACTCTCTGCTTAAGAATCATTAAAGGTTTTGGCTAATGCTATTCTTTGTTCATCTAAAGATTTATGGAATGAGTGTCTTATGTATAAACATCTGCTTCTTCAGGGAAGCATCTATCATGCAGCCACCAAATAACATGACAGATGGTACCATGTGCATTTTAAAAGTCTTAAGATCTGTGGTATTGCTCAAGTTCCACTGCAGATTAAAACTTTTAATCAGGTAGGTTTTTTTTTAATAAAATAAACCTATCTCATAAAATGAACAGTTGAATAGTTTAATGTAAAAGAAAGCATTTCAAAGGATATTTCATTTAAATGCAAATGTGGACTATGAGTTATTAAAGAGAATGGAGCATTTCATATTCTTGTTTTTCTAGACTCCTGGGATCAAAGTCACCTTTTGAACTTGCAAAGTAAGCTTCTAAACTTATATCTTACTGTTAGGATTTAAGTTCCTTGTTTTCACTATTAAAAGACAAATGCTACCTGAAGCTTTATCTGCAGCATTAATTGTCCCGTAAAGGCAAGGGAACTGAATTAAGAGGGGAAAGGGTAGGACTCTAGAACATTTAGGTCATGGCTTTGGAATCCGAGCTCTCAGCAGTTTCATGCTTTGTGGATAATTAAAATCGATACGAAATAATTACAGAACTAGAAGGATCTCCAGATACCTAATCCAGTCCCTTGTCTCCAGTAGAAACTAGCTCTAGTCTAAACTAACTTCTGCACAGACACTCGGGTTGTGTGAGAGAAGTTGGGACTCCAGATTCATTTTCCGCACTTACCAAGAATATTGCAAATGTTTCTTGGTAACCAGTGTTCAAAAAGAGATTATGGTTTTTATGAGCATGACACTGGTATCATGAAACTATCTTCTACAGTCTCAAGATAAGTAATGGAAGGCAGTGATGGCCAAAATAAGATTCATCTCTCACATTACATTTGCAGAGATATTAGGGTTTCTGACAATGCCCCATCTGCTAGGTTGTCTTGTCATTTTTTGTGGATCTTATATCTTAAAAGTTCAGATCAGGTGCTACTTTCTCCATGAAGCTTACCAATCTCAATTCTCACTGGTTATTTTATTTTTGGTTCCTTTATTTAATAATGCTTTAGGATATATACATAACCCTATAGTAAAACTATAAATGACCATATAAAGCAGCATTTGCCATCTCTCTACTTAGATGAGATGTGCTTGAATGCTAGTTCCCAAAGCCTAACACAATACTCTTTACTTAGTCACTACTCAAAAAATGCTGGTTGATGACTTTTTTTTCTAAATCTGGTTGAAATTAATTCTCTTTATTATTCTGTTCTCAGGGAAGATGAGGACAAGAATGAGAAGTATTGAGTCTCCTGGTTTCAATTCTGTATTCCAACATTGTATTTTTCTTTATACCATTTCTAAGGCTCCTTTTTGTTATGAACTCAAACATTAGAACAGAGTGAAACAAATATTTCCAAATTCCATTAATATTCCATTTCTTTAAGTGCTTTTAAAGAAGCAGGGTCTTGCTCTATTGCCCAGGCTATAGTGCAGTGGTGCAATCGACTTGCTGCAGCCTCAAACTCCTGGGCTCAAATAATCTTCCTGCTTCATCCTCCTGAGTAGCTGGGACAACAGGTGCCTGCTGCCATGAACAGCTAATTAAAAAAAAAAAAAAAGTTTGTAGAGATGGGGCTATGTTGCTTGGGCTGGTCTTGAACTCTTGGTTTGAAGCATCCTCCTGCCTCAGGCCCCCAAAGTGCTGGGATTACCAGCATGAACCACTGCACCGGGCCACTTTAAGTAAAATTTAATGTGACCATATTACTTTGCAACAAAAGTTTCTGGATGATTCCTTGGACTTTAATTTATTTTTAGATACACTTTCTTCCTAAACAAAAGGGCCATGGTTATTGAAGTATTTTGTAATTTTGTAAACTAGTAGAATACAAAATGCCTAAGGTAATGTGTCAAGTTAGATTAGTGGACTGGACCAACAATACTTTCTGTTTCAGAAAGGTCAACATTGAAAATGTATGTGTGTCTGCATTACTGAATTGAATTGGCGAGTTGAATATTTAATTGTGTGCTATGTGAGAATAACTGCAGTGAGATACATATCATTTAAAACATTTCTTAATAGAATCTACACACACACAAATACACATATACTATGTAACACTTTAGAAGAAAGAGATGGATCGTTTTTATTGTTAGAGAAGGTCTTAATAAAATTTTATATATTACGTCTACTTTTCAAAATAGAAGAAAGCTTCGCAAAAATAGAAAACAGATTTTAATCAAGAGTTAACGTTAGACAGCCATATGGAACTGCATCCTATTTCACTGTCTTGCCATCCTTGACTACTGTTCAAAATGAAAGACTCCTATTACAGGAAATGTTTCCCATTGATTATTTCTACAACCAACAGTCTCCGCCATCATTTTTCCATATTCTCCGACTTGCATCTTACATTTCTTTACAAATGCTTCTTCTTCCTCCTTGAGCTAATAGACACATGATTAGTTCATCTGCCAAAAACTCAAGACATCCCAGATGGAGGCTATTCATCATTACACCAAGTGGGGCTGAAAAGAGAGGAGAGGGCTGAACACAGAGATGACGTCCTCCTCAGTTTCCACTGCCGTTCAAGGACCATCACTTTCCTCTCATGGAAAACCTTTCCTCTGCACGCACATCCCAGCACTGTCTTCTAATCACTGAGGACACTGAAATCTGGCTTACCATTTTCATTTTAGCCTCTTTTGTACAACTTTAGTGTCTTTGTGGAGAACCCTTCAATATGCCAACCTCCTCTACTGACATTCCATTCAGCAAACATCAAAACTAAGGTCCAAAGAAAAGAATTCACCTTTATTTGATTCCTTATTAAAATCTCTCTCTTTCTCCATTCAGGCTTTATAGCCTTTAACCCTTTCTGTCCTTTAAAATTATCCATTTAATCTTCCAGAAGCACCACATTATTGCAGACAACGACTGCTTCCCATTATCACATGTCCAGTCTTCTTATCCTGGAATTCAGTTAGCTTCAAAATTGGTTCTTAATCACTGTCTCCAGACATTTCTTTAATTACTTGCATGAGATTATAACTCCAAACATGCCTAGCTTTCCAGACTCCAAATCTTTCTCATGTTCTCTTCCATATTTTCAATTCTCTTCCTCCCCCACCACCCTGAATAAGTATTCCTTTTAAAACCCACATTTCCAGGCGTTCCATGACATTTCCATTCGAAAGTGTTCATGTCCTTCTCTAAACTTCTACAGAATTGTGTCCCACTGTCTGAAAGCATTTACTTTCCTGCTTTGTGGTTAACCATATATTTATCTAAGTCTCCTTAACCACCTGGAAGATAGAACCAGCTTACTGTATTAGTAAAATAGGATATTAGTTCAGTTTCTGCTTCTAATTAGTGTTTCTGACTTATCTCTTCACTTGTATGAACTACAGTTGTAAAATTTATCATGCAAGGATACTGGTTACAGTGCTTTGAGTTCTGTATGTGTTCTATGAAATCATCAGGAAACCGGACCAGGGCTTTCTTTCCTATGTTTATTTTTTCCACATCACTCTCTGTGTAGTAGCCTAATAACAGTAGATATTCAATAAGTGTTCATTGACTAAGAAGAAGGTATTTACTAAGTTCCTTTGTATAGAGCACAATAATTTATAAGGAGTTTCTAATCTATTCAAGTGGCTGGTTCTTCAGTAATCTACTACTTCTTTTATCCCATTTGTGGTTGGGATTTCTCATGGAGCCTCATTGTGTTCAGCTGTTCTTGCATTGCTGTAAAGAAGAACCTGATAGTGGGTAATTTATTTAAAAAAAAAGAATGTAATAGGTTCATGGTCCTGCAGACTTTATGAAAAGCATGGTTTTGGCATCTGCTCAGCTTCTAGGGAGGCTTCAGGAAGCTTACAATCATGGCAGAATGCAAAGGGGAAGCAGGCACCTCAACTGGCCACAGCAGGGGCAAGAGGTGAGGGGTGAAGGAGGTGCCACATGCTTTTAAACAAATGGATTTCTTGAGAATTCATTCACTAGCTTGAGGACAGTACCAAGGGTATGGTGCTAAGCCATTCATAAGAGATCTGCCTCCATGGTTCAATCATCTCCCACCGGGCCCCCTCTCAGATACTGGGAATTACAATTTAACATAAGATTTGCCAGGGACATATATTGAAACTATATCACCCATCTCACAGACCACAGCTTCAGCCTATGGCAAATACTAAAACTAGTAGAAAAAGCACGGCATGTCAGATTTGGCAAAACAGATTTTTAAGTAATAGTGACAAGTCATACCATGTTACAACGCCATGGTTGCTTTGAAAATACTTTGCAAAACTTCTCAACTACAATTCATCATATAGCTCTTGTACCTTGTGACTATTTCTCTAATAAAATGACATAAAATTGGTACTATTACTCACCACTGCCAAGGCTCCATCACATGATTCATCTTGCTTGAACCTTACTTACTAGGTCAGAAGTTATAACTTCTTTCTGCTGACTTGGTTGCCTATCATGACTAATTTTGCATAATTATATAGATGTTTCTTTAAAGGATGATATCTTGTAAACATTGCAATTTGTATTTTTCAGAAGCTTATACCTTTTTGGTTGTATGTACTGATAAATAATATTTAAAATTAGTTTATTCTTATAAAGATTTCAGAATTTTAAAATCTCTGAGAAGCAATATAAGCTAAAAGATGCTTAATGTTCAGTGTAGCTGAAATATGTCATATACTTAGAGGAAGGTTTTTCTTTTTAAACAGTTTAATAATGGTAAATTTGGCAAGTACCATACCACCCCCCTTTTTGCCGTGTATAGTACAAGAGTGGTGATAATGTTAGCTATTAGAGATACTGATTTTTTTACATTTGTCCTGGAAATAAAGGCTGAGTAAAAGATGAAAATATTTCTTATAAATAAGTTACTACAAACAGTGTAGTTTTTATTTAAAAAGTAAAAAAAAGCTTCTAACTCAGCCTCAGGACATTTATTTTATTTGTGTACCATCTAATATTTGTTTTGTTTTTTTAATTTTTACATTTTTAAATTTTATTTTTTTAATAATATTTCTTTGTTTCTTTCTTTTTTTTATAAAGATGGGATTTCACCATGATGGCCAGGCAGGTCTTGAACTCCTGACCTCAGGTGATCCACCCACCTCGGCCTCCCAAAGTGCTAGGATTACAGGAGTAAGCCACTGCGCCCAGCCACCATCTAATATTTGTAAGTGGACTTCATTTTATCTTGGGAGTTCAGAATGCAAATATAACAACAAAATTCCTGGGGGGAAAATGCAGTTATTGAAAACTCCCTTAGAGAATTATCAAATGCTACTTTATTTACTACAATAAACAAAAGAATATTGTGATCACAACATAAAAAATGAAAATAATCCATATTTGAGGCAGAACAGAAATAAAATTAAGTTGTAATAAATTCAAAACAGAAATATGCCTTATTTGTAATTACCTTATTTATGACAGCACTTAATTTTTCCTTTAAATATAATTTTGAAGAAACTAAATTTCTGACTAATTTTTTATTTTAATCAGCACACACACAGTGTAGCCTTATGTCATATTAACTAAGATTTATATACAGTATACCAAAGTGCTTGAGATTAATGTAGAATAATTTTGAAGGAAAAATGTTTTTTCCTTAGATGTGTGATATGATTCAACATTTGATACTTAGAATTTCCTTTAAAATGCTGCAGAGACAAATTGTACTCAAATTCAAATAAGAGCAATTTCCGTTATTCCATACCAATCCTGGAAATGTGTGTGAGAATTACAACTGCAATCACCACCACGTCAGTTTCCTTCGTTGTTGATTTCTTAGTAAAACCAGTATAAAAAAAAGTGTAGCTACAGGTATGTATAGACAAAACTGAACTTAAAAATAACACAATTCAGCTGTTTGATTTATTTCAGAATAAATAAGTAAATATTTAATTTTTACACATTATTTCTAAACTTTGGAAATATATATGAACCTTGACTTGATTTTTTTTCTTACCTGAACATCTATGGATGATTAATTGGATATTTAGCCTAACATGTTCTTTTATGTATGTTTTTCTTTGTAGGAAGTTATAAAGCTATGCACAGATATACATATACATATATAATTACACATATTATATGTATATGTTATACATATGCATATATGTATATAATATATCATACATATCTTACATGTATATTATGTCTGTGTATGTGTCTGTATATGTGTGTGTATATATATGTTTCTTTTTTTTTTGTAAAATTACGCAGTTTTAGGTTCATCAATGATGTGATTAGTCAAGTGTTTTCAAGCCAAACCTCTCTCCTCTGTTCAGGAAATGAGATTAGCAGTGCTTATATGACACACTCCTTGAATCATCAGTCTTTGGTACTAATTTAGTCAAATTAGGGTTATGCTTCATTACTAATGTAGATTTTGACAGTGTAATCCACAGACATGAATCTCATAATATTAATAGGAAGTCAATTCCATTTCTATAGAGAGAGTAAAGAATGGACAATTTCGCCGGTCCACCCATATTCAGTCCCTTGTTTTGCCTCCCACAAGCAACATGCCTCACACATATCCTACCTATAACTGAAGGCAGCCCTTCTTGGTTTTACCACTTTTTCTCAGTTCTTTAGTCTTGGTAGAAGAAGGTTTAAGGGGAAATAAAAGACGTCTAGTTCTAAATATCCAGTTTCCTCTTCAATGGCACCACTCAACCTAATACTGTTGAAAGAAAAATTCAGGACCCTTTTTTTTTTAAACAGTAACATCCGTCAGAAAATTTTAGGCTTTAATAGACTAATAATACTGTAGCTGATTAAAAACACACAAATAGTTGTATATTAGAGAAGTCCTAAATAAAACTCCTTTGTTTATATTTCAATAAAATGTCCCTTTAAAAATATTTAAAATCTGAAGTAAAAATTTCCAAAAGATCCTCTCTTCCAATGAGGGAACAGGTTTAATCAAGCCTCAAGAATTTGTAGGGCATCTGGTGAATATCAGGTGTCTCCTAACTGAAGATACAGCAGGAAACAAGATGTCTTGTTTTTGAGATGTTTACATTCTAGTCACACTTAATGGATAAAAGCATATTTGTAGCCAGGGGACAGTGGCTTACACCGTTAATCCCCACACTTTGGGAGGCCAAGACGGAAGGATCTCTTGAGATCCGGAGTTTGAGAACAGCTTGGCCAACGTGGCGAAACTTTGTCTTTACTAAAAGTACAAAACCTAGGCATGTACAGGTGGCACCCACCTGTAATCCCAGCTACTCGGGAGGCTGAGGCAGGAGAATCACTTGAACCTGGGAAGCAGAAGCTAAAGAATCGCTTGAACCCAGGAGGCAGAGGTTGTAGTGAGCCAAGATCATGTCACTGAACTCCGGCCCTACAGCCTATGTGCCAGAGTAAGAGTCTGTCAAAAAAAGAAAAAACACAAAAAAACATATATTTGTAAAACTCAGAGCTATTATGAAACCCACTAAACTCAGTAATTCTATAGTGCCTCTACCATTATGCTAAATAAGTAGTAAATAATTTTCTGATGATACACATACTCACCAAATTTGATGACCAGTGAAGATATGTTTTTAGCCAAAATACTCCAGCTTTGGGATGAAGAGTAAGTGCACTGGATTGGATTAGAATGCAGTTTAGATATATCTATTTGTTATAAGTCTACCTCTTAATAAAAAGTGTATTTTTTTTATTGGATTTTAGGTTTTGGGGTACATGAGCAGAGCATGCAAGACAGTTGCGTAGGAACACACATGGCAGTGTGCTTTTCTTTCCTTCTCCCCTTCACCCACATTTGGCATTTCTCCCCAAGCTATCCCTCCCCACCTCCCCCTCCCACTGGCCCTCCCCTTTTCCCCCAATAGACCCCAGTGTTTAGTACTCCCCTTTCTGTGTCCATGTGTTCTCATTTTTCATCACCCGCCTATGAGTGAGAATATGTGGTGTTTCATTTTCTGTTCTTGTGTCAATACCACTCTGTTTTCAAAAACACACCAAAACACAACTTTTGTTTCCTAAAAGTGTTTAATGACATTTATTTATTACATCTGAATGATTTATTACTGTATTGTGGCATAGCATCACTTAAAGTTGTTTGGATTTTTTAAAACTATTCCCGAAAGATTTACAGCTACTTTCTCCTGCTTTCTTGGCTTTTTCCTATTATCAGTATAATGTGAATGATGTCTCTCATGTACTGCTGATTTCTTGAGCTTTTAGGTACCACTTGGCAAATATATCAAACGACAGAGAGGAAAAATGGAGGTATTTTTACACTGAAATTTTTTTTCAATGCAAAGCTCTTTTCCTCATATTTAGGTTAGATTATGTGTGCATCATGACCTAGAATTGGAAACCTAGTGGCTACTAAATTGGGACTCTTCTAAAGCCAAACCAAACAATTTGAGCTCGAATTATGGACCATTCACACACGTTATTAAACCTAGCAAGATGAGAACGACAGTGTCTGACGAAAGTTTGAATCTAGTGAAAAAAAAGATTCACTTTGGGGAAAATGGCTAATACAAAATTAAAACTTTAAAATATGTACTACATTAGTGTTCTCTGGGCTGACAATATTCTCAGTGTCTACAGAGTACAGAAAAGCTAGAAATAGCTAATGTAGCTTTTGAGGATAACAGGAATTTTGTTTGGTTTTGTTCTTATGTTTTCTTCAAAATGTTGTATTTTATAGAAGTATTTATGTTATTTTCATTGGTTAAAAAACCTCGAGTCTCTTCCAGGAGGGATTGTTTAAAAAAAAAAAGATCTTAAGAAGGATGAATGAGAAAGAAATAAGTCAATATGTCTTTTATATAAATCAATCTCTTAAAAATCTCAATAAATATTTTAATCTAATAAAATACCTTTGTAGCCTACTAGCATTCTAAAATACCAACTATAAGTTTTCAAGTTCATTTCTTAGAGCTTTGAAAGAATAATAGATATATGAGAAAGTTGATGGACTTAATAATCGTTATGGGAAAAGATACAAATATAACAATGAAAGATCCTGGAGATTATTTTAACCATTTAATTAAGAAAAAGAGAGAGCCCCATTACTCAGATAATTTTTTAAAGTCAATATTACTATAACTCACTATATTAAAGGCTTTCAAAATGAAGGAATTAGTCATGGAATAAAATTTTGCATGATTAATGATATTTAATTTTTTTATTTAGTTGTAGTGCTAACTTAACTGCTAATCGAAATACAATTTACAGAATGTATTATTTTGTCTAGAAATTAACAGCTGGCTTGTAAGAAACATTTAAGTTAGGTTAATTACTGCCTTTTACATTTTTATAATATGCTGCTACAGAAAGTTAATGATGCTCACAGTATTTAGCATAGTTCATAACCCATATTTTAATGAAAATATAGTATTATTAATGATACAGATATAATATAGTCTAATTGCTGGTCATTTTATGTCTGTCCTATATAATTCTATAAAATGAAGCCATATTCATCCTGCTTATTAATTTTGACTTCACAGAGAAAAATTTGCATTTAATATATTCATGTGTATATTGGATTATGTGAATTTAATCAACCTAAGGCATGACAAGTGGGGTTTGACTGACAGATTCTCAAGATTCTAATCTGGTCAAGAATTCATTTTTCTTTCATCTTATCACAGTCATATGAGAATCTTAAATTAAACTGAACATGTTAGCATTTTAAGTAGCATCCATTTTCTTCCTGAGCGCTATGCCGAAAGTGAGATAACTACTTGCATAGTGTCCATGAAGAGGTGTTTCCATAACATGCCCTAATATTAAATTTGTAACAACTCCAGTTCTGGTGTCTCAAATGTAAGTTTCTTACAGAGGCCTAAGTTAAATTTTTTTTCTTTTTCTGTAGCAAAAATCAGGGTTCCTTGTATTATATTACCAGCCAGATTTAAGTTTCTCAAATTGGGTCACTGCTTTCTTTAGTCCCACTAAATTCAGTGATATTCTTTATGCCAGTGGCTAGTTATTGGCTATAGGACTTCTCCAAAATAAGGACTACAATTATAGGAAAGAAATGGTGTACCTCTGAGCTAATATGAGAACACATATTTTTAGAACCATAGGTTAGAAATACTAGGAAAAATGTCTTGGTATTTGTACTGGAGAAGATAATTTTTGAAATATAAGACTGCTGTGAAATGCCTGCAGAAAATTTGATAAATATATTTCATGAATAGTCAAGATGATCATATTAATAATGAGTGTGAAAGAAAGTTTTATTGCTCTTGTAAATTAATACCAACAAACCTCTGTGCAGGGCAATGATAATAAGTAAAATGTGTCCATTAGTTTCAAGATACTTCCAAGTAAATTTAGAAGATGTGAGTTCTCACAAGATAATATGGCTCATTAAAAAAAGTTAAATAATATCCAGTTTAAGAGACTTCAAATACAATTACATTTCTAATTCACTTTGAAGTATCTATATTCCAGAGACTGGCTGACAATGGCAAGTGTTTCTGAGTCATTGCTATAGAATATACCCAAGATGGGTTATTGCAGAAATAAAACTTCCCCTAAAAGAAGATAATTCAAAGGAGCCTAGTAAGGAAATTCACTTTTAAGCAAGAAAATATAATTTTCAAATTTCTCATTTTGGCTTATTGAGCATATCGAGAAAGAAGCACATCAGAAAAACAGAGAAGCCACAGAGGATAGTAGGGCAGTTCTGTCCCATTAGGATGAAAGGACAAACAGGAAAATTGTGAATCTTGGCAAACTAAATTCCACTGGATTATCTGAACTATGAAAACCTTTAAAATGTGCATTTCTCTCTAATTGAATAGAATGAGTAAATAAATCTTACAATCAATGATTGTACATAGCAACAGAATAACTTTTTTTCACAAGTTACAAATATTTTAGCATTTTTCTGTTAAGCCACAATTCTCCAATTATTTTTTCAAAAACACAAAGAAAGCAAAAGTTTCCCTGTAATTATTAGTATATACTCTAAAAGCAACTGCAATCATCAGTTTGGTGTGAATCCCTTCAGACTTTTGATAGTGCATGAATATACAGTTTTACATTATTGACATTTTTCTATAATACTCTGCTGTAGACTAGTTTTTCATTCAATCAGGAGGCATAAACATTTTATATTGTTACATGTGAACCTAACTTATAACATTGTCACTACAGTGGTTAAATAACTGTTTCATAATTAAATTAAATACTCCTTATTGAAGTATCTTTTAATATAGTAATATAAATTATTATGTAACATATGTAAATGGACAATCATGCAACATACATACTTCTAGTGGAATTTACATTTTTACAGTTTCTAATAAGCCTCTGTGATAGGAAGGGACTAATTTCAGTGAAATATATACAGTTCCAGGGACTTTTTAATATATTATTTCATAAGATTACAACATTTATTTGTGGAAATTCTGGGCACTGTTTTACAGTAGAAGACAATATGTTTCCAAGAAGTTGAAACATTTGTTGAAAGACACATAGCTAATATGCGGCAAAGCAAATATTCAAAATCATTTGTATTTGGATGATTCCTTGCTCATTCCAGGTCAACAAACTTCAAGAAAGGCTCTTTAAAAGTGTATTTATTTGATTAGATCATGTTTTTTTAATCAGATGGTTTGAGTCTCAAACTGTCTTCCTTAACCACAAATCTCTGATTTGCTGTTCTAAACAGTATAAAAAGTGTACTGTTCTGATTTTCACCTAACATCCTTAATAAGAAACCTGGCTACTCAGACAAAAATGGAGTCGCCATTGCACTCTAGCCAAAAGTATCAGCTGGCAAATTGTCTCAGCAGGAATGATGGGTTTCTATATCTTTACATTTTAAATACAAATTGACATCACCATGGACATCAGAGATAAAGTTCTCCCGTCCAATGCATTTTATAGTATATTGGAACTAATGGGTTTGGTTGGAAAATGAGGTAACCCTCTATATAAATGAATACGTGTATTCTCTCCAGAATAACAGTCAACTCCAAACTCTAGTATATGGATTAAATCTTCTCTCTAATTCAGTAATCCCATTGTTTTCATAATAAATCCTTTCTTCTAACTTTTTACACAACAAATTTTTTTTTCTTTTGAGTAAAAAGCATTCATTACCTCCTAATATGTCAGGAATTGTGAGACCAGGAATTCATCTATTTATTAATTAAACAAAACTTATGAAACAATTACTGTTTCCTAGATCTATGCTAGACTCTAGGGATATAAAAACAAATTAGACATAGAAACAATATCTTCATGTAGTAGTTACCAATATAGTAGGTAGGAAAGTTATATGGACAAAAAATTGTGATAATAAAGAATATAAGGTGAAATTATAGTCCAAAGTTCATTTTAAGCTCTAATACAGAAGACATATGAACACCAGTGTTATTTTGGTTTCCAGGACAACATTAATATGATATTTAATAACATAAAAATTTTAAAGTAATTGGACTACTCCAAGATGGAGCAAACACTAGTTTAAAATGTATCATTTAATATGTGATGTCAATGTGTAATTATGCAAAGAAATAAAATGCCTCGTTAACATTAATTTAAGACTCTCCTTGTCTGTATTTTGAGTCAGTACAGTGAACAAGTTAGTCAACCTACCAGTGAGCACCATGTTAAAAGCCAGATGAATTACCAGATTTTTTGTTCACCTGAGTGGGTATTTTGCCATTGTCTAGTCGCAACCTCTGTGCATCTCCCAGTGATTTGGCTATGAGAGTGCTTTCTGGAGCTTCTGTGTCATTCAGGGCATCTCTGGCATCTGCACTTCTGTCTGTTCTAATGACCACACTCAGCAAGCACCAGCTTTCGAAGGAGACTCCGCTAATTAGCTTAGTCGACATAGCATCTGGTAACTGGTTGGTGGGATAAACAGAAAAGACTCCTGAAGTGAAGGATGGAAAAATGAATTCTCCAGGCCACAAAGAGCAAAATGAAATTATGAGCCTACAACCCAAAGCTATGAAGAAGCTTGATCATTTACATTAGCCGCATCTGTAACATTGCCTGGCACGAAATCCTGGGCCAAAATGGAGATAATTGGAATTACACAATACTCAGTGCTTCAGTTTGGCATCAGTTTCATAATATAATAAAACTTATCATTTGTAAGCCTGTCTGCTTTTTCAAAAAAAGACCTAGAACAATTTGATCCGTCCTGCTACAGCAGACACTGATGCAGGTGGTTTAAAAACAAAGCATTTAATCAGGCAGGGTTTTACTTAAACTACTTGATGATTCATCATCCAGCCTCTGCTCATTGTCAATTGTGCCTCTCTGAGCTATTATTTATAGAATATTTAAAGAGCCTGGACTGCATGTGTCTCTGTCTTGGGTTCTATTGTACTATAAATTATAGGTCCAATTTGTTTCAAATTCGGCATGGACGGTCATGATGCCATGACTCATCCTCTGTTCAGATGATTACTGTATATGCCTTAACCAAAAAAGTACTGTTGTTACTATCAGTTTATTGGTAATTCTGGAATATTTCTAGAGAACAGTTTTGTCATGTTTTAGATCCACAGAATCACTTTATTCCTATATTCCCTTAAATTCTTCTTTCCCCAGGGTAAAAATAAATTAATGGCTTGATGAACACTATGTACATTCTCATCTCCAAAATGGCCACTGCTAAAGGAGGTTGTTCAGGATGACACAACCCTTCCTCCATCATGAAAACAGACCAGCATTTCCTAAGTAGAGACTGCACGGATTTCTTGAATCACATTCTACATGCTGAGGGATTTTTGTTTTGTTTTTCTTAAGCTGATTATTAATAACAAAGTAAGTCAGAATTGGATTAAAGAAAGGAAAAATTGACCTTAAATGAAAAAAACCATGAGGACAAATTTTTTATGTCTCATTGTTAGCACCTAATAATTGTAATTAAATCAATATTTGGTTTACTTCATCCCCACAAGCTCCTTGGAAGCATAACCATAACTGTCTATTTTCTAATTACTCTATTCTAGCCTTTAACACATAGTAAGGGCACAATAAAATGAGTGGTGTTAGGAATTGATGCATGAGTGAATGAGTACAAGGTAAGTTGTGTGGCTAGACTATTGTGAAGCTAGAGAAAGTGGTTTATTTTTTAAAATATTAAAGTGGGAAAATAGAACTGTGTGATATAGGAAAGAGAAGAAATGGATATGTTTGTATCTGGTCTGAGCGTCCACTACAAAATAAACACCCCGTCTTCAGAGCACACTTGCATTGCTCCTGTGCTGCTATTGCACCCATCATATTGATTTGTTATAGCTCTTAGGGGTTACTTAGATGGATTAGTTCATCTTTTTATTTCCAGCATAGACTGTGGCACATTGGAAGTATTCAGAGTGCATTTATGAATATACTAACTCATACTAGATGAACAGTATTGTCATCAGCCAATCCTTAAAGTCTTGCCTTGTTTAAGGAGCTTTAAGGTATTGTCTTTAAAAATCATGCAAATTGAAATAATGCACCAGAAGCATTGTCTGAAAGAATTTAGACATTAAGCAAACACAAATTTTAATGAAATTTGAAAATCTAAACCACAGTATGACATTAAGAAAAAACAAATATTACTTATCCAGAAGAAAAATGGTTTTGAAATTTTTCATAGAATATTTAGGAAGAAAGAACTTGGAGCATGGAGCAGTAGAGTGAGAAGGAAAGATATGTGGGAGAGAAGAGAAAGGAAAAAGAAAGTGGATTCGATTTTTTTGTTAGCACTAAACTGGCTTTCTTTGAGCCCCTAGCCAGGGTTGATTTTTAAACATATCCAAATATTATTTTAAAGTCCTCAATGATATTTGTATGCCCACTAACATTTCAGTTATTTTATAGGGTCAGTGATATGAAGGCAAATCACTCAGATTCACATGGCTAACAAAAACACTTCATAGAATTCTTGGACCACTTAGAGAATCAGAAAGATATTTTCTCTAACTGATACTTCATTTGTGGCCTTTGAGAAATAATGCACTAATCTGCAATTAGGTCATGTCATCTTTCAGGATGTTTAGCTAAGGTGAAATGTGTAATTAGACATTTTAAATTGCATGTCACCTCCACCCACAGGGTTGACACACGTTTTCTCTTTGGTATAGCTTTGTGTAAGGATTCACTCAGCATATCCAGAAGTCACCTTGACCATGAAAATAGATCTGCTGCAAATACACCCTCACAATTAACTCAAACATTATCTGCTATTATTTGTGTTCTCTGACTTGAGTGAGCATGTATTTGATAAATGTTTTACTTTTTACTTGTTAATTTAACATAAATTTTATATTTGAAGATAAAATGATTTGTTAAATTATCACAATGACAGTATTGAGTAATAGTCTTAAAAATGATCTTATGTGGTACCCTGTGTACCTTTTCTTATGATAAAAATATACATGGAACGTCGGAGAGAGAGAGGAAGAGAAATATGTGTAAATATCTTTTTAATATTGAGCTAATTTAAGCTTCATCAGTTTGTTGTGCATATGGTATTACCCTATAGATTTGTTTTCAATAGTGGCATGTTTGTTATTATGAATAACTTTAAATATAAATATTTTTCATTTAGAATTTTGTTAAATATTAGCACATGAGGGAAAAATAAAACATGCAACTCATCTATCTGTATAAACTAATGAATGCTAGATCTAAGAGAGCCATTTGCTAAAATGTACTTAAACGCAGTTTGCCTGCATTATATTTCTCTGCTCTTTTATTGCACTATTAATCAGAAATTTAAATTTCATTTTTGAACTTGTGATTATCCTGAGTACTATATGAAAGGGAAGTGATGATGGAATTTTTATTTTAGTGTTATCGACAGTTTTCAAGGGAGATAATCAAGATCTTTATCTGAGGCTTGAAGATGAGAAAACTGTAAATCCATGTGCTGAGTTCATGTGCCTTTTGAGATTTGCTTTGCAATCTGTTAATTTCACATTTCTGGTTTTTAAATTATGTATCCTATAAAAGAATTTTTTTATGTCATCAATGCTGATTCATTTTGAAGTGACGGTTAAACAGAGTAATAATTTAACAGTTCTGTTTGGTTTTGTACAACGTGTTATATTCAGGTGGTATCTGAATGATCAGCAGGATCACAATTCAGGAGACAAGAAAAGTGTTGTTCGATCAATTTTCGAACACACATTCAGATTTTGTCAGTAGATCTTAAATGGCATAACATCAGTTGTGCCTCAGGGAAAAGTATATGCTTACTTGTCATATAGATTTTTAGGTGGTATCTTAAGCCATTTGGGTCACTATAACAAAATACCTTAGACTGGGTAATTTATAAATAACGAAAATGTATTACTCACAGTTCTGGGAGCTGAAAAGTCCTGGATCAAGGCAATGGCAGATTCTGTCTGGTGAGGGCCCATTCCTTATAGGTGGCAACTTCTATGAGTCTTAGGGGTAAGGAGGATTCCTGACATCTTTTAGAAGGGCACTACTTCCATTCATGAGGGCAGAGCCCTCCCAAAGGCCCCACCTCTTAATGCCATTTTTGGAGACACAACCATTCAAACCATAGTAATTGGCGTAATTGGTGGTTTTAGTGTCATTGAACTACAAGCTTTATAATGATCAGGAAGAAAACTTTATTTTTTTGTTTTGCCCTTAACCTAACAGTTTGTTTGGTCCATGCATTTTATTTTCTGCAACAGATTTTGTGTGTGTGTGTGTGTGTGTGTGTGTGTGTGTAGAGAGAGAGAGAGAGAAGCACTCAAATACAATGTCTGCACTATTAATTGCATTTTCTTCTGTCTTTTGAAAGTTCAAGGTCAAACTCATAGTTTATGATTAATATTTCTCTTTGGCTGAAAATAAATGAGTTGATCTGTGTGGAACAAGGTGATGATGTAAGAGGTCATGGTGTATGGGTAAGGATGGAAACTAATATAATATGAAAAAATATTGCAGAATGAAAGTGCTATGCTCTGTATTGATACTCTGTACAGATACTTTTTTGAATGGAAATGTAGTATGTAGCAATTTGGGTGAGACTATCTTAGTAATAATGGAGTACCAACATTGACAGAATGACTGGTATAGGGGGGTGAAATGTGTATTTAATAAATATTTCACAAAGTGCAATAACATTCTTAGAAAGGCCTGGAACATTTTAACATAAGATATTAATATAAAGCACACAGCCAAAGAATCTGGAGACGCACTTACTGAGTTTGAATCCTAGCTCTTCTCCCTTATTTTTTTATGATAGGCAATTTATTTAACTTCTCTGAGCCTCAGGTTCCTCATGGGTAAAACTGGGGAAATAGCATCTATCTCATTAAATTTTCTTCATGATTAACTGAATTAATATCTCTCCCACTTCTCCTGCCAGAAAGAAAACTTCAAGAGGTTTTAATATATTTCAGGGATGTGGCCCAAACACCTGAAGCAATGATGACAATCATTTTAAGCTTAAAATACCTATCAAAAATGGGGAAAAAGTGTTTATTATCAAAATTAATGACATTTGTGCAGAGGTTCTATGTTTTAGTAGCTGATTACTCTATATTTATTGAGATTTGACCTCCTTTATATAAGGGGGCTTCAAAAAGCTTATAGAAAATGTAGTTAAAAGATGATATTTAAAATATAGACCTTATTTCTTGACATAAGCTCCATCAAGTTCAAAATACTTTTGTACATGAAGAACTAAGGTTCCTGGGAATTTAAACGTACTCTAGTGCAGTTAAATGGAGCCTATTATTCAAAACCCATCTAGGCCATAAAGCCTTTCCTGACTTAAAAAGAAAGATCAAATAGGATAGGATTCCCACATCAGTGATTTTATGAAGAATGCACAGAAGATTGAATATGCACTATATCTTCTGGCCATTTTATCAAAGGACCAAGGAGTTTAGGTCAGAATTAGAAAAGGACTGGTTGTTGAAAGTCGCATTCCTGGATTCCACTGGGTGTCCACTATTTGAGGGAGACTGATGGACAAACATCTGCTTAGTTTTTCTATCGATTGTCAAATTACTGGAAAATATACCCGTGTGCCTTGATTATTAAGAATACCTAAAACCAGTCACAGTCACTCTGCCTGTTACTGAGTTTGAATCCTAGCTATTATCCCTTATTTTTTTATGATAGGCAATTTATTTAACTTCTCTGAGCCTCAGGTTCCTCATGGGTAAAACGGGGAAATAGCATCTATTTCATTAAATTTTCTTCATGATTAACTGAATTAATATCTTTCCCACTTCCCCTGCTAGAAAGAAAACTTCAAGAGATTTTAACATATTTCAGGGATGTGGCCCAAACACCTGAAGCAATGATGACAATCATTTTAAGCTTAAAATACCTGAGCCCAACACTTTGGAAGGCTCAGGCAGGAGGACAGCTTGAACCCACTGGTTCAAACTATCCTGGGCAACATGGTGAGACCCCATCTCTGTTTTAAATGAAGAATACCTAATAAGTGCTTACTTTTTTTTTTCTACTTTCACTTTATACTTAAATAAAAATGCTTTCTAAGTATTTTAAAGAAAAGTCTTCTTTCTCATCCTGCCTCTTGCTGAAGCACTTATGAAATTCAGGAATTAAGCATTATGCTTATATTATTTCAACAAATACAAAAACTCTTTGAGATGAATTTTGTTGACTTGTTTTGGAAGTTTTAATATGAACTCAGAAAGATTAAGTAATTTGCCTGTGGTCATATAGCTAGTAGGTGGACAGAGGCCAGGGTTGGATCTTGTTTCTTTTTAGAGGAAAAGCTTATGTTTTTTGTATTTCTATGGGAGTCAAAATAGCATGCTGACCTGAATCACTATGTGGATTTGATTATTTTTATTGTGTTATTTTGGGTTGTTAAGATCCTGTGCATGTTTTTTTTAAACTTGGAGATCTTAATCATGTAAGGTGTTTTCAAATAATACTCACAAAATAAGTAACTATAGAAATCCTACAAAATGTAGAAAATCAGTAACATTATACCAAATCGTTTGGTTCAGGAATCACTTAAGACTTTAAAATCAATTGACCCAACCAGCAATTTTATTTATATTACAGCACTCAGATAATTTTCAAGCATAAGAAATAACTAAAAAATTTAATTTATCTTTTCCCTTAAATCCTTACAGTTTCATGTGAGATCATAGCCTCTTATAATTCTGTTCAAACTAATTTTTATGGAAAAGAAAAACCATTTTGAGTACACGTTTCATCTTTCTTTGTGAAGAAAGTTATAGTGTAAGATAAAGGTTTATCTCCCTTCTCCAAGTATCCTTTAATAAATGGACTTTGCTTCTGAAGCCCAGGTAGTTTCAAACAACAGCACAAACATTGCACATAAGAGCTGTTACTTAGAAATAAAGTAATCAATAAACACTTCATATTTCTTTTTAAAATTTATTTCACAAATCCAAACAAAACAAGTTTTTCTGTATGTTCCTTGCCATATTTCTCTGTTTATATAATTCTTATTTAGTCTCTATCTGTTATGTTCAGGAACACACCTAATTTCAGTCAAAATATAAGGTCAGTCATGGTGATTCACGCCTGTAATCCCAGCACTGGGGAAGCCGAGACGGGCGGATCACCCGAGGTCAGGAGTTGCAGACCGGCCTGGCCAACATGGTGAAACCCCATCTCTTCTAAAAATACAAAAATTTGCTGTGTGTGGTGGTACAGACCTGAAATCCCAGCTACTAGGGAGGGTGAGGCACGAGAATCACTTCAACCTGGCAGGCAGAGGTTGCAGTGAGCCAAGATTGCACAACTGCACTCCAGCCTGGGTGATGAGAGCAAAACTCATTCTCAAAAAAATTAATAAATAAATACTATGCATTATTCTTTATGGTAATTAAGTTTTATTACTTTAAGCTGTAATTCGAAAACAGGAAACTACACTATGCTTACTCTCACTTTGGATCATTTGTGCAAATGTGGAAGACTTTCAAGATTCGTATATCTGAGAAAAAATATTTAGAAAGCTTGTGAATCTATATTTTTATGATACCTGAAATGATTTCATATATAAATATTCTTTTTTTTTGAGGGAAAAAGAGAAAAAGAAGGGAAAAAAGAAAAAGAGGGAAAAAGGAATATTACTTCATTCCTAAAATGGGTTTCAATAATGGCCGATCAATATTTTGAGTGTTTAAAGTGGTTAATGCATATTTTATGTGTTTAAAATGGAGATCTCTATTGTGTTTATTTGTTCTGGCTCTGAGTTCAAGTCCTGGATATTGTTATCAATTTGTTGTCTCGTTGAATCTAAATCTCATTATGTGTCTTATGTATCTGGGTGTTAAGATCTCTTATTGTTGCATTAATCCTTTTACCCTTGCATCCTTGTAGCTTTGAAATCTATTTTATTAAGTGTGAGAATTGCAACTCCTGCTTTTTATGTATTTATTTTTGCTCTTCATTTGGTTGGTGAGTTTTTTTCCATCCCCTTGTTTTGAGTCTTTGTATATCTATAGATATATCGTTAGATTTTGTGGATAATGTATATTTTGTGTGTTTAAAATGGAGAGCTCTATTGAGTTTATTTGTTCTGGATCTTAGTTCCAGTCCCAGATATCGTTATCAATTTTCTGTCTCGTTGAATCTAAATCTCATTATGGGTCTTATGTATCTGGGTGTTAAGATCTCTTATTGTTACATTAATCCTTTTACCCTTGTATCCTTGTAGCTTTGAAATCTATTTTGTCAAATGTGATAATTGCAACTCCTGCTTTTTATTTATTTATTTTTGTTCTCCATTTGGTTGGTACGTTTTTTTTTTTCCAACCCTTTATTTTGAGTCTATGTATATCTTTGGATATACCGTTAGATTTTGTCTGTATCTTTTGATTGGGAGATTTGGTCGATTTAAATTTAGGGTTGCTGCCATTTGATATTAACTGGCTATTTTGTCCTTTCGTTGATAAAAATTCTTCTTTATGTTAATGCTCTTTACTTTTTGGTGTATTTTTAGAAAGGGTCATACTGGTTGTTCCTTTCTGTGTATAATGCTTCTTTTAGAAGTTCTTGTAAAGCAGGCCTGGTGGTAATAAAATCTCTGAGTACTTGCTTGTTCCTAAAAGATTTTATTTTTCCTTCAAATGTAAAGCTTAAATTGGCAGGATATGAAATTCTGGGCTGAAAGTTCTGTTGATTAAGTATATTGAATATTGGCCCCCACTCTCTTCTAGCTTGTAGGGTTTCCGTTGAGAGATCTGCTGTAAGCCTAATAGGCTTACCTTTATGGGTAACTTGATCTTTCTCTCTGGCTGCCCTTAATATTTTCTCCTTCATTTCGATCTTGGTGAATCTAACAATTATGTGCCTTGGGGTTAGTCTTCTTGAGGAATATCTTTGTGGTGTTCTCTGTATTGCCTGGGGTTGAATAGTGTCCTGCTTTGCTAAATTAGGAAAATTTTCCTGGATAATGCCCTGGAGAGTATTTTCCAGCTTGAATTCATTCTCTCCGTCACATTCAGGTATACCAATTAAGCATATATTAGGTCTTTTCACATAGTCCCATATTGCTTGGAGACTTTGCTCATTCCTTTTTATCCTTTTTTCTCTATTCTTGTCTTGTCGTTTTGTTTCATTAAGTTGGTCTTCGACCTCTGATACCCTTTCTTCTGCTTGATCCATTCGGCTGTTTAAGCTTGTACATATTTCACTAAGTTCTCGTGTTGTATTTTTCAACTCCATAAGTTCATTTGTATTCCTCTCTATATTGTCTATTCTTTTCAACATTTCATCCAACCTTTTTTCCAAGTTCTTAGTTTCTTTACATTGGGTTAGAACAAGTTCCTTTAACTCCCAGAAGTTTCTTATCATCCACCTTTTAAAGCCTACTTCAGATAATGGAACACAGTCCTTTTCCATCAGGGCTTGTTCTGTTACTGATGAGTCCTTTTCCATCAGGGCTTGTTCCATTGCTGATGGGTTCTGATTTTGAGTATACTCGGCCTTCTTAGGCTGTTTTTTTCCCTTCATTGTAGATGAACCGCCTTTCTAATTAGGTTTCTGAGTCGACGTCCAACTTATTGATTCCCAGTGCTGGGATCCGAGCAACCCACTGTGGCAGCCTAAATAGCAGCAATAAGACTGATGGTGCTCTTCTGCCCGGGAATCTCTGGTCTGGCTTCCCTCTTGAGTCCGCAACAAGCGGCTCTGACTTCCTGGAGCTCCAAACTCCGGTCAGTAGGGGAAGCAGTCCCGTTGGCTCTGCATGAAGAGCTGCTGCGCCGAGACGTCGGCAAAACCACTGCGGCGGCCACAAGAGTCGCGCTGGCGACCCGTGGGGCTCCTCCACTGGGAATCGGCTGATCGGTGAGTGACGAAAATTCGTCTAAAGATGTGGCGTCGTCTCGTTCTCTGAGCTTTCACTGGGAGCTACAATCCTGAGCTGTTAGTGGTCGGCCATCTTGGATCGATCCTCATAAATATTCTTATATTATGCTAACTCAAACTTCATTCTGTCATTTTTCAGCAAATGATTCAGTCAATTCATTTACTTTTTTACACACTGATAGAAAGCTATCAATATATACAAACTGAAAAAAAGCTATAAAAATATAGCATATAGGAAGTCCACTTGCATTCAGGTGAATTTAACTTGAATACCTAGATAACTTCTGGGACTTGAAGAAGCTACCTAAGATGGAATGTACAACTGTAGCTCCCTATTTAACCTCACAGTAGTTGTTAGAAAGGAAAAAACTAAAACCCTAAAAAATGCAGCATGTATATACAGATATGCATGCTGTATTGAGGGAAACTCAGGAGATGTTCCAAAGTGTTGAATCAGCTAGAAGAAAGATTCTTTAACTAAATATGTATGTTTATAAATGTTTTTACAATAAAACTATAGGTAACTGCAAATGTAATAGCTTAAGATGTTTGTTTAGAGTTATTGAGATTATCTTATTTTAAAATATTTGTAATTTAAGAGCTACATTACATAAAAATACTGGTTTATTTTGCTTCAAATTTGTTCTTTAATCCTTCGTACACATCTGGTATTACAAAAACATTGTTTATGAATTGGCAATGTTACTTCAAAATGTAAATGAGGGTGAACTTCACCATAGATATGCATTATTCTGTTGGACAATTCTAGCAAGAGACACCTAAAAAGAAAGAATAAACACAGAGGTTCTAGCCCTTATTACAAACAACAGCTGCCAGCGCTTCTTAAAAATTATGTGCCCATCAGAAGGCTGCCGAGTTCTACCCAGTCTGAAATTAATAAAAATGCAGTTGCAATGCCAGCTATGTAAGTGAGGGAGGAACTCAGTGGAAAAGTGAGATAACAGTGGAAATGTTTTTACGTCTTTTGGAGCTGTAAGTGCATTTGAATGTCATGCCGTGAAAGGCCATATGAAGCAATTCTGTTTCTAAAGAATGTGGTTATAAAGAGTTCGAACTACAGGTATCAATAAACAAATAAATACTACTGGTGATTTTGAAATTGATACAAAGCCAAAGTTAGGAAAAATTGCATTCCAGAACTGTTTAAAAATGTCATATGAATTCAAAGTTTCAAAATTTATATATTTAAAAATCTTACCTTTTTAAATTTTACTGTCTAATAGTCAATACATCAGTAAAGACATTTAATAAAAATGACAACTTTGCCATTTATATGCTTTGCTGGTAGTTTTGCTAGTTTTTGTTTTAACCCCATTTGAACTCATTATTTTAGGGAGATTTCTTTCTAACCATTAGCCTTTTCAGACAGTCTTTAAACAAGCATTTCTAGTAATGACTTGAATTTCAGGAATTTTTTGGTCACATTTTTGCCACAGTTTAAATATATACAGCAATCTGGCAATACAATGACTTGCAAAATCAATGCTCATTCTTAAGTGAATAAGTAAATATGTTTAAAATTTGAAAAATATAAACACTTTTCTGACTCAATTTTTCTCGTTTCCCTTAACTTTTTAAAAATTTTTTTTATTGTACCTTAGATTCTGAGGTACATGTGCAGATCATGCAGGATTGTTGCATAGGTACAAACATGGCAATGTGGTTTCCTGCCTCCATCCCCCCATCACCTACATCTGGCATTTCTCTCCATGTTATTCCTCCCCAACCTCCCCACCACCCTGCTGTCCCTCTCTTGGCTCCCCCAAAAGACCCCAGTGTGTGCTGCTCCCCTCCCTGTGTCCAGGTGTTCTCATCATTTAACACCCACCTGTGAGTGAGAACATGCGGTGTTTGATTTTCTGTTCTTGTGTCAATTTGCTGAGAATTATGGTTTCCAGATTCACCCATGTCCCTACAAAGGACACAAACTCATCATTTTTTATGGCTGCATAGTATTCTGTGGTGTATATGTGCCACATTTTCCTTGTCCAGTCTATCATTGATGGGTATTTGGGTTGGTTCCAGGTCTTTGCTATTGTAAACAGTGCCTCTATGAACATATATGTGCATGGGTCTTTATAATAAAATGATTTATAATCCTTTGGGTATGTACTCAGTAATGGGATTGCTAAGTCAAATTGAATTTCTATTTCTAGGTCACTGAGGAAGTCCCACACTGTCTTCCACAATGGTTGAACAAGTTTACACTCCCACTAACAGGGTAAAAGTGTTCCTATTTCTCCACATCCTCTCCAGCATCTGTTGTCTCCGGATTTTTATTGATCACCATTTTAACTGGTTTGAGGTGGTATCTCAATGTGGTTTTGATTTGCATTTCTCTAAAAATCAGAGATGAGCATTTTTTTCATATGTTTGTTGGCCTCATATATGTCTTCTTTTGTAAAGTGTCTGTTCATATCCTTTGCCCACTTTTGGATGGGTTTGTTTGTTTGTTTCTTGTAAATCTGTTTTAGCTCTTTGTAGATTCTGGATATTAGCCCTTTGTCAGATGAGTAGATTGCAAACGTTTTTTTCCCATTCTGTTGGTTGCTGGTTCACCCTAATGATTGTTTCTTTTGCTGCACAGAAGCTCTAGAGTTTAATTAAATCCCATTTGTCTATTTTGGCTTTTGTTACCAATGCTTTTGGTGTTTTGGTCATGAAGTCCTTGCCTATGCCTATGTCCTGAATGGTTTTTCCTAGGTTTTCTTCTAGGGTTTTTATGGTGTTAGGTCTTATGTTTAAGTCTTTAATCCATCTGGAGTTAATTTTAGTGTAAGGTGTCAGGAATTGATCCAGTTTCTGCTTTCTGCACACTGCTAGCCAGTTTTCCCAACAGCATTTATTAAACAGGGAATCCTTTCCACATTGCTTGTTTTTGTCAGGTTTGTGAAAGATAAGATGGTTGTAGATGTGTGGCATTGCCTCCAAGGCCTCTTTTCTGTTCCATTGGTCTGTATCTCTGTTTTGATACCAGTACCATGCTATTTTGATTACTGTAGCTTTGTAGTATAGTTTGAAATCAGGCAGCATGATGCCTCCAGCTTTGTTCTTTTTGCTTAGGATAGTCTTGGCTATGTGGGCTCTCTTTTGGTTCTATATGAAGTTTAAGGTGGTTTTTTCCAGTTGCATTAAGAACAGTAGCAACAATAAAACTGAGTTCCTTTAGAATGAATGAAACCATTTGGTGAACTAAGTCTAACAGATGAATGTTTTCACGTGCTCCCTGCTCTGGGACATCCTGGGATCCTGAAAAGGACCAAGTACAGAAGCCAGTGCAGAGTAGCACCATTAGTATCATGTTATGATGGGCATTACAGGATGCTCAGGTACCTAGGAAGAATTCTCACTTAAATCAATAGGGCTAGAGATAGCTTCTGGGAGATGTTACCTGGAGATACTTTTGAAAATTTTCAAGTGGAAAAAACTTAACCTAGCTAAAAGTTTTAAAGAAGGACCTACCATGTTTTTTCCTGTAGAACTAAAAATATTAGTTTATACTTGAATTGCAAGGATGTCTATTAACCCAGTGGATTGTGTTCACATCTTAGCACTTTGGAACATATGGTAGAGGTGGAAAGCAATATAAAACTATCAGAATTGTTTTATATAACCCAATATGGCTCTTTCATCCATTAGTTTCTTAAAGTTTTCTTCAAAAACACATATATGTTCATTCTTCCTTTCTGAAGTAGTTTATTTCTGTACTCAAAATATTCATTGTGTTGAATATTGAGTATTTCTTTTGTTACTGTTTTCTTAAGTTTGCTACTTCAAGCTTTATTTTTTTTTTTAATGTTTTTTTAGAGACAAGTTCTCACTCTGTCATGCAGACTGAAGTGTAGTCGTGTGATCAGAGTTCACTGCAGCCTCCAACTCCTGGGCTCGCTTTCTACCTCGGGCTCCAGAGTAGCTGGGACTACAGACATACATTGTCTACTCCTGGCTATTTTCTTGGGTTTATATTTTGTAGAGACAGGGTCTTTTTGTGTTGCCCAAGCTAATCTTGAACTCCTGGCCCCAAGTGATCCTCCTACCTCAGCCTCTTAAACTGCTGGGACTACAGGCATGAGTGACTGCTCCCAGCACACTTCAGGCTTTAAATAGTTCTTACCCTCTTAAATTCTAGTGATACAAGATTTCTGTGAGTGAGTTAATATTGGGCCAATCAGCTGCCTTCATGTCTTCATGAAAACTGATTATACCTCTTTGTCTTGGTAAAAGGATAAGATTTTATCTTTGTAACTGTGTCTCCTGTAGTAGGTTGATATTTCTCTGGATCGCAAGCAGTATGGCATATAAACATGAGAAGGTAGTTATAGGATACATTGCTTAATAGTGAGCAGTTCTTAGGCATTACTAATGGCAACTTGAAACTATTTAGGCAGAGGGGCTCTTAGTACAGATAAAATGACAATCCTTCCATAAGCTGTAAGCTGTATAGTTAAACTGGAATAATTGTTGAACATGGTCTTTTCTCCTTGATATGTCACATTTTGGTAAGTGGACATAATCATTTACTAAGTAGCTGCTATTATACTTTAGCAATTTCACAGTGACACCTTTTTGACTCATAAGTTACTAAGAACCTATCAAAGACGAAGGGTAATAATGTAATATTCTCATAATTTTAGAATATTACATTATTCTTATGACATTAAAAAATATAACTAAATACAATACAATCTCTGTAACTAAATTGTATTGAGATGAATGTATTGGATTATGTTGTTTGTTGTTTCATAGATTTCTTCTCTTGTTTTAGTTTCTGTTTTTTGTTGTATTTTTGCTCTGTTTGGCTTGGTTTGGTTTGGGTTAAGCTTAGTTTAGGTTTGCTTACTTCAGTGTTTTGGATTGTGCTGACATAGAGAGTCTACACAGAAGTTTGGGTCACTCAGCTAACTTAGGAAAACATCTCAATGAGGTTGGGTATATAATGGACCAAACATACATAGGAACTATCTAATATGATTGTTACAAAGATTAAATAACTTAATACAAGGTAAAATATTTTGACCACTGATTGGCACACAACAGTCACTTGATAGCATTCTTTTCTCAGTGTTATAATTAATAAATATCTTTACTTCATAGGTCACATACCTTTGCTTTTCTTTCATGTAAACATGCTGTATAGTCTTATAATCAATAAATATTGGAAATCACTATTAGAAAACTATCTCAGTGCTTATGACTGAATTACATCAACCAAGTGGGTAAATTTGTAAAGAGATTGGAACAATTGAATAAGTATATATATGTGAGGTGTGTGCATATGCATCTCTTGCAGTAGAGAGAGAGAGAGGTTGGCCTGTGTGTATTCTCATTCCTAATCTCTATAGAATATTCTAAATCCAAGCTGTCATTCAAATTATTTTTTAATAATGTGGGTTATAAGAACAAGGAATTTGATTAATCAGAATTGGAAAGAAAAAATTGTGTAACTCAACTCGTCCATTATTTTTTCCCTGAAATCTACTCACCATGACACAGCCAAAATGATATTTCAAAAATTCGGGTCTGATTAAGTAGAACTGCCCACCTGATTAACAATTTTTAATGGCTTTCTTTTTTGTTTTATTGTGGTAAGAGCAGTTAACACACGATCTCTAGAATTAATTCATTTCTATAAACTGATACTTCATACCAATTGCCCAACTCCCCAGTTCCCCTTTCTCCTAGTCTCGGGCAACCACCATTCTATTTTTTTATTCTATGAGTTTGATGATTTTACCTATCTCATAAATTAGAATCATGAAGTATTTGACCTTCTGTGACTGTCTTATTTCACTTAGTGTAATATCCCCAAGTTTCATTCATGTTGTTATATATTGCAGGAATTCCCTCTCTTTGAAGGCTGAATAATATTCAATCGCATATATGCATATCTATATAGATAGATAGATAGATAGATGCATATCTATATATATATGACTTTTTAAACCCATTTATCTGTATTCCTAAAATAAACATAGGGGAAAACATCATGACATTGGTCTTTGCAATGATTTCATGAGTATGAAAACAATATCACAGGCAACAAAAGCAAAAATAGCAAATGTGACTACATTTAGCTAAAAAGCTTCTGCACAGCAAAGGAAGCAATGGAGTGAAAAGGCTGACTACAGAATCGGAGAAAATGTCTGCAAGCCGTAGGTAATAAGGGGTAAATTTTTAATGTAGGATCTCCGACAAATTGATACCAAAAAACCCACTGACAACCCAATTTAAAAATGGCCTAAATACCTGAACAGACATTTCTTTAAGGAAGACATGCAGATACGCAGCAAATATATGAAAAGATGCTCAACATCACGAATCATCAGAACAATGCAAATCAAAACCACGAGATACACCTAACACCTATTAGGATGGCCATTATCAAAACAAAAACAAAAAAAGAACAGATGCTGGTAAGGTTGTGGAGAAATTGGAACCCTTATATGCTATTGGTGAAAATGGAAAATGGTGCAGCTGCTAAAAAAGCAAGAGGAGGCCCCTTGAAAAATTAAGAATAGTACTATCATATGACTCAGTAATATCACTTCTGGAACTTAGTCAAAAGAATTAAATCAGGACGCCAAAGAGAAATTAGCACTTCCATATTCATAGCAGCAGTATTCACAATAGCCAAGATGTGGAAATAACCTAAATGCCAATCAACAGATGAATAGATTTTTTTAAATGTAGTATATATATGCAATGTGCTACTGTTCCACTCCCACTTTGCTTTCTGTGCTTCAGCTGTCCTCAGCACATGCTCACTCATTTCAGAGGAACCTTTGTGCATGCTGAATCATCTTCCTAGAACACTCTCCTCTCCAGTCCCAACCAACTAATTTTTAATCATAATTTAGATCTCAGTACAAAGGCTGGCACATAGTAAATCCCATAAATATATGTAGGATGAATGAAAAAAAATCAATGAATAATTAATTAAGTGTGTATTTTCTCAGAGGCTCTGGAATAAAGGATAATTTGAAAAAATTTCATTAGTGGTTTTCCCTCTATTTTAGTTAGTTTTATATTAGAATTACATCAAAACCCAACCTAAAGCTTCTCTTTCTTATATTTCATAATCATGTATCTGAATTTTTAAAAGATTCTTAGCAGGGCAACAGAAAAGAAATCCTTTATCTGCTATTATTTTCTTTTTAAAGTTAGGGTTAATGCATTAAGCAGGGGAGGATAATATATACTCTCTTTGGAATTTTGGAAGATTTGAGATAAGGCCAAAAACTTAGCTCACTGAAAATGGAATGACTGCATGAATCAAACCTACCCTGAGTGGTCACAATTGAAATAGTGAGTATGCTGTATATGGCATAAACTATTTTATTACTTGTGCTCTAAAGGTGTTATAAAACTACAGTCATACAAAGATAATAAGATTTAAAAATCTTAAGGTAAAAGAATTCCTGTAAGTGTTATAACCTGAATCTTCGGCAACTGTCTCAGTCCCCTCTCACAGAAGCCTTGGTTGTTTAGAGTGAGTAGCCAAGACAAAAGGAATTCTTTTGAAAGAAAAAATATTTGAGCCCCAAATGCTGATAAGTTTTCTTCTCCTCTTAGAAGAACCAAAAGAAAGAAAGATACAATCTCTCAATTTTACTTTTATATGTAACAAGGTTCTTGTGGTCAAATAAATGTGAGGAGTTTAGAATTCTACAAAATTATAAAATAATGATATAAATAATATTTTATTATTAACTACTATTAATGCAAATATATTCTGATATGCCACTGAGGAAAGTGATATATTTTATCCACACTAAATAAAAATAGACCCAATCTGACAATAATAAATTATTTCTAACCTTATTTCTAAGCTTTGTAAAATTTGTAATTTTAAATCATTCAACATTTTATATTCACTTTAATCTTCCTCCATTTATTAGTTCCTCGCCATATTGAAAATCAATATTTGTTGTCTGATCTATTTCTTAAATGATAGGAATTAAATATCATGGGATGTATCAGGCCTTTAAGAGATGTCACTTTTCCTTTTCAGTTTATGAAAATGCTGGTTGTCATTTTGCATATACAGATTAGGTGGCTCCTATGAGCACAGAACAATAATACTAAGCAAGTGATGCACAATCTCTGCTCTCCTGGAGCATATAGTCTATAATCCTCTATTTCCAGCTTCCTACTAGATATTTGTGCTTGGTTTTCCTATTGGCATTTCAAATATAAGATATTTAAGTCCAAATTAAATTCATGTTTTCTCCTCAAATCTACATCTCATACTAATACTTAATATCTTTAAAACTATAACCCAGTAAAATCAATATTACTTTAGCCTTCAAAGAAAGCAACTTTTTGAGAGTTTTCACAAGTGAGAAACAGGAGGCTTAGTGGGCTTGGCCACTTGCCAACAATCACATAGTTAATAAGTCCCAGAGCTGATACTCGAACCAAGATCAGTCTCCTGGCCCCTTCTCCATCATATGATACATTCTCATCACAGATCTCATGTTGCCTGGAACCTAGTAAATCATCAAAAATAGTCTTGAATAGAGTGGGCGTGGTGGCTCATGCCTTTAATCCCAGCACTTTGGGAGGCGAAGGCAGGTGGATTATGAGGTCAGGAGTTCAAGTCTATCCTGATCAAGATGGTGAAACCCTGTCTACTAAAAATACAAAAATTAGCCAGGCACAGTAGTAGGCACCTGTAATCCCGGATACTCAGGAGGCTAAGGCAGGAGAATCACTTGAACCCAGGAGGCAGAGGTTGCAGTGAGCTGAGTTAGCACCACTGCACTCCAATCTGGGGACAGAGTGATACTCCATCTCAAAAAAAAATTTCTTGAATAAACAAATATAATCAACTTTTATTAATTCAGAGTTCATATTTTTACTATGTCTATTTCCGTTTTGTTGACAGGGTAGTGGGAAGGGACCAACATTTGCTGAACATCAAATATTTATATACCTGAATCCTTTATTTCTTATGTCATCCCATTTTATCCTTATACCTCTAAATCACCATTTTAATGAAGTGAAAACCCAAGAAATTGAACAATTTTCTCAAGATTCCTGGGCAGGTGTGTGTTAAAGTCACAATTCAATTCCAAGACTGTCTAATTCTAAGAACTTAACAATTTTTCTACTACACCATTTTGCTAATCCATTTTGCCTGGCAATCTATAGAGAGTAGTTTCCTTCTTCATATGTGTAGCTTTTCAAAAGATGTATGTCAAACATTTCTGCCATATCACTTATGTCAGATAAGTCAGAATAAAAACATTGATGAGATGTCATATACTTACTTATAGTGCTTCAACCTGAACCCAGAAGCATGATTCAAAAACTCAGGCATGTGTGTTAATTTCCCTACGATGTTGGAGAAAGTACTTATTCCTTCCATATCCTACAGACACATATAAAGCATACCAAAAAGTTAATACTGATAAAAGTAGTTTCTTGCCAAGAATAGTAAGACAAATTTAAGAGAAATAATCATTGATTTTTCAGTTCTCTTAAATATGTCTATTTTTGAGTTACATGTAAAATCAATATATGCTTCTAAACTCTCTTTAACTTTTCCAGTATGTTACAGTTTTTAACAATCTGTGGTTCAAAAAGTAAATACTTGAGATTTATAAAATATTAGATCATATTTGAGCATAAGCTATTGACAGCAACAGTGTGATTTTCTTCCTTTATGTCAGAGGGGAGCATCGCATCTCAGTCAGCCTAAACCAATGATGACATATTTTCTGTTGTTTTTACCCACACCTTATACTTAATTTAACAAATATTTATTAAGTGCATAGTTGACAAGGTGACACTATGGAGGAGATGAAAAAGGCTAAGATATCATTTGTGTCCCTCAGGAATTAATAATCTGATGGCAAAAGCCAACATGTATACAATCAACTGTAGTATTTCAAAAGATAAAGCAAGTCCTTTAATAGCAATATAAAGTGCTCTGCTAGTATTGAGAGAGCAAGGCTAGAGGGCAGAGCAATGTGGAGCTTAGATTGAAGTGGCAGGATATTAAAGGCAAGACATCAGTTACGAAACTAAAGCACATATAGGCAATAACATGATAACGGCCTGAATTAGTCAGTGGACTGATAGAATAGGAGGAAAAGGAATACCAGGGGCATTTCAGTGGAAGAATCAATAGTATGTGACAATCAGATGTGAGAGTGGAAATTAGGAGGTGTCAAAGATGAATTCAAGTTTTCTTATCAGATACTGAGCTAGGGAACACAAAATTAGAAAGCTGTAGGAGAAGCATAGGACATTTCATTTGAGGCATGTGGGTTTAATATACCAGTAAACCATCTGTGAGCAGATAGCCATCAGTGGGAAATTTGAGTCTACAGTACAGTAAAGAGACCAGCACCAAAGATATACAGCATAGCAGTAATTGGAGTACATCGAAGATTATAGAAATAGAAGAGTGCTGAGGATAAAAACTTGGGGGAAATTAAACACAGATATGATAAAGGAAGAGTAAGCAGAAAAATATACTGAAGTAAAACACAAAACTAGAAAAACAAAAATGTGTGTGCATTGACATAGAACCAAAATTTTGAAACAAAGAGTGAAGAGAAGCTCAACAATATTAACAATGTTGAGAAGTTCAGAATTGAGAATGAGGTATGGGATTTGACAACCAGGACTTTTGTGATGACTTTAGTGGATGAATGGGGAGCCTAGATTACTAAAGATTATATATATATGTGTGTGTGTGTGTATGTGTATATATATATACACACGTATATATATATACACACATATATAAAATCTTTATTAATATATATACGTATATATATATATGTATGTGTGTGTGTGTGTATATATATATATATATATATGAAGAATTATAGCTAGGAGGTGCTAGAGCCTAGATTTGAACTCAAAACTGTCTTTAAAAAGAATCCAATGACAACCAAGAACTAAGAGCTTTTAATAAATCAATTAATATATTTTTAATTGACAATTTTTAAAATACTGTGACTATCACTCAAAAGATTCTTTTCTTTTTTTTCTTTTTGAAATGGAGTCTCACTCTTGTTGACCAGGCTAGAGTGCAATGGTGAGATCTTGGCTCACTGCAACCTCCACCTCCCAGGTTCAAGCGATTCTCCTGCCTCAGCCCCCCAAGTAGCTGGAATTACAGGCATTTGCCACCACGCCCAGCTAATTTTGTATATTTAGTAGAGACAGGGTTTCACCGTGTTGGCAGGGCTGGTTTTGAACTCCAGACCTCAGGCAATCCACCCACCTCAGCCTTTTTCACATAAGATTCCATTCATCGTTTCTTAAATGGACTTAATAGTAAAATGATAATAATTATATATAATAATATATTGTTTCAAACTATTTAAAAGTTTATATTAAATAGCACAAATATTAAATTATTCTTCATGGAAAGATTTATTAAAAGATACATTTTGAAACAAGAAACTAAAAAAATTTAAAATTTAAAAACATGTCGATGTTCTTCTGGTTCTCAAGTCTCCTTTCTCTAGAAATCTGAAATTGCCTACAAAGTATTGCTTTTGTTAGTTACCCTGTGCAGTCACACATGTCAGAAAGTCTGCTGCACTTGGAGCAACTGAATCCTGTGCAGAGTAAACTTCTAATTTCCTGGCTTATTCAATCCAAAAATTATTGTCAAATGGAGAGTTATGATGGACAATTACCCTGACTTTAGTTTCCTAAAGTGTGTGTGTGTGTGTGTGTGTGTGTGTGTGTGTGTGTCTATAGAGAGGGAGAGATTTTTCGTGCTTTTTTGCTTTTCCCAAATTTATTCTCCCAGAGGTTTTTCCTGCACTTGAGACCAGAGTTTACCTAAATTCCTACAGTGGTCAAAACTGTTTCCAGTATTGGTGTTATTAGTTATCTAGTAACCGATATCCAATATACCACTCTTTACTGTTCAATGGATCATGTGCCTTAAAGATTATCTCTCATGATGACTATTTAGCAAATCTCCAGACTAGATCCCTTTCTAACCAAATTTATCTTATAAAGGAGTCCTAAACTCTTTTGAATAATTTAAAATCAAATTTGAAAAATAAATTTACAAAAGATAAAAGAAAGACATTCATCTGTCCTCACTAACAAAGGACTAGAGAAAGTGAAGGCAATCAGTTGAATAAAAACAGGTTGTTAAAATTCACAGCATAGTCTGTGTTGAGATTTTTAGAAATAATAAAAAAGTGAATGTAGATGCATTGTTCCAGGGATTAAATCAGACAAGAGAGCTAAGCTTTTCAAATTCACTTTTCTGAACAATTCAGAAAGAAAAATTATATAAAGTTTCTTGTCCCTTTCATTTCACATTGAATAATATGGCAAACAATTTTTCCCAACATTTTTGATACAAAAATCAAACAAATTCTAATTTTAATAATAAAGCAAAAACTTATTTTTCTAAGTATCTTATGCTATTTTAACTTTGTGATTCTAGAGGCAAGTAAAGTCCTATGATGGCTTGACTTGAACTATATATTATAGCAGAGGCAATATATAGTCTATAATGAAAAGCATAATTTTCACTGACTAGACTGAGAATCCATAGATATGAATGCTACTTCAACTATGCTACTAATAAGCTTTGGGCAAGTAAATCCATTTCTGAACACTTATTTCAAGGAAAGGAATCAAAGGAATCATTGACCTCTTTTAAGAATCTGGTGAAAATGCATACACACGTACAATTTTGTAAAATATTTCAAGAGGTTTGTGGACTTCTAGGAATTAAAGTTCCCATTAATGAGTAATTAAGTGAAGACATACATAATCCTAAAGTGTGTTTACATTCTGTTTCTAAAACAATTTGTAATTATTTAATTCCCAATTATTTCTTAAACTAACAATAAATAATAGAGGGGTATAGGTGAAAGCCTTGCTCTTCTATTTTCTCCTCCACTTGCTGCCTTTGCCCTTTGAAACCAAGGTTCTTCTTATCTAAATATCATGTAAGATATCTTGCCACAAAGAATATTTCAGTGTAATTATTCCTTAAATATTCATGTCTCAGGTAATTAGCTGGTATAGCATCTGTGCTTTGCTTATACATCAGGTCAAAAACCTGAGGTAATGCATCAAAAACTAATCATTTCTACTTTCTCTGCCAAGGTTCACTGAATCTTTTAACCTACATTGACTATGATAAAGTTAATTTTCCATATTAAAGTAATATTCCAATTAGCCTTTTAAAAATTATACTATGGGGAAAAAATGAACACAAGGAAGTCAAAATTAAGGGTGCCATACGCAAATAACTTGGCAGGTTTTCTTAGCAAAAAAAATATATATATATATTATATATACGAAGCACATTTCTCTAAGTTATTTAAGTTGGTATATTAAACCAATTTATATCTAATCCAGTGAAATTTATGGCACATATGTTAATTAGGGTAAAATAATTGATACATTAAGAAACATTTCACTCTGTAAAAACTCAATAATTGTATCATATTAGATTTTTTCGTTCATCTTTTAGTTTTTATGAACTTATGTTTATGCCACAAAAATATCATATTGATATTAGAAAATGTAAAATACATACATTTGGATTAAGTTATATCTCCAGTCTCTCTGTCAAATAAAGGGTGCCAGACAGTTCACCATCTGCATCTATCTCTTAATTGATAATAACTAAAGGATTCTGAATTTTATGTAACCATCAAGAGAATATGCTGAAAATAATTGGCTTTTACACTACAGTAATTGAACTTCAGGTCTCAGAGAAATACGTTAAATGTATTTTGCTTTCCCGTTGGCCTCTTTATCTTCTATTTTTTTATCCATTTGTTTTGCCCAATCGGGGTTTATTTATACCTTTTTAGTAAGCTACAACTCTAACAACTGTTTATTTTAAATTAATTTTTTTTATTTCACAGGTAAAATTATATGCATTTACACGTACAACATGATGTTGTACGTTTTGAAATGTATATGCATTGTGAAATGACTAGCGTTACCTCACATAATTACTATTTTTGTGGTAAGAACACTTTACATCCACTCTTAGCATTTTTATGACTACCTTATATTATTAACTACAGTTACCACGCTGTACAGTAAATCTCCTGAACTTATTCTTTCTAACTGAAATTTTGTGTCCTTTGACCAACATCTCCCCAACCACCTCAGGCCCCGATAACCACAATTCTAAGGAGACTTCTCAAAAAATTAAAAAAAAAACTACCTTATGATCCAGCAATCCCATTAATGGGAATACATCCAAAAGAAATGAAAACAGTATGACGAAGAGGTGTCTCCATTCCCCTACATATTGCAGTGCTAATCACAATAGCCAATGTACAGAATCAACCTAAAGAATGTTTTTAATGACAAATAACCAGGGATACATATTAACCTAATATGCTACACCTTACTAGGCAAGTTGACCTTGCATAAAAGCAAATTTATGAGAATATTAGCAGTAAATAATTCCTAACATCTCGGAGACCGTTTTTAAAACAATATATTTGTTGACTCATTCAAGATGTATTTACTGAGCTACTACTGTTCTATGCCAAGTCATATTCTAGGTCCTACCCATGCATCATAAACCAAACTGAAAAAAAAATTAACTCTTGTAGATTTTCAAAGTTACTATGGTAGAGAGATGAAGAGACGAACAGTCAGAAAAAAAATATGTAGTCATTCCTTACTTAACGAGAGGGATATGTTGTGAGAAATGCACCATTAGGTATTTTGTCATTGAGCGAACATCATAGAGTATACGTACACAAACCTAGATGATATATGCTCACTATACATGTAGTCTAGATGGGATGGCCTGTTGCTCCTAAGCTCCAAACTAGTATAGCATGTTACTGCACTGAACACTGTAGGCAACGGTAACACAATGGTAAATATTCGTGTATTGAAACACAGTATAAAAATATGGTAATACAAGCTTATGAAACCATCATCTTAAATGCAATTCATCGTTGACTGAAATTTCATTATTTGGTACATAGCTAGGTTAGATAATGATAAGTACTGTGAAGAAAAATATAGCATTACTCACACATTAAGAAAACAGATCAATCTACTAAATATCAGGTCATCCAAAAATTATTTTTTAAACCAATATAATAGTTACTCCTGAAAATAGGTTCAAGAATTTTTTTAAATCATGATAAATGTCATCTCCTACCCCTCTTCATTCCCGCCTCCCTCTCAATCCATTCTTCAAAGAGCAGCTAGAAGAATCAGATCCTCTAGAGGCTTCTCATGATCCCCCTCACTCAGACCCCTCAGCACAAACTGACCCATGCTGGCCTCCAGCTTCATCATCCTCTGTGTTTCTCTAAACTCACTATATTTGAGCCATAATAACGTTTTGTTTTTTTAAGTCTGTCAAACATATAAAGTGTCTTCCTGCCTTAGGTCTTCACACACATATTGTTCCCACCTTGGGCCCATCCCCACCTCCCTAATCCCAACCCACCTCTTGCTCATTTTTCAATACCTAAGTATGATTTCTGCATGGAAACCAATACTCGATGAGGTTCCCCTGTTTTCACTCTTCAAGGGTCTTTACCTATCCTTTGGGAATTTAGTACTATTTAAATTATGTCAACACTTATGTTATACTCTGTATATTAGTCAAATATACCTCATCAGATTGCAAGCTCTGTGGGATGAGGTGGGAGGAGGGGTGGAGGCAGTTGTTTCCTTGGCCAGCGTACTTTCACTGCTCTGCACCCTGCCCAGCATAGACTAGCATTTAGAAAATTGTTCCTGAGAGAATTAAATAATAAAATTTCATCAAAAGTGTCTTCAGTTTACAACATGTAGTTTTATGCAACACATGGCAAAGTGGGTTCTGGTGGGAGCTGTGAATATCCTTCAAACCATTGGAATGAGCAAATGATTCTAGTTGAATCTGTGTTGTTTAATCGGTGGGGCTCTTGCTCCAGACTCTGCTGGAAGTCTGCTGCTCACTTGTAAGCTCATAGTCCCAATGACAGATGGTTTTTAATCTTTGCTATTTGGCTTCCAGGATGGGTATGTCTTACTGACTCATATATTTTCTCTAACATGTAGAATCTGATTCTGATGGCCATTCCCTCTGAGGAATAAGATACTTTCTGGGACTTGTAGCCATGGGAGAAAGGTTTAAAACACTTTCAGAGAATTGAGGAGAAGCCACTTTATGCTTGGAATCATTGTTGAAAAAAATTCAGTTATGAAAAACCACAAATGTGTAAACCATTAATAATCCCAGATAGCCATAGCTCAGGGAATTATTGTTCAGACACCTCATGCTAAGTATTCTAAAGAACACACACACATGGCAAACACAGGGTTGGTGATGTTTTCTACATCTTTCAGAGTGAGAAATTAGAATTATTTTGAGGATGAGAAGAATCATTTTACAATGACTAGCATATCCCAAATTTCCACCATGACACAAATTTATAAAAATATTTTACTTTATTTCCATATATGTCACCCCAATTTATTCAGAGGCAAGAACCTATCTTTTCTATTTTTTATCCCCAAGACCTGTCCAGAAAGAAAAAAAAGTTTAAAATAGACAGTCAATTAATATTTATTAAATAAATCACAGATAGTAAAGAAGTATTAGAAGCAGCCTGAGCTGAAGCTAACTCTCTCTTGTCTCTATCAGCCAGGCAAATTATAGCTCAGAAGCCACTCAGGGAGTAGAACTCTCTTGTGAAGCATCTAGTCCTTTAAACTAAGGCCTTAAGTTTTCCTGAACCCTGTAAATTCCCAGATTCTTCTATATGGATTTATGCAAGAATGATTCCGATCCACTGGTTGGCAAAGAGAACGGTTTAATAACAGCAGAGGAAATATAAAATTCTATTCAGAATACAATGAAAGCTGTTGGGGATTATGTATTCATTTATCTTATAGTACAAAAACGCAAATCTTCAAATAACAGAGTGTTGCCATGTCAGCTTCCTCTGGAGAGTTGAAAAATAAACTGTGAAGACAGCAGAATGACGTGATTTGTATTGAAGTCACTGGAATTGACAAAACCTAAATTCTTTTTTGTGATTTATTTATTTCTGTTAACAAATGACAAATTTTATAAACTAGTGGTATACAATATGATTTTAATGTATGTTCTGCTATGCAAAGCCTCAGTTCTTAATTGATCTACAGGATTCAGCTGATAATGTGAATTCTGTCTACCTGTGTTTTTACATTTGTGAAAGAATTATGCTACTTTATTACTCAGTCTTTTTGAGATTCTATAATCTAAAATTATTACTTTCAACCATCAAATATAAGGTAGTAGAAATATGGGGCAAAAGTATTTGCAGTTTTATATCAAAAATTAGATAAATGCAATAGGGAGTGCATTAAAGAGAATAGAAAGAATTTTTTTTAAGGAACAGGGAAAAAAGAAGAGAAAAGAATGTAAAATAAAGGAGAGAGGAAGGGAGGCTGAAAGGGCAAAGAAAGTGAGGAAAGAAGGGAAATATTAAAGTATTTGATAGAGCTTCCCTACCACTCAGATGCTTTTGTATGTGCAGTATTTCAAAGTTCTTCCTAGGTAAATAGCAATGTCTTTCCTTTTTATTAGCACTGCTGCAGCTGCTGTTGCTCACAAAGAGATCCACAAATCAAAATAGACTCAGTTAGCTTTTCAATAATTCTGAAAAGGTAGGAGAACATTGTCAGAGAAGGATAGCACTCCAGTATCATAACATGGAGTCTTGTTAGCAAAACAAAGTGTGAATTGCTTAGATAATTCCCTGCTGTTGGTAATTCCACTGGGTGCCTTCTGTGGCAGCACAGGCTATTTCTTCTCTATAGACCAATGCCATTGAACAGGAGATGTCAGAATAATATGAAAAAGTTGCTCTTTTGAAATGTTTAGTCTTTTAGATTTTTTTAAAATGTCAGCATGATTCATACCTATTGGTTCTTAGCCTGGAGCACCCAGCACACCAGGAACTGAGGAAGCTAGACCAGGAGGTGAATAATGAATGGGCTGCATAAGCAGAAGTCTATACTCAGTCAATAGTAAAGGCATGTGCAGAATTGCAGGCCAGCATTTTCAGAGATTCTTTCTATTATTCTCTCTCTCTCAAGGGAAAACAGGAAAACTAGCAAGAGCTAGCAAGAACTAGCAAGAGCTTGAACAAACGCCTGGACTCAGATTGGAAAACTGCTCATTTGTCCACCGCTTCATTCCTGGAAATCGCACTGGAACTGCCTGATTAAGGTATTTGGAAAAAACAAATTTTGGCACATTTTGTTGATTATTGACCTCCTTTATTCCTCCATATCTTTTGATATGTGGTGGCAGGGTGGAGGGGGTAGTATTTGTGCCAAAGATCGGAAGATTGAAGAAATGTATCTCTTTCAAAATTTTGTGATATTAAGGGGAAATTAGTATTTGTCACATCTTCTGAAATTATTACTAGTATTAATGTTTTTGAAATGCTGGTTTTGTTGGTGGGCCACTGGCTCCTTGTATAACATGTTTGCTTTCTCCCACTGTCATTTTGTACTCCATCAAATCCAAAGTTGTCATGGTTCATTATCTGTAGATGATCTTGAGCAGCCTTGCATTCTAAAAGAATATGCCATGGCATCTGCCTCTGTGCTTTTGTGGCCTGATGCACAGATGATATTTTAGCAAGACTATTGGGTGAGGGGCTAGAGGAGAGAGCAGAATTTGTCTCAGACCGATGTTTCTTTGTACCATGCTGTGTCTCATTCTTTCATACATGCCTAATTCGGCAGTGAAGTACATATATCACACTGTGACTATTACATACATTAGAGTACATAATTGGGGTTGTAAAGTATCTGTTGAATGTCTTAACTAATGAATTCCATCAAATTCAATTATCATTCTTAGACTCTTCATTAACCAATCAAATTACTCTTTTGGTATAAGTCATTTCTAAGACACATTTATTAGACATACACACAATTCTATGAAGTAAATGTGAAGTGATTAGATTATCTCATGATTCTTACTTGGAGTCCTGTGCTACTGAAGTTTGGATTTCTAAAGAATAGCCTTTCACATTGCTTCCATTGTATATAGGAGAAGTAACAGTACAGTGTGAAGCTCTGTCCTTAAGGCTATTTTACTACTATATCTTAAACTTTTTCTTTTCCCTGAGGGGGTTTGCTACAGTGAGTCACCAATACAAAAATACATAGAAATATACCAACCATATATGTCTATAAAATTAACCTAATTATTAAGTAAATATGTCTATAGACTTGTGTCATACTGAATCATAATGTTCTTCACCTTTTAGGAATAAATTATATCAGTGTTAGAACTTTCTCCTATCTCTTGCAGTAAGATACCACAGTGTAGGATCACAGTTGTTATTGTCAAAACTTTTTTTTCAAATTATTATTTCTTTACATGGCTTTCTTTTGAAACCAAGTAGTTCTGGAAATGCATATACCCAGTATTGATAGTACTGTAGTTTTCTAGGAAACAATTGCCACATTACTAATTTACATTGGATATTTCAATCATTTTACAAGGAAGGGCAGGTGCCTAATGTCCTTGTAGTATGATTCTTACCATACAGATCTTAAAATATTTCCTCTTTGTTCTCTTCTACTTTAATGTCTTTTAGGAACATTTGCATCTTCTGTCCTACAACTATTTTGAGAAACATCTCAAAATGTGATCTAAAGCTAACCTACAAAAATATGTGCCTGGGTTTCATGCCAAACTTAAGTCAGAATCTTTGGGAGTAGGCCCTAGGACTAGAATTTAAAATATACTATTAGGTGATTGTAATGTACTCCAAAGTTTAAGAAGCCCTGCTTTACAAAATGAGAGCAAGGAAACAACTGATAGAAAAGCATTGTAAAACTACAGACATATAACTGATAGCAAAAATAAAAATATCAAAATCAAGTTAAATTTGGATTTTAACTTTTTTCTACATGTTTTCATTTCTTGGGGCTGCACTAAGCATTCTAGGATGTTTATTCCACCTTTAATATAAGTCTTAAATATTTTAAATAAAGATTTTAATATTTAGTGTTAATTAAGGATATTAAGGATATGGATGTCTCTTATTTAAAAGCTTTTCCAAGTTGCCTATCGATGTTTGATATTTATAATGGTAAAAGGTATTAAATTCACAGTTTGCATAATTCATTATTATTTTCATATTTGAATCTTTAGTTTTACAAAGCTTTGTAATAGCAAGTCTTTTAATATTTTATATATCTAATAAACACCACTTTTTAAAGAATTTCAATCTATGTTTTTGTTATGGTTTTCATTGTGATGAATTACCTGGGTGTCTTACTTTCAAAAGATGCTTTATTAATACAACTAAATTGAATTATTTGAGCTTAGATTTGAATATTTCCATGTTATCTAATGTTAGTAAGATGATTTTCTCAGTGCAACAAGTAAGACATTGTTTGCCAATTTAATATACCAAACTCTAAAGTAAGTATATACTCAAATGAGAGTTAGGGGACAAAGAACTGTCTTCTGAACCATGAAAAGACAGAATGTCATGATTACCTCAGGCACTGAAAGACAGCAAATATCAACATTAGTTCTAGTAGAAAGACTACAGAGAATGTTTGACCCATAAAATTAATTTTTGCTCCCTACATAGCCAACTCCATGGAGACAAAGTCTAAAAAGGGAAAATGGTCAAAATCTTAGGTTTGTAGGTTAACTTACTTTGTAAACTAAATGTGTCCTGAAAAGACTGGAATAATTTAAATTCTCTCCATGTCCATAAGAATCATTTTATAAATCAAAAAGTCTTTTGTTTTGAGCTAGTTTTAAGGTTGTATTTAGATTATCGACAGGCACTACTGTAATTGGGTTGTATTTCAAAAGTTTTATTTAGAAGTTAAATATTTGGAACTCAAAACTTATTTTCAAATAGAGAGAATACTATACATGATGTTTCATGCCCAGATTTAATATTATGAAATCCACAAAATTATAGTAAAAGTACATAATTTATAAAACTAGAGAACTGAAGTGAAGAATCATTGAAAACAAAACTATATGATCCTCAAAATTAAGTCATTTAGATCAAAAATATTAAATTATACATTTACTTTGAATATCAATGCTAAAGGAAAGTAAATTTGCTTATAAATAAATGAGAAATTAAAAGAGATGATAGGATATTTTTCTAAAACACTGAGAAAGCGGGGTTCTAGCATAGCAGTATTCTTCCCCTGAGCAGGGGAAAATGAGATGGAGGGGAGAGATGCCAGGTAGACTTAGAGAATCAAAAGCAAAAGGATCTCAAGTATGAGTGGCCAGCAGCATCGAACTAGCTATTAAATAGAAAATTTGCTTGTAAATGGTAAGTTTAAAATCCAAAAGAACAGGTGTATTCAATTCTTTTGTTGTTGTTGTTTGTTTGCGGCGAAATTTCACTTTTGTTGCCCAAGCTGGAGTGCAATGGCGTGATCCTGACTCACTGCAACCCCCGCCTCCCAGGTTCAAGTTATTCTGCTTCAGCCTCCCAAGTAGCTGGGATTACAGACATGTGCCACCATGCCCAGCTAATTTTGTCTTTTTTGTAGAGACGGGGTTTCTCCATGTTGACCAGGCTGGTCTCAAACTCCTGACCTCAGGTGATCCACCACCTTGGCCTCCTAAAAGGCTAAGATTACGGGCGTGAGCCACCACGACCAGCCTCAATTCTTTAAAAATGAGTAAATAACACATCCATTTAGAAAGCAGCTGTGTAGAGGAATGGTTAAAGAGAGAAAGTGAGCATGCATGCGAATTCAGTGAGTGCCAATTAATGGAGTGAAGGGAGAGCTAATGAACCTCTGGCCTTCTATCAGTGGCTTTTTCTCTGAGTGGATTAACTCCTTACTCAACTATTTAGTGAATTCCACTTTCTAAGGAACTCTACCCTTTGTCTCTTTCTAAAAATTCTGCATCAAGTGAACCAAATTTACCAATTTGCTGCCTTTGTGAGCACAGTTGTTCATTTAATTTATGAAATATTTATTGAATACCTACTATGTAGTCAGCACTTTGCAAATTTTGTTACTTTTAGCCCAGATGTTAAGACACAAAGAATATTTTGTTGTATTTGAATTTTAGTATTTTGTATTTTACCATTTCTCTTTATTTTTTGTTTCTAAAATTTGGACAGTTGAAGGAAACAGAATGGGGGGCTAGCAGTGTGGATGACACAGAGAAGAAGGCCAAAAAAGGAAGTACCTGTCTTATTTCTCTATTCTTCAGGTTTTAAGGAGGTCTTAGCAGTGCTAAATAGAGCCCCCATCACTTCCACTTAACCTTAAAAACAATTGTTAGAGATGGAAAGACAAAGAGAACTATTTGCTCATGATAAAAATTCTCCATTCAAAGTGAAGAAAAATTAATACATTCAAAATGAAGACCTGCAATATAGAGCACTTTTTGAGCTGATGTATCTTACTACTAGGCTAATCTATGTTTAAGAAGCAAGAACTCAGAAAGGCATCCTGGAAAAATGGCCCGTAATTCTTCATCAACTGTAATTTTCAGTAAAATAAAAATCTAAATCTCCATTACTAGTTAATTTGAAGTATGGAAGACCATACTTCCAAAATTCCTTCTAACTCTAGAAATTCTACTGGACTAGAAATTCTATTGGAGAGACAGATGAATAAGACTGGAAAAAAAGAATGGCTCATCTTTTATTGAAGAAAGATGTTTAGAGGAAGTTTTGGGGTTTTTTTGTTTTTTGTTTTTTTGTTTTTTGAGACGGAGTTTCACTCTTGTTACCCAGGTTGGAGTGCAATGGCGCCATCTCAGCTCACTGCAACCTCTGCCTCCTGGGTTCAGGCAATTCTCCTGCCTCAGCCTCCTGAGTAGCTGGGATTACAGGCACGCGTGACCATGCCCAGCTAATTTATTTGTATTTTTAGTAGAGACGGGGTTTCACCATGTTGACCAGGATGGTCTCCATCTCTCGACCTCGTAATCCACTTGCCTCGGCCTCCCAAAGTGCTGGGATTACAGGCGTGAGCCACCATGCCCGGCCCTAGAGGAAGTTTTAAATATAAAGCACCCCTTCTTTCCATTCCATTTTCAAGAAACAAGAGCAAAGGATGAGTGTTGTCAACATTCAAAGAAGTGTCTTAGTGCAGGAATGGTCAATGTCTATGTTGAGTTATCTGAATCTATTTGGCAGCTTCTGAAAGCTACTGTACAAACCTGGACTCAATAAGAGGATGATGGTATAGTCTCACAGCCTTGTGTGAATTTTCCAAATTGTTTTTTTCATCCCAAGCCTTAGAAGTGATAGTTCAGAATTGGATGACTGATGCTGTATCATCAGTTATACTCACGTATAAACTTGCTTGATAGTATTTCCCATACTTAAGTTTCCAGTCAATCTGTCTTTGTTTCTTACACTTCCTTGATCCAACAGATTTTACTCACCATGCAGCCTGAGTTCACACCTTTGTTTATTCAACAATTTTATTAACCATCTACAACGTCAGTCATTCTTCAAAGCCTCTTGTGCAGGCCTCTGACCTCATGGAGATTACATTCTAGTAGAGAGGTATACTATAAACAAGGAACAAATATACAAATAATAAGACCCACCAAAATCTTGTTTATTCAGTAACTTTAATCATATTTCTGTTTAAATTTTCTTCCTCCAAGTTGTTTTCAGTAAGTAATCCTACTCTTCATTTTAGCTTCATTGATTCTTACTGTTTTCAACATTGCACTCAAATTAATATAATCCACTTATTTTAACTCTTTTAACATTTTCCATCATCTTAAGTGGAAGGGAAAAAGAAATTCATAAATTTGCATATTACATAAGATGAATTGCCTGATAAATCTAATACATATAGCTAGATGTAAGTAATACTAGAGTGGCTCCAATGGGCCATTATGGAATCAAATAACTCACAGCTCAGACCTCAAAGGCATCTTTTCTTATCATGAGATTTTTCTTAATTACATTTGCCAGTGGCTAAGTGTCCCATTTCAACACATTGGAATGTATTTTCTGTAGTAAGTTGTCAGTGATCATAAACTATCTGGCAAGAATTTATTCTAATTATCCCAACAACCTCCTCCAGGTTCTCTAGCTTAACCATTCTACATTTACTATGTGTACTTGGCACAAAGACAGTATAAAGATTTAGCCCCTAAATTGTTTATAAATTGTTCACACTATTCCAGGATATTAGAACTGGACAGTCATTTACATGTATACCCATATAAGTGTCCAAATGTACATCTTGAAAACGCAATAGGTTATGTCTGAACTAACCTGTTCAAGAACTAGAAGGAGAATCTTAAACGAACACAATAATTTCACATTTTAAGTTATTGCTAAGAAGAATAGCAATGTAAGAATTTAGATAGCTGAAAAAGTAAAGAATCAAGGCAGTTGAAAGTTTCTATATTTTAGGGTACTTAACTAGCTGTTAAAAAGGGCACCTCTCTGATGTCACTGAAATTTCAAAAATTTGATACAAAGATGTATCAGTAACAAGTTTGGTCTTTAGCAATATTCCATTAATAATACTGTCTTTTTCATTCAGTGAATCCAAGAATAATAATTTTCAGGCCTAAATATTTACAACCACAGCTTCATCACAATGCAGAGAACATATATTTTATTGAGTATGCCTTTATCTAGGACAAATCTTAATAGCATCTAGAGACAGACCGTCTACTAAGACAAATTATTGAGACAATTATTAAGAAATTTGTGTAAATAACTTTATTACCTCTTAGATTTTAAAAATTCTCAAAACAAGTACAACCTTTACATACCTGTGATGGTTTTTTATTCCATGGACAATTTTTCAGGAAATTAAAAATTCAGAGCACCTTAGCAACACAGTAGTATATTTACTGTTACAGTATTCCCATTTGATTTAATTTTAATGGAAAATACCCTAATGTTTTTATTTATTAACCTATGCAATATTGGCTGAAGTATAACATAAGTACAGGAAAGTAAATTAAACATACATTTTATATAGCACAATGAGTCTTTTTTCTCTTCCTTTTTGGCCATTTGATCTTGATAATTATATATTTTTAGTTATTATTATGATTTAATATCCAGAATATACAAGGAAATCCTACAACAAAAACCTAATGTGTCTATTTATTAAGATAATTACAAATTAGAAAACAATGAAGACTAGGATTTAATTGAATGGAAAATATATTAAATGTTTGTATTCATGGAAGAAACACACAGAAAGATGAATTATAATTTTCTATCAAATTTACAGAAAATTAGATGGAGTTATTGATTCAGAATAGCTGACAAGTTGACAATATGCTAATGTTAAATAAGCATTATTCTAAAGTATTTAAATAGAAACATAACAAAAATAATCCTGGGTATGATCACTTTGTTAGAGATCTGGATTCAAATTTATATTCCACAATAGAAAAGTAATTAACAGCAAGGTGGAAAGAGCAACCGAACCATAGTTATTTGCAGTTTCTAACATAATCTTGTAAGAAAAGAAGTTCAAGGTGCTAAAATTAGAAAAAAGAAGGAAGCATCAAATACCATTACAAGACACATTGTGCACTAAGGACCAAAAAGCAACTTACTGAAATTGTAGGAAAGAACAATGAATGACATGATGCAATATTCTGAGAAAAGAATGTTGAATTTTCTTTTTGAAATTTTTTAAAAAACAGTTATTTATCATTTGTGGAAAACTGTAATACAGTTCTGTTTAACAATGAAGAACTACACCACTGTATTACATCCCAATTCTCACATATTTGTAGATAAATATTGAAACTATACTTAGTATAATAAACCTAAATTTCTGAAATATGAGCACTATCACAATTTTCTAGGTGTTAAGTTATACACAATCTTGTTATTTAACTGTAAGCAAGGGAGAATCTGAGAAAAAACTTTCAGAAGAATATATTCTCTTTCTAAAATGACTCCCTTTCAAGATGGCAGCTGAGTACATAGAATAATCAAATTGGTCATTTGGGTTTAGTGGTTGTTTTTATGTTATGTAGAAGGAGAAATGACCATTCTCTGATGGCATCCAAGAAGGTGCCTCTGCGAGGATAGAATTTTTACCCCAATCACAATTGCTCATGAACCCCTTTCATATTAATGGGCACATTCCAAGTAGAAGATACAATAATAAATTCCTTAGGTTCTTTTAGGACTTTTAATTCTAAAAATATTGGGACTTCTTATATACTGCTAGTTAACTTCTGAGTATGAATGTTAGGAAATTCTGTTTTGTAATTTAGTTTTATAATTTAGGGTCTTGAATAGGACTTTACAGATTGATTTATGATCAGTATGCTTCAAGTTCCCTTTGAAATGTTCCCTTTATTGAATCTACTTAAATCAACGAAAGAAAGAATTTCAAAAAGTATTCATCCAATAAACTGTAGTTAGGAAAATGTGCATTAATCTAATTTTATTTACCAAGAACTTTGTCCTTTTCTTTAGAAAACACATTGAAGGAGGGAAAAATGAAAAACAGAAGAAAAGAGAAATTATATACAACTACAAAAATTATGTGCAGTTTTGCATGCTTTTTATGTAACCTAGTATTCAAAACGTATCTGGTTTTATCAGATTCTATTATGTTATGGACACACAGACTAGTTTCTTCTAACTAGGAAGAATATTCAAATTGAAAATCTAAATTAGTGTTTTTCTACTGAAAGAAATGTCACTGGTGAATAGGGAAAATGATTTATGTGCATAAAACTGACCTTATAAAAATAATTTCTGTGTTCATCATAAAGTTGAATTTTATTGCTATGAAACATTTGTTCCAGTTTCTTTTTGTAAATCTCTGATATACCATTAGTTTGTAGATCTCTGATACCTTAGAATATGTAACAGTTTAAAAATACCTATTGTGTTTTCCCAAAAATTATTTTGTTAGTCAGTAGTTTCTTTTGATGCAACAGTGACAACAATTTCTTTCGTGGTTTCAATTTCTTCAGTGTTTTAGCTAACATATTTTACAAACTGAAAATTATCTTTCCCTTTGATTCAGAAATTAAAAATTAAATATATTTATTAATTCACAATTATATCTCCAAAGTAAAGTAAAGGTTATTTGGTTTCTAATGCTGGCAGTTCTTGTTTATATTTAATAGAATTCACATTTCTCCTGATAGGGAAAAAAAATTATTTCTCCACATTAAGAAGGTCTTTGCATTCACATCTTGAAACTACATATTTTTGTTCTGGAATATAAATTATCTATCCATTTTATATATATGCTGAAATTTAGTTTGTGCAACAGAATATGTATCTATCTATATGTCTCTCTGTAATAGAATTCTAGACTGTGATGAGTTGTTCTCCATATACATGAAGGATTAGATACATATCTTTTTCTTCCCAAAAATGCCATCAGCATTGTCAGTCTCAGAAAACAAGTGGAAAATTGCCTCAATGTTTCTGATATCTCTTATTAAATATAGTCACAATGCAGAACCAAAAAATACTGAAGTTATATGAAGCATGACCATGAAATAATATTTTTTTAAATAAAGGACTCATGTATGGAAATTTATATCCAAATGAGTGTTGTCCTTCACTGTGGTCACCTTAGATTTCAGAAATGCTTCCATCTTTCAAAACATTTTGTTATGTGTTTGCAACTTTCAGAGCCAGTTTATGCACCAGGAAGCAGTCTTTGACAAACACCACTGTGAAGATATTATGTCATTATGATCAGTACAAATGAGGAGGCAGCCTTTCTAAACATGAAGACCATTGCTTTTAATGAGTCTGTGCCCTCTCCAAAAGTAATATGCATTCATCAAGTACACTTTAATTCGAAATGGTGTGTGCTTTTTAGACAAAAAGATAAATCTTCCACGAAGGAGGAGTACTCTGAGGCTGATGGACTCATGAGGTCACGTGTTAGCTAAAAGACCTGATAGACTATCCCCAGAACATGAGTTAAACCTTTTCAAGATTTGGGGAAAAAAGAAACATAAAGTTTTAGGCTGAATCAATGAGACCACTTTTTGCTCAACTCTTGTTATATCATATAGTTATATCCCTATCCCAGACAGGATATAAGGTCCTTTCAAGAACCCATGAGGCTATACATGACCTTCCCCTGCTACTTCTGTTTATTGGAATATAAAACCTTACTTGAGCCTCCAGTACTCTGCATACATACTTACCACTTGCTATTTACTTTGCTTAGGGATACATTAAAAACTCTAAAAAGCCAGCCTCTACCAAGCTCAGATGGGCTCACTAGCGAATTTTACTAAACATTTAAAGGAGAGATTTTACTGGTTTTCTACAATCTCTTCCAGAAGATAGAAGCAGAGGGAATATATCCTAACTCATTCCATTAGGACAGAATTACATGAATATCAAAACCAGACAAAGGCAATACAAGAAAAGAATACTATAGATCACCATCTCTCATGAACATAGATGCAAAAGTCCTCAGCAAAAGCCATAAGCCATCATGCCCGGTGAAAAGGTAGTGGAACTGTAGAGGGATGTTCTGCTTCCATTTCAAACCATTCATTTATTCAACCAATATTTACTTTTATGAGGTTGCTTCTATGTGGTCAAGAAATCAAACTTGTCATCTCTCTCATTCAGTCAGTAACTCATTAATTCACTCATTGAATCAATATTTTTTCAAAGTGTTCAATGCATTAGCATTATACCTTGTGCTAAGGGATACAATAGTCAGCAAAATAGGCCAAATTTCTGTCATCACGGTTTTACATTATATTGGAGAAACAGACAAATAACAAGATATTAAGCAAATACAATAAATCAAGATATATATATATATTTTTATTATCTATATCTCCAACATAATGTAAGATGTATATTAAGATTTATATCATGTATAGTAATATTATATAGATATATAATGTAAAGTATGCTAGTGATACATGCCAAGAAGAAAACAAGAACTTCACATGTACATAGGGGTGAAATTTATGTAGATTGTTCAGAGATGGCCTCGTTGAGAAAATAACTTTGTGTAAAACCCCAAAGGCAATAAAGAAAAGAGTCTTGATAATGTTTCCTGGAAGAGCATTGCAGACCTAAAGAATAAGACAACACAGAGACTGGTGTAGAGTGAGTGAGGAAATATGCTTGGAGCTATGAAGTCAGAGATTTAGATGCAAATCAAATCATGCAAAGCCTTGTGAGAAATGGCAAGGAGTTTTTATTTTCAGCCAAATGTAATGAACAGCCTTTGGAGAGTTTTCAACAGGGAAATGCTATAAAATAATTAACTATTGTAAAAAAAATTATTCCAGTTTCTGTATAGAAGACAAGATTTATATGTCAAGAGTACAGGCATATAGAACAATAGGAAGTTACTGTCATACTCCAGGTGAGGCTGCTACCAGAGTTGGTAATTTTGATTAGACTTGTAGCTATACAGTATTGAGAGGTTAATAGACTTGATATATATTTTAAAAGTAGAACCTATATTTTAAAAGTAGAATCTAATATGATTTATTGATGGATTGAATATGGGAAATAAGAGAGAAGGAATCATCAAAGTAATTACCCTACATTTTTTTCCTTGAACACTTTGGTGAAGTCATTTATTCTGATGGGGAAGACTCCAACAGAAATGGGTAGGGGAGGAGAAGACAAATTCTGTTTTTATGTATTAGGTTTGAGGTCATCCTTGGACTTCTAAGAGAAGTCAGTTAGGCAGTTAAAATATAGAAGGCTGAACCTCAGGGAAAAAGACTGGGATGAAGATATCAAATTAGGATTTGTATGAAGTAAGATAATCTCAATAGCAAATTAAAGAACACCTTACAAAAATTTGCTTAAATATTACTGATATTTGTTATGTCACTTTATATCTATGTATTAAATCCAACTCTAGAGAGTACCAAGATTTATTCAGTGGATAATTGATATCAAAACCCTGGGTCAGCCTCTCTGGGAGTCTCTGGGCCTATCCCCCATGTCTCCAGACTGCGCAGCATCTCAAGCATCATATCCTCCCACAGCAACAGATAAGGCAGAGTCACTGCAAGGAGAACATGCAGAAGAAAAGGGTTCTTTTAAAAGTTAGCTCTCTCTCCTGATTGTAGAGAAGAGAGAAAATCTTTTCCAGAAAATTACCAGTGGATTTCCCAAATGTCTTCTTCCATAGCTACATCAAATGTCCATCCCTATACCATCCTTTGCAAAAGGGAAGTGTATTATCTAAATTTGAGAGGACAAGTATGAGTTATTATTTGTGACTGAGGTTCCATCATCAAAGAAAAATCTAGGACGTGTTGGGAAGGTAATCATCCACATCTGCTACAGTAGGCATCCTTTTATAGATCGTATTTAAAATCAGGACCAAATGATGTCCCCAAAAATACACCAACTGTGCACTCAAGATATCTTCATCCTCTGTATATAAAACTCTTAATGGCTAGTGGAAGAAATGGATTATATCAGCCTGAGAAGGGAATAGACAGATCTATTAAATCATAAATAGAACAAGAAGAAATAATAAAAGAGCTTATAATATTCCCAGAAAAGTAGAAGAAACTGAATTTCAGAAAATAAGTTTCTGGGTTTTATACCATAATTAGAGATTGTGGGATGGTATTTGAACATGAGCTAGTGCACCTGAATGTCTTAGGTGCCTGTGAATGCTGCCATTTACCAGAAGCCTCTGTGAGAGGGGTTAATAGGTACTAACTGTTCATTTGTTTCTGAGACTCTCCAATATACCAGGTGCTGTGCCTGAAGCAAATAAAAGGCAGGCCTCTATCCTCAAAAAGTTCAAATCTCTCATGGCGATCTAGGTAAATAAGTAATACATTAAATATTTTTCCAAAGCTCTCCTATTATTTTAATTTTTTCTGACTTTAGCTCTCCTATTATTGTAATTTTTTCCGACTTTAAAAACTATAACCCAAGAAATCTATTGACATTTAAATCACGACTATCTGGTTTACACTATCTTTCCAGACATTTACTTTGTTCTATTTGTTCTATTACAGAAAAGACAATGCGAGTTGATATCTGCATGTGTTTTAAGTACAAATTCTTATCTGTGTCTGCCATATCACACTGTATTGTGAGGAGTCCAAAATTTAGGTTCTTTCTTAAATGTAATTATCTGGTACTTTCCTACAAAACAGTGTGTCTCCTATTGACATTTCAAATTTCATTTTGTTCACATATCTTGTGTGTGTGTCTCCTTGATATTGATAACAATGGCTGAAGAGCTTATCTCTTCTTGATTCTGAAAACGTAATAAAGAAGGAAAATGCAAAGTAACAGCCACATGTGCCAGTTATTCAAGCAACCATCCAATTTCTGTATGAAACTAATATTGGGAGAATATGGTATGTATGCTGCAGCTCAGGCTCATTCGTGTCAAAGAGAAATATGGATGGCAAGGGATGGTGCTGCTTTGACACACACATAAAGAAATAAAGTATTGAAATAAAATAAGTGAATGTGGTCTTATGAGAACCTTTGTTTTACTTAGAAGGCAGTTTCATGCATGTGGTCTTGTTTATTGTATTACTCTTTTTACTTCAAAACAACAGCATTTGTATTCTTATCTAACAGTTTATGAATACAAATAACATGAAAATCAGGAGATATGTTTCCTCTTTGTTTTGATTTTTATTCCACTTACTCCACTTCAATATATATCCAAGTAATCATGAAAAGTAAATGGATATTTGAGGAAAAAATATAATATTAAAGAACCTCTGAGAAATTACATAGTTCTTGCCTGGCTCTAGGCAAATTTATAATTTGTAATGAAGAAGTTTGTATAACCTATTGTAGAAATTCTTCCTTATTTCTAACTCAATTTTTTTATATTTTATATTAAACTTGTTGAAGTTTTTTCTTAGAAAATTTGTAATAAAGCATCATGTCTCTTTGGCCTATAGCGAATGAAAAAATCTCAGAGTTAATTAATGCAGAGATTTTAAAATTATAGGTCTCCAGATAACTCATTTTGTTTCCTTTGTATTTTATACATAAACACTGATTTATAATTAAAAGAAGGGAAAAGTTTATGATTTGCAATCATTTTCTGTAAAAGAAGAATAGAATTAAATATCTGTCACTATTTAAAATTAGAGATTAGGCATTTTTATCAAAGAAAATTCTGGAGAAATAATTTTGATTTTCAAATATGATTAGAAAAACTCAAACATTCAGCCCTGGCCTTTCTTTGAACTCTTTCTTAGGCTAACGAGTTCTCCTACTCTCATAGTTTTAGGTGCTGCTTATAAAATTGAGAGTTGTACATTTATAAATTTTTAAAAATTGTTTTCATTTTGTGGACAAGTATCTTTATACCAAATTTATTTGGCTTTGTGAGGATTACTGTTGGAAAAAAGACTGATCATTTTGTAATGAGTATCATTACATGAAGAGCTATTATTTCCTGGAACCTTTATTCTGCAGCCTTAGAACATAGATCAGGGGCCCTAGCAAGTTAAGGGCCAGGCTCGTCATCAAGGTCATTGTGCTCTTTATACCATTGCCCTTTCCCCAACTCAAAGTCAGCCTAATAGGAAGATTCACTATAGGGAAAGAAAAGGAATGGTGCCTTCTTTACTAACGCCCTGCATAGCAAGTAACAAATTCCTCAAAGTCATATGATTACCTCAAAGTCATTGTGGAGACTTGGAATATCCAAGAGTTTTAGAAATGGTTATGATCAGACACCTGTGTGTGACCCCAGGTAAAGTGCCTAAGCTCTCCAACATATTGTCCTTTATACACAATTATTAAAAAGGGTCCTCAAAACATCTCTAAGATAAGTTATGAAGGTAGTTATGGTGTTTCCAAACTATTTTGACTTGTACTTTGTCAGTAGCCTGAGGCTATATTAAGATATAACTTTTCATAAACAGTGGATGGCCATGGAATCAAATTAGTGACTTGTGATTGGCATTTTGAGTAAAATAAAATAAAATAGAAAAAATAAAGGACAGAAGTTGAACCAAATGCAGTGAGAATCAGTATTGCTTTGTGAAACTCTGCATATGAAATTGTGCTATAAAATGTATTTCTTACCATATGTAAAACTTTTCCAAAAATGTTTAAAAGATGTCTACAGAACTGGACCATCTAGTACAACATGAAAACGTCCTAAAAAAATATCTCTCAAAGATACAGAGCACCGATGAGCATTCAGGACCACTAGAAAGAAGCAGTGCAGTGATGATCTTCAGGGTCTGTGATAGCTTTGGGTAGTCTTCTTGTTGACGTGTTGCACTGAGAAAGGCAGCTGAGCTGTAGATGTCATGTGGGTGTAATAAAGAAAAACTCACATATGTCCACTCAGTTGGACACTTATGGGAAAAAAGCAAATAAAATAATGTGTCCTTATTTAGTTTATGTAAGAACTGCTTTTAGGTATCTTTCCTCAGAATTCATGGTGCTATCATGACTGCAGAGAAAATCATCTACATGTTTTTTCTACACACTTCTACATTTGCTCTCTGGCATTTTTTTGTTTGTCAGCAAAAAGATGGCTACTGTATACTAATAAAATCCCCGTGCACCTACCCACAACTCATTCCTTCTGATGGCTCTATATCTAATTACTTAAAGCCTGTATTATGTTTCTCTATTTTCTAAAACAGAATATGAAACTGTCAGGCCTAAATTATCCTGAATCCCAATCTGTGAAAGGACACACAATGATGGGAAAAATATATTCCTTATCAGAACAACCAGGCGTTCTCAAATATTGACTGAGCTGCATAATCATTTGGGCAAAGTATTTTCTTGCAAGAAAAGACAGTAATGTTCAAATTCTTACATTTTTATTTTCCATGAGTTTGGTGTTTTCCTTTCAGAATAATAACTTTTCATGTTCTTATAAAATCAAGTTGATGCATCAAGTCAGCCATCCTTGAAGGTATAAAGCCTGTGACATTAGGTCCTGTGATGTTGTTTACATGTTGATTACTGGCATGGGTGCCCATTCAGAAATTATGCTGTTCTACCGGGACTCCACTTTTGTTTTTCTAGAAGCAATTGCATCTCCATAGAATCTACCCTCTGGAAAGAAAACCTTCAAACAAAACACACTCTGCATTTGTTTATGTTAAGCCTCATTAAAATTTTAAAAGGCAAACAAAATTTTAAAAGTATGTACATGAACCATATGAAATTGCTGATATTTTAGTTTTTTTGACCTATAAAAATGATGATTTCATATAGCTCAATCTAATATTACTTTTCTAAAAGCAAGGCAATATTCTAAACCCAATAGGCAATTACTTTTAAATATCCAAATTCTTTCAGTTCAGCTGGTATTAGAAGCAGTCTGGTGCTTTTCTTCATTCTCATATTTAACAAATATTTTCCTAAGTTTCTACTATGTTCAGAGTACCAGGCACCTGGTAAAGAAAAAAAATAAAGCTGACACAAAATAATTATGAAACAGTATTTTCTGATGATAGTAGGTTGTTGACAGAAAAAAAAAAGTTATATGTTTCCTTTGCTCATAAAGTGACCCAAATATTTATAACTCCTTTAAATGTGTGGTTTTTCTTAAGCATTTGCTCAACTTGGTATTGCTTTTATCAAATTGCCTTTCCTTATTTCCTCCTGAGTAGATTCACTCTGAATCAACCTGTCAGTGTAATTTAGTCTCTCCCAGTTATTGTTCCCCAATTTTTAATGTAAGAATTAGCCTGTCTCTTGAACATTTTTTTGAAACATTAACAACGCACTTAAGTAAGTCTTTATCATTTCAATTGCACTAACCACGATAAATAAAACGTTTGTTCTCATATGTTATTGTTCCTTCAGTTTTGAGGAAAGAATAACAAGGGGATGTCTATGTAGTTTGTTCCTTTGTAAGGCATTCACTGAATAGACTGCCTGATGTTCTATCTAGCTCTTTCACATTTACTTGAGAAGTTGCATCATATTTTGTATTTTGTTTTCTCTTTTCTTTGCTTTCCTTTTCTTCTCCCTTTTTTCTTTTTTTCTTTCTTTTTTTTTTTTTTTTTTTTTTTGATTGGCGAGCATTCTTTGTTCTAAGGAAGATATTTTTGAAACAAATGCATCCCACCATCAATACCCGATGCTGTAGAGTTTCCGTTTTTTGTTTTTGTTTTTTTCAGAGCTCTCACTTTCTCTAAACTTGGTTATCCCACTTGTGATTGCTGCACTGAAGCTCCCCAGTTTATATGCTGAATATAGTAGGGCAATTCATGGAAGCCAGCGATTCTCCACCTTCACTTCACCCTGGATCACCTGGGGGGGTTTAAAAATACTGACACCTGGGTTTCACTCCCAAGATTCTGATTAAGTAGGTCTGAGCCAAAGCCTGGGCATTAGGATTTTTTAAATCTCCCAGGAGGAGCTTAATGCACAGTGAAGCCTGAGAACCACTGATTGAAGTTTTAACAAGAATCCCCAGGCATAGCCTTGTGCCTTTGACCTCACTGAAACCAGGCCCAATCATTGGAATAGGCTAAAACCTCATGTCTATATCCATTTTCGGAGCCCATTTTTGTAATTTGTTGGCTACCATTTATTAAGTGTTTTCTGTCCACCCGAAATTTATCAGAGTGGAGTTCAGATCTCAATAGGGGTGAGAAACAATAACCATAATAGTCTTGAAGTCATTCTTTGGTATCCACTGCCAGATTATGCTACTCACCTGACAATTTGGGCAGCTTTCTCCAGAGAGTAATTAACATTTGTGTAAAGATGTAATCACCTGAAGCAGCTATGTAAGCAAGAACGATCTCAAGAGCTTTCATTTCTAGCAGCAAAGAAATTGTATTACAGCAGCATTTTGGCAGCATATCTTAGAACATCAGTGTAATCAGTATTAGAATGAAGCATTGTAAGACTGAATAACAGAAAGAGATTAATTTCTATTAAATATCTACATCTGTTGGTTCCCCAAGGTAGATTAGGCTGGGAAAAACTAATGGGGGATTTTCTTTAACCCAGCTTCCTTTCACTCCGTGCCCAATTCCTGCAGTTGTTGCTGAGGTTCACCAGATGGATTAAAAAAATAAGAAGAAGAAGTGGCCCCAAACACGTAAGCAATCCCCAATTAATTGCTATTTGAGTGAACTGTGGTGTTTTTTGCACTTAGTCTTAATTTACATGGAAAAATGACATCTTTTTGCTTAGAAACAAAGATAGTTGTCTTTCTCTAAGTAACATTACTCACTGATAGGATCAAAAACTTGCCTGAAGTCTCTGAACTGAACTTATTGTTGTCCATAATGTCACTAATAACCCAGGTCTATCTCCACCCACGATTGTTACACTAAGGTTTACGGGTGAAATTATGGGCATAATTTGACCTCTTTTTTACTACCTTCATACCATTTACTTGAAGAGGGCTGAAAGATCTGTCAATTTTTGCTGAACTTTATGCTTCGCTGCCTCAGTGCATTAAGTAAACCATAAAAAGAGGCATTAGTAGTAATTTCCAATGAACCTAATATCCAGCTGCTCTCAAGAGAAGCCCTTGATCACCTCTACTGCCATAATTTTGGCTTAGAAAAATATTATTAAGCTCTGACTTCTACCTTAAGGAAGGGTTGGTTTAGGATTTTGTAGGGGAATCTTGCAAAGGCACCTCTTCCCTTTGACCAGTGTATTGAGACCAAGTTAGAGAAAAGCATGAAATGGGAAAAGCAAAAACCTCTGCTAGGTTTCTGTTCTGTTTTGTCAGAACTTTGTTAAAGCCCTAGGGAAGAGCTTTAAACTTCCCTTGATGGTTATTTTAGACACTAATACTCAAAGATATTCTTTAAGGCCCTCACAGTTCAGAAAAGCCACACTGACACTGTTACCTATCAAGAGTTAGGTTTCCTAACACCATATCAAACAGCATATGCAGAATGAGCCCAAGAACATTATGATTTGAGGATGCTGTAGAGTTCTATGCCACACCCTACGAATCCATATACCTGCTTTTCCTACTCAACTCTAGTTTGCCAAAATACAGAAAATGGGTCAAATAAGTCAGAGAGATAAAGAACAAAAGCAAACTAACAAAAGCAGCCTGGGAAATGTAGTGCTTTAAAGGAAACTCAGAAACAGGGTTTGGATTATTCACTGGATAAATATAGACCTGGTCACTGTATGAAGAATCTTTGAATGCTAAATCATAGAAACCATGTGAGCTAATCTCAGTGATTTTATCAAAAAAGTCACTGGGATATCTACAGAAGCCAAGGACGCATTAAGCTTTAACATCTCAAAGAGAGAGAGATCAAAAGCAAATGCCGGGAGCTCAGCAGCAGGAGTCTGGTCTCCAGGTTTCTGGAAGTCTCCTAGAGGCCCAACAGCATATGCCTCTTCCCATTCCAAACAGGCGGGAAAGTCATTTGATTTTTGTATTTTGGATAAGAGGCCCATCCTATATTAATTAGCAATAGCCAGGAAAGCTGTTCTTAGAACAAAAACATGGCCCTTGGGAATCATTCCTATGGACTGTGTGGGCAGTTCTCACTTAGGAGGAAGATTCTGTTATGACTATTTTCACAGAGTCCTTAAAATAAAAAGAGGTCATTAAAATATAGGGAAACTCATGTATCACTTTATTTCCAATGCCTTGGGCTTTTCTATTTTGCCTAAATTGCCTTATATTCTTGACAGCTAGATATTAAATAATTATGCATTGAGAGAAGGTGGTAAACTTTGCTTTTAAAAATAGGATTGTACTAGTCTGTGAGAAACCTTGAGTTACTTTTCTCTTGAGTTTCTAAGTGATACTTGAGGAGGAGAGTGCACTGAATGGATTTTCTGCCCTCCCAGAAGTCACCTCTTACCCTATTAATATATCTTTCCCCTTTCTTTTTCCCTTTTCTTTTTTCTGTTTTTCTTTCTTTACTTTCTTTCTTTTTTTTTTTTTTTTGGAAAGAGAAATGGAGAAGAAAACAGTGGAGTTGGGATGGGATGAGAGGATAGGTGAAAAGGCTGTGAGAAAGAGACACATGGGGAAGAAAAGACCATGTCTAGCAGAGAACACTATTGTTAAACAAGGTATCCCCTCACCCAGCACCCTCATGGAAAGAGAGCCACTGCTTCAAGGAATAATTCTGGAGAAGTGAGACTGACTCCACAGTCACCCCTGTCTTTCTCTTAGAGGCCCGATTTCCTGAAATGACTTTACAGAAGCTCAGAACCTCAGTCCACATTTAACAAGGAGAGACTGGGTGGATTTAAATTCAAAACAAGTGACAAATTGCTCATATCAGATCTTTGCCCCAGACCAGGTTTTGCTAGATCTGAGAACAAATGAAACAAAAGAATTACAATAATCTGAAAAGGAAAAGGAAAGAAAGAGCAGGATCTGAGACCCCCCTCCAAAATGACTCTTGCTCTCTTCATAGTTTTTCTGATGCTGTCCTTGATTAGAAGTAATTTTATAAAGTGTCTGTTTATATCCTTCACCCACTTTTGAAAGGGCTTGTTTGTTTTTGTCTTGTAAATCTGTTTTAGTTCTTTGTAGATTCTGGATATTAGCCCTTTGTCAGATTGCAAAAAAAAATGTTCCCGTTCTGTTGGTTGCCGATTCACTCTAATGGTTGTTTTGATAAAACGGTCTTGTTTGTAGATCATAACATTGATGTTCTAGAGCAGCAACACTCTGGACTATGTGACATGGCTTCTTTTAGTTCTCTGCCCTATCAATTAACCAATAAATAAATTATAAAATTCAAATAGAAAGCTCTGATCCATCAAGTAATTTTTGGAAATCCGTATCTGGTGTTTTTCAACTACATTAGCACCGTTCAAGGAGCAGTAGCATGCTCTTGGCTGTGGTCCTAAGTGTTTTTCAACCTTCATTTGTACCATTCTCTCTAGAAAGGCAGCAAACCATTTAGAGGCAATATGATGGCGTTATTTATAAAAGGTGATTCCTTTGTATATTTATAGTTTCACTTTTGGGGGGTTGTTTTTAAAGAGTCTAGATCTTTAACATGTTTTCTATATTTTTGTCTAAAAGTAGGAGACTAATAGTGCTAATCAAAACCAGGATAACCATGGCGTAAACTGCTTCTGACAGCCCTTGTAATGACAAGTTCAATTATGATTTATATCATTCTTCCTCTTCTTTTCTAATCCCTTCAGCCTGGAAGAAATAGACCATTTTGGATAAAATGTATGTTTGTCCGAACACATGTGATTAATAGCAACTGGAATTAAATTAATCACAACCTCAGTATTTGAATCTGTTTGTTATAGAGAGGACAGGTATGTGTAATGCAGGATCCAGTGTAGTACTTTGGCCGCTGAATTGAGGTAATTCAGGAATCAGTCACTGTCATTACTTGATGTATTCCATGTTAGTGTGAATGGAGGAGGGGATCATCAGGTGTAGAAGCTTGCTAATATCCCTACAAAGAATTCATTAACTGCAATGTGATGTGATTTGAAAGAAAACGTTCTAATCTTCTAATCACACATTTTAAATATGCACTTGCACTTAATAGGTGCCATGGTTTTGATTTTACAACTGCATATTATTTCATACTGAGAAATGCTGACTATTTGAAATGTATTGGTGAAGTTCATGGAAATATACAAAATGGTTGAAGTGTGAAATAAATGCAAACATTATGAATATTAGATCAGATTACATTAAATTGGATTGGGGTATGTTAGAATATAGGACAGAGTACATCTCTAAAGTAATTCAAAACTAATTCACCATTACTAAGCTGTGATTTAGCTGCAAACAAAATAGAAAGCACAGTGCAATTTTTTTTCAACTAAGCAATGGAAAGATAAAAAATTGTAAACTTCTTGGAAACAAAATACCTCCCTTGCTTTTTAACATAAGTGGTATTTTAAAATGACTTTTTAGAATTGCTTTAACCACTTCTTTTTTCTTTTTCCTTTTCTTTTTTTTTTTTTTTTTTTCTTTGAGACAGGGTTTTGCTCCTGTTGCCCAGGCTAGAGTGCAATGGCACAATCTTGGCTCACGGCAACCTCAACTGCCTGGGTTAAGCAATCCTCCTGCCTCAGTCTCCCACGTAGCTGGGATTACAGTTATGTGCCACCACACCCAGCTAATTTTGTATTTTTAGTAGAGATGGGGTTTCACCATGTTTGTCAGGCTGGTATCGAACTCCACCCACCTCAGCCTCCCAAAGTGCTGGGGTTATAGGCATGAGCCACTGCACCTGACCACCTTAACCACTTCTGAATTTGAATACATAAAGCTCTTAACCCTTAAAGGGTAATTATACTTTGTCTCTATAATTGAAGCTGTCAAGACTGAGGTTGGATTTTCTAATGGTGCCCTAGTCACATACATTATTATGGGGCCAAAGGGCTCCAATCAGCATTTTGTTTGCGGAAGAAAATTTTTTGTCATCATAATTTAATGAATTAAATATTGTTAGACCAAGTGGCTTATCTTTTACATCAGCATCTACTAGTCAAATACCTGTATACTCAGAGTCTCCAAGAAATGCCAATTTAAATACCCTAAAATATCTCTACTTACAAAAAATAAACAAAAACAAACTTAGCTACACTGTCAACAGTAAGTTTCAGATAAATTAGATAATTGGACAGTGCCTTTCCAAGAATTCTGAAAGTTTACAGTTCTAAAGTGTTTGCCAATGTGATCCTTTATCCGTCCATACCCTAATTCATATACTATTCTAGTATAAACATTACAGTAAGTATTAGGGGCTCCAAGAGATTTCTAGTTTAAACTTCAGTAGCTTAAAATTGCCATTATGTAGACAATTTACCTATTTTATGTGCTACATTTATTGGACTAAAATGATGATATTTTGCAAATTCTTTACACATTATGAAATTCATATCTTTAAAAACGTCCCTATCCCTTTAATGAAGCCACTGTCAGTAGTACAGAAGAACATTATGAAGTTTCATCATTCAGAGAATAATTTAGAGAACATTAACTTTAGTTCCTATTATTAGTTGGATTCAAATATCAATATTTAGTTGTTTTCTTTTCCTTTTGTGCATATTTTAATTCTATTTTATAAATAAGAATACAGTTTAAACAATGCATCTAAGAAGAATCTCTGACTAGAGTTGAGAAGACTAAAGATGTTACACTGCTCTCTCGACAATCCATTCTGATGGTTGGAAAGCTCATGTGCTATTAGTGACTATATAAAGGCTCAGGGAGTCAGTACACCACCATTATCTGACTAATTGCTTTGTGAAGCGCTTTTAGAAAAACTGGAACTGAAAGGCACTCCATACCACCAATTTATGTTCTATTCTTAGTGTCAAGAGGATGCTTGAGAGAACAGCATATTGTGAAGTATGTTTTTCTGGTGATAATATTTTTGTCAAAGTGACGCAGATTTTACAATACTCTCTTACTGCAAGGGACAAACTTATCATCTGTTTTTCCTGATATGAAGTTTATCCTCTGGATGTTGATTTCTTCAACTTTCTTCACTCAAACTAGTTTTTTTGGCACTTGCTTTGAATTTAAAAGAAGCTAAATAGAGTAAATGGATTAATTTCAGTGGTTGAATTAACTGAGACGTCTTGCTTTTGGTGATTTCAGGGTTTTATAATTCTATTTTAAGAGCATTCTCTGCTTTAATCATCTGCATGATAAAATAACTAAAATATTTAAGGAAAAAATACTGCTACATGTTACATAGAAATGTTTACAGATCACTTTTATTAAAAATGTATGAAAACACATATTTTGTTTCTCATCACTTTCAAACAATTAATTCAATTTTATTGTAGATTTACTACAATCCTTTACTGGTTAAAAAAATTAGCAGAAATAACATGGATAAAGTAAGCTTAAGCAAGCATGAAGTGCATCAATGCAGCGTGCTCCCTCCCCAGTCGGAAGGCTGTGAAATAAAATCAATCATGGCATATGCTTGCTGCTCCTTTGTTATAATTTTCATTTATGAACAACTTACTTGCTCTTAGCTGAAATTTCTTCAGTAGGAGGAATAACAATGTACTTGTGATTTCAACATGAAATATTCCTTGTTTGGTTTTTTTGCTCATTGCCAATTTTTTTTTATTATGAAGGGAAATTTTGCTTAAAATAATGTCTCATCATTTCACATTTTTAAAAGTTTTTCCTAATGAATGAAAATTTAGCTTTTGGACCTCAATTTCAGTATCCAGATAGGGAGCTACATAGAAAATGTTCTTGTGCTGTTTTTATTGAAATGCCCTGAACTCTTGCCCTGAGTTTATTTCATTTATATTCCAAGTCTCCTCTAACTGTGAATCCAGTTTAGCATCACTAATGACTATATATTCCTTGACTCTCAAATTCACTGAATTACTCCTTTGTGATCCTTCTGTTGTTAAGGAGATGAGGAGGTAAAATAAGGCAGAGTGAGAAAAATGGGAGCCCCCATTTTGTTTGGAAGTGATTTTATGAGATTTAACATGTTGGGTTTTAAAAATATGTCTGTTATATTAAGATCAGTATGTAGCTTCCTTTTAAAATGAATACAAGATCTTACATTTATGCAGCACTTCATCCCTAAGGAATGTTTGAAACTATACAGAGTACAGAAATCACTTGACCCACCACTGGAGTGGAACACAACAGTTGTTTAACAGATCACAACAATACTGCAAAACCATTTAAGAAAGGAATTGAATGAGAGAGTACAGCATCCAAAAGAAACTACAAGGAGACTTAGAAAAGCAGACTACAATCTCTCAACTTAGAATTTGGCTAAAATATTCAGGCCAAATGTTTCACTCCATTTTTTTTCCCTTAAAAATTGCAGTGCCTTTGACCCAATGATTGCTACCTCGAAATTTAAGTGTTTCTATCACATGGCATCTCCTAGACATAGTCCCTTGGAAATTACCTGTCTAGAACAGATCCATCCCCCAGCAAAAAATAATTCCACTTAATGACTTGCAGTCTTCACTCTTCTAGTGTAGCTGGCTCCCTACCTTCATGTATTCTTTCCAAACATCAGCAGTCCTAGTCAACCGTTAGCAATATTGCAACACACATGTTATTTAAAACCCACAGAGGCAGAATTGTAGCTTCTCAAATGTCTCATAAATATGAAAAGACACAAACTTAAGACCACTGCAAAATTAGAAAGATTTAGACAGATTCAGCGAAGTTAAGTAAATAATGTAATAGTAAAATAAACCTAATATGCATCATTGATTGGTTGTTGCTTCTTTGTTTTTAATTACAAAAGGGTATACTTTAATTTATATTATACTGCAGATCTTTCTGAACTCCTGAATATGGCCTATTCATACTTTACATTTTGATGATGTAGTCTATTTTCTCAATTTGTAAGTGTTGGACAGTTCCATTTCATTTTACGTAATTCTATAGAAACTGCTTCTACAAAGAAAAACATAGGCTTTGAAGTCAGATTAGAGCTTTTTTTTTCAATCTGGCAGGTTTGAATTATTACTTTCTCTATTAAGGATTAATTTCTTTTGTTACAATTTTAAAGCAACAATTGTCAGCATCTTGAAAAGCATCAATTATGTGGAAAAACAGCTCTGAGCAGAAACAATAAGAAAATAGTTCACCTCCATCTTTAGAGTAACTGTGATGCCACTAATAATTCCATTTTCTCTGTTCCCAAATATCTAACGACCCTGCTTCTTAAAATCTAATACTCTATTCAAGAAAAGATAATCACATGTGCTTTATATGTATAAGAAATGATAATGAAAAAGCATTCATATTCACTGGAATTTTGTTTGATTTACAGTTATTAGTGAAAGTTATCAGTTGTCTAAAATTCTTAAAGATAACAGTTGGACATTGTAAAGTATGCTACATTATTATTAAAAACAAATTATATCATATATATAAAAGTGATGACAATTGCAATTTTTGTCAAAGTAATTATAGCATGTAACTAATTCAGCTAATTCTCACTGACCTCTCTTATGTACCTGATTAATTCCAGGGTTTGGATATGAAGTGCTGAGAACAGTCTTGGGAAATACTGAGCTCTATACAAATGTTGCCATTCTTATCATACCATTTTTTTCTTTAGTTGCATAAATAGTTGGATAAATTACCTTAGCATAAGTAATTTGAATGAAATTTCAATAAAATAGCTATTTTGTTTTGTTAGCTTGGGGCTAAAGATAAGAAATATTTGATGTTGCAATTGCTTTTGGATATTTCATTAGTATCATAGTAATTGCTCAAAATAGAGTAAAAATAATGTAATTTTGATATAGATGTGAGAAGACTCTCTAGGCCAATATTTTGTGAGCATTTAATATGTCTCAGCATTCTTTAAGTACTTTATCTCATTTCATTTCATAACAACATTATTGAGAAAATATTATATCCATATTTAGATAAAGCAAATGGAGCAGAAAGTAGTTTAGTAACTTGCCCCAGGTCACATGGTTATAAGTGATAGATCAATATAGCTAACTCTAAGATCATTTCTATTAAACAATAATTTTGGCTTGGTGAATAATATGCTCATATAATTTCAAATTTTCAAAGCAGAGTTTACACAAAAAGACGAAGCTTAACTTTACTTGTATAATACCTCCATGAAACCCTAGGGTTCCATGGGAGGTAACTTGAAAACCATAATAGATAGCATCTTATACCAAGATCCTTATTGTGTGGGCACAGTAAATCTTTCCTTTAGCACTTTTAGTCCTAGCAAATAAGGCTTCTCTGTGACCATGCTAATTTTATTTGCCCTAGATATACATGAAGTCAGCAGAGAACCTTATTTCAAGGGTGTAACCAACATGTGTTACAGGCCAGCCATAGATTTTTGAAGAGTATGAATGAACTCATAATATATCAGAACCTATTTATTAATAATGTTTAACATGACAATATTTTATTCATATCATGAAATTCAATTATATAAATGCTTATTAATAGAAAGCATACCCCCATGAATATTAAAAACATGGAATTTAAGGTCCCACAAACCTGGATTGCAATCCCAGTTTTCCCTTTGCTAGATCTAGATCTAGGACAAGTGATATTAATTCACTCATCTACAATTTCCTTATAGGAAAACTCAGGCTAAAAATAATGTTTATCTCAGGGCTGCTGTACATTAATCATGTATTAAATTAGATAGTATATGTAAAACACTTGATGGGATATCTGACCCACAGGAAGCTCACAGAAATGATCCTTATTATTTTGATATATGTAATAGCATTATTATTGATATAGATACTAGACAAGGTTCTTAATAGTAAATAGACATGGCCCCTACATAGACATGTAGGTTATGGACTGAAAAGACAGGCAGTTAAACAAGCATTGGCCATGCAGTTTACTAATTACTTTGCCAGAAAAGAATGAAATTTGTCAGAGTTCCAAAAGTTTCACTGAGTTCAAAAGTCATTTCAAGTTGAGAACTAGTCACATTGAAGGTATATATGTCATGAAGGTCCCAGTCTAAACTCACATTTTCAAATTGTCCTTCCCACCACGGAAACACCTCACCACTCATGGGTAAGAATCAGATACCCTAAGAAGTACTGCCATTTGGACAGGTGCTCAGTTTGCCTACATTTCTTTTCCTTGATTGGTTTGCATTGAAAGGTTCTGGAACACCATTTAAAGATGCCAAAAGACCACAGGTGTCATCTCCTAACAACCAGATGTGATTGTGAATAGGAAGTTTAGAGAGGTTTCTCATTCAGGGTTTTCTTCTCTGGAGGACCAAAGTCTTGAAATTGACTAGAAATGCAATTTCTATTTTAGCTTGGAGAGGATATGATGGCATTCATTACTTTCAGGATTTCCTGTCTCCAGCAGGTCAACTTGTGACCATGTATGAAGATCACTTATATCAGGTTTGGGAATTAAAGTATTAGATCTGATCATCAAAGGAATGCTTGATTAGGACTAGCCTATGGACCAAGTTGGCTACTTATGACTGAAATTGTCAAGCCAAAGGGTGGCTAGTATGTAAGGAGTGGTTCTCATAATAAGTTGTCAATGGAATGCTCTATGAGGGGAAAAGCAGAAGCAGCAGTGACTGTAAACGAGATCTATGCAACAGGTGATTTTCTGGAGAAACTGGTCATGTTACTAAGAATGATGATGATGATGATATATGTTTGGCTTTTCTTGTTTTTGGCAGTCAGTAGGGATGAGTATTTGGTGCCATCTTCTGAGAGCCCCTGAAATGACATCTGTCCCATCTGTTTTATTAATTTGTGTGTGTGATTTCTTTTTTTTGTTTTGAGTTTTCTAATCTAAAATATACTATGTAGGATGATTAGATATTTGTGAGAAGACATTCTCAGAAAGCTTCAGATCTTTACTTAGTTTAAGTCTGATTGCAATGGTAGAAAAGGGTAGGATCCTGCAGCACCGTTCCTGCTTTCTCCATGATGGGCCATGCTGATGCTTTTGGCAAAACACATTATTATCACGCTTAATTGCTTTGAAACACAGTTTAGTTATAGGTAATTAAGATAGTTTGCATTGATATTGACTGCGGTTGATAGATAGCTTCTGATATTTTCTTGCTTTGTAAATTTTTTCAAGCTACTAGCAGAGTTCTAAAGAAAGAAATAGGTTTGTATCCTTACAAATATACTCCTAAGCTGGTCTGCTCATTAACATTTCAGTTTATGGAAGTTTTAAATGTTTTCAATGTGAAATTATCCAGTTGCCTTGTTGGCCATTTTTCAGCAAAAGGGCCACTGCTTCTGCTGACAGGCATGACAGCCAGTCAAGAGGAACTGGGCATAGAGGAGAAGCAAATCTCCCCTCAATATTAAGTGAGGGTAAATTACATGACAAAATATAGCCACAGTTTAAAATCATCCATAGTTCAAGGACCACATCAAGTGCCTCCTCCTCTGTGATGCTTCTGTAATTACTCCAGGCCATGCTGACCACCCTGTCCTCTGGACTTTGATGGCTCTCAGTTTATTCAGGTATGTAAAATTAAAAATAAGACATATTAGTCATTGAGCACATGAAAAATATTTTCCCAGAGGGTGAAAACATGCATGCTTTATGTGATCATTGTATTTTTTTTGTAGTAATCTTCATTACCACTATTAGGAGATCACTGCCTGGATGAGTCCTGACCAAAGCCTTTTAACTGCTATGTAGTAGTAACAGTACTGCAGGAACCTGATGCACTTAAGGACCTCTATGTTCAAATATCTGGAAGTTACTTTCTCTTAATTTAGTAGATCTTTTGAACTCAGAAGTTAATGGAAGGTTAATTTGGGAGTGGAGGGCAAAAGCTAGATGATATTTATACCTTTTTTTGTTCCCATACATCAACCTTCATTTCCTGGGAGGTGTCAAGAAAAGGTTTTGGGAACAGAAGGTGAAGAGCAGATTTGAGAGAGCTCAATTCTTATTAGAGAAGTAATGAAATAATTTCAGTGCAAAAGTTTATCAAAGACAGAAAAGCATGTGGGAAGTAAATGGCTTCAGAGATAGGGAATACATGTGGATGAAAAGTATGAGTAATGGCCGCCTTCAGTCATTCAACATTCAACTAACAAATGCTTTCTAGGTGTCTGGCACTGGTTTTAGGAAGCACTTGGAGATACAGTAATAAATATGTTAGCCAGGATCGCTGCCCTCAAGGAACTTGTACTCTAGTGAAACAAAACAAGAAAATAAACCATATGCCTATAAATAGTGATTACTGTGGTGGGGAAAACATGAACATTAAAAGGGAATAATGAGGAGTAACCTGGGAGTAGAAGGTTCATTTGTATGGGATGGTCAGAGAAGGGCTCTCTGAGACAGTTACCACTTAGTTGAAACCTAAAGAATAACAACCATCCTGGAATATCTGAAGGAAGAGGGCTCCAAGAATAGGATTCAGCATATGCAAAAGTCCAAAGGCTGGAGTGACTCTGGTTTGTTCTAGGAGCAGAGAGAAGGAGTGTGTGCCTAGAGTTTAGTACAAAGAAGAAGAGAGTATTGGATGAAATCATCAGGAGCACAGCATGTAAAATCCTATAAGCCATGACAAGTGGTTGAATTTAATTCCAATTGCAATAAAAAGCCACTGAGATGTTTTCAGCAGAGAAATACTATCACCCTAGATTATATTCAAGAAATTTACTCTAGCTATTGGGTAGAATATGGACTATAGGGAGAAAAGTTTAGTTATAATAGTGAAGCATTCATTCAAGGGAATAATGAAAGTGATTTAGACTATAATAGTGGCTGTGAGAATGATAGGAAGTAGTTAGACTTGGACCACTTTTTGGAGATGAAATAGATAGGTTATGATAATGTAGAGAGTGAGAGAAAGAACAGAGTACAGATGATTTCCAGGATCCTTGACTCAGCAGCATGTTGGATACATAAGGTGCTCCAAATACCTTCTCAGCCATCTCCCATTGCTTATTCTTGCTTTTTGAAGCCTTGTTTTCCTGCCTACTGTCCTTCTGGACGAGTGCCCCCATGTCTTCTCTCCATACCATGTCTAGCATAGCTTGAAGTACACATCAGGGGTTCAATTACAACTCCATGAATTTATTTTCTCTACCACCTGGAAAAGAAAATATGATTCAAGAATAATTTTATTCTATAGAAAAAACATTTTTGGTAAAATTTATAGAAACTTTAGCTTTGCTGTAAACATGTTTATGCTTCCAAGATTACTTGGAACAGTTGTTCTGTTTAGTGCCTTTGCATCAAATTTAAAATACGAGTGGTTCACTTTCACTACATACTTAACTTGCACAAAGATACCTCTTTTTGTTATTATGTGATAACTTCTGTTGTGGCTGTTAAATATAAGATAATATTTTGAGACCTCTATAGATGATTAGTACTTTTTAATAAGAAAAAACATCTCCATGATTACTGTGTATTGTATTTTCCTATACTAATACTTTAAATCCTAATGACTTTATTTCTACAATTTAGATAAAGAGCCCTCTGGTTGTTTGTTTGTTTTGTTTAGGAATTCCAATTATTTATGCAAGGCTATATGCTCTGTGGATTGTCTACAGCAGTAGGCAAACCTACTTTCAGTCTTCCCTGACCTCCAGAATAATCTTTGGTTGTCTGCACACTCCTTATGGATGAGCATTAGCAAATGCAAATCATAGCTATTAATACTAAATTACATGCATTAAGTTCTTACTTGCTCCCTGGCACCATAATAAACACGTGTATGTTTTATTTCATTTAATCATAACATAATTATCCCCATTTTACTGATAAAGGCTGAGGCTTAGAAAGGATCAACATTGTGTCTATTATCATCTAGCTGTTCAACCAGAACTGCAGTGAATAAAAATCCACAACTCAAACTCTTAGTTGTTTAGATTTTCATCATTTGAAATTCTATGTGCTTTCACCTGCTTCTGTTATTTGTTTCCCCATCAATATCAATTCCATTTGTTTTATTATCCTCCTAGGTTTCCTTTCTTTTATTTTTGTGTCCAAACCTAGATTTGGTGCTTTATTTCACAGGTACTTAGACCTTAGCACAAAGACAGGCTCCTCCATATTTCAACGTCTCCTGGATTCACAATACTGAGCTCTGATAATATTGCCAACATTTCTTACTTGCCTTCAAGTGTCTGTGAATGGAAAACTGCTGTGTGAGTCTGAGGTTTGTACTGGAGGTTTTACAGGTTTCTTGTTATTGCTAGATGAATACTGTAGGTTATTATTATTACTGTAGGTTAATGTTTCTTCATCCTGTTCTTTCAATATTTTCCTAGTATGATGGAGAGAGAGGTTTAAAAATCAATTGAATTAGAATTGAAAAGAGACCATGACAAGATGAAAATTGGATAGAAACAAATTAAATGATTTTTTTTTCCAAGTTGAAGTTCAAGATTGGAGTAAGGAGATATCTCCAGCTTCTCTCAGAAAACAGAAGGCGGGGAATGTCTCACACATATCTATCACATGCCCCTTTCTCACTTTGGTTGCCTACTATGGAATCCTCCATTTCATTCTAAACAAACTCTCCTCAAAATGCTTCCTTATGTGTTCATAGCAGGGACCAAGTTGTTTGTAGTAACATTTCCTACTGCCTCCCTTCATGAAGGTCTCACCTCTTTACATGAAAGTGAGGAGGGGAAGTACCTGTATTTTAACCCCTAATTTATTAAATAAAGCCCACTAAACTGTTCTCTACTATATTTTTAAATTAAGCTTGGATTCCTGGTTTAAAACATCACTTCCTCTTTAATGCCTTCAAAACACCCATATCTTCTAAACTTTTGATTGTCACTGATTATGCCTTTATTCCTTCAGTACCGACTCATAAGGTCCTTTCTTGCTATCAGTTTTCAGACCATCCCTGTGGAAGTTCAAAAATTTTTCTAGAGCCCATCCTAATCAGTTTTCATTTCTATCTGTATTTTTATTATTCATTTCATAAAGACAATTTTCTTCTAAAGCTAGATCCTCTAAATTTACCCTTCATTTAATATTTACCTAATTCCTGAGCAATCCTGCTCTCATAAGAATTTTTCATTTTCCAAACAGATTTTATTTCCCCTCAAAGGGAAGGAAGGACAGAGATGCCTTGGTCTAGGACTGTACCCTTGCAGAGATGGTGACGGGTAGCCAGATTTATATCATTATGCCAATAATTGTCGAGAAGTTCTTCCAGAATCTGCTTTCTATTTCTATTTTTGTTTATTTGTTTTTGTTTTTATTTTACTTTAAGTTCTGGGATACATGTGCAAATCTTGCAGGATTGTTACATAGGTATACACATGCCATGGTGGTTTGCTGCCTCCATTCCCCCGTCACCTACATTAGGTATTTCTCCTAATGTTATCTCTCCCCAATTTCCCCACCCCCTGCTCTCCCTCCTCTTGCCTCCCATCCCCTAACAGACCCCAGTGTGTGCTGTTCTCCTCCATGTGTCCATGTGTTCTCATTGTTCAACAAGCACTTATGAGTGAGAACATGCAAAAGTTGCATTAGAATCTAATATGAAACTGTACACAAAATAATATACTGTCATTAGTGAAGAGGAATTTAAGGAAGAGACTGGGCAGTCTTCAAGTAATAGAAACATTTATCTAACATTTATTGCCTATTTTTTCTTGTAATAAGTATTTATTAATCGCTAGGTTCTCTGGTAGATATTAAAGATTCTGTTGAGCACACAATAAACAATATCTCCTTGACTTTACATACTAGCTCAGAAGAAGGCCAATTAATCAGTTTATTACAAGGAAATGTGATAAGTGACCAGATTGGGAAATTACAAAGAAGTGTGTAAACTTATAGTAGGCCATTCTATCTAGTCAAGAAGAAAATGACATTTCATCAGAAACCCTAAGAATAAATCCTTTCCTAAAAGTTAATCCTATCCTAATGTTAAGGAGAGGAAGTTGAAAAAAAATGCGCCTGACCTCAAAGAACTTACAACATAGGAATCTATATACTTTCTGAGAGATTTTTCTAGAAATAATTTAAATAACCTAGGAAGAATTTTTAAAAACAATAGCTGCTAATTTTGCTCTTAATAGTTACCTGAGCTTTGTAAAAACAAAACAAAAGGAAAAAAAAAAAAAACACCTGTGACCAATCACCATTTTAAACCTCCTGAATTAAAATTTCTAGGTGTAGATCCTGGGAATCTGCATTGTATACACTCCCTGGGTGATTCGTATATATACAAATAGTTGGGAAGCATTGCCTAAAATATAAACATAGGTTTTCTTAAGAATCACCTGTGGGGATTTTAGGCTGGGCATGGTGACTCATGCCTATCTATAATCCCAGCACTTTGAGAGGCCAAGGTGGGTAGATCACCTGAGGTTAGGAGATCAAGATCAGCCTGGTCAACATGCTGAAACCCCATCTCTACTAAAAATACAAAAAATAACCAGGCATGATGGTATGCGCCTGTAGTCCCAGGTACTCAGGAGGCTGAGGCAGGAGAATCGCTTGAACCTGGGAGGCAAAAGCTGCAGCGAGCCAAGGTCATGCCATTGCACTCCAGCCTGGGCAACAGAGTGAGACCCCATCTCAATTAAAAACAAAGGAATCATCTGTGGGTGTATTATATCTACATATTCTCAAGCTGTACTTGAGAACCTGGAATTTCTAGAGAGGCCCAGATTCTATTTTCAGGAATCAGCACAGGCAGTGCTGCTTGAGGAGTTGATAGACCACACATGGTAATTGAGTACTCTAAAGTTCTATCACAATGTTATCTATTACAGAAGACAACTGTGGACTAGACACTGACTTAAGTTTTAGAGGCAGATTAGATCCAATCACCTAGATGATGCCTTACTTTATTTATGACCACATTTAGCACAAACCCTCTTACTCAAGCATAATTGATCAGGTGCTACTCTGATACACAAATGGCAAACACTTCCTTGTTCATAAAAATGTAAATATATGTAGAGCTGTCAATATGTAAGGAGAGAATCACTTTTCCAATTCTATTATTCGTTATTGTCATACTTCTGGGATCTATGTGGTCATGTCACCAATATATAGCCCTTGCTTTCGAAAAGAGCTGGAGGAAGATTTTATTATAATATCCCCTGGTTCTTTGTGAAGTGTGTAGGCAAAAACGGACAGCTTTCTATAAACAAGCATTCAGTGCTTCAGAATAGAGCAGAGTGCACCTTGTAACTGCTCCCTGTGCCTCCTTCCAGACTGCCTTTTCTTTGTAGTCAGAAATTTTCCTTCTGTGGTTTCTCACTACGCTTTATGATGAGGTAACCTCCTTAATGTGGCCCGCTGTGCTTTCCAGGACGTACCCCAGCCCACCTCCTGATGCATCGCCACTCTTTCTCTGCTTCATTAACAGTGCCACACCCTTTTCTATTACAAGGCCCCTCCTCCCATGCAATCCCTTCCACCTGGAGGTCTCTGCCACCTCTGCTTGCTTCCACACCAGCGCAGCTAACACTCGTCTTTCACATGTCAGGTCAGGAGTCCCTTACTAAAGAAGCCTGCCTTGATTCCCTGTCAAGGTCAGTTATTAAACACTATTTCTGTCTTGTAGAGTGCTCTTCTTACTTTTTATTATACTGGCTTTCATGAGTTTATTTGCCTTATATCACCTTTACTAGATTAAATGCAGGGATTGTGTGTTGGGGTGTGTGTGTGTGTGTGTGTGTGTTTACCATATTGCCTAAGCATAGTAGGTATTCCATAAGTATTTGTTGAAGAAGTGAATGAAGGGTTTAAAATACTCTGAGAGCATTAAGTTTATGATTTCAGTTCATTGAGTGGGTTCATCAAATAATTATTCAATATTTGCCATGTGCTGAGTCTAGTAATGGGCACCAGGAACTCTAAGAGGGCACCAGGAACTCTAAGAGGGATTGTCTAACTGTTTGTAAACTTACGACAGCATGCACCCTGAGTTTTAGCCAACTCTCTTACAAGTAGATGCTGTTGGAACACCCATTTGTATAAGTGGTAGTCCTTTCTCACTAACTCATTTCCCCGTCTTATCTGCAAGGATCTTAAGCATACTTTACTATATTTCTTCTGTTTCTTCCTCTGTAACTTCTAGGAGGTCTTAATAAAAATATCCAGTTCAGTCCAATTATAGAAAACAAACAAAAACATCAGATAGTTCTTCATTTACTATATAAAACCACTTTGATTCTAGATAGTTATAGAATATAAAGGCTAGGAGAAAATATTAGAAGGGTAAGCTTATAAGGTTTTCTTCACATAAGACAAAGATTCTACCATTTCCGTTTTGTTAGAAAATAAGCCTTGGGTATTTTTGACAACTTTTAATGAAAAACCAGTTCAAATACTTTCACCAGCAACAACTCCCAATAGTTAGTACCATTTGTTTTTTCTGAAATTTAATCTGAAACCTACATTCAGATATGATTCCCACTCTTTCCAAATACTTTATACTATTTAGAAAAATGTTTAGAATTCTTCCCTTTAACCATTCCTATTTTAGTGCAAATATTTCTTATTTTGGAAAATGCATTCTAAAACTTTGATATTAAATGTAAGTTAAAAGTTTCAAAGCTAAACTTGCACTCTAACATAAGCTTATGCTGCATAGACCTGACTCTGATTTAAATATATTTGTAATATTGTCCTTTTAAGTAACAATAAGTAACTGACTTTTTAATTTGCTTTTCCTATTTTTTATAGCTGTGCACATCAATTTATACTATATATTCTCTCTTTGACAATTTGTTTTATCTGATTCATATTGTTGCTGTCTCTATCACTTACTGCTTCACTAATGGTTTAAACTAGAAGAATGAGATCCTAAATTGCCAGAAAAATAAAAGTTTATTCATTAAATATATTTATCTAAACAAGATATGCAGCCAGAATATATGTGTCTAATGGACCAAACTGAATATAATCGCTCCCATTTGCTTAAATGAATCCAAAGTACCTAGTTGTCAAAACAGTTCTGAAGTTCAAATGAAAGCAATTTGTTTAAAGGCTTATGTGAAAGACACAGTAATATTCTTATGTCATTATCTTTATCCTTTATATCAATAATCCTCCATGTACGTACCTATTTAATGTATTCTGCTGGTGTTTATTTTTGCCAGGCTAGGTAGGCAAAGATTATCTGCACTTCCTCTAAATGAAAAATCTGAGGTAATAAGGAGAGGTTAAATGACTTTGCCAAGGTCACACAGTAAGTCTACAGCAGATCTAAGATGAAAACAAAGTGTAATGAGCCATGGTGTCTCCCTTCCTGGAAAATAATTTATCAAGCACTTATCCCAAATCAAGATTAATAGGGTCAGATGATAAGTCTTCCTTCACTGAAACACATTCAACTAATACAACAGAGATCTGTTTTTGTTACCATTTCTAAATTTTGTGTGTAATGAAACACAAAGACAGTTAAAAACAGAAGTTCTTTCTCTCTAATAATACCAAAGATTTCATATCTTTTCACTATCACAGCATCTGTGTGAGGTAGGGTATGTGTAGTGAATTTATCACACATATATCCAGATAAAAGCTAAAAGGAAAAATAGGTCTATGGCTCCTCAGTGCTCTGATATCATACTTGTTTCTAGAATTAAGACTGCATCTAGTGTGTTTCCATAAGCATTATGCTTTCCTTTGGTTCCTGTTTAAACAGCTGTCCTCAGTGCAACTGCTTTCATACTGGTTGTAATTATATTTCAATAGAAAATCATTGTTGCATTGTTATTTATAACTTGGGGAGGGAAAGCAAGTTAAACTACATAAAGGTCAGTTTTTCAGAACTAGAATCGGTTAAATTATTTACTAAGGGCGCCAGTGTCAGAAATATTATCCTCTGGTATATTTATACATTTAAAGGGGAAAAACTCAATTATAAAATCCCTGAGCATTAAATGGGTAGCAATGCTTTCTGCAACTTAATTTGAAGTGAATTTTTTAAATCGATGGAAGTTGTTGCTAATGATGTCATGGGGAAGGCACAGTAATTAAGTTAAGGTCCTGTATATGCCCAGGATTTAAATATCTGCATTTGGTCTCCCATTCGGTTTGTAACAGCTTAATAAATAAATTCCAACAAGGTATAAATTTGGGAAAATTGTAATTTTTATTTGAAATGTAGTACAGTATGAGGGATAAAGGCCACCATAAATCCATTCCACTATATACTAACTATGATGACTTTGGACATTTTAAGAGGCAAAACATTGGTCTCTTTAATTGCCTGCTCCTAGATATGGACAAGGGGCTTTTTGTGTTTACATAAATTTTCTTACATCCATCACTTATTGACCTATTAGAAATCCCTGATGGGAATGGAGAAAAATATTGTGACTCCCTAATATTGCACAAGACTGTCAAAGGTGGCTTTAAAAAACAACCTAAAGTCAGCTACCTGAGAACTTGGAGCTTCTCTGCTTTATGATATGTAGATATTCCCATTTAAGAAAAAGATGACTTCAGATCAGAAGACAAGAATATTAGAAATAATTGTAGCACATTCATTTTATACTTACTTGGGTACCAGGCATTTATTTTATATAAAGCATTCCAAAATACTTAATCACAGTCCTTGTCTTCAATGAGTTGTCTAATAAAATAACCAGGCATGTAAGCAAATAACCACAGTGCAGTGGCAGAGTCTCTAAGTGAGGCACATAGACCAACAAAGAAAAAAATTAACTAGGATATTTCAAAAAATATAATAGAGATGTTGCTGAAGAGATAATGGTTTAATGGTTTTTCAAAGTATTTTATTTACCAGCAAATTGATGGATGAGGAGGGGATTGTCAGCAATGCGTGTGATACAAAATTAGGAAATCTAAAAGGACATGACACATTGTGGGGAGGGGATGGACTTCCAGATAGTCAGAACATGTAAGAGTTGGGAGCCAAAATTGGAGGAAGAGTTTGGAAATACAAAAAGAGGTTAGGTTAATAAAGGTCCTGCATGCTCTGCTAAGGAATTTCAGGAAGCAGCTGTTGAAGATTCTTAACCAGAAAATTGACATGATTAGATTGTACTTTGATAAAATGTCTCTGTCAACAAGGAAATAGATGGATAGGAGTAACATGAGTTATATAAAACTAGTAGCAAAGAGTCTAGTATAGAATCCATGGCAATGATCCAGGCTGAAGGAGAAGAGGTCAGTAGGGATGGTTTAAAAAGACTGGTTTGAAATAAAATTGCTTATTTTTGTTAGAAGAGTAGTGTTGCATGGATGGCAACAGATAATGAGGGCAAAGAAGCAGATGAATATTTCTTCCATCAATAACAGGAGATCTAGGTTTAGGGCAAAAGATAATGTTTTTTAAAAGTTTTTCATGTTCATTAAAATCTTTCCTCTTGTATGACACAAGTGAGAACCAACTGCCAGGAAAAGAAAGAGCTGCTAGAAGTGAATTCCCCTTGGTGGGATGGGCCAAACCTAAGTTCTATAAAGCCCTAAAGAAAAACAATTGACATTTGGAGGTAGAGACTTTTTTATTAATCGTACTTTAGGTTCTGGGGTACATGTGCAGATCATGCAGGATTATTGCATAAGTACACACATGGCAATGTGGTTTGCTGCCTCCATCCCCCCATTGCCTACATCTGACATTTTTGCCCATGTTATCCCTCCCCAACCCCCCACCCCACTGTTCCTCCCTTGGCCCCACCAAACAGACCCGAGTGTGTGATGCTCCCCTCAATGTGTCCATGTGTTATTGTTCAACACTTGCCTATGAGTGAGAACATGCAGAGTTTGTTTTTCTGTTCTTGTGTCAGCTTGCTGAGAATTATGGTTTACAAATTCATCTAGTCCCTACAAAGAACACAAACTCATTTTTATAGCTGCATAATATTCCATGGTGTATATGTGCCACTTTTTCCTTGTCTAGTCTATTGTCAATGGATATTTGGGTTGGTTCAGGTATTTGCTATTGTAAATAATGCTGCTATGAACATACATGTGCATGTGTCTTTATAATAGAATGATTTATAATCCTTTGGGTATATACACAGTAGTGGTATTGCTGGGTCAAATGGAATTTCTATTTCTAGGCCCTTAAGGAAGCGCCAGACTGTCTTCCACAATGGTTGAACTAGTTTAAACTCCCACTAACAGTGTATAAGTGTTCCTATTTCGCCACATCCTCTCAAGCATCTGTTGTCTCCAGATTTTTTAATGATTGCCATTCTAACTGGTGTGAGGTGGTATCTCAATGTGGTTTTTATTTGCATTTCTCTAATAATCAGTGATGATGAGCAATTTTTCATATGTTCGTTAGCCTCATATATGTCTTCTTTTGAAAAGTGTCTGTTCATATCCTTTGCCCACTTTTAGATGGGTTTGCTGTGTTTCTCTTGTAAATCTGTTTTAGTTCTTTGTAGATTCTGGATATTAGCCCTTTGTCAGATGAGTAGATTGCAAAAATTTTTTCCCATTCTGTTAGTTTCCAGTTCACTCTAATGATTGTTCCTTTTGCTGTACAAAAGCTCTGGAGTTTAATTAGATCTGATTTGTCTATTTTGGCTTTTGTTGCCAATGCTTTTGGTGTTTTAGTCATGAAGTCCTTGCCTATGCTTTTGTCCTGAATGGTTTTGCCTAGGTTTTCTTCTAGGGTTTTTATGGTGTTAGGTCTTATGTTTAAGTCTTCAATCCATCTGGAGTTAATTTTAGTGTAAGGTGTTAGGAAGAGGTCCAGTTCCTGCTTTTTGCACACTGCTAGCCAGTTTTCCCAACACCATTTATTAAACAGGGAATCCCTTCCCCATTGCTTATTTTTGTCAGGTTTGTCAAAGATAAGATGGTTGTAAATGTGTGCTCTTGCCTCCAGGGCCTCTGTTCTGTTCCATTGGTCTATATCTCTGTTTTGATACCAGTACCATGCTGTTTTGATTACTGTAGCCTTGTAGTATAGTTTGAAGTCAGGTCGTGTGATGCCTCCAGCTTTGTTCTTTTTGCCTAGGATTGTTTTGGCTATGCGGGCTCTCTTTTGGTTCCACATGAAGTTTAAGGTGGTTTTTTCCAGTTCTGTGAAGAAGGTCAGTGGTAGATTGTTGGGGATAGTATTGAATCTATAAATTACTTTGGACAATATGGCCATTTTCACAATATTGATTCTTTCTAACCATGAGCATGGAATGTTTCTCCATCTGTTTGTGTCCTCTGTTATTGTTTTGAGCAGTGATTTGTAGTTCTCCTTGAAGAGGTCCTTTACATCCCTTGTTAGTTGTATGCCTAGGTATTTTATTCTCTTTATAGCAATTGTGAATGGGAGTTTGCTCATGATTTGCCTCTCTGTTAGTCGTTATTGGGGGTGGAGACTTTTCAGAGTTGGGCATCAAGACATTCCTGGAAGAAAAATTGTTCCTTATGGGTATCTTTATTTAGCTTCAATAAGCAAAGAGACTGGATTCTTTGAGAGTTAAAGAGTTTCCTTCTAATAATTTGGGGAAAACACATGTTAATCCCAGTTCCATGAATTACTAGTTATAAAACTTTGTATAAGTCACTTTGATTCTGAAACTCAATTGTATTATGCTTAAAATGGGAGAATAATATTTGTCTCATAATTATTTCTAAAATGAAATGAAATAGTATAAGGTGTTTTAAATTCTGCTTAGCACATATGTACTTTGTAAATGGTAGCTATTTGTCAAATTCCTATTGAAAGTAGTACACGTGTCTATTAAATTAAGGAGTTGCCAAACCTCAGTTTTATATTTCTTTATATCTTGGTTCTCTTTTTATTCAATCAACATGCAGTTTTTGAACTCTTGTCCTGTATGAAGGGGTCACAGATTTCCTGGCTATGTTCTGAAAATCTAATGGACAGAGAGAAATATTGTCGAATAAAGAAAGTACAATGTGATTTCACAGTCTACAAATATATATGAATAATATTTCATTCATGAGTATTCTGTTAATGTCCTTGTTAAAATAACTTAATTTGGGGTTTTTCCTTAGAACTTTTGCAAAAATTTGAAACCACATTAAGTTACCCATGAGGTAGCTAGTTTGAATTACTATCAGAATTTCCAGGGTTGTTTTGCAAAACCTATAGATGATGTAACTACATAAACCAATCTACACAGTGATAATATCATGATAATAATCATAACAATGGTAAAATTTAATGCAAACGTAATAATTCAGAGTGCCTACCAAGCACAGTTACTATCTATACAGATGTAATGATCAAGAATAATCAACATGGCACGTTTTATCTATGATTCATCTCCCTAGTTGGTACTATGTTAGTTACTTTTAACTTTGATGGGCAAAATGACATTACGCTGAGAGTAAATAGAAGTAAAGAATCAACCTACAGTTTTATGTTTCTCTGGCATGAAAGGAGTTTTATTTATTTACTAAACTCCTTTCATGCCAGAGAAACATAAAACTGTAGGCTAGAGAAACCAGAAGTAGAATCTGTAAGTGAAGCAAAACCAATTCTAATCAATTCTTGTTATATTAAAATACTTTCATTTTCATAATCCATTTAACAAGTAGATGTTTCTTATGATGCAAAAATACATTTTTTTTCTTTCCACACCTCTACAAATTGCTTTTGTGTGATATACTGCACCACAGGACACTTATCCAGAGAGCTAATGTAAAAACCTCATTTTGAAAAAAAAAAGTAATGTCAATTTATATGTCAAGAGAATGAATACTGCATTCCAAATTGATGTAGGATCTGACATCTCAAATCCAAAACAAATTATTTGGAAGACCCACTGTCTTTTTTTCTGACCTCTGTATTAACAGCTTTTGTGACCTTAAATGCAAATGAAGTACAATACTAAAGATGTTCTTCATCAGTATGAATTAGAAGTTCCTTAATGTATGTTTCTGCGATCATCAGTTTATTTTCCAACGTTTTTTTTTTCTCCCTAAATCAGTTTAACCAGCAGCATGTTGTGAATATGACTCATGTCATCTGTGCCTGTGGTTAACATTATGGTTAACATTATGTTGCAGCAACAAGTCCACCTGACAGATTTTTTTAGCCTAGGAAGTTGTCCATTTCAATTAACAGGATGCCCAGGACATTTCCCTGGCAGAATAATCAAAGTGCACACTGGTTCTCCTCCTCTCTGAATAAGAAGAAAATATTATGTACTATTAGCATAAAGTCAACTTTCTATTTTTTTAAAGCCCAGTCTTAGCAGGAAACCAACATAAATAAGGAAAAGTAATATGTATGTGCTAAAACTTAAAGAAGTGTGATTTCTTTATTCTCTGCATTACAGTATACATGCCAGGCATTCCTTTCCTAATTCTATCTCTCCTGTAGAAAAATAGTTGGGTACATCTATGAATTTATATTGCTGCTATTGCCTGCTGTTCCCTGTCCATTGCAATAGGTCTGGATTTTCTGTGCTCTGAAAAGAAAGTACTTTGAAGAAAATGCATCATCCTAATGTTTAAATATTGTTTACTCTATGAACTCTTTGAAGAAACTTGTGGTGTTTAACTCCTAGGCCAGTGCTAAGCAAGGCTACCTAAAGGGTGGCAAAGTAAAAACAGTGTGATGATGACTCCAAATGGCTTCATGAAGAATTGATTCAGCTTCTCAATAATACTTTAATGAGATAGGAAACTCTGACATTGTCTCACATTTAGTCAACACTGGTCTAAACTTTTAATAAAATTGCATTGTAAACCATAACTCTTTAAGTCCAACTCAATTTCTCTATGTTCTAGCCTTGATTTTTTATTCTTTTTTTTTTTTTGTAAACCTATATCAGATAAGAGACCAAAAAAAAAAAAAAAAAAAAAAGAAAAGAAAAAGAAACTGAAGCAAAGCTCCATTCAGCTATTAAAACATCCTTCCAAATGTATGCAGGCACTCCTTAGATATACCATTTTGTATGGTTGAGCTTCACAAACTCATCTCTGCAGCAGGCTCCACATTTGGCTAGGAGACAACTGAGTTATAAAATTGGTTTTGGACCATTGAGAAAAGAAATGGAGCTAAAGGACGGAGATTCTATCATGAGCCCTGTAAAGTAGGAACTATTTCTTCTGGTAAATTTCTCCTCTAAAACTGGTTTATTTTCTTTTATATGAAGCCTGATCATTATCAAGTTACCTCACCCTGTTTCTCCATACACAGCAATCCTCTATTAAAATTGTGCATATATAGTAGAGATGAGATGAGCCTAAATAATGCAAATATCTCCTTTCTTTAAAAAAATCAATTATTACTAAAAATAGTATGATAGCATTAAACAATTGATAAATTATAGCATTAGGAAAAATAATTATAAAGAAAAAGAACCATAACATCATACAATTTAGGAGCTGAAAGGATGATCAGTTAACCCCTCTGAAAAATATTTTAAAGATGAAAACTGCTGTGCACAAATGTCGACTTGCACCAAATCAGAAAGCTAGCTAGAATTGGAAGAACAGAAGTTTAGAAAATTTATAGTGCTCAAACCAAGGCTTTTTAAGAACATAATTTACTGTAATTCTTTTTATTTTATTTTTAAAAGAATTGAATTTTGTCTAAGTAGAAAATTTAACTCACCCATTAACATTTTTATTCTGTTGCCAAAATAAATGTACTTTTTTAATATTGAATGCCCCTTTTATTTTTTCAAAGCATCTTTTGACTTAATAGGTCTAAAAAGCCAAAGAGGAAAAGATGGGTGATAAAACTTGCACATTCCAAAGTGAGGGGCTAGAGTCTCCATAGAGCTCTCAAAGGCAGCTTTAAAAATTGGTTTGACAACACTGCTTCTACCTGAATAATATAAAAGAGTTGAAGTAGGAAAAAACAGGTTGTTGGAAATTAAATAATTTATTTGGATGTGGCTGTCACTGGCCTCTGAATCTTCCTGGGGGAGGGAATAAGAAAGCTTCTCTCTCTCACAAAACCTGAGGAATGGGGCTTTAGAGAGTCCATCTAGAGATTCTCAGCTGTAACACGTAATGTTTCTGGTGCTCCACTGCAGATATCTGACCCACGGCAGGAAAAGTCAAGGGTGGGATATTGTGGATGGGTCAACCCTCAAATGAAGGAACATGCATTGGAGGCTTCATTGAGAGCAATCTGTACTTACAGAGACTGACAGCCAAGAATGATGTTTCCTCTGGAACCAGATATTGAAGAACTAGCCTGTAGCCATTGTTCTTAGTAACTTTTTATTTTTTATTATATATTTTATATGGATAATATTATATTCATTATGATTACATAATTATATTGCACTTTTCATGCCTGCAGAAGAGTTACAAGCACAAAAAATTCCCATATACTCTTTACCAAGCTTCATCAATTGTTTCTGTTATCACATTTGCTTTATTATTCCATCCATCAATCTCTCTCTCTCTCTCTGTCTCTTTTTCCATGCACATTCATCACACATACACTTTTGTTTTCCGAACCATTCGCCTACAGATTAGAGACATCACACCTTTTTACTCCTAAACACTAAAGTGTGTACTTCCTAAGAATAAGCACATTTTCTAATATAACCACAATACAGTGGTCAACATCAGGAAATTTCACATTGATACATTATGGGATTATCTAACATATTGCTGGAGTTGTTTTAAATTCTTCCCAAGACTGCCTGGAAAGGCATCCTAACCTCACAGAGAGAGAGAACTGCTATTTTCCCAACGCTTGAAGGAGGAAGTGTGAAGGGCAAACAGCTGAAAATGCATGGTGTTCTAACTCAGTCTTTGAGTGTGTAGCAGCAATTCTAGGAAATTGGGGTTGGAAACAGAACAGACTCATTTACCAAAGGAGAGTTCAAAGACATATTTGCTGGGTAATGGGATTAAAAGAGGTGCGTGGCCAGCAAGCAGCAAGGCAAACTCAAGGATGGGTTGGAAATTACATACCCCAAGCTCCTGTTTGTGCCTATTGACTAATGTCAGAATTGGTGGTAGAACCCAGGGTTGTGCTGCTTCAAAAAGTAAAACACTTTTGTGCTCAGCCACCAAGATTAGCTACTATATTATTATTCAAATTCAGAATTTTGCTTGACAGCATGTTAATATAATGTGTAATGTATTTTACCATTCTAGGGCCATAAACTCATTTATTAATTTAATAATCAAATATTAACTGAATGTCTACATGGTAAAGATTCCTGAGCAGTTTGTTCAACATTCATTCATTCAACAAATATTTACAGATAAGAATAATGTACCAGACTTTCTAATTGCTAGGAAAACAGTATTTGACTAAAATGGGCAAGATCCCTGCTCTCCCCTGGAAACTACTTTCTAGGGTACATTCTGTTGTCCTTGTTGAATTTAGCAGTGTCATTACTGTAGGGGATGCCGAAATGTTTTGGTATATCAGGCATACTATGGTTTTTTTTTTTTCTTTTTTTTTATTGCATTTTAGGTTTTGGGGTACATGTGCAGAGCATGCAATACAGTTGCATAGGTACACACAGGGCAGTGTGTTTTGTTTGCTTTCTCCCCTTCACCCACATTTGGTATTTCTCCCCTGGCAATCCCTCCCCACCTCCCCCTCCCACTGGCCCTCCCCTTTTCCCCCTATAGACCCCAGTGTTTAGTACTCCCCTCTCTGTGTCCATGTGTTCTCATTTTTCATCACCCGCCTATGAGTGAGAATATGCGGTGTTTCATTTTCTGTTCTTGTGTCAGTTTGCTGAGAATGATGTCCTATAGTTATTAAGGAAAGATTTGGATTGGGGAATAACGCTAAAGAAAATTTTGATCTAGCTTTGTTCCTCTGAATGATCTAATAACTTCTTAAAGTCCTGTTTGTTGGCTGCATATTTTGTTATTTTTAAATAGTTCCAGGATAGTAGGTACTTTATGCTGCATTTATTGTGACCTTTGATAGTCTATGGCAGAGCAGAACACTCTTATTTTACATGTGCTTATAAGATGCTTCTTTAGGAAAATAAAATTTATACATTCTTGAGCAAAAGCTCACAGATGTATACATTATTGTTAATGGATTAATTATTGTGAATACCAAGTCCCAGGGTTGATTTTATATCCAAACTTCCATGTATGTTTTTAATATTTAAGCAGTTATGATTTGTCCACAAGTATTTTGACATGCTACATATGTTAAACACTCAAGCCCGAATTCAGAGTAATTTTCCTTTGGAGGCAAGAAAATATTATCTGAACCATCATTTCGTTTTACTTCAATGTGAATTATGAGTGTCATCAACATGATTCCATTTCCTCTAAGTTGACTTTAAGACTTTTAAACTCAAAGCCAAAGCTATAATGACATTTGGTTATTGAGCTTTATAGAAGCGTTGGGAATATAGAAGCAATATAATTTAAGCCTGAAAATGATGCTTAAATTATATTGAACCTTGATATTTCTAGTAGCCATTTTTTAAATCATGAGAAGCGAAGTTTAGTAGCACACTTTGGGGATATTATTTCTAGACACACAAATCCAGAGAAAAGTACACTGTGTCAGATTTCTGACTATTACACATTGTAGAATAAAAACATGATTGATAGCTGAGGCATACACACACATATAATACATATGCATATAGGTGATATATATACGTATATTTGTTTTATATATATATATATACATATATTTCTTCTATACATATGTATATGCTCTGTATTTTGTTCTTCAGTACATGTAAAGTATGCATATATATATATATATGTTTATGTATGTGTGCACAATAGCTATTAAGTGGTAGCACATTATAAAGCTTGTTTGACTCTAGAGCTTTTTAAAAAAATACCAGGCATTGTAAATGTATAAGTGACCTTTTCAGAAGGTTTGTAATATTGACAACCTCGTTGGGAAGTGTGTTTTGATTTTACTAAATAAAAGTAGATTATGTTTATATATGAATGAGTGACTAAAGTGAATCTTTTCCTTGGTGCTACATATAAGATACTGAAAATAGTTATTTTAAAAGATCCTTGAAATGCAAATGCCTTTGGCATAATATTATGATAAAGCATTGTGTTTTAAACGCTGATTTGTTAATTTTATGCATCATTTATTTGAATTTTATATAATTTTTAAAGGAAATATTACTATTCAAGTGTTTTAAATCACTTCCTTTTATAATTCCTTTTTTTTTTTTTTTTTTTTTTTTTTTGAGATAGAGTTTCGCTCTTGTTACCCAGGCTAGAGTGCAATGGCACTATCTCGGCTCACTGCAACCTCCACCTCCTGGGTTCAGGCAATTCTCCTGCCTCAGCCTCCTGAGTAGCTGGGATTACAGGCATGCGCCATCATGCCCAGCTAATTTTTTGTATTTTTAGTATAGACGGGGTTTCACCATGTTGACCAGGATGGTCTCGATCTCTTGACCTCGTGATCCACCTGCTTCGGCCTCCCAAAATACTGGGATTACAGGCGTTAGCCACCGCGCCCGGCCTTCCTTTTATAATTCTAAGTTAACAGATTGCTTACAGCAGTTAATGGTTCTAGTCAAACACTTTAAAGATAGAAGAAAATTATTAACTTGTTGGGCATAGAAATTATATCTGTTCGATAAACATGTTCCAAGTACAGTACACAGAGTTATTATTGCTTCTTGATCAAGGAGGAGTTCATGTCCTAGTTATAGAAATGAAGAAGTAAAGATTCAAGAATTAGTTGCATTATCTGATGTGTAATGCATTTATATATTGAACATTGGAAAAAATGCTCATTCTTATCCATTTAGTGTGTTCTTTCTTGATAAGAAAATGCCATCACGCAGTTTTAAAAGGCAAAAAGTTATAATAAATAAAACACTATGCTTTTATGTTATTGGAATCACATGGTTTATTTATTTATTGGTTTTTAGACATAAGAATATATTTAAAGCTAATTGAAAAATCCACACAGAACTGCATACTGACTTGGTCCTTTTATACCTAATAGACCACTTGAATTGATTTCAACAATAATCTGATCTTAGCATTTGGAAAATACTTAATATTTTTAATGTTTAATTGACACAGATTATATATATTTGAGATGTACAATGTTATTATTTCATATATGTTTAACTTGTGTAATAATTACCACAATGAAATTAATGAACACATCCATCACTACCCATGTTGTACCTCAGATCTTTAAAACTGGTTTATCTTATAACTGAAAGTTTGTACCCTTTAACCAACATCTCCTCATTTCCCTCACCCCCAGCCCCTGGTAATCACTTTTCTAGTCTCTGTTTGCATTAGTTCAAATTTTTTAGGTTTCATATAGAAACGAGATCATACAGCATTTTTCTTTCTGTATCTGCTTATTTAGCATAACATCTTTGAGGTTAATCCATGTTGTTGCAAATGGCAGGGTTTTCTTTTATTTTTATGGTTATTCTTTATACATATATATATATACTTATATATAATATATATAAATTATATTAATGAACACATCCATTGCCACCCATATATATATATTCTGATACATATATAAATATATATATGATAGATCTATCTTATATATATATCTCATATATTATGATATATATATTATATATTCTGAGATATATATCCTGCATTATTAAATAATTGCCGCATTATTCACAATAGCTACAATAAGGAAACAACCTAAGTGTCCATTCTGCTGCCTCAAGCAGTGTACATGCTGTATATATAGTATATATAGTGTATATATAGTATATACATACTATATATATAGTGTATATATAGTATATACATACTATATATATAGTATATACATACTATATATATAGTATGTATACTGAGGCAGCAGAGAGGCAATATACATTTTGCATATATATATATATATCACATTATCTTTGTCCATTCACTATCAATGGACACTTAGGTTGTTTCTGAATCTTAGCTATTGTGAATAATGCTGCAAGATATATGAAGGTGGGGGGGCCAGGTGCGGTGGCTCACGCCTGTAATCCCAGCACTTTGGGAGACCAAGGTGGGTGGATCATGAGGTCAAGAGATGGAGACCATCCTGGCCAACACGGTGAAACCCCGTCTCTAATAAAATACAAAACAATTTTCTGGGCGTGGTGGTATGCGCCTGTTGCCCCAGCTACTTGAACCCACGAGGTGGAGGTTGCAGTGAGCCAAGATTGCACCACTGCACCCCAGCCTGGTGACAGAGCAAGAGCCCATTTCAAAAAAAAAAGAAAGAAAGAAAGATGAAGTGGGGATATATCTTTGAGATACTAATTTTATTTCCTTTGGATTTCTCAAAACCACATTGAAATATCACCTCACACCTACTAGGATGCCTTCTATAAAAAAAAAAAAAAAAAAAAGCAATAACAAGGGTTGGCAAGGGTATGGAGAAAAGAGAATCCCGTACACTGTTGACAGAAATGCAAATGGTACAGCCATTACAGAAAACAGTGTGGAGGTTTCTCAAACAATTGAAAATAGAACTACCATACAATCCAGTATATCCCACTTGTGAATGTACTCTGCTTTATTTAGAGAATTGATGTTCTTGCTATTTCTTGAACACAAACAACTCTCTGCTGCCTCAGGTCATTGGGCCTTCAGCTCTCTCCACCTGGAAGTTGCTTACCTGTATCCTCAGCTGATTGTTTTTCTTACTTTACTCTGGTTTCCGCTGAAATATTTTTCCAGAGATACCTCTGCTGAACACCCTACTTTAAATGGGCTCTCCTCCCTGTCTCCTGCTTACTTCCATTAAGCTTTACCTGACTATATTTTTCTTCTTAGCCATTATTACTACCTAGATTTATATTGATTCACTTTCTCACTGAGTCCATGAAAGTGAGGACTTCATCATATTTAACGCTGGAAAAACTATCATTAGGGAGGTGTCAAAAAATAAAGTGTAAATGTATATATAAAGCATATATATGTACACTTTTTATTATATATAATAAATAATATATAGATATTACTTAGATATGTATACTTTTCAAGCCCTCTGTAGAATAAGTGCATTGGGCAGGTTGAAAACCAAAAGCTTTTAGGCAAGTGACAACCATACATACTTGAAGTCAATTTGTGATCTTAAAAAAAATTTATTTTTTTCCACAGAAGAAGTCAAACTAAAACACAATATTCTATTGATATTTTAACTTGGATCAATAGAAATAAATTATTTAAAACTACAAATCAGAAGTTTTATTATGATACATTCTGCCTGCAGCAATATAAAGGCATAGCACCACGCCAATTATCTTGAATTTGCTTTAAACAGATAAAGACCAGCCATAGAATTCACATCAACCACTGGCCAAGTTTTCATGATCTGATAGCCAACTGTGGATGGACAGTTCTCCTTATACATTCCCAGCTTGTATGCATTTGAACTTGTCCATTTCTTTATGTAGTCATTATAGATTGATAAAGATATCCAAATTTTGCAGAATAAAGGGGGGAAAAGAGAATACTGAATATGACTAAATCCATAAGATGATATTATCACTTGCTTGTTCAAGTAATATTATAAAAACACATGGTGAATTTTGTCATCTCAAAGGTGTTTCTGTGATGAATGTGTTAAAAAAACCAGAAAAATCACGTACTGTGTATTGAAAGCCTCTTCAAATTTTCTGTCTGTTGACTTATTTGTATTCTACTAACCCTGTCAGACCTTACCAGATATTTCTTTACTTCAATAAAAATTCGTTTTTAAGCATACATTACTGTATGCTTAAATTACTTACATTACTGTTCTAAAATTTTAAGTGTAAATGCTACAGAATAATGTGTGTACCTGACTAATCTAATACTATAGAAGTTCAAAATCAAAACACAGAAATAAAGTAATATGGATAGAGCTAAGTGCTATTCAAAGTTTTTTCTGTAGAGAAAATTAGAGCCTGCGTATTCATTGTAGAGACTGTAAACACCATGAGCGTAAAGTCCGAGTATGCACTGTGGGCCTCATATCCAGGCACTTAGTACTATATCTGGCACATAGTAGACACTCAATATATCTTTGTTGGATAAACAAAAATTTAAGACTATGTAAATGATCCCTTCTCCCCCAAAATTAAAATAATAATAACACAGTATTAGCCATTTATGTATAATTGGTAAATAGTTAATATAGTCTTACTTTGGTCTAAAATGTGCTTGCTCTTCTGAATGTGATATTGGGAAGGAATGAATTATATTCACTAAGCAATGAAATATATAAGCGTGATAATTGTATAATTGAGTGAAGATGTTATGCCGTTCCTTAAGTAAAAACTGAGCTTTACTCATGACCTTGTCTCAAGACCTGGCAGGGGAGATACCATGATCACGAAGGTGGCTTTCCCAGGGCGAGGCTTATCCATTGCACTCCGGATGTGCGGACCCCTGCGATTTCCCCAAATGTGGGAAAATCGACTGCATAATTTGTGGTAGTGGGGGACTGCGTTCGCGCTTTCCCCTGAAAAAAAAAAATAGTTGAAATGGGACAAGATATAGAAAATATATGTAGAGGTTCCTGCCATTCGAGGTGGAATAATAACAGTAATGAATTTTCTAAGGGCATTATTTCAAAGGACTTTTATGTTACCAGTAGTCACATAAATATTTTTCTATATCTAGTGATGGGTGCATTAGTCTCTTAATGCAGAGATATGCACAAGATATATTTTTGCTTTTGAAGTCCTACATGGTAGTAGGATACTTTCTTGTTCCTAGGTAATTTCTACTAATGCCGATATCAATTATGCCTTCAAACTATTCAATATCTCACCCTTGTGTGCTGTGAGTAGTGCAGGTTGTTTTTGTTTTATAGCCTTTGTTAATGCATTTGCAGACTGCACTGAAAAGAGCCTGAGAAAATTACTCCATATATCAGCATCAACAGTACAAATTGCTTTTGTTTCTTTTCCTTTTAATCCACACTGTGCTAGTGTGCCATATTGTACAAATCAGTAAAAAAAAATAATAATAATGTGATTAAAGCTATTCTGGAAAGTTGTAGTGCTGAAGCAAATATATATTTTTCAATGTTTTTCAAAACTAAGCAACAGAAAGCTTACAGAAAGTAAAATGTGAAGCTAAGCATGAATTCTGCCCTCTTCCAACCACAAGGATTTGAAACATTTGCAATTTCTGACTTGGTGATTAATTTAGCATCACTTGTGAAATTAGTGAAATTAAAATATTTTTAATGCATATAATGCTATTCTCTAGATAATGAACCTTGAATGAAATTTTATTTATGTAGATAATGCTAAGTGTGGACATAGGAAGTTACATGATAATTATTAGTTATTAATAATAGCTGTAATAAATGGCATTTTAAGAAGTCTTACAGTGACATTTTACAATTAAAGATTATTTTGTAACCAACTGTATTATCAAGATAATGATTTTCTTTACTCAAAAGCGACAGAAAAGTAAACTAAATTATATGTTCCTAACAAGTATTGTATAAACTCTAATACGTTAGTTTTTATGTCAGACTTGCTTCATCATTCACACTTTTTCTTTTCCTCCTTCAATACAGATCATCAGTGCCATATAGATTAAACTATGTGAAATTTTGTGATTTTAAGTCAATCAAGTTTTCTCTTCAACATGTGATGAATTTCAGTGTCAAATACACTTACTTCTATGAAAGAAACAAAAATGTTATATACTTCATAATTCACTTTTTAAATTTTGCCTTACAGTATTTTAGTTTATTCAAGTATTGTGACACAACATTAAATAAAACATTACCTGATCAAATAAATGCTACCAAGTTCTCGGGCCATACTAATCTTCTGAGTTTATCACTATTATCATGAGGAACCTGAATTTGCTCTTTGTTGCCCTCTGTAACTTTATTATAAGGATGTCTACAACATGGTCCAATCTCCTTTTCCAGTCTTCTTTCTCTCTCCTTCCCATACTTACTTTAATCTCCTGCCACACTAACCTACTGTCTAGAATCCAAACATGCCCAGTACTTTTCTCCCTCTATAACTTTGCTCCTTCATAACTGAAACACTTTTTTCTATCAAAACGCATAGAAAGAATGGTCACTCTTCAAGGACCATATGCCATAAGGCCTTTTGCTGTTCCACTGAGCTTTCATTTGTATGCATGGAAAACTCATCATAGTCTGCCTTGGGTATAGTTATATCTGGGTTTAACTCTCTCTTTCCCACTCCATCTTCTGGATTAAAAATTCTTAAATCCAGAAATTTCTTGAGATTTCTCACTTTTCTATTTTAAACAGCATTTGTGAAAATTCTTTGCCCAAAATATTCTGTCAGCAAAATATATTGAACCAATATATATTATAAGTGAATTGCATCAATTACTTTAGTGAGGCCATTTCAAAATAAAAACAATAGTTCTTTATACAGTTTTATGTTTAAATTAAGTGAAGGGGTGGAGTGTTGCCATCAGCTCTACTTTGTCTTAGAAGTATACCTACGTTGTCTTTAAATAATGACTACATTTAGATGAAATAGGTTGAATTTTCTCAGAAATATGTCACATCTCCACTAGAGGTATAATATTCTTCAATTCTTACCTCCAATGTGTACTCAATCCCAACAACTGCCATCTAAACTTTTGGAGCTGCTCATTTATATATATTACGGAAGGAATACAATGCATATGTTTAAATATATAATAAACATATTTTTGAATAGTTTATATAAATAATATCTATTAAAATTAGCTTCTCAATAAAATCTATACTAATTGAAATAATCATCAAAATAGTATTGATTATATTGATATTAACTATTAATATCACAATTATTTGACTTCTCTCATGTGAAAACTCTATCATAGAAAGTAAATAAGAACATTTACCTGACTTAGTACATTAAATAAATGCAAATTTTATTTTATACCTTCTGTAAGTACTTCTGATTTTCCCTTTTAAGTAATAATATAAAATTTGAGGTTGTAGTAAATTGTGCCTAATGTATTCATCAGGGCTTACATGTTAAATTATTTTTTGGCTTTGCTTCTTTTTGATAAAGAAACATGAACAATGTACAACACAGAAACGACTTCTCAAGCTTGTGGATAATCTGTGATAGCTTGTCAGAAAATGCAGGGGAATTTTATATTTGTGGCTTGAATATCCCTAAATCACCAAGTCATTCAGCTCTTACTCCCTCTTAAGATGATAGTTCTTGTTAGTATCCTATTATGTAACTTTTATATTAAATACATCACAGAATTAATCCTGACTTTTTCTTATAGAACTTAAAAGAAAAGTGAATGAGGGCATAGTTAATGGGCAGGAGGTTAGTAAGGTTTGAGGTATAGTAATTAACAGACTGGGAAAGAGAATAAATGAGATACAGAATAAGATATAATAATATTCTACTTTTGGAATTCCTAATCATGGAAATGTCTAGAATATATGTCCCACATATGGCAAAATATCTTCTGTGCCCCTTTTTTCTTTCTATTAATGGTCACAAAGTATGTATAATTATGCAAGCTGGCATGTAAGCCTTTACGAAAATATATAGGTTATCAATCTAAATAAATAAATATTGGGAGATAATTGAAAATTACTTTGATGTCTCACATAATAACTAAATATCTTGTAGTAATCAAGTAAGTTTTTTCATGATTACATAAAAATCGGGAGCATAGCTAATATCAAGCCTAAGTGTAATTGCAGCTCCATAATTCAACTGTACCACCAGATTGGCAAGATAAATTCTGAGTGAGAGGATGCTGTGTTAAGAAAGGGGACTGATTAAATCCTCTATGCTTTTAGTTCAACAAGTATTTATTTAGAACCTTTTATGTATATGCCAGGCAATGGGCTAGGTACTGTGAACTAAAGATTAGTTATATAGGGTTTCTTGGGGAGCTTCTATTGCCATAAACAACAATAACAAAAACAAATGTCAGTGTCATGCATTACATGATATATGACAGAGATATGAGTTTTATAGGCAGGGACCTTATCTTGTACTATTTTTTACACCACACAACTCCTGGAATAGTACCATTGAAAAATTTATTGATATTTGCCTGTTTTAGAGATTGAACTTTGGCTTCACTGGGGGCTAACTCCAGCATATTGACAGTGAGAATACAAATCACAATAATACTGTGATTTGTATTCAGCTAGAAGGGCTGAGCTTCCCATCAACCTCTGCCAACCAAGTTCGCTACTCTTAATGCAGTTCACATTTAAATGATTTCATTATGTTGACATTTTAGTTCATGTTACAACAGTTAGTAAAATTAAAAATCCACATGTGGTAGATGGTGTTACAAGATTTCATTAAAGTCTGTTAAAGTGAATTATTATATGATTATTTTCTGATTATTCCCTATTTCAAGGATATGAAGTAATTGTAATAGTCAGTTTCTTGTCAAAAATAATATAACCTTAAACTATAACCGAAGAGAAAATTACAATGCTAAGGGATTCTATGACAAATACCACAATGATGACACTGAAAAACAAAGCGAAAATCACTTGCTATAGTATATAACTCCAAAAGAATTTAATTTCAAATTAAAGTTAGATAGGGTTTCTTGGGGAGTTTCTATTGCCATAGAATTTAGTTGAATTTTATATCAGAAGACCAAAAATTCAGATCCTTATAATCTGCCTTGAGTTGTACCTCCCCGGAAATCTGCCAGTTCTAAGGAATTAATTTGATATTTATCTTGAATATCTTCTTTTGTCAGTAAAAATTAGTTGTCATCTACATTAGACACCTAAAAGATCAAAGATTGGAAGCTGAGAGAACAGCTCATCCATGTTATTGCTTCACTTGATCTGCTGTTATTCTATTCATTATATCATTTCATGGGTGAAATGAGAGACTCCTTCAAACCAAATAGTGTCAAAATCGTAAGTGAAATTGCATTGAACTCTTCCCCAAATCTCTCACCATAGTGCACCCAATTGCTTCCTCTAGTGAAAACTTTAGTAAGACTGAAAGATACATTCCTCATGTAATTTGTTGAATGCTGTTCATTTCTCTCAAATACAATTACATTATTTTAAAAGCATCTTGAATTCTCCTCAGACTAAATCATTGATTTAGAATTTCATAGAATTGCATTTATGCTCATTTTAACATTAAAGAATAATTTGATCAGAATTAGGTGGTTGGTTCTTACTTTTGATGAGCTTCTTTCTTGCATCCCCTCCTACCTTTGGTCTTTTCTGTTAATCCGTATGTTTTCATCCATTGAGGGGGTATCTAGAGTCTAATATTGTGAAATTGTGGCTTCACAAGTACTCCAGCTTCTGAACTTCTAAGTCTAAGCTTTTAAAATGTGTTTTAGCTGCTAAAGTAAATTTTTAAAATTTTACTTGTAGGGCTTTTAGAATTAAATAAATGCTGTCTATTTAAAAGGATTGTGACTATTCGGGTTAATGTGGTCTTTTGTGATTTCAAGTCCCCATGTAACGTATCTCACCCATCTCTCTAGTACTTAGATTTCCACTCACATTTAATGGACTATAATTAAGATAAAACATATCTCTAGACTTCCATAGCCATGTGGTTTTATTTTCTGCCTAACATCATTCTATGTGAACTATGTAGAAATAGATGTTCTGGAGTTAAAAGTAGTATGAAAAACGTTTTGTACTTCTCGTAAATTTATCCTGAAAGCAAGCCCATAATGTAAAATCATCATATGTAGATGAAGCTGTCATGTTGATTTTGAATTTTTTTATTTAATATAAGAATCATGCTCTTCAGGCAAAAGCCCCAGGAAAACTGATCAATTTAAAGATGTTAGTATCTTGAAAATTCTTTGGAAAGCCTTTTTGCTTTAAGGCTTTTTTTCTTCTAAGATTAGATAAATGATTTTCAGAAATCTAAGATATGTCAATAAATTAGCAAATCTGGTCTCTTTCCTTTGGGTAAATATTGCTTTCTCCTCATTTTACACATGAAGAAATTAAGATGAAGTAAACATACTAATATGAAGGTAATATATCTAATAAGTGATAAGAAAGGTCTAGAAAATACATTTCCTACCTTTTCAAAGTCCATTCTAGCATTTCAGAGACTTTTTTGCAAGACAAAAATAGGGTTTGGATACAGACAGAACTGAATTTAGATCCCAGCTCTGCTACTTATTAACTCCAAAGAAGTTATGAACTGAGTTTGCTCATATGTAAATAGAAATACTTAACGCCTACTGCACCATTTCCTTGTGAATCTGAATATGATAAACATGTGCAATCTGCTGAATGCAGCTTATTAAATAGCAGTTATAATTTTTTTAAACTATGCTGCTTCTCCATAAATAGGCATATAGCCTCCTCCAATGAATCTCTGTAAAGGGCAATTTTCATGTGAATATAAAGGTCCAGGATATCTGTAAACCAAGCTGTATTGTTGTTTATAATCTGACAACTTTTTAAAAGGTTGTATTCTATTTTTAATTGACATATGCCCTTTTGATATACCTGTAAGCCGGTGTCTTAAAGACAGGGATAAATAAGATGGTGTCTTTAGAGTAATTTAGCATAAGAAGTTGATTATTCTTATTTTACTTCTATAGTTGTTCTCTACATTGATGTTCAACAGTGGAAACCAAAGACCACTTCCTCTAGGCTGTAATTTTTGTCCTTCCCACCCTTGTCATCACAGGGTATGGTGCTGAACTAAACTCAAATATAGCAAAGCACCTGAAGCCTGCTAATCAGCTCAGAACTATAAAAATCTCATGCCAAATCCCAACATACCACTTACTTATTCAATGACACAGTGCTGGGTTTGAATATGGAGCAAACCAAGGTTTAAATACATCATTTTCTCTTCTTCAGCCTTCAGCATGTATTAGATAATTGCTACCCCATTCTCTCTACCTCACTTTCCCAGAATTATGTTCATTGTTTATCATTTCACAGACATCCTCCATCCTCTTAGGAAATGTGCAGAGTTTAGGCAGCTACCCTCGAGTACTTTGTAAAGATTTTTGATTGGCTTCTCCTTTTTATAAAGCCAAAATTATGTATCTGTTTTATCTCAGTATTCTCCAGTCTGTAACTGTTGGAGCATCAGAATCTGTGTAGATATCAATACCTTCTAGAAATGAACCAATTCCTTTGCATTCTCTTTCCCTTGTGTCTTCCTCCTCTTCTGTAGCCCCCTTCATTTGCCCACCACTTCCTGCCCGCAAAGCCACCCATTCTGCCATCACTTCCCTGCCAGCTTTCTTGCAGGAATATTGCCATGGTGGTCTTGATTTGTACACAGAATCATAAGAGACATTCTGCTGTTTTGATAATGCTGAGAAAATGACTCTTGCTCACCCCTGTAGACTCAAATGACAAGGAGCTGAAGCCATAGCTTCAGATGCTTTTAAGGCTTTTTAAATAGACCTTTCTCATTAAAGAACTATACACCTTTGAACCTCTTATGATAAATGTCCTGGCCTCTCTTTCCACAAACACCTAAGAGAATATGACAATGAGAAGAAAAAAAAAAAAAAAAAGGCAGAGGCATCACAGAAGTCCAGGGTCACCATCCAAGTTTCATGCCTGAGTAGTCATCTTTGGCAGCTGCCAATCAACATTCCTGTCCAGTTTTTAAGCTCAGAGTATTTTCTGCTCATCTTCATTTATTGATGAGAGTTTATTTAGCATCTACTCATTTTAAGTACCAAATAAAATGGGAGCACAAATATATAGTGAATGGCCTCCTGTAGTTGTCACAACAAAACCAGCATTGATGAAACTGAAAAAATAGAGAGATCATGTATAAATAAGCGCCAAATTTTATGTTACAGAATGTAAGTACCTGACAAGCTTATAGGAAAGAAAACACCTGAGGAAGCCACTGTTGGTATGGAAGGCTTTATGGTGGTGTCAGCAATTGCCAAATGGGTACTGAATTAGCTCTTCATGGAATTAAATATAGATGCTAAGAATTTCTTCAGCTTTCCCTCTTCTACAATAGACAGTTTCAATTCTATGACCTTGTAGTAAAATAATGTTTACATAAACTCCTACCATTTTGTAGTGTCTTTTGAACACTGTTCATTTCTCTTGACTTGGGGATGCTAAATGTGGAAGCAAGAACTGTGCAGAGTTACTCTGTAATAAAAAGAACAGATAAAGATTTCTATATATGCATACTTGTATCAATAGTACATGTGAATGTCACTTCACTGCATATAAAAACCATAAATTACCTTTTGCATTCTCACTTTTAAATTAAAGTCTCTTTCAGTGGTACTTGTTTTTCATTATTTGAATCAGTGCATTGATCCTTTATTCGTATTTTCTATTTTTCCTCATATCTCTTTATCTAACTCATATCAGGCTATTCTGTTTCATGAGAGTGTTCACAATGATCCATTTTAATAAACCGACCTGTACACAGAAATATTTAGAGCTAGATGTCACCTTGGAGAATCACCTTTTCCCACTCTCTCATTTCACTGCTAATGAAATCAAGGTCAAAACAGATGAAGTGATTTGCCTAAGGTTACGGACTAAATAGAGACAGAGTCAGAAATATGATTATAAAATACAGAATTTTACTTGTGTTATTATGTAACCTTATTCACTGAATAAACATTTATTTATGTGACAGGCACCACTCTAGGGACTGGAGGTCAACCAAAGCCCACCCCTAGGCACAGTTCTGCTCCTGATAGTCACATTTCTGCAAAGTTATCTTAGAAGTACTCAGTGTGACTTTCTGCTATACATTTTGGTAAATAATTTTGTTTCTTCATGCTTTGATAGTGCCTTTATCTTCACTCAGTCCCAATTAACTTCCCCAAGGTTCTCATTTAATTAGTTCACATCGTTTTTTGTTTTTCAAGGTACATACTGGCTCTCCTGACTTAGTGCCATCCTGCCTCATTATCATCCCCCCTTTCTAAAATAATTATTTTGAGTATAATGAAATGTTAAACATGATTGAACCCAATATGTGATTGTTGTAACTCTGGCTGCCAACAGATGTTTTCATAATTATTGACTTGTATAATAAAGTGTCACAACAGAAAAATGAGTAGTTCCTTCATCCCTGCCCCCTCTCCCTTTTTAAATTCTTTGTTGGTAAATATTTGCTTCTATCATAATGAGAGCAGGCTTGTAGACTTATGCCTTTGAAATGGTTGTCAATGGTTAGACACAAAAGAGAAAAAATAGAAAAATTCTTCTGCTCTAAATAGGAGGTACAATCCTTTAGCCTTCTACCTTCATTTTCAAGAAAGTCCATATTCTATATCATTGCCTTCCACACGGGTCCTACCAGCAACACCACAGGTACTTCCAGCGGTTACCTGTAACTACAGAACACGTCTTTGTTTACTCTATGACTGGATGGATTCCTTTTCTTTCACTGCCTAATACTCTTCAGTAGTTATCCAGATAAACATTATTATCTTTTACAGCTGTGGACACAATCAGATAATGTTTTGCTTAATGAACAAACTAAAATAGCCACAGTTTTGTGTAATACAGTATTGATCATGAAAATGGCATTTTATTTTTGTTTAATATTTTTAAAGGGTAGTTATATGGTCTTTTTTTGTAATGTTTATTTCTCTACAATTTTAAACTCTCACAAAAAACTACAAGGATAGTACAGGTTCTCATACGCCATGTACCTTGACTAATTGTTTACATTGTGATATATATCGTCCTTTCTCTTTGTTCTCTCTATATATGAATGTATTATATATATGACACATAACATAGTATATAATTATATATTATATATGTAATTTTATATATAATATATAATTTATATGTATAGATGTGTGTATATACACACGTGTGTGTGTATATATATACATATATATAGATATATATATATATATATATAAAGAGAGAGAGTTCAAAAATTTTTTCTGAATCATTTGAGAATAAGTTGGAGAAATGATATGCCCCATCTTAAATACTTAAAAGTATATTTCAGTATATTCCTAAGAACAGGACATTTTCTTACATTACACAGAACAGTTATGCAATACAGGTAACTTATCTTTAAAATAATACTGTTATCTAAATCACACTCTATATTCAAATTTCATCTACTGTCCAAATAACGTTCTTAGCAGCTAATTGTTTTATTCGCCCCCGGTCCAGGATCTAATCTAGAATCATGCAGTGAATTTAATTGCCATACAGTGCTTTATTTTTGTGTTGAAAAGCTTAAATTCACAGTAATGATCTGGACAGTCTCCTTTTAAAAATAATCTCTGCTTGCTGACTGCTGTTCCAAGAATAAGAATTTAAGCCAAAAGATACGTAACGAGATCCCCTAGGATTAGTGACATCTGTGCTAAGGATATCTGTGCACATCAACCTTGTAACTATTATCTAATGACAAGTTTTGGCATTTCAATGAGAGAGGGTCTAAGAAAGACAGAAGACTCTGAGTTTATCAATATCTTACAGTTTTGAAATACAAACCTTAGGATTGCCATTCTAGTCCAATATGGGTTAAAGGGATAGTGTTTATAAGTAGCCATGGAACAAGGGTTCACAATGCATTATTTAAAACCAATCCTAAATAAATATTTAGCTCAGTGCTATGCTACTGAAGCCTGAATTAAAATCAGTGTCTTCCCCAAAAGAAATGCTTGCTGTATTTAAAAGCAAAACCTGGATGAAAATATGAGTTACTTGTCATTCTTGAAATTAAGTCCTCTTTTTAAAAACTTACAGCTATGCACTTTTGAATGTCCAATACAAAAATGAATGTAAATAGTTGTCTTCCTCCCCCAAAATGCCATAAAAATTATTTGTATATTTATAATTCCTAAAGCATATGGTATTTTGCTTAATTCTGTAAACAGACTATGGTTAAGGCTACAGGGTATGAGCAGTTTGCTTTCTAGCCCCTGTCAAAGCAATAATAATCCCTAAATCTTGGATATTTTTTCCTCATGTCATGTTTTATCCTGCTTCTAAAACTGGACTAAAAAAACACTAAAATGTCATCAGCTTTACCAACTACGAATGCATATAATATTTTGGAAAAACATATACAGATTAATGTTCTTTTTAAAGTATTGTACAAAAACCTAAAAGTATCAAGCCTTAACATGAGAAAATTATTGGAGTCAGTTAATACCAATTACATTACCAAAAAGTCAGATAGATGATGGAAGGTGCAAAATAATCCTGTGCTACATTCACTTTTTCTCTAAAATAAAGAGAAGGCATTTACACATGCAAAAGACAGAAATTAGCTACCAGAAAAACGCTGTGCACATCCATATTCAGAGCATAGATTAAGAATAAAATAGTTGTTTGTCCCCTGCAGTAGAAGTTTGCCCATTCATCCTTGTGATAGATATGCATGCACAACCAAAATGAAATCAAATCCCTACAAATGGCTTATAAGTCACAAAAACTGTTTAATCCTTTCACTTCATCTCTTTGGGAAGCCTGGCCCTTGGTAAGTAATAATGTACAATGTACATAGTGTCAAGTATTCTCTTATTTTTAAATAGAATGTCCTTGTCATCTTTAACAGGGTTTTCCCTCATATTTCTTGTAAAAAGCTCTGTGTCACTCTATTTACCTTAATGTATATGTCCACAGAATCCTGCCGTAGTTTTTGTTTTAATAAAAAAGAAATGTCAGTATACAAAAGCTATACAAAGCATATCTAAAATTGATTGTGGCTCAAAGTCATGTTTTAAGAGGCAGTCAGGCAAATTTAAGTGCATTTTAACATTGCTCTTCCTAATAGATTTTGCTGGGAAACAATTGAGTTTCAAGCAGGAATAAAGGAAAAGCAAATCTTGAAGATTTAAATGTTGAACAGACGCAGTAAATGCGGCTTTGGAAATACAGCTGTCACTTCAGATCTTTTCTGCTGAGTAGCTATGTCAGCCAACAGCTAGAGCTGACATTAAAATATTTTTGTAATTCTGTTGAAAATAGATGCCTTGAGAACTCTTAAAAACAGTAACATACCTATTATAAAACCTATTTTAAATATTTTGTTCTTTCCTCATTTTCATGATACCTAAATTTTTTGAAGACTAAAAATGAGAACTTATATGAAAAGGTACTTGTCTACTTGTCTCTAGCACCATGGAAATTTTCACTTATGAGTTGTAAACATGTCAAACCAAATTAGAAATTCCTGATATCTTTATTACATTAAAGCAATTCTTAATCTTGCCTCTTGAGGATTTAATTTTTTTTACTCTTTAAACTAAAAGTTTATCTTTTTTATGCAATGATATACAATTATTTTTCTCCTAATCCCTGATGGACTTCTAATATAAACATATTTGTGTGTGTGTGTGTATGTGTGTGTGTGTATGTGTGTACACACATATCTATTAATGTATATAAACATATATATTTAAATGCATGTATGTTTATCCTATGTACTAGAATAATTAGTAGGTTATATCTAAACATTGATTAGATTCTGAAAATAGGCAAATATGAATAACATTAAAGTTTTTCAAATAGTGAAAAATATAAAATTTAAAAGTAACATGGACTATACAAGTTTGATTTGTAATAATTATATTGATACTCGAGACAATACTAGACATTTACTTGACTAAGAATCATGTGATTTATTTTAATGAATGTAATATTCTCCAATAATATCTGCCTAGATTAGTGTTATTCTAATTTCAATTTAAAACACTATAAAAAGCATAATTGACTTTTCACAAATCAGTATATAAACTGTCCACAGACTCCTAATCTCTACCTCATCAAACAACTTTAAAATCCAACGCATATGTATTATACTATATATACCAAATACGAGTATAAATGACATTTTTATTGGAATATATAGTAAGATTTTAAGTAGAAATATTAAATAATAAAATTAACATATGTATGACAATCTGAAATAATACTGAACTATGTGTAGTAAGTAACCATTGTATATATTGTTTTCCTTTTAGAAAAACAAAATAATTCTGGAAGAAAGAACACAAAGAAAATCATATTCCAGAATTCCTAATATAACAGTAAGTACTTTAATGACACAATGATGATAATAAATCTGTAAAATTAGAGCTTAGAAACGTCTTTTATAGAAATATTAACCTTTCTGTTTTCTAAGATAATAAATTAGCAGAGTAAGCAAGTTGAGCTCTCAATTTACTGGAGTAAACTGAAAATCATTTGTCTTATAATCCTCTTAAATAAGAGGACAAGGTAATCTTTGTGATACATTTATGGGGCAGAAAATGTTTATGGTGACTCCATCATTTCTTTTGGCTAGCATAGTATATCTTAAATTCTAAAGAAGAAAACAGTAATAAGCTAATTGTAATCAAAGTGCCTCATTTTCTCCATATGTGATAAAAAATTTTTGATGTGCTTGTTTATTTATAATCACTGAACTGGAATTATTTAAAAAGGCAGCTGTCTGCAGGCTTAAAATCTGCAGCATATTCTCATTAGTACATTTGTTTCTAATCTCACAACATAACTAAAAATGTATTTTCCTAGAAACATATTTCCTTGCTATTGTTTGATAATGATAATAGTTTTCCAAAATATGTTTTCACTAAGCAAAGTTAAGTACATGTTGGTGTCAACCTTTATGATAAAATTGGTGAAATTATAAAAATTTCAAGATGCAGGCAATTTTAGATTTTGAATATGTGAATATGGAGAACAATAACATAAAGATAGAAAAGCAAAATCTATGTTGGTGGCCCACATTGTATCACATTTAATACCATTGAGTTTGAAAATGCAGTTCTCAAAAATTAGAAACAAATATTAGAGTAAAACATAGTATAATAAATTAACAAAATGAAAACTCTATATATTAAAATATATCAAAATAGAGTCAAGTTAAATGGAAAGAATCTAAGTTTGATATAAAAAGTAGAAATTTCTGAATAATTTGTATAGAGCATATACAAATTATTCTTACATAATAAAATTTTCTAGCCCCAAAGAACTTTGATGCATAAGTCACATCTTAATTTTGAATGATTAGGTATAATTAAGCATCATATTATAATATAACTGAAATGTATCTGAAATATATTTTATATATTTATAAATCAATATATAAATTTATTTTTATATTTTATATTTTAATAACTTTTTATTATTATTAATAAATAATTATTAATAATAAATAATTATTAATGCCTCTGTGAGAAAGGCAGAGAGAACACTTTTTTTTCTTTTACCTGCCTGTCTGAAGATTATTATGTTACAACTTCACACAAAGTACTGTGCCAGTTACTTTTTGGTGTAGTTATGAATGGTCATTTATTTTAAATCAGAAATCTAAAAACTTTGTAATTTGAAATGTTCACACTTTTAAAAACTGTGCTTTGATTTAAACAATTAACTCCAAATGTATGAAAGTTTATTTTGAGTTTTCAGAGGAGGTTATAGACATTTTTATATCATTCTGAGTGCAAGAATAATTTAATAATCAGATTTTTCTGTCATATATAATAATTTTAAACTCTGCAAATCTGAGTTACAAGATACCAAATAAGTGAGAAATTTATTTATGACATAGAATTTTTTTATCATCTTAATAACCTAACATAGTCAATGAAATCATTCAGCCAAAATAAACATTTTTCAACATCTAAAAGAGTAGACTGTTTTAAAGTTTTGTTTTTATGTATACACAGTTTTTAAACATAATTTAAATTCTGTGCAATATTCATTGGAAAATGGTTGAAGTTTCTTAAATTACAGGACCAGACATATTTGTTATAAGCTCTTTTTACAAGAACCAAGTAACATCTACTTCACTCCCTTACAATTTCTCTTCCCTCTGAGTATAATTTCATGTGAAAACAATCATCAATGACTCATTTTCTACTCTGATTTATGTATAAGTTATTTGGTCTGTGGTTCAGGTGTGTCCTGTATAAGTTATTTGGTTGGAACTGCAACTTTCACAATTGTATTGAAATAGGATTTAGCATAGCATACATAGGAGAGATGTCATTCAAGTAATGAGATACTCTGTTCATTTGGAGTAATCTTTAAAAAAAAATAATAACATACATGTTTCCAAAGAAGAAATCACCCCTCTTTTTGATGAATTTTTATGTAGTTTGAAGCAGTTTTTCATCTCAGATTTTAATTACCTATTAATAAGTATATGCTAAATCACTCATAAATTACATGCAAAGAAAAATGACTCTTAATTCAACCCATGTAATAAAAATATAATTTATTCTTTAAAAATTCTATCAGATATTTAGGAAAAGGAATATTCTGAGTTAAATGAAATTGTCAACATATAAGAGTTCTTAATATGTCTTAACCACTAAGGAGTTCATGAGTTAATGTTAGACAATACGTGGAATAAAAGATGATATGAGATGAATGTAATAGATAATACAGTGACTACATTTTATCTATAGACTGTGCATGTGTTGCTAGCCTATGAATGAGTTTTATGAATTGTATTTGAACAAAAACTTTATAAATGAAAGATTTTTAGCATAAGAAATCTCTACAAACCTTTTACAATTTTGCTTTTAAATCCATAGCTTAAGAACAAGTTGATAGTTGATTAAAATATTACTATACTATTACTAAAGAAATTAAGAGCACATTGCATTTATTGCTCACAAAAGGCTTTGGTGCTTAAGAAAAATAAGAAATATAAGATAAAAGATAAAAATATAAGATGCATTATTATAAGAATAGAAGAATAAAAGACCATTGGAAAGTGTATTCTAAAATACAGCTAACCCTTGAACACCAACTCCCACGAAGTCCTAAACTTCCACGCCTAACTTTTAACTCTCCCAAAACTACTAATAGCCTACTGTTGAATGGAGGCTATCAATAACATAAATGGTTCATTAACTTATATTTTATATTTTATGTGTATAAAATATATACTGTATTCTTAACAATAAAGTGAGAAAAGTTAAGAAAATGTTACTAAGAAAGTCATAAGGAAGAGAAAATGTTTTTACTAGTCATTAAGTGGAAATGGATCATCATAAAAGTCTCTATCCTTGTCTTCACATTAACTAGGCTGAGGAGGACAAGGAATAGGAGGGATTGGCTTTACTGTCTCAGCAGTGGCAGAGGCAGAAGAAAACCTGTGGCTAAGTGGAGCTGCATAGTTCCAACCCATGTTGTTCAAGTGTCAACTATAGTCATTTTTCTCTTGATTACTGAAGCTCAGTAGTACTTTCAAGAATTTCATAGTCTGCTCCTTATAAACTCTAATTACACCAGATAGTAATAATCAAGAGTGTGTGTTTAAAAAAATCTTCAGATGCTCAGACATCCTTTTTTGGAAACTATTCATATTATTCTAGATTTCCCAATCCACTTTAATACAACTGGGAGTTGATACACTTATTCAAAGTGTGACAATTATGAACAACCTAGCTTTCTTGAAAAACCAAATACAGCAAAAAAAGTTTTCAGTAGAGTATTTCTTATGAAAAGCAGATTTTAACCAATAAAACATCTTGTGGCTCATTAGAAAATAAATATTATTTGCAAATACCCCAAATGTTACCTGTAAATGCTCCTGACAAGTTTTACTTAATATTTCCATATTAGAATAATAAAAAAAGCCCTGCAGTAAAAAAGTATAAGGCTTTGAGTGTGTGTAATAGTGGCATAAAGCTAGGAGAAAATTTGGAAGTCACCTATCTAATATTTTAATTTTATAGAGGTTACCTCCTCTAATATTCTCATTTATATATGGCCTGATAGGTCATTTGCCTAAGCTCTTATATCTAGCGATAGAACTGAGAAAAAAATCTGTTAACCAACCACCATTTTTTTCTATCTGCCATATTGACTGAAAGTGCGGTTATTAAAATATGAATGTGTCTGAACTGTTAAAAAGAAAACTCTTCTCCAAATTTAATCTTTCTTCAATCAAAATGTTGGCAAAAATTTATGTAAATTATTGTTTAATGTCTAGTAGTCTAAAATTGTATTTTGATATAGTTTTATTAGGATGATGTTTATAAAGGTTATATATCTCCACTATATAACATATATATATCCATATATATGTATGTATATAGATATATATATACACTGTGTATGTATAAGGAGAGCTCAGGTATATAGATATCAATTTATTTACTTATATTTAGGTATACATATATCCACTTTATACATATATCCACTGTATATGTATAAAGAGAGAGCTAATCTGAGTCTTGGCTTAATCCAACTCCCCCTACTATTTATTAATGATAAGTAGTAAAGAAAAATAACATGTGCACGTTAAGCATTCATGTGCAGAGAATCCATAGGAGAAGGTGAGGACATTCAAGATTACACAGTTAAAAAAACTACTGGGTAATAATAATAGGTAATAATACATACATTCCATCAGCAACACATAAGCAGTTACCTCAATAAGTCTCTCTTTTCTCATCTGGGTAATGAAAGATGTCTGCCCAGCATACTTCCCAAGATTCTCTGAGATCCTATTAACTATATGGAGATCTTAATAGTGGTATTTGATTAAAACTTTTTATAAATTCTTATGTATAAAATAACGCATACCAATGTTAAATTAAATTATCTTATAATATTGACAAAATTATTAAAAATATTATATATCACTAATAAAATATATTTATTTTTAATTAAAAACAAAATTTATATATAACAATTAAACACTTATTTTTAAATAAACAATTATTATTACATAAAATCTTATAGTATTATAAAAAGAAGTCCTTTCTGTGAACATTTGCCTTAATTGTTTTTGGAGTACCACGTATCATTTTATAAAGGCATGTTTCTGAAAAAAAACAAAGTTGTTGGTTGATTTTTGCTTTAGGCAATAATGATCATCCAGAAAAAAAAATTCTCTTTTTCTTGAATTTATAAGTATTTTTAATCCTCATCAGTGTTCTCCCACATAAGCCTAAGAGAGTTCATATATAGAAGGAAGGGAGTTGGGAAAGGAAAGGAAGCATTCATTGAGCTCTCATTTTACATCAGGTGTTTAGTAGGTATTGAACTAAACTTAATTTAATTATTCAAAGAACTCTTCTGATGTTATTAATGGTTTTACCAATGATAAAAATGCGATTGAAAGCTTTATAAAGTTAGCCTACTTAGTATGCAGCAGAGTTACCATTTAAACTCAGATCTGTCTACTTTCTCTTTTGAAGTTCGGATTCAGCTAAACAGGGGCAACTAGTGAAAGTAAGGCACATTTCATCTTCCTATATGAGTGTCTATGCAAAATAATGTGGGCACATTACTTTTCTTTACTACTTGTCATTAATGAATATTAGATTGCATCATGCACATTTGTCCTTCAGATGCTAAAAATAACCCATTGTAGGAGAATTTAATTATTAAAGACAGCAATTTTTGATAGGAAAAGTAGAACCAAAATCAAAATGGATTATAACCATAAGTATAAAAATTCACCTAAAGGAGAAAAACAATATTTATTTTGTTTTTAAACAATGATACAGTAGATATTCACCATATAGATATTTAGATTTTTATACATACTACATTACCTGGATTTATTCTCTTTAAAATCTTTGGTACAACTTTGGAAATTTATTCCTTTATCCTTCATTCTTTATTCAACAGCTGCTATTGATTACCCACTGTATACATAGCTACAGGTGTTTTAAATATAGGAATAAACAAAGCATAGTCTCTGTCACCAAGTAGTTTCTATTTTGAGTAATTATAAATATAGAAAAGTTTGCTTCATAAACAGAATAACAGTTTTATTAACTTATAGTCATAGATTTTCTATTCAAGCTACTCATCTGATTAACCATGATCAGATTATGGTTTTATTTGTCAAACTATTCGATGTTTTGTCACTTTCCTTGAATATTGAGTAAAATGCATTTCCCACAATTATCATTATTCATGATAAAGCTAAACCATATTTCACAATTTATAGTATTTTTAATACACTAATAAAGAAGCCTATTATAATCTTATTCCAGCATAGTACTGGCTTTGTAAATTCTCTGTATTCAAATGCTAGCTCCATCACTAATTCACTATGGGATGCAGGACAATTTTGTAGACCTCTATATATTTTGATTTCTCCATTTAGTGATATTAAAATGAGTCAAATATATGCAATGTCTTTGTTTATATGACAGTGTCTTGTTAATAGTAGGTACTGTATTCAAGTTGGCTATTATAATTAGTTGATAGAATTCAGTCCATTGTTTCTAAAACTTCTTATTAATCTTTGACTTGGAAGCTCTTATTGATATTAGTCTTTATTTTATTCTGAAAAACATTATCCTTTTTCATGACTGATATATAAATTGTATAGTTAAAAGAGATAAAGTAAATTTTCCATCACATTCCCTAAAGCCAATGCAGAAATACTACAACTTAATCTTATATTCTTAGCTTTGCTTAAGAGGGCTTACTAAATCAAAACCTTGTAGTTCCCTTTAACAGAGACTGGAGTTATGATGCGTATGTTATGACTCTTGGCCCACTGTCCATGCAACCCTAAGTGCAAGTTGATTTGCTTTCCAGAAATCCCTGTGGGCTGCTCTTTATCTAGTTCAAAAAGATGTTTTGGGTCAGATTAGACAATGTTCCTGGCTCTACAGATTGCATATAAACTATCATAAATAAATACAGCTTTTTCAGGGAACTAGTTGTAAAACTTAAGTTCTTATCTGCTGAAAACAAGTCTTAACATTAAGATGACTTTATTAAGTCAATTTATAATTAGAATCAGACTTAAACCTAGCACAATTAACTATTGTGTTGGTCAAGAATATTTAAAGGATTAGTAGAGGTAAGGAGAGACATACTCAGATATTAAGGTAGAGATAAGAATGTTAAGTTGCATTCATTAAATACTAGTCACACCATAAAAGTGCCCGGTAGTTTAAAATACACATAAGCAATGAAATGTATGCCATCTAATCTCTCATTTCTGTGATGTGAATATTTTTAACCCCCACCTTTTGTAGAGGGAACTGACAAAAGTGACTTGCCCAAGGCCATATTAGCTGTGAGAGAGAACCCATACATTATCTTCAGAGTTCTTGCTATCACTCAAAGAAGTAGGCCAAGATTAATAGGGGTTTATAATCGGTAGGAATTATAGCTAAACACAAAATTATGTATCTGTACTATTGACATTGTATCTTGCCAGTTTTCAGTAAAATTTTTCATTTTGTTATGTATAAATATAGTTAAGTATATGAGTAACTGGTTCTTATGCTGCTGTCTTGTATTTTTACCAGTAGGAAGATTGCAAAAGTTAACGTATATAAATCTTAAAATATTTTTAAGCTTTATGTATAATAAAATATTTTAATAAACTCCAAAAAAAAAGAGATAAAGTAGAAATTATTTAAAACCAGCATTTACAGTTTTGAAGAAATCATGTTAAGTCCAAAGTTAATAAGAATTTAAACCAAATGATGTAGCTATACAAATTATTAGTTTTGATCTGCTATAACATTATGATTTTATTACTTGTCTACACCAGGGTATTGCTTTGGGTTGCATTGTTCTCTTTTGTAATTAAGAATGTTTGCACTGGATAAAAAAGCTGTGTTCAAGTGCTATTTCTGTCACTTTCTACCTGTGTGTCTGCAGAAAGACAAAATAAGCTGCTTCAATATCCTCACTTATAATAATGAAAATGAATCCTACTTTATAGGTTTCATATGAGAATAATAACATGTTTATTAACTGCTTATTATAGAAATTAATGTAGTAACATAACTAAAAATTAATGTTGTTATATTTGTTATTGAAAACATCTTAGTAATATCAAAAGGGCATTCTTTTCTTTCAAATTCATTTATTTATTTATTTGAAATTGTTGTGCCACCTAACATTTCAGTCAATGATAGACTGCTTAAACAGCAGTGACCCCTTAAGATTATCACATGAGAATTTTGTTGTATCTTTTCTATGTTTGGATACATAAATACTTACCATTGTGTTACAGTTGCCTACAGTATTCAGTACAGTGACATGCACAGGTTTGTAGCCCAGGAACAATAGATCAAACCATACAGCCTAGGTGTGAGGTAGACTGTACCATCTAGGTTAGTATAAGTACAGGCTATGGTGTTCAACAACAGCAAAATTGCCTAATGATGAATTGCTCAGAATGTATCCCTGTCGTTGAGTGATACTTGACTGTATATATTAATATACTTGGAATAAAGAGAAAAGGAAAGTGTGAAGGAAGGAAGAAAAGGAGAAAAGTCTGGTTGGAAATTTTGAAAAGAAGATGAAATTTGGATTTGACAGAGTAGGATGCAAGCTTACTTTGGGAGGAGGCCACCATGAGCCCTCTCCTTGAAGGCCGCTTCCTCCTGAAAGCAAATACAGAAGTTAGACCATCTTTATAGCACTATTCCCTTTCTGAAAGGTCAAGAATAAGGCCTGAGACATTTTGACAACCTTAATGGCCCTAGAAGTAGGCTGATTCAGTATACATTATGATGTGAAGGGTAGCAAAAATACTTTCTATCTTACCATGAAACTATTTCCTTTGGAATCACAAAGGGGCCCATTTTCTCCAGCGAAAATAGACCTAACCAAACTGTAGGCTGAGTAGATGTCCAGAAATAAATTACATCCAAGACACTGTTATTACATGCACCATTTTAAAATTAAGGGCAGTATGATGCCATTACATGGCAACTCCCACTTTAAAAAATAATAAAATTTTGTATATGATGCCTGAAATTGAAATCAAATCATTATTCTTTTACCAAAGAAATCTCAGCTGACAAAGTTGCTTATTTTGCTGCATTTTTCCTCTCATGATACAGAATACTTTGTTTCTCCTCAATTTAAAATCTCAATTAATTATCTTCAGATGAAAATTTTCATACTCGTCATTTTAAGTGGCTTTGTTGTTTGAGTCGTTCTTTTGAAAACACCATAAAAATCCCTTTATAATACCGATATAGGCTATCAATCCTAACACCACTTCTCCTTTCAATAGAAAATCTTGTTATGCCTCTAAAGATGAGTATATCCCAATCTTAAGAATAACTATTCCTATTTCAGCAGAAAGTAATTCATAATGAATATTTTAGCATTTTCCTCTTTTCCTTGGAATTGAATCATTACAAATACTGACAATTTTATTTCTTTTCTATTCTTAAAGATGAAAAATCTGGTTCAGCATATGCTCCATTGTACATTTGAGCAATTTATGTCCCCTTTTCTTATGGTTAATATGAATTGCTTAATCCTGTGATTGTTTTGTTTTCCACTTTCAAAGGGATCCTGGCAAAGCCTATGCTTATGAATTTGTACAAAATGTTTCGGACTAAGGAAAATGTCTCTAAACAAATGCTCAAAATACATTGGTTTCTAACTCATATGACCCCCCCAAAGTGATATTATATGCTTTTTCAATAGTCTGAACTATATTGTAAGAAATAGTTCTTAGCAGTAGTTTTGCAAATTGCTCGGGATTTTTGCTTATCCATTTGACATTTGCATGTAGCATTGACATAATTTGCTATAACATCTCCTAGGAAGTTATTTATATTTTATTATACATATACTATTTGAGCTATGAAGGTTAGTCTTAGATGTTCCTTCTCTTTTGTATTTTAAAATGTTTTTTTCTAATTTTAGACGAGATTTTCTTAATATTGTTTATGTCTTAGATTCACTGCACAGGGGTGTCCAAGGGAGAGAATACAGTCATGGGTTCTTAGTTTCTTTTTATGACTGGGCCAGAAAAGCCCCTTCCTCGTCTCTCTTTTCTGCTTATCATTAGACACAGAAACCAAAAACTATGGCTTCAGGCTGCTAAAAGCCTGAAACAAAACAAAACAGAACAACAACAAAATAAGGCAGGTTGGACAAGCTCATGAGAATTACAATGTCACTACCTTTATAATAAATACCATTTTACTACAGAATGCAACAGACATTTATTTGAATTATGCCCAGTACCATAATTACAGAAAAAAATGGGTTTTCACAATTTTATAATTATAGATATATCCATTGTTCCCATTTTAAGAATTGAACAATAATTAGTGTGTTCTTTTGAAAGGCAAAGCCAGATTTGTCATTGAGACAGCTAAAAGAATGGAAGCAATACAGGCAGTTCCCAACTTATGAATGAGTTATATAACAAAATTGCTTTTAAGATGTTTTCTTTCCATTTTAAAAGATGGACATTTATCCAGAGTAGCCACAAAAACAAACCTGTGAAAACGCACAGCTTACACTGAACGACTATATTTTTAGCATTGGTTATGGTGACTGTTTGAGAGGGACATAAGGAAAAAAATATTTCTCCATTTTCCTGATATTCAATTGACCCTGCCCAAAATGTGAAAAATAACTAAAGCCGGCTTTTCACACAGGCTTTTCTCTCTCACACACCTGTGTGTTCCTCCTGAGGTAGTTCTGCTTTCCATCTGATATTCTTTAATGGCCTTTTCTTTAAAGTGGTTTTGGCTTTGAGTTTTATAACCCAGCTTGTCTCTTGATCAGAAGGACTCAGTACAGCTGGTTTGGGGAAATGTCTAAGAAAAAAGTAACTGGACCCAAGTATTCACACCAGCCCTGCATCCTGCATCCCCTCTGCTTCTCCATTCCCCACCCCTACCCCACAATTGGTAATTTCAATACACAAATAACTTAAGGAATTTTAGGCAATGTGGTGTCCTGGAGTGATAAATGTAGATGGTATGGGTGAAGATATTTGCAGACAGGAACTGAGATAGGTGAGATTTCAGCTTTAAATGCAGCATCCCTTGCACTGCTCTTGAAGTAATACATCTTGTTCAATTCTATACTTAGGAGCCTATAGTTTCTTTATTTTAACACATACACATTTTCCCAGTGGGTATCATGAAGCTTGTTATAGAAGCTTTGTTAATGAGGTGTGTATTAGTTTGTTCCCACACTGCTAATAAAGACAGGCCCAAGACTTGGTAATTTATAAAGGAAAGAGGTTTAATTGACTCACAGTTCCATATGGCTGGGGAGGCCTCACAATCATGGCAGAAGGTGAACAGGGAGCAAAGGTATGTCTTATATGGTGGCAGACAAGGGCGCATGTGCAGGTGAACTCCTTTTTATAAAACCATCAGATCTCATACGACATATTCAGTATCACAAGAACAGCATGGGAAAGACCCACACCCATGATTCAATTACCTGCCATTGGGTCCCTCCCACAACAGGTGGGATTTGTGAGCTAAAATTCAAGATGAGATTTAGGGGGAGACACAGCTAAACCATATCAAGGTGTAACAGGCTAGAGATAACTGTGCTTTAATTTTTCTAAAATGTAAAAGTAAATGTAAAACACATGATTATATAATATTGTTTGCCTATATTTTTTTTCAATACCACAAATGTAAAACTATCCTCTCATATTTTTTAAGAGTTACCTCTATATGAAGGAAATTGTTATTTGTATTAGCTATACCATTCCTTGTACCAGACCACCCAAAAGAAGAAAATAATCAAGTTTTTAATTTTCAATTTTCATCATAATGCTGAAAATAAATATAACTAAAATGTTTTCAGCAATTACCCCTTGCACAATGATCAAACAAATGCTGTTTGATCATTGTGTGCTGGCATCAAAAATCATGAAAGTGGCTTGATAAAGCCAGGACAGACCCAGATAGCCCATCCCTCTGACCCAGGGCTTATGGAAACATAAGGAGGCTGGTAAATGAACACTTAACTCCTTGCTGCATGCTTCCCATGTCATGAGGAGTATATATTCATATCTGTATTTCAAAAATAAGGAGACAGATTCTGAAAGGCAAACCAACTTGCTCAAAATAAAATAGCTTATACATTTTGAGCCAGATGCAGACCAAAGTCCGTGTAATGCTAAATCCTGTGCTCTTAGACTTTATGCAAACTGTTTCATGGGCTTACACTGGAATAATATCTGATGAATTTCTCTTTGCATAAGAGAGAAACTCCACAAGAGTGGTAAGCAGAGCATCCTCATATCTCAGAACCTGACACACCAAAGGTGCTCAATGCTGGTTGAAGCAAACTTTTTTACCTAGCTCTATCAAAGCAGTAACTTTACTGAAAGTTCTCTGTTCCCTTACTTTTTCTCACAAAAGGTATCCATGTTCCCAAACAAAGCCTATGTTCCTGTATCAAAAAGCTTTTATTTTCAAGAGCTGTATCTTCAGCCTTTTTAAAATTGTGATAAAATATATACAACATCAAATTTACCATTTTAACCATTTATAAGTGTACGTATACACCTCAGTGGTATTATGTACAGTCACACTGTTGTTCAACCATCACCATCATCCATCTTCAGAATTTTTTCATCTTCCCAAGTTCACTCCATACATATTAAACCATAACTCTCCATTCCCCCTCCCCACAGCTTCTGGCAGCCACTGTTCTACCTTCAATCTCTGTGAACTTGACTATTCTAACTACTTCATGTAAGTGGAATTATACAGTATTTTTTCTTTAGTAACTAGGTTTCATGTTGTATGATGGTATGATGTCAAGGTTTATCCTTTTTGTAGCATGTGTGAAAATTTTCTTCCTTTCTTAAGGATGAATAATATTCTATTGTATGTATAAATCACATTTTCTTTATCATATCTGATGATTTACTGAATAATGTAGTTGAAATGGAATCTTTTTGCCAATTCTTTAACAGAAGGATAAGATGCAAATATAGAAATGTAATGAGTTCATGATTTGTAGAATATCTCTCTTTTTATATCATAAGCCCTAAAATTAAACAGGGAAAACTTGTTCAGTTTAGGCAATTGGCAAAATAAATAGATGGGTTTAAGATAATTTAGGATTTATAAGTTATAAATATGCCACATTTTAACTACTCAGGCTGGAATTAGCCTGTCTTCATTTGATTGTCTGTTTTTAAATATTGACTGTTCTTGAAAAGATTCGTGAAGCCAGGGGTATTTTTAAATTGCCAATTCTCTAATATTAAATAAAATAATAGGGAGAGGAGCATTGATTCTAAATAAGAATGCAAATTTATAGCTGTCAAATTTTCTAGTACTATCATTTAACTTCTAATCAGTATATTATGGAATATTCTTGTTCAAGAATTGGTGTCTGAATCTTAAATGAATAAGAAGGAAATAATCTATACAGTTTTTAGTATTTTCAACAGCTTTCCTTATGTGCTAACCAATAATATTTTAGCTGGGATTTATCAATGCAAGAGACACATTCATATACATATACGTATATATCCTCTAATACACAAACAGTATCCTCTAATTCTCTAATCCTTACACTGAAAGTAGACGTCATCACCATTTTACAAATGAGGAAGCAGAGGATTGGAAAAGTTAAGTGACTTTCTCAGTTAATAACTGTCAGAGTCGGCATTTGAGAACAGGGCTTCTAGATAGATACAAGGCTGCTGCTCTGTCACCTCACACTTCCCCTACATCTGTGCATGGTTCTGGGGCACAAAAATGGATGAGACAGTCTCACTATGGTATAACTTATACTGGAATGGATGGACATTTTTAATTAATTAAAATATAGTAGTATGAGTATTAGAAGTGCTTTTGAAGACAGCAGGTAGACATAGCTTAATAGTGCCTGAAAAGCTTTGCAAAGGAAAGGGCATTCCATCTTGGCCTTACATGACTTCCTTCCATGCTGATTTTCCATTTTAATTAGTAAAGAATTTAGTTAAGTACATGATACGATTGGTTAAAGTTGAAGCTCTAATGAGATCATGAAGGTTAAATTAAAGTGTTTGAAGTTTATCTCTTAGCCGTGGAAAACAAATGTTTTAATGTTTTTGTTCGTGTTATTTTTTTCTGCTTAATCTACCATTCTGTAGAAGCCTTAGCAATAAAACAATAGTAGGAGAAGAAAAAGATAAGTTTTTAAAAAGAATCCTTTTATGAGTCTATGCTAGCTTATTTTAATGTTCTTGCATCATAGACATGATTAAAGATTTTAAGTGTGTGACCTTGCATGTTGATCAGTTATCATCTTCCTCAAGTGCTGCTCAATAATACAATCCATAATGACATTTTGTTGTTATTTTCTGAGCTGTTGGGTGAGGCACTAAAGCTAGCTTCCCTAGGTCTATGTTGCTTTAAGTTACTGTAGTGAGAAAATTTCACAGTGCTGTCATGCTTTTGGTTAATACAGTTTTGTGTTTTTCTTGGGAAAGACAATTCTGATAGTGTCCTATTGATTCAGATGTTTTCTGACAGTAGCTGCCTACCAGGTTTGCCTTCATTGACTTTTCAATGTTCTGTTACAAATAACTTGCATGTACAATTTGATATTGAAGAGCCTAGAAGGTTCCCCACTGTGCATGAAGTTAGAGCAGCCCTGAGCCATGGGGCAGTGAGTGCTTATTATCATTCTGAAAATCATCCACTTGTCCTGGGCTGTTGCCATAAAAGAGTTGTGTTTTCTCTGTTATTCTTTTTTTTCTTTTCCTGCTTCTTTTATTCTTCCAGACATTCCAATGCACTTCTTATTCTTGAAAGGCTTAAACTTCATTCTTAAATATCCCCCATGGTGACTGAATCTTGAAATATAAAGTCACAGGTGCTTTCTGATGTTTTTGAACACAGGAAATGCGAGATGGCTTGGATTGCAAGTACTTACTTTGTTAGTAAGATTTAAAAGAAATCTCTTCTGTGAGATTTTTCTAAAATGGTGAATGGTTAGAAACATATTTTATAATCATAAGAAAAATACCATTTATTGAATGCCTACCATCTGCCAAGATCTGTGCTTAGCAACTTTCATGTTATCTATAATACTGACAACTGTGTACGGTAGATATCATTAAACTATTTACAGATAAAGAAACTAAGAATTTGAGAAATTAAGTGACTTGTCCAAGAGTGATTACTTCTATCTTTCTAACTGCAATTAACTTTTAGTTATCCAAAGTGATAGTAATACCATTTGGATTTGCGGAGCACCTCACAGTTTACATAGCAGTTTCACATATGCCACCTCCTTTAACCTCACAAAACTGATAATTATATTTTGCGTTTCATCTTAAGCTTTATAAGACCATCTTGAGGCTCCAGATCAGAAATGGAGTATGGATGTACTTGTGCTGAAATATAACCCTTTGTTAAGTTGGCCTCATTTGCAATAATGGTTTCATTTCTACCGTTACTAGTCTATGCTTGCATTTTATCAGGGGAGAAGGCAGCTGGAGAACTTGCCTATTGATGCCCTTGAAGAGTTTGTGGGATTATGTTTACCCAGACAATAGCTGCCTTTAGCAAAAACATAATAATATTTTTGAGACCCAACTGCTTTGCCCCTGAAAACTATGTAGGAAATACTTACATAGCTGCTCTTTCCTGCTGTCTCCTCCCAGGATCCCAGCCTGTGGCATCCCTGCTTTTCAAAGAAAGTCAACTGTGCAGTCTGTCCCTATCTCTGCTTGTAAACCAAAGCATAATGTTCATTTATACGTAAAAGTGGGGGAGGGAGATGGAGAACCTTATAATATTACAAATAACATAACATGATAATGAGTAATAAGTACAATTTCTGCCTCATCACCAGTATTTCCAAAACCCGATGGCATCAAATTCTCTGAAATAATTTAGGACTGTGAAGTGGGAATTGACTAAAAAAAAATAAGTAAAAAGATTGTTGGATTCAATAGAGAAAATTAATAAAACAAATACAGCAACATGTACAGTACCCTCTATCCCCCATGGAAACACCAAAGCAAACCACTCACTGTTCCAAAGGCTATCATTTTTTTCAAATATCAGAGCTTTGACCCAGGAGTCTGACCTCACTTTTCCTGACCTAGCTCCTCCTGGGCGAGGTTAGTTTCTCCCTCTGTTCTGTATTCTCAAAGCACCTAAGACATGCCCCTGCTTCAGTATCCATCTCTTCTACTGAACATGAGCAAAATGAGCCTCCTCCTCATCCCTACCATTCCAGAGAGCAGTCCATCACTTGGAGCACAAAGCTTAGTGCACAGTAGATGATTCTATTCAGCCATGCAATAGAACCAGACCTTGTGCTGGTACTGAGTGCTATATTTGGAGAATATTTAGAGAAATGAGGAAAGAAGAAAGGGAGTGAAGAAGGTAGGAAATGTAGGAATGAGAGAGACAGAAAGAAAAGACTAAAGGAGGAAGGAAAGAGGGAGGGAGGAAGGAAGGAAGAAATAAGAAAGCCTGGCCCAAGATGTGAATAAGTATGTGATGATTTAATTTATTGCATAGTATTTCACATAATATCTATTGTTTACTTTCAGCAAAAAAATTTATTTTGAGAATATGAATATTTCAGAGGGATAGTCCACAGTGGAGATGGGGGAAATGGTTTTGTAGAAGACTAGATATTAGTTCTTAAATGTTTCTCTTTCCACTAATTTCAAAGTTTATTTTTCTTACTACTATAATATTTCCACTTTTATGTATGTGAAGATAAAACTTGCTCACTCCTTAGCTAATACATTTTAGAAACTGTTTTATATGTTTTATAATATAATATATGAAATGAGAATACTAAGGAATTTTATCCACCACCTACATATTACCATATTAAAATATTCCTGAATAAAGTAAACCTCACCATAAATGTGGAGGACGGGCGACGGGGGTATGATTTTTCTTTTGGGTCTATGAAACAGATTATGCTAATTTACACCAGCACTTCTAATAGCAACTAACCCTTCTGCACCGCAAACACACACACCATCTACTCTTCTTTCCAGCACTCTGTAATGTTAGTTTAGTTTCCCTCTTTTATTGCCTAGCTCCACCCTCTTCAGACCTAAAAAAGAGAGAGAGAGAAGAAGAAAACCTCTTCTCATTTCTAGGGCTCTGAGGTATCGCATTGCTGCCACTCTACCATTCTTCACACATTCAAATTAGAAACCCAAGGGTGGCCAGCACAGTGGCTTGTGCCCATAATCCCAGCACTTTGGGAGGCTGAGGTCAGAGGATCGCTTCAGCCCAGGAATTTGAGGTCAGCCTGATCAACATGGCAAGAATTCGTCTTCACAAAAAAAAGAATATAAACAAACAACAACAATAAAAGTAGCGGGCATTGTAGCACACACCTGTAGTTCCAGCTACTAGGGAGGCCGAGGCAGGAGGGTTGCTGAGTCTGGGAGGTGAAAGATAGAGGCTGCAGTGAACCTTTAGTGTGCCACTGCACTCCAGCCTCGGCGACAGAGTCTGGCTCTGCCCCAGAAAGAGAAGATGAAGGGAAAGGAGGGGAGAGACAGGGAAGAAAAGAAACCCAAGGGTGCCATGTATCAGAGGATGCTTTCTTGTCTGCTTAATCTCAAATCTGGCCAAAAATTCGAATTTCTGGCCAGATTTGAAATTAGCTGGTAGTCTCATTTTCTTCCTCTCTGCTACTGAAAGCAAACTATCCCAGTAGCAATAGTTAGCAGTCACTGCAGGCAAGAGGATAAACAGGAAAATAAAAAATGCTCTTGAGGGAAAAAAAAGTCAAGGATGATTTTGAATATTTATTATAGTATCTTGAAATCCATCATAATCACCTCCCAATTTCTTAATCAAATCTGACCAACATGTGCTCCCACTATTTGTTGAGATCTGTAGGAAAGTCAAAATCATACAATTTCTCATTGTATCATTATTTTTTGTGCACTTATGTACACAGAAGCCACTGTGTGAATTAGTTTGAAGTTTCCTTCTTTTCATTACCTTGTGGCTTAATTGGTAATGAGCAGCAAATTTTAAAAGATTAAAAATTACAGGAGGGAGGGGAAAGGAAAGTTAGTGTCCTAGATAGAGTGACAAAAATTACAAAAGAACAAAGTAATTATTCACGAGATGGGGAAAATATCTATTTTTTATTTATTTTTATTTTTTTATTTTTTATTTTTTTATTTTTTTTAATTTTTTATTGGATTATAGGTTTTGGGGTACATGAGCAGAGCATGCAAGACAGTTGCGTAGGTACACACATGGCAGTGTGCTTTGCTTTTCTTCTCCCCTTCACCCACATTTGGCATTTCTCCCCAGGCTATCCCTCCCCACCTCCCCCTCCCACTGGCCCTCCCCTTTTCCCCCCAATAGACCCCAGTGTTTAGTACTCCCCTTTCTGTGTCTATGTGTTCTCATTTTTCATCACCCACCTATGAGTGAGAATATGCGGTGTTTTATTTTCTGTTCTTGTGTCAGTTTGCTGAGGATGATGTTTTCCAGATTCATCCATGTCCCTACAAACGACACGAACTCATCATTTCTGATTGCTGCATAATATTCCATGGTGTATATGTGCCACATTTTTGCAATCCAGTCTATTATCAAAATGAATTGAATTATGGGTCAGACAGAAAAGACCACACATATACACATCCACATGTACAAACATTCACAAACCCAAATAAACATACACACGCACACACATACACAAAGACATGCACACATGGTCTACACTACACACATATCCACCCACACAAATGCAGAGACCACACATTTGCACACCTTCTCACAAACACGCTCACCCAAACATGGCAAAATTATGCTCCCAATTTAATTAGTGAAGAATATATTTTACCAGAAGCAAGGCAAAGACCACACAGAATAATAGCATGTATCAGAGTAGCCTCCCTTGATCCCAGAGTCCCTGAGGGGGCTCACAACCACCTATGAATGGAACATGTAAGCAGACCTACAAACCTAATTCTTCCTGCAACACTGAATTTTTATATGCCAGATGTCCAGCACGATGTCACAAAATCTTAAACTTCTTAACAATCTTTGTGCCTCTGACTAACATTAAGCATCATATCTCTTGGTTCTCAAAAAAAAAAAAAACACTTCAGTGACATAGAGGCCATGTCATCATCTGGGAAGAGAGAGCAGTCAGTGAGCAGAAGCCATGAGCAAAATGGCATTACCTTGTAATAAATATTGTGAATAATACTTAATCTAATATTCAATTTATACATGGGAATTAATAACTAGTGCCTAATGAGAAATAAATGAAATAATATTGGTAACATAGATAACACAATGCTTGGCACATAAAGATGCTTAAAAAACCAGAATGAGGAAAGGTGAGACAGATTTTCATTCCTTTGTTATAATTGATGATTATCCAGTTGCTCTTGGTCTGGTTGGTTTTCCTCACATGATCCATTAGCTTAGACCCTAAATAAGTAATTGCATTTTCCAACTTGATCACTATTTAATGTCTCAAGATGTATTTATATGGGCAACTGGATCTACATTAATATATCTCTGAGACCTGAATAAAACCTTAAAACTTCCAGGGATAGGTTAGAAATACAAATTATGTGAGTGTTACCATACATTGCTTCCATGTATTGTGCTTTGGGATCATGCATCAAAATGGTGGGGAAATCTTCCTGCCACAACAAGCCAGTTAGTTTGTCCCACTGTGAGATTCACCCCAGATTGCAAAATAGACATGCTTTTTCAAAAGAAGTGGTTTTGTTTAAATTCGTTGAAATGTCAAAAAGAGCCTAATGTCATAGATTTTGGTAAAAGGTAGTTTTCCATTATCAAAGTCATACAGCTCTTACCTATTTTTTTAATGTCTATTATACAAAAACAGTCCTTACGAGTATTGAACTCCTACAGTTGACTTTAAATTCTGCTCTCTGTATTGAGCAGAAAAATAGTCATGGAACTGTGGAATTGTAATTTGAAGGTGTGTATTTCAATGCCATTTAAATATTAATAAATTTTTAATTTATTAAAACTACATCAATCAAAATGCAGTCATTTTCGAGAGTCAGGTTATTTCCTAGAGGAATGTTAAAAAATGTTATTTTTTAACATTCGAGATGCTTTACTTGGAGTTCCTTAGAGAAAAATTTCTTCAAAAGCTGAGATAATATAAAAACCATAGCTTTCCAAAAAACTTTACATAAACTTCGAAACAAATAACTAGCATGGTATGAATGCAAGTGAGGCCAAGGAAATAGTCTGTAAGGAGACCTTGCAATGCAGAGGGGTAGGGGATTCCAGGGAAAATATCAATACCAACTGTACTTTTATGCTCTGTGGTGTAGGAAGGCAGATGAGAGAAGTCGGGATACTGACATAGGTTCTGGACTTTTAAAGGTTCACTTAAATTTCCCCACTTTTTTATCCTGGCACACATCCTCCCCTGTGATCAAACTGCCCTGTGCTAGAAATAAAAACTCAGAGTATATTTGTTCAAGATCACACAGATGAAGTAGAAATCATTATAGAACATATTATGTGCTTCCACGTTTCAGGGTTGAATATAATCATTTGACAATATCACCTCTACATTTTTATTTCTACCAAAACACATCCATGTGACACGCCTTAAAGAAAGTGGCAGCAATAGATATTATTCCCAGAGCTCCTGCTGTTTAGAGTCACTCAAGGTGATTGGCAAAATATTAAAGGAAATATGCTTTGGATTACAATCTTATCAATTTGGCTTGAAGTTGTAAAAAATGCAGGCCAAAAAAGAAAGTTTGAGTATTTTATGAAACCCAAACACACTTGTCAAACCTAACCATGCAAAACAGCACAAATTAAGTCAGCTTTCAATCTGGTTTTGTGCCAAATGGAATGAAACCTCTGGTGGGCTGGACAGCTCTATTTCCCGCTTTCAATTTTGGAGAGTCCAATTAGTAAATCAAACTTTAAAAAGCTGTCTAAAATAATTAATTAGGTCGTAATTACTCAGAAGCATATTTTATAGTGTACTCTAATCTAGTATCTAGTCTAAATACTTGAAAAGGGTATCAATTTCATTATTAAAGAATTAATTATAATTGGGCCTAATCCTTTGGTGATGAACGTTGAAAAAATACTCTGGGGATAAACTGTTCACATAGGCGAAGTGGATAAATTCTTTCAGAGCTCAAGAACAATAGTTACACTCTGGAATTGTTTTCTGCTTGTATTAATTCCTTTATTAAAATTTTTACAGATATCACCCAACAAATGAAGAGGCTCTTTTTCCTTTTTTCATAGGAAAAAGAGCCCTCTGTTTAAATGAATTTATCCCATATGGACAACTGATTTTCCTCCTACTCTATCCCCAAAATTTTCCATAATCAGTACATTGGTACAAAAAAAGAGAGAAAAGAGAACTAACCTGCCAGGCATGGTAGTTCATGCCTGTAATCTCCGCACTTTGAGAAGCTGAGCAAGAATTCTTTGAACTCAGGAGTTCAAAACCAGCTTAGGCAACATAGTGAGATCTTGTCTCTACAAAAAAATCGTTTAAAAAAATAGCCAGAATAGCCAGGTGTGATAGTGTATGCCTGCAGTCCCAGCTACTTAGCAGGATGACATGGGATCACTGGTTAAGTCCAGGAGGCAGAAGCTGCGGTGAGCTGAGATCACTCCACTGCACTCCAGCCTGGGCGATAGAGCAAGACAATGTCTCAAAAAAAAACAACCAACCTTTGTAAGTGCACATATTGCATCAGTCACTCTGCTAAGGAGTTTTACCTACATTATCCCTTTCAGTCTAATAATATAATAATTATATAATCCTGTGATAAATATATTATTTTTATCTATTGAGGAATTGAGTTCCAGGGAAGATAAATCATTTTCATCATTAATAAGGATAAGAGCTAGGGATTGAAGTCAGGCCTATCTATTTTCAAATCTCACCCTAAGTTTTACTATTTCAGCATTTGTCATACGTCCTCGTAGCATGTTTTCCTTGGAGTTTATAAGCACTATGGAATAATTTTTTTAAATTATGCTGTCTCATTTCCATTACAATCTAAAAGTTTATATAGTTCACCATTTATGAATATAAAACAGCTATGTTAACGGTGATGGTTCAGAAATGAAAAACATCTTAATAGAATAAAACTTTATTCATTAAGCCATGACTTCTCAAACAGAATTCTCAAGCCCCACCATGTATCCTCAGTGATGTTTTCCTTTGAAAGACACTTGTATATGACTCATACTTGCAAAACCCTACCTTACACTGCAATGCAATATTCCTTACAGACTTCTGAGTATTTTAAATTAATTTTTCAAATTCCAGATTGTGGGCTTTTTTTTAATTTTCACAAGCACCAATGATCTTCAAGCCCCTACATGTTACAATATCAACAGGTATGAAGAAATATCTAGTTATGAACTATAGAATTTGAGTTATATAATTATACATTATGAAAAAATTTTATTTAATGAACCACTAAGAACCAATATGGGTGTCTGAAACAAGAGCAGATTTTTGATCAAATGATTCTTAAGATAATAATTGCTGTTTTATGCATTTAACATTTTTATTAATATTATCTAATTTCAACCAGACCACTGAGTTATCTTTTATATATTGTTTATTTTCTCCTAGTTTGCATATGTTTTAATGAGTTTCATGAAGCCTGGTGTGATAATATCTTTGTCTCTTTCATATGCTAGTATGGTATGCCCTTATTTGACAATTAGTTTTTATCAACAAGGTTTTAATGCCACATTCATAAGTGTTCTAGCAGAAATGCTAAATACAATTTGTTTTGTCAGTGAGGTGTGGTTATGAAGATATTTCCATCAGAAAAGATATATGAAAGGGATACTATATAAAAAATAGAAATTATAATTACCTTACATCCTAATATTGATACAAAATAATATAACTTCTTACCAATTGCAAATAGAAAAAACTCTTCTTTAAAGACAATATTATATCTTCCTGTAGAAAATAATTCACAATTTTAATTTGATAATAGAAATCCTCTCTGTAAATTAATTAAAAATTCTTTTTTGGAAAAGCAGCTTTGTGTGTGCGTGTGTGGGAACTTACATAAAGATTAATTTTCCCTAATCTTTTCTTTCCTGTACCATGAAAAAGAATGCCAAGAGGGAAAAATGTTACTAGTTCTTTAACTTCCTTCTCATTTCTTCCTAATGTTCTTTTATAATCTAGCAAATCAAATTTAAAAACTCAATGTATCATAAATAATGATACCTGAGATCAGTATAGCTTACTTGTTTCTATCTACATCAGAGAGAATAAATATATAAATATAGACCATTTCAATCCCCTTCCTGCATATGTAGGTCAACGAGAATTATAAAGCCAAAGCTCTACAGTTCAATAAAGGAAAGTCAGCTAATGATTATACTTTAAGGGGTAAATTGTTGTAGTGAATTAATGTGTTCTTCAGAAGACAGTGAATAGGAATGGCAGGTGTTCATCTATAAATGGCGATGAACAATGTGAAACCAAGACCACAGGTAGTATTTCTGGTACAGATTTCACAAGAGTATAAACCACAGCAGCTAAAAACAAAACTTAAATCCATAAGCAGAATAGTTAATCAAAAACATATTTTATGCAATGTTTCGCCTCTATTTTTAGACTTCACAAAATATAATACATACACTACTAAGGCCACAATGCTGACTTAAGCTCTTATTTAAATGTATTTTTGAAAATAATTCAGAAACTTTTTCAGAACTTATGTTATTTTCATATTTGTCTATACACATTTCTATTTTTTTCAGTTGTGTTTGACTGTTGAGACTCTAAGTGATTTCTCCATTTATGGAGATTATAATATTAATTTTAATACTAATTCAAAATTTTTAGAACATAAAAAGGAATCTAAAAATCCCTGTTATGTAGAATGATGGCTACTATGACTCACATGTGACTTGACATTGACTGAAAAATATTCAAGTATGTCTACAAATGAACATTAAGGATATTGTCAGATGTTAAAATCCCTTTCTGGATCCTAGTCCTCCTGGCAAACATAAATGTTGTGTTACTCTTTGTATTTTAATGGGAGCAAAGTGTTTGGGTAAAAGAATAAATTTTACTTTTATCTCTTTCCAAAAATACACGCACTGCTGTTTTCAGATGCAAAATGGAAAAATTGAATAAAATAGAATTAAATCTCATTGTTCAACAGAGTCAATAAATAATAATTAAATGAGAAAAGTAAATATAAAGAGATGTTCAAATATAACCTTGAATATAATGCTTTTTGCAGGATTGTAAGACTTTTTAAATGCCTTTCATTTTCATCCTCTTAAATTTTTCAAAAGCTACTTAAGGTGTTGTAAGTAAATAGTAATGCTTCCATTATAACCAAAGCCTATTTTTGAAGACTGTTTATCACCCATTTCTGCTGTTTTATTAACCATTATGGACCTACCAATAAGATACAATCAGTGGCATACACACTGATCAAGATAGACTCAGGAATCTAGATACACATCCATCGGTGTAAGAACATCATTTGTCAAATCAACATTTTTATCTCCAAAATCCTCTGTAGATCTCAAGAAATTCTAGCAACACTCCCAAGAGGACATTTATTAACAATTTAATGGCTAATTACTTTGCCCAAAGACAAAGAAAGTAAGATTATAGTTTTCAGGCTAAATTTTTTTAGTTCAATTGATTATCGGCATTGCATTATCTCTTTTTTTAACCTTGAAGTCTTTTTATTCTCATAGAAATGTGGCGTTGTTTGGTACTGTGAATCTATATTGTGGCTATACTTATGCTGGAGATTGCACTGCTATTTTAAGTTCCTATTTCCAACATCAAGTTTTTTAGACATTTTTCTCCTCTCTTTTTCTTTTTTTTTTTTTTAAGTTTTACTTTATTCTGGAAAGCTAAACTAGAAAGTTGCACTAACAATTGTTTGGCATCGGGTACACGTGACCATAAACATGGGAACAACAGACACTGGGGATTACTAAAGAGGAGAGACAGGGACAGAGAAAGGCTGAACAACTACCTGTCGGGCACTATGCTCCCTACATGAATGATGGAGCATTTGTACTCAAAACCTCAGCATCATGCAATATGCCTTTGTGACAAACCTGCATGTGTGCCCTCTGAATCTGAAATAAAAGTTGAAAGAAAAAAGAAAGAAAATTATTTCGTTTTGTTCCAATTATCCAAAATTTGAGATAAGTAATAGCTGCAAGTAGTAAAAAATATTTTATGCTGTGTGTACCTAAGAATGGGTAACTCAAACCTTGGTTCCCCTCTAAACACAAACTCTAAGTAAAGGAAAAGAGGTCTGCCTTTCAAAAGAGAAGATACATAGATGAAAGAGACCGATAACTTGAAATGCTGAGCCTCGTCCTTTACAAAAAATATTTTAAGTAGGAAAATAACATGAAAATAGAATTCATGTGTGTGTTTGAGAGCAACAGACGCTTCTTCAGTATATTTTTGGCCGGAAGTATAGAGAAGTCTTTGTAAATTTTATTTAAAAGCAATTTATTGGCTAATTCAACATTTTATTTACTACCTTCTATGCCAGAACAATTATGAGTTCTGAAGTTACAATAATAAATGATATGGATCTTCTCCTTATAAAGCTCACCATCTAAGAAAGTGGGGGAATGCAAAGATAATAAATCTGTGCTGAAAAAGTACAAGGGAAGAAGTAATCATTAATACTTTCGTGGACAATAAACATTATTATAGATCAGAAAACTGGATCCCAAAGCATAAATGTGGTTAAATGCCTATTTTATTTGTTTGGTAAGACCACCATAAGACACCACCGATTTGCATAGCCTCAACAAAAGAAATGCATTCTCTCACAGTTCTGAAGGCTAAAAATCCAAACTCAAGGTGTCAGTCAGGCAGTGGTTCCTCTGAATGCCTCTAGGGAAGGCTCCTTCCCTGCTTGTTCAGCTTCTGGTAGCCCCAGGCACTTCTTGCCTTGTGGCAACATAACTCTGATTGCTGTCTCTGTCTTCACATGGCTGTCTTCTCTCTGTGTCTGTGTCTCTTCTCCTCTTCATTTAAGAATATCGTGTTGGATTTAAGGCCTACCTTACTCAGGAATGACTTCACCTTGATTACATCTGCAAAGATCCTATTTCCACATAAAGTCTTATTCATAGATACTGGGGATTAGGACTTCAACATATCTTTTTGAGAGGCATAGTTCAACACAAAACACTTACTCAGCTAGATGCTCATTAAAACACTGGATTTCTGCCCTTCTGGATTCAAAAGGTAATAATTTAATTAAAACATCAAACAATAAAATGACATGTTAGTGTTTTGCAGTTCACAGTTCTATATATAGGCATGTATATACACAGCTGCCATTATTTCATTATTATCTATAGAATTTCTTATTTCGTCTTTAAATATAAAAAGGATTATCTTCTCTAAACAATTAAAAATGATAAACTAAATTTAACTACCAATTAAAGATGGGGGTAATAAAGAGCAACAGCAACTAAAACAGAATAATCATGGATATTGTGTAATCTCTCTCTCGTAGCTTGTTTATACAGGGAGACTAATGAAATAGAATGATAAAATCATGTCCAGCAATGAGGAGGGGTATTAAATGACATCCTTTTCATTTAATATGAATATCATAAACTTCAAAGGCAAAAATGTGAATATAATAAAGTTTGAAATTTTTGAAAATGATATGACACATAAGCATAAATATGTACATAAGATTAACACATTTTATATATGTTATTTAAATTTATATACATATCCAACCTGAAAACTGTTTAATATTTGATTTTCTTATAGTTTCTAAGAATGCATAAATGGTATGCAAAAATATTTTCAATTTAATCATTATACTAAGAGATTTCAGCAAGATGAGAATTAAGAATAGGATGAATATTCCAGAGAAACGGAACAATTAATTCGTTCAATTAAGATCTGTTGAGAGCCTGCTTTATAACAGGCACTGGTCAAGGTATTGGGAGCACACCAATGAATACAATGTTCCAAGTTTCTGCCTCAAATAGCTTAACCTCAAGCAGCTTAAATTCTAGGTAAAGGAGTAAGGGGAAGGAAGGGAAAAGGGATGAATTCTAGATAAATAACAAATAAATTTTTAGTACAAATATATTCCATGCAATATTTGGGACACTTAAATAAACAATACGTTTTCAGTAAAGTAATGACAAGGAGAAGTAATAATATTTTTCATATGTCTGATGCAATAGTTAGAACATGATTATCCTTTTTCTTAAAACAGGACATCTCACTCTGTAGTCATGCTGAGGTGCAGTGGTGTGATCATAGCTCACAGCAGCCTTGAACTCCTAGACTCAAGCCATCTTCCCATCTCAGCCTTCCTAGAATCTGGGACTATGGGCACATGCCACCATGCCTAGACTGGACATAATTAACTAAAAAGGTTTTTGTTGTTTGTCTAAAGTTCACATTTAACTGGGTGCCCAATTTTCATTTGCTCCATCAAACCATCTTGGCGGGAAGAGATAGCAAATAAAGGCATTTTTAAAAGTAGTATGCCATATGGTGATACATGCTTTGGAGAAAATAAGGTAAAGTTAGAAGAATTCGAAATGTTGTAGGAAATGAGGGATCCCTACTCCGTACATCAGAGGGATGACCTCTCTAATAACGAAGCCTTTCAACAGGGACTTGAAGGAAGTGAGCAGGTGGTTCAAGCCACCAAAGCCTTCCTGGCTAGAAGGACAGCAAGTGAAAATCCCTGAGGCAGGAGAATGGTGGATCTCTCCAGGAACAGAGAATCTAGTGGGCTGGAGCAGAGGGAAGGAGGAGAAAAGCAAATTTTTGCTTACCCTTTCAGTATTTGTTGTTAGCCAGGATTAATTCTTCGATGCTAATCAAAACATGACCTTCAGCTGTATGTGTCCTGTCTCTGCCTGTCTCTGTCTGCCTGTCTCTCTTTTTCTGTCTCTCTCTTTATCTCTGCCTCTCAGCACAGGCACCTATCTATCTTCATATATAGCTTACTTATAGACCGAACACAAAGTAATGTCTGCTGCAAGAAAAAATAATGAGCAACTTAATTAATCCAGGCCTTATTTACACTTGTGTTGTCAATTTTGATCATTTGCTTATTTAACTAAATTGTTCTGCTTTCATTCCAGTCATTAGCTTCCATCTATAAATAATAATGTGTTCACATTCCATAAGTACGTTAGAGTTTCACATATTTTGCATTTTGCAAAACAGACCAAGATTCTGGAGTGTTTTTATTTCATAAAACCTCAATCAGATCCTGTGGATTTACTAGTAATTAATCTTTAAAATAACACCATATACAGGACTTTAATACCCCAATTTGTTAACCTCATCTTTTGTTTTGAAAATCGCCCTCCATTTAACATTCTATCACACTGTATGCTGCCTCGCTCCTGCAGCCTTCATCTCCACACAGCTGTGGTCTACGTGGCTCCAACATGTGGATTCAGTACTGGCCCCCAGTTGTAAATGAGAGGTTTAAAAGCCTCCAGATCCAAATGACACATGCAGCATTTGTGTTCAGGTTCTGCCTCCATCTTTGTGCCTAAATCTTTGTGTAGCTCCCCATGATCGCATCTCTAGAAGCCTGGAACTCTACCTTTCTCCTGTTAGTAACTCTTTAAAAATCTATTTGTTCCCTTATTTCTAGCCCAGTTGCTGATATATTTTCACCTGCTGATAAAATCCTCTGAATAAAATGTCAATATGAATCATCCTTCATTCTGGAGTTTTGCTTACTCATGAACTGCGATATCCCAAGTCAGCCTCTTAGACTCCTATTGTTGACTTTTCCCTAGTCTTGTGATCTGCCGTTGTCATGCTTCTTGACACAGGCCAAGGTTTGCCTGATAGACTAAACTTTCTCTGATCATCAGTTGATGCTCTTGGGCTTCACTCAAGCCTGATTCAGAATGTGATTCCAGATTCTATTGTCCCTGTCTGCCCTCGTTGGATTTGGCAGAGCCAAGACACTTAGGGATAAGGTAACCTCTGTCCCTATTCTCAGTAATGGGATTGGTTGGATATTGCTTTTTATGTCCTATTTTCCATGCAGTGGGAATATGACCAAAAACACTGTGTACTTCTGAAGTCCCCAAACAAAAAATATCATCAGAAATATCCTGATCTCAAATTAGATGTACCAAACACATATTGTATCACTCTTCCAGACCAGGGATTAGAAGAACAAGCTCTATATTTGCAAGAATACAAACCTTAACTAATTTTTTTTTCTTTTTTTCTTTGAGACAGAGTTTTGCTGTTGCCCAGGCTGGAGTTCAATGGTGCAATCTTGGCTCACTGCAACTTCTGCCTTCCGGGTTCAAGCGATTCTCCCGCCTCAGCCTCCTAAGTAGCTGGGATTACAGGCATGGGCCACCACACCTGGAAATTTTGCATTTTTAATAGAGATGGGGTTTCTCCATGTTGGTCAGGCTGGTCTCGAACTCCCTACCTCAGGTGATCTGCCTACCTCAGGTGATCTGCCTGCCTCAGCCTCCCAAAGTGCTGGGATTACAAGCATGAGCCACCGCGCCCGGCCTATATTTCTATTCTTTTTAATTTTACATACCGATGCAAAAGAGATACCAGGAGTTCCTCCATCAGTTCATTCAATTTCTTGCTTCTTGGCCAAAGTCTTCAAGGCTTTTGAATTTCATAGTGAATTTCTTTTTTCGGTCTGTGGACCCACTCTTTCTCTTCATTACATCTCTTTTGAGGTTTTCCCCCTTATACTCACTAGAACTTCTTTTTATTGCTAATCCAAATAGATGTTTGGCCTTGCCCTAGCAAACATTTACCATTTTCTTCCCAGCAAGCGTCTGTCTCTAAAGCTTGATGCATAGTTGCCAAAGAACACTTTCTTAATGTAAGTAAACAGAACCAGGTTTGATTAGGCTTTCAGATGAAACAGAGAATTGTCCTCTTCACTGTGGTGAAGAACATCTGATGCTTTAGCATTTATATTCTAGATCTAACATTTAGACTATTAGTTGTGTGACCTTAATCCCCAAGTCTTGGTTTCCTTATTTGTAAAATAAGAATATTGGCTATTTGATCTGCAAGGTCACCTATACCTCTGCAGCCTGTGACACAACAATTTATCACATTTAGCAGATGCTCTGCTCTTTAGAAAAATCTCAAGCCTTATAGAACCAGATAGAATTTAAATGATCCCAGCATCATTTTGCCCTCTCAGGATTTCTATCTCCATAGTTATATACACATTTTTTAGAAAACCCCAAGAGAGAAAACCATGCAAATTAGAGGTAAATGTGTATTAGATGATTATAAATCACAAATTATATCAACCTTGTAGGGGAGAAAAGATTTCTTTTCTCACCCATAGCTAGGTTCATGGCTGAGACCTTTATAACAAAAGTCATATTAACAAGAGAAAAGCATATATTTTGTCATAAAAATTTTATGACATATTACAATATTACATTACATAACACAGGAACCTTCAGAAGTGAAGAGCAAAGGAACAAGGAAACCTATGACCTTTATGCTGAGTTTGATGGAGAAGTGGATACTTGTAGAAGTATGATTTGATCTAATGGTAATACGCTGGGGGGAGTTTATCAGGGCCTATTTGTTCGGCTTCTCCTCTGTGTCCCTGTGTCTTCAGAGATAAGGATTTTTCTTTCCTCTGGGTATAGGGAGGCACCTCTAGAATGAGGGTTTTGTGACCTGCTTCAGGGGAGAAAGATCGGGGAAGGTGACAGCGACCTTCTTGCTTCTGTTCTTTCCTCAAATGCAAAGATACAATATTTTGTGGTAGTGTGTCCTGAGCTCCATCATATTTAAAAATAGAGAGACTTACTAAAATTTTCTGAAAAGAAATATTATACCATTTTACATTTTGTTGCTATTTTATTTGGAGCTGAATACATAAAAAGTTTCAGAATTTTCAAAATTAACCAGATCAGGTAAAATGCAGTTATGATCCCTGGCCCTCTGTTTTTTCCTTTCATAGTAGATATTATAAATATAAAACATTCATTGTGAGCATATTTATAAGACGGTAAAGTGTCAAAGCTAGGCAGAGTAGCTCACAACTATAATCCCAGCACTTTGGGAGGCCGAGGCGGGCATATCACAAGGTCAGGAGGAGACCAGCCTGGTCAACACGGTGAAACCCCAGGTCTACTAAAAATACAAAATTTAGCTGGGCCTGGTGGTGTGTGCCTGTTGTACCATCTACTCATAAAGCTCTCTTTATGACACAATATACTCTAATTTACAGACTGGATTGTCTATAAATTAATGTTTAACAAATATATTTGAATATGGAAACAACCACTGTAAGAGATCCCAAATAATTTTATGAACTAATGTTTAAAATGAATTGGGATGATTTATTAATCTAAATAAATATGCATGGTTTATCAGTGGGCTTGTCGTTGCAGACTTCCATGCCTAGACTTCACTAGTATTTACAGTGATGGTTTTTAGCCTGACTTCCTTCCTACCCCAACCCCAATTCTTCTCTGGAATTTTCACTTGCTGGATGTACTCTGTCAATTACTGAGCCAATCTTGAAAAAGTTCAGGTGTTTTATTGTACACCACAGCTCAACATGCACAAGGTTTGGAATGTCTTGCAGAATAACTTAGTAAGTTCTAGCTCTGCCTTTATTCCCTTGTCCCAGCTGCTGCATTAACCACCATGAAGTTTCTGCTTTGTTCTGCTGCTAAGCCTGAGCTCTTTTGGATAAAGCCTTATTCCTGCTTGGTTTCTGTCAGCCCCACCTGTAGAGAATAAGAAGCTATTTATTCCCATAACATTGCTATGTTCCTTCCAGAAATGGGCTACTTGGTCCAAATACAAAGCACTGCCATCCACCTAATTCTGGTATTAAACATACTGCTTATTCTTCCATGACTGTAACACATTCACACTACTGGATTCAACACATCCCATAACCACACAGAGATCTACCTTTAATATTGGATAGGACCAAGGGCAGGTATACCTTCCAGTTTCCAGTTACTTGCCCATTTCCTTTCCACTGTCTCTTGTTGATGAAATGGCTCTCTGGCCCATTCTGACAAATCCAAATAGTGAGGAAAATTAGGTAGTTCTTTGGGTCAATTATCATGTTCTTGGACAATTAATGGGAAAAGAATTGAGGCAATATATGAATATTCCTCTTTTAAAATAAAATGATATTAAGCAATGTATTGAAGGGTCAACTGCACAGTATTTCCAAGAAATAAATGAGAATTAATTCAATATATAAACTTTTACAAGAGCATTACACATTTTCTACTTTTCAATGTGTTGTTGCTTTTCCTACAAATTGGTAGCTGAAAGGAACTATGAAAAGTTAATAAAAATAATGTCATATAGAAATAAGCATTGGGCTGTTCAGTATATTATCATGACTATCTTGCTGGTCCTATTAGAAATACTATGCCCTACTAAAAAATCGTATGCTTTTTTTTCTGGTTTGATAAATTTTTGCATTTAAATTTTAAATCATTAAAAAGTACTATTCACATTTTTATTATACATTTTCTGAAATATTTTTACATTAGTTTATATGTTAGTAGGTACTGAGAAATTTTTTTTTTAAGGTACATTTGATAATTCATTTTTGGAGTTTAAAACTTGTTTTTCATGAGTTTTTTTTACTAAAATTTCAATAAGCTTCACTAGAACTATCAAATTAAGGTCACCTTTTTCCCTTTACTCACTGGTCATTGTCCAGTTGTAATTTATCCTCCTGACCATCATTTGAGAGCCAGAATAATGTTGCAGAGGAACCAAGTTGGCTTTAGACTTAGAGTCGTGTGCCTTCTCCCCTCATCTTCACTCTGTTCTTGGATCTCACCCTCTTCAGCACTCATATTTTCTCATATCTAAATAGCAAGAATATCAGTATCTTTTCTAGTAGAGGTCATTGTAAGGGCTTTTATAATAGCCAATATATGTAAAGCATTTAGTTTAGTACCTGATGTACAGTAGGAGATTAATAAAGTAGTTACTTAAAATGACATAGTAATTACCTAGCTCTGATGGAATTACCCTTTTTACATTTTCCATTATTTTTTTCTAATGCTAACAACCTGCCTTATTTTTTCTTCAATATTTTTAGTTCCAGGGTTCATGTGCAGGATGTACAGGTTTGTTACATAGGTAAATATGTGCCATAGTGATTTGCTAAACAGACCAACCCATCACCTAGGTATCAAGCCCAGCATCCATTAGCTATTCTTCCTGATGCTCTCCCTCATTCAACCCAACCCTCCAACAGGCCCCAGTGTGTGTTGTTTCCCTCCATGTGTCCTTGTGAATAAACTGCCTTCTAAGAGAAGAATATATATATATTATATTATATGTAATATATATAATATATTCACATATATTATATGTAATATATATAATATATTCACATATATTATATGTAATATATAATATACTCATATGTATTATATGTAATATATATTCACATATATCATATTTAATATATAATATATTCACATGTATGTAATATATAATATATTCTTATATGTAATATAAGAATATATTCTTATATGTTATATATAATATATAATATATTCATATATTATATCTAATATGTATTATGTATATTCTAAAAAAATTATTCTGGTATAAAAATCAAATCTTACAGGATACTTTACACCTCAAAAATTAGTTATGGCTTCTTCTCTTAAAAGGCAGTTTGTGTATATACACACACACATACACACACACACAGAAAGAGACAGGAGCACTATTTCCTGGTTTAGATTTTCAAGAAGGTCTTGTACATATTGTTTGTCCCTGGATGCAAATGAATACTTATGCTATATGGTATGACTTCATGGACAGTCCATTGTACTCAATGGTAGGTGATATATTCAGCTATATTAAGAGGAAGAATTTAAAAGGCACACGAATTTAAAAGGATGCATGAAATCCACCTAAAAATTCTGTTCTGACAGGGGACTAATTTAGGCTACAACCCTGAATCCTCAGTATTTTTAGCTCTTCTGATGTTAGGAATACCCTATAACTAAAGAATGACTAGAAAATATTTAACTTTCAATCATGGTAAAATAAAAGTCTAATATAGAAACTATTGTCACAAGCTGGCCAGAACATGAGAAAAAAATTTCAACTGACTTTCACCTCTCCCTACACAGAGATTAATACAGTAATAATTTTACTTTGATGTATAATCCATATTAAAATACACAGAGTGATTTAAATGATTCCTATACTATATGAAGCATTAGTTACATCAAAAGCCTCTGAATTGAAGCTGTAAAAGCCTTGGAACTTTATAAGAGGATTGACATGTATTTGTGAGATTATTTTTTAGAATGTAAAATAGGAAATTTTACCTAGCTAAATTTAAATCGCCACTAACACAGATTATCATCTCATTTAAATTAAGATTATATATTGTTATTTATATCTTAATTTAAAGTTGTTATTTCAATAAATTACCTAGATATTTTATACATAGATATGTGAAATACAATTAATGTATCAGAGTATGATAGTAGAAATGACATTTTCAGATATTTGAATTCCTTTGTTTTTTCTTTTATTATAGCAATTTGCTGTATCAACCACAGAAATTTTGAAACATGCATGTTATGTTATAAACATATAAATAAATAATTTTATTCTTTTGAAAGGCCACAATAATTTCAAAGAACCATTTGCAGTTGACATTGACCAAAATAAAATACACTGAAGTAATAAAGCAGATTTTAGGTCTTAAAGTTGTAGTCACTGTTGTTAACATTGAATAGATCCATAAACATGAAAAATGGGCCATCTGTCCTTTTTGCTGACTCAAGGAGAATACCTTAAAAACAAGTTTAGTACTTTCAGATAGCTGCTGATTGTTATGGATAAAGAGAACCTTCAATTCAAAGTACAAGATTTTCTATTCTTCATCTATGAGTCATTGTTACCAAAGTAAAACCTTTACTTCTTCAATAGCAAACTTTCTGCTCTTTCAATGAGATTAAGCATTTGACTAATCCTTATTTTATATTTAATATTAACTTATTGATCCCATAGCAAAACAGCCTGAGGATTTAGTTTATAGACATTTACCCAATGATATAATATCTATGTATTTGGACAAGAAAGAAAATTTTATGCAAATTACTTATTTCTTTTTACATTAGACAGCTGCATATTTCGGACATCTGGATATTTGATAACCATGAACCTCAATATGATTAAGCATTTCATTTTTTATCTAAATAATCTGGCACCAAGGCTAAACAGACTTAATAATTATTAATTAACCTTTAGGTCAAGGGAAAGTTAGAGAAAGTTCTGTTATAAGATATAAGAGAAGCCATTCACTACACTAAAATTATACTGCCCAAATCTTAATCTGAAAGGAATCACAATGGATTGTGGGTGGCTATACATATAAATACATTTTCTTCAATCTTTAAGACAAAAAAAAACACAAAAAGATGGTGGGGTTGAATATTTAGGTTTTATAGGCTAAATGTCACAAGCAAAAATTGAATGGAAAGATATACTGGCTCCCATATAAATTAGCAGCAATTATACCAGGCAATATTTAGACTCTATTCTCTTAAAGACATTCGGATTTTACCAAGTCCACAAGGTGTCTACTTGGATGTAATAGCTCCAGAGAGGCTGCCTACCAGTCACAAGGATGCTGTTAGACTAATTAGGTTAGCACCTTCCACTTTGAAGACTTCGTCAAAATAGTTTAAGATGATGGATGGGGTAGGGAATTTAGGAACCCAGGTAATGGACATGAGATTGGAGAGTGTTTACAGCCAAGTCGTGGGTTTATGATAAAAGCAGATTAAAGAGGATACTATTGTGACTGGACGGGGATTTAGGTCATGCTGTAAAACTCTTTAGATGGTATAGAGACATATGTTGGGTCAGTGCAGAGGCTGAGGGTAGTAGGAATGAGTCTGTAAAGGAACTGATAAAAGTTTGGGCCTGAAAAGATTTTTAAAAGACAGACATCTTGGAAGAGCTATATGTTATGTCAGAAACAATTGTGTGCATGTGCATATGCATGTGTACATGTGTGTGCAACTTGCACACATAACCTGCTGCTTATTCCTCAGCTCCTGTGTTTCTTCTCCCCTTCCAGAGTCAGCCATGTACTTATGAATGTTTTAGAGCTCATATATAAAATTTACCAAAAAAAAGAAAAAAGTAAATTACTACATTTTTTACCTCCACAGTGTAATCTGGGATACCATTATGTCACACAAATTCAAATTCGCATTTTCTTTTCTTTTTTTTTTTTTTTTTTTTTTTGAGGCAGAATCTCACTCTGTTGCCCAGGATGGAGTGCAGTGGCATGATCTCGGCTCAAGGCTACCTCTGTCTCCTGGGTTCAAATGAGTATCCTGCCTCAGTCTCCCAAATAGCTGGGATTACAGCTACCTGCCACCACGCCCTGCTAATTTTTGTATTTTTATTAGAGATGGGTTTCATCATATTGGCCAGGCTGGTCTCAAACTGTTGACCTCAGGCAATCCACCCACCTTGGCCTCTCAAAGTGGTGGTATTACAGGTGTATGCCACAGCGCCAGGCCCAAACTCTCTTTTTCTACAAGTGACACTTGAGGCCTATTCTGTATCTAGTCATTTGTTCTCATTTTTCTCTGTATTCCACAATTTCTTCTTCCTATCAAGTTTAAAATTAATAATTTGTTCCTCTGATGGAGTATATTCTCTGTCAATTCAAGTACTTCTGCTCTTCTTTCCCCAGGAGCTTCTAAGACCACAAAGGACTGCTTTACCATTGAATTCATCTCACTGTAAAGGAGTGTTTGTCACTATATGGCTCTTACTTTCATACATGATAGCTGACTGATCATGTGACATTACAATCTTGGTTTTTCTGCATCTCAGTTAGAAAAATAGAAGTAGTTCACTGTATGTACTATTTCTATTCTGTAGAAAATGCTTTTCTATACAATAGAAGTAGTACATATATTGACATAAAACTTTTTCCTACTGAAACTATCATGGCCAAGATTAATAGTATAGTAAGCTAGACCTCAAATGCACCTCTATTGAAAGGCTTGTGTGGATTCAGTACAGATTTTGGAAGGAATTTTGACCCTTTTATAAATGCTATCTTAGAAAAGACATTATGTAGACTTTTTCAGACTTTTGTCTTTTATTTATTTATTTATTTATTTATTATATTTCTAAAAATTTTTGTGTGTAGGTCTCTTTTGTCTTTTATTCTGCATGTTTCCACAAAGGCTTATGAACCCATCTCCCACTCAACAGTCTGCAAGAAGTAGCTTCAATAAGCATCACAGGCTTGCAACTTTCCAGGTGGAATGAGGAAATCTAATCATTGATTTATTAGTTCATTTAACATAAATTTTTGTGTACCTACTGTATCTCCGGAAGTACCCTAAGCACAAGGATGTTTGCTCTGAACAGACATGATCCCTATCCTCAAGAAAATGGTACAACAGAGCAGAAGTCAGACAATACATGAGTAAGAAATAATATATACATAAACATATACCTTATAATAAGTATGACAGATAAAATAAGTTGAGCAGTAATAGGAAATAGCTATCAGAGAATTATGGGAAGAAGATGGCTTGAATATATCCCTGAACCCTTGCTGCTGCTGTACCTGAGCCAAGCAGCTGCGAGGCCTCCTGCCCTGCTAAAGTCTTGAAAGAAAGAGCTAGGGCAAGAATTTTTACTTCATGAGCCTAGGAAGATCAGGGACCAGTTAGCGGAGGTCTAGGGAAAGGCCGCCATGCATGTGTTAGTTCTGACAAAAGTCTGGCCTGAGGGGTAAGGTGAGCAAAACCTGCCTGTGAGAGTGGTCCTTGCCAGGTGAACAAATCTTCTCAGGCTTTGAGCAGCTTCCAGGAAAAGGAATAATTTTTTAATGAAAAAAACAAAAATAAAATAAGCAATAAAAGAAATCATTGTTAAAGATAACTCCAAGAGGTTTAAAAGAAAAAAATAAATGCATATGTAAAAGAAGCTAAAAAAATGAAAGAACAAGTCAAGATTAAGAAAATATATTTAGAAAACAAATAATCCAGAAGAAAAAATAAATAAGAGAACATCAGCTATTTCATTAAGGAAAAAATTAGAATGTCAACAAATATATCAAAATATGTTAAAGCTCACTAGCAACTTCTGAAACATTAATAAAGGAGGTTGATCAAAATTAATTAATTTTTAAAAACCAAGATACTAATAAAGATGTGAAAAGGTAAGACTTAGACATTACTGACTGAAGTGTAAATTAGTACCACTGCAAAGGAGAGTATCTTCAAAACACCTGGTGAATTTGAACAGGCTCATGAGCTATGACTCAGCAGCTTTAGTAGATGAATTCCCTAGAGTAGCTCTCACACATTTCCACAGGAATTATGGGCCAGGATGCTCAGGCCAGCTCCCTTTGTAAAAGTGAAACACAGCAACAACATAATTATTTTTCAGAAGGAAAATAGATCAATAGTATTGGCTGAAAAAAATTTATGCTAGCCATATGATTTTTAAAAAGGAAATTGCTAAAAAAATTAGTATTAAAGTGTTTAAAGTTGTAAAACATACATTAAATGTAAAAAAGCATTTATATACAAACTTTGACTCTAGAAAATAGCATTATATATATTGTTTATACAGATATCCATATTTTATGAAATATAAAATTATGCAGATATGTAATATGTACCGACTTCAGCAAAATGATTGCATTTGGGAAGGAAGGGAGGACAAAAGGATAGGAGAAGCTTTAGCTGATGTCTAATATTTGATTCTTGGAGAGAGAGAATACAGATGCAAAGACGTCAACTCGAACTTCTGTGTTCATGGAAATGGACATCCTTTGTAATATTATTTTTATATTTCATAAAATCAAAACTACAATGGAAGGTTCACAAATGAGCATATATCCTAACAAGAATAAAAACTGCAGTTTGTCAAGGAGAGAGGCAGGCTTAGGTTGTCCAATGTCACAGAAGTGTATACATATAGAGTAGCTGCTGGTGTGCTTTGGGATCAGGTGTGGAACAATTCAGATGTAACTATTTACCAGATGTAAACTTTTAAAAGACTCATTTCTCCTTTTAATGATTTAGTTTTTTTATTAACAAAGTGGAGATAATCAAGGAATCTACTTCACAATATTATGAGGCAATGTACTATCGCCTGTATAAAACAACTGTCACTAGAATAAATGTTCCATAAATGTTGAAGGACACATAGTTTATTCATTCATCTAGATATTATTAAAATTTCAAGAATAAAAACATAATTAGCATAAAGATATGATGAGGGTAAATGGTAATTTAATAGTTAGAATTAGTTGAATGTACACTGGTCTCCAGCTACCTTACATAATTTACCTGATACCCTCCAAATAATGATGCAGTGGTGACTCCATCATTCTGTGTAAGGAGACCAAGACTCTACGAGGCTCAGTGTTTCGCCTAAATCTGAGGTCCAGATTAAAGTCCATATCTGACTGCTGCACTTTTTCACTTATAGTGATATTCACACTGGACTTGCAAAGGATATGACAGCTTAAACATATTTGAGAAGCATAATCCTACACTACATTGTCTTTATGAATACTAGTAGATGTTTGCTAAGGTTTAGAGGAAGGCCTACACAATTGGCCAATCTACAACTTTGATGCCAGTATAATATATTAAGTATATAATACAAATAAAATTAAAATTGCTTAACCTTAAGCTTATAGTTTAATTTTTTTAATATAGATAAATTAGCTAACCAGATGTATAAAGAAAATAATACAGGTTGAATATATTTTAGCTAAAATGCTTGGGACCAGAAGTGTTTTGAATTTTGAATTTTTTTCAAACTTTGGAATATTTGATACACAATGAGATTATCTTGGGTTTAGAACCCAAGTCCAAACATAAGATTAATTTATATTTCATATAATACTTATACACATGACCTGAAGGTAATTTATACTATGTTTTTAAAAACGTTTGCATGAAGCAAATTTTGTGCACATTGAACCGTCAGAAAGCAGAGATGTCACTGTCTCAGCCACCTATGTGGACAACCTGTAGTTATTTGGCATCACCATCATTCCTGACTCTGAATTTATATGCTAGTGATAAGCAATCATTTTCTTACAGTTACTTACACATAAGTATTAGCAGTAAGAAATATGATATACCATTAATGTGAAAATTTAATGTGTCAGGGTAGACTTTTCCACTTGTGGCATCATGTCTCTGCTCAAAAAGTTTCAAGTTTTGGAGCATTTCAGATTTGGGATTTTTGTGTTTGTGATGCTCAACCTATACAAAAATGATTCTTATGCTTGAAAATCTTCATGTCTTCTGGTTTTTAAGTCATCTGGGAAGTTTATATGTGGCAGAAAATGCAACTACCCGCATCCCAGGGCAGAGGCCTCCTCCAGTGCTCACGGTGGAGCCCACTGAAGTGTTATGACCTTGTTCTGTCAGTGATGTGTTCCTTTCTTTGGGCTCATGGTGGCATAGAAAGATGTGACCTAAGTCCGGGGAGCTGGGTCCTAATTAGAGAACTGCCAGTAACCAGGAGTAGGACCATGACACCTGGGACTCTCAGCTTCCTCTCTCCAGGTCTGTTTTGAATCCTACAGCCCTTTATGCAGTTGAAATTTGAAGCAAATGTCAAATATGTAAATTCAAGCCTGAGATGGGACTTTGAGTACTCTCCCCAAATCCTTAGAGACATTTCAAGAAGCATTTTGGAACAACTCAGAGAAATATTTGTAAAAATTAGTGGACAAAATGAATTCTAAGATTGAATTAATTACAGAGAAAATTGAGGGTCTGATAATATGATCACCAGGCTTGAATCCCAGATCCTCCAGTTACTAGTCAGTCTGATATTGACTAAATTACTTAACTATTCTACAAGCAGTTTGCTAACCTTTAGAGTTATTGTGAATATTAATTAAGATAATTCATGTGAAGCACTTAGAAAATAACTTAGGACAAAAAGAAGACATCAATAAAGTGATCTGTGATCAATTTGCCACCACCATCATCACCATCACCATTATTGTTATTATAAATGTAATCAAATGTATGAGAAAAATTTAGCAGTTGCCTGGCACAAGGGAGCTACATATATGTATACATGTGTGAGAGAGAGCCTGTGAGTAATTTTTTAGCCTCCATCATTTTTTCTACTTTTCTGTCAAGATATCTACTCTTCTCTATCAGGCGCTAGAAATAAACAATGTTATTAGTTTGAATTAAAAGGTACTGAGAAATGAAGTACCAATCTCAGAACACAGCAATGAAAAATATTTTCTACAGATTAAAATCAATGTCAAACTAATATCATTTTTGTTGGAAACTTTCCTTCATCCCCAGAAGTTTAGCATTCCCTTTTCTGAAAATTTTAGTGGTTGAATCATCCCTGACTACACAGGATATGAAATGATCATTAAAAGAAGCATCATGGTCGCTGCCTTGTAAAGATGATTCTAACAGCCTAGTTCCTTCTGAACTACTTGTGTGTTGGCTGGCCCTGACTCTGCACAAGTTGCCCACTGAAGCAGAAAAATCACCGCCAGGGTTGTCAAATATCATTGGTGCAAGGTGCCTTTCTGTGTGCCTGGCTGAGCAGCTTCCAATGACATGTAATGTGGGTTTTCTCCCAAGGCTGTGGCGTGCTGTGTGCAGCATTTCTAAGCTGAAAGACTAGTGCATGGCTGGGTATTCTTGGTAGGCCTCCAGGCATTTCACATTCATTTATAAAATGCCTTTTTTCTACTTCAAATTAATCTTATGTTCTTTCCAATCACCACTGTAATACTCTTTTGACTTTATATTCTGACAAGCTTGAAATAGCCATATAGGATTGAACTGAAGTATAAAAAACCAGCGTTATAACAGTCAGAAACAAATGAAAAACTGAAACCAAGTCTGCAGTTACCTCCACAGCTGTGTTAGTACACAATTCCGGCCTTTTCTGGCTTTATGCTTCTCAGGCATGTCTTTGTTTTGAATTAGGTTGCTGGCATTATGTTTGCAGAGCAGTTAATCCATCTCCAAAATCTGTAATGCTCCTGGTTATTCTGTGACTTGCACTTCAAATGAAACTTCAGTGTCTGGTTTATGGGAGAGCTATTAAAAAAAACAGAAGGAGAATTATCACAAGTCTCTTATGGAGCTCGTTAACTTATGGTAATTAATCTAAATAGGACATTTATTTGAATTCTATCTAAGCAAACCAAAGCAAACTTTCTCTTCCTAGATGTGCAGTTTAATGCTCATTTATGTTCAAATATTATATTTTTTTAAGTTGTTAGTCACAATTTGTGTTGCTGGGTCACCCATTCATTTAACAAGCATGTATTTGGCACTTCTTGTGTGCCTGAATCTTAGAACTGAGAGATGAATAGGACTAGTTCCTGTCCTCAGAGAGTTTCTAGTCTGTTGGAGGAGAAGCTATGCAAACAAAGACTGAGTAACGTGCATCAAGCCTAGTGGGAGTAACATGTACCAGGCATAGGGATAACAGAAGAGAATGGCATTAACTCATTCTGGGAGCTCAATGAATACTTTTTGAAGAAAGTGATATCTGAGCTGGCTGAAAAGGAGTAAGATAGTGACAATCCATAATAGAAGCTCATGTTTGATAATTTGTTACACAAAAGATTCCCAGTAATTGAAATAGGGTATCTGAACGATTTGCATGGGGCCTTCTGTTTAGCACTTTCCTATTTTCACCTGTTCATTTTTTCCTCCCTCTTATAGAAACTCCCTGAGATATATAAACTGATACTCCTCTGATTTTTCAAGTTGGAGAACTGGCTCTCAGGGTACACTCAGTGGCTATTAGTTGAATGAGATAACACAACCAATATTTATTTTTATTGAGTCCCTACTGCCTCTCTGTGCCTTAATTCTTTATTTGTAAAATTTGCATAATAGCCATGTCTCTCTCCTACGATTATGGTAAGGAGAAAATGAGATTAATAGGTCATATAACATAAATTAGCATTGGCTCAAAATCAGGATTATATAAGCCAGTTATTATTACTAGTAATTTTCTAGATAACAAAAAATTGGTTTAGGGGTGAAGGGAATCTTCTTTACCCACTCAATAATTTGAGTCTATAAAACAAACTGACAATAGACAGGTTAACAGGAAACAGGCATACAAAGAATACTAGTGTGATAACTAGTACAGACATGCCACACACTGTTTTAAGCACTGCACGTCACCAGAACAAAGTCAGGCTTTCATGCAGTTTAAACCACGGGGCCAGGGTGGAGTGGCTGAGGAGGGGAGCAAATGAAAAGAAACGAGTTGAAAGACTTGCTGGAGGAGAGAAAGGCACAGATTTCAGAAGGATTTGTAAGCCATGATGAGACTACAAAATTTTAGGAACAGAAGAGTCAGAAAGTTATTCAGATCATAGTGGCTTTGGGTCAGAAAGTGTGTGTGAGCGGGTGGAGAGAAGAGGTCAAAATCTGGATGTATTTTGAAGGTTTACTAGGCAGAATTCACTAATGGAGTAGATATATGGCACTCAAGAAAGAGAGATTCCAGAATTTTCGCCTAAGCAGAAAAATAGAAGCTTCCATTTCTTGAGATGGGAGAAGATTTATGAGAAAGAAAATTGGCTTCAGTGAATGAAAATTTTCATTTTAGACATGTTAATAATAAATCAGTGAATATAATATGGTATTACAAAAGACCAAGGAATTAACCTGCGTTAGGAAAGATGGATAGAGATTTAAAAAAATGAATGAAAGAAAAATGTTATTATGGCTTCAAGATCCAAGGTGAGAAGTGGGAGACAACAAGCCTCATAAAAGAGAAATGCTGTTTGGATCTGAATCAGAAAGATTACACAGGATGATAATTAACTGGACAGAAGAAGTCAGGATTTAGAAGGCTAGGGTGAACAGTTTGAACTCATTTACTAGTAGCTTGGCAACAGTTAAAATTTTCATAACAAGTTGATTTGAGCTAAGTATCTTAGCATTTGCCACATTATACTGAGTTATCTATTTCTGTGTTTTGCTCTCCCAGCAGACTATAAATTCTGCTATGTTTAATTCATCTTTTTACTGCTCCTGTGTAGCACGGTCCCTGGTACATGCTTGGCACTCAGTAGTTGCTTGTGGAAGTCAACTGAAAAAAGCAGTGGCTTGTGCCCAAACAAGGACCCAAATTGAAATAATAGGATGAGCTCCATTGGTTCAAATTCAAACTATTCCCACATGCAAAGGATACAAGTTTGCTGAGACCCCAGATCCAAGGCCCAAGATACCTGTATTAAGATGATAACAAGGGGTTACACTCCCTCACATATCCCCAAAATAATTTTTAGTATCCTGCTACTACCTCATTTTGTCTCATACCAGAATTGAGGGCAACCATTCAATGTTTCTTTTTCTCTTACATTTAATTTGCTGAACTCCAAGTCAAATTGAACTCTGGTCGACTTGAAGAAAATACAGTGATGTAGTTTCTCCTCCCCTGTGCAGTCTCATTTATCTATACCTTAATTCACTCAAGACTCAGAGGAAAAACACATCTGTATTGAAACATTTGTATGGCATTGATTGCTCCCCATGTGATTATTCCAACAACAACTATGTAACGATGTTACAGTGAAAATAATCTCTGTAGCTTGTTTTGTGTGGGCTAACACCCTAGTGAGATGGAAAAATAGCCTAAAAGTCTTGTCTACGTTTCCCTGAGACCTGTCTTTTCAATTAGTCACTGATATGTTTTGAAGATAAAACAAATTATCTTTTCTACTTGAAAACACAATTTATTTTTATCGTAGTAAAACTATCCCATTAAAAAGTTTTTAAGATGTAGAGAATAGATCTCATTTTAAGTTGGTACAACCTATTCAAATTTTGATACAATAAATCAAACTGAAGGTGTAGGATAGCAAATGTCTTTCTCCAGTTCCACTTAATAAACAAAACTGCATCATTCCAATATACCTGCCTCCATTTGGTTTCTTGCTCTTTCCTATCTTCCCCCAAGATCTCTCAAAACACCTCTCACACTTTCCTGTTTTACCCATCAAGCCGATATTCCCTCATTCCTAAAAAATTAGGCCCACCAGAGACCCATTAGTAATACTGGAGTTCATGTAAATCATAATTTTCTAGATATCAAGAAGTTGGTTTAGGGATGAAGGGAATTTTTCTTACCCCCTTCTGAAGGTTAGTTTGAATCTATAAACCAAACTGACACTAGACAGATTCACAGGAAAAAAATATACAAATTTATGACATGCAAGTGCACAGGGAGCCACACAAAATATGGGACTCAAAGAAGGGCCTAAGGTTTTTATATGATACAGAAAGCCCTGCAGCTCCTGGGGGCTGTGGTGACAGGTTATGGAAGGGTAAAGGGAAGAAATGCACTGTGAATAAGGGCTGTTGTTTCATTGTGCAGATAAAGCCTCTCAGGTAATAGCCCTCAGAAAGAATAGATGGTAACCTGCGGTAATATTTTCTCTGTCAGACCTTTAAAAGTGTCAAACCTATCTTTAACCTCTTTTCCTGTGAGTTAATCTTTCCTAGATTCAGATAAAAGGACCTCAGAGAAAGCATCTGTCTGCATCCCTTGTTTGCTTTATTAATACATAAATGTAAATTTATTTTACAAAAGGGTAGATTTTTAGAACCATGCTTGTGTATGCAGACCCTCTGAATAGTCATCTCGAAATATGCCAAAGAGGCACAATTTGGGGTGGCATATTTTAGTTTTCCACAGCCCCCTCTTTGAAATTTATTTCCAGAAAGTTTTGTGTATTAAAATAGGATTGATAACAGTGGAAAATTTAAGTTAGACATTTGAGATAAGACACCAGCAAAGGGAAGAAAAACGTAAATTGGAATAAGTAGAAAGTGTCTCATTTTAGGAAGTGGTGTTGTAGGATTCCCACAGTTAGGTCACTACATGGTGTAAACAAACAGGTTTTTAATGTGAGACATCTCTAAGGAAACAAAAGAAAAACAAAAATTAATAATTGGAGCAGCATATAAGCTAGTTCTGAGTCCAGCAGTTGAAAAGATTACTAGATTTGGCCTCAAAACATCTTCAGTTGAAGTGGGGATAGACAATGACAATCTGACAGATTTTAAGTTGTTACTGTGATTTCTCTGGAGTTTATCAAGTCAACCAGCTTCAGCTTTCAGGGCTTCAAGAAAAAGGCACATTTCATTTCAGTGATTTCAAGTCAGGAAAAAAATGGAAGAAAAAAGTGAAAATGTTAGTTGGGAGAGTCGCAGCCAGACATTAGAGGAAACTAAACAATTTCAGAATCCAGTCTAAATCATAGGTAAAGGAAATCTCAAAAATAATGAACAGACCTAGAATCGAATAACAGATACATTATAGTTTTCTTTTAAATCATAGTATTGCTCTCTCCTATTCCCCACTTTTAATCAAAAATAATCACAGTAAAACTAATTTATTTGCAAAATAAGTTTTAGGCTTGTTATACTTTGCCTAATAATTTACATAAGTACAGCAAAATGATGATTAATCATATAATCCCATTTTCAATTTTACATTGCTGGAACTTTTCACAAGGAATCTCAGATTAAGCTTTTGACAGCCTCTTGAGGCTGGGAAGCCAATCCAAAAAGTCACACTCAAATTGTGCCTGTGATACCTTTAAACTTGGATGAATACTTCTCAAAGTTCCCCAAAATATCTTCAGGTTCCAGGGCCTCTCAGGAAGTGACATTTTTTACTCACCTATAAAATAACCATGTTAATTATTTATCCAAGATATCAGGATAGATTTTCCAAGGGGTTTTAATTGGCTTCATAAAGTAAACTTTAATCCCTTAGAGCAATCTGGTCATGGCTGAAAATAGGACATCTCAGGCAAAGCCTTGGAAATACAGCTAAGGTTTCCAGTTGTGCCCTATTACAAAGAGAATAGATTCTTCTTGAATGTAAGCAAATAACTATATTGCTATTGAGATAAAATCACAAATAGCCTCCACACTCTGGAGGGATCAGGTAGATAGAAAAAAGTTTCAATTCTGCCCACAAAAGTACACCTTCCTATATTCCTATAAACTATAGATAGCTGAAAGAAAAAAAATTTAATGTGGAAAATGAAATATAAAATAATAAGCCATATTTCAAACAGAAAAGTCATAAAATCATAATCTTTCACTATTTTGGTCCCATGTAATAATTCTTATCCTACTTGATGTTGGGTTAGCAGTTTTATGAGTCCAGCTTTTTCATTAGAGTTCTGGATTTCTTACCCTTACCCAATCAAATAATATGATCTCAAAATCATCAGAATCCTATTTTCAATGGTACTTGTCAGAGTCTTTTCTATAAATCTCATTGAAGAAAAGAAATTTGGGGCTATAACTGATTGTGAGATGCTTTTAGAGAAGAAGCAAAACTACTGTCTGTCTATGACAAAAACTTACAATAACCATGGTTAAAAACCCAATGAGAATTAATAACAAGTCATTGACAAGGAAATGTGTTTGTGGTGTATAAATTCTTAATGTAATAACCATAATTATTACTGATAATGTGCAACAGGACTATAAATTTCTAGGAATTTTATACAATTTTGGAATACATACATGTGAATAGCATATCTATAAAAATATAACTCAGAGAAGGTTAAACATCATTTGCTATTTGGAGTGCTTCCCACATAACTTCACCTATTAAATAGGCCTAACTTGTTTAATATCTCACCTTTGTACTTTTAGGGGTCCTTCTGGAATGCCCAAAAGTTAGTTTGGGATCAAAAAGACTTAATTTTGATTTGGGGAAGGTTGTTAAAAACAAAGCTTCAAAGCATTCCATCAAAAATAGGATCACAGGTTACTGTGAAATAGTAGTTATTCATTTAACCAAATGATAATTAAAATACTTCAAAAGAAAATACAGAAAGTAGCATAATTATAGAAAAATTTTAACTATTTAACCCAGTTTTTTTAAGTAATCAAAGACCTAATAATGACAGTATAAAGCACAGGAAATTATTTTGATAAAGTGTAAAATATCTACCAATACTTTGTTTTTGAAAGAGAAGACCAAATTTAGTTTTGTATCAGTGTGCTTCTTCTATTAAAGCTCATTTCTAAAACCTTTAATTTTATTCACTTTTAGTCAATATTTTCTCACCTTACAATATTTTCTCACTCTCTTTTCCAAACGCTCTATGAACTGTCATTCAGCTTTTTATATATGATTTCTTCGTTCTGAAACAGCCTTTAAATTACCTTTAAACCGAAAGAATTATTTTTTCTTCAACAACAACAAAAAATCCTCATGCCTTCCTTATAACCAAAACACATCCTAGTTTTCTTGTACGCTTACATACAGAATTGTTTCTCTTATCTCTAGTAGTTTTAATTACATATATTAATTCGAATTTTAATTCTTAGTAATCTTATTTTCCAGTGAAAATCTGAGAAGTAAACAATCTTGAACTGTCATATGCCAACACATGTTATCAATACAGATTTCAGAATTTCTAGAAACATAAGCTTTCTCATAAAATAATTTTTCAATATGGATCAGGGTATATTTACTAGCTGACCCAAATATATTTAGTTCTCTTATAAAAAGAAGTCAAAGTAAATAAGCTTAAATGTCTGGTTAGCAATTAATATTCCAATATTGTGTCTTATTTGGAAATGATCTAAATATTTAATGAATATTCATTATCTAATTTAGTTTAACAATACTTTAAAGATGTAGTTACCTAAAAGATTTGAGAAAGCTTTAAAAGAACATATTATAAACGATAATTATTGTTAAAAAGTAAATGTATGAGGTTTTTTTCCACTTACATCTATTTAATTTACTTATGTTAAAACCAACAGCCTCAAACTAGTCCTATTTGTGAAAGATTTACCCAAGTCACATGAACTTGAATAACCTTTGAGTTTCTTACTATATTTCTAGCATTTTAAAAGTATTTAATTTATGAGGACTAATTTATCTTCAAGCCAATTTGAAACTCTTCCAAGGAATTTTATCTCATGTAGATATAATTTAACCATACATGTACACGTATATAAACATATACAAACATACAAAAATGATACAAACAAAAATATTACAGTTTTTATTTTAAAACTTTAGACCAGTACAATAATATAAAACTCACCAGCCGGGCGCGGTGGCTCACGCCTGTAATCCCAGCACTTTGGGAGGCCGAGGCGGGTGGATCAGGAGGGCAAGAGATCGAGACCATTCTGGTCAACATAGTGAAACCCCGTCTCTACTAAAAATACAAAAAATTAGCTGGGCATGGTGGTGCGTGCCTGTAATCCCAGCTACTCAGGAGGCTGAGGCCGGAGAATTGCCTGATCCCAGGAGGCAGAGGTTGCGGTGAGCCGAGATTGCGCATTGCACTCCAGCCTGGGTAACAAGAGCGAAACTCCATCTCGAAAAAAAAAAAAAAAGAAAGAAAGAAATTATTATCATGCTCTGAGTATGAACCAGAGTTCTAAACCAAAGGAATATCTACAAGAGACTCAACACCAAAAATAATTCTCATGACCTAAATTAATGAGCCTTTTAATGGCTTTAACCAAGTGTCTAACATTAGAGCAAAAAGATGCAGGCTGTTGAAAATCCAAAGCCACTCCCAAAATAAAGGCAATCAAAAAAAAGAAAAGCTTTGCTAGCCAAAAATGAGGTACAACATTTCTGTCCAGCTATATTTGCGGAGCTGTCAACCTTTTGGTAGGCCACCCACACATGAAGGCCTGATAATCTGTGTGCCCTCAATAGACAAAAAGTTTAAAAGCAACAACAGTTGGTAAGACAAACAGGAAAACAAAAGCCGTTCATCCGAGGGCAAAGGATCATTATCAAATGAGTACCCCAAAAGTCAACAGTTATACAAATTCAAAACAAAGAATTCAAACAAATTCTTATAAACTAATTCTTACAAATATTTATCTCCTGATCTAAAGGAATTTGCTGAAAAACATGGAGGTGGATTCAAAGAAGGGACGTTTTAAAATCTGGAGCCCAGAGATCCAAAAGATTTTCTCATTTAAAAAGATTTGAAATTTATTCTAAAATTATTTTTTATTATTTTAATATTGCTAAGAGAGTCTTTAAGGTAAACAGTTATATTTACTTGTGTCTCTTCTTTTTTTAAAATTTGTTCTTTTCGTAGCTACAAATAGTTAAGTTTTTCTAAATATAACCAATTTATTACAAAAGTGATTCAAAACAACAAAAGACCTCATTTATAGACATGTTTTCACCAGCAAATCTGAATTTGAAAGAAAAAGAGACAAACATGACTTTTACCACTCTTACTCAACTGGGCATTCAAGGCAGAGATCTGGGAATACTGACCTTGGTAAAAATTCTTACCTTTCTTTGTTGGCTTTTTTGTCAGTCGTCCCAGGGTCCCATTTACAGGCTCCAAAATGAGCAGAGTGATTTGTTCTCCTGGCTGGGCTCACCAACTTGTTAGGGATAATGGGAAATTTTCTCCCCTCTCTTTCTGAAGTTTCAGTAATTTGGATCCATAAAACAAACTGACAAGAGGCAGATTAACAGGATAAAAATGCATACAAATTTATTACATACACATGAGCATTAGAGTCACACAAAATATGAGACTCATTAAACAGCCAGATGGCTGATGTTTTTATATTGTACAGGGAGAATAGAGGCTTGGAGATCCTGGGGACTGTCATGACAAGTTATGGGAGGATGAGGGGAGGAAATGCACTGTGAACAAAGACTGTTGTTTCATTGTGCAGATAGTTTCTCAGGCAATAGCTCACAGAAAGAATCGATGGTAACCTATAGTAATACTTTCTCTGTCAGACCTTTAAAAGTGTCAGACCTTTCTTTAATTTCCTTTTCCTGTGATTTAATCTTTCCTAGTGTTGGAAATAGATGCTTGGTGCCACAAAGAAAAATTAGCACCAAGACAAAGGATCTTTCAACAACGCAATTTTTCTTCCTGGACTGCAGGAAGGGTACCCTCACTAGCCATCATGCCACCAGAGTACAATGGACAAAGGAAAAACAGACAGATTTATCCCTTAGGTATTTGGGGTCGTCCTTACTGCTGAGTCTGATCTCTGTTGGCTGGAGCCAGACCTCACAATCTAAACTAAAACCCGATTGGCTAACAACTTTAAACTTTTCTAAACAGGTCAAAGCAATGGAGAGCTGGAACATGCCTGTGAGCACATTCAGCACAGATAAGTACAAGGACTTAGAATGTACTACATGCCTGTAAGTATGGCATGTCTAACAACTACATAGGAAATAGCTTAGCAAAGAGTTATTAGCACACTTAATGATTTATTTTTTAACAAGAAAGGAAACTTTAAAAATGAACTTTTCTACTTCCCACACCTAGGTTTAGAAAAGGACCTCAGAAAAAGCCTCTGCCTGCAAATTTTGTTTTCTTTATTAATATAGATAGATGTAAATTTGTTTTACAAAAGGATAGATTCTTCAGAACTATGCTTGTGTCTGCAGCCCCTCTGAATAGCCATCTCGAAATATGCCAAAGAGTACACTTTGGGGTGGTGTGTTTGGTTTCCTACATTGATCAGGTGGAACAACATATCAGCTAGCAGAGATCTTTTGATCTACCAAGAGACAGACCATGTAAGTAAACTTTGCTAAGTGTAATTAATGCTGAGAGGATACGTTTCTTAATCCTTCCTGGGACAGCTGAGGAATATTACATGCAGAGATGATGTTTAGTTGAACCTTGAAGGATAAGAGGGAATATTCCCATGAAAGGAGGCATATTAGGTGAAATAAGCAGTATGTTAAAAGGAACAGAGGAATGCGACAATACGAGAAAAGAAACTAAGTGTGATTGGAAGGAAGAATCCTTAAAGATCAGGGGTAGATACTGGCGGCACAGCTATTAAAGGCATTTGAACAGGAGCATGACATCTTCACATTGGAAACAATGTGGAGTTCAAATTAGCTTTAGTACCCAGTTCAGATAAAAGTCCATTGCCATATTCACAGTGAGGTAAAACAAAGGCAGAGTCAGAGAGATTAAGAGGCTGGGAAAGATTCAAGAGATTTTTAGGAATCAGAATCTACATCAATTGATGACAAGTACCGAAGGGCAGAATAGCAAGGAGGACAAGTACAGAAGGGCAGAATAGCAAGGAGAGAAAGTAAATGATAATTCCTAGGTGCTTCATTCACAATAAATTGTGGAACAGACATTGGCTGATTTTGGAAGTGTTGCATTTAAGGGGACTTTGATTTGAGCTAGTTATATACTTGGGAATCTTTACAAAAGCAGGGAGATTGAAGCCACAGATGTGGATGTACTTACTAAAAGTAGAAGAGGTAGGGTGAAAAGGGACATGGAATAAAGCAAAAGCAACATTTGAGACTATCCAAAGAATACAGGTGTATTCCCTTACTGTAGTAGTCAAAGTCTGAGAGACCCTGAATAGGCTGGTCCCTCTTAACTATGCTGAGGGCTACCAGCCATACATCTGGGAGATAAACATATATTCCTTGGCTTAAAAAATTAATATATTATCATCCACTAAGATGCATGAGACTGCCAGAATGACCCATTAGCCAGAGGTCATTGATATCATCTATCTGCAAGAATTTAAACCTCTGAGGTCTTAGAAAGTCGTTTTTGGAGGTGCTATAGAAACAAATGTTTCCCTTTTCTTATGACTCTCTATGGCAGGCAGTATCACCATAAAATATTATGTAATCTTTGAAAGTCCCTCTAGAAAACCAATATACTCCCAAAATAAAGCTAAGGTTTTGTCAAATGAGGCCTTACCCAGCTTTCTTCAAGAAGGAAAGCAGTCCTATTGACCTCTAGGAAATGATCTATTTGCCTTCTCCAAGGAATAGTAGTAAAACTATAATAACTGTATATTTATATTTGATAATGATAGAAAATTTAAACTTTCAAGTATCCTGCTTAGAGAGGAAAAGGCAGGACTCTCAAAGCTACATTGCCAGTTGCTAACCAGGAAAAAGCTTACTTTCTTTTCCTTCTTTAGTGTGAAACAAGAGTCCATTTTGGGTGTGTGCATGTGAGTATGCATATTACTCACACATACATGTTTACCTGACATCTACTAAACATTGCATGGTCTTTTTAAAACTTGTTTTGTTTTCCTGAAATGTTTTCTATTTTGTTTTCTCTTAGTCTCTCTGGGCTTATGTTATATCTCAGCCACCATTTAATGAGTTTCTATGCTGTTCAAAATCATAGAAGTTTCACATTCTTCATATCATTTCATTTTTCAATATTTATATGAATGAGATGTTAACATCCAGTTTTATACATGAATCTCCCTCTGCAAAAGGCTCAACAGCTTGCCCAAAGTAAGTCTTTCTGACCCAAAGCCATCACATCTTCCACAAAACTGTCATCTCCAAATGAGCTGAATAGAAAGTGGCCCCTAGAAATTCTAAGTTAACTTGAACCTCTTTATTCTAGAATTTATCACCTAATGCAAAATTTTTGTATGCCAATAATAAAACTAGAAGTAAAAAACCTTAAAGTATTAGCAATAAAAGTCCAATAAGTATGAAACACCTGGCAAAAGAAATTATTTATGTTGACTAAATCTAAACTTGTCTGTCAGTTAATATTATTTATTGTATCCTGTCTCAAAGGATACACTAGAATTTCAAGTTATGAAGATGTGGTTTTAATTAAATATTTTAAAGTAGTTCTCAAAACAGTTATTTTACAGCGTCCAGTTATTCACTAAGAAAAAAAAAACATTTAATGTTCTGGTTAGTGGTGACTTAGTACATGGTTTCCATCCTTGGCCTCTTGGCCCCTTGGCCCCAGTCCAATAATAAACATGTTGTACCCTGCAGTGGTACAACAGGAGAAAACCACCTGTTACAGAGGCTCCTATTAAGACCTTTGAGGAACTGCATCTCTTTGTGAATAAGCAGCTCCTAAGAAAGATCTGACCTAAACATAACATGAACTCAAAATTGTTGCCTCTCCACATGTTATTTCAGAACCTGTGAACAGCACACTAAACAGCTTGGTAGAAGAGCAACGTCAACTGGTTCAAATGGATGAGTATCGACTTTTTATCCTTTAGAGCTTTCCTGATGCCTCTCAAGGGCAAATTAGGAAGTAATTCCAAAAAATGCAGCCAATGGTAATTTTCTACATTGTGAGCACAGGAAAGGAGGAAATAAAAGAAAAGATAAATCGGTTACCCTAGTATCCTAGCTATCCTTAGTAACTGTGTCCAAACTTGGCAATGACAAACCTGTGTAAACTTTAACCAAATAAACGTAGTGCAGCCTGAAGGTGAATTTTGCTACTTGGCTCATAGTCCTGATCCTGAGAAAATTGTTAATTCCCCGATGTCCCTAAATACTCCCTATCAATTAAGAAATGTATTAATTCAAAAAATCCATTTTCAACATAAAAGAGAAGCTTTAGCACAATAATGTTCTTTTTGTCTAAACATTATTTATTCATTGCTACTGAGAATTTTAAAACAATGCAATTTGTAATAAACATATGCCTGGTTAATGTTATCCTTTAGAGAGGAATAAAAATTAATAATTTAAAGCCATATAGTTATAAGGCATCTGGTTTGATAGAAATGTAATCTTGATGTAGAACAGTGAACAATTACTCAAAAAAGTTAGAAATATTGGAAGAATCACAACTTCTTGGGCAGTTAAAGTAGTCTGTAAATACAAAGTAGAGTTTTTAATCCTTATATTGCTTGTCATTTCTAATAATGTGAAGAAATGTATTGATAAATATCTTTAAAAGAATGAGTTTTTTAAAATACTTCTGGTTAAAAACAAACACTGGTATACTTTGAAAAAATTGTCAGTAATATCCTGTGTGATTTTATATAAATAGCGTAGACACTAATCCCCAATTATGGCAATGACTGGCTTACTGGATTCCATTGGAGATTAATCTAGTTCACATTTTTTAAAGCACAGCACTAATACTCTGGACTCCTGATCAGGATCTTCCATATTAGAATCTCAGGGGAAGCATTTCTATTCACCATTCCAGGTAATTGTAGGCATGATAAAGTTTAGAATCACAGTAATCACATGTTACTGTAGAAATTTCTGAAGATTTGTCACATTATTTAACACTCGATTAAATAATTGTACATGATCTTTCAACTTTAAGGTAATAAAATAATATATTATTCATATGCTATATATAAGCATATTCAAAAATAGATTTATGTTATATAATAATAACAAACACTTGAAGTGCTTCCTTGGAGGTATTATTTTAAGTTCATTAATATGAATTTGTTGAGTACTCACAGCAACTGTATGAAGTATTATGTTTATTCCCCCTTTTTATGATGAGGAAAAGAGGTAACTAATTTTAATAAATTGCCTGAGGTCACACAGCTAGCAAGTGACTGAACTAACTATGGACTCATGCAGTCTGGCTTCCAAACCTCTTCTTAACCACCAGGTCATACTATATCTTAAAGGTTTTCCATTGAAAACTAGTCTACTTAGAAAGTCATAATACTGGGAGAAAGCTTATAACACATTATTAATGAAAAACAAGAGGAAGAAAAGGGAAGGAGGAGGGAGGAAAGGAAGGAAAGGAGGAAGAGATAAAGGATCTTACAAAACAATATAGATACAACTATTTTGCAGTCAAAATATGCCTAGAAAATAAAAGACTAAAGAGGTATAAACCAAGATACTTATGATCTGATGATGGAGTTGCAGTAATTTACTGTTTGCTCTGTTTTCCAAATTTCCTGTAATAAGAAAATGAATGATCATGGATTGCTTTTATAATTAGAAAACAAAAATTGAGTCAGTTTACAGACTGATTACATATGTCTTAGTTGACCTGTTACGTAAATATACAGATTGATTTAGATTTTTAATTATACTTATTACTTAGCTACCTTTAGAACTACATAACTATATAACTAATAACTTTTTTTAAATTGAAGAATACTTTAATCCTTATATAAATTTTATATATTTATGTTATGTTTAGTTGCTCCATGAAGAAAAAAATGCAGAGTACATAGTGGCATTAAAATAAGTTTGCTATTTCTACACCACTTCAATGGAAAACATTCCAATCTTATTTTGTTCTCCAATATTATATACATACATAAATAAGATTATTTATCAATACATTTTATGTTATATGTATTTCATTATTCTGATCAGAATTAATTTTGTTAGAATCAAGAAAAACTGTACCTTAAAATGAAAGAACAAATATTTGTATACTCATGTTCCTAGTAGCACTGTTCACAAGCATCATTCATGAGCAAAACAATTCATAGCACTATTCATAAGTGCCACTCAGTGGATAAGTGAATAAACAAAATGTGTATAAATGTACAATGGAATATTTTTCAGACTTAAAAAGGAAGTAAATTCTCACACATGCTACATGACCCTTAGAGACAGTATGCTAAGTGAAATAATCCAGTCACAAAAGAACAAATATTATAGGATTTCACTTATATGAGGTGACTAAAGTAGTCAAATTCATAGAGACAGAAAATAGAGAGCTGTTTACCTGAGGCTGAAGGAAGGAAAGAATAGAGAGTTGGAGTTCACAAGGTACAGAGTTTTAGGGAAGGTGAAAAGTTCTGAAGATGGACAGTGGTGTTGGTTGTACACTGTGAATGTAATTAGTGGTATAGAACTGTCCACTTAAAATGGTTAAAATAGTCGTTTGTGTTATATATAATTTTCACAATAAATAAGCTTGGTATGGCAGCTTGTACCTGTAATCCTAGCACTTTGCAAAGTTGAGGTATGCAGACCACTTGAGACCAGCCTGGGTGACATGGCAAAACTCTGTCTCTACAAAAAGTACAAAAATTAGCTAGGCATGGTGGTACATGCCTATAGTCCCAGTTACTCAAGGGCTGAGGTGGGAGGATCACTTGAGCATGAGAGGTTAAGGCTGCAATGAGCTATGATCACACCACTGCATTCCATCCTGGGTGACTGAGTGAGACACCTTCTCAAATAATAATAATAAGTAAAATTATAATAAATTAATAAAATAAAAGATGTTAAATACTATTTTTTTCATTTGTTATTGTGTTCAAGACATATCACACTCTCAAAATCTTATAATTACCTATTCATAAGGGTTGTACTCCTAAAGACACTTTAATAGATATCTGTTTTAGAAACCTTGAATTTATCTCCTCCTAATTTGTCTTTGATCATAATATATCCCTGCTTATTGAACTCCTCCTGTGGCTATCATTATAAATAAAATCTGAAGTCAAAGATACAGAAGATGCTTTATAATATTGGTTTCTGTACGTAGAAATATACCTACACATGTGTCTCCTCCCTCTTTCCTTTCTCTCTCTCTCTCTCTCTCTCTCCCCCCCCCCATCTCTCTCTCTCTATCATACCTTCCTACTGCTGCACAGGCTTCTTGCTGTTTCTGGTACATACCAACTTTTTAACATTGTCAATGACGTGACACTCAGTACTTCCGCTCCTAGAAAGCTTCCCCTAGACTTCTGTTCTTTTGCAGCAAGGTCATTCCTAAGGGCCCCGTCCAAAACAGTGTTGCTTCTAAGATGCAGTCACCCTACTCTCTAACCTTCTTTCTGTTTCCTCTTTAGCACTTCATTAACTAAAGTGCTGTATGGTTCGCTTGTGTGCTTTCTTCTTTCTGTAGTGGAATGTGAGCTCCAGGAGAAGACACGTGTTGACTGTATCTCCAGTGACACAGCACTTAGCACATCGCCTGGTACAAAGTAAATACTCTGTAAATACTGGGTGTGTAACTGTTTGTATAAACATATTTAAGATACCTCACTGGCTGTCATTGATATTTGTGGTATAGATAAAATGAGATTGAGGATTATAATAGTAAGGATGAGACATTTCTGAATCAACAAATTGTTAAGTAGGTAGTCATTTGTACTCTGAGATAATATCCTGATTGTAGGTAATAGAATTTCATAAAATGGACCCAACCTTTTTCTCCACTGAGAAACAATTTGAAGATAGACATTTGTTATGTATTTTCTTAAATACTTTACATTCATTGTAGCAGTTCATCCTCACAACACAGTAAGGTAAATATTTTTATTACTATCATTTTACAGATGCAGAAACTGAGGTACAGAGAGCAATTTACCCCAGATCAAATAAGTATTCAAATTGGATTTCACTGTTAGCAATGATTCCCAAGCCAGTGCCTTTAAGCAGCATTCACTGTGGCTTCCCCTAAACACAGATAAGTTTTATTTATCATCGCATTTTTTACTACTGATTACATTTAAGATGTGTGCTCATTCAAAAAAGTGAAAACATGAGTATTCAAAGAAAAAATATACAAATCATTCCTAATCCTTTAATTAGACATTACCACTTTTTAAATAAATTGTTCTTATCTTTGTGCTTTGCATAGACAACTTAAAACAAAGTGAAAGAGGAATGAAAATAGTGAACTAGTAAAATTCCAGAGTAATACCTAAAAGATATTTTTCTCAAATGAGAACACATGGACACAGAAAGGGTAGTACTAAACACTGGGGTCTATTGAGGAGAAAAGGGGAGGGCCAGTGGGAGGGGGAGGTGGGGAGGGATAGCCTGGGGAGAAATGCCAAATGTGGGTGAAGGGGAGAAGAAAAGCAAAGCACACTGCCATGTGTGTACCTACGCAACTGTCTTGCATGCTCTGCTCATGTACCCCAAAACCTATAATCCAATAAAAAATTAAAAAAAAAAAAAAAAAAGATATTTTTCTCATTTAACATGTTACATGTTTTTTCAATTTTATCCATTTATTTTTTTTTTACTTGAACTGGAAAGAGGAGTGAAAGTTTACTTGCTACAAGATTTATTTAAAAACTGACCTGGCAGACAGTAGGTATATTCTTTTATGTAAGTAAATATAAAATTATTTTAAAAGTTTTCATTGAATAATATAGCATAATATTTATTCCACATAATTAAAATATTTTAAGTAGTTATTGATGTTAGATTCATAGTGGTTTCTGATATCTTTAGGGAAATAAGAATGATGTGACCTATTAGTGTCCATCTCAACTTCCCGGGTTCAACTGTATCTGTGAGAATTAATCATATTTTGAACAGATTTACTCTGAGCAGGCATTTTTCAAATGTGTGACAATGATCTATAAGAGTTTTAACAGATAATGGCAGGGGATGGACTCTCTTAAGAATATGTACTTACCCACATTAGTAGTTCAGTTTTACCCTTGGGTCTGTAACTTTAACTTGATAGATATTCCACATGTATATTGTAAGAATATAAGGCAGGAAATAGAGAAAAATTAATGCGAGAATGCTCCCACAGTGACAAATAATAAAATTATATTAAAATAGCTTCACAGGGATTGTTTTACAGTATTCTTATAAGCTGTTGTCACTGGAAAATAGTGTTTGTCTTGCAGTACATTGCAATGTTATATGATCGGTTATTATAAAAAATATTATGTTAACATTCAATGGAGCCAAAAAAATTTTTTTATTTGGTCTACATTAGACAACACTTATCTCAAAACGTACTTCAAAATACAAAGAATTCTTTTTTCAAATTTAATAGAGAATAGTGAAAACTACGGAAACTATTAAATAAGGATTTTATGGTGCTTACAAAACTGGATGAAAGATCATACTTCTCTTTTGAGAACTTACAAATTAGGAGGGAGTGGGATTTTTTAAAACACAATACATGATATATACAATGTGTTTACAGCATGTTCCCTAATAGCTACAAAATGTAAAGGCAATTGAGAGGAAAAATCAACCATAACAACTATGATTAGGAAAAAATGGCGAGATGCATAAATCCTGATGTTTCATCAGACTGATGGCTTTAATTTGGATCCTGAAATATTATTAGTAGACTATTAATAGGCAAGAATCTCTTTATTCCTTACACACATGCTAATTTAGCATCATACTATGAACTTGTCCAAGGGCTAGACAGAGCAATTGAACAACACTAATTGAACCCCTACTCTAAAGCCTTCCAGTAAACAAATACTAGATAAATTAGGTAAGTTCAAACACTGATAAATTCTATTACAATAATAGGATAATAGCAGAGTGAGTAAGTTGCTTGAAAGAGGGGAGAAAGGGGCCTTTTTGTGAGGTAGGGCTTTCAGGAAACACAGTATCTGAATAAATATTAAAAGCCAGTCTCAAATAGAGCATTTCAGAAAAGAAAAATAGCAGATTTAGAGATTCCGAGATTAAAACGATGTTGGTCATGAGTTCAAGAAACAATAACTAGAACAAAATGGGGTAGTGCAGTATGGGGTCAGATTAGAGAGACAGACACAGGTCAGACTGTGCAGGATCAAGAAGATATTCAAGGCAGAAAGAACAGCAAGAGCCCAAATATAATTCAGAACACACAGAGCACAATGGTTGAACATATGTGGCTATTGGGATCAAATGGCTTGGCTTCAAATTCTAGCTCTTCCACTTCCTGGTGGTTTAGCACTGACCACATTATCTATTTTTTTTGAGCTTCAGCCTTCTCAGTTATAATGCAAAAATAATGATGATGCCGGCTTCCCATGTGTGATGAGTACTACTTGGCATAATGCATATTCAGGGCTTAGCAAAGTGTCCAGCACTAACAAAGTAACCATTCTAGAGTATTTTGGAGAACAGAATTCAGTCCAGTTAGACTGTTACATATAAGGAAGAGTAATGGAAAATGAGTCTCCAAATAAAATAGGAACTAGAGTAAGCAGAATATGGAACATCAGATTATTTCATAAGCAGGAGAAAATCCTGGCACCCCTTTGAGCAGGAAAGCAATGTGTCAGCAGTAGGCTTTAGGTAGATGAATATAGCAATTGTTGATAGATTAATATAGCAATTGTTTTGGATATTGGAGATATGAAAATAAACAATTTAATTAGTTCTAAGGTAGAGACCAAAGAGAAGGACTGGATTGCAGACATCTTGGAGGTTAACTTAGCAGGACTTTGTGACTAAATGAATGAGTACAGTCTTGGGAGCCTGAGAGAATGTATAACTGAAATACAGATGGTGGGGAAGGAAGCAGTTTGAGCCAGAAGAAAATGAGTCAACTGTAGACCTGCTGCTCTGATATTTCTACAGCTATCCAGCAAGCAGTTGGAAATGCAAAAGTAGACTAAGGGGAAAAGTATTGGTTGGATATGTAGGTTGGAGAATTACTAACATTTAGATTTTAGCTGCAGCTTTCTGATTGTCGGTTGGATTGTCAGGAGAAAAGAATGGAGATAAAAGAGCAGAATACTAAGGATATAACTCCAAGGTCCAAGTATATTTCCCTAACAAGACCAGAAGAATGAGTTTATGAATGAGACAGGGGAGTGATCCACATGGTCCAAGGAAAGCCAGAACAGGGATCATATTCTACATGTCAATTGCTGGATATAAATTATACCTAAATAATGAATTTCAACATTTTAACTCAGATATTCAGTTTATGGGATGGCAAACAATTGATTTTTAAAATGTTTACAATATTTCTTGCTCATAATGAAATGATGTAAAAATTCCTGAACTCTGTGTCTTTTTCCTGTATATATCTAATTTACTTACAAAACTCTCATAGGGAACTTTTTTTTTAAACGTTCCATTTTTAAAGTCTAGAATAACTTCCTAAGGAAACTGTGAAATATTCAGACCCAGAATAGCTTCCTAGAAAGTAGGTCTTACTAATAGGGAAAAACTTTTTCTTTGACATAACAGCTAAAGTGATGAAATTATTTCTTCTTTAAATGACTCTAGTCCTATGGTGGCATTTAGAAATGGATTTAAGTGAAGTGTTATCACAAAGTCTTTTCTTTCTGATAATTTTTCCAATACTTTATCTTTAATCATAGCAGAAACAAAGTATAAACAAAATCAGCAAATATAAATAAAATTTGTATACATTGTTCTATTTTACTTGTTGTTCAACTCATGTGTTACTTTGCATTGTATAGACCAGAATTCAGGTTCATAGGAAAAAAATGTTTCTTCAAATAAGCATGCTTATTTATATAAATAACATTATGAATGAGATTAAGAAGTAGTAAAACTGATTTAAGATTTTGAAATACTATAATGTATGTTAATAAACTTGAAAATATCAGTGAAATAAACATCTGAAAAGATAGAAATGATCAAAATTTACTCAAGACATATAAAACATAAAGAGTTCAATAAACAAGAATTAAATTTTAGTTTTTACCCAAGAACTTTAGGAGATATAGTTTACCAATATTATTTTAAAATTCAAGTAATAGCTTGCACAATATAGAGAAAGTGAAATGGCTATTATTGTTTCTGATGATTGCAAAATTTGATCAACAGTATGAATAATTATAGTACTATGATGCTGCTCTTAACATAGATGAATACAAAAGTATAAAACATATACCAACAAGGTAATTCCAATAATACATTAGTGTATTGATGACATAAGATAGGTTTGTTCCAGAAATTTAAAAAATATTAAATCAATGAATTTGAAAATTTATAATATTTACCCTAAAAGTATTACCATTAAAACCAAAATATGGCATACTTATTCTCTCCATTATTTTCAAACAAGAAAAAAGTTATTCTTTGCAGAGCTCATGCTTACATGTATAGAATACCCCAGAGAGTTATTTGAAAACTGTCAGATATTCTTAAAGACTTCAGCTACAAGAATTTAGATACAGGATAAATAGCCTAAAAACCAGCAACCTGAATATCACTGATGACTACTTACAAGATGGAAATAATTTATTATCAATTAAGAAAAAAAACTAAAACACTAGATGGGCTACTGAATGGAAACAAATGTGGTAAAAATATGAATCATAAATTTAGAGATTTAATGCTATCTTCAGCAAATTACTAGAATATTGTAAGAACTTAGCATAATTCTAAAGTACATTTGGAGCAATAAAAGTAGAAAGACAGCTACAATTAAATGACATTCCTTTTTTTATACAAGAAAAAAGAATGAATCATTTTTTAAAAGAGCAAAGATGAAGATATGTGCCAAGCTGATAATGATACTAATCTCTTGGGGATGGAATTAAAAGGGATTGATGGAGGGGTGAGGCTATTTGTTTCTTGCTATACTTCTTTAGTGAGGGCGGCTTTTACTTTCTTCTGACTGTATTTTTCAACTTAAAAAAAGTTATTAAAGTAATAAAAGATGAAAATCTAGGAACTATAATCAATATAATGAATGTTTAATATTGATAAAAATATGTATCAGCTATAGTATTAAATATATTATAATAGAAAATTTTATAAATATTATCAGGTAATTGGTACTGAAAATAAATTAAAAATTTAACATAACAAAAAAATACATTTTTAAAGTAGAGATAGCCATTTTATCTTCATAATTTTGTGATTTAAATGTTAAGACTGATAAGGATACAGTGAGAGAGACACTCCTGTGCCCTTTGGATAGGAATATAAAAGGGGAAATGAAAATCTCCAGTTGTTGAATCATAATGCATTTTTATTTTCCTTCTCATATATTTGTGGATTTTTTAAAAATTCTATAATACTACACATTATTTCTATATTAAGAAAAAAAGTATTTCAAATTCAAGACAGTTATGTTTTATGTAAATGCAGCAAGCTAGAACTTTTAAATATAGTACTTCCTTAAAACACCACTTTTCTTAATTTATTTATGAGTATTGAACATGGTTATGGTCTCAATTTCTGTCTCCAGTAAGTCCATGCCTAACATTTTAGTCATTGAAATGGAAATATGGTGTCTTCTCATAAACATAGTGGTATGCATAGTAATAACTATCATAATGTTGGTAATGTTGTGGGAACTTTTCCATAGCTCAGCTGAAGACGGATGTCCTTGTTACACAACCATAAGAAATCAGGCTTGCAGACAATCTGAAGCGTGAGGAGGGCAGGGTTTACTGGGTGAAAGGAAAAGAGGGAAAACAGGGACTCTCTGCAAGGCCAGAGGCCCTGCTAGAGTGCTTCCTGCCTGGCAGATGGAATCCTAGAATCTACCCAGGAAGAAGAGGGGCCAGGCTCCTCCCTGCTGCAAAAAGCACAAACTTCTGTGGCTCCAACCCAGTATGCACCCCTCCCAATATGCAGGCCAGTTGGAGGCTTTGCCAGGGAGCCCTTCCCACCTGGCTGTCTCAGTAATCGTCAAAATATTGAACGTTATCATATGGTGGATACAGTGTTAGTCTCTTCGGAGGCATTAACACAGTTAAACATTGAACCCTACGTGATGGATATTATTGCTTTCACCAAAAGAATTGAGGGTCAGAGAAGTCACATAAATGTCCAGGATGGTGGGCCTTGGAGGAGGAATGCCAACACCTATGCCCAGCCAGATCACTTCTTTGTTTTCTATCTTCCCTGAGAGGCCATTTAACCTTACTGGAGTCAAAAGGTTCTCAACTCAGCTGTAAAATGGAAATAATAACACTTGGCAATGTTGTGAAACCCAAATGATGTAATATATGCGAAAGCACTCTGAATAACAAATTCTATAAATTTAAAGCAAAATAGAGATTAAGTATTGACATAGTTTCCCTCTTAAAAGTATCTTTCTTATTTTACCACTTATCTTTGCCCCAAACTTTAAAAATTGTGATATTTCATAGGGGAAATTATTTTTTCTTATTGAGGCCAGTATCTGAAACTTTGTCTACCCAGTGTTGCTGGTTAATGTTTTATTGCAAACTAACCTATTAGTGGCCTCTTTAAAAGTAAATCCCATCCACAGAACCTATCTTCCTGTGTAGGACTTTAGATGCAGCAAATAATAATGAACAGAAAGCTCTCCACTATATATTGCTACTGCCAAAAAATACCAGATGAGCTATGAGAGAAAATAAATTAGTCTCATATGACTTGAAATGTAGTGAACACTTTGCAAACAAGTATTTTTTAGCCTCTTAGATAAATTTTGGTTAAATTGCATCTCATTTATAACACCATGTTTCATCCTAATTTCAGTCTTTACTTATCCATTTCACAAAAGCAGTAAACCTTTTTTTCATTTCTGAACACAACATTGAAGGTAGACCCTGCCATGAGTGTAGAGTCCTACACAAGGAATAGCTAAAGGTGTAGTTCAATTATTACCTATAGGAAAAAAAAAAAAGTGAGTTGATCTCCAATTCTTTCTCTTAAGTTTTCTCTGTGATATGGTACAGGAAAAAATAAAAAACAATTTGAACAAAAAAGCAGCTTTTTCAGTTCCATAGCAATTTATGAATAGGACATAAGAAATCCTTTTTTCCTTCTAAGATAAGGACTGTATGGGGTTTTGATCTTGTTTTTTTTAATAGTGGTTGGAGAATCTGATCACTGAAGTAATAAGAAACAAATGAAACTCTAGAAAACATTTTGCATTTTGTTACATATTTACAAATAGCATGTTTTCACTTTCATTCTAAATTATTTTTATCAGAAATTTGTATCTTATCTACATGATTGGCTAATAAGACAGATTTTTTAATTTATAAACTTTAATTCTTCATACAGCAGTCTGATTGAACCAATGCATTTTTAAAATTTTTATCAGCTGATTGAAGTATAACTTGAATTAAACACATATAGACTTGAAAATAAAACATAAATAGAAGTGCACAAAAAAATGAACCTGTGATTGGTTCTTAGGAAATTAATAATAAAGGCCAACATTTGTGGAACTCTTACCAAGTATGACATGCAGTATCCAGTTATGGTATGCATTACTTCTTTTAATGTTCATAATAATTATATAATTAAGTACCATTGCTATTTTATAGTCAACTAATCAAGTGATTCGCCCAAGGACATGTAACAAAAAAAGTGATGAATTTGGATTATGCAGGCACTGGTCAAACTCTACAAGCAGTTTTCCTCACCTCTCATCTACACTGTGGGTAACATTTATTTTTCAAAATATTAACTATATAAAGTATATCAATGAAAAATGAAGAATGTTCTAAATATAAATCGTCCTCACTTAAAAATATATTTTGTAAAAAAACAGCTACAGTGAAAAGAGGATCCTCATAAGTCAGCATGATCTAGCACAGTATTCCTAACAAAGTTGAGGCTGGGGGCAGTGGAACAAAGAAGGGAATATCCCTAGAGGAATATATTAGAATTAAAAAGGAGCATTTTCATACTATGCACACATCACCTCCCTACTCTAGAATTTCCCCACCAGTTTTTCTCATGCCTTACATACCCTTTCAAATACTCTTTCTCTTCCTGAAACACCTTTTCTACCTCTCCCTCACTTCAGGGCTAAGTTCTGCAAGTTGGTCTCTTCTAGACTGTCAGAACCTTCTAAGCAAGGACAATGAGTTTTTTATTCATCTTAATGTAATAATAAACTGTAATAATAATTTATAAGTTAAAACAATTTTAAAAACTATGATAATGCCTGCCAAAGGCTCAACACTCAACAAGTATTTGTTGAATAGACAAATATATTTCAAAGTATCTCACAGTTTGCAATGCATCTTCTCATAATACCTCATTTAATTTTCATGGTAAGCCCCTATGGTGAATATAATAATCTCATTTTTAAACAAGAAGAAATCTGAGACAGAGAAGCTAAGAAACTTGTCTAGAGTCAAAAGTCCTGCAACAAAAAGAACTGAAACTCAAACTCATACATTTCAATTCTGCATCCAGTATTGTTTCTCTCATAGTTCAGGCAAGAAATAGGTCTGGCAAAGTATAAGGGCTACCTCTTAGCTACCAAATTTCATGCTCTAAAAAATTTTTGTACACTGAAGTGGTTACATTCCACAGAAATTTTTTAACTTTTCATTTCAAGTTAATTGTTTATTGCATAACACAGTGGTAATAAATAATAGATAGAATCTTTGCCCTTGGGAGAACTTAAAAGTTTAGTTAGAAAGAATCAGAAAAAAAACACACACACACAACTGCAATTCAAAGCAAGAAAGAAATGTTATAAGAGAGTCAACACAAATTTTATTAGGTACCTAATTCTATGCACCAATCTTGATACAACGTGCTAGTACATGAGGAATTTAAAAGAGGGGATTGTAGAGTCAACAAAAAAAGATACTAACAGACTCATGGATATGGTAGAATCTGAGACAAAACTTGAAGAGCTGGTTTACTTTTAAAAGACAAGTATAAAGGTAGTCAATCTGAGATAAACATGAGACATTAAGTAAAAGCTACAATGTGCATGTTTTGGAGAAAGCCAGTTTAGTTAGCGTCATACCAAAAAAATATTCTATTTCTTAAAATATAAGAGTGAAATATTAGGACCTTAAATGCCAGACTAAGAATTCATTCATAATTTGATAAGCAATGTGCAGCCATTGAGAGTTTTGAGCAGGGGAGTGACACTATTGAAGCTGAGGTTTATAAAGATCAACCTACCAGTGAATATAGGATGCTGTAAGAAGCTCAAAGTTGGGACATTAGTCAAGGTTTCAGAGATAAGGATGATAAAGTAGCATCCCTTAATTACACCATTATGTCTCAGAAAATACTTCAGTGATCTAAAATTAACACATTTTTTTAGTTTATTCCCTCAAACAGATAAAATAATTTTTAGAGAGTCCCCAGTGATGAGTTTTTATACTAAACAAAATGTTTATTCGGGTGAGAGATTGCAACTCAGTATGGTTAAATTAGATTTGTTATTTCTTAGAACTACACTCCCTTTGGTACTTGTAGAGAACTTCTATTGCAGATTTAAAAAGAAGAACATAAAGCGTATGACAATTTTTCATAGTTATTACGGCTGACATCTAAGCTGGCAGAGTACAGACAAAGGAAAGGCATATAAATTAGACAAATAAAAATTTCTCTAGATTCATCCACAAACACCAACAGAAGTGTGTAAGGAGATAATGAACTTGCCTAAGGTCACCACTGCTGAATGAACAAGCCCAGATATCTATCAATTCCAAAATGTATTTGACATAATAGTCAAGTTATTTTTTATTGCTGTTTTTTCAAAAGCCACCATTTTTAGAATATTTGTGTTTCTCATTTAAGTTAACCAAAATATTTTATGTATGCTGTCCATTTTAGCTGTCAGTAATAAGTATATTATGCTAATAATGACCATAACAACTGGCATCTCTAAACAACATAGGTCAATTTCATCGATTTAACTTGATGATTTTAGCAAATAAAATAGAAGAATGTTTGCCTTGGTGCTGACTACTGAGTATGGCACTTACTGGTACTGAATAAGCAGTTTTTTAATAACTATCTAATACTAGAGAGATATGACTTTGAAACTGCATTGTATCCATTGGCCAAAACTTTTACAGTTATAAATTTTGTTAAATTATCTACAAAAAAACTGCTATTGTCAATTGAATTTTGGAAATTTGTATATCTTTTTATTTTGGAGATACATATTGCATAGTCACCTATTAAAGTCTATCACGTCACTTTGGGAGGCCGAGGCAGGTGGATCACAGGTCAAGAGATCGAGACCATCCTGGTCAACATGGTGAAACCCCGTCTCTACTAAAAATACAAAAAATTAGCTGGGCATGGTGGCGCATGCCTGTAGTCCCAGCTACTCGGGAGGCTGAGGTAGGAGAATTGCCTGAACCCAGGAGGCGGAGGTTGCAGTGAGCCGAGATCGCACCATTCCACTCCAGCCTGGGTAACAGCAGCGAAACTCCATCTCAAAAAAAAAAAAAGTCTAACACATGCTATGTAAAAATAAAACCTACTTAACTTTCTTTAACCCAGTGCTTTCCTAACTTATTTGACCATGTAATTGATTTATCTTCCTTGGGCATCTAGTCAGATTCCATGCTGGCTTTAGGGAATATTGCCAGAGAACAAAGAAAGCAGCATTACATGCCAGAGAAAAGTGAAATTTTAATAAAAGATCTGTGCACCACTGATCCCGGTTCCCCCAAAAACTGCTATAGTGTCCTGGTCTGATTCAGCCCAATAGGTGTTGTTCAAATTTACATCAAAACATAAGTGTTTACAGGATTTTCATAGTCCCATCCAATTATGCCTCAAAAATAGAAAATTATCTCTGATTATTTTATCTCCCCATGTCTGCTGCCTCCCTCCATTCATTCAACCAGGACTTTCTGTTCTGACTCCACAAGTTCATACTTGAAACGAACTCATGAGCAAACCTTGTGGTCCTCACCTTAGCTAAACAAGCAGGGTAGTAGAAGAAAAAGACAAGGAAAGAACCTGGTATGTCTTCGCTAAGGAAGATACCTTGTGTTATGGGAACTGCCTTGGTGGATAAAGGTAGTTCTGTGAATAAACCAAAATCTGAAGGATGAGTAGGTATGAGGGAAGGAAGAGTTTCAAACAAGGTCTTTATGTGGGAGAGCATAAGTGCAGTAATTCATTCCATCCATGCAGTACAGAGCCTAAGGGAAAATATTTTTTACTGTTAGATTTCTCTTGTCAGGAAAGCTTAGAAACACGAAGCAATACCTTTAGGGTAATCTGGAGGCAGACTGAGGTGGTATCACCCCTCTTACAAGCTTGACCTTTGGCTCTTTAATCAGGTAGCTGCAGGTATTAGGAGGTAAGGAGGCTGATGCTCAACTCCTCCTACCCCTAACTCCCATATCTTAAGTCCAGAGTGGCAAAGGGGGACCCACCTACATCACAACTCCTCCTACAGTGCTTTTCCTCTGGAATTCTATCCAACCTTGGAGAAATTCCTTCATGCAGACTCCGAGTCTTTGCAACCATACCTTCAGGCCAGAACACTTCTTTATTGAGATAGAATACAGCCTTTGAAGTATGTTCCCAAAATACAAAATATGTTGGAATACTTCTGGCCAGGCCTCTATTGATAAGTTTGTTTCTTGTCAAAATATTAATTTGTCTTGAGGAGAAGACCCACCAGATTTTGAAATCAATGTGTATGCCACATATAAGCAAAATTAAAGAGTTTCTACAATTGAAAATTTCAGCATTTTTCATATAAGCTCAAAAATACCAAACTGGCAACATTCCAGTAAAATGAAGATTAAAATGTTTTTTTAAATGAAAAACTGGATTGTGTTAGTATATACAATTATTCTACATTTTTAAAAGGAAACATTCACAGGAGAGTGTGATCATTTATCTTCCTGACCAGACCTCTCCCACTCTTTTCTCTTTAAAGTTGAAAATGCTGCAATTATTCTGTTACGCCTCATAAAATAGTAAATTATCTCCAATTACTGTAAATTCACAGTAGCAGTAAAAAGCTTGTGTAGAACAACATACTCCCCATAGTCATCTTGAAATTTATTACAATATCATAAAATTATAACTCAGAAACGAGTTTCAAAAACACGTCTAGTCCATTTTTGTTACCTCTGGGTAGGACTGAGCTGTAAATAATTCCAGGAAACTATCTAAAGAGAAGAATCAATAATTATTCTTGTTAGCTAGAGGATTCAATCACACTCATGTAGTGATAAATATTTTTCCTATATGATACATTTCTTAAATGTTTCCTCATGTTCATATGCCTCTAAATTCTCAAAATTCATATTCTACCACCTCAACACAAGTGAGTGGCCTCTGAGCAATACATAAATAAATAATTTTACCCTTATGAACTTAGGAAAAACCTTTCATTTATTTGCCTTCATATTTCTATTTTCATCTAAAAGATAGCACTACCTAGAGAAATGTTTAGCCCTCTTAGAGGAAATATCAAAAATATTGTTTTAAGAGCATGAGGGTAATCTAGCCTCTGCACAAAAACATCTTGTTCTTCGCACAGAAACCATAAAGTAAGCACAGCTTCCACCACTTACATTGTAGAATATTAAGTATTTTTTAATTATAATTACTAAGTTTTATTGGGCATCAGAGTAATGCCAGATACCCTTTCTAAAACTTTAACACAACCAACTGTTCTTTTATTGCTCTGCATGCCATCCAGGCTCCATCCCAGGGCATGCCCTTTCACAGTTTAGGATTGCTTTAAATATTTCTACAGGAGTTTTCAGACATTAGCCTGTCAATCAAATATGTAGTAAGTTCTCACAAAATTTCTCACTTCCTCACACTCTGAAAGCTATAATGGGCAAACAGAGGAGACTTTAATGATGTGAACAGGATAGCATAAAACATTTGAACTTAGATACCTGCTTCTGTCACTAACTAGCTGGACCTTGGAAATATCATTTCATTTATTTGGAAATAAATTTCAGGTGCCTTGTCATTAAAATGGGTATCATGATGGTTGCCTCATAGGTGAGAATAGGATTAGTTGAGATAATTAATGGAAAACAAATAATAGCTGGTCAAGAAAACTGGCCCTCAGCACATTTTTTTTAAGCATTAATTTCCTTTTACTTCTGAGCATGATTCTAGCCACAGGGCAGGGAGAGTGAAATTAAAAAAAGAGAAATATGTGTGTACTACTGCTGAATACAGATGAAAAAAACTGGTTGCAATTATCTATAAAAAGCAGTTAGGAAGGGAAGCATCAGGATGACAGATCTAAAGATTCCTTTTGCAAAGGAAGAGGGATTGTGAAAGCACGAGGAGAGAGGAGAGAAAGAAGTTTCCTCAGCACATGTTTATAGTTACTATGGCTGATGTTCCTGTTGTTCCTAGTACTACTACGTCTGTTGGGAGTGTGAGAGGATGGGGGCCCAAAAAGCCTAACAAGAACTTTAGGATTGGTATTAGTGTTCCCTAGGAGAAGTGCTTGGGGTTTTACACTGGCAGGGATGTACACAATATTCAATAGAGGAAAAGGTAAGTGGAAATTAAGAAGGCAAAGTATTTCCTGTACAGGTTGAGGTGTTGACTTAGGATCCACACAAAATCTCTAATCAAGCAAAACACTCTCTTATTTGTATCTTATTTCATAAATGAGGAACTCACAGCATAGAGTATTAATAAAACATGCCCAACATGACTGAACTAAAGGATTTAAACTTAGGATTTCAAAGTCCAAAGTGAATGCTTTCTTTATTCACTTTTACCAAGCTCATCCTCTGCCATTTACAAGAGCAGCCTTTCACATATTCTTCCCTATGCAGACAACCACTTAGTCCTTTCCTATACTGAATTCCCATAGTATGAGATACTCACTTTATTATAGGATAATTACTTGCTGTATTCTATCACTTTCTACTAAATTGTGAGCTCTGGGAGGTCAAGGAGAATTTTGAATTTTCCATTCAGCTACATATCTCAAAGCCTACACCAAAATCCTGAGTTTCACCTTAGTTGCTTCTCTTCCTCTCCAGTGAGGAGGGCAAGCGGGATTCTATTTGGCCTCTCTGAAATCCACAAGCAGCTCTGCAAATAGAGAAGAGTTGATGTAGAGACTGATTGGCAATAAAATTAATGAGGAAGCCATGGTACCAAATTTTATAGCCTTTCTGTTCTGAACTAAAGTCAAATTCTTGAGTGTAGGAGTTTCTTCTTTAAAGCCCTGTTACTGGAGAGATTAATCTACCAGCAATACACAAAGACAGATTAGTGAGAGGTGGTGGTCCCAGTAAAATCATTCATAGGCTAATTAAATTCCTTCTTTACTCAGTTTTACTACAATTAAAATATAAAAGGTCTGTTTACATTTTTGGTGCCTGGATATGTATTGAGAAATACGATATTCTTAAGCAGGTTTTCGCTTTGCATTTCTCTGCTTTAATATAACGAAGTCATTATCCATGTGGGCCCACAGTGCTCCGTGTTAAATTCACCAACTGCTGTTCTGCACATTCCCTCAGCCAATTTATTTCAATTTCAGAAGGAGCAACCAACTCCACAGTGGATGACTGCTGACTGCAGTTCCACACCATGACTCTTCAAGAGTAAACTCGAATCAAGGAAAAAGCTTCCACATGTGAGCATGGGTATGATCAATCTCCTGTTAGCAGCCGCAGTGTCAGGCCTGTTAGACCCCAGCTTCTGCATGTGGGGTGCAAAGCTACAGACAGCTCACCTACCTCTACTACAGGACAGGCTTTGTGTGTGTGTGTGTGTGTGTGTGTGTGTGTGTGTGTGTGTATTACATTTTATATGTGTGTGTGTGTGCGTATTCCACATACATATATTTGATTATTCTCATCCATTATTTTCCACTGTTACTTTTCTTCTGAAATTTTATAGCCTTTCTTTTCTATAGCCTAATCTGAGCCTCAGATCCAGATATCTATACACACACACACATATATATGTATTATATTATTATATGTATTGTATATATGTGTGTATATATAATATAAAAGAAAAATAGGTTGTATAGAGATTTTCAAACCAATCATTAACACATATAAGAGCTAGGACATATTTGTGGTATTGTTGGTGGTGGCAGATATCATAAATTCTGTATTATAAATACTTTTAGATGAAATTATGTAACTATTCGGATAAAAGCTTAAAACTCATAATTTGCAGAGTTAGGGGGTTAGAGCCTAAATGTTCAGAAATTTCCCAAAAATGGCTATCATCAGTTTAAAATAGCTGTGTTTACCAAATAAATTATACTGAGCTAGACATGTGGATTAGCAAATCTATAGCACAGAGCTGAGAAAGGAAGCCTTGGTCCTTTTGACCTCCCTGCTCTTGTCTCTGATTTTCTCTGTTTGCTGATTCCATCAGTTAATTTGTTCTTTGTAGAGCTGATCTAGCCTTGTTTGACAAGACCCTTTTCTCTTGAACTACATTATCACTTACCCCATTACCATGTACTTGTGAATAGCATATTAGAATGAGTCATTTTGCCACTTAATATGTGTGGTTATGAATTATTGGTTGCGTATTGTCATACTCCACTAAAACTATGATTTCAATATAGAAGCTGATGCTTTGAGAAATCAGTAGTCTCTCTACTGGGTTGGGTTTTTCAAAATTTGGGTTGTGCATGATCATAAGTTTAAACATTTTTCAAGTGGAACATTAAGAACAATGTTTTCATGTAATTTGGATAGACAAGCCATTTTGTTCAAGTCTATATACAATTCTCATGTGCTAGTCTTGGTGTAAAAACTAATGGTAGACTGTCTTTTTGTGCTCTTGTTTTAAATGATAGTAATCAAGTTTACCATCTCCACCATTCAATGAAGCAAAGAGCACTAGTGTAGAAATTAGGAAGGAAATAAAAGGAGCATTTAGTGAATGTCAATGTTTGATAACACAATATTGTACACGTGTTAGCTCCTCTAGTTTCCACAAAGCCAAAATGAAGCAGTTATTGTCTGAGTTTTAGCGGTATTAAGAAATTTACCAAATGTGCCCTGTGAGACCTTTAAATGCTGTATTCCACGAGCTCCCCATACTGAACACTCTAATTTGTATGGTACATAATTTACCTGGGTGATCTCATCTCTTTACTTGGTTTCAATTGCTACATATATACTCTGGTTACTCTCAAATTCATTCTTTTCCACTGTTACCTTTCTTCTCAACCTCAGATACAGAAATCTAGCTGCCTACTAAACATCTCCTTCTTGTCCCTATACACTTCATCCTTCAAATATCCACTTGTGAATTCCCTATTCTCTACTCTGTTTCCTGTATTCTTCAGTGGTTGCTGGTACCCTCCAGCCAAAGTAGGAAAGGGCTGCTCATTTTCTTTTTCTCCATTACCACTAATATACTCCTACAAATTTTACTTCCTCAAAAATGTACAAAAGCAACTACAGAATTTGTGTCTGTTCTCTCCACTCTCCCACTAACTTCCTATTGTGTCTATCATCATCTCCTGGCTGAACTTTTAACAGGTCCTCCTGCCTTGAGTCTTAACCTCCTGAACTCTGTCCTCCATACTACTGCTGGAGAAGTCAGTAGTAAACAATGCACGTATGCCAGTTTGCTTTTGAAAAATGTTTAATGGTTCTCCATTTCCTGGAGAAAACAGGCCAAGCTCCCTAACAAGGCCCTCCTTGATCTGGTTCATGCTATCTTCTATAAAACTTCACCCCTCTTCAGTTTTTAACCCATGAGTTTTTTCTCCAGACACACAACCCCTTATATTTTTTCTCACATAACATGATTTTTCTTTAGTCATAACTTTTCTTCAGCTGAGGTCTTATCGGCTCTTTCACTTTTCCTATCTGACTCTTCCTCACCCTTTAAGATTCAGTAAATGTCACTATCACCAGAAATCCTTTTCTGATGCAGTTTTACCAAAATGTGGAAGGATCTTACATTTTGAAAGTTGTCACTATCACCAGAAATCCTTTCCTGACCCAGTCTTACAAAAATTTGTAAGGGACTTATATGTTTGAAGTTGTTAACTAAATGTCTAGAGAGTTGACTAGATCAGTAGTGTTAGAACTTAGTGAGCAGAAATATATGCTTGCAAATGAACTCAAAAAACCCAGGACTCACTGAAACAAAAAGGAACATTTCAAATCGTTTTGGAAGATTCCTTTACTTCCTGAATTAATTCAAAAGTTGTTTTTTTTTTTTTCTCAGCTAAATTACTTAAGTAGCTTTATTCTCCTTTTGAGTAAGGATGGAAGCTAATTAGGCATCCTCCGAGGCGCAGATGGGAAAAACATCATCTCCCTCCTCTTTTCTTAATCCCCAGTATAGCCAGACATAGTGAAGGTCCCAGCAGCCTCCTAAAGACCTGCTGTGAAACAACAGGATCTAAGAGACTGGGCCAGCCAATCAAGCTTAACATTTGCATGCGAAGACCTCCCAGAAGCAAGGAATTCAGCTCCCTGGCTCCATATCCATTCTACTGCTTATGGGCAATAGCATCACACAAAGAAATGGGCCTGAGCTTAGGAAAGAATAATATTTACCCAAGTCAGAATGTTCGTATGTGGTGATGAGAAGCCAACCGTTTTAAGAAGACAGAGCAATTAATTTATATATTAGTTTTAAAAATACAAATTGACGTAAACATGGAAAAATAGACACTGTGGACTACTAGAAGCGGGAGAGAAAAAGGGGGGCATGGGTTGAAAAACTACCTATTGAGCACTAGGCTCACTACCTAGGTGTAATATTCCCATGTAGATCTGCACCTGTACCCACTGTATCTAAAATAAAATTTAAAATTATATATATATATATATATATATATATATATATATATAAATGGAAAATTCGAGAGGGAGAGCTGCTTAAAACAGCTCCAAGGATTTTTATCTTTCTTGAATTTCTATTCAGCAATCAATGTTTCACACCCATAGTACATAAGTATCAAAACTAACATATTATCAGTAAAACTGGATTTGGATGGCATAACTTATACACAGTATCCTCTAAAACATAGTTGTTCCCCATGTACATCAGCTAAGTGAACTATAAGTATCAAAGAAATCTACATGAAAAACGTATGTTTATCTAAAAGTTATATGATGTTTTATGTGATTAAATTCTAAGAAAATGTTCCTAAATGTCTCATTCTTACAGCTGCAAAGCAGTGTTGACATCATCCGATCCAAATTCCCTGCTTTGTAGCTGAAAATCCAATGCATGTAGCAGTTCAGTGGCTTAATGATGGCACAGCCAGTGTTAGTCTAGAAACCAAGGTGCCTAACCTTGAAGGAAATTCATACACACACACACACACACACACACACACACACACACCTATATATATTCAGGTGTTTTATATATATATATATATGATTGGTGATAGATGTATGAACATATGCATGTATATATCCAGGTTAGGAATCTGTTTTCCTTCAGATTACTCCCAGCCACTGCCTTCTCTTTTCCTACTCCTCTGGCAAACCCACTTCCCAATCAAAAGCATCCCATTGCCCACTTACACACTGCTCACCACCCGGAATCCAGAATGTCGGGATTGAGTCCTACTCCCAAGAGACTCACTTCAAACCACCTCTTTCCCAGACATTGCTGGACTTGACACTTGAATGTTTTTGCTCTGCAGTAGATAGCCTCATGTGCTAATCGAGGGTTAAAGTTTTGTCTGTTGGGTTTCCTCTTACATCCTATGAATAATCTTCAATGAAACACAGGGAAAGCTTTCAATGGCATCAAAAAGGCAGACTGCTATTCAACATTGCTAGCCTCTGACTGATTCCAGAAGTAAAGCCTCTGTAATAAAGTATTCAATTTTACACTTCTGTTCTATCCCCACTCAGGACTTGCTAATCACAATCACCCCCTCACTACACAACCTGCTCCCATGCCTATTTCTTAGTGTTGGGTATAAGGTCAGGCCACAGACAGCCAACAAGCAATGAGTTTGCTACACTTTCTATTAGCCACCAGAGCGACTAATAGAAAGGAAATTTTCGTATTAGATGCTTTCAAAAAATAAAATTCTGGAGCTTAAGTATTGTCTTTAATGCCCTAAGGGCAGATCTTATATAGAGAAGTCAAACCTTGTGCTTGCTTAAATAACAAGAACCTGTCAATGTATTGAATGATATATAACACAGTAGATGTGATTCAAGCCAACTAGTGCGTATTGAGTTCCTAACACAAGATAGCCTGAGATATACAAGAAATGAAAAGCCGTGCTTCCATGGTAAAGAGGAACTAGGAAAAGCTGTATTTAACCACACGGTTTAATGAAAATGTTCTGCTCTTGTCATTGCTTTCAGCACTGTTTAAGTAGATGTCTTCTGTTTATCTTATTTCCTGGCAAGATTTATAAGAGTCTTCAAATTATAGATCTTTAGCACAAGTCTTGAGTACACTGTCATTTCTTCAAACTCATCATCACTTATATAATTAGATATAAAAGACTGTAGAAAAATATAAAATTCCTTTGAAAGAAATCAATAAAGAGATTTGTATTTTGAATGTACATGAACTTTTAACTAGTTATTAAAATGTTCCAATAAACTGAGCTATTACTAAGCTGGAATATACCTAATTCAGATTCCAAATGTGATGAGTAAGGCACATTTTTCTGGTCATAAATAAGTTCCATTCATTGTATTGCCTTTAAATTGAGTCTGGTAAGTTTGAGTGAGAGATATTTGAGCATTATGATATTTAAGGTAATGCTTTGTTTCCATCAAGTTCTTAGTGAGTAATAAATTCTCAGTTATTTTGAGAAAGATGGCTTTTATTTTCCACATACTGCCAAAGCCTCCAAGTTATAATTCTAACTGTTCATCCAACTCACCCTAATTTTTATATAAATGATGACACCTCCTAAGTAAAGTGATCATTAACATCAAAAAATCCATCATTTTTAAAAGCAGTTCCACTAAAAATGAAGAATTATAATGAGAATAGAACCTAGTTTTACAAGAGGGAATTTTACCTTTTCTGTAGAGACAAGTACTACAGCCACCCACAAAAACTTGTATGTTTAATTCAGTTATGATGGAAAGAATAAAATATCTTCTGAAAGCTCCAACCTAATTTACCATTTTATCGACAAGTTTCTAGTAGGCTCTAACACTAAGCAAAACAGAAGCTAGTAGATTTCTAGGCAGAACCTACCTTAACTGTCCATCTATCTAAAAATGGGCTTTAAGTTCCTGCCTCAGCATTACAAGTCCTACCTGGTACTCAGTAACACTCTGTTATTTCTAAACATCTCTAAAAATGCAATGTCTGTATCAGGTGTGTGTGTGTGTGTGTGTGTGTGTGTGTGTGTGTGTGTGTTTAGCTACCATCTCAGAAATCAGGTAAGCAAATCCTTGAGGAAACAAAATAGGAAACCATGTTAAAAATACTAACACCTAAAGTTTATTTCTTTTGGTCCTCTAGGTACTAACATCAACTCTATTCTACAGATGAGGAATCTGAGGCGCACAGGGACTGAGTAACTTGGTCAAGGCTATGCTCTTAACCACAGCACTGCATTATTGTATTGAAATCAGTTTGTTTACTTACAATTTAGAAACACATTTACTGCATAAATCCAGTGCTGCTGTGCATAGAACCTTATTATACTTTTTTCCTCTGGCTAAAATAAAATTGAAGCATTTTACATTTCCTTAATTTTCAGCAGGTGTCTAAAGTTTCCTTTTTTTCATTTTCTGGTGTTAAAACTGAACGAGCTCATATTAGTGATTCCTGATAAACATGGAATAAATAGAAATGCTTTTTAAAAATTAAAGAATATTGTTCTTTATTTCATTGACCAGAAAATTAGCAAAAAAAGGAAAAAGTCTTGAAGAGCTTTACTCTTCCCCTTAAGTGAAGAAGAGGCTAATTAAAAACTCTCCAATGCCAACAGGAGAAATATATTTCCCACCCTGCTTCTGGTTTTGTATTGCTCTTGTGTTTTCGGCTAACATTTATCAAGCACATACTATGTGCTAGACACTGACAAAAATCTGCATCTAAATAAGCAATGCTTGTCACAACCCCATGGGGTTTTCCTGAAATAAGCCACATTAAAATTGTCAAAAAGAAAACCTCTTGCAAATAGCTGATCAGAATTCATCCTCTAAAAGCCATCCTCTATCTCACACATTTTGACTCTGCCCTAATCATAGCCAGAAGTATGTTGTCTTTCAAAATTATGTGGCCTGCCATAGGAAAAAATTCTCCAGCACCAATATGATGTAATTGGAAGAACATAGATTCCTAGTGTTTGAATACACCCTTGGTAACTTTCTTGCTATATGATCTTGGAGACAATGCCAAACCTCTCAGAATCTTCATTCTCCTATCTGAAAAAGGATTATGCCAAACTCATAGTCTTCTGAGATTACAACTTATGACTCTTCTTTGGCTTCTCATGAGGTCGGATACAGATAACATAGAGATAAACTGGAAAAAGGAGTGCCCAATAAATAATAGGGTATTACTCTCACCATCATCATCATTATCACCATCACCATTGTCATCATCAGCATCATCGTATGATACATTCTTAGATTTATTGGGGGAAAATAGGTAGGAAATGAATAGAAAATGAGACTCCTCCATGTGGTAGTTGTATGTATTATACATACACTGTTGTATGTATATATGAAGTCATTTCATGTTTGGTAACTAGACAATTATATCCCTACTCTTTTTTAATATTATTAATCAGATGTTCAGTACATAAAGGTTAAAATTAAGTATTGAGTAATTTAATTATAACTGAAGAACTTAATTTGTTTCAAATGAACTAAGGGAAAAAAGCCTGGAGGAAAGCCAGGAAAGAAAGGAGGGAAACTGAGAGAAGGGAAAAAAGTTGAAATGTCAATTTTTTTTTTACATTCTCTGCCCTTGTGAGTTTTAGTTTTGTTTTTTGGGTGGGACTATAGCATAGCGTATGCATCCTTGCACTTTTTATTTCTCATGATGAATAACCCATCCATTCTTTTGTAGGTGTCATAGGGCTTAGCATATTGCTTTATCACAGAAGGTTAAATCACAGAATCCTCAAAAGAATGGGTAGAGCTCATTATAAACTGTGCAAATGGGAAATAACATATACCAATTTCTTTTTCTGTTTTCTTCTTGTTACTTCAGAACTTTATTCTTCTTTGGCAAATATTGTAGAGCAAGAAAAATGTTCAGAGGCTGGAAGCAGTAGCTCGGGCCTATAATCTCAGCAATTTGAGAGGCCAAGGCAGGAGGATCACTTGAGTCCAGGAGTTCAAGACCAAAAAAAGTCAGCTGTGTGTAGCAGCTCATGCCTGTAATCCCAGCCACTTGGGAGGCTGAGATAAGAGGATTGCTTGAGCCTGGGAGGTGGATACAGCATTGAGCTGTGATTGCACCACTCACTGCACCCCAGCCTGGGCAACAGAGCAAGCCCCTATCTAAAAAAAAAGAAAAAAGAAAGAAAGTGCTCAGAGTTCTCAGCATATTTATATAAAATTTAAAATATAAAAACTATATTATTCCTTTGACTGCGCTAATATCAATATCCAGCTTGCTAATAGGCATATCACATTACTTAATAAATGACATTCACTCGTCCTGGAACAGGTAGTGCCCAAGTTTCTTCATGTCTTTGCACAAAGGCCTCCTTATCAAAGAAGACTTTCCTAACCTCTGCAGGAAGTAAGTTCTCCAGGTTATCAATCACTACCCTCCTTATCTGGCCTTTTCTTTATTTTCTTTAAAGCACTTCTTGCAATGTAACATCTATCTATTTATTTAGTGTCATTGTCAGTCCATTAAAAAGTAAGTTCCATGAGACCATGGATTTTCTTTGCTTCACTACTGTATGTCATGGTAGAAAACTTCAACAATAATTATTTCAAGTGATAATGTAATGATTATTGAAGAGTGAATATTAAAGACTATTATCTTCTGGAAGAGCAAAGTTCTAATTGATTAGATATCAGAGACTGACAAAAATTAATATCAGCATATTTAAAATACATAGCTGATATCCTCAGTGTGTAACCCACATATACGGCCATTATTAAAAGTGGTTGGATTTTTTCTGTTTTGTTGTTGTTGTTTGTTTGTTTTTGAGACAGAGTCTCACTCTGTCCCCAGGTTGGAGTGCAGTGGCACGATCTCAGCTCACTGCAACCTCCACCTCCTGGGTTCAACCAATTCTCTTGCCTCAGTCTCCCAAGTAGCTGGGACTACAGGTGCGCATCACCACACCCAGCTAATTTTTGTATTTTTAGTACAGACAAGTTTTCACCATGTTAGCCAGGATGATCTTGATCTCGACCTCAGGATCCGCTGCCTCAGCCTCCGAAAGTGCTGGGTTTGGGCCACTGCGCCAGGCCAAAAGTGTTTAATAATATGTTAGAATTGTCACTTAAATAACGCCAGTGAAATAGCCACTTTGGAGGATTTATATAAGCAGCGTCAAATAGCCTCATTTAAGGTGTCTATCTGGACACCTCAAAATGGTGTAAGAATTATTTTAAGACCCAGAATAAGATAGTGTCCTGGATAACCTGGATCCGTAAGTGAGCAGGTTTAAGGGGTACTAGAGAGTAGGGACTCTCTTCCCGTATCTTGGACTCAAGATTGTAATTAGGGTAGGGTTTACCAGTGGCATTAATTCCGTGCTTATTTGCCAACCCTATGGTTGTCTACACTCAATTCAGTCAAACTCTGGCTTTCAACTTGAAAATTAGCACATGATAGTTGTTTACAATTTTATGACATTGACATTGGTGAGAGAGTCCTATGTAGGACTACAGCCTACCCGGAAGAGACTACTGGGGGTCTGCTGGCAGCATCTCTCAGCATTTAATCTATTGTCTCACACTGTTAATTTGGCCCCAAAATTTTATATTTTATCCACAAAATGAAAATTTTGGAATTATCTGGACTGATCTTTCTCTGAAAGCAGACAAGTGGCATTTGTTACTTAAGCATATTTTTTAGAGCTCCATTCTCTTCCACTAGGTTGTTCATTAGAGTATTCCTCCCAGTGGCATAAACAAGCTCTAGGAGATGGAATTTTCTCCATCTTCTAAATTCCAAAAATAAATTTTAGTGCCCCTCACACATTGGCTTCCTGGCAAATGCCTGACTGGCCCACACTTAATCTGACTTTGACTTAACATAGCACTGGTTGCAAAAGATATGAAAATCATGGGCAGTTTTCATGAAACAGATTGTGGTTCTTGAGCTTAGTCATGTTGAAGAGCAAGAATTTTGAAGCCAGTGTGGCTGGTAACAACCATCTGAATGTGGGAAAGTTCCTTAATGTTTCTAAAGCTCAGATTCCTCAGTTGTAAGATGGGAATAATAACAGTACCTAGCTCGGAGGACTGATATGAGAGTAAGCACCAAACAATGCTGTCTTAGGCCTGAGCAGAACAGTGAACATGAAATGACTATCACAGAGCAGTTCAACATGTCTGTTGTTTTCATGTGCTGCCAAAATCCTGCATTTTTGTGGCTGTTTCTGTTTCCAGCTGTCTTTAATCAACCACACAGAAGACAAGAAAAAGCTCATAGGAGTCCTAGAAAACAATGGTTACTTTTTCTTTATTCTGAGTAATAGAAGGGCCCTCCTTTAGGAATGAATCTTGGATCAGGCTGAAGATGGTGATTAACATTGTTTAATATGGTTTAAATTCAGCTACTTAGGAAATGAAATGTCTGTGCTGAGAATAAAAAATCATAGATAGACAGATGGGTAGATAGATAAATGCGTGATGGGTGAATAGGTAGATGGAAAAACAGAAAGAGTTATAATATAGATGGGTGGATGAGTAGATGGGTGGATGGACGCAGAGATAAAAACATTTATGGGTACACAGATGGATAGTTAGATAGACAGATTAGATAGATAAAGAGGTAGCCCAGGCACAGTGGTTCACACCTATAATCCTGGAACTTTGGGACGCCAAGACAGGGGTGGATCTCTTGAGCCCAGTAGTTCAAGACCAACCTGGGCAACATAAGGAGACCATGTCTCTAAAATAATGAAAAGATTAGCCAGGTGTAGTGGCTTGCACTTGTCATCCTAGGTACTCAGGAGGCTGAGGTAGGAGCACCTGTTTGAGCCAGGAGGTTGAGGCTGCAGTGAGCCACAGCACTCCAGCCCAGAATGAGTTTCAGTCTCCAAGAAAAGATAGATAGACAGTTAGATGATTGGTTGATGGATAGACAGACACATAGATAGATAGAAAAAACAAACCTTGGAGCTCCCTGCCCCATTTGAGTTACAGCTGAACACACTTATGTTTTACGTCTATGCTCTTCAGGCATGGAGCACTCAAGTTGCAAGGAAAACCTGGCACATTTTCCTAGAACTTCTGATTTGTTGATACCCTCTTAAAATTGTCAACATGCCCCTGTACAATTGGATGAAATCCAAATTTCTATATAGAACATAAGAAACCTGTTATTATCCTACTTACATTACTAACTTCTGTTCCTGTCAGTACTTCCTACTCTTCAAGCCAAGCTGAATTTACTGGTAATTCTCTGAACGCATTATGGTTTCTACATGATTTCTATATTCTATTCTTCCTATAATTTTGTGTTTGTGTTTAAAAAAGTATAGATATAAGACAAAACAAAAAATTTATATTTATATTTTATAGAACAAAAGCTTAAAGAAACAGTGGCATTTTATGTTAGAGAAACATGGCTGTGGGTTACAGTCCCCCGACCCTCCTGATGGTATCCTTTTTCTCTCCTTTGCCTTTATGGGTACTTTGGTGAAAATTTTTAGAAATGCATGATTAACCAAAGGACTGCAATAATTGGTGTGACCTGACTCATAAAGCCTTCACAAATTTTGTTTTATTATGCTTTTATTTTAACAAGGTATGAATTCATTTTTGCTAATACTAAATACATCGGCTATTAAAGTGATGTTGATCAGATGATACATTCAGCAGAAAGGCAATGAGATGCAATGGAAAACGGAACACAGTTTGCTATGGGCAGGAGATAAAAGGCACAGATGCATGCTCAGCCAAAGAAAGATCAAATACTCAATAAACCCATGAAATTTTCCCTCGTAGGTCTATAAAACAGCATGGTCAAGCTGATAAAAGTTCTACTGAAAGGAAGAGTCACTGTTGAAAGGAGATCAATTGAGTAGTGTATTGACTGTGGATGCAATTTTCTACAGCTTTGTAGAAATATTGATGTACTCTAGGAGGGATTACATTATAAAATGTGCTGCCTCATTCACCGTATTTGAGTATTTTAACCCCATTAAGTATGAGTGTCAGCAAAGATTTAGTACTTGAAAGTGTGCTAAGAGTTCAAAATGGTTAAGAATCTCTGTTAAATTTTGCATTTTAAATCAAGAGAATTACCAACACCTTTTATGATCATACCAGAACCAGAAAATCAGGGGTGGGGAGGAGGCAGTGGCTTTTAATATAGTAGAACTAAGTATAAATTTATAAATTTCCATTTAAGTCACAGTGCTTGCATGAAACGTAAAGTTATAACAAAGATGATTAAAATATGGGTGTATTATAAACATTTACAGAGGTGTAGTATTTTGCAAATGGTAAAGACCTCTGCAAATGGTCAGATGGAGAGAATTACACATATACAAAGGAATTAAGTAGCATTTTTAGATTAAAAGTTTGCAGATCTTTATCACAAACCTTTATAAAAGCAAGTAAACTTTTTTTCTTTATACATAGAAACATGGAAAATTAGCTACGTTTCAGTTGGAATGTGGGGTATACACTTTTAGCCATGAAAGCAGAATTTTTATGCTCATCTGGAAAGAATTTCTTTTCAGGGATAAAGTATTTTTTCCACAGTAAGCTGTAACTGAGTGTTTATATATGTATTCATGTGAGATGCTTTTGAGAGAGAAGGTGCTAAAACAAATTTTAAAATATTAATTGATCATTAGCAGGCTTTGTCCAGGCTTTTCTTTGAGCAAACTGGAACACACAGTTAATCAAGGAATGACAGCTACTGCCTCAATATCATTTGCCATTGTATGTATTATATTGAACACCATCTCTAAACTCTCTGAGTCTCACCATTGTATTGTTCAGAGACAATTCTCCATGGATGTCTGTTTCCACACATCTTCAGAGCACAGGAATTGGGTGCCTGATTCCAGGCGATCTTTTCAAGAACTTTTGTATGGCAAAGAGCTTCAGCAACTAGAAATTTGAAGCAAAGATCAAGTTCATTTGTTTGTATCTTTTATAAGATTTGTATTTTCTAAGATTAGGATTTCTCAGTTCTGACTTAAACCCACCATTTGAACATCATCTGCTTGGGCCATGCCACATTACCCCCATGGGACTTGGGACTTGGGGTGTCAAAGGGAACTTGCACAAATATAAAGCTCACGCTACTTGTTATGTCATAAATAATTAGGTCCTTTGTCTTTGAACCAGGAGTCTTTGTCTTCTGCTAGCATCCATGAATTGATAGCAGGCTAACTTGTTAGTTTACAAGCAGGTCAGAACCTCAGTCCCTTCATAGTTCTTAACACACATCTACAGGGCAAAGGTAAAACAAATAAACATTATAATAGTGATATTTAATCCAGTTGCATGTTAGGGCACTGAAAAGGGATTTGGAAATAAACTGTAATCCCACTGGATTACAATCATTTTGAGTTACTCTGAGCAAATTATTTCACTTCTTTCTGCTACTCAGTTTCTTTTTTCCTTTTTTTTAATAAAGGAACTTGTACTAAAATGCAAATGTGTGCATGTGTGTATTCTTTTTTCTTCTTATTTGCCCATTTTAAAATTATACTTTAATTTCTGAGATATATGTGCAGAAAGTACAGGTTTGTTATATAAGTATACATGTGCCATGGTGGTTTGCTGCACCCATCAACCCGTTATCTACATTAGGTATTTCTCTTAGTCTATAAAGTTTCTGAGAGAGGATGGTGACCCTGTAAGGTATAACTCTAAATTCTTAAAAGTTCTTATTTTTTTCAGTGTTTTTCATAACTGTGTCCCTTACTCCTTCCACTAGGGGTGTGTGTGTGTATGTGTGTGTGTTTGTGTGTGTATGTGTGAGATAACTTAAAAATCAGAGAACATTAGATATGGTAAGCTCCTAAGAGATTATGTACTTTAGAGACTTCCATAATTATGTTCTGATGAATCCTAGGGTTTCTTCAGAGAAAATTTTGGGTCTCAAAAATACTTGATGAAACTTTAATTTATATATATATTTTTAAATTAATTTTTAAACTAATGAAACAACATGTACACTCAGATGTTATAAGCCAAGTGGTAACACATAGAAGACCATCAATGAGTCAAATTATATATTCACTGACTTTAAAAATGCAAATGCCATAAAATTTCATTTCTAAAACAAATCTACACTGATCATATATTTGTTTTGACTGTTTTTCTATGGAAAGTTTAAAACAATAAATCACTTTGAACAGCTTATTTTACAAATTAGAAACATGAAATAATAGCAGGAATATTAGCATGATAAAAGAAGGTAGTTAATTCAAGTAAAGAGAAGACAGTGGAGGCAGGAAGTTAGCTGTATATGTGTGGAGCTATGATCATTTAGTTGAAGATTTTTATTCCTTTTGAGTTGAGGATCACATTTTGTTTCTTTTGAGTTTCTGTAGTTAAATGCTGCAATACTTTGGAGCATAGTTAACCAGAGTGAGTTTTCTTCCTATTAGAAATTGTTATCAAAGGCTTTGTTATAACTAAACAGCAAAGAAATGAATAATACCATTAAAATTATGCAAAGGACTGAATAAACATTTATCAAAAGAAGACATACAAATGGGCAAGTATATGAAAAAATGCTAAACATCACTAATCACCAGACAAATGCAAGTCAAAGCCACAATAAGGTCATCTTACCCCAGTTAGGATGGCTATTATCAAAAAGACAAAAAATAATAAATACTGGTAAGGATGTGGAACTATCATACATTGTTTGTGGGAATGTAAATAGAACAGCCATATGGTAAATGGTATGGAGTTTTCCCCAAAAATACCTGAAAATAGAACTATCATGAGATCCAGCAATTTCATGACTGGGTATCTATTCAAATGAAAGAAAATCAGTATATGAAAGGGACTCCTGCACCCTCTATGTTTATTGCAATACTATTCACAACAGCCAAGATATGGAATCAACCTAAGTGTTCATCAGTGGATGAATAAAGAGTATGTGGTAAATTGATATATATATATATATATACTATGAAATAACAGTCGGCCTTTAAAAAATGATGACATCCTCTTATTTGCAGCAACATGGATGGAGTTGGAGGTCATTGTCAAGTGAAATAAACCAAAAGCATAAAGACAAATATCACATGTTCTCACTCACATGTGGAAGCTAAAAACATAGTTTGTCTCATGGAGGAACAGAATAGCATGATAGTTACCAGAGGCTTGGAATGTGGCAGTTGGGGTGGGATGAAGAGAGGGCGATTAAGAAGTTAGTTAGATAGAAGGAGTAAGTTCTAGTGTTTGATAGCACACTAAGGTAACCATAGTTAACAACAGTATACTGGGTGTTGTATATTTCAAAATTGCCAGAAGAGGGTTAGTTGCAGTGGCTCACATCTGTGATTTCTGCACTTTGGGAGGCTGAGGTAGGAGAATCACTTAAGCCCAGTAGGTCAAGGCTGCAGTGAGCCTAGGTGATGCCACTGCACTCTAGCCTGGGTGACAGAGTGAGACCCTGTCTCAGAAAACAAACAAACAAACTACAAGAGAAGATTTGAAATGCAAAGAAATGATAAATGCTTAAAGTAATGGATATCCTAAATACCCTGTTTTGATCATTACTCCTTGTATGCATGTATCAAAATATCACCTATACCCCATAAATGTAGGGCTAAGGGCCCCACAGGGTGGTGGGTTGTCCCTTATGCTGTGCTGAGGCACAGGATCTGAGAAATAAAGAGACAGGACACAGAAGTACAAGGAAATGCAGCTGGGCTCAGGGGGACATGCCACCTGTAAGCAGAGACAGGCAAGGCCCCAAATGTCCAGATGCATCTGTATTTATTGAGTATAGGTTGAGGGGCAGGGTAGTGAGTGAAGTCATCTTTAAGGATAGTGATAGGGTCGTCAGCAATAAAACAAGGGGTCCACCCCCATTAGGTCACCTAGACTAGGAGGTGGACAGTGCACAGTAAGGGGTCCACCCCCATTAGGTCATCGAGGCAAAGAAGTGGGCCATGTGCAGTCAGGGGTCCACCTCCATTAGGCCACCAAGGCATGGAGGTGGGCCGTGCACAGTGAAGAGGGTGCAGTGTGCAATATCTCTATCTATGGGCATGCTACTCCTAAGATCTATAGGATCAGGGTCTACCGCCACCTGCTGGCAGCTTCCAATGAGTCCTATAGGAGGATGCTTTTTGAGCTAGCACAGTAACAAGAGCTGATAAAGTTCACAGTCACCAAGGAGCAATTATCCGGAGGGGTTTTGAGCCCTTGGATGCTAGAGGGATTGCCAATCTAAGGGCAGCCTTCCACAAGAACTGAAGCAAGGTCCTACAACTCCTTTATCAGGAGGAGTGGCTCTTGCCCCAAGCCTGCCATACAGTGGGTATCTTTATGATACTGAATGCTGCTGTCTGGGCCATGGATTCTTGTCCTGGTATAACTGTTTTTTCCTTAAATCATGCTCTGCACTGTGTCTGCTCCAGACATTCCTCCAACTATAAGCTGCTTATTCCTTAATTCATTCTCTGTACTGTGTCTACTCTAGGCATTCCTCTGATTATGAACTAAGATATATATATATATATATATATATATATATACACACACACACACACACACACACATATATACATATATATACACATATAGTTTTATATATATACACACACACATATATACATATATATACACATATAGTTTTATATATATACACACACACACACACATATATATACACATATAGTTTTATATATATATATACACACACACACACATATATATGGAAATAACTGAGTGGTAAGATATTCCTTAGGCACTCATTCTATGAACTAATATATGACTATATATAGAGGATTATATAAAGAGAAATAACCGAGCAGTAACACTATAAACTGAGATATTCTTCAAGCCCTAATGCTATAAACTAATATATGATTATATAGAAAGGACTGTATAAAAGGAAATAACTGAGTAGTAACACTATAAACTGAGATATTCTTCAGACACTAATTGTGCCAGGATTCTGCTTAGATCTTCTTCCTCAGTACCTATATGATGGGTTACCCACACATAAATATTTACAAATATTATGTATCAAAAAAAAGTTAAAAGGATTTTATATACATCCCTTCTTTGGAATTGCTACCTCCAATGATGAGATGATAGACCTAAACTTGGGAGAAACCAACTAGAATGAAAAAGAGATATGTATAAAAGACAATATGAAAGAAAAACCACAGAACTTAATGGCCGGTACAAGTACAAAAAAAAATTAAACATTGCTCTTGCATCCTGGTGACTGTGAAAATGATTCTATTGGTGACAGAAATATGAAAGTAGAACAGAGTAACCAGTTTTGGAAGAAAAAATTATGAACACAATTTCAGAATGATAGGAGTTTGAAGAGATAGCAGAATGTCTGCTATAAATCCCCAACGAACAGATCAGAATTGAAGAGAAAGGCCTAGATAGAATTATAGATTTGGCAGTCATCTGTGTCCATTGACTGCGGGCTTCATATATGAGAAATTATCTATTATTCTTGAATCTGGACGTGTTGATCATGTGGCGATTTTCTGCCACTTTTTCCAATAAAAAGTAAACATTCTGATTTCCTTATGGCTCAGTAAATTGCCTCAAATCTCATACACTGTTTTTCTTGTTACTGGGTGTCAAACCCAAATCTACCTTCACTTTAAGTGTAAATGTTTTAAAACTATGTTGTGTATATGCAAACTGAATTGTTACATATTCCTTTACCTGAGAAACATGGAAGCATGGAAAAAACAATAATAAATCATTTCTCCTCAATCAATGTAAGGAATCCAGGTTTACAAAGGCATATTTGAATTACTATAAAAGAAAAGGAGACCTGACAATTTCTGTTTGATTGTGGGATATATAGCATCATCAAAATGACAAGGTACATGCTGAGGAACATTTTTCTGAATGTTGGAAGAATTGACTGGGTATTCAGCAGAAACTGAATGAAAATGTCAGAGTAACTATGGCGATTTTGCAGTTTTTCACACTCTGATGACTGGTACATAGCAAGATTTGATCATGGCTTCATAAAATAAGAAATCAAACTTTCAAAGACATTGCCGGTACTAGAATATACTGGAATGCTCCTTTAGTATGCATTCAAGTTTTTTAATAGTATATTACTTGGTTAATATTTATGTCTCTTTCATCCCTTAAGTCTATATACTTTTAAATTTATTTTTTTGCACACATAAAATTATTCTAAGCTTACCTCAGACACTAGTAAATAAGTAACAAGGGCTCGACTAGTATCAATTTTATGCCTAGCACAGGGCTGGGCATTATAAGTTTAAGACATTCTAAGAGAATAGAACAGTGGTTACCAGGGGCCAAGAGATGGAGAAAATAAGGAGATGTTGGTGTAAAGGTGCAAAGTTTCCATTATAAGATGATATTCATCTTATACATTAGATTCCAGGGATCTAATGTAGAGCATGGTAATTATAGATAATAACATTATATTGTACACTTGAAATTTGCAAAGAAAGTAGATCTTATTCTCACCACACACACACAAATGGTAACAATGCCTTAACTAATTTGATTGTGGTAATTATTTCACTATATATATATATATATATATTTGGGATATATATATATCCCAAAATATCACATTGTACACATTAAATTTATACAGTTTTATTTGTCAGTTATACCTCAATGAGGCTGGGCTGGAAATGTGAGCCAGGACTTCTGGCATCATGCTATCAAGGCATTTATAAAATGATATGTAATTACTGTGTTCCTTTTGTAAAAACTCAGTTTCAATAGTTCATAAATTATTTATTCATTATTGGTCTCTCTAACAAGATAAATAAATATGAAACAGCCTTGCACTTAAGAGGGAAAAGCCTATGAAAAAATTACAAGCTACTTGGGAAGCCTTATTTGGATACTAATCAAGTAAGTTGCTCCAGATTTATTCTGTAACAAGCAAGAGTGAGAGAGTTGGATGATTTACAGGAGCATCTTGCTCCTGTGATAGTAAAAGGCACTCATTGGAACATCACCTTGTTCAACTCCATGCCTTTACTTTTAGAGCCACAGGAAACAGGGGTCAATGATGGTGAATGCATGCTTTTTCTCTTGACAGAAGTAGGAGGACTGAAAGATAATGGTGCCTTAAATGTGGTTGAATTTCTGAACAAATAAGATCCTTGCAAGAGTAATTAAAATAAGCTGCTAATTAAAAGCTTTGGCTATTTGAACTTGGGGAAGCGAATCAAAGTGGCAAACTTTCATTCCAAGTCATCTCGTTGCTCTGATGCCCAGAAGGGCAGCTTGAGACAGCATTACCTAAAAATTTCTTGAATGCCTGAAAAGAGTTGAGTTCAGCTTAGAAGTTTAGGTTGGAAAAAGAAAATGAAACACCGCATATTCTCACTCATAGACGGGTGATGAAAAATGAGAACACATGGACACAGGGAGGGGACTAATAAACACTGGGGTCTATTGGGGGGAAAAGGGGAGGGCCAGTGGGAGGGGGAGGTGGGGAGGGATAGCCTGGGGAGAAATGCCAAATGTGGGTGAAGGGGAGAAAGGAAGCAAAACACACTGCCACGTGTGTACCTACCCAACTGTCTTGCATGTTCTGCCCATGTACCCCAAAACCTAAAATGCAATAAAAAAATTAAAAAAAAAAAAGAAGTTTAGGTTGGAAAAGATGTCTGTGTTTAGACTAAATCATGGATTTTTAGATTTAACATTTAGAAAGAAAATTACTTAATTTTGATTATTCTAAAAATAAATCTACCATTCCAGTTAGTAGACTAGACATTCTTTCAGCTGCCATATATTAAACTCTTATTAACAGCCAGACATCTGCTAACTGCATAAGCTTAGTTAAATCTCACAGTAGTATTGAGATTGATGTTTTAGTTAATCCACTTTTATAAAGAAGAAAAAAAAGAATGAATAAGTAACGCCAAGATTCATTAACTCACAAGGGTGAGCCTGGAGTTGTAACCCAATGAACTGACTCCAAAGCCATTGTCTTTACTACCATATTTTGCCAAACTTGACCAGCAGTAAACCTCAGGAACCATATATGAATGTACTGGGTAAAATAGTTTCCAATTACTAAAAGACTTCTAATCTCCATTTTTTGTACTACATATTACTATTATACTTTTTTTGTAACTTCCAACATACATAATGCTCTAATAATGAGATTCTAATTATTAATAAAAATTGCTAGTGCTACTCTATAATTTTCGCTTTTAACATGTTAACTGAAGTATTTTTTACTTAAATGTTTCTTCTTGGTCAATGATTTATGGGCCTTGCTAAACTCAAAGGGAAAAAATGTGTTTGATGAAGTTTTTCATGTAAATGGTAAATCTTTTTCATTTAGAAAAAAAATCATTTCTCTTGTGTTTTTCATTAATTAGAATAGCAATGCTCAATTTTAAATATGGCCTCACCTGCATATTAAAATTGATTTCCTTATCAGGTTTAGTTCTGCAAGTTTCACTTATTTGGGAGACAAGAAAAATTATAAATTGTTTTTATTATTCCATGTTTGCAAAGTATGGGTAGTCATTTCTAAAGGTCAGATATTTGTTCCAAAATACTATTCCTTTGCTTCCACAAACACCAATAATAATTAACTGTTAGGTCTAACATTTATTATTCAATAAACTGATATGTTCCAAATACTATGCTGGGAACTTTTTTTTTTTTCCAAGACGGAGTTTTGCTCTTATTGCCCAGCTTGGAGTGCAATGGAGCAATCTCGGCTCACTGCAACCTCCGCCTCCCGTGTTCAGGGGATTCTCCTGCCTCAGCCTCCCAAGTAGCTGGGATTACAACTCTGCACCACCACACCTGGCTAATTTTTTGCATTTTTAGTAGAGACAAGGTTCCACCATGTTGGTCAGGCTGGTATCAAAATTCCTGACCTCAGGTGGTCTACCCTCTGCGGCTTCCCAAAGTGCGGGGATTGCAGGAATGAGCCACCAAGCCCGGCCGGAACTTCTTTATACTTGGAACTTTATATCCATTATCTCATTAATACAACCATCTTATAAAGCAGCTATCCTGCACAATTAACAAAAGCAATAGGGCTTAGGGAAGTTAATTAATTCTCCTATGTCTTAAATTACTAGAGACAGGCCAGGTGCGGTGGCTCACGCCTGTAATCCCAGCACTTTGGGAAGCCGAGGCGGGTGGATCACGAGGTCAAGAGCTCGAGAACATCCTGGCCAACACGGTGAAACCCCGTCTCTACTAAAAATACAAAAATTAGCTGGGTGTAGTGGCGCACGCCTGTAGTCCCAGCTACTCAGGAGGCGGAGGTTGCAGTGAGCCAATATCATGCCACTGCATTCCAGACTGGTGACAGAGTGAGAGGGTGTCTCAAAAAAAAAAAAAAAAACAACAACAACAATTAGAAGAGACAAATGCTGCTCTGAAACCAGGACTACCCGCTTCCTAGTACTAATTTTTTCCCCATCATCTTGCTGCATCCAAGATACCTTTGAAAATATTAAAAAATTAAACTGTAAGTATAAAATAAGACCTTGAGTTCATTTAATATTTGGTTTGTTCTTCATAAACATTTTAATGCACACTTTTAATTTTGGATGAATAAGAATTTGATTTGGCTGTAATTCTAAAATGTGTTTCTTTATGTAATTGGTATCATATTAACTCTTTGTTAGCCTTACTGACCTTTCCTAGCACTGGTATTTATGTATATGAGCCTGCGTTTGTATTGACTGTGAGTATTTCTTTCTCTCCTATTCCCCTTGCTTTTGTATTGACTATGGATATTCCTTTCTTTCCTATTTCTCTGCACAAATCTCTTTGCTGTCATGTTGTTAGCTGATATTTATTCCATTCCTGCAAGCAGTCATGCATAAAAATATGATAATAGATATTCATGTCCTTTCTTAAGCCCAACACATACTGACTTAACCATCACGTCATTCGACAATATTTATTTCACCATGACAAGAAGGGCAACATAAATAATTAATATTGATTTCCCTGATCTTGGATCTAACCCATACAGCTTTCTCAAGTACTGATTGATAGAAAAATACTTTACCTCTAAAGCTCTCTCACATTTAAATATTTAATTCCCATCTCATAGTTCATGAAATATTACTAGAGTACACCAAAAAAACTACTAAAAAAGCAGTAATTCAACTAAAAACTTGAGGAATCAACTGAAACCAATGAAAAAGAAACCTTTAGAAACTTGCATTCAGAGCATCAAATTTATGTTTTTAATCTCCATGAAAGAGGCAAGAGCATTATTGCTATTTAGTAAAACCTTGAATGATATTTTGCTGCATTTCCCAAATGCAGTAAGAGCTATTACTAGTAGTTTATTGGTGTATAAAAAGCAGTATCTTAATTCATAAATAGATTACTCTCTCTCACTTCTATTCACCTCCTCCCTTTGACCTTTCAGCTCTGCAACTTTGGGTAAATTACCTCTTTGAGCCTTCCTCGCTTCATCTATAATTCACAGGATTAAATATGAGTACACGCATGTAAATATTCTTTGTGTGTGTGTATGTGTGCATATATATAACAAACAATGCCTGGCTTACATGTAGTAGGTTCTTAAAAACTGTGAGTCCCATTCTTCTTTACCCTATATGTATATTTATATCATCACCTGTGTACACACCTAGTTAAATACTTTATATTTTGCAAGGCTTTCACATATGGTGGGGTTAGGGTAAGGCAAGTGTGCCAGTTGTCTTATGCACAAAATTTAAGATGGTAAGAAAAAAAACTCAGTAATTAAGTTCAAATAATATTTTTAAGCAATATTTTTAAAAATCAGAATTTATCCAAAAATTTCTGATGAACAAAACCTCAAAATATAAAATGACGGCAAGATCGGCATGACTGGCATTTCCTTCGCCTCAGACTCCAGCGTGGCTTGGCCCAGTTCTGCTTTCACCAGCATTATCTACCCATGTCCCATAACCCTGGCCCACACGTAGAAACAACACCCAAGACATCTGCATTCTTAGTCCTAGGCCTCCTGCGTAAGCTCACAGCCTCATTCCTTATTTTGGGTTTGAGGTTGAAAGGTTTAAATCTTGAATTTGGAGATAGGAATGAAGGCGGAACTCAAGCTGAGAATTTGAGAGAAAGTAAGAATGGGAGAGTCCAGAACATCACAAAGATCTAGCAATGAGGGAGCTTCATTCTGAACTTACCATGGTTGAAAGGCTATAGACGAGCACTGTCTGTTCCCTCACTTTGCAACAGCTTCTTCATCCAAGAATGATTTTTGATGATGACGTTGAATAAATATCCATGTTTCTCTAAAAGTTTTAGGAGGCACAAAATGAACTTCTGGTTTATCTTAGGCTTATAAATGTAATGGAGTATTATATAGTTACTTTTCCTCCTACTGGCCTTGAAAAAAATACCCTATTAGTTACCTAAGTCCTCATCATGTATAGGTCTAGAGTCAATGTTAATAGTACTTTTTGAGAAATAAAAATGATTTGATTACTTCCTGTTTCTATAATACTTTCCTATTATGTCATGTTGTTTCATTCCCAAATATTTAAATGCACTTCTACTAAAACCAAATCATAGACTAAGTCAGAGTGCTTGGTTTTGATTGGTTCTCTCCTGAGACAGGACACCTTTTTCTCTTTGATTTACCCCAGGAGAAAGTATTGTCACCACTGAACAACCCAGTGAACAGAATAACCAAGTTACTGAGCAGAATGAGTGAGTGATGGTGTTTCTGTCCCTCCATTACCAAATTGTGCACAAAATATATCTGCAGCTGGTGCTGCCATGTATGCAGCATTTCAGGTGGGCTATGGAGTGCCGGGAAGAGTATACAAACCTACAGAATGTCCCTGATTTATTAACAAGTATGCTGAAGTTAATGGAAACAGGGGCTCTTTATGGCAGGAAGAAGCATTTACAGACTTCTAGTACAGAAGCATTTACGAACTTCAGACTCTACACGTTCTTCTACAACATCTGCACACAGGAAGCCCACATCCTCTTCTGGAAGAGAAAGTAGTATCAGGTTTCCCTCTACAGTATATCTGCCTTTAGAATTCTTATGTCTATAAAAAACCTCTTTTCTAACAGAATACTCCTTGATACAGATTTAGTATGCCTTTACCTAGGTGCTTTCCATATATAGTGTGATCTTAAGATAATAGCAACTTCTCTGAAATGTATTGTCTTTACTGTGTGCACAGTTAAGTGTTTGTTGAGATTTTAGAGCCAATGGATGTGTTTTAGAGTCAGGCCTACCTGACTATTAAAGACCGTGTGCTTCGTTACCATACAGGGTTCTACAGATTGCATACATCAGAATCATTTAGAGTGCTTATCAGCACTTCATTGCATCTAGTACTGAATCTTTGTCTTGGGGTATGGGGCCCAGGAACTGTTAGTTTTATAAGCTCCCAATTGACTCATACGTGCTGAAGTTTGGAAATCATTGCTTTAATGTTATACTGCATCCTGGTTGCACTGATTCCTTCACAATTTGAAGTTCTGGTTGTCTTAAGAAGAGGAGCTTATAAGATAACAGATTGCCAGCACTCCTGTGACCACTACTCTTTGCTTCCCTCAAAAAAGCCACATTGTGGATGGGCATGAGTCCTTTAGTCACTATCCCACCCTGAGCTGAGCTTACCGACATCTGAATGAACTGGCAGTCAAAGCTGTACAGTGTCAAGGAAATTAGCTTCCTAAGAGTTGCTCATGAAAAATGGAGGCCAGGTTTGCCCCTTGCTTTCTATCTTGAGTTTTGTTAAAACAAAAACTATTTTTATCTGTGGAAACAAGCATGTGTGCCATCTGTTTCCTTGAGATATCAAAGTTCTGTATTGTTTTTAATTCAGTCACAAATATTTATTTTGCCCTTCCATATGATGTTTATTCATCCTCGTCTCCTTTATCCCACCAGATTTATCTGATTAAATTCAGTCTATACATTGGTACATCAATATTGTCTTTGTGTTAAATTTTTTCCTAATTAAACCTAAGGAATTTTATATTTTAATGTATTGTGACACTGTGGATTTCTTATTTCTTCAAAATTATACTCTTTTGGAAATGTACAAATATACTTGTACCTCTGCTATTACTTAAATTTATTAGTTAGGCACATAATATATATATAATATAGACATGCTGGAATGTGTGGTTTAGCTAAAATAAGCTACTTATTTTGTTTTCTTCCATTTATATTATTGTGGTTATACAGGTTAACATACTTGAAAAACATAAGAAATATATTATAATTAAATTATTTTGCATTCCATAGTCTAAATAAGTAAAACTAATGTTGTTCTAGCATTGACAATGAGAAAAAGAGGGGTCATTGGATAATTGGGAAAAAGATTAAAAATATCTTGATTAATAATGATTATTTAGACATGAAAGACAAGATAATATCTACTAAAATATAGATAAACTGATATTCAGACATATTCCACTGTCATAATTAATTTGAGCCTTGGGTATAATATTTATGGCTTCTAATGCTCTCGTAATATTTTGTGTCTTATTGAGCCCATATTTTCTAAGAAACATCGTAGGGCCATATGAACACATTGCCTTCAGATGCATAATTCATTAGGTTAAACAGTGTATGTCATTGGCTTGGGTTTCTTTCTTCAGGGTGCTGCCAAAGTACATCAGAACCCAGTTTAACTGGCAACAATTTGAGATGCAGAATTAGCACATTGTTTCTCGGGGAATGCCCTTGAATGTGCTTGAGTAGCTGGTTGTGCAAGGCATGAGCAAAATTGCTAAGAGCCAGAGAATAGATGGATTCCAGGCATCATGCAGAAATCGTGTGCCTTGCCTAGTTTGGTATCTCAGGAAAGCTCCTCAGGAAATGTCAGATCATTGTTGAATGATTAACGCACAGGCAGTGCAGACCAGAGTTATACCTGGGGACTCACAGCTCACTCATATTACAGCACACCTGTGCAGAATTCCAAAGCAAGGAATCCCTGTGGTGCCAGGTAAGCATCTCACCTTCAGGGCCAATGCTCTAAAGTTACACCTAAGAAATTATTGAGAAGTTAAGCTGCAACTTTGCTACAACTTGAAAACTTAACAAATTTTGCCTTTGTGGGGCTGGAGCTTAATATATTTGTGTCCTGGAAGAGACAATATACAGAAATAAATACAGTGCTGGCTTGTATAAGTATACTAAAAATGTGGCCAGAAAAAGATATAAAGAAAAACAAATCAACCTCCATTGGACCAATCATTAGAGCTTAGCAATGTGACTTTTTTTTTTTTTTTTTTTGAGATGGAGTTTCGCTCTTGTTACCCAGGCTGGAGTGCAATGGCGCCATCTCGGCTCACCGCAACCTCCGCCTCCTGGGTTCAGGCAATTCTCCTGCCTCAGCCACCTGAGTAGCTGGGATTACAGGCACCCGCCACCATGCCCAGCTAATTTTTTGCATTTTTAGTATAGACGGGGTTTCACCATGTTGACCAGGATGGTCTCAATCTCTTAACCTCGTGATCCACCTGCCTCGGCCTCCCAAAGTGCTGGGATTACAGGCTTGAGCCATCGCGCCCAGCCGCAATGTGACTTTTTATTAATCTCACATGCCAAGAGACCGTCCTTACTAAAATAGATGGGATAGAATATTTCCATTTGGCAAAATGCTTGCAGGTAAAGCAAAATTTAATCAATCAAATGCAAATATTAGTAAAATGAGGAGAAATAAACTCTAGGCAATTCACAATTTCATAAGAACTTTCATTTGTCTTTTGAGCAAAGAATAAAATGGCTATCATTGCTTTTAATCACTGGAGAACCAGAATTCTTTTTAGACTTCTATCACTTATTGTTGAATATGCTTGTGTCTGAGTCCTCCAGTGTTCTGAATCAGAGAATGGTTTATTTATGGGATTTGTGTCTGCTGCAGAATGCTTGGAGGAATATCACTTTTGTTTACAGAAAATTGAAATAGGTATGGTAGGGAGATACTCCTGTGTCTCAAGTATGTTTTAAAGTAGGAGGTCAAGCCCAAGTCCTTGGACAAGTGAGAAGCAGACATAATAACAAAACTTCAAACCCTAGGTTGTCTTCATGTAACCTTGTGGGTCTATGATTCTGATAAAATGTTACACTTTAAAAAAATGGGTGATTAGGTATAGAGAGCAATATGCAGTTTTCTATGATGATACTCCAAAAAAGGATTCTTAAGAACAGATCTTGTTAAGATCTTTTCATGTTGCTAGGAGCAGTTGTTACCATAGGAACAATGGTACTAGTGAGCATCACTTATATACCCATAAGATGCAACCTAGAAAGTAATTTAATTAAAATACCTTTAAAATTACATACCGTTGTCTTTTGCAGAATTTTCATGTGTATGGTACAACTTATTAGGCCCTCTTTTAGGCAAGCACATGTATATTTGCTCACTGGTAACTTTTATTGGTTTATATCCTCACTCATTTTGTTACATTGAAGTTTAGTCTTTCTTTGGCATAGAAGAAAAAAGTATTAACATTCTGAGCTTGATTGTCATTTTTGTAGGGAACTTTGAGTCACAGCAGTGATGGGTGCTCAGCCCTGATGGGGCTGCCATAATCAAATAAGAAAATACAAGAAAACATTGACACTGCTGCAGATTTACATTGTGCTTCACCCACAACCCAGTTATCTTATCCTGAGTATTATTTTGAAAACATAAAATCAGAACAAGTAGTCATCCTTAAATTCTTTAAAACATTTCTTTTTTTAAGTTTTTCATTAAAAATCACATTATCTGATCAAGCTGAAAAGAATTCAGCTCAAGCAATGTTGGGATACGCTCCTCTATTTCCCCCCTTAAAAGAATAGTTAATTAGACTATATTACACAGATATAGATTACGGGCTTGTGGTTTGCTGTTCAAAGAATATGCTAGCTCAGGTTACAGATCTCTCTAAAGTCAAAAGATAGTAAGTCTGAATTCAGGTTGTAAATTGTTAAAATATTGCCAGAAAATGAATTGGGAGATGCTGTCCTTGGCTGTGGATGTGGATTTGTGCCATGATTGTGGATTTCCTGAAATACTCTAAGTAGAGAGTCTTAGGTACTGGGGAAGATAAAGCACACCACACTTCACTGCAATAGGCTTCTGCTAATGGCACATCCATCCTCACCTCCTTAACCAATCATTTCCTCCAAAATTAGCTCATTCAGTGTACAATACATCAAATTACTTTTCAGTTTCTATCAATAAAGTGTGCTATCTATTATTACAACTGTGTAATACACTGACAGGGCACCAAACTTATTACTCCTGAATCCCAAAAGTGGACAGGAAAAGCAGAATCAGTAACACCTGTTAACAAGGATTGAGCATTCAGCAATGTATATAAAATACTGGGTTCTTTAAAACATGATAGAAAACAGAGATGTCAGTCCCTGGGCTCAAATCCCTTCCCCGGCATTTTTCAGTGGGAAGCTTCCTTTTTTTTCCCACTGCCCAGGAGATCATGTCTTATCAGTTTCCTCAGTCCACATTGGGATAAAGGAAAGAAGCTTCTGATTTGCTGTGTGAGGACCCTTTCCAAGAGCACTCAGACCTCAGGCATTCATGGCCCAGGATGCACAAATTCCATTTACAAACAACTAGGCTAGACAGCACCAGGAAGCAGGTGACTCTTGCAACAAGACCCTTCATCTGGGTCAGCCGTTGCAACTATTGGCTCAGCACTAGGAAGACTACGATACCTCTCAAACCTCTTCATACGCTGGCTCATTTCGTTTAAGAGACTTATTTCCCAAGAAATTGGTGTGGGATAAGCTTCTAATCAGCTTTCACTTTAAACCACCAATAATTCTGTTTTACCTTTCCAGGGGTGAAATACTCTCGCATCCATCTACAAAATCAAAATCAAAGCACTGTTTCATCTTATTTTGCTGTAGCCTGAAGGCACTTTCTAAATTCAACGCATTCGGAGCTTGGTACCCTCAGTAATGAGTTTCAAAGTCTGACCTTGCCCTGGACAATTTTTTTTTCCCACAAACATAGAAAGAGCAAGAACCTTGGCATTAGCAACGCTCTAAACTTCAGTTTATCTGTACGGAAAATAAAGAACATCACTTTACTCCATAATATTATAATATGAATGAGTATCAAGCTAGATAATGCATATAAAGGTATACAGCACAGCATCAAAAATATAACTCTTGTTCATTTCTACTCTTCCCCCAAATGCTTTATATGATAACAAATCCACTTAATATTCTGAAATGCATACTATATATGCCTATTAATATATTATTGAATTTTATAAATCCCTATAACTTTGACTCATCTTGATTAAAAATATACCTTTCTAATTTTATTTAGAATGTTAACATTTTTTCAAAAAATATGAATTAATGAAATTTGTCATTTTCTTATATGTGAATTTTAAAGATCATGATCTTCATAACTCATCAGAAACATTTATATTAATGTTTATTTTTTATCTGATTTTTTCCATGATTTTAATACTTTTTATCTAATTCTTTTTATGCAATAATTAGTAATAGCAAACATGTATGTGGTATGTGTGTTTACAATGTCCAAAACATCATAACCATTTTTAATGATTTTTACATATTAAAAATTACTCCTCATGACAACAGTCCAATGAAATTGATGTCATTATCAACAGCCTTATTTTACAAATGTGTAAATTGTGGCTCAAACATTTTATGTGACTTCCCCAACATAACACAGCTAATTTTCAAACCCAGATAGTTGGACCCCAGAACCCAAGCTTCAGACATAGTGTTTTAAGTCCTGTGGAGAAGAGGGAAAAGGAAATTGCCTAAAATCAAAAAGCTAGCGAGCACAATAACAAAACAAAAACCACTTCAGACTTCAAGGAGCTTTAATCATGAGAATGTACAGCCTGGGTCCTAACCATCCTTTCATCCCTAAACATATTCCCACAGACAGGCGGCACATTCGTACACCCTTAGCCATCTCACTACTCCATCCTCATGCTTCATAGTAAATGAAAGTTACAAGAGAATGTAAGGTAATGTTGCTGTAGAAAACAGTCCATTGGAAGGACTGGGACTAACAGATTGTCAGCTATATGTCAGGATCTTTCCCTGTACTGTCTCATGTAATCTTCATCACTTTAGAGAAAACCGTGGCCTAAGAAAGCTCATTACCTTTCTGAAGACCACATAGATGATTATGAAAGTTCTGGAATTCATACCTCATTCTGACTTCAAAGCCCATAACACCACCACACCACAGTAGAGAGGCCCTAACCCAAACTTCCGGTTTGCTAAGACAGTGCTTTCAGTAGTATCAAATGCTTATCTTCTCCAGACATTCACCTCAGAAGCCATGAGACTTTAATAATAATAATAAGAGTGTCTGTACTTCAACAATTCTAGAAAATAATAAACTTTAAAACATGACCTTACAAAGTGGCATGGTAGAAGAATAAGCAGAGGCTGTTGAAGTTCATCAAAGGATGTTGTCTGAAAGTTTTTAGATCTGACCTGACTTTTTAAAAAATTATGTAAAGTGTCTACAAGGTAAAGGAGATAAAAGGCTAAACACCATATATCTACTTCTAAAAATCAATAAATCTTCCAAATGTGCTCATTGTTCATAAACTGAATCTTTGCAACCATTACCAAAAATTAAGCTGCCTACTCTTCATATTTGCTCCCTTCCTCTACCTCTTAGCTAAAATAATATTTATTCTTAGCTATCATTGTCTTTATTTTCTAAGTACATGAAAAGGAAAGACAGGCCTTTAGAAAGTATATTCTTAGTGTTCCCCTAATTACAGGCTTTCTTGAAAATTAAAAGACAAAGGAGCTAAGGTATGTTTAAGGTGTACAGCCTGGGTTTTTTTCTAGACTTACACTGATTTTTAAAATATTTTTGTGAATTTTGAAACTTGGGGAAAGAGAGTGTTACAATGCTCATCACAGTAATTATAACTTAGACAATCTTAAGTAGGCTTTATGTGATTAAACCATATTAACAGACCTTAAACTCAAAAATTTGATAACTAATTACAACGTTTCTTACATTATTCAGTACCAAACACAAGTAGCTAATAATTCACTTGAACAGTCCCATCACAATGATTAAAAATATGTCAACTGATACAAAGGAAGTTACACCTAATGAATTCAGGATAGTCTGAGATTATCTACAGGAAGAAATATCAATCCTGAATGTCTTAATGTTTTAATATTTGTAAGTCAGGATGAGGGTCAAACTTAAAACTTTTCAAGGATGTATAAGGGAATTTGTATTTGGTGAAATAGCAATGAATTTCAGCACTAACATATAATTGGTTTGAAATAGGAACTTTTGATGCCACATCTGGAGAATAGAATAATATAATCCACAACAGGTAGTAATTACTGAAGGTAATTGTAATACAGCTTGAGTTGTAAACATTAATGAAAAAAAGATTTCTAAGCAAATGAAATCTCAAGCATACAAAAGACAAAAAGTTTGTGATAAATGGTTCATTTAGGCATGCAGTGCTGTGTGGGCAAAATTGGATTGCAATCATAGCCATTTCAAAAAATGAAAACATTAGGAGAAAAGAAAATTGGACAGAAATGACAGGGAAATTACAGCCTTTGATCCATTCTGAAGAACCCTTTTTTTTTCTGAAGCATCATCATGAGTGGGTAGCAAACTCCTTCCAATCTTCTGTTGAAACTTTTTTGAAACCTTGGAGACCACGAGGTGAAAATGATCAATTTAGGACAGACCATGGAAATATTTTTCAGTGATAATATTTGTTTCCATAAAATTGTACAAAACTAATTCCAAGTTAAATTGCTATCTGATCTTGAAATTGACACTTTTAATTTCAGGAGGTCTTTCCCAAAACATTTTTGACCTGTCCAATTCAAGATCAGTTATTAGACACATGCTTCATGGCAACTTACATGGAGATGGCACAATTTCACAAAAATAAAGAGTATTGTAATGCTTTGACTGATATATCATTGAGAATGTTATGGGTCCAAGAATCATACTCTGAATAATCACACCTTGAAACGTAAGTGGGTGCTATGCTATGGAAACAGATCTTTGGCTATTGTAAATAATGCACTATAGTCTCCAAAGTCCTATGGTGCTATATCCGTATGTGCAGAAACTTAAATTAATCCCTACAGCTTTGAAACAATGATGATCATAGACTTGTTCAATCATTGTTAAAATGTCTGTAATTTGATTGCAAACCATTAATATTTGAAATTACTCATTGGGTTTCTTTATTAAATACTGGTAGTCATTTCATGAGGTTTTTTGACCTATATTGTTAAATCTTGGTTTTTAAATTAGCTTCCAATATCATTTAAATTATTTCTTGCATATAAGATTATTTTAAGTTATTATCTTTGGAAGAATGTTACATCCTAAAGTTCAAAAGAAGAATTACTGGCAAATAAGTATAAGAACATTACTTTACATTTGAGTAAATAGTAGCTTTATTCTTCTGAAAGGGCTGTTTAAATCAGATTTACAATGCCTGAAGCAAAATCTAGATTTATTTTCTTAGTTTATTTGACTTGACTACATTCTGTTTTCATTAACATTTTCTATTTGACCTTTTAAATTATAGACCCCTTCTAACCTAAAAAGATGTTATTATGAAAGAAGAATGTGTGTGTGTTATATCTTTAAAAGTGAATACTGGTTTTATTGCTATTTGAAAATATTACTTAAAATATACGGATGTGAAATTTTAAATGATTTGGCTGAAATATGTTTTTTCTGTCAAGATTTGTAATTCAACTATGGGTGAAGTAGTTTCTTTTTAGGATTTATTAATCTTCAAATTCTATAACTAAAATGAATGATTTCTGTGACACTTCTAAGATTCTAATGGTACTTTTTCTAAATGACCCCTAACAACTTTTAGTAAATAATTCCTAAACAGCAGTTTTCTTAGGTCATTGTAACATACAACACGTTTTTTTAATCTGAAAGATATGAAAATCCTTGCTCTTGCCCTTGAAGAATCCATATTTAATGAAAAAGATAGATAAGTGATAAATTTAAAACTAGTGCGATAAGTGCTGTAAGGGAGGTGCTTAAACATCACTGCCTCTGGGACCGCTAGACTAGATTTTATCCCCTGTGATAGACTGCCTTAGCACACTGAACTTCCCCTGCTACAGTGTTCCACATTCTACATGGCAATTACATTTTTCAAATCTGTATTCATAATAGACCATAAACTCTACACAAGCCCCACACTCTCTCTCTTGCTTGCTGTAGTATCTTCAATACCAAGCATCATTTCTGACACATAGTAGCTGCTTTATACATACTCACTGAGGAAATAAATGAATGAGGGTAAATGAATGAAAGGTATGAAATGGTGTTTTGTTATTTAACCCAGATTAGACTAGGTTTGAATTTTTTATTTTTTATTGACAAATAATACTTATACATATTGATGGAGTCCAGTGAGACGATTTGATATTTGTATACGACATGGTATAATTAAATCAAGTAATTAATATATCCATCAGTTCATATTCTTATGTTTTCATGGTGAGAGCATTTAAAATCCACTCTTTCAACGATTTTGAACCATACGTTATTACCAACTATAGTCTAACAGATGAATGGACAAACAAAACGTGGTATAGGTAAACAATAGGATACTAGTCAGCCATTAAAAAGGAAATTGTGTCGTTTGCAACAACATGGATGAACCTAGAAGACTTTATTCTAAGTAAAATAAGCAGGCACAGAAAGATAAATTGTGTGGTCTCACTTGTATGTGGACTCTTAAAAAGTCAAACTTGTAAGTAGAGAGAAAAATGGTAGTTACCAAAAGCTGTATTGGAGTGGAGGGGTAGTAAGACTTTGGTCAAAAGGTACTAAGTTTCAGTTAGACAGGAGGAATAAGTTTCTGAGATCTAGTGCACAGCATGGAGACAGACCATACTTAATAATAATGTGTTGTAGATTTCAGATCAGGCCGTTTTTAACTGTCATAAAAGAAAGTACAAGTGAACATGATGAGGGGGCACAAGAGCCAAGAAGATAGTCCTGCCAAAGTACAGAGGTGAGAAAGAGCACAGAGTAAGCAAGTTAACTGCAAGGAATATGGAATGACTGGGCATTCATAGAAGCTGTGAAACAATGGTGTTGCAGAATAATTGTTTAAGATATTATTTTGTATTTTGATATTATTCTTCTCCATTTCAAGCACGTAACACATTCCTTGTCTAAGGGCATTTTCCTTTCAGAGAAGAAAGGAGAAACAGCCAGAAGTTAGTAGCAGTTGTTGGTTTTTATGAGAGTTTAAATGCATTGAAGAGATGTGTTAAGTGTCCAGAAAAAGAAGCATAAAGGGGAGCATGATTTTGAGGGCAAGGAGAGAATAAGAAGAGCAACTTCGCAAGCTAGGAAAGGGGAACTAGTTTGTCAGGACCTTAAGACAATGGTAATGACTATGCCACAGACCCAGAGGCTGCTGGCTTCTCCTGAGAGTCCTGTGTCCCAATGACAGAATGAAGAAAAGGGAGGATAGGGTGAGAAACCCACTGAAGAAACCATGCTGGCTAAGAAATTGAAACCATGCTGGCTAAGAAATCGGGCATCTCAGAGGTGATAAGGGTTGACAGATGAATTGTGGCCAGAGGAACTTCCATTTCTATTTGGCATTCAGTAAATTCCGGAGACTTCAGAACAACCTGGAGATTATAAAATTCCATATGTACTAACATTGACATTCCCACCTGCCAGGAAGAATGGAAACTTGGAGTCAGTTTTAGGATAATTTATGAACATAAATAAATGTAGTCTTTTTGTCATTTGAATTTGAAACTAGATTCATACGTGCTACCTAACTGAGAGAGAATTGAGGCACATCATTGAAGGACATCACATATTGAGCTAATAATACATTTGAAATTGATTCTGCAGAGAGTTGGCCATTAATGGCTTTTAATCAGGAGAATAATAGCAAACATCACCCTAATGGCCACAAAAGGATGGACTGGACAGCAATAAGACTAGTGGGAAGTTGACCAGGTACAGGCAAGGATTCAGTCGAGTTGACGAACTGGACCTAAGATCATGAAAGGAGCTGATGGTTTGAGAGATATTTAGGCTATGGAATCATCTTGATTAGATGTCTGTGGTGAAGTAAAAACAAACCTCAGGTAGCTCCCAGGTTCCTGGTTCACAGCAGGGCAGTATGGGAGAGATGTAATATTATCATTTGTCCCAAAAACTGTGAGGGATGTGTTGATGAGAGAAGGAAGGAAATGATACGGAGTTCAGGAGAGAAAAATTGGGGGCTAATCAGCAAAGTTCAATGTAGAAGCACATAAAAGAGACATGGTCCAAAAATGTATATATAGTAAAAGGGCTGAGAAAGGAACTGTGTGTATTCAGGAAGTTTCAAAGAAGACTGATGAAGAGTGAGCACAAAGCTAGGAGAGCAGTAGAGGATGATGTCACAGGAGAAACGAGAGGAGAAATTTTCTGGAAGGAGAGAGAAGTCAGCTGTGCCAGATACTACTAAAGGGAGAGAAACTAACATAAACCTAGGAAATTTGAGTCATAAGACCTTAGGTGACCTATGAGAAAAGAATGTGAGGATGTGGAAACTGAATGAACTTCAATGGGTCAAAAAGGCAGTCTAAGTGATGATGTAGATATGTTACAAAATTTGATAAGGGGGAGAGAGGGGGAGATGCAGAACCCCAAATGGGCTTTAGGACATAGGAAGTTGGCAGCAGAAAGTGGGGGTAAGATATGAACAGACACACCTCTTCTATTGGCGTGGAAGGGGAGTTAAATCCTTATGAAATCAGAATCATTTTGCACTTTGTACCGGACAGTTAGAAGTGGAAGAAAAATGCCAACTATCAAGGAGATTATTGTTTGCCTCTATTTTCTGAAAGAAATTATCTGTTATATAAGGAATATTATGTGAGGGATTATCTATTCCTAATATAATCTCATATTATCCAAATATTTATCCATTATATCTATTCTATGAGAAATTGTATGGAGGTATCTCTATTAAATGAGAGAGGAATTATAGACTGAGAGTGAGGGCATAGCTTGGAAGATTAAGGGTTTAGAAGTAAGCATAGTAAGTATTGGAAGAATAGAGTGGAAAGGGAAGCTTGACTAGGAACAGGTGAAAGGGGGATTATAGAAATTTTTGCCAGGAGCAAAGCTGTCCTTTTGGGTTCAAACTATGGAAATTAATTTACTGATGATGCTTCATAAAAGCAAGAAAAATTTAAAAAACAATAATAATAAAAGCAAGAGACATTAAGCCCTAGCAGAAACCCTAGGTTTTACTCAGCATTATTACCCTTCTCATTTATATATAAGAAAATTCAAGACCCTACAGGTAAACTACATTAATCTTGACAATAAGCTATAAACACCTGTTTCCCAAGTTGTCATCAATGACCCAAAAACAACCCAAAAGAAAGGCATTAAACTCAAAAGGAAGCCTCACTGGGAGAGGTTGAGGGGGGTGGGGCTGAGTTCTAGCCTGAGACCTAGGTATTTGCAAAATTATTTAATTTCATAGATTTCTCATCTTTTGTCATCTGGAAAATAAAAACTTTAAACTTAACAGCACTTATGATCACTATAATCAATAGGATGTCAATCAAATCAAATTCACCTGGTTTCAAATTTAGCAATAAACCCATGCCTCTCACTAACTTTCTGGAAAATTATGTGTGGGAAGAAGATCCATTGAACATGTTAGAAAACTTTGTTCTGTTTCACTAACTAAAAGAAAAATTTATTTACCATTTTAATGGTTTTAATGCATTTTAAAACTGAATGCATCCTATGTTATAGAATGCTGTGATTAAAAACAGAGGTGATGAACAATAGAGACACATTAATTATAACTGGACAAAATAAACATAAGCACAGAAGATATAATGCATTTTATATATAAATTATTCCACCTTATGATAATCAAACTATGTAGCAGTGGTAATCCTTCTTTCACTATAATGGTTATATTCAAATGCTTTTACTTCACTGAGTGGACTTCATAGATGATAATCTCTAGCATGAAAAATCATTCAATTGTCCTCACTATTTCTTCAGAAAATTTGGGAGTTCTTAGGTCTTTACCTAAAATGAGTCATTATGATGATTCTATTTTTCTTTCTATGGTTTATCTGACCATATATTCAATTAGACCTTTGAGGTTCAGAAATAAAGTCAAGTTGAATGTTCATCAGTTGGATATAAAACATGTACCACATGGAAATCACTGTTGCTAATAATATTGCCTCTATTTTACAGTCAAAGAAATTGACATTCAGAAAGATTAAAGAACTTATGAAAAACGAGCAGATTTTAGTTGGCAAATCTGAGAATCAAGCCCCTGATTTTATAAACTTCAAGTCCATTGATGTCCACTCCATATCTTAGACTTTAGCTACCTTCTGCAAATCATTAGTGTGAAGTTAGTCAGATTCACCAGCTCATGTTAACACTAACCTTACTCTTGGTTAAATTTCTGTGATGTATATCAGAGTTAAAATATTCAATGGTATGTTAAAGAGCTAAAATTTGGGAAATGTAAGAGAGATGAAAATAAAGCAAGAAATTATAAAGAGACATAAAAAAATCATTTTATTGAAGAGCTAATCAAATATTAGAATGGGCAGCCAAGAGGGATTATAGAAGCTCTGTCTCTGAATATCAGAAGGGAAGCTGTTCATCCTTATTAATTAAACATTCAGATGTCAGAAGGCAGGGACTCCCTAGGATCCCACTGTTAATATAGAAATCCATACTCAGCTGTAATCATTGTCTCTGAGGCATTAACAATCCAAACATGCTTGAATTTCTCTGCTGACATTATATTCTTTTAAAATAGGGTAAGAGTTTCTTCTCATCTAGGCAACAAATCAACTGTACATATTTTGTTTAAAATCTCTGAGTAATTTAGTAGTGTCCTAGATTCACAGAGTGATGTCCCTAAATAACACAAAATATTTGTAATGTACTTTATATATCATGAAAGACAGCCTATTACATTTATGTTTCCATTAATGCACTCTGTAACAAAATTAGAAATATCTAGTTTCACTTTTAAAATGTTCATTAGAATGGAACAAACTTCTCTGACAGACTTTTAGTGATGACTTCATTTCAGAAGGAAAAGGCCAAAGGGAATTCTTCTGTTGCCTTCCATCCCCTCTTGTGTGTTTCCTTTTCACAGAGTAGAACTTGAGTACTTTCAACCAACCAGCATGAGATAGGAATCTGTTAACAATTACATAACCTCAGTGGATAACTTGATTGCCTAATCAACCATTGTTACAGTGTGGAACAGATTACTAAATCATGTACTCAGTCTAACCAATCTTTCTGGAGGAAAAACATATTAAAATCTACTTGGGTCTAAAATCTGGTCATTTTATACCTATCAAGTACTAGATACCAAGAGTGTTACATATACAGCCTCATACTAAGAACAGCCTTGGACAAAATGAGTACTATTATTGTTCATTTTATAAATGACAAAACTAGGACTCCATAGGGTTTCACGAATGAGCTAGCAGAATTGTGAAGCTAATCCAGAGAGGTTTATCTGACTTAGAAATCCCACCATCAGTGCATGAGGCCATATGACCTCGTTTTAATTAGAGAAGCTCACTGGTGTTCCCTGTATGCACAGATGGGTTGTATGGGTAAATTATCTGTGTATGTGTGTGTCCCTTTGAGGTTGCTTGCCTTCAGTGACTATGCTAATCCCCAAACTGCCTGAAAAATGCAGGCTGTTCAGTTTATTTTTAATTCAATTATTTAATCAAAAAAATCATCAAAATTTAACACAAAAGTTCTGATTAGATGTGCTCAGTGACTTTACTCAGAGAAGGGTCCTGCTTAGTGAGCGTTACTGTCAATTGCTGCAAGCAAACACTTCCAGGTCAACTTTCCCCTCACCAACCCAGGCAGGAAGTGTCCACTGCCTAGACTGATCCTGGGTCTGGGTCATCCATCCCTGCTCCTGCCACCTCTGCACCTGCTGCAGTTAGTACCGTGTCCTTTCCACTGTCAGGCAAGCTTGTTCCGCAAGACAAAGTGAACTGCTTGCTGTTTATTGCAAGGGAACTTTTTAGCAGTGACCTTTAAAAGCACTGTATCCTATAGGCATGACTGTCATTCACCATTTGCATTGATGCAGCTGGCTGGAAGTATGATACCAGGTTATGCACCTTGGGCAATTAAACATTGTAAAAGACAGACTGACACAAGGTGAAAAAACTAAAATAGCTACTTCAGAATCAACCTCCATCCTGCTGCTATTTTAAGACCTCCTTTTTGAAATAGAAAGCGACAAAAAGTCCCCCACTTTAAATGAAACCTAAACATGTTTAACTCTCTCTGTACAAAGAATCTGACAAAAATAATTGACCCATTTGACCTTATATGATAAATCTGTGCTTCTATTCCATGTTGGTTTGATGGCGCTGTTCCTCTAATAAATACTCATGAAGTATTGGACAAATGTCAGGAACTAGATTGGGTATTTAAAATGTAAAGAAAAAAACAAGGCATTGTTTCTATCAGGGAAAGACTGGCTTCTTTATTGGGAAGGCAAACAATTAGAGAACTTTGTACTACGAGCTTTAACCTTACTATGCACTGGAATTCTTCTAAGTGATTTAAGTATATTAACTCAATAATTCTCCCAACAACTTTTTACATGGTTGCTGTTATTATCCCCATTTTACTATCAGAGAAAATAAGGCACAGAGAGGTTAAGTGACTTACTAATTTATTTACTAATACCTGCTGAAACTACGACTCAAACTCAGGCAGCTGACTCCAGAGACCACATTTCTATCCACCATGCTATAAAGCTGTGGTCCCCCATCTTTTTAGCCTCAGGGACCAGTTTCATGGAAGACAATTTTTCCACAGACCAGTGGGGAATGGAGTAGGTAGTTTGGGGATGATTCAAGCACATTACATTTATCATGCACTTTATTTCTATTATTTTTACATTGTAATATATAACGAAGTAATTATATAACTCACCATCATGTAGAATCAGTGGGATCCCTGAGCTTACTTTGCTGCAACTAGATGGTCCCATCTGGGGGTGATGGGAGACAATGACGGATCATCAGGTGTTAGGTTCTCATAGGGAGCACACAACCCAGATTCCTCACATGCACAGTTCACGGTAGGATTGGCCCTCTTATGAATATCTAATGTCACTGCTGATCTGAGAAGAGGTGAAGCTCAGGCAGTAATGTGAGCACTGAAGAGGAGCTGTAGATACAGATGAAGCTTTGCTGCTCACCTGCCACTCACCTCCTCCTGTATGGCCTTGTTCCTGACAGGCCACACACTAGTACTGGTCCATGGCCTGGAGTCTGGGGACCCCTGCTATAATCATCTAAAATTAGAGAGTGACTCTTTCAGGGGAACTAGGAAATACTTTTGAACGATGATGTTAGATGATAAAAGGCCAGGCATGGTGGCTCATACCTGTAATCCAAGCACTTTAGGAGGCTGAGTCGGGTGGATTGATTGAGCTCAGGAGTTCAAGACCAGCCTAGGCAACATGGTGAAACACTATCTCTGCAAAAAACATACAAAAATAGCTGGCTGTGGTGGAGCATACCTGTAGTCCCAGCTACTTTGGAGGCTAAGGCAGGAGAATCACTTGAGCCCAGGAGATCGAGGCTACAGCGAGCTGTGATCATGCCACTGCACTCTAGCCTGGGTGATGAAGTGAAACCTTGTTCAAAAACAAAATTGATAAAAGATAGGTTGAATTTAGTCAAACAAAAGTATTTTAAGGCAAAACATGTAGCATGTCCTGAGGCTGAACACAGTTTAAGGAACCTTAATAAACTCTGTAAAAAAAAAAAAAAAAAAAAAAGGTATTTAAAGTGTGGGGGAGAAATGAAGAAAGGCAGAGAAATTGCATTAGGACCAGATTGGAAAAGGTCTCTTATGCCATGCTGAGGAGATTGCATTTTTATCCTGCAAACAATAGAGAGACAGCCAAGGTTTCCAAAGCAAGGAAGGAGAGGTGAACGGTAAGGTGGAGCACAGGCTGGTGGATTCTCTCCAAATTATAGAAAACACAAAATGTAGAAATCAGATGGGTTTAGAGATGATGCATACATATAATATTCTGCATTTTGTTTTCTAAGACTTATTCTGAGGACTGACAAACAGAGTACTTGGGAGTGAAGACAGAAAGAGGAAACAGGTGGTTTGCTTTAGAAGGTTTCAGTTACCTATGGTCAACCACAGACTGAAAATATTACAGTATTTTGAAACAGAGAGAGAGAGAAACAGAGGGATAGACACCACATTCAATAATTTCTATTATAGTATATTATTATAATTGTTCTATTTTATTATGGTAATTGTTGTTACTCTCTCATTGCGACTAATTTATAAATTAAACTTTATCATAGGTATGTATATACAGGAAAAAAATCATAGTATTTATAGAGGGCTCAGTACTGTCTGTGGTTTCAGGCCTCCACTGGGGAACTTGGAACATAACCCCTATGGATAAAAGGAGGTTACTGTACGCAGAAAACCATTAGCATGTTTCATCAAATCCAAGGCACCATCAACTGTGAAGCACATTAATGTTAGAAATTCTAAGAAAGAAAAATACTTCCAGTTAAACATCATCTATTATTAGATAAATTCCAGTTCCTCAGATGTTAAAATGTAGCAGTGAATGAATCTCAGAATCTATGAAATATTGTATAATAACTTAGGCAAAAGTAGAATTGATCACTGGTTCCAGTCACTGAGTAAATGAAAACATAAATTAATTACAAAAATACTTATTGAGTGTTGCAGAAATACTTATTGAGTATTATATAGAAATATAATTGAGATGTTAAAAATAAGTGGCAGCTGTGATTGAGGGGAAGAAATGATAATGATTTAAGGTATTTAGAAAATAGAACAATTAGGCTTTGATATGCTACTGAATGCAGACGGTGAGGGAGAGACCTTGGAGTGATGTCTAAGATGGCTGACTAGCTAATGTCTTTAAGACCAAAAGGACAAAAAGAAGAGCATGTTGGGCTATGATATCAAGTTTGGCGTTGGACAGGTTGAGGTTGAAATAGAAGTAGGACTTACATGTGGGATCCTCAGCAAGCAGTTGGAATATTGGCCGCAGCTCAGAAAAGAAGCTAGGACTAGAGGTATTGATTTAGGACACATCTAAGTGATGTGGTCAATGAAACCATAGAAGTGGATGAAGCCACTTACAATAAAAAGTCTGGCTAAGAGGTTATGTTCACTTGAACTAAAGGAAAGAATTAGCAATAAATGAAAGGAGGCAGATTCAAGACCTACTGTAGGTCTTGATAACTGATGATCCTTAGGTATTAAGAGAAAGATGGTTCCAGTAAGAGATACAGGGAAGTTAAGAAATACAGCAGGTTAGTTGGAGAAGAGTGGAAATTTCAGTTCTAGATGTACTATGTTGGAAGTGCTGCCAAGATATCAAGTGAAAATGACCCAAGAATAGTTGAAAATGTGTTCTGTATTTCTGGAGATGGGGCAGATCTAGAGATTTAAATTTGAAAATCATCTATTCATAGTGAGAGTTGGTGCTGTGGCATAAAAGATTGCCAAGATAAAAATATTAAGAAAGAGTAAAAAGGATTCAAGCGTAGAACCTTAAAGTAATTTCTACTTTGCAGAAGTCATGTGGTGCATAATGACATTTTGACCCACGGCAGACAGCATTTATGACAGTGGTACATAAGATTATAAGACTGGGCCAGATATGGTGGCTCACACCTGGAGTCCCAACATTTTGGGAGGTTGAGGAGGGTGGATTGTTTGAGCCCAGGAGTTCAAGACCAGCCTGGGCAACATAGCAGAAACCCATATCTGTTTTTTAAAAAGCACAAAAAATATTATCCACGCATGGTGGGAGCACCTGTAGTCCCAGATACTCAAGAGGCTAAGGTGGAAGGTTCACTAGAGCCCAGGAGGCAGACGTTGCAGTAAGCCAAGGTTGTGCCACTGCAATCCAGCGTGAATCACAGTGAGACCCTGTCTCAAACAAGTAGGGATTATAAGACTGTATTTTTACTTTACCTTTTCTATATTTAAATACATGTAAATATCTGAATACCATTGTGTTATAGTTTTGCCCACAGTATTCAGTACAGTCACATGCTAGGTTTGTCGCCTAGGAGAAAAAGGCTGTATCATATAATCTATCTGTGTAGAAGGCCACACCATCCAGATTTGTATAAGTACATGCTATGATGTTTGCTCAGTGACAAAATCACCTAGCAATGCATTTTTCAGACTGCATTCCATCGTTGTTAAGTGATGCATGCCTGTGGTTCGATCTTATGCTAAATGATACTATTTAATAAAATACTAAAACTACTATATAGTGAATGCTGTTAGGTATAAGACATTTTACATCTGGTTTACAATACTTATCACTGCACAATAGATAATAAACTGTCTATTTTACAAGTGAGGAACATCTGAGGTTTAGTAACTTTCCCAGGGTCACACAACTAGCAAGTGGCTGAGTAGCGATTTGAACCTGAGGCTTTTGCTTGAAAGTCCTCATGTTTCATAATGCATCCAGCCTATACAAAGCCTATTCTCCTCTAACTTTTATACATTGCTTTTATGTCTTTATAGAGTACACATACCAAGCCCAAATTCTTACAAAAGACAAAAGTAAGTAACATATGAGAGACCCTAGCTGGGCCTTTCCCTGAGGGTATCTGGAATTGTATGCTTCTGACACTGGTATGCTTCTTTTAACTATGAAGATGTATTCTTTAATTACACACACACACACACACACACACACACACACACACACAAATAAAAAAAGGGTTTCTTGAAATATGTGATCTTCTTACTCTATTGTCAATTTTCCCACTTTTGACTAAAACATGGAAACAAATATTTTTCTACCATAATAAAGCAACAGTGTAAGATGATGGTAAGAGCACCAGATATTTGAATTCAATTTTGTGTACAATAAGGAATGGTGAGAACTGTTGCAAAATGGGGAGTAAAGCTCAATCAAAAAGGTGGCAAACCCTCAAAGTTCTGTGTTGCTAAAATTTCATATTTTGTAAGGGAAGGTGGAAATTTAAAATATTAAGTGAAATCTCCATTTATATTGTGACTCGTTATTTTAAATAGTATGCAAGTCAAAGAAAAAAATGCCTGTGAGCAAAATCCACTTTAAAAGATGACACTGTGCCACTGCACTCCAGCCTGGGCAATAAGAGTGAAACTCTGTCTCAAAAAAAAAAAGGACACCACACTGCCTTATGGTCTCCAATTTTAATATTTCCAATTCCTTCAAGTGTTTATGTTGCTTGATTTACAAACTTTACTCTCCTTTGAACAGAGACAATTCTGTCAACGTTCCTTTTAAAATATGACATCTAGAGCTAAACAAAATCATGTAGCTTCTCTCTGGCCTTCTCAGAATTCAGTGAAACTGCTACTATTTTTGTGCAGAGCACTGTATGCTAATGTAACCTAGTATTGCATTAGCTTTTTCTTTTTTTGGCATTTACATTTTACTGTTGCCTAATGAGTTTTAGTCCATAAAAACCCTTAGTTATTTTTTCACATTAACTGCCGAGATAAATCTTAACTCATCCAATGCTTATAACGAAGCAGCAATTTTGTTTTGAAATTAAATGCAAGACTTTACATTTTCTCTATTAAGTTGTTTATGGTCTAGATAGAGTTGAATAAACTTTATTTTATTTATTTGGGCTCATTATTCTAGATTTCAGGCAGAGTTTTCAATCATCTGGCTCTTTCCACAGCTTCAAATATAAAGATCTACAATTCATTATAGGTACTGTTCACAGGCACAATGAATGTTCCTGAGAAACCTTATCCACCAAGGTGCACCCAATTTTAAAAGGTCCAAATCAGAATTGACTCCTAATTAGAATATTACATTAGCCTTTAAGAACTATCCCCACAGCACCCTACAAATGCGACAGCATTATCTGCATTTGCCTGCATTATTTATTTGCACCCAGGGATGCCACAATGAGTGGAACACCTACTGCACACAGGATATAATTTCAGTGATTTCAGCTATTTGGCTTCTTCTGCTATTATCCAGAACTTCAGCCTTACATCCTCTTCAATGTTCATCTTAATTATGAAATTTTCTTTCTGGCAACTGTAAACATATGTTTAATGGTAAAGAACATTCTCTTCCTGTTCCTCTGTTTAAAAGAACTAGCCAATAAACATCAATTTATCGAACTCACTGGGGTCTTACACTCCACATGGCTTCCTTTCAGGGAACTGTGTAGGCTACAGTATCAATAATGATAGCAACTCATGCATCCCAAGGGGTCACTATGTGCCAAGCACTATCCTGTGCACTTTATGTAAGTCATCTCCTATATTCCTTGATAACATGGTCTAAAGAAGGACTTAAGAGCCAAGGAACTAAGACATACAGAACTTGAGTAGCCTCACAAAGTCAGTAATTGTCAGGGTCAATTTTCCAATAAGTCTGCCTACACTGAAAACTCTGCTCTTGATATTACTGTTCTCGTTCCTACGCAGGTCATCTGACCTTTCCTTCGGTGTAGTCAAATAAATTACTAGATCGACAGCAGAACCCACCATTACCAAAGAATGCCCTGTGTTCTGTGTTCTAAAGAGCTTATTTGGCAGGCATGTATCAAACCCTAAAGTAGAGTTCCCTGATAGTCCACTACTAGGTCTATACATTTTAGCCTTTTTAAATCAAGGGGAGAATTTCTCAAACATTTTTCTCTTTGTTAGGTCTGTGCTTTAAAGGTCAACATACACCTTTATTTCTTCAATCAGGCTGTTGGTGAGATATTGAATGAGAAAGAATTCTGGGGTTGCCATTGTTGTATGACTATCTTTTTTCCACCATGATACAGATAATTGACATACATATCTGTATCAAGTTCATAATCCCCATTGCACTTCTAATTCTGAAGCTTCTTTTTCATTAAAAAATAAGATCACAAGCATAAAATAAAGAAAGCATAACATTATCATTGGGACAACATCAAATCGGTTTTACTTTTTAAAGGAAGTAATTAAGAAATGTTGGTGCTTAACTATCAAGGATAAATTACTGGTGTCCCAAGACACTACGGCAGAGGACCATTTAGCTTGATGCATTCACAGAGAATTTAGTGGCCATCTTTTTTTTAAACTTCCATTGTTCCATCAACTATTAATTCATCTAAACTAGATTGCCCTCTGATTCTTCATTTTCCCACTTGTTTTTACAAAATATATTGCAAGAAGTTGTGGATGCATCATCACTAAATTAAAAAATATGTGTATGTGAATAAATATTGATTATTTTTCATCCACATCAGGCTTTGCTGCCATGAGATGAGAATAAAGAGAAAGAACTACATCCCTTTACCTGCCTTAGAGCATTCCCAGAAAAACACAATATAGAGAGAAATCCTTAGTAATTGCTTCTATCAATGGCTGCAGTCTCTGTTGAGCCTCTTGTTTTGTCTTTGGAAATGTAATGTTTAATAATTTGTAATATGTCAAAACTTTAGTTTCTCAAGAGAGAGGCTGTGCAGTAACAGGCATTTGGAGATCATTGTTTGCTTTCCAAAGTGGATAGATTAGATTTAAATTTTTTTATTGGATCGAGAAATATCCAGCTTTTACATTTAATAAATAAGAAATGGCAAATGAACAAAGAAAAATGGTGATGTAGACAGAACCCTGGTGCATATCTAAATTTCTGTTGAAGGAGATGTATCCCTTTAGTTTAAGACTTTGATATAAAGTAAAAGGCAAATATCTGGAGAGGTGACCTTTTGGCTATCACTACTCTTTTGTGAAAAAGTTGGACACAAATTTTGGTAAGAAGTCGAAAGAAAAGACTCTTATACTGCAATTCTTGTAGAAGTGAGGAGAGCAATAATACTTTTTTTCCCCATTATCTTCAAAATTTTTGCTGACTAGTGTTAGTGTTTAGAAATGTACTTTTTCTTAGGCAAATATCAGCTAAGCTCATTTAAGAGAAGCTTGTTCTGGGTGACATTTTTGCTGCATTTATCTTTAGAAACAATTTTTAACTCTTTTTCTATGTCATTTATGGCTGAAAATTATAATTGAACAGTTAGAAAAAAATCTCTGTTGATTAATTACATAGCGTATGTGGTATTTAAATAGCCAAATTTATTACATATTTGTAGCTTGAGAGGATTCTTCACAAATAAAAGCTTTTTTCTGGGCTGGGCACCATCCCAAATCAGATTTAGAATCGTGTTGGAAAGGTTTTGTTCACTAAATGTATTCCAAAATTCTAGTGTTCTTTAAGGACGATATGGTTGCTGATTTTATTTGATGGTTTACTGTGAAGACTCTTCTATTAAAATGTGTTTCACCGAAAATTTATTCTTCAAGCAGACGCCTTAGAAATTTATCTTGATTGCAATAGAAGATGGCAATTTAGAACAATTATTTATCCTTATAATAACTCAAGAGCTTTTATCATCAAGCACTTGCTATTTGAAGACCTGACTCCCATTGCTAAATAAGTGAATATTCATCTGATTGTTTTTAGACCTTATAACATAACTTAATCTTTTGCTAGCCTATTGCATAAACTGAGTAAATATTAAACAGGACCTGAATTGTTCACCTTCTCCACTGTTTATAAAGATACATATTAGATATGTTACAATAGAATGAATGCTAAAGCACATTTTCTTTTGAAGAATAATATTCTAGGAAACGTAACTTTCATTACTTGCTAAAGCTCACTCGTGGAATTCAATTTTTTCTTAGTTTTTCTCATTTTAACTACCTGCCTCATTACACAAAAACATATTACTATTTATAAGAAATCATTATCCTTCATTTTCAAATGGAAAAGGCAAACCAAAGACAATAATCAAAATCGGGTGTAATGCCAGATTCATCATCTTGGAGTTCCAAGATTTGATTATTCAAAACATCGAACAGTACCTATAAATTCTTTTTTACCTTTGTAAGCCATCTGGAACTCAAGAGCCATCAGATCTGCTTTTGCAAAACACTGTTTCATACAAATAATTTTTCAGAAGGCAATTTAGAATTTTGAAGTACATACCAGTTGTCACAGTCTGTCAAATTCTGCTTATCATTAATTTTTTAAAACTTTGATTATGGGTAAAGTCTACCATAATAATTGTAATAGAATACATCACTCTTGAATGTAAAAGTTTAATGCAATGCATAGAATAGAGTTCATAAGCTGACAATAAGAGCGGTCACTTCATAGTCTATGCAAGGAAGCCCCAACACTAAACTGATATATATAGAGCAGAGACTAGGAGACAAAGGTAATATTCTGAAGAAGAATATTTTATGGAGAAAAAATGAGAAATTGAATAGCCATCTAGGTGATTTTTAGGCCAAAATTTTATTTAATTTTATTTTTATTATATAATGTCCTAGTAATGGTTCAATAGCATCATAAATAGTCCTAAACCTTGGGTGATAACATATTCTCCTTCTATTTTTAGAAATGCAATTGACATCAAAATTGGTATAAAAATACCTACCTCCCTAGGTCTTGTGAGGATCAGATGAGATGATGTGAATGAGAGACTTCAGATGCTATACAAATGTTAGTTGGATTCTATGGGAAGGCTTCAGAGATGCCTTTGCACAGTGGAAGGATTCTTGGACTTGGTAGTTAAAAAATGTCAGTTTTGCTAGCCATGTTATCTTGAGTAAATCATTTAAATTTAATTCTTCTGGGTCATCCTTTTTACATGTAAAATGGGGATAATAATTTCTACCATAGTGCTGTTTTGTAAATCACCTCAAACAAAATGATATCTATAATGAAAGTGCTTTATAAAAATGAAGCATAGGCCGGGCGCGGTGGCTCAAGCCTGTAATCCCAGCACTTTGGGAGGCCGAGGCGGGTGGATCACGAGGTCAACAGATCGAGACCATCCTGGTCAACATGGTGAAACCCCGTCTCTACTAAAAATTACAAAAAATTAGCTGGGCACAGTGGTGCGTGCCTGTAATCCCAGCTACTCAGGAGGCTGAGGCAGGAGAATTGCCTGAACCCAGGGGGCGGAGGTTGCGGTGAGCCAAAATTGCGCCATTGCACTCCAGCCTGGGTAACAAGAGCGAAACTCCGTCTCAAAAAAAAAAAAAAAAAAGAAGCATAATGCTAATAATGTAACAGATTGTTAATAGAGTACTTCTTAAATATGGCATAAGTAAAGGAATGACATTTGTAATAAAATAAATACAGTTGTTTAAGTGAAAACTATATGTAGAAAGGGTTGAGAATTGAACTGAGTTCTTCTGTTGAATACTTCCCATAGTGCAATCTCAGGGTCCCACTGAAGACGACAAAGTCCTGGCCTTGCAAATGTTAGGATTTCAAGAAGAACCTCTTGAATGCTCCTTCTGCTCATAGAGCAGACTTTGGGTATCCACAAGATATAAAGGAAACAAACCCAAAACTAAAAGTTGCATTATAAGCCACTTTTATGATTGAATCTCATTCCTAGTATGCCTTTTTATTGAGAATTAATTGTATAGAAAGTATTGTCTTATGTCCTGATTTGTGGGAGAGTGTGTTTGTGTGTGCTATGTGTAGCGGAAATGGATCTGAAAGGTACACTGCAAAAGAATGTAAATATGTTTGCTTCTCTTTCCTCAAGCTTATATATTTGAGAAACATAAATTTTGATAATACAAAGAATCACAAAATAAGTATCAAATGACTTACACTAGTATGTACTATTGAGACTTACTAAGCCTACTATGTGGAAAATGGTCTTTAATTATTTTTACCATAAAAAAGTCAAGGCTTAAATGTCAGGGACTGAATATTTGTGACTATACTTTCCCCCAAAATCTAACAAATTGAAATTAAAACATTAAGAATTAAGAATAATTATGCTTAAGACAGCAGTCCCCAACATTTTTGGCACCAGGGACTTGTTTCATGGAAGACAGTCTTTCCCTGTGGGGCACAGAGGGCTGGAAATGGGCTGGTTTGGAAATGAAACTGTTCCAGGTCAGATCATCAGACCTTAAATTCTCATGAGAAGCGCAACAACCTAGATCCCTTACGTGTGCAGTTCACAATAGGGTTCACTCACCATAGAGTTCATGCTCCTATGAGAATCTAATGCCTCTGCTGAGCTGACAGGAGACAGAACTCAGGCAGTAATGCTCATTCGCCTATCTGCCACTCACCTCTGCTGTACAGTCTGGTTCCTAACAGGCCATGGACAAGTACCCATCCATGGCAGAGGTTTGGGTACCTCTGGTCTAATACATATGTATATACTTAAATTCTTCCTCTTCCAGTGATTCCTTTAGAAATGTGAAGAGACCTGGAGCTTGGGAGAGACAGCAGGATCTGGTTTGAGCCTTGTTTGAGTAAAAGTTATCAGATTATCTCCCTAAACCTCAGTTTCCTTATCTGGGGGGAAAGTCCTAATTCACTGGGTTGTTGTAAAGATTCAGCATTATAATGAACACAAGTGAACCAAAACTGTGCTAGGCAAATGCTTGAGTCTCAAAAAAGTGAGTGATTATTCAGTGTCTCAGTAATCTTTATTCTTAATAAACCCACCAAGTGATAGTTTGATCTGGCAAAGATGGAATGGGACACCCAGCACTAAACTCTTCTTTCCCACAGAACATTGCTAGTTTTTATCGGTGAATTACTAATATTTACAAACTAAAGACACCTGTTTAGTACATTTTAGTTTTAAATTTGCATTATAAATTTTTCTGATATAATCACTGGAAAGATAAAAGAGAGTTTGTTATAGTCAGAAAATAACACAATTTTCTGAAGTCTTTTTCATGAAATGTTTTAAACTAGAGCTTTGTCTTGGGAAATTCCTGCTCTTGGGCATAGTTATCATGTTGTTTGAGGTTAGCAAGGATGTGATTTTGAGGTCACAACCAGCTATTGTTTACTGAATGTGTGTAAGATAAAATGAGATGAGAGGCTAATTATCTGTAGGTTTACCTTAATTAGCAGATAACATTTTCTAATTTAACAAGACCTCCGTGATCATAATCAACAGTCAAGTTTCTAAATAGCTTTCCCATATCTTTGTGGGCCATTAATTCCCACATCTTCAAGTTTTCTACATTCTTTTCAAGGCATCTTGAATACTTGAGCAGCAATTTTCCCTGTTTGCAGCAATCACCAGTTGAATGCTTTTGTGAATGAGAAATTAAATGGGTTTTCAACAATGTAGATAGTTTTAAATGAGAGTCCCAGTGAAATTATGGATGAATCAAGGGACAGCAGGAAGTCTGTGATTTTCTCCATTTGCAAATGTCTTTCTAAAAAATGCCATCCTGAGAACTCTTTATAGATATTAACCTATTAATACCAATGCCTCATTTTTTGAGGAAATTCTTACTCTTTTTTTAATGGCTCAAAAAATTCACAGAAGAATAGTTAGTAAAGTAGCAGTGAACTATACTCACCAAATTTCATAAAGTGCATTAAATATACTACTACTCACTGGACACCTCTTTCAAAATGTATACATCCATGACTTCCAAAAGTATCGATTATAAATGTATGTAAAATGCTTCGGCATTTAAAGAGAATGTAAGAACTTCTGTAGGGGAAAAAAAAGAAATATGTACAATCTTATTTAGCGATCTGCTTATTATCGCATGAATTTGTGAGCAGAGTGATCTAGAGAAGGCTTTCAAGATGTAGTGAGACAAAGAGAATTTTGAAAACTCCTCTGGAAGAAGATGGAATCAGTGAAAGTTTAAATTCACCTGCAAAAGTTACAAGCAGATTTGAACTGTGTGACCAAATCTAGCTGCACCTAGATATGAAAGGACACCATTGGGATTTGCCATGTATGATTCTGAGAAGGAGAGTGGTATGAGTAGAACTATTTTTTTTCTTAACTTTTAAGTTTAGGGGTACAAGTGCCCATTTGTTTCATAGGTAAACTTGTATAATGTGTGTTTGGTGTACAGATTATTTCATCATTTAGGTATTTATCCTAGTACCCATTAGTTATTTTTTCTGATCCTCTCTCTCCTCCACCCGCAGTTCCAAAAGGTCCCAGGGTGTGTTGTTCCCCTCTACGTTTCCCTGTGTTCTCATCTTTCAGCCCCTATTTAGAAGTGAGAACATGTGGTATTTGGTTTTCTGTTGCTGTGTTAGTTAATGACCTCCATCCATGTCTCTTCAAAGGACATGATCTCATTCTTTTTATGGCTACATAGTATTCTGTGGTGTATATGTACCACATTTTCTTTAGCCAGTCTATCATTGATGGGCATTTAGGTTTATTCCATGTCTTTGCTAATGTGAATAGTGCTGCAATGAATGTACACATGATGTGTCTTGATAATAGAATGATTTTTATTCCTTTGAGTATATAGCCAGTAATGGGATTGCTGGGTCGAATGGTAGTTCTGTCTTTAGGTCTTTGAGGCATTGCCACACTGTCTTCTACAATGGTTGAACAAATTTACACTCCCACCAACAATGTAAAATCATTCCTTTTTCTCCACAGACTTACCAGCATCTGTTATTTTTTGACTTGTTTGTAATAGCCATTCTAAACTGGTGTTAGATAGTATTTCATTGTGGTTTTGATATGCATTTCTCTAATGATCAATGATGCTGAACTTTTTTTCATATAATTATTGGCCACATGTATGTCTTCCTTTGAAAAGGGTCTGTTCATGACCTTTGCCCACTTTTTTTATGGGGTTGTTTGTGGGGATTTTTGTAAATTTGTTTAAGTTTCTTATGGATGTTAGATATTAGATCTTTGTCAGATGCATACTTTGCAAATATTTTCTCTCATCTGTAGATTGTCTGTTTACTCTCTTTATAGTTTCTTTGGCTGTGCAGAAGCTCTTTAATTAGATCCCATTTGTCAGTTTTTGCTTTTGTTACAATTTCTTTTGGTATCTTTGTCATGAAATCTTTGCCTTTACCTATATCCTGATTGGTATTGCCTACGTTATCTTCCAGGGTTTGTATAGTTTGAGATTTTATACCTAAGTCTTTAATCCATCTTATGTTGATTTTGTATATGGAAGGGGTCCAGCATCAATCTCTTGCATTTGGCTAGCCAGTTATCCCAGCATCATTTATTGAATAGGGAATTTTTTCCCCATTGCTTGTTTTTGTCAGGTTTGTTGAAGATCAGACAGTTGTGGGTGTGTAGTCTTATTTCTGGATCTCTATTCCATTGGTCTATGTGTCTCTTTTTGTACTAATACCATGCTGTTTGGATTACTGTAGCCCTGCAGTATAATTTGAAGTTGGGTAGCGTGATGCATCCAAGCTTTGTTCTTTTTGCTTAGGATTGCCATGGCTATTTGGGGTCTTTTTTGGTTCCATATGAATTTTAAAACAGTTTTACCTAGTTCTGTGAAGAATGTCAAGAGTAGTTTAATAGGAACAGCAGTGAATCTGTAAGTTGCTTTGGGCAGTATAGCCATTTTCACGATATTGATCCTTCCTCTCCATGAGCATGGAATGTTTTTCAATTTGCTTGTGTCATTTCTGAAGTTTTTGAGCAGGGGTTTGTAGTTCTTCTTATAGAGATCTTTTACCTTCCTAGTTAACTGTATTCCTAGGTATTTTATTCTTTATGTGGCAAGAGTAGAACTATTTTTAAGGAAGATGATTCTTGCTACTACTAAATAACCATAGAAGAGGAAGAATCATTTGGCTTTCACATGAATCATGTATTATAAATAAAATAGGTCTTTCAAATGGATTCTATGTTTTATATATTCCTTCCATAATTCAAGTATTCAATTCTGTAAAGGCTTAGTCTGCCAAAATCACTGCATGATTTTCCAAAGGAGGTAGGTATACAGTAGAAAAGTGATTAGAACCATAGGTTCTGGAGCTGGACCACATGGGTTTAGATCTTGGCTACACTTTTGGCTAGCTGTGTGACAAGGATGAGCTAGTTAATCTCTCCAAACCTCAATATCCTCAGTTCTCCTATTATTAATTAAATGGATATAATAATCATGTCTTTCTCCTTATTTTAATGAGAAGATTAAATGATAGCATGTTGAGAAAGCACTTCCACAGTATCTGGCATATTATAAATGCCCAATAAGTACTAGTTATTGTTAGAATTTCTAGATTTAAAGAGATCACTTACTTTAAGGTATCTGGATTTTTACTACTACATCATGCAAATCTTTATCTCTTTCAATTATTTATTTAATAACAGAAAAATAAAAACTGAAAAATTCAAAATTGATTTTCCAAGTCCCTAAGTAATTTCTAAATGGCGATATAAACACTTTAAGTTCACAATAATATTGCATTTCATTCGAGTTTTACATCTACTGCTCGGTTATCAATTCTTTGAACTAGATAATTAAACTTCTCACATTTTAAGACAAACATAAAATACATGCATTGAATAACCTAACTTTAGGTATATTGAGACTTTATTTTATAATGAGCAGTTATATGAAGACTGCCTGCTCCCAAATAAGGACTTGCCATGCTTCAATTTTAAGTGGTAAGACATTTATTGAGATACAGGGCAAAATTATAGTGAAAAATGTGAAGATGGTATCTGAGTAATGATAAGATAATTTTATTGTCTATTTAAAAATAGGCCTTGGAAATTGGAAAATATTAGTTAAATCTTTTTTGAGCTTTTGCTGTTATTGTTTTTATTATTTTATTAGTTTTGCTTTCTCTTTTCTATCTTATAATTTTTCCCTAAACAATTGAAGTTAGTTATATGGGGCAATCTAATATGATGGTATTTATAATGCTCTGAATTAAATTTTTGAGCTAAAAAAATCAGTCCTAACACTTAAGATTTGTCAATTTTATAGTGAATTATCAAATTTATCTCTGTGAAGAGTTCCAATTATGGAACTTCTATGAACTCTCATTATTTTGCCACTGCTTTCCCTTATTTATTTTATAGAGTAAGGCATTTAAGCCTATGTTAGCAACATCTCCCCTTGGAAATACTATGATCATTTGATAATACTGGGTTTCAAACTCTAGATGCCTTTCTCACATTGCCATCATAGTTCAATTCACTAAGTTTGTGTCAAGATACTACTACTAAGATTACTAAGAGCTCCTGCTCTCAAAAAAAAAAAAGGCGTTTTGCATGTCCAGAAATAAAATAATGTGGTGGAAAAGATGTACAAAAACTCTTGAGATTTTTGGGAACTGATTAATAGCATCTCTACCTTTTCATGTCAGAGTCCTGAACCAACTAAGAGGTAGAACAAAGTATCAAGCTGCTACAGTTCAGAATAGTAGCTTTTTCCACTATGGGCTTAAATGTGTAGCCCCAGTTTGCTTCCTTGAATTGAGCTTACAATTCAGATCAGCAATGCTCCCTGTAAGCTCCCTATCAGCAAGTTCCCTGTAAGCTCACTATGCATCTGATAGAGCAGCATACAGCCTCTCAGGAGGTAGACATATGAATAGTAAGAACACTAAATGTCCTGAACTAAGCATGCTTAATTTCTTCCCCCATATGTGTCATTCAGGCCAGGTATCCTTCCCATTGCCCCACCTGGGAAAGCTGGGTGAATGAAAGGAGCCCAAAAGATGTAAGTGTTCTTCCCTTTTTTCCCTTTAGTGCGTGCAGTGGAAATTCCCCATCACTCGGTTGGAATATGAAGAATAAAAATAAGTGTTCCCATGCTAAAAGAGACAACACGCATTGCGACTCAAAGAAGAAAGATTCCAGATGGTTGGAATGATCAGGAAATAATTCAGAGAGAAGATAGTGTCTGAGAAAGGCTTAAAAGAGGAATACAAATTATACAGGAAAGTTGAAAGAACAGAGATACCATAAGGAGCCTGGCAAAAAGTCCAGAGGAAATAACTGGAAGAATTTCCAGGCATCAAAAAGGACCCAGTTAACACTGGAGTCAATTCTTAATGAATTTAGTCAGTATATCTGAGACTTTCTTTATTAATATTTAGAAGGCAAGGATAAGGCAGACATCATAAGGTGTTTACAGTTAATAAGTGCTGTAATATATATTTAAGTTAATGTGGCACTCCAAGAAAGTAGTGCGTCATTACAATAGATGTTCAGTTCGTGCTTCATTGCTGGACAAACGAAACTGGTATCTGTGTCCGTCTAGGAGGAGTAAAGATAGGAAAATAATGAACAGATTTATAGGGAAAAGTAGAAGACAGAAGTCTATAATGAAAGACTAAAGTCAAAATGGATGATATGTAAAGTAGATCAATGCCCAGAGATAAAACCCACACTATAATTATGAAAATCATTAGAATTATAATAAAAGGAATTTTGAGGGCTAAGTAGCAGAGGGTCATTAATTTATGCTGAAATCACTAAGGACGTTTCTAAAAGTTTTGGCAGAATGTGGTGTAAGCTAGTGGAGAAAGATGGATACCCATTCCAGAAGTTGTTGGTAACACTGATGAAGAATTTTAAATAGCATAAGTACAGAAAAAAAAAATTAAGTGGCTTTCATAAGCGCTGTTGATTAATAATCTGAAAGTGGTATTAGGTGATATATAATGTGCTGATCCATTCCCCTGGCCTTATAAAAATATAGGCTAGGAGGCATCAGGGAGAAATCAGGTTTCAACTAATAAAAGGTGTAAAGAACCTTGAAAAAGATTTAAGATTTTATTACGATATGTAATAAAATGTAGGTAGTCAATAACATATGATGTATGAGATACTAATAAGGAAATGGGCCAGAGTATATTTGGCCTGGGAAATGAGAGAGATCTAGGTGAGAAAAGGGAGTTGGGAATTATCAATAGCAAGGATTAAGAAAATGGGTTGAGAGGGAAGCTCCAGGAAAATGCTGACAGTACAGAAGGTGGAATAATTTAATCACTTCAGTCCTTTGGAATGGTATCACCAAGTCACTTTGGGATGTTAAAAAATTATATTCCTTCAACACTTTATAATTAGGAACAGGAATTGGCGTCATTCTATTGGAGCTTGCTGCTAACAGTGTGGGAGTTTTTAGAGACAGATAGGAGGTCTTGCCAACACATTCTAATGTAGTTGCAATGCCATCCAGTGGTTGGTTTGGTTACTTTACAGGTACTTTCCATTGCTCTTAAAGAATAAATTTTATTTTCTAGTCAATATTCATCAAAGTTTTAGAAAGCTTGTATGGAAAGTGTTTTATTATACCTTCAAAAATTGCACAGCAGGGATTTGATTTGCTATGTACTTCTAAGCTAATGGAGTTATATCCAGCTTGTTTTCTATATGTGTTATGCTCTGGGAAACATGATTTAGCCTGTCCTCTGTCGAAATTAATGCAATAAGGAACCATGAAATAATGGGACTTACACTGTATTCAATTTTAGTCCTAATAGAAACACAATGGAAAATAACATCTGCGACATAGGCCTGGTTGATCAGAGGACAGTAATGGACATTTGTTGCTGTGATTTTATTGGTGCTATGGGCTTTATCCTTCATGGTATGCTCATCAGTATAGAGACAATGTAATAAATACTTTTGACTTGATTTGTAGTTAGTCTGTTTGTCTGTAAGGTCATGATGGGTGCACTTAAATGGGAAACTTTTATTTGGCAGCTGACAACGTAAAATGAATCTAGCTGCCATTAGCAAAGTACTTTCTTAAATTTTTTATAAAAGCACAGCTTTCAAGTTAACTGCACATCTCTTTAAAAACATATTTAGAAGTAATTTCAGATACATCTATTTGGCACACTCAAACTTTTGGTGATGAAATTCCCTATTGCCACAAAAATTCATTATTTGAATCTCCATGGTAAATTAGCTTTATGAGTTAGCTATTGTAATTATTTTTCTGTGAAGCAAAGGCATGAGTAGAGACAATTTCATCATCTTCCCATCATTTCTATGTGGAATCACTAAAGAGTTTGCCCATGCAGAACCATGAAAGTCCCTGGTTTACCCCTCTATCAGCTGGCTTAAACATATCTAAACCACCCTGGAAAATGTACATTAATATTGCTTCTAAAGACCTGTGGGTTGGGCATGGCATCACCACAGTCAACAATGTTAAACTGATCAAATATTTTAAATAATTTTAATGTCAAAATTATTGGAGCCATTTCTTGTTTGATTGTTTTCACACTGTTGGTCCTTAAACTGTTTAAACTTGGCTCAGAAAACACAGAAGCAGGCCAGGCATGTTGGCTCACAATTGTAAACCTAGATGGAAGGCTGAGGTCTGGAGTTCAAAACTAGCCTAGCCAACATGGTGAAACCCCCTCTCTACTAAAAATACAAAATTAGCTGGTTGTGGTGGCACATGCCTGGAATCCCAGCTACTGGGGTGGCTAAGGCAAGAGAATTGCTTGAATGCAGGCAGAGGCAGAGGTTCCAGTGAACTAAGATGGCTCCATTGCACTCCAGCCTTGGCAACAAGAGTGAAACTTTGCCTCAAAAAAACGAAAACAAACAAACAAACAAAAAACAGAAGTGATTTGGAAAAAAATGATATTGATGTGAATGATAGCACGTCTGCAGATTTTCAGGGGTGTGGGAGCAAGAGATCTAATGTTACCCAGACCAAGTGGCAAAACTGAAGATGATGACCACAAAAGAAACACTTCACAATTCACAGAAGTTACAGTATTTTATCTTCACTCATGTAGCTAAATACTCCAGTTGATGTTAATTTACCAATATAAATTAAGCTGAGTAATTTTTTAATAAACACCGTTACTCTACAACCTGCTTCATACAATACATTTACTGGGGGCTTTGTTCTTGTTGTTGAGGTCTATATTTTTTTAACTTTATATTTGCAAACATTTTAGACTTACAAAAAAAGTTGAAAGAATAGTACAATGAACACATATTTACCTTTGCTTACACCAAATGGTAACCTCCTTGCCACATTCGCTTTGACTATCAATTTATGTTTTTTGAGTAAACTAAATAAAAATAAGTTGAAGACACTTCCACCTATAACCCTGTAAACCTTAGGGTTCACAACCCTAAGTACTTCAGTAATATCTTCTAAGAATAATAGTACTATCCTATATAACCACAATGTCAATCACACATCCAAAAATTGAATATTCATGCAATAATATTATCTAATATATAATCTCTGAACTTAAATTCCCCAGTTGCCCAAACTTTCCTTGATAGCTTCATTGTAAAAGCACATTTCTATTCTTATCAATAATATTCTCTTCCCCAGATATCTTCTGCCCAGTGTTTTCAGCATAGTTGGCCCTTGCCTGAATCACTTATTATATTGATTATTGCAAAAATGTGATTTTCTAATTCTATCATTTCCTTTACATTTTGAGACCATTTTTTTCTGTAAAGAAAATTCTCTTCCTTTTACTTGATAATCTCAATCAGCCGTGTAGATTTCTTTCTATTTCAATTTTTTGTAATCTATCTGTTACCATCAGTTTTCTTTTTTATGCTCATATTGTCCAAAATTTAGCTGGTGAGAGCTCCTGAAAACCAGCTTCTGTGTCCTTTTAACATGTCCTCAATAGACTTTGGGCATGTCCTTACTTACAAAATAAAGTATTCTAGGCCCACTTTGTACCTTGCCTATTCCAGACTTAGAAACAAGAAGTCCTGGTTTTTAATCTTTGTTTTTTTCCTATGGGCAATGACATTTGGAAAGCTACATGTGCTCATTTTTACTGTACTATTATTTTTCTAGGCTCTTTTGTTGGACAGAGTTATATTTTTTTCTTAATAATGAGTACATACTTATCCCTCCAAGTCGAATCTAATACCATAGGATGCTTCCCCACTTTTCTTCATTTCATATGTTTGTCTCAGATCTCCCGCTGGGAAAACGGTGGTTTCTAGCATCATTGATCTATTTGCCATTTGCTCTGGCCTAAGTTTCAGATTTTTAATTATTCATTTTTGTCCTTGGACAATGTACCACTAATGATGTTTCACTTAACAATGTATATTGAAACTAACTTTTTATCAGTTCATAGAGATATGCTTAATTCTTTTTTATGGCTTCACAGTTCTTCATTTTATGGATCTAACAGAATTTACTCAACCAATCCCTATAATTTGATATTTGGGATTTTCCCCAATATTATGCTGTAATGACTTACTTTGTGCATGTTATTTTATATTCTTCAAGATTTATCTTCAGGGTGAATTTCTAGAAGTAGAAACACAAAGGCAAGAGTTGCTAAAGATATATGCTTTCATCAGATATTGCAAAATTTCTCTCTATAAAAATTGTACCATTTTGCATTTTCACCATTATACTTTCTAAAATAACCAAAATCATTATTTCTCTTTGAAAATATGAACAATATTAATTAATATTAAAAAATAAAGAGTTTTCTATAACAAGCATAAGAATTTCTTATATACTATCCTCACTTCCTGATTCCAAACTCAAATTTAAATTTTATAGGTAGAATATGCCACTGCAGAAACAGAGAAGACTATAATACTAGACAAGCCTCAACATATGTAATCATTTAAAGCTTTAGTATTGGTATTAGTCCATTCTTACATTGCATTAAAGAAATACCTGAGACTGGTAATTTATTTTTTTTTTAAGCGGGGGATAACTGGTTTCGAGTTCTACAGGCTGTACAGGAACCATTATACTGGCATCTACTTAGCTTCTGAGAAGGCCTCAGGAAACTTATAATCGTGACAGAAGTGGAAGGAGGAGCAGGCATCTCACATGGCAGGAGCAAGAGAGAGTGGGAGGGAAGGTGCCATACACTTTTAAATGAGCAGATCTCAGGAAAATGAACTCACTACCATCAGGACAGTACCAAGAGGATAATGCTATAAACCATTCATGAGAAACTGCCCCTATGATTTAATTACTTCCCAGCAGGCCCCATCTCCGACATTGGGTGATAAGGTTTGGCTGTGTGCCCCAGCCAAATCTCATTTGAATTGTAGTTCCCATAATGTGAGAGGGACTCAGTGGGAGGTAACTGAATCCTAGGGGCCATTACCTCCATGCTCTCTTCATGATAGTGAGTTAGTTCTCATGAGATCTGATGGTTTTATGAGGGGCTTTTCTCCCCTTCACTCTGTGCTTCTTACTGCTGCCACATGAAGAAGAATGTGTTTGCTTCCCCTTCCACCATAATTGTAAGTTTCCTGAGGCATCCCCAGTCCTGCAGAACTGTGAGTCAATTAAACCTCTTTCCTTTATAAATTACCCAGTCTTGGGTATGTCTTTATTAACAGCATGAGAATAAACTAATCCATTGGGGTATACAATTGATCATTAGATTTGGGTGAGGACATAGGTTCAAATGATATCAGTATTTATGATTGCATTTCTCTTGAGCTAATTAAAAATATAAAATAAAACAAAGTCATTCATTCTATAGAAATTTGAAGTGGAAAAAAATTCTCGGGGATTTACTTTTGTGGATCATATTAGCAGAAGGTGAAGTACTGACAAGATAAAAATGATTGAATGCATATCACATTGTTTTAGAGTATGGATCAATCTGTACAGCATTTTTGTCACTTTCTACTCAAAATACAATCTCCTCTCCCTTTTTTTCTTTCAGGGCCCTCATTGTTCTTCATATCAACCCTATACCATTTTAGATGTCTAATATATTTAAACAATTCCTGAGATCCTATGATCTGATTTCTGAGTTTCCATTCCCAAGTCACTAAGTATGGCAGACCTGATCATGTGACTGGACCCATTATAGATTCTCTGCATGAGACATCAGTGGGCTTTCACTGCTACTCAGTGCTCTTGCTGCTCCAGTCTTCAAATGTCTGAAATTCCCCCAATGCCTCTAATACCTTCTCTTTCAGCTGTTGATCTTGGTTTTTACCTCATATGAAGACCAACAACATCCTGTTTGTGTTGCTATCAATTTTATCATCCCTTTTTCAGAACATCTTTATTTTCACTCTTTTTTCTCTTTCTTCAAGATAAGCCCACCCCTACTTCATCTTCCTTGCTCTTCCTCTGAAACTCTCTCATCTTCTTTTAATTTATAATGTTTTAAATCTTTCTCACTTCTGGTAACTTCTCTTTGTCCACACACATGTATAGGTCTCTGACATTCTAAAGATACCTTTTAACCTTGTTACCCTGAGTTACTACTTTGTCTTTGTCCCTTCAACTGCAAAATTCTGTACTATTTTAAAATCACAGCTTTTTACTTACTTGTCAAGCCCTGGTAATCCAGCTTCCACTTCATAATGCTGTTCTCTTAAACATTTCTAGTGACCTCTGATCTCTAATTTCAATAGTCTTTTACTGGTCTTCATCCTCTGTAAACTTACTTTCATGTTTGGTACTACTGATTGATTTTTTTAACTTTCCTTCTGTGATTATTCATGATAATTTGGTATAATTTTCTTCCTAAATGCTCTTATTCTCTCTTGTTCATTAGTGTGTCCCAACTCCTAAAATTAAGTGTTCCCTGAAACAGAATGCTTAATTTTAAACCTATTTGAGTAATTCACCAAATGAACAAGTTGAGCACTACCCATGAGGATATACTCCTGGATTGTGAAAATGGCATAATGCATCCTGGGGACTAAATTGACAAAGCCTCATAGTAAAAGGAGAAAAAACTATAGATATGGGTTTGTCCAGATCATATGCATATTAGTTCAAGGACTTTATTTTTTAGGACAATACATATTACATTTAATCATATCAACAGTTTTTAACTGATTGAAAGCAGAGATCTGAACTATAGTTTAAAAGCATAACTGTTTACCCTTCTAGCATTTCTGCTGAAAAAATGTCTTTCAATCTAATAACCTAAAGTAAATTCCATAATATTGGTGTATCTAAACTGCCCTTCGTTAGGGCATTAATAATCATCTGTTACTTCTCATTAGAAATCAGTTCTGTTTCCTCATTTTTAAAGGCCTAACAATTTTGGATAGTTAAATATTGTGTACACATAATACTATTGTTACAGTTTCGTTTGATGTAGGTCAATTTCTGGTGCAACCTTATCCTTGTAATAATCATTCAGAATAAGAACCAAATGTGTTATGTTCTTTTTAATTAGGAATTAAGGAATATTTCATCACACACTTATTGCCTAAGTCAACAAATGTTGATTGTGCACTGATTATGTGAAATTCACTCTTCTGAGCATTAGGGATTCAAGCTAGACAAACATTTCCTCCTGGAGCATGCACATCTCATCTGAATGAATTGAACTGGCAGAGCTGTTACGGTATATGTAGCTTATGTATGAAGCACCATTCACTTTGGGAAGAGCCAAATCTTCTGCAGTGAGTGGTGCTGCTTCATAGAATGTATCAGCTTTTACTGAACACACTAAGTTGGGCAGACAGGAAGATATTTGTCTTCTGTAGAGAGGAACATGTTCATCTTGGCCAGTGGTTCTCAACAAGGGATGATATTGCCCCCCAGGGGACATGGGCAATATCTGGAGATATTTTTAATTGTCACAAGGCAGGGGAAAGGGTATTACTGGCATTTAATGATGCTGCTAAACATCGCAAAATGCACAGGATAGCTGCTCCCAACCACCAAACAAAGAATTATCTGGTCCAAATCATCAACCATGCCAAGGCCGAGAAACCCTGCTATAGGCCAAAGGGTCATGTGGCTTAATTACTGGATTCTTTCTTAGAAGAACATATGCCATACTTCTCCCACAGCCCCTCTCCTCCCTCTGACCACATAGATCTCCTTTCAAGCTAATTTTTCCAGCCATTTTTTATTCCATGGGTTAACAGAGAATGTTCAGTTTATATCTGTACCTTCTATTTGTTTTTCAAGCTGTTTTCAAGGGTCAATAAACGCTTACCAAAGTTTTCGAGCAACCACTAAGGCAGTAAGTTCTGTGCCTGCTGGGCATAATTATAGGAAACAACTTTGTTTTTAAAATCTCATAACAAGAAGCACAAGCACAATCCACAAATTACAATTCCTTTGCAGTGTGTTTGTACCTTTAGCAGCTCACAGCAGGGCCACGTCATCGTCTCCGCCAGCCACCATTTTTCTAGCTACCTTCCTAAAATATCAGAAACAACACACTTCCCAGGGTGAGGAAACATTCTGCAGTTTTGCCCACATGGATCAGTATTTTTCTCATTCAGTCATTATGTTGCTATAAAGTAGACAATAAATTATTATGAAAACATGAATAGAAAGAGGAAGTGAGTCATATGAATCATTGTTAGTATTCTGTTTCACATGGTGGAAAACTCACAGCGATCTTGATGTTAGTCCAGAATTAATTCGTCCTTTCCCTTTCTTTTAAAAGCTGGGGAAAAAATTGAGTTATAATGTTATCATTGTGCTTGTAGAAGTATATGGCTAGGTATGAACTAAGTTACTTGGCAACAGTTGAGCTCCAAATGGGACTTATACCTTTATTAGATATATAACATTAGATACATTGTTTAACCTTTCAAGGGCTGAATTTGGTAATATGTTAAATAAATAAATAAATTGACCTAGTATCTGGCATGAGAATCCTGGGTTTGAATTTGGCATCATCAGTTTCTGGCCATGTGGCCATCAGCAAGCCACCACTGTGCAGAGAGATTATAATGAGATGAGATTAACATGGGCATTACAAAGATTTTTGCCATTGCTGTTGTCACCACCAGATAATTATCTTGCATGTGTCTTCTGTAACACAATTTAAAATCACTGTAAACAATATTAAGAGATACTATCCAGCATTCAGAATATCTAAGTTTGTCAGAATTAGGTAGGTTTTAAAACTCTATGTTTCAGCTTCTTTCCAAGTCAAATATGAATAACTATAATGCACATCTAGGAATAGACGTCTAAGAATGGAAATCTAATTTGCACCCCAGTGGTTCTTGACATCATCTTTGTTAACATGCACACTCTAAGTATTTTAGATTCACTGGGAAACTGTTGATATTTAGAAAGGGAATATTTCTCTTTAAACTAGTGAAGCTTAAGCATCTCCTTTAAAAATTCTTCTATCCCAGGATCTCTTCTTTCCTGACATAAAACTGCATGAGCTGTGTTCTGATAGCCATAGCATCTTCACTGGCAAACAGAAATTTCCCCTAGCAAAAGGAGGTTTCAAGAAGCCAATCAGTTCTCTCCACTAGGAACTGCCATTTTGGTCTGTATTACTGATCCTCAAGAGCACTGGTTATGCTCAGAAATGGAACCTCTGACATTATTTATGGATTCTGTGAATTTCTAATTACCTTTGTTCACAAGAAGTCAACCACAAATGCTTATGAGGAGTCACTTGTTTGAATGACAAATAACTAAGTGCTGGAGATTTATTAAAATGAAATTAAACACTCCTTCATTTATCTTTCACCTATCCATTTGCATTTCTATTTTTCCAGACTATTTTTCTAGCAGTTCTTTTGAGTATAGTAAGGTCTTCACCTCCATCAGGCACTTTTAGGGTTGAATGCACTTTGGAGTGATTCTAGTGTGAGATTTTACAGAAGAACTATTCTACCTTTCCAATATCCCTTCTGTGTTAGATTTATCCGGAGTACACAGATAATAAGTGGCCACATTATATCTTGTTACATAAGTTTGCACTGCAGAAGGAATGGTCTGAGTCTTCAAGGAGCTGACATCTTTATTAGAGATAAAAGACAAACACATGTAAAAAAGAGTAGCCCATTCAAAAAACATCAGTCCATTACAGCAAATCATCAGCAGTATGGAATAAAAATGTGGAACAGTAGTATATAGAAGTGATTTGAAAATATTCATGATTATATACCAGTTCCATTGAATAAAGTTTCATATCAAATAATGATTATTTTATAGCAAAGTTAACTATACAGGCTTTTTCTATAAAGTATGTCCTATATTTCCACTAACTGACGTTAGAAAATGAGAGATATTCTCCATTTTTTTTAATCTTCAGCATTTTTGGCCAAAGAAATATTTAAATGCAATCCTGTAGCATGTAACTTCTTTACTTTCTGACATTTTAATTCTCAAAAAGACTTCATTTAGTGTTATTGCATTTTTAACGTCATCTTTCTTTGTTCAAGAAGCTCCTTCTATCACCTTTTCCTCTGCAACTAAAGGATTTTCTTTATGTTCAAGGATTCCCTCATATTTACATCTTCGATAACTTTCATGTGATTTTCTAGTGTCTTCCAGATTTTACTTATTTCATAAGTATAAAATTTTTATAAGTAATATGACGTAAAATTCAATTACTTTATCAAGTCTGTAGATTCAGACTTTCTCTTATCTATTCTACCTCACTTGCAAGATACCTGTGTTAGTTTGCATTTTATTTATATTTGTTGCACAAAGCCATTGCTTTGTTAAAAGTATTCTTATGGTATACTGGAAAGAGTATAGAAAACCTGGGTTCTAGTCTTACATTGCTTGATATTTTCTTTCCTCAATATTAAAATGGGAAGATTAGACTTGACTGTGTTCCTTTGCCCATAAATTTTATGTGTGTATTTTTTTTATTCATGTACACTTCAATGTATTATCCTCCCCAGGTCTAGAAAGGAAATTGAACTTTTGAAAGTTTTTCCTTGAGAGAAAGGAAGTAATTTTATTCATGATGTCCATTTCAGTCAGTAAAAATGTCTTTAAGTGGCTAAGTGGCTCCCCAAAGATTAGATGTCCAATAAGCAATAAAGTTGGAAGTGGACTCCTGGCTCCCTGATTTCCCACATCGAAGACTAGCTGCCGTATATATTTCCTCTTACCAGATTTCTCTTGAAATTATAATTTGTCATCTTCTGTGTAGTAGACAGTGAAAGCCTAAGATTTATTTTCCTTGCAAATGAATAATTAGTGAATGTCAATTTCATAATTTCTTTCAGATTATGTGAAAGTCAAAAATAGTCATATTAATTATACTTAGCAGGCACTTTTCTATGATGAGACACCAATTCCTGGAGATGAAATGTTAATATTATTGTTTTCCTCCTTAAAAGATCATCTAATCTGGTTTTAAAAGTTCATTTAACATTGTCTTCTTTATAGATGAATTCAAAAGTGTTTTTCTAATTAGATAGAAGAAAGACAGTCCCCTCATCTAGACATTATTTTATATACACTTGCATTTAGATTTTTATTGTTTCTTTTTTCTCTTCTTCTACACCTCCTTATAGCACAAGGTATCTCAAACCTCAAGCAGCAACCATCTGGCTTGTTTTATATAAATCTCTCAACCCATTCAAGTGGCAATACACCAGTGAAGAATAAAAAGATATATATTGGATGGAGCCCAAGAACTGCACCCAAAATAGCTTTTTAAAAGTCATTGAGCATAACAGTGGGAATAATAGGAAGGTCTTAAGCGGCAGCTGCTCAGGGAGCACTGGAATAATTCTCCCATCATTATGCCGCAGGTATCGTCCAGAAAGTAATGCTCCTAGCACCTCCACGTTCTCCTTTAGTTTTTATGTCTATCACTCAAATTGCAACAGCTGACAAGCACCTGGGATTTAATTCCTGCCGGATTTCATACATTCACATTAATTTTGGTAATTTCCCAATTGTAACAGTGAGAACCTTCTCCAATTTGGGTGAGTAGCTTTAATATTTCATTGCATATTCATGTATCACCTCACGTTATTTTTAGTTTCTAATGGAGATAGCAGATGAGGCTTCATAAAAGATTAGTTGGAGCCCTAGAATAGCATTATCTCTGTTCCAGTATATTTCTTTTTTCTTTTCCTGAGAGGGCAGTAAAGAATTCCCTTCAAAGAAGGCATATTTGGTAGCGAACGAAAGGGAATCTTCCCAAGACCACTAGCAATCTCACCGATAATGTTAGAATGTTTAATTTTGATTCTCTCAATACAGACTACCACATGCCCCTGTTCAGTGATTGTAGGGCATAAGCCCATCTTGACATTTTGTTTCCTTCCTCCCAATTCTTCCCATTTGAATTATTTAAAGACTCTGTCATGTTTCATTATTTCTACATTTCTTTTACTGAAATATCAAGACTTGAGAAAGAAATACATCTTTTTTAAACACACACATATACAACACAGTTTATTCCTTTTCTATTTCAAATAATTTATTCATATTATATTGGTATCTTGTAACTTTCATATTGACTCTGCTGCTTTTCAAAATAACTTTTCAAAATGAAATTCCCTATATCATTTCCCTTATTCATCCAGAGATTTTTATAAGATCGTATAGTATGTAATATGGTAAAAAGCTCAACATACCAGAATGTATTTTTAGAATAGAGATATTCTACAAATGGCAGGGGGTTTTTATTCCATTTTATGCCTTATGAAAAATGGATTTGGAACTTATAAAAAATGTATCTGGAACATCTGAGTGCAAGATTTTTTATTGGATTTTAGAATTCAGATCTATGATTTAAAAGCAGTTTCTTCCTTTCTGAAAGTGGCCATGTCAAATTGATTTTTAAGGATAAAGAAAGGGTGTAATTGGGATTCTGAACCCTTTTCTCAGGACTTAGATTGTTTCATTTATGTTGGCTTCCTTTATCCTTATTGCATCCTCATGGAGTGGGAAAAGCCTGTGTTTTCACGACTTTTTTTGCAAGGGTTGACCACAGGCAAAGCCATAAATAAGGCTTTATTCTTCTTTGTTCCATTTCACCTTTCTAGCTATACATCTATTAAATGCCAGTGTGACTTTCTAGCTAATACTCTTTTTTTTTCTATCTTGAAGGGTAAGTCTTAATATTTTGTGGCATCACTCCAAAAAAGAATTTGCTTTCCCCCTGCCAAGAAAGAGTAAGAAAAGGAAATAGTCAACACAAGTGAATTAATCACTAATGGCTGACTTTAAGTAAAAATCCAATGAATGTGGAGTAGTTGTCTAGGAGATATAATTGGAAATTTTTCAAGTATTTGAAAACGCACAGAACAATACAGAGTCCCACTTTATCATTCTTATACAAACCAAAGATTTGAATATCAAATCACTAACCAATTTTTTTTTTAATCTTGATTTTAAAGTTCTGAAAGTAGTTCTTTCTCAATCAGGCTTCTAACTTCTATGATGGTTGCATCCACTTCAATGTTCTAATTTTTAGCACAGCTAGTGGAGTAAAAAGGTAATTGAGTAAAAAGATAACTAGAGCACTCTCTAGTTTTCTGACTTTTGGAAGCAACCGTCCCTTTCTGAATGTTATTTGCCTCTTCTATAATTAGGAGGCACAAGCGTATTTTTAAAAAATACCTCTGCGATAAGCTTCTTGGGTTTGAATTCAAATTCTATTACTCTACTAGTTCTGTGGTCTTGTTAAAAACTATTTAATCTGTCTACGCTTTAGTTTCCTTACTGTAACATGGAGATCATTGCAAAACCTACTATGGAAGGAATTCTATCAAATGATGTATACGCTTAGTTGGCTTTCAATAACTTTTAGCTATTATTTGATTCAGAGGTATGTTAAAGTCATTATAGCGATGTAAAACAATTAGATTAACTGACAAATGTAAACAGTTCCTAAAGATTTGTATAATAGCTAACATTTTATTGTTTATTAAATGTAAAACACAAAGTTCTTTATTTGCATATTTAAATTATTCTTCTCAGTAACACAGTATAGAAGATATAATTATCCCTGGTTTATCCATGAAAAAATTAACCTAGGCAGAGCATGGTGGCTCACACCTATAATCCCAGCACTTTGGGAGGCAGGCAGATCACCTGAGGCCAGGAGTTCGAGACTGGCCTGGATAACGTGCCAAAACCTCATCTCTACTAAAAATACAAAAATTAGCCAGTCATGGTGACACTTTCCTGTAGTCCCGGCTACTCTGGAGGCTGATGAAGGAGAATCACTTGAACCCAGGAGACGGACATTGCACTGAGCTGAGATCACACCACTGCACTCCAGCCTGGGCAACAAAACTCTGTCTCAAAAATAAAAATAAAAATAAAACCTAAATAAGCACATAGTCACATGAGTGAAAGAGTGCTGGGAGTGTCATATAAATGGAAGCATGTTCTCCCGAGTTCACTCTTAATCACTGGGCTGTATTGCCTTCCACTCTGGTGTCCTCTGCCTTCAGTCTAGATGACTAATGCATAATTAACTGCAGTACTACATTCTAATGAATACCAACCTGTCCATCTTTCTTGAATCATTTTTATAATTAATATCTGATTTATATCACTTCTTTTCCAAACTTGCCAGAGAACTTTAGAATATGTTGTGTATGTATTTTTCAGGCATGCAAACCCACAAAGTCAAAGAGAGTTTTCCAACCACAGCTTGTTACTCCTCTACCTTCCTTTCCTGTCAAAATCACTTATGAAGAATCAAGTTTCTCAGAAAGCTCAGCAACTTGTTGAGATTTAACCTGGAATTCACATAAAACTAGATAAAATTAGTGCTAAAAGGCCTATAAGAGCACCATAAAAGAATTGACATCAAAGCACACACACACACACACACACATTTTCATTTCAAATGTAAGAAGTCAGAGCTCTGACCCCATTGCTTTCCATAACTGGTGAGAAATATGACTTTTAAAATCGATACATTTCTTTTTTTTTTTTTTTGAGACGGAGTTTCGCTCTTGTTACCCAGGCTGGAGTGCAATGGCGCAATCTCGGCTCACCGCAACCTCCACCTCCTGGGCTCAGGCAATTCTCCTGCCTCAGCCTCCCGAGTAGCTGGGATTACAGGCATGCGCCACCATGCCCAGCTAATTTTTTATATTTTTAGTAGAGACGGGGTTTCACCATGTTGACCTGGATGGTCTCAATCTCTTGACCTTGTGATCCACCCGTCTCGGCCTCCCAAAGTAAAATCGATACATTTCAATCTCCATGTTATCATTCTAGTACAGTACTCCACAGTGCTGGGAAGAAACATCAGTGTTTCATTCTCCAGATTAATGCTCTTCTTTCAGAGATATGACTTTCTGCTATTTTAGACTATATGCCCTTCATTTGAGAAGCAGTTTATATTCATTTACTTACAGTCACTATTCACTAATATCATGGATTGATGGAGTTAAAAAAGCCTTTCATTAGTTCTTCTAGCAAGGCCAATTTTTATAGCATTTGATCATTTTACTTCTAGTTGCCCCCCCGTTTTTAAGGACTCTGTGTCCCCCTATCATTCTTTTGATAGAGTAATAGATTACATGTTTTTATCTACAAAGATTTGCCCGTGTCCCCAATAATGAAAGCAGCTACTCATACACACAAAAAAGGTTCCTGTTCCTTGTACTAATTATGCACAGAAAGTTCTACCTCTCACTTACCCATGAGATAATTGAAATGTGAGTCTTGGAGCAGAGGATCAGAGGTTTGGATGCTTGTATAATACATATTTTACTGGCTAGTAATTTGTACAGAAAAAAACATAAATATAAATATATATGTGTGTAAACTCTTTGCTCCATTTCTCAAGTATCTTATTACTTGTTTATTCTTGCAGAACTTGTTATGGCTAAATTCAAATTAGTCACAAGTTCATTCAAGATAAACACTATTCCACGGAACTGCATACCAATTATAAAAATAAGGAATGTCTTGATAAAACTTAGATATGGATATAGAATAGATATTCCTGATCTCTGAGTGTACATCAATACTGGGGTTCTTTCCTCATTAAATGTAACTTATCAACAACATATGTAAAAACTCTATTCTGCTATTCAAAGACATTCACATGAAATTTTTTTCTGTGAAGTGGCAGATCTGAGTACATGAAGAGCCTTGGGAATAAAGAAGAGACAAAGCCTTATAGTAATAATTCCTGCTAGTAGAAATATTTATAATTACAGTATGACATCCTGTTTTTAGTTGCTATGCAATTAACATTTTCTCTTTTCTTCTACTTCCTTTTACACTTAGACACATGAGGATATGTGGGTTTCATCATACCAGGATGATTAGGTAGAGATATTAGTTGATATTTTAAGAATTTTAGGACATTTTCTAGACTTCTAAAATGAGTAGGTAGTTATTTCTTTTTTGTTGTCAAAAACTTGTAGTGGACATTGCTATGTTTCAGGGACTGCACACATGCATAGCATCTTCTTTAATCCTCATGCAACCTCTGAGGACTTGCTGGTCTAGTATGGAATATGGGATATACACCGGAATCACCACAACTTAAGGCACAAAGTCATGACTGCCATGAGCAACATACAGAGATAAGTAGCAATAACCAGAAGAAGAAAATGTTGCTTCTACCTGAAAAAATATAAAAGGCTCCTTTAAGAGGTGACATTAGGAGCTGACCCAAGGAAGGGGGGGAAATGGTACTTTTAATATCAATCTAACCCCTAAATCTCCCCTTAACTTTAGATGTGTATCATTAGCATTAATCTTGTGTTAAACAAACAACATTAGGAGGATGCTTTGGCAGGAACCTGAAATGAAGACAGGGGTGCAAGCAAAAAGGAAACAGATTAAAAGCCAGAGAATGTCAGAAGCACCTAGCAAGGACTAGGAGTGAGAAGGAACAGGAGTGTGTGCTTTAGTGAAAAGAAACTATGTAGAATGAAAGGAACCAAAATCTATTTCTAATGAGTTAAAAATAAAAGGATGGAAAGTAGGAAAATTATTGTTTGATGCTCCTTTGATACAATCACCAGATGATATCATCAAGACAGTCTAGTTTATTTGTTGCCTGAATTGACCTATTCAGATGCCAAAGGAGACTCTTTGTCTTCAGGTTGGTAGGGATAAAGTGAGAAGAGTTTAATTTCTGACCTCATGTATAGGACGTTGGAGGCTCAAATGCTCATTACTTGGGGAATACCTATGAGGACGAAAGAAGACATACATCATCTACTGAGGGTCTGGAGGTTTACTATTGTTAATACCTACAATGTGGAGGGTGGGAAAAGGATGCAAAGGAGGAAAACACACTTGTTTTGAAGGTGGCCAAGATGGCATTTACCCTATAGCTAAGCTGAATGACCTTGCTTGTAGGTGAAGTATTTTGTGAAATCATTCTGGCTCACTTAGGGGCCAGCCTTGTGGATTGTCATTATTCATAGAAAGACACAGTGTTTGTTCCCAACGTTGACCCTACAGTATAAGAGTTAGGTAATGTGAATGAATTAATTATTTATTACTTATTCAAATTTAAGATTCACTGGTCTCTAATAAAACTAAAGTAAGAAATTTTTTTCTTCCTTCTTTTCCAATAAGTTGACACCAATATCTATGCTTCTCACAAATGGATTCTCTAGAATGAAGTTATTCCTTTCAATACTGCGGACTCTCTAACTGGCTAATTACACCCGAATTAAGGTCAGTCCCATTCAGATGGTTCTACATTTTATTTTACACAATGCCGTAGCCAGGATGACCCAAAATAATTTCTTAATAGCCTGAAAGAGTTCCTTAGCTTTCCAACAAACTTCAGGATAATTAAATAAATCAGGGAAACAATTTTTTAAACATTTTCTATATGCTAGGGTTGAGCAAGACACTACCTAACTTTCATGGAGCTTACAGTATGACTTTTTGAAGCATTATTTTTACAAATATGAAAAAGATGTGTCAGTAATAAATATAATACTAGGCAATGGGACATAAGAGATTTACTAGGGACATAAATAAATGTTGACTTGGCTGGCTTAGAGAAGAAGAAAACAATTGACTTAGAACCTAAACCATTACACGGATTAGGATAGTCAAGAATTAAGTGGGAGTGGAATTTGGGTAGAAAGTTTGCCAGGACTGAGGAAAACTGAGCTCCTATCAATATGGTAAGTTAATTAATAGAGTTAAAATTCAGGTGTGTAACCCAATAATTTACTTGCATCCTGGCTTATCATTACTTATTTCCATATTTTAGTTTTTTGCTATTATTAAGATTCATCAAAGCTAAGTACAGTGCCTCACACCAGTAATCCCAGCTATTCAAGAGGCTGTGGCAAAAGAATCACTGATGCTCAGGAGTTCAAGGCAGCAGTGAGTATGATCATGCCACTGCACTCTAGCCTGGGTAGTGAGACCCCCATGTTTAACATTCACAAAGTTGTCATGACCAAAATATCTTTTGTTTAATACATGAAAAATGGATGAAGCTAACATTAAATATATTCTTACACATTTCTTCATCAAATTCCATATTTTTTATTTTTAAAACAATTCATCTTGTATTATTTTATTTTTTCTTACTTCTTAGGTATTTTTAAATCCCAATATGCTCTGATAAATAATTATCATAGAGCATATGATTCTAAGCAGAAGAATTTTAAAAGTATTTTAAAAAATACAGACCCATCATTGTCATCATCTAACTTTTGTTGAACTCCAAATTTCAAATTTTTGCTAAGCACTGCAACTCATTTAAAATTATTCAGAAAAGCAGCATTTTATGCAGAGTGAGACTCTGAAAAAAAATTATCTGTAGTCTAAAAAACTTTTGTAAATAGGCCTACTATAAAATTCAGTAGACTGACTTTCCCTGTCTCGCAGTAAATCTAATATAACATTGAAAAAGATCACTATACTTGGTTTGAAATCTAAATGAAATAATGGGCTAGAATTAAGAGCCATATTTTATGAAAAATATAATTGTTTTTACTATTTTTTCCTGAGTGGTGGTGTCACCTATGTTTCATAATGTAACTGCAGTATTTCTCAAAAATAAAACATATCAGAACCACTTGGAGAGCTTGTTAAACTCAGTTGCAAAATTCTACACTTAGTAGGTCTAAGTGGGGCTTAATAACTTTTTTATTATTTTTTTTCTTTTTTTTGTAGAGACAGGTCTTACTATGTTTCCCAGGCTAGTCTTGAACTCCTGGCCTCAAGAAATCCTCCTGCCTTAGCCTCCCAAAATTAGAATGCAAACATGAAAGGATTTTTATTTTCAATGAGTAATCAGTGTTGCTGATGCTGCTGGGTCTAGGGGACCCACTTTGAGAACCACTGTGTATACACACACATGCTTGAAACACATAAATATCTATATCTTAAATTAATTTGTGATCATGAAAAGTATATGTGTGTGTTTAAATACCTGTGTGATTGTGCATCATTCAACCAACTACATTTTTTAACCATTAGTCATTTCCTAATTATGTGGCAGTGAATATAACCACTTCTAATCTATAGAACTGTTTTGATGTGCAAAGCTTTCAAAACCAGTTCTCAGCTGCTGGGAATGCCTTAAACGCTAAGGTCAAATTGTCAGTAGAATCTTGCCGGTGTAGGTTTAACACCAGTAAGATAGGTCTAAAATTGGCATTTCAATAAGCTATTTTGCTAAACTTTAATAACGCAAATTCTGTTAACCTTGAAGCCCTGATTAAAACATAGATAAGTGACAAAATTCCTATTGTTAACTGAACCCATTTTGCATATTTATTGCTACACCTTTTAATTTGTAAGGCCATGGCAGACTGTATAAACTATTCTCTAGTTGCTAGGTCTTTCCTTTGTCTTTTCCATAGTATATTACATGTAGATGCTAGACATAAGTGTAGTAGCAGCTTACCTATATTTGAAGAAAATATAAAAACCTCTGGAAAAGTGTTATCATTCTGTCATTTCTTTCTTAAGTCTAATTTTTCCCTACATTTGTCCATAATCTGTTTTCAGAGCCCAAAAATTTTAACTAGTTTTTTCACTCCACCAGAATGAAAATTGTAACTATATTTATTTAACTATTTATTTTTTAAAGAAATACTGGATTTTGTTGGGTTGAGTAGCATATAGAGTCTACTAAGTGCTTTGGTTAATTCAAAGGTATCCTTCGCACAATCATATACTTGAAAAAAGAAAGGTAACCCTGAAATATAGAAAGAGAGAATACAAGATGAATGAGCTGCGATTGGACAGTATGATAATACTGAAGTTCAAAAACGTGGACTGTTTGGCATCCAAGAAAATAACCACATAGTCATCATCAGGCGTTGGGACTGTTTATGGAGGGAAAAGAGAATGCCCAAAGTAATTTAATGAAACACTAAAAATAGTGATTTAGGAACAGATCAGAAGGTGCGAAATTCATTATTTCATCACATGATCTGACTTTCTTTGCAGTCTAACTTGGGAGAAACTAAGGAAGAGAGCATGTCAATCAAATTACCTGCTTTTCCTTTTTAGTAAAATTATAGAAGACAAAATTAAAACCACATCTCATTTCAACTGCATCTGTTGATCTCTTACCAAGAACTGTCTCCAGTGTCACAAATAATTTTAAATTGTTTGCATTGTTTATATTTAAAGACTATAAATTCTACTTATTCCTCCATTCTACAATATTTGTTACACAACTTCTGTGTGCCAAGTGTTAGCTGAAAGAAACATAGTTGTGAACAGACATCTCTTGCCCAGCCAGGTAGTTAAGACATACCAAAAAACACTAATAGCAATAAAATGTACAAGAAGCTATGTGCATTTCTAATTTTTTTTATTTTTATTTTTATTTTTTGAGATGGAATCTCGCTCTGTCACCAGGCTGGAGTGCAGTGGCGATCTTGGCTCTCTGCAACCTCCGCCTCTCGGGTTTAAGCGATTCTTCTGCCTCAGCCTCCTGAGTAGCTGGGACTACAGGCACCCGCCACCATGCCCAGCTAAGTTTTGTATTTTTAATAGAGATGGGGTTTCACCATGTTAACCAGGATGGTCTTGATCTCTTGACTTTGTGATCTGCCCACCTTGGCCTCCCAAAGTGCTGGGATTACAGTCGTGAGTCACTGCACCTGATTGTTCTTTCTAATTCTAACATATATGGATACTCCTCTCAACTCAAAGAACCTTAATTTGGAATTTAATTTTAATTATATGGAGGGAAAGGAATCAGTCCAACCTCTATGCCTTTTCTTTTAGTAACAACTGCAGAGCAGAAATATGTCCCTTTAACCTTTGAAGAGGCTATTTTCCCTTTCAACACAGGGGAAGAAAGCTTCAGATCAGAACTAATTGTTCTGTGATTGACTGATAGTTTCCCTCTTGTTACTACATACAGCCCAATGACATGCATTGTACACACAACAGGCGGTAAGAGAGTCAATCAATTAGGGAAACAATTAGTTCCAGTTTCTACAATTCATTTGATGTAGATGAAATTGCCTGAAAATATTAAGAACATCAAAGATCAGTGGTGAAACTTAAATAAATACGTTTATATTCAAATTTTAGAGGCAGATGCTTAGTTGATGCTGCTTTTCTGCAGATAGATGATGTTAATGCAATAACAATTACAATTTGGCAGTGATTAATAAATGGACTGTCAAAATCAGTCAAGTTGTGTTGATGGTTTTGGAAGGCTGCTGATTTTAGCTTTGACAAGATGTGGCTGAAGTGTTGCTGAAAAACTCAACATGATTAATTAATTTAGAAGATATAATTCTGTGACTCCCCTTCTATGAGTAGTAGTTGGAAACGAGGGAATCCAAACATTCAATGCAACCTGATTCCTTCTTTGGGGTCCATATTTAATTAGTATTTATTTCTAGCAAGTGCAATATATAGGAGTATTCTAAGATTTATGAGGTTGATTACATTGCAACCAAGAAAATATGAGTCAACTTGGAGGAATATAATTTGATGAGATCTTCAGGTCACAGAGAATTCTAGATTTAGAGCTTTTGTTGTAATATTGGGGCATAAAATTCAGGATGGGGAAGAAATTAGGATGGGCTAGGGGTGATGGGCTAGATCTAAGTGAACTCAAAGCTATGTCTCATGCAGAACAATGTGAGAGACTGAGGTCCCTCTCTTCCTTGGGGTAAGAAAGTAGAAAGTTAATAAAAATGATCAAGAACATTTCATTCAAAACAGTAGGAAAGGGAAAATGTTTAGCAATTTTATTATATTTCTTCTAAAGCAAAATATATAAATGAGTTTAAAGCCATAATTCCATTCATCAAATTTTGACTTTATATGTTAACCTATCCTTAATAATGATCAAAGCTGCATAAATCTAGAAAGTAAATCCTGATTAGTTTCACATTATCTATTAGTTTGTTCAACAAAGAATAAAGAGAATATTGGTGTTGACATGTGTATGTCTACAGTGTCTAAAATCTAACACATTCTGGGAAAAATGTCTAGAGTGGCTCAAGTTCAATCCCTCAGAGAAAATTTATATTTTTTAAAAAGTAACACTGTTACTTTGATTAAATTTTTTGCTAAAAATCTCTGGATACAACTAAGACAGCAAAGACATACGGAAAGCAAATAAATCATTACTATCACCCAGGAAAAAACAAGTTAATACTAACAAAGAAAATTAATTCTCAATATTAAATCCATTTCTAGACCAAAAAGAAAAGAATTCTCATCACCTTATTTGGGTTTTTCTAAACTTTCAATGAAAACCTTGTAGAAATTTGTTATCAAAGTTCATCTTGTAATTTGATATTAGGAATTAATTAGGAAGAAAAACAAATTGATATTCTCATCTCCTTATCTTTGGTGTTTTAGTACTTATATTGTCTTTTGTGTTTTAATTAATTTTACTAATCCCTTTAGTTAATGAATAAATAAATCAGGACCAGGGGAAAAATTCATCAGTTGAAAGAAAAGTGTAGAAAATTGTTAATTCAGAAGTAACCCGTAACAACCACAGTGAACTTGTCAGTATTGCATTGCTCTCTTGCTGATATTCTAATTTCTGTTTTATTGTTCTTCATAGAGCAAAATGTTTCACAGTTAATCTTTACAGTACTTTTGTTTCTAAGCCTTCTAAAAAGCAGTGATTTGGGAATAGCCAAATATTTGAATATAAATTGATTTTATACAATACACAGAAAACAAGTATTTTATTGATATAAATGGTTTATTTATTTGTAGAATTACACTTAAAATTATTTTGAAGCAGCATGAACTCTCTCTGGATAGTATTAGAATTTCATGCCTAAATCAAGTTGAACATTACTTTTATATGAGCTTTTTGTCTTCTGCAGTAGCATAAATGCCTATGGTTGGAAGGGTCAGGGGAGTAGAGATGGGGATAAAAGCTTCAGGAAACAAGATGTAAGTGTGAAAGATGACAGAATGTTCACGTGGGAAGAAATTGCCATAGCTTTTCTTTCCTTCATTCCTCTTTCTAAAAGAAATACTTAGATTTAAGGACTTTAGTAATTTTCTTTCAATCTGGTTGAAAATAGCAGGAGATTCAGGCTTAACTTACATATTAATTAACACAGAAAATGCCCAGACATCATAGAGAAAGACATGAAGAAGGGGAAGCCAGTGTGAATTTTTGGAATGACAGACCTTGTGTGCTGATACTCTGATGTCAGTTGACATTCTGATATTGATTTTCCTTCACTGATGAAGTAGTTATAATCTTTAACCAGCATGGCCGAGAAAGAAGTCTCAAGGGCAGTGGAGACTTTTGCTATTGTCTAAGTTCTTCTTATCCTCTTTAATGCCACACTATTCTTGCCCCTTTGGAAGGTTGTTTCTCATTCACAACCATCTCAATTTAATTCAGTCTCTGATGATGGACTTCTATGAAGTGCATCTTAATCAGCAGATTTCCACAGAGACTTTTTCTCTCTCTAACACCCTCTGCAAAATGCTGGCTGAAATTCTTACTTGTTACCATGAATAACAGCATGATTTTGCAGCTACATGTTCCCCTCTTTCAAAAGTGAATGCTCTATATTCGTTTTTCCCTACCAGCTGCCTTCCCTCTCTCCACTGTCAGCATTTTGTGATGAAAAAGATTCAGTTACAATATGTGCCCCATATTGTGTAGGGTTTATATTCACTTAGGCTTTGAGTCAGGCTTCCATTCTCACCATAGAAATGCCCTATCACCTCTCCAAATACCAATTCTCTCTAAAATTAAATTTAATGTGATATAACATGCAAAACCTAGAAATGCATTCAAAGCCTACTTCTGACACCAGAGAAAAATAAAAAATCATGAGCAAATTCACCTAAGTTTACCCACATTTATATGTTTTATTCCCTTTTAACAGAGTAATGCAATATTAGGTTTATACCAATATAAATACATATCATAAGCACTATGAAATTTTATATTGTGGTAGGGATTGTCACACTGTGGTGAGTATTTCAAATACAAGTGTGAATAAAATCCTTTCCCAAAACTCAGGGAGCTCAGAGCTGATTGATGAAATAGATACATAAGAAGACAATCATGATATATAATTCTAGAAATGCAATAATAATTCATAAAAGTTGTGATCTTTTCTTTTTCCCAATATAATGGTAAGGAAGTTTGTTTAAGAAAATATGTTTAAGAATTTTATACTAGAGTATAAAATTTTTTTCATTCGAATTATAAAGAGGGCTTCTCTTCCTGGTGACATCTTAACCACAAGAGATTATTTATGCTTCCTTCCAAAAGCTACTAAAATAGTATAATAGAAGAGAGATGAAAAAAAGTGAAGGACATAAAATTCTAGGCAACATGAAAGTACCTTAACAAATTAGAAATTCCGAATTGTTTCCAAAACATAGAAAGCATTTTATAATAATTAATAAAGATACCAGATCTGAGAAAAAAAAACTGCAACCCAGAAGTGCTTGGAAGAAATGTGCTGCAGAGAGAGGAGCCATTTTCCCCAGCTGGCCCTTGATAGTCTAACAAATTGCCAAGGGATTTCTGCCTGGAGGGTAATTACAGTGGAGTAATTTATTAAAGGAGAATTACCTCCTCACAGCTGGACAACTGGCTTCAGTTTACAAAGAGGTGCTAAGAGCCACTATGAGGGCTCTCTGAGTAATGTGGACAGGGTGTAGGACCAAACAAGAAGCAAACCACAGTCCTCTGAAGCTCTAAAGCGTATGAAAGAGTAAGAATAGTCCCTCTGCCAGACAGAAAATCCTGTCCACTCACAGAGAAATGCCTCCCTTACCTTGAAAATTGAGGGAACTCCTAGCCTATCTACTGCTACCTGCCCAGGCATTTAGAAGAAGTCTGTGTAACTATGTATACCATGCTCTCTGTCAACACTTTAATTCAGAGAAGAAGCTAACTGGGGAAAGAGATTTGCCCAATTAACAAAATGTATACCAGTCATAGACTAATCACCATAAGATTCCAGCATAGACTTCCTAGCTTCATAGCCAATGCTGTTATGCAGATCATATCTGAACCAGTCTACATAATTCAGAAATATAATCTGTCCACCCTCCCTGTCATATTTATCTTGATTAAAGGGGATTTTTTTTGTAAGCCAGATTAATATTCAATTGGTGAATCACCAACCTGTACAAATAGTGAAATGGTAAAAAATTAAGGAAATGTATTTTGAATCAGAGGGTTATCACAAGGGTCAGCCGGTCATTTCATGGAGCCATCCTTTGATCATCTCCCGGCTGTTTTCAACTCTCAGAACTTTTTACTTCCTTCTTTGCTGATGCTGTGGAGCCTCTAAAAGGCTTATAGTTTTTTAGGCTAACATTCCTAAGATCTGTAGTGGAATGGCCCATGCTAGGCAAGGGGTGATTTTTCACATGTGTATATTCTGGAAGTTGGAACATGTAAATAGTTGACTACCTCTGAGTGCCATGTAAAGCTAAGCGAGAGCCAATGAGAGAGTCTAGTCAGTTTCACAAAGAATCCTGAATAATATCTTCAGCAGCAGCTATCATTTTAAAATTTGATAAATCTGAGAATATCTTTAGACCTTATTCTATAAAGAAAGGCAAACAGCCTTCATCAAGAAATTGATAAAAATACTTTCAGTTGTTTATGTTGCTATAAGACCAAAGGATAGTGAAGTAGGGACACAAAAAGTTAGCCATATTCCAGGATCTGACCTTCAAAGTAATAGGCTCAAAAATTTGTTTAAAGTCATCTTTTGGTATGACTCACACACAAGGGGCTAATATATAAGCCATAATTCTAATAATTGTTTAGTGACTAGACACAGTGTCTTTAGATCTGTGCATTCTAGTAGAAATGCCCAGATCTAGTAGAAAAATCTGTAGGAAAACACTATATTAACCGTTACAAAATCATAGTAGAGCTCTACCCTCTAGTAAAGTTACAGTGTGCATATTCTTTATACTTCTACCATGGGGAAACCTCTAAGTTACCTTTGTAAAAATCTTTCTCATATATTTCAGTTTGATTTTATAATTTTACTCCAATTATTTTAGTGGTGCTTTGGTAGCATTCCTGCTTTTCCTCTTTCTTTCTTTCTTTTAGGCACAAAATTTTGACACAATCTTTTGGGATTCTTTTTCCCTTCTCATTGATTTTTTCTTTGATTGCAAAAGACCTCCAGTGGTTTCTAAACATAAAACTGCGGGTAAACAAGAAGAATTTTATTGTCGTATCTTCTATTTTATTCTATATTTCACCTTCTATAATATAGGGTGAATCTTTTAGTTGATTAAAATCAACACTCATATTTTATTCATGCTATCAGTGTGCTTCTTAGCTTAGTAAAATGTTAGTTTATCTGTAATGTAATATTCAGTTATGAATATAATTTGTAATCGTGTGTCCTCACTCAAATATGTCTCCTTAGCCAGTTGGATATTAATTGAGATTTAACTTATATTACCTATTTTAAGAAAAAGCAATTGCATATGAATGGCATAGAAGAAAAAAAATATCTGAGTAAATATAAACATGTTTTCTTCCAACTATGCATCATAGTTTATATAGCTTATAACTAGAATGATGAAACAAACGTGGAGTCCTAGTCATCAACAATCTTAAGCTACACCATTGGAAAAGATGCAGATCCTCCATACATCCATCGCTTTACAGTAAGGTAGAAATGACTTCTACTTAAGAATATTTAAAAATTATAATACGGCATTTTGAGAATAAGAGACATCCAACAACTTTTAAAGTAGAAGTTTGGCACACTCAGTACAAGTACTTGAGATCATGTTTTAGTTCTCTTTTAATGTTATAATATCAAATTATTGATCAATAAGTGAAGAAAGTCCAAAGAGATGAGGCAACTGCCTGTAGAATGACTTCATATCAATGAAATTATAACATCTATAATTACTGAATAAAACATGAAAAGGCAATTTAGCTCCATATATTGCTCTTGTCAGTAAGCCAGCATGCCTGTTTATCATGCAAATAGGATAGTATTTACAGATCATCCTTCAAATCAGAAACTATATTCTTTCTGAACTTTTTCTTTGAAGAGCTGAGATGCAAACTGTGGTATATTCGTCAGTCTTATTAAGCAACTCCAGATGGAAATGGCATTAAGTCCAGGCATTGGCCAAAGTGAAAATAAAAGTTAAAGAACCAGAGATAATGACCTTTTATTAAAGTTACTTATTTCACAATGTTCAATGTGATGGTCTAATGTGAGATGGTGACTTATTAGTATTTTAGAGGAAATCTGTTCTGAACCCCACTTTCTTAAAGTGGTATGATCTGGGTTTGTCAAGATGAAAGGGAAGATGTGAAAATTCATCATGGACATATCCCTAACTTTATTAAAGCATGACTTGTTGAAGAAACAGAAAATAAATTGTTTCTTATGAAGAAACAAAAGCAAAGAAGAAACAGGAGAGAGGGAAGAAGCAAAAGAAAAGTAATTTACGGCCGGGTGCAGTGGCTCACGCCTGTAATCCCAGCACTTTGGGAGGCCGAGGTGGGTGGATCACGAGGTCAAGAAATCGAGACCATCCTGCTCAACATGGTGAAACCCCGTCTCAACTAAAAATACAAAAAATTAGCTGGGCATTGTGGCACGTGCCTGTAATCCCAGCTACTCAGGAGGCTGAGGTAGGAGAATTGCCTGAACCTAGGAGGCGGAGGTTGCAGTGAGCCGAGATCGCGCCATTGCACTCCAGGCTGGAGCAAAACTCCGTCTCAAAAAAAAAAAAAAAGAAAAGAAACTTACTAAGAAACACATGGAAACTATGCCACATAAGAATCGCAATAGGGCACCTGCCTTTCAAATATGCTTTCCAGTCCTCCAAGTCCTCCAATTCCTCCTGATTTATTTGTAGAGTACTCCTGATAGATCAGGGTGTAGTTGTCCACTGCCCCCTCACTCGCAGACTTTGATGAATGATGGACACACTAAAAGGTAGAATATTCCATTGGAATGTAATATATAAAATTAAACCCTTACCTAAACATTTCAAATCTTTTAAATCAGCTTAAACCAATCACAAAACCATTTTTTTCTTTCTCTTCCATCCTTCCTTCCTCTTTCTTTTCTTTTCTTTGTTTTGTTTGTTTGTTTGTTTGTTTGTTTGTTTGTTTGTTTGTTTGTTTGTTTTTGACGATGTTTTGCCCTTGTTGCCCCAGCTGGAGTACAATGGCTGATCTGGGCTCACAGCAACCTCCACCACCCAGGTTCAAATAATTCAAGTGATTAGCCTTCCTCAGCCTCCCTAGTAGCTGGGATTACAGGCATGAGCCACCATACCTGGCTAATTTTGTATTTTTAGTAGAGATAAGGTTTCTCCATGTTGGACAGGCTGGTCTCCCAACCTCAGGTGATTTACCCATCACAGCCTCCCAAAGTGCTGGAATTACAGGCAGGAGCCACCATACCCAGCCTACCAATTTTCTTATAATTCACATCAACTCAATTCATATTTATCCAGCTCCACAGGATGCAGGGTGCTGAGCTTCACCATAATTTACAGAATGTAGGGAAGACAACCCTGTTTTGAATAGGAAAAAAAAATGTAATGAAAATCTCTTAGACTTACTGAGAATCAAATGCTTCAGGCACACATAGGTAAAGAGTATTAGCAACAAGCCAAGTTAGCTTTGCCTAGTAGAAAATAAACCTATAGCAAAAATAATTTTTTATTGTGAAAATAAGATCATAAAGTATTTGTGTATGCTTGTTTTTGGCTACAAGCAACAGCAAATGCAATACAAAATGAATTAAACCATAAGGGAAATGTATTATTTTCCATTATGAGAACTCCCAAGGTATGGTGGTCATGGGTTGATTAACACAGCTGCTCAATGCCATCATGAGGTTATGGTTAACTTTCTGCTTGTAGCTTACTGTCCATAGAGTATCTATCTGCCTTCCTTTTCACCAGATTCTCTCAGCATCATGACATGGCTGCAAGCAGTTCCAGGTATCATATGCAAATGCACACCCAGCAGAGGAGACATTACTTCCTCTGTATGTCTTTTTAAAAATTAGAAAAACACTTCAGGAAATCACCCAACAGAATTCCTCTTATATTACTACAGTTCCAAATATTGACACATATGCCCTTTCCTAAACCATCGGCAAAAAGAATAGGATTTCTGTGATCAATATATAGACTAATAAGATTTTCTCATGAAATAGGAATAAGGTAATCTCCCTAGAGCAGTACTCATCAGGAAAAAAATGGTTTGTCTTAAATTGAAAGGAAGGAATAGCTGTTAGGTAAAAAACCAACACACTGTTAGGTAAACAGTCAATGGTGTTGTTTATTATTGTCTCGTAGATTGTGGATACTCTTCATTCTTGTCTCATGTCCCCAAATTAATTCATTGGCACACAATAGAAGGTAGAATTTCAGGAGAAGTAAAACAAATCACCACTTTTTACACTTCATATTGGATATATTTAACATATAAACTTAGTTTCAGGCCCTGCCATACTCAGATATTTTAAATCTCAATGGTTTTCTATGTGTTATGTTCTCTCAGTACAGTCTCCTCTGATTATTTATACTAGAGTATGTTTTGGATTTTAACCATCTGTGTACATGGCTGTATCCCCAGGCATTCAAATGGTAAATGAATTACTTGAGAATTATTCAAAGCACCTAGTATAATATTGGACACATTGTAGACACACAGTTTATTCATTCGATCAACATTTATCTATTCATTTATTAGTGAGGCAGACTTCCATGGACTCAGAGCTGGCCTGTTTCAATTTAAATCCTGGCTCCACCACTTACTAGCTGTGCAAACTTTGGCAAGTTCTCCCATCTATAATAGAGAGACACTGTAATAATATTGCCTGACTCATGGGATTTATTTTGTGACCATTATATGAGCTTAGATGTTTAAAGCACTTATTATAATGTCTAGGTAATAGTATCAGCTTAATAAATTTTAGATGTTTGTATTTATTATTATTTCTAACGGGTAGATTGCAGCATTTTCCATCATCCTATTTACCACATTCTGAACTGTGTATGGATGGATTTTAAGGTTTTGCTTCACTATGTGACAAAACAATGACTGTTTGAACACAGTGTGATAAAAGAGGGCTGTCAGTTGCAAGCTCAGATTTTCTGTCAAGTGCCTGCAGCTCAGACACAGCAAGAATTCAGAGATGCGTTTCAGCAAAGCAATGGAGAATGGAAATTCCAAATTGTTTATTTGTAACTTCTATAAAAATTACGATGAGAGCCAATTGGATTGCTCCAGCTAAGCTGTGTCTCTTCATAACTACCAAAAGCATCTAGTACCATCTTACTATACAAAAGTTAGAGATCACTTCAATTAATATACTATACAGTGAGCACAGTCGCTAAGAAAAGCTATGTCAAATTCCATCTCTAGGCCATTACATCTAACTTTTCTATCAAAGGCAGTTGTTGAACAATGAGAACACGTGGACACAGGGATGGGAGCATCACACACTGCAGTCAGTTGTGGGGAGCTAGGGGAGGGACAGCGGGGGTGGGGAAGGTGGAAGGTGGGGATAAATACCAGATATAGGTGAAGGGGGGAAGAAGGCAGCTAACTACCTTGCCATGTATGTACATATGCACCTATCCTGCATGATCTGCACATGTACCCCACAACCTAAAGTACAATAAAAAATGGAAAAATAATAAATTAATTAAAGAGACAGTTATGTTGTAACATTTTTTAAAACACTACAAAATATACCTTAAGTTTTTATAATGCATTTGAAAAGACTCATATCTTTTCTTGATTATGAACCTGTCATTCTTATGAAAATCTTGGGAGGCTTTTTAAAGCCAGGAACATTTTACATCATTCAGTAGCACTTTAAAAATAAATGCGGTTTTTGAAACTGCAATGATAAAATATTATATTTGTAGAGAAATTGATGTATAATAAATGGATTATTAGCAAAATGATGTTAATTTTGTGCATTCATCGATGAATATGTTTTTCGTGACAACTCTAATGTACCATATTTTTAAGATTTATATCCCTATTGTAGGTTTGTATAAAACCTTCTAATTTTCTGTATATTATTATAGTAATTTAGTACTCGAGTTTTCTCTTGGATATGTTTTTGCTTGTTTGTTTTCGTTCTTTTATTCTCTACAATATAGGTCCAAAGGGGAAAATAACATAGCAATGAATACAGTTTTCACTTGCTTATGGATTTATTTTTATTTTAGCTAGTTCTTCTGAAATTTATGTTGACTACAATTGCTAAATATAATTGTAATTGATCTTCTGAGAATAAGAAACACAGTTTAAAAATTTTTTTGTTTTCCCTTTCAATGCATTACTCATAAGTAATACTCATATTTCTCCTCATTCTTTAGGAAATATGTATTTCATGTACTCTAAGAGATCATTAATTATAAGATGCACCATTATTTTACATAGCATTAAGAAAAAATGTTGCAAAACAATTTCAAAAATGGTTTTATGTTATTTGAATTTTATTTTATATTAAAAGATCATTTAGACAGATTTCATTTTGTCACTCTTGTACACACAAAAATAACAAAAATAAAAGCAAAATAAATTGGTTAATAAACTTCTAAAATTTCTAAATCTGTTTTCAATACTCAGATTTGATAATGCGCTTTTTTTCACACACCATTTTTGCAAATATTGCTTTACTGTTGCCTCCAAAATCTTCTAAATTGCTTGCGTCTCATTCTGCTAGTTTTGATGGTACAGCCAGTATTGGAAGGTTTCCGACAACAACCCGATGCAGATCCCTTCTTCAAGTCACCTTTGACTGATTTGTTGACCGGAACATCAGTAGGAATAACAACTGTGTTGGGTGTACATCGAGCAAAATGACAACCAAGTCTGGCAGACAGTGATAGTAAGATGCCACATATTGTAAGAAAAATCCCCATTTCAGAGATGTAAAAAATGTGAAAAAAGGAGGGGACTCAAGATGGCGCTGTGAGAACAACCCAGGATTGGAGCCCGCGTTGAATCCGCAAATGGTGAGTCAGTGCTGCATTTCCAGACTGATCTTTCTTGCCCACAGAACGGGGAAACTCCCAAGTATAAAAAGACACGGGACGCCAGGCAGTAGGTCTGCCTGGCGAAGCCGGCAGCCGGGGCGGCGGCGGCCGGCCCTACCCAGCAATCCCCACTGGGCGCGCTTGTCCGGGTGCCTTGTTGAACCGGCAACCTGAGACTTCAGAGGGCTGGACTTGAGACTGAACGAGACTTGCACAGAAGCCCAGCCCAGGGGATTGCAGGGACAGATCGTTTGGGATACCCAGTGGGACGAACAAAACCGCGATTTCAAACTATCCCGGGCAGACGGTCCGAGAGGCTCTGTGGGGGAGGGGCGTCCACCACTACGGAGGCAACCTGACCCAACTGATACACACGCCCACTGCTGACGCAGCCAGCCGTTGCCGAGGCAACCCGCCCCAACTGAGATACACGCCCACTGCTGACGCAGCCAGCCGTTGCCGAGGCAACCCGTCCCTACTGAGATACACGCCCACTGCTGACGCAGCCTGCCGTTGCTGAGGCAACACGCTACAACGAAGAGACTCCGCCGCAGGGCGTGGCGGAGACCACAGCAGAGCCGGCAGGAACAGCGCGAATCACACAACAGCAGGGCGGAGCCTCGGCAGTCAAACAGTGGCTAGTCTGCCTTCGAACTGGGCAGGACACCTAATTGGACATCCAAAAATAAAGCCCAAACCCCTCAACACAGAGCATTTGAGAAAAAAGAAAGGGTTGTTTAATGAGCTGTGTTGCAGCAGAATCAAACATAGCAGCCTAACAGCCCTGAATGAACAACAGAGTGCACAGCTCAGCAATTAAACCCCTATAAAGTACAAACTGTCTCCTCAAGCAGCTCCCTGACCCCTCTATATCCAAAAGACTGTCATTAGGCAGGCATCATCCTGGGACAAAGAGAGCAGAAAAAGAAACTGGTAGCATCCCTCGCTGTGCCACAGCTGCTAGAGGTGCACCCCAGACAAGCAGGGTCTGGAGCGGACCTCAACAGTCATACAGTGAAGGGGCTAGACTGGTAGAAGGAAAACCAAGCAACAGAAATACTTCATCATCAACATTCTGGGTGTCCACTCAGAGACCCAAATGAAAAGTCAGCAACTACGCAGACGACCAGAGGACAAATCCACAAAGATGGGAAGAAACCAGCGCAAAAAGGAGGAAAACACCCGAAACCAGAACACATCGCCTCCTAGAAAGGACCAAAACTCCTCACCAGCAAGGGAACAAAGCTGGACGGAGAATGACTGTGACGAAATGACGGAATTAGACTTCAGAAGATGGATAATGAGAAACTTTTGTGAGCTAAAAGATCATGTATTAAATCAATGCAAAGAAACTAAGAACCTTGAAAAAAGATTTGAAAAAAGATTCGAGGAAATGATAACAAGAATGGATACCTTAGAGAGGAATATGAATGAATTAAAGGAGCTGAAAAACACACTACGAGAACTTCGCGAAGCAAACGCAAGTTTCAATAGCCGAATTGACCAAGCAGAAGAAAGAATATCTGAAGTCGAAGACCAACTCAATGAAATAAAACGAGAAACCAAGATCAGAGAAAAAAGCGCAAAAAGGAATGAACAAAGTCTCCAAGAAATGTGGGACTATGTGAAAAGACCAAATCTACGTTTGATAGGTGTACCAGAAGGGGACGAAGAGAATGAATCCCAGCTGGAAAATACTCTTCAGGACATCATCCAGGAACATTTCCCCCACCTAGCAAGACAAGCCAAAACTCAATTGCAGGAAATACAGAGAACACCACAAAGATATTCCGCAAGAAGAGCAACCCCAAGGCACATAATCGTCAGATTCAACAGGGTTGAAATAAAGGAGAGAATACTAAGGGCAGCCAGAGAGAAAGGTCGGGTCACCCACAAAGGGAAGCCCATCAGACTCACAGCAGATCTCTCGGCAGAAACACTACAAGCCAGAAGAGAGTGGGGGCCAATATTCAACATTCTTAAAGAAAAGAACTTTCAACCCAGAATTTCATATCCAGCCAAACTGAGCTTCAGAAGTGAAGGAAGAATAAAATCCTTTGCGAACAAGCAAGTACTCAGAGATTTTGTCACCACCAGGCCTGCTTTACAAGAGCTCCTAAAAGAGGCACTACACATAGAAAGGATCAATCAGTACCAGCCATTCCAAAATCACACTGAATGCTAAAGAGCTTCAACATAATGAAGAATCTACAACAACTAACAGGCAAAACAGCCACTTTGCATCAAAATGGCAGTATCAAATTCACACATAACAATATTAACCCTAAATGTAAATGGACTAAATGCACCAATCAAAAGACACAGACTGGCAAATTGGATAAAAATCCAAAACCCATCAGTGTGCTGTATCCAGGAAACCCATCTCACATGCAAGGATACACAAAGGCTCAAAATAAAGGGATGGAGGAAGATTTACCAAGCAAATGGAAAGCAAAAAAAAGCAGGAGTTGCAATTCTCATCTCTGATAAAATAGACTTTAAAGCAACAAAGATCAAAAGAGACAAAGAAGGCCATTACATAATGGTAAAAGGATCGATACAACAAGAAGAGCTAACGATCCTAAACATATATGGACCCAACGCAGGAGCACCCAGATACATAAGGCAAGTTCTTAATGACTTACAGAAGGACTTAGACTCCCACACAATAATAGTGGGAGATTTTAACACTCCACTGTCAATACTAGACAGATCAACCAGACAGAAAATCAACAAGGATACCCAGGGCTTGAACTCAGACCTGGAGCAAGCAAACCTGGTGGACATTTACAGAACTCTCCACCCCAAATCCACAGAATACACATTCTTCTCAGCACCACATCACACCTACTCTAAAATTGACCACATAATTGGAAGTAAAGCACTGCTCAACAAATGCAAAACAACTGAAATCATAACAAACAGCCTCTCAGACCATAGTGCAATCAAGTTAGAACTCAGAATTCAGAAACCTACCCAGAACCGCACAGCTTCATGGAAACTGAACAACCGGCTCTTGAATGTTGACTGGGTAAACAACGAAATGAAGGCAGAAATGAAGAAGTTCTTCGAAACCAATGAGAACGAAGACACAACGTGCCAGAACCTCTGGGACACATTTAAAGCAGTCTCTAGAGGAAAGTATATAGCAATAAGTGCCCATATGAGGAGAATGGAGAGATCCAAAATTGACACCCTATCGTCAAAATTGAAAGAGCTAGAGGAGCAAGATCAAAAAAACTCAAAACCCAGCAGAAGACAAGAAATTACTAAGATCAGAGCTGAGCTGAAGGAGATTGAGACACGAAAAACCCTTCAAAAAATCAATAAATCCAAGAGCTGGTTTTTTGAAAAGATCAACAAAATAGACAGACAACTAGCCAGATTGATTAAAAAGAAAAGAGAGAACAACCAAATAGATGCAATAAAAAATGATAAAGGGGAAATCACCACAGATTCCACAGAAATTCAAACCATCATCAGAGAATATTACAAACAACTCTATGCACATAAACTAGTAAACCTGGAAGAAATGGATAAATTCCTGGACTCCTGTGTCCTCCCAAGCCTAAACCAGGAGGAAGCTGAAACTATGAATAGACCAATAACAAGGTCTGAAGTTGAGGCAGCAATTAAGAGCCTACCTCACAAAAAAAGCCCAGGTCCAGACGGGTTCACAGCCGAATTCTACCAGACACACAAGGAGGAGCTGGTACCATTCCTTCTAAAACTATTTCAAACAATCCAAAAAGAGGGAATCCTTCCCAAATCATTTTATGAGACCAACATCATCCTGATACCAAAACCCGGCAGAGACCCAACGAGAAAAGAAAACTTCAGGCCAATATCCATGATGAACATAGATGCAAAAATCTTCAATAAAATATTGGCAAGCCGATTGCAACAGCAAATCAAAAAACTTATTCATCATGATCAAGTAGGATTCATCCCAGGGATGCAAGGCTGGTTCAACATACGCAAGTCTATCAACGTAATTCACCACATAAACAGAACCAAAAACAAAAACCACATGATTATCTCAATTGACGCAGAGAAGGCATTTGACAAAATTCAACAGCCCTTTATGCTAAAAACCCTCAATAAACTCGGTATCGATGGAACGTATCTCAAAGTAATAAAAGCTATTTATGACAAACCAACAGCCAATATCATACTGAATGGGCAAAAACTGGAAGCATTCCCTTTGAAATCTGGTACTAGACAAGGATGCCCTCTCTTACCACTCCTATTCAATATAGTACTGGAAGTTCTAGCCAGAGCAATCAGGCAAGAAAAAGAAATAAAGGGTATTCAAATAGGAAAGGTGGAAGCCAAATTGTCTCTATTTGCAGACGACATGATAGTATACCTAGAAGACCCCATCGCCTCAGCCCAAAAACTCCTGAAACTGATAAACAACTTCAGCAAAGTCTCAGGATATAAAATCAATGTGCAAAAATCACAAGCATTCGTCTACACCAATAACAGACTTAAAGAAAGCCAAATCAAGAGCGAACTGCCATTCGCAATTGCTACAAAAAGAATAAAATACCTTGGAATACAACTCACAAGGAACGTAAGGGACCTCTTCAAGGAGAACTACAAACCACTGCTCAACGAAATCAGAGAGGACACAAACAGATGGAGAAACATTCCATGTTCATGGTTAGGAAGAATTAATATCGTGAAAATGGCTATACTGCCCAAAGTAATTTACAGAATCAACGCTATCTCCATCAAGCTATCATTGACTTTCTTCACAGAACTGGAAAAAACCACCATGAACTTCATATGGAACCAAAAGAGAGCCCGCATAGCCAAGTCAATTCTAAGCAAAAAGAACACAGCGGGGGGCATCACACTACCGGATTTCAAACTATACTACAAGGCTACAGTAATCAAAACAGCATGGTACTGGTACCAAAACAGCATGGTACTGGTACCAAAACAGAGATATAGACCAATGGAACAAAACAGAGGCACCGGAGGCAACACAACATACATACAACTATACAATCTTTGATAAACCTGACAAAAACAAGCAATGGGGCAAGGATTCCCTGTTTAACAAATGGTGTTGGGAAAACTGGCTAGCCATGTGCAGAAAGCAGAAACTGGACCCCTTCCTGACACCTTACACTAAAATTAACTCCAGATGGATTAAAGACTTAAACATAAGACCTGGCACCATAAAAACCCTAGAAGGAAATCTAGGCAAAACCATCCAGGACATAGGAGTAGGCAAGGACTTCATGAACAAAACACCAAGAGCATTGGCAACAAAAGCCAAAATAGACAAATGGGACCTAATGAAACTCCACAGCTTCTGCACAGCAAAAGAAACAGTCACTAGAGTGGATCGGCAACCAACAGAATGGGAAAAAATTTTCGCAGTCTACCCATCTGACAAAGGGCTGATATCCAGAATTTACAAACAACTCAAGCAGATTTACAGGAAAAAAACAAACAAGCCCATTCAAAAGTGGGCAAAGGATATGAACAGATACTTTACGAAAGAAGACATATATGAGGCCAACAATCATATGAAAAAATGCTCATCGTCACTGGTCATCAGAGAGATGCAAATCAAAACCACATTGAGATACCATCTCACGCCAGTTAGAATGGCGATCATTAAAAAATCTGGAGACAACAGATGCTGGAGAGGATGTGGAGAAAAAGGAACACTTTTACACTGTTGGTGGGAGTGTAAATTAGTTCAACCATTGTGGAAGACAGTGTGGTGATTCCTCAAGGCCTTAGAAATAGAAATTCCATTTGACCCAGCAATCCCATTACTGGGTATATATCCAAAAGACTATAAATCGTTCTACTATAAGGACACATGTACACGAATGTTCATTGCAGCACTGTTTACAATAGCAAAGACCTGGAATCAACCCAAATGCCCATTGATAATAGACTGGATTGGAAAAATGTGGCACATATACACCATGGAATATTATGCAGCAATCAGAAATGATGAGTTCGTGTCGTTTGTAGGGACATGGATGAATCTGGAAAACATCATCCTCAGCAAACTGACACAAGAACAGAAAATGAAACACCGCATATTCTCACTCATAGGTGGGTGATGAAAAATGAGAACACATGGACACAGAAAGGGGAGTACTAAACACTGGGGTCTATTGGGGGGAAAAGGGGAGGGCCAGTGGGAGGGGGAGGTGGGGAGGGATAGCCTGGGGAGAAATGCCAAATGTGGGTGAAGGGGAGAAGAAAAGCAAAGCACACTGCCATGTGTGTACCTACGCAACTGTCTTGCATGCTCTGCTCATGTACCCCAAAACCTATAATCCAATAAAAAATTTAAAAAAAAAATGTGAAAAAAATATTGTGAAAGAATGTATTCCGTTCAGTGTTCAATCCATCACTCAACTATGAGTCTCCATGGCATTTTCCTTAGCTTCCATGATGGGATCCCACATCACTCAATGCTGTCAGTTCTAGTAGTCTTCCATGTACATCAGTTAGGAGTGCAGAGTGAAGACTTACTGATAAAAGTCATCATTTCTGGCTATAAATTCAAAATGATGCAGAAACTAACAAGACTAGTGACTCCACACAGTAGGTTTTGTTTCTCGTAATACATTCTTGATTACAAGGTGTATATATACTCAGATCACCATCAAGTCTGAGAGTTTGTGGGATACTATGTACTGAAACTCAGATTGAGGTGAAAACCAGATCAATGGAAGTAGAATAACTGTGAAGGTGACATTGCATAGTGATCACAGATGTAAGCCCTGGGATCAGATAGCCATACTGGAATCCTGGCTTCACCACTTATTAACTCTGTGATGATGAGCATGTTTATTTTTTTCTCTATGCCTCAGTTTCTTCAAAGTTTTTCATAGCTTAAATTCCTAGGGAAAGATTCTTATTTGTCTAACTCGCCTTTTCATGGCAAACAGAGTCATTGGCCTCAATCCAATGAGCTACCCTTGAATCAGGTGCACATTCCTCCTTAAATTTGCTGTGACTATTCTGTAGGGCATGGCCACACAATGTGCATGAGCTGTTCCCCACCTTTAGAGCTGTGAGAACAATTTTACTGAAAAGGAGCTATCCATGGGCACACACTAGATTTCACACTTTGAGTACATCTCCCACCCACCTTGATTAGGATCAAGGAGAGATCCATCTCTCCTTAGAAAAAACAAAGGTTTTGTTTGTTTGTTGTGATTTTATTTTATTTTAGGTTTCAGGATACATGTGCAGAATGTGCAGGTTTGTTACATAGGTAAACGTGTGCCATGTTGGTTTGCTGCACTCATCAACCCATCACTTAGGTATTAAGCCCCTCATGCATTAGCTGTTTGTCCTGATGCTCTCCCTCTTCCTGCCCCACCGACAAGCCCCAGTGCGTTGTTCCCATCCCTGTGTCCATGTGTTCTCATTGTTCAGCTCCCACTTAAGAGTAAGAACATGCAGTGAAAAACAAAGTTTAAAGAAAGAAAAAAAGATAAAGAGATGTTAAACCAGTTGGGCCAGCTTGGAAATAAATCTAGAAAACAATGACACTTTTTGACACAGGATGTTATGATTTTTAAACAAGGAAGATTAGAGTTAGATGGGAAAATAACTAAATTCTTAATATAACCTGTCTCCTTCCATCTTTAAGAAAGATGGCTCTTGAGCTTTTGCTCAGCTTGAAGAGACAGGGATTGGAGTGGATGGACACTGGAGAATCTGGAAAACTAAATTGCCTCACATAAGAAAAAGACAGGAAAGAATTCTCATTAACAATATGAAATTTACAATTTGGCAAGTCAGTTTTCCAACCTCTAGAAGTAGGATTAGCTAGGTACTTAAACATTTAACCTCTAGTTTTTAACATAGACTTTTGCTTTTTAAGCTATTTGTCCATTTTGAGAAACTGACAGCTGCCTGTCTCTGTGCTTATCCCTTTTGGGCCCAAATTTCCTAATTCCTCATCCTATTTGCTATTTCTTATTTATGCTTTCTCACCTGCTTCCTGGAAATCAGAGTCATTTTCCCAATTGTCTAACTATGTCAGAAAGAGAACTATGAGTTGTAATTTACCACTATCGGTTTTCAGGAGATGCCATTGTGGGGGTATATTTTAGTTTCCATAATGGGAGGGAGGGTCAGCAAGCAGAAACTCGTGGGCTTTTTTAGTGGTGTGAATTGATATCTGATTCTGCTATTCTCCAACTTCACACAAAGCATAAACCTCACTAAATTCTCATTACTTACATCAAGTCCTTAGTACATGGTAAGTAAGACCGAACTAAAAGTGATTCTTGTTCTCCCCTTAGGGAAAAAAAAAATCAAAGAAAGAAAAGAAAAAGTTAAGACAATGGGGGTTATAAGAGAAAATGGAGACTGAAGCATTTTGATCAGAATGAGAAAAGAGAGAAAGAGGAGAGAGGGATATGAGAAGGAAAGCCAATAGGGCTGTAGGAGGCTGCAGAGAAGTTCTGAAGAAAAAAAGAGAGAAGACACATAGCATCTTCAATAGAGCCAGAAACCAGGGGAACAGAGATGTTTAAAGGGGATTCTTAGGGAAGGCAGCTGGTGAGCGTGCAATATTTCCTTCTGCTTACATTCTTCCAAAGACACCTTCAGCACAACACCTCTACACACCTCCTCATTGTTTGTATTGTGGAATTTATGAGATTGGGGAAGAATGTTTGTTTGTTCTATTGGCAAAGTAAAGCTAAGAAGGTCCAGTTATATTCAATTTGCAAAAGCACTATGAGAAATACTTCCTGGAAGGCATACTCTTTAAAAAAAAATTCTCCCTACACCTCTGATGAAACTTGTGTGACTTGTTAAATGGGTACAATATGGAGGTAACTAGATCCATTTGGAAAAAAAATGAAGAACCCAGGCATCTTGTGCTTTATGTTAGGCAAACCGCTGTGCTTCCACTTGTTCCAAGGTCTGGGAAACAACCTTTCGTCAGTAGCCCTTTCTTTGGAACTACCACGGTAAGTCAGCTCTCCTCCATAGTGACAGGGCTGTACAGTCTCTTGCTTCCTTCTTACTTCCCTCAAGAGAAATTGTGTTTGAACTAGAGAGAGGATATACCTTGAGCCTGACATTCAAACATCTGCAAACTTGTGGAAGATTTTGATATGCTGCTAGGCTTTACTTAACTGCCTAAGGATCTTTGGATTCGGAAAGAATTTAAATGAAAGTTTTGACAATGGTTCATTTTTTTTTTCAAAAAGATTTAAGAGTAGGTGTTATAGGTCAGATTCTTTGGGAACCTGTTCTCAAACAGAGATAGTTTACTTGGAAATGTTCTCTGTGCAAAACACTGAAGGAAGCAGATGTATGAAAGGGGAGATGCTTGCTGAACTGATCCTACAGTGTCCCTCAGAGAGGAACTAAATCGAGCCAACATCCACCACTCATTGCGTGAAGGCTCTTCCTGGGTAAGGGGCCTTAACCTTCAGCAAAGCAGCTGCTTTTGGCTAAGGGCAATTTCTTCAGAGTGACTCCCTGGCTGTGAGCACTCAGCAGGCAGCACTGCCTGAAGCTGAGAGAAGAGGCTGAAATCCTTACTCCTGAAAGCCACAGGGCACGGGAAGAAGTGAATGCACGTGGCCCTCACTTATGGATTCTAGCTACACCCACAGCAGATCAAGGAAAACTTGGATGTAATAAAATCGCTACATTCTGCCCTCCACCTCAAAATATACTCCGACACCTTCCATAATATCTCCTAGATTCTTTTAAATAATTATTCCAATAGTTAGTTTCAATATAGGGCTTTCTGCATTAGAACACTTTTTTTAGCAATAATATTTTTTCTACCTTCTCCTATAAGTGCTTTAATTTTGCATGCTGTTGTTATAAAATGCAATACTTAGAAATGGAAGTAATGCTTTGTCTAAAAATCATGATGCTATTGCAGTATAGTAGATTTTCTTACTACTTAATCTGAGAAATCTATGTCAATTTGTAGATCTAGAGATAGGTATAAATAAAGTCCTACTAAGAAGAATAATTCTAAGGGGACAGGGAAGTTGTCATAGCAACCAATGTCCGGATTTTCCTCATTTTATACCATAAAACTATAAACTTTTTTTCATATCTCATTTTTTTCCATAAGTTATTGGGGTACAGGTGGTATTTGGTTATGAAGTTCTTTAGTGGTGATTTGTGAGAGTTTGGTGCACCCATTGCCCAAGCTGCATACACTGCACCCTATTTGTAGTCTTTTATCCCCGACCTCTATACCACTCTTCCCAAGTCCCCGAAGTCCATTGTATCATTCTTACGCCTTTGCATCCTCAAAGCTTAGCTCCTGCATATCAGTGAGAACATACAATGTTTGGTTTTCCATTCTTGAGTTACTTCACTTAGAATAATAGTCTCCAATCTCATCATCACTGTAAATGCCATTAACTCATTCCTTCTTATGACTGAGTAGTATTGAATCATATATATGTACTGCAGTTTCTTTCTACTCATTGCTTGATGGGCATTTGGGTTGGTTCCATAATTTTACAATTGCGAATTGTGCTGCTATAAATATGTGTATACAAGTATATTTTTCATATAATGACTTCTTTTCCTCTGGGTAGGTTCCCGGTAATGAGATTGCTGGATCAAATGTAGTTCTAACAAAAGTATAAACTTTAATGGTACCTTCATATCTTTTCTATATTGTATTTTAACCAGTGGCCATTTTACATATTTGCTAAATATGTAGCTGCATCATTCATTCTTGAGATTCAGCTTCTGATTACATTTTAAAGTATTGTTTGAAAATCTGGCATTAGGAAATTAAACCTCTTCTGCAAGATCCAGTTTTCTCCAGAATAAACGTTTTGGAGATTTTTTTTCTTTTTCGTAATTTAAAAAAATCAGGTTTATAACATATTGAGAATGTAGACCTATAGGGAAAAAGTAGATATTCTACCACAAGGTTAACACTTTTCAATGCATCCTTCCAGCTTCTTCTCTACAAAAGATTTTTTAAAGAAAAATAGGACACTTTATATACTGTTTCATAATTTGTGTTTTTACCTGACATTCCCATGTATTTCCAGGTTTATAGATGGCCACCTTTTAGATAATTTTTATAACATCATTTTATAGATGACTATAATTAAGAAGTTTCTCTATTAGATAATTTCTGGTACTTCTAATGTTGTAAATAATGTTACAAACATCCTGATAGTAAATTGCTTTTACATCCATCTAAGATTAATTTTTACTGAGAATTCCTAGAAGAAAAATGACCCTTTCTAAAGCTTTTGATATGTTCTGTTGGTTTGGTAACTATAAAGTATCTTTCTAATCTAGTCTTCTTCCTAATTGCCCATTTTCTTGTACCCTCACCTTCACTATCTATATTTAGCCAGATTTATAACTGAATGTGTCACTTTGCGGTTATTTTAACTTTCAGTTCTTTATTTGTGAAATTAAATTGTTTATGGTTTTGCTTTTAGTTTTTGTTAGGAGACAGAGGAGTTTGTGTTTCTTTCTTTGAAAATTGCTTGTGCTGCTATTACAATAGGAAAGACTTGGAACCAACCCAAATGCCCATCAATGATAAACTGAATTAAAAAAATGTGGCACATATACACTATGGAATACTATGCAGTCATAAAAAAGAATGAGATCATGTCCTTTGCAGGGACATGGATGAAGCTGGAAACCATTATTCTCAGCAAACTAACACATGAACAGTAAACCCAACACCACATATTCTCACTCATAAGTGGGGGTTGAACAATGAGAACACATGGACACAGGGAGGGGAACATCACACACCCGGGCCTGTTAGGGGTGGGGAGCAAGGGGAGGGGGAGCATCAGGACAAATATCTAATGTATGCAGGCCTTAAAACCACCATAGCACATGTTTACCTGTGTAACAAACCTGTACGTTCTGCACATGTATTCAAGAACTTAAAGTAAAATTAAAAAAAAGAAAAGAAAATTGCTTGTGCTGGACTTTCTTTTAGAAGATAATTTAGTTTTCTCTTCAGTAATATTTCTCTTGACAATTTAATTTTCTATTCAATAATTTTTTTTGTATATTTCAGGATGTTAAATTCTACTTTAACAAACTAAATGACTGTGCCTCTAAAACTAAACACTATGTTTCCTTTTAGTAAGATGACTTGTGTCTTCCATTTACTGGCAAGTAGATTCCAAAGAAAATCATAAACACTTCTTCAGTACTGATTTAATTGTTTAATGATGCTTACATCTTATTATTAGAGTAGACCAGTGAAAGGAACCTTGGATCAGGCTAAATCTGTGTAGGACCAATCACACTATCCTGGGCAAGCCACAGTCCAGTTTCTTCTGTAAAATACGATTGAGTTACTTTTCAGGGTTATAATAGGAATTGAGAATTATCTCCTTCAATAGCAACAACAGTTTTTTGGCACAAAGTAGGTGTCCAATAAATGGAATCATTAGTTATTATTGGCCCCTTTTGGTATTATTTTATTTAAACATGTCCCTTATTTCAGTGGTTTTTCAAACTATAGGTCTCAAATCATGAGTGGATTGTGAAACTAATGTACACAACTTTGAGATAACAACTAGAACTTTTTAGAAAGAACCGAGCAGAATTAACTATATTTAAGTATTTCACAGAAGTGCTTTTATGTGAAACTTTTCTTCAGTGTGTAATATCTAGGCAGAGAGTGTGTACACTTGATGACAATGTAAAATAAACTCTTACTATGGGTTGTATCCAAAAACTTCACAAACAGGATTATATTAGATACTTGTCTGATAGTTTGCAAGTCTCTTGATACTATAGTGGCTAAGACACCTTGATTCAAATTCCAACTCCGTTAATTACTACTGTATGACTTTAACTGCCTGACTTTTACTGTATAACCTCCTATGCCCTAGTTTCCTCACCTAAGAAAGGGGTGATAATTATTCATGGAAATAATATGAAAAATACTGTATGCTTTAATATGTGTAAACCACTTAGCAGGTGCTCAATAACTGTTAGCTTATTTTATAAAGACTGATTAGAATAACTTGTGTTTCTGAATAAGCAAATAGTATACATGAAAGAATATAAAGTCATCAGGCTGGGTGCAATGGCTCACACCTGTAATCCCAGCATTTTGGGAGGCCAAAGTGGGCAGATTACTTGAGATCAGGAGTTCAAGACCAGTCTGGCCAACATGGTTAAACTCTGTCTCTACTGAAAATACAAAAGTTGGCCAGGTGTGTTGGTGGGCGCCTGTAATCCCGGCTACTCAGTAGGCTAAGGTAGAATTGCTTGAAGCCAGGAGACGGAAGTTGCAGTGATCAGAGATTGCGCCACTGCACTTCAGCCTGGGCAACAGAGGGATGCTCTGTCTGAAAAAAAAAATTTTAATGAAAAATAAAGTCATCACATTAGCCAGGACTGATAATCAGGTAGTTTTTTCATCCACAAAAATGATGCTTCCTGATAAGCATCTTATTTCCATAAATGTGAATTTTCAAGAACGAAGTAACTATTCTTAGTTTTGCTATTTACAAAAAACATTATCTCTCAAGATATGAAAGAATAAAAATAAAACACTAATTAATCAATTAGTCTTTCTTTGTCAGTATATTAGATCCTCAATTACCCATTAAATTTTTTTATTTTATAAATTTTTTAAATTTCACAGTGGTATGCATTAAGTAAAAAGAACTTTGTCTGTATTTAGCCTAACAACAGAGCAAGACCCTATCTCATAAAATGGAGAGAACTAGTCAATTATAAAATAAAAATTCTTATCTATGTATATGTGTTAGCTATGATCTCCTGGAAGTAGATCCAAAATATCTGGATTTTGGTTAAGATTTTAATAAGAATCCTATGCATCTGAGATTACTCTATTTTCAATTGTACTTTTACTAAATATGTAAGTGTGCATAGCTAACTCACAAATCGTTAGAATTTCATTTTGTTAAAAAATTGTTTGCTGATCATCTCCACATCTTTGCAAAATAAAAGGTTTTTATAAGTTCATCCACTTTTCTGTTGAGAATATGAAGTGAATCCTGTCCAGGCCTCTTTACTTACCTATTTGTGCCCCAAATCATGCCCATTCACTCATCAGAAAGCCTGAAATCTTAAGTCGTGCAGGAAAATTACAAAATTGAGAATATTTTTAGATTGGAGAATATTCATTTCTACTTCCTTAGAATACCCTCCTTACAATTGTACCTTCACATGTTCTAAGAAAAAATCTAGGAAGAGCAGGTTTTAGTCCTTCACATTTCAGAAAGTGGATAAATTATGAAGTCAAATGCCTTGTTAAAGTTAACTTAGCTAGTAAAGAAGATGAGAACAGATGTCTTCTGAATTCACAGCTACGATATTTTTATTGATCATTTTATTAATTATTTTGGGATCTTTGGGAGGTGAACAAATACTTAAAATAATTGAATAAATTAATAAAATAAAACATTCAAATTAAATAAGCTAAATAAAGTAAAATAATGAAACTTATAAGTTGTATTTCATTAGCAGGACCTTGATGCATATAGTCAACCACGCCACATTAATAGTGACTTAAAAAAATTACCCAGCAAGATAAGTGAATTATTGATCAGAGTATTGTTTACAATAAACGTCAAAAAAGTGATTGGGGTGAAAACTTACCATCAATAAATAAGATTCAAGAACCAATTATTATCATACATTCATAACATGTTTGAGTATCAATATTATAAATAGTGTATTTATAACTATTTTAAAGTCACTGGCATTTTGAATGTATGTTATCATTTATTAACATTTCCAATACAAATATTTTCTCTCTTTTTTCCTTTTAAAAAATACAAAACATTTAAAGTATAGAGCATGTATTTTGTCAAGAATTAATTGTTTCATACACATTTTGGTAAGATATGGGTTAAAAGTTAAATATACACAGCAAATAATTGGCTGTATAAATAACTAATAGATTTGACAGTATACCTAATATTGTTGGAAGAGAATGCTATTCAGTAGCTATGTCTGGTCTTACCTTCTGGGGAAAAGGTCTTTATTCACTGTGGTTCCATAAATATTTCATAAGCCAACACAAAGCAATATGCTAATGATGGACTGTTTACCCAGTGAGCAGGTGCCACCTCTGATGCTGTTTCATCTCTGGAATACCTTTGATGTGGGAGCAGTTAAGCCATCTTGAATTGTTCTGTCTTTGCTTCCCTCCCCTCACAGCTTCACCTGAACCTAAAATGGTGAGCGAGAGTCACCATGAGGCCCTGGCAGCCCCGCCGGTCACCACTGTCGCGACTGTTCTGCCAAGCAATGCCACAGAGCCAGCCAGTCCTGGAGAAGGAAAGGAAGATGCCTTTTCTAAGCTGAAGGAGAAGTTTATGAATGAGTTGCATAAAATTCCATGTGAGTATTCTATATTAGTACTTGAGTAAAAATAAGTGGTTGAAAAACACCCTATCCATTGGAAAGAAAGCAGAACTCCTTTTAATATACTATAAATTTACATTTAATTTATTACTATAGGAATGATAGTATCCCAATATAAAATGAAATATTCCTGGAAATGGAATATTCTTCTTGTCTTTAAATATACTTTATAAATGAAAATCCAGTTTATAAAAAGAAACTGCAGTTTGTCTTCAATGTAGGTAGGTTCTTTTCTTCAGTGTCTGTTTCTCTCAAGAATCCTTCATGTTTACAGATTGTGTTGTATGTATTTTGGATTTACAGTTATGAAATTATTTCATTGTAAAGATTGTTTCTGCACAATCCCTAAAGTTTGCTTTCCCAATATCACAGGTTTGATTTTCTTTCACTCATTTGTCAACATTTAAAATCTTATTGTGATTTTTTTAAAGTTTCTTTATTGTCATCTAAAAAAACCTGCACATAGGTGTATTTGGATGAGTATAACCCTAAGTTCAATCAGTGACATTTAACTTTTTTATTTTATTTTTATATTGACAGATAAAATCATACTGTTGTACAACATAGTGGCTATCATTAATAATATATCTATGGTGTATTCCAGAAAAATGTTAAGAGAGTGAATATAAAGTGTTCTCACAACAAAAATGATAGCTATGTGAGATTACACATATGTCAGTTAGCCAGGTTGAGTTATTCCACAATGTATCAGAATATCATGTTGTAGACAGTAAACATGTTTTACAAAAGATCTCTCAAACTTATTTCTCCTCTCTAACTGAAATGTTGTATTCTTAGACCAACATCTCCTCAATTGCCACCTCCCCCCAGTCACCACAGCCACTGGTAACCACCATTCTACTCTCTACTTCCATACTATCAACGTTTTTAGATTTCACATATAAATGAGATAATGTCATATTTATCTTTCTGTGCCTGGATTATTTCACTTAACAATGTTCACCAGGTTCATTCATGTTGTCACGAATGCCAGGATTTTATTTTTTTTATAGCTGAGTGGTATCTCATCAAGTGAATGTACCACAATCCATTCATCTGCTGATAGTCATTTGGGTGGATTCCATATCTTGGCTATTGTGAATAATGCTGCAACAAACATGAGAGCGAACATATCTCTTTGTCATATTGATTTCATTTTCTTTGGATACATACTCAGTGGCAGGATTGCTGGATCATATTGTAGTTCCAGTTTTAATTTTTAAAGAAACCTCCATACTATTTTCCATAGTGGTTGAACTAATTTACATTCCCAACAACAGTGTGCAGGGTTTCACCTCTCTCCACATCCTTGCCAACATTTATATTTGATTTTTGATAATAGTCATTCTAACAGGCTTGAGATAATATTTCATTGTGGCTTTAATTTTCATTCCCTTGATAATTAGTGGTGTTGGTACTTTTTCATATTTCAGTTGATCATTTAAATATCTTCTTTTGAAAAAATGTCTATTCAGGTGATTTGCCCTTCTTTTGATTGGGTTTTTTGTTTTCTTCCTATTGAATTATCTGAGGTCCTTATATATTTTGGTTATTAATCCGTTAACAGTATATAGTTTGCAAATATTTTCTCCCCTTCTATAGATTATCCCTTTATTTTGTTGATTATTTCCTCTACCATGCAGAAGCTACTTAGTTTGATATAATCCTATTCATCTGTTTGCTTGTATTGCCTGTGCTTTTTGGGTCATATCCAAACAGTTATTGCCAAGACCATGTCATAAAGCTTTCTTCCTGTGTTTTATTCTAGATTCGTAATTTTGAAACATATTTAAATATTTAATTCATTGTCGATGATTTTGTATATGTTGTGAGATAGAGTATAGTTTCATTCTTATGCATTTGGCTATCCAGTTTTCCCAACACCATTTACTAAACAGACTGTTCTTTCTCTTTTATGGGTTCTTGGCTCTTTTGTTGGAAGTGAGTTGGGAGTAAATGTGTGGATTTCTTTCTGGGTTCTCTATTGTTTCATTTGTCTGTGTGTCTGTTTTTATACTGGTACCATGCTGTTTTGGTTACTATATCTCTGATATAAAACTATAGCTCTGTATGTAGCATATTGAAGTCAGGTAATGTGATGCCTCCAGCAATGTTCTTTTTGCTCAAAACAAATTTCTTTGGCTATTTAGGGATTTGTGTGGTTCCATACAAATTTTAAGATTGTTTTTCTATTTTGTGAAGAATCTTATTGGTATTTTGTAGTGTCTTTGTCTGGCATTGCTATCAAGGTGTTGCTGGCTTTGTAAAATGAGTTTGGAAGCATTCCTTCTTCAATTTTTGAAAGAGTTTGAGAAAAATTGGTATTAGTTCTTTAAATGTTTCATAGAGATTGGCAGTGAAGATATAAGGTCCTCACTTATGGGAGATTTTTTATTACTGATTCAATCTTTTTGCTTATTACTGATCTATTAAGATATTCTATTTCTTCATAATTCAGTCTTGGTAGGTTGTAAGTGTCAAGGAATGTATCCATGTTTTCTTGGTTATACAATTTGGTGTTGCATAATTGTTCACAATAGTCTCATGACCCTTTGTATTTCTATTGTATCAGTTGCAATATCTCCTTTTTTGTTTTTTATTTATTTGAATCTTCTCTCTTTTTTTCTTAGTTAGGTTTGCTAAAGGTTTGTCAATTTTGTTTTAACTTTTCAAAAAAACAGTTTTGTTGATCTTAGTTTTTTTTATCCTTTCTGTTGTTTCTGTAGTCTCTATTTCATGTCTCCCTGTGCTGATTTTTATTGTTTCCTCCCTTTGCTAAATTTGAGTTTAGTTTGTCTTTGTTTTTCTAATTTCTTAAGGTTCAACATTAGGCTATTTATTTGAGATTTTTCTTCTTTTTGTGATATAGACATTTATTTCTGTAAAATCCCCTCTTAGAATTGCTTTTGCTGTATCCCATAGGTTTTGCTATATTGTGTGTTCTTTTTCATTTGTCTTAAGAAATTTTTGTCTTTTCAATTTCTTTAATGATCCATTAAATTCAAGAGTGTGTTGTTTAATTTCCATGTATTTGTACACTTTCTAAAGTCCCTTCTGTTTTTGATTTCTAGTTTTATACCATTGTAGTCAGAAAAAAAATCATTTGATAGAGTTTTAGTCTTCTTAAATTTATTAAGACTTGTTTTGTAGACTCACCTATGATCTGTTTTGGAGAATGTTTCATGTGCAGTTGAGAACAATGTGTATTCTGCAGCTGTTGGACAGAATAATCTGTGTATGTCTGTTGGGTTGATTAGATGCAGATTGTAGTTTAAGTGATGTTTCCCTACTGATTTCCTATCTGGATGGTCTGTTCATTACTGAAAATGGGGTGTTAAGTCACCTTTATTGTATTACAGTTGATCTCTTCCTTCAGGTCTATTATCATTTGCTTTGTATATTTAGGTGCTCCAATGTTAGGTGCATTTATGTTTGCAGTTATTATATTCTTTTGCTGAATTGACCCTTTTTATCATTGTATAATGATCTTCCAATTTTTTTTACAGCTTTTGTCTTAAAATCTATTTTATCTGGTACACATATAGTTATTCCTGCTCTCTTTTGGTTTCCATTTGAATTAGATATCTTTTTTTCATTCCTTTATTCTGTATGTCCTTACAGGTAAAGTGTGGACAGCATATAGTTGGATCTTTTTAAAATTCATTCAGTCACTCTATGTCTTTTGATTGGAGAATTTAACCTATTTACATTCAAAGTAATTATGAATAGTTAAGAACTTACTTCAGCCATATTGTTAATTGTTCTCTAGTTATTTTGTAGATCATTTATTTCTCTCTTTTCTTTTTTGCTGTCTTCCCTTGTGGCTAGGTGATTTTTCTCTAGTGGTATGTTTGATTCCTTGCTTTTCATTTTTTGTGTATCAACTAGCAGTTCCTTCTATGTGGTTACCATGAGGTTTTCAGAAAACATCTATACTTATAAGAGGTTATTTTAAGCTGATAACAAATTAACTTTGATCACGAAAAAACTCTACAGTTTTACTTCTCTACTGCTCACATTTCGAATTTTTGATGTCAAAATGTACATCTTTTATATTGCATTTTCCTCTAAAAATTATTGTAGCTATTATCATTTTTAATTGTTTTGTATTTTAGCCTTCATACTAAAATTATAAGTAGTTGACACACCAGGATTACAGTGTTACAGTATTCTGCATTTGACTGTGCACTTACTTTCACCAGCAAATTTTATACTTTCAAATGTTTTTGTGTTAATCATTAGCAACTTTTTTTTCAACTTCAAAAACTCATTTTAATATTTTTATAAGACAGGCCTCATGGTAATGAATTCCCACAGCTTTGTTTGTCTTGAAAAGCCTTTATCTCTCCTTTATTTCTGAAGGATAGCTATGCTGGGTACACTATTCGCTGTTGGCAGTTTTTTCTTCAGCGTCTTGTATAATATTCTACTCTCTCCTGGCCTTTTCTTCAGCATGTTGTGTAATATTCTACTCTTTCCTTGTGCAGTGGTAAAATCTCAGCTCACTGCAACCTCCACCTCCCAGGTTCAAACGATACTCCTTCCTCAACCTCCTGAGTAGGTGAGATTACAGGCGTCTACAACCACGCCCAGCTAATTTTTTGTATTTTTAGTAGTGGCAGGGTTTCACCATGTTGGCCACGCTGGTGTTGAACTCCCAACCTCAGGTGATCCACTCACCTCAGCCTCCCAAAGTGCTGGGATTACAGGTGTGAGCCACTATACCCAGACCTGACTTGGGTTTTTTTAAAGATCATTCTTGCTACAGTGGAAAAAAAAAGGCAGGAGAGGGAGATAGAGAGAGGCAAGAACAGAAAACAGGTTCTTGTGATCCAGATGAGAGACATAACCTGTATCCGAGAATTATTCTATAAGGACACTGAAAAACTAAATGAAGCATACAAGGAATCAGTTTCTTATTCCTCTTATTAATGAGGAATAAGCAACTTGTTAATTTGTCTGTCCACTTTTAAGAAATTCAAATTGATCTAAGCATACTCTTAGCACAGTTGTCAGTAATTACCATTCTTAGCAGGAAGATTTGTAAGCCAATAGAGATGAAGATGATCCAATACATCAAACCCATCAACTGGGAAACACAAAATCTCAATTCTCATCCTTGTTCTGCTGCTGAGTTAATGGACTGACATACCAACTCCAGGCACTTCTGATATAACTTTGAGGTCATAACTACATAAACCAAATACATATATTATGGGTGTAAACTTCCACTTAAGGAATATTTTGTCAAAATGTTTACATAGGATATGTTTTAGAGAAGCAGAGAACATAATGAAGACCATAAATCAAATGCATATCCTGCCTTTTGTTTAACACCATCTTCCTCTCTGGAAGAATAAACAATATGAGACACAAGGCGAGGCTGATTAACTAAAGGATTGAAATGCTCACTGTATACAAGCCTAACTCATTAACCCATTTCCTTTCAGTCTTTGCCCAATATTAGCACCTCCCCAACCACAATATTTAAAATTGCTATCCATTCATCTCGCCCTATCTTTGCCAGTATTTCCTGCCCCCCTGCTTGCTTTATTTCCCAGCATATTACTTAGCACCATTTTAAATAAAATGTATTTTATTATTTGGTTTTAAATTGTTCTAGCTTCCTCCAAAATTACATAAGCTCTATGAAGGCAATATGTTGGGTCTGTTTTATTCATGGTTATATCCACGCTAATACCTAGCATATAATGAGGCAGTAAATATCTATTTGATGAGTGGGTGGATTAGTGACTACCAATTTAACTTGTATCCTAAATCACTCTTCTTAGACTTTGAGGCCTTAATATTCTGAAAAATTTAATCATATTACTAAAGCATAAACTTTAAATTTCAAACACTTAGGAAAGCATCATTTTAATGCTTGACTTTGCAATAGACATTGAAAATGCAATTGTTTCCATCTTTAGCGACAACTCCTCGATCTTTTAGCCTTTCCCACTTAGAGCCGGCTATTGCTTTATTTTTTCCTCCCTATTTGTTAGTAGGAAAAGCAATCAGCTGAAAAAAAAATCTATGAAACTCTTTCTTTTCTTTTGTTTCTTTTGGGTAATCTCACCTCTTTCCTTCCCAAACCATTGTCTTAGTCCTGTGTCCCTTTATCAGGCACTAGAAATCAGACCAGATAAACAATCCGCTTGTCCATGGAGATTTGCCTTTGGCCAGCAACCTAAAATAATAGAATGTCAAAGAATCTGGGTACCACCCCTAAAAAATATTGTTGCTAGCACTCTCCTTGATTTAATAGGAAGAAAAAAGTAAGAGAACTAAAATCTTAAAGTGGTATGGTAAATCAGTGTTAGAAAACACTGCATCATAAATACAAGCCATGACATTAAAAATGTGTAATAGTGCATATTTTACACTTTCATTTTTATCCATCACAATTTTTACCACCTGTGTAATTGACATTTCTAATAGGATTTATATACAGGAAGCAACACTGAACAAAAATAAAGCACATCCTTAAAATCAAATTTCTTTAGGACCATATGTTATATAAAGTTTATCACTTTTGACTTGGCATAATATAGTGTGATACTAATGACAGGTAACAAATTAGAATATTAATCGATTTCAGTCTCTGAACTAAATCTTAGCTATCTGGCAGATGTGTTTTTTGCAAAATTGATAGCAAACAGCTTTAGTCTGTCACTTGAAATTCCCACTTGTAAGAAGAGAGGTGTCACAATGGCAAGGAGTGTGCATGTCATTAGTTGGGTAATCTGCACAGTCCAGCATGAAACATATTCAAACCAAATTGCCTGATGATATCATCCATAATACCACAGGGCTCAAATTTTTTCAAAAAAAAGGAGAAGGAAATGGTAAATGCTTAGCATTTTTATCTTTCAATTCATTCTGCACACTGTTATCTAAATGAAGCAGACAAGGTTTTTCAGAATGTTTTTTTATTTTGCAACTTTGATTTTAATATGACTAGGGCCATAGTTGGTTTGTAAAGCATGAACTCATGTCATCTGAATAGCTGTGATTAAGGCTTTGATATTCATGAGCTTCTTGAGGTAGAGTGCACCTTTAGTTAAGCACAGTAGAAAGCCAAATAGCCAGAACCTGACTCTTAGTCCAGAATAAGAGCAAGTGGATTAAGAGTAGTTGTATAATTCATGTAGAAATGTTATTGGACTGACAGTTTAATTCAGAAATTAAAAATACAAGCTCTAGACATAGACTACCAGAGTTCAAATCCTAGCTCCACTGCATACTGGCTCTGTGACCTTGGGTACATTAATTAATTTTTCTGAGTATCAGTTTCCTCCTATATAAAATGGAGATGAAAATAATATTCCCATCATAGGGTTGTTTGGTAAAGGTGTCAAGGCATATGAAATGCTTAGCAGTGTGTCTGGCACTGAGTAAGTGTTCTATAAATGATAGCTATTATTAAACGCAAGCTGTCACTTTAACAAGTCTATTTCTATTTTAGAAAAACCCTCTATTCAGGTCAGTCACCCAAATTGAGAAAATTCTGGAAACTTTGCAGCCAAATACATGTGCATTGTGTTCTTTAATTCCACTCTAGTTATGTCTGTATTAGAGAAGGCATTTCCTCATTTCATCTTCTCCTTTAATTTTTTGGGGGGTCCTGTAATTTTACTTTCCCCCTCCTTCTTTCCCTCTAGCCTACACACATGATCAAGATTCACATATCTGAAAGTGCCTCGCAAAATTCCAAGCATAGCAGATTCTTAAGAAATGCCAGTTTTCTCCCTTTATACTCTAAAAATTTCTTCCCCTACTTTACCTCTCCCATCAAGCTATCATTCTCTCTCTTTCCTTTACATCTCCACCACACTTATTTAAAAACATAATCTGGACCCTGACATCTGTTTTTACCACTCTCATTAACAACTCAATTCCTTCCACTCTAATTTCCATCCTTTGAGTACTATTAAAATTGATTTCACTAAAGTCCCCAGGTACTTCCTGATATACAGGTTATGAGGATTATTATCAATATTCAGCTGCTTAGATATTTTCTCATTATTATCACTATTAGCTTCATCTTCTGAAAACTCTTGAATTCCAGAACCACTCTCCTTTCCTTCTCTTCTTTCCTCCCCTCGTTATTCTCCTTCACTGACTGGTCCTTCTTTTTTATTATTTTTCTCCCCCTAGGTATTAGAGGTCCTTTTTTTCTGGGGTTTCTCTTTTAATCCAATTCCGTTTTTATTCTTCATGCTCTCCTTGGGCAGTTTCATTCACCTAGCCATTCAAATAAAAGGGCTCACTGTCATTCTTGACTCCTTGAGCTATTTCACCATCAGTTCTGTACCTGCATTGAAGTTACGTGAATTAACTTGATCACCTTTCAAAACCAGCCCGCACTTCACTACAACAGTGTCTCCCCTCATGATTTTCTCTCTTCCTGGGCTTAATTACCAAAATTAACATTATATCAGTGTGGTTCTTGTGCCATGCTCAGAGAAACTGTGATCTAGAAAGCAGGAGTTTTCAAACCATTTTAGCCAAGGATTGCTATGTTCAAATGCAATATATACAGATACTTAAATGTATACGGTCTTATTTTATCATCTTCTTTAGTTTATAATTTTAGTTTAATTTTGACTCAAAATATAGAAAGTGTGTGTGTGTGTGAATACTGTGTACGTGTGTTTTAAGAGTTACCTTTAAAAACAATTTTATGAAAAGTCTGGTTCATCTAGAGCAGTAGTTTTTTGTTTTTCTTGTTTTGTTTTGTTTTGTTTGTTTTGTTTTGTTTTGTTTTGTTTTGTTTTGTTTTGTTTTGTTTGAGATGGAGTTTTACTCTGTTGACCAGGCTAGAGTGCAGTGGCACAATCTTGGCTCACTGCAACCTCCACCTCCTGGGTTCAAGTGATTCTCCTGCCTCAGCCTCCCAAGTAGCTGGGATTATAGGGGCCCACCATCACTCCTGGCTAATTTTTTATATTTTTAGTAGAGATGGCATTTCATCATGTTGGCCAGGCTGGTCTTGAACTCCTGACCTTGGGTGATCCATCTGCCTTGGCCTCCCAAAGTGCAGAGATTACAGGTGTGAGCCACCACACCCTGCTGAGCAGTAGTTCTTAATAGAGATGGCACTGCTCCTACAACATATGGCAAATATTTTGGGGTCATTTTCAGTATATTTAAAAAGTGGGCATGCAGGAAACTCCTGGCATTAAGAAGACATGGTCACAAGACCCTACACATTCTGCAGAGTGTGGGACACTTTCACAAAATAAAGAATTTTTCTGCATCCCATATAAATTTCAGAAGCCCTATAGGACATACACATAGATGGAAACCCTTTTTATAATTATCTGAACCTAAAACTATTTTTCATATAAACACAAAGTATTTTTGCATGGCTCTCATATATTAATACATGGAATAGTCTAGCTATATTCTACTGTCCACCGTGAGTTTAACCTCCAATTTTCTTTTGATTTTTAAAAAAATCTTCTGATTATCTTCTCTAAATCTAAACATCCTTTTTAGTATTAAAAAGTTTCAAACATTCAATTATTTCACTCTCTTATTGTCTAGTTGCACCTGAAGATTTTTGTACTGAAATATAAATATTTAAATAAATTACTATGTCATTTCTCCAATATATTATAGTTGGCACATTTTATTAATTTTAAAATTACATATGTAGGCATGTTATATTATTATTTAAACTTGAAGACAGAAAAAAGAAATATTATAAAATACTTGTTATGAACTAGGGTATTGTGTACAACATGTGTTGGAAACAGATACTCAGTGCCACAAAAAACATTAGCATTGAGACAAGGGATTTCTCAGAAAATCAGTTTTTACTTTCTGTACTGCAGGAAGGGTATGCTCACTAGCCATCTTGCCACAAGAGTACAATGAACAAAGGAAAAGCAGACATACTTATTCCTTATGCATTTGGAGTCATCCTTACTGTTGTGTCCTTACTGCTGTGTCTGATCTCCATTGGCTGGGGTCAGACCTCATAATCTTAACTAAAACCCAATTTGCTAATAACTTAAAACTTTTCTAAACAGGTAAGGGGCATAGATTGTGAGCTGGGATATGCCATAGAGCATGTCTGGCACAAATATCTTGGTTAAAGTATAAGGACATAGAATGTACTACGTGCCAATAAGCATGTCTAACAGCTACATAGGATAGGGTTTAACAAAGAGTTATTAGCACACTTATGATTGATTCTTTTACAAGAAAGGAAACTTTAAAGAGAAACTTTTCACAATATGTATTTTTAAAAAACAAATGTGCGAAAGGACTCTATCAAAATTCCATATTCAAGGTGGAAAACTAACATTCTACTGATGCTGCATTTCAGGAAAGGTTGTTTATATGTGTCCTTGGAGTTTGCTTTATAAACTAGTGTTGAGGGGATTTCATAAATTTCGAAAGCATAGGTAATAATAAGCATAGTAAGCACACAAAGGCACCAAGTAGATTAAAATCACAGCTACGGTTCTAAACTTGATTCAGCTGTATTCCATTAGCACATCAAAGATATTAAGCAAACAGGAACACACCTGAGGAAAATGAGGTCCTTGAATAAGATTTTGGACCTATAACCAAAATGACTCAGGAATTATCTTGCTGCAATACCATACAAATGTACTTAAAAATAGCTTTAAATGTCTACTTTGTTTTTGCCACGTAGCAGATACATTGCAAACTACAGACCACATTTTCACAAAGCAAAATATGACTACAAAATCAAATCTGCTAAGACCACAGAGTGAGAGAAGCTGGGAGACTGCTGTTTTCTCCTTACTCATCACTATGTAGATCTCTTATTGCATTGCTGGTCTGTCAAGTTTGCGCCAGTTTCTATTAAATTGAGTAAAGAATTTAGAAGCAGAAACCAGAGGGAATTTATGAGATGTGCCATTATATTTTTAGCACTTGGCTTTATTTTTCTTTGTTTTGATTTTCATTTATGAGACTACTATAATAAAGAGATTTGTACTTGATATCTTCAGAGTCCGTGTGTCTCCCCAGCCTATCTTTTGAGTGAACCTAAGTAACTTTTAAATAAAGATTAAGAAAATACTGGCCCATTTAGAGTTCCTCACTAAGTAACACTTTCATTGACACTGCTGCCCTGGAAAAATTTCAAAACCACTTGAACCCTCTTTTTTTCTCTCCTCTTTCAAGTTGTTTTCACAGATACAGGTTTTTTTTAAAAGATAATAGTAGACAACAAATAATAGAAATATATGTGAACTGATAAATATGCCATTTTCCAAAAGTAATTTATACCTGTCCATAGAAACTCAGAAAAGAACCGGGATCTCAGGACAATAAACTACAACTGTATAATTGACTGAGTCATATTGTTCAATGCCTTGTAGATAAAATATTATTGTAAATAATTCATTTTTGTAAGGATTTGGATCAGATTATTTTAAATCAGGAAACTATTGCAGTGGATTTAAAACATTGCTTTTATAATCATGCAAATATTACTACCTAAATTATTTGGTACACTTTAGTAGCCCAAAAGCGGTGGCAATTTATCCATAATGCTGTCTTAGTCACTCAGAGACTCTGACCCAACATTAGCAACTAACCCAGGTCAGGGGAACATTGTTTGCTAGGATGAGAATCTATCAAATGAGGTCATTTGCAGTATGAGCTACAAAGTTGGTCTTCCCAAGTTCAGAATTCTAAATCTACTATTTCTAGTGTATGATCTTGGGCAAACCATATAATTTATCTGTAAAATAAAGCAAGAATAGTACTTTACCTCTGGGAAGATGTGAGCAGTAAAGTATTCATATACATAAAGTTCTTAAAACAATGTCTGGAAGATAATAGCCACATTCAAAATCCATAAGCTTCCACTGCATTTATAAAGCACCTACTATGTGCCAAGCTGTATATGGCATGGTAAGGAGTTAAATCAAAGCACATAATTTTTCTGAACCTCAATAGCATTATAACTCAGAACTTTTCTGCTAGAAAGTTCTAACTTAAAATATCTTAGCAAGACAGCAATGGCTTCTTATGATATAGCCCTTGCATATTCTCCAGCCTCCTCTACAACTATTGGCCCTCACACAGTTTGCTCCAGCACGACAGAACCTCTTAACAGTTACTCTATGTATTATCTATAGTTTATCTTGCTTCCAGATCTTTATACAAACTGTCTCCTCTGCCTGAAATTCCTTGCTTGCCATAGCTTGTTTACCTAGACTCCTAGTTAGCCTTCAGAACTCTACTTTTGCTTAAAGCCTTTCCTGTTTTCTGTTACCAACTTCCTAATCCACTATTCCTCAGCAATTCTCCCTCCATAACAAAGTTTGTACTCTGCATAAGAATATAATTTTTACTTTCATTATTTTGTATTTACTTGAGGCCAGGGACACACTGTCTTTTCATCTTTGTGTCTCCAGTCCCAGCACAAAATCTGGCTCATAGGTAGGCAGAATTATTTTTCTCCATTAGCTCAAAGGCCCTCATATCAATTTATAAAGAAAGACTTCCAGAGAGCTCTTACGGGAAAAGAGTGAGAAAGGGCATAATAATCAAAGGTGACATTCACCGTGAAGCTGAACTGAAGATAGGCCACCTTCCAGAGCAATTGTGCCTTGCCCTAGACCCCACTCTACTCTATAATCCATCTTTTTTTTCTCTCTCTCCTTTTATTTTTCTCCCTTTACTCGACCTTCCTTTAAGATTATCATCTGTTCCCTTTCTTTCCTCCTTGCCCATGCTGATTTTAAATGTTCATTGTTTATTTTGTTCTCTATCTGCCTCATGGCAGCCCCATCTAATTCAGACTCAAGATGAAAGCAGCCACCAAATTGGTCCTCCAGCTAAGCAGTGTCCCCACCCTCAAGCATGTTTATTCCAAGTGGAGATCAGGGACTCAGTGATAGCTTCATCTTTTTGTTTTAAAAATAATGGAATATATTAAAATGTCCACGAAATAACATTAGTTCATGTCATATGATGATTATGATATAACATAGCCTGGTATCCTGTGTTTTCACTGAGAGAGTTCAACAGATAGCTGAATACACTGTTACAGTGGCTTTTCCCCCAATGGGTACTTGTGTGAGGTTTGCTTTGCTGAGTAGCTGTTTATAGGAAACTTGTGTTTCTGTGTTCCACCCTATCAGGACCACAAAGCACAGCAGTTTCTCTTTTCAGCTACGTTGTCAATATCACCACAACTGTGGATATCATTTGAAGTGGTGCTTCCACATGACCTTGACAGCCATCTTCTGCCCACACTGATTGGAATTGTTCTGTGTCACCTCACTTTTCTACAGCTGCTGTCATTCATCCACCTTTCTTTTTCAGATCTGCTAATGTGGCTCTAATGCGATTTACCTGGCTGTCTTCCAGGCCCTCATCAGTAGTGAATCTGTTTTGCTATTTTGCATTAAGTAGTCTTAAGCACCAGTGCTACTGATGTGAAAAGTAAGGTACTTCCATAAGAGCTTTAGTGTAATAATTTTTCTAACAGTTGAGGCCTGCATGATTTTACCAGTGCTGAAATTACAGAAAAACATATAGGCAGTTTCCCAAAGTCAGTTCTACTGCTGTTATTTTCCTTTGCAGATTGATGCTGCCTTGCCTCTAATCTGGATTACTTGATTTGGCCCCTTAGGTAGGGTTGGTTGCATCTATATGTACAAGGCACCCAACACAATGTACCTTACTGTTATTGAAACTCTCCTCTCCCTTGACTTCTGATACTCAATTCTCTGATAACTCTTTCTTTCCTTCTAACATTCTCTTTCAGTCTCCTCCAATTGCCTACAGGTGGGTACTCTCCAAGGTCCTGCCTTTGACATTCTTCTACCCCTATGATTTCTTTATCATCTCAGGATTTCCGATTCTATCTTTATGTAAATCACACTCAAAACTCAGTCATCTAACTTGATGTCTCTACTGAACTCTCCTTTTTTGTTACATTAAGTTTATTGAAGAATGATTTACATACAATAAGATGCACCCATTGAAAATGTATAGTTCTGTGCTTTTAGTCATATATAAGCAATGTAATCATCACCCCCCAAAATTACTTCTAGTTCCTTTCTAGCAATTTCTGCCCTACTATCTCTAGTTCTGGGAAATTTCCAATCTGCTTTCTGTTACTACAAATTAGTTATAACTGTTTCAGCATTTCACTAAAATAGAATCATGCACTGTCTTCCATGTCTGATTTCTCTCACTTAGCACAATGTTTTTGAGATTCATCTTGCCTCTTTCAGTAGTCCATTTCTTTTTATTGCTGAGTAGCATTTCAATGAGTGGATATCCACAAGTTGCTTATCTGTATATCTGTTGATAGACATTTAGGTTATTTCTAGTTTGGGGCTCTGAAGAATAAAATTTCTATAAATATTTTTGAACAACTCTTTAAGAGAATATATACTTATTTATGTTTTGTTTCTCTTAGGAAGCACCTAGGTATAGAATTGCTATAGAATTTCTATGTATGGTCGTATAGAAGTATATTTGCCTTACTTTATTAAAAAAGCTGCCAATCTGTTTTCTAAAGTGGTTATATTGTTTATATCTCCACAGGTGATGTATGAGAGTTCTAGTTGCATTATATCCTTGCTAACACTTGGAATTATTTAGTCTTTTTCATTTTAGTTACTCTAGTAGGTGTGTAGAATGTATCATTGTGGTTTTAATGTACAATTCCTTGGTAACTCACAATGAATTGCAGACTAAATGTAAAAGTTAAAACTGTAAAACTTCTAGAAGAAAACATAGACAATAATTTCATGATCTTGATATAGACAAAGATTTTCTTAAGAGGTCACTGAAATCGTTAAGTATGAAAGAAAGACTTGTTAGATTTTTTCAAGGAGTCAAGATGTCTGCTTTCTAAATATATGACTAAGAAAATACAGAAAAAAAGGCAAGTCACAGAATGGGAGAGAATATTCATTTTATATATATATATATATATATATAATGGAAATAACTTCTATGTCATTATATATATTCTATATATAAAATTCTATATATGAATTCATATGTAGAATATATATAATGACAGAAGATATATAGAATATATATAATGACATAGAAGTTATTTTATATTTAAAACTTCTTACAATTCAACACAAATATGGGCAAAAGATTTTAATAGACACTAAATGAAAGAAATTATGAATGGCTAAGTTTATGTAAAGATGTTCAGCATTCTTAGTAAAAAAATGTAAAATAACAATGAAATGCATTTTAAAGCTCTCTTTTAGAGATTTGTTCATCTATATACCCATTAGCAATTGAAATTCAGTGTGTCCAAGACTAAATTCACCCTCTTTTCTTTTTCCCCCAACAAAACAAACAGATGCATGTTTCTTGACTCTGAAGCTCAATCCCAGAGCTTATGTTTAATTCTACTCACTTTGGACCCCATTGTCCAACTAGTTGGCAAATCATATTTTCTGATTTTCTATCTTCTCTCTAGTCTCAATTTCCACTGTCATTATTCTGGTTTGAGCCCTCATCTATATTGTAAGAGTCTCTTAGGAGGTGTTCCCACAACAATTTTCCATTATGGCCAGCCCATTGTACATAAATCTTTCAGATGATTTTTCTTAGAGCCCGGCTCTGAAAATACAAGTTCCTTGTTCAGAAACCTTTAGTGCTTTACCTTTGGCTGGCTTTTCAACTTCTTTATTTGGCATGCAAACCTCTCTATAGTTTAATCCCAACCTAACTTTCCAGCCTCTCTTTTAAGTACTCGGTACTTTGTGAGCTGAACTAATCACTGTTCTACAGATACATGCTTTCATTTCCTGTCTTTTTACCTTAGTCTATGGTGTTCTCACATCTGAAATGGCATTACCCTCATCTCTTCATATTCAAACCTCCTGTCCTAAAAGACTGACTCAATTCAAATGCTAGCTCCTCTATAAAGCACCTGCTGAATACCAGTATTACTCATTTAATATACTTTTTATCTTCCACCAAGTGGTATTATTATTAGCTCATATCTTCCTTATAGATTTTTAAGATTACTGTATAAATTGACCCATTCCTATGTAGTACCAACTATATGATATAAGCCCTATGAGAAGAAAACAGTCAACATGTTTGTGGCATGGATAAACAGCTTGATGGTGGGATATAAAATAGAATAAGTCATCTCATTCTTACAATCTGATAAGAGAAATAGGATATGCATGGAAATAATAACAACATAAGAATGTGATGCATAATAAAACTTGTGACAGATGTGTAAAGGAGTCATCATAGAGTAATTTGCAATTAGGTTATAGAGATCCATCAATATCAGGATGTTTAGACTTTATTTAATAGTTAAAGAGGAGCCAGGAACCATTCAAGATGTTCCAACACAGAAGTAACATAATTACAGTTTTGTTTTGGGAGTATCAATCTGGCAGCAATGTGTGGGTAGAATGGTTTGTGACGGGGAAACCTGGAGAGAGAGACAGGCAGGACAGAGGGAATTGAAGGAACACTGGTGTGAGATAACGAAAGACTAAATTGCTAGCAAAAGTGCAGATGTGACAGACTCTGTGAACATGCTGTTGACAAGCGCTGTGTCTGGGTCTGAAGGTGTATAGAAAAGAAAATGAAATATAATTTCAGAGAAGCTGGGTATCCATTCCAGGGTCATGCCATGCAGGGATTAGAGAATACAAGAAAGAGTTTAGCATTAGAAATTGAGATTTCTTTGACCACATACAAGTTTAGGTTGTATTAAAAAAAGTGGATATATGTTATTAGTGATACTACATAGAGGGGGGAAAAGAGAGAAATCCAGTGATAAATTCCTAAAATACAAAACTCATGGAAGAGTAGAGAAGTTGATGAAGAGATAAATGAGCTGTCAGAGACTGTTAGGTAAAGTAGAACAGCGGTGTGTCATGGAAGCTCAATAGAGAGTTTCAGAGAAACAATTGTCATTTCAATGTGAAAGAATGTTTTTGAAAGTATTGCTTAAAGTCTGGAAGAAACAAAAGAAGGGGAGTCTCTGAGCCTACTCCGGCTCTAGAGGCTGCCCATTAAACATTTTGAATTAAAAAAAGAAACAAAAATGATTAAAGCAGGCAATCTATTCTTACAGTGTTTTCAGTCTCATGGGGCAGAAGGAGCAGGCTTCGTTCTCATCATCACCATTCCCATCATTTTCCAACTGCTTAGTACAGGCTGTCATCTGTATATTGAATTATAATTTTGCTAACCCTATACATTTATGATCCCAATTTTGTAGGGGAGTAGAAAGTCTCAAAGGTGTTATGTAGAATACATTTTAGTACAGGGCTAAATGAAGTAAATATTAAAGAGAGATACAAGTGAGTTAAGCTCAAAGAAAATAGAACTGGTATGGGAATGACAGAAAAGGATGACCTTTGGTTAAATGGGTAACCTCTAGACTATGCCTTGAACCAAAGAAGAGTTTGCATAACCAGAGAGTTGATAAAAAGTCATTCTACACTGAACGAGGTGAGTATCATCAGAGTTTTGTGGTTAACAGTGAGGTTGGTGTGATTGCTTGATGTACAGTATATTTTATAGCCTACAACCTACTGTAGGATACATTTAGTGGTATGGCTAGAAGAGAAAGCATGTGACCCCATTTTCTAAGAACATTTAATGCCATCCTAAGCAGGATTTATGCTGCAAAATCTAATCCTCTATGGGCTTTAAGGAACAGAATATGACCCAACTTAATGTTTTTTTCTTTTTGGACCATTAAAGAAATAACTAGACATATAAGCATTCAGGCATGGCAAATGCTTCAGAGTGATCACAGAAGATTATGCCGGAAAAAAAAGCCAGTGGATTTAGAGCTCTTTGTTGACCTTGGAAAGCCTTGTTTCATTAGAGAGCTGTAATCAGAAGCCAGCTTGCAGGGTGCAGGGTGAGAAGTTAAGAAGTGAGAAAACAGAGTGAGAATCTGAAAGCAGTAAGGATGAATTGTTCTCTTCCATAAGAGGACAAATAGAATTACGGCTCATGCACTTAACAAGATGCAGGGCAATTGGGTAAGTGTTGCAGTAGTGGATAGAATGAAATGAAAATAAACAGGTTTTTATTACCAAAGGCAGAGCTAACTCTCTTGCCTACTTCCAAATGCCACCATATGTCCACACCCTTGATGTCATTACTAATCCCTCTTTTTTTTTTCGAGACGGAGTTTCTCTCTTGTTGTCCAGGCTGGAGTACAATGACATGCTCTCAGCTCACCACAACCTCTGCCTCCCAGGCTGGTTCAAGCGATTCTCCTTTCTTAGCCTCCCAAGTAGCTGGGATTACAGGCATGTACCACCATGCCCAGCTAATTTTGTGTTTTTAGTAGAGATTCGGTTTCTCCATGTTGGTCAGGCTGGTCTCAAACTCCTGACCTCAAGTGATCTGCCCACCTTGGCCTCCTAAAGTGCTGGGATTACAGACGTGAGCCACCACACCCAGCCTTAATCCCTCATATTTTTTGCAACAGAAGTTACTTGTGAACCTGGGACAGAAATATTGATGAGAATCTAACTGATCATCTTGAATGTGAGAAATCTTTTTGGATATATTCATATGGCTAATTTGCTTTGACTATAAAGTGTGTTGCTGAGACCACATTAACATATTTGTGATATTTCCCCAGTTTCTTTGATCACAGTCTCCCTGTCCTTGGAATTCTCCATAAGCCTCATGCATATAACACTTGCCAATTTTATTTTTATGTTCCAGTTATTTGCCTTATTCTTCCAGATTATCTCACATTCTTTAGTGGCAGAAATGGATGTTTAATATGTACTGTTCCTATAGAGCAGACACTAAATAATTACTTTTAGATTGAAATAATTTTAGAGATTATGTTTCTCTATTATAAATATATGTAAAAAATTGATGTGGAGATACATTAATTTTCTGTTACCGCATAAAATTTTACCACAAACTATGCATAACTCACAGCCCTACTATAATTATGAGAAAAATGTCAGACAAATCCCAATGTAGAGACATTCTGAAAATACTTGTCCAGTGCTTCTCAAAACTGTCAAGGTCATCAAGAACATAGAAAATCTGAGAAATTGTTATAGCCAAGAGAAGCCTTAGGACACATGACAACAAAATGTAGTGTGGAGTCCTGGAATGGAAAAATCCAGAAAATCTGAATGAAATATTGACTTTAGTTAATAATAACGTATTTATGTTGGTTCGTTCATTGTAATAAGTGTGCCATATTAATGTAGACATTCATAATAGGGAAAACTAGGTATGAGGTATATGAGAAATCTCTGTACTATCTTAACATTTCTGTAAATCTAAACCTATTCTAAAAAATAAAGTTTGTTAAAAAAAAAAACATTTGCTACAATCTTAGTGACTTAAAACAATACACATTTATTATCTCACAAATTACGTGGATCAGGAATCCGAGCACAGTCTAACAGGGTCCTCTGCTCAGAGTCTCACAAGGCTGCCATCAAAATGTCAACTAGACCTCAGAAGAGGGAGTCAGGGCTTTTTTCAAAGCTCTTTCAAGCCTTGTGGCGAAATTCTGTTCCTTGAAGTTACAGGACTGAGATCCTCAGTTCCTAAAGACAGCTTTTCCTTATGCAGTTTACAACATCGTGACTGCTTCTTCAAGGCCAGAGGCACAGCTCTCTCATCTCAGGAAAGGCCTAGCCATGCTTTAAGGGCTTTCAACTGGACTTGCCCAGGACGGTCTCCCTTTTGATGAACTGAAATACAACTTATTTGGGACTTTAATTACATCTGCAAAATCCTTTCACCTTTGACACACAGCACAATCCATTATAATCACAGCTCTTTCCCATACTCAAGGAAAAGGCTTGCATAGGGCATGTATGCAGGAGAGGGTAGAGTCTTGAAAACCATCTTATTAATAAAATTCTGCTTACCAAAGATTTGGAAAGAGAATGAACATATGAGAGGGAGCAAAAGGATTTTTTACTTTATGAAAAGGCAACAGAGATTACCTTTTATCTAAATAATGTCAAATTGCACTACTCTATCTTTTACAAAATTTAAAGGATTTGAACTGGAAAGCATCTTCCTTATTCTTATTTTCTTCTCTTCTTTTTGATGTCATTCCATTATAGCCACCAAAATAGTGTATTTTTGCAGGGTTAGCAGCAGCATGATTATTATAGTGGCGAGATCTTCCAGTGCAGATTCCTTAGAGTCTGAGCATTGTTTAAAAAGAATATGAAAGCTATATCAGTTTATTATTAACCATTCTCAGTCTAGTGAAAACTTCAAAGGTTATATTTTGCTGATGGTGATCAGTTCACATCAACAGGTTCTGGAAAGGCTACATCCAAGACTATGAAAACAACGTATATTCCGGATTAGAGACATGGTTCCAATTCCAAACTTTTGCTTAAAATAGAAAGTGATTAGGAAGAAGTAGAGTTTCTGTGCTTAATTTGATTTCAGATGTACAACTCGAAATTGTGAGCTAGAATACATGGGATTGGTTATTAGAAATTGCTAGCTTGACACATTCACTTTTTAAAAAATAATTATATATTGGAAGGTGTTGATACTGTCTTTTATAAGAAATATGCATCTAAAAAACCAAAAACGTAGAGGAGAATATTTTATTTAAAAAAGAAAGGGCTGGGCACAATGGTTCACACCTGACATCCCAACACTTTAGGAGGCCATGGCAGTAGAGTAACTTGAGTCCCGGAGTTTGAGACCAGTCTGGGCAACATAACAAAACCTCATCTCTATAAAAAATTTAGAAACCAGTATCACGGGCACATACCTTTAGTCCTTGCTACTCAGGAGACTGAGGTGGGAGGATTGCTTGAGCCCAGAAGTCAAGGCTGCGGTGAATTGTGATAGTGCCACTGTGCTTCACCCTGGGCAACAGCATGAGACTGTGTCTCAAAACAAAAACAAAAACAAATGGTAAGTAAAATCCTGAGGAAAGATTCTAGGAAAAAAAAATGATTTGTTTACTGAGGAATGATTTATACTGGCAACATTTTTTTGTTTTGTTGTTGTTGAGATGGCGTCTCGCTCTGTCTCCCAGGCTGGAGTGCAGTGGCATGATCTCAGCTCACTGCAGCCTCCACCTCCCTGGTTCAAGTGATTCTCCTGCCTCAGCCTCCCGAGTAGCTGGGACTACAGGTGCATGCCAGCATACTTGGCTAATTTTTTTGTATTTTTAGTACAGATGAGGTTTCGCCACGTTGGCCAGACTGGTCTCTAACTCCTGGCCTCGGGTGATCCACCCACCTCGGCCTCCCAAAGTGCCGGGATTACAGATTTGAGCCACCATGCCTAGCCTATGCAAAACTTTTGAATATGTTTCCCAAGACATAAAAATTCATGTTTTTATAAAGCATAGGAAAATGACTAAGTACAAAATAATTGTTGCTGGTAAAAAGAAAAAAAATGTATCTGAATTAGGGAATTAGAAATGTATTTTTTAAACTCAAAAGTAGATAATGTGTGCTGTAGGTCAAATCATGTGCCCCATACCATATGTTCAAGTACTAATCCTTGGTACCTGTCTGCAAATGTGACCTTATTTGGAAATAGATCACATTATTTTTGAAGATCTAATCAAATTAAGGTGAGGTCATAATGAAGTAAGATGGCCCTTAATCCAATATGACCAGTGTCCTTAGAGGAGATAGAGAGATGTAGGGAGAAGACCATGTGGCAATGGAGGCAGTGATTAGAATAATACATCTATAAGCCAAGGAACACCAAGAATCGCTGGCAACACCAGAAACTTAGAGAAAGGCACAGAGCAAAGTCTCTCTTAGAGGGTTCAGAGACAGCATGGCCCTCTAATACCTTGATTTCAGACTTGGAGCCTCTAAACTGTGAGAGAATAAATTTCTGTTGTTTTCAGCCACCCAGTTTGTGGTCATTTGTTACAGCAGCCATATGAAACCAATATAATGAATGAGCTGCATGTGGATCACCTAAGTCCTTGTGTACAAATGCTGAGATGACTTTACCATCTCTGCCCAGGATCATTGTCAATCACTGCTCCTAAAGGAGAGAATGCCACTTAAGAAGAGGGTTATAGAGTGGCTTGGGAAGCTAGGCTTCATCTACTTATCATCTTCTCTTGGGCTACTTAGGTCTACTTTCGATCGTGTGAGGACAAGGAAAACTCTGGCCGGAAGCCCTTTGCAATGAGAGGCTCCTCCTCTGTGTGCTTAAAAGGCCAATTTATGCACTGGAGCATGATTGTCCTAATAGCCATCATTGACTGAGTATGCACGTAGTAATGCACAGACAGAAATTGACTTTTCAAGCAACAAGCAAAGTGATCTTTTTTTAAAGCATGGCTTCTACACAGAGGTACAACAGTTTCAGAAAATGAAGACCAGAAATTGAAGATCAGAAATTCAAGATAGATTTATTAACCAAGATTATTCAACTGCCAAGTAGCTGGGCAGGATTCAAAACTAAACCAAAACTAAGTTCTTGAACCAACCAGGTTCTTTGCTACTATATGCTGCTTACTCCTCCCAAAATGCCAGTGGAAGACTGTGTGTCGTATTTAATATTTAATTTGTATTGCACTTGTGTATAACTTATGTAACTTTACACTGAATATTGTTCCTTGCTGCTTTTTCCCTAAAATGGTGTATTAGTCCATTTCTATGCTACTATGAAGAAATACCGGAGACTGGATAATTTATAAAGAAAAGGAGGTTTAATGGACTCACAGTTCCATATGGCTGGGAGGCCTCACAATCATGAGAGAAGGCTAAGGAGGAGCAGAGCACATCTACATCTTACATGGCAGCAGGCAAGAGAGCGTGTGCAGGGGAACTGCCCTTTATAAAACCATCAAATCTCATGAAACTCATTCACTATCACAAGAACAGAAGGGGAACAACCCGCCCCATGATTCACTTACCTCCCATGGGGTCCCTCCCACAACATATAGGGATTATGGGAGCTACAATTCAATATGAGATTTGAGTGGGGACACAGCCAAACAATATCAAATGGTCTCCAAAATGTTCCCATTTTACCACTTTTTTATGTTTGTTTTCTTTATGACTTATTAAACAGAATTTCTTAAATTACCCGAGCATAGCCACATGCTTTCTCATACTTCAGTGTCAAGCAAAACATCAAGTACAGGGCATATTTTTCACATTGATGAAACTTTGCTGGTAAATTAAGATAAGAATATTTATTAGATCCCTTTTGGTTTATGTGTTAAAATAAATTATGAAATAAACTAAGTACAGTTAGAATAAATTTGAGGACCTTCCTTGGGAGCAACAATTGCTAAAGTTGGAGACTCAGTGCAGAAAATCAAATTCCTTTTCTCTGCTTCCAAATTCAAGCATCAGAAAGCATTCATACTGGCAAACAGGAGGTCTCTAAAACTAAAGTCACTCCAGAGTGGCAGAGTTGTCACTTTAAAGATAGGCCTTAATTGTAATGTTGATTTCAGACCTCTACTCCTTAAATGTACTAAGTATCCTTATCTCAGAAATGGAAAACAAGGTTCACAGGGTCTTCCAAGTAGAAAATAAGGGTAACAGTACAAATTTATGTAGCATAAAAAGTAAGGAAGGAGGAAAGGAAGGAAGGAAAAAAAAGAGAGGAAGAAATGAAGGTGAGAAGGAAGGAAGGAAGAAAGGGAGGGAGGGAGGGATGAAGGAAGGAAATACAGGATAGGGTGGCTAAATTATACATAATAAAGTTTAGAATGTGGTATAAATTTTATGACATGAAAAGCATAATCCTGTATACTCTATCATAAAGTAAAAGAAAGTTACATGTTTTACCAGTTTCATAATGAAATGTTTTTTCAAATGTGTTAAAACAATTGATCAATTCACCTTGATTCCATTCTGGGTACTATAAAGTACTGCATTGAAGGACTGCATACTGATAACTATTAGTGTTCTCTTTTCCTGACTGAAAATTAAGGTACTTTTATTAATACCTTCATGATTATCATTAGATTTCCACATGCCATACTCTCATTTACTTTACAACTTGCTAAGACTTTTTTGTCTCTCTTTGGTAATGTTGATGCTCAAGAACTTTCCACATTATTTCTTTCATCGTCCTTTTGCATTATTTTCCTCCTTAAAAACTTTCATTTTTTTTCTACACTGCCACAAGAAACTTCAAATTTTGATCATAAAGCTAAAGTGATGGCCAGGTGCAGTGGCTCACACCTGTAATCCCAGCACTTTGGGAGGCCAAGGTGGGCAGTTCACCTAAGGCCAGGAGTTCAAGAACAGCCTGGCCAACATGGCAAAACCCCATCTGTACTAGAAATGCAAAAAAATATTATCCAGGTGTGGTGGCGCCCGCCTATAGTCCCAGCTACTCAGGAGGCTGAGGCAGAAGAATCACTTGAACCCAGGAGGCAGAGGTTGCAGTGAGCCAAGATCACTCCACTGCACTCCAGCCCAGATGACAGAGCAAGACCCTGCCTCAAAAAAAGAAAAGAAAAAAGTTAAAATGATCCACATTTATATTAGCCTTCCCCCATAAGTTTCTACACATCTCAATTTAGTATTTGTTGAGCGAGGGATGCTGGGCTTCTAATTTGACTTTTGAATGGCTCTTTTTTCAACTGAGATTTCTATCTTTAGTTTCTTTTTCTATGTGACAAGAATGGAATGAGAACTTTAAAAGTTACTCAAAAACTTTATCTGATGAAGTAGGTAGCTGTCTTGGCAAGTAATGCAATTCCTGAAAATTTTTTCCACTAGAATGATAGCTATGTTGGCTACAAGATAAGATATAAGCAATGAGTTTTCTTGCCGAAGGAATGGCTCTGAAATTGTCATACCTCTGTGCAGAAGACATGCTTTAAAAAAATCACTTTGCTTTTGCTTGAAAATTCAAGCATAAATAAATAACTCCTAACCTGACTTTGACTTCATAAGAACTTCATTATATATGTATTTGTGCAGAACTTTTGAGAAGTAATGTTTTTATGAAGAAAAATATAATCCCAAAGCATCGTGGCAAAAAAAGAAAAATAACACAGAAAATAATTATGCAGTTTTGCTAATCCTACAACCAAAGCAAGCTGTTTTGGGGAGTAACTCAGGAGAAATCTCTCAAACTAGCTTCTATCACTGTCTAATTATATCCAACATGATTTCTTACAGATCACATAGTTGGATAAATATAGGTGAGATACTAAATGAACATAATACATGATTTCATCAGTTCTAGAAATGTTTTACAGAGTAGTTCAAGAGGATTTCATGAAAAGTAAAAAGAATATATATCGGTAGACTAACACCTTTTTTTTTTCAGGAAAGGAAACCACATCAGCAAATGCTTTGATGTGGCCTGAACAGGGCATAATTGAGAAACATAGAAAGATTGGTTTGGTGGCAGAAAATCAACCCCTGCATCATAGTATGGGACATATGTTTAGCATCTAAACATAAAGTACTTTTAATATCAATTTAAAGTAGATTATTTTTTATTTTAAAAATAGGGAGTTATTAAAGATTTTTACTGGTATTTTAATCATAAGATTAAAATATTTTATGGAAATTATGCAAAAGACTTAATGAAGAACAGATTCTGAAGACCAGTAGATATATTAGTGGTCAATTCCAAAAGACAAGGCAATTTGTACAAAAGATAATGTTCTCTTTTCCAATATGGTACTTATTTTCACCTCTGCTCTTTTATTCACATTGCATCTCTCTCACCCACCAGCTTTGCATGTATGAATTTTGCACATCTTTCATAATATCACCCTTATAAGTCCATTCCAGTTTTCCAGTTCTTCCCTTCTTCCTCTGAATTTCCACATTTTTTAAACTTTTGCCTCTGTCTTAGTCCATTCCTACTGCTACAACAAAATATGTTAGACTGAATAATTTATAAAGAACATAAATTTATTGCTCACAGTCTTGGAGGCTGGTAAGTCCAAGATCAAGGTACCAACAGGTTCAATGTCTGCTTAGGGGCCTGGTCCTTGCTTCTAAGATGGCGTCTTGAACACTATCTCCTCACATGGTGGCAGGTAGAAGGGCAAAAGGGGCAAATACTGTGTGAAGCCTCTTTTATAAGACATTAATCCCATTCACAAGGGAGGAGCCTTCCTGACTTAATCATTTCCTAAGTACCTTGCCTTTTACAACTATCATACTGGTGATGAAGTTTTATTATATGAATTTTGGGGAACACATTCAGACCATAGTAACCTCTGAGGCAATTATCATTAATTCTGTCTGGAATCCTAGTCATTTATCTCTCATTTCAACTATTATGATTTTCAGGAAAATTAAGATGATGTCTTGATTTCTTTTTATCACCCTTATCCAGCCCAGTGGCGGGAACATAATGGTTCAATATAAGGTCGACAGTATTCACCTGTTGGGGGTGTTACAGCGGTAAAGTGACAGAAGTAAAGATGTACGGTTGCTCACAAGTCAAAGCATAAAAGCAAGAGATTCAAAGGATGATGGATTTTTTTAATTAAAAATTTTAAATTTGTTTCTGATTCCAAGTGTTATAGAGGTTGGGAAAAATAAAGATAGTTACATTTAATGATTAGTTTATCACCTGTGACTTTCCAGTGTATGGTTTCTATAGAGCAGGTATTAAAATTTTAGGGAGAATATTCAAAAGTCAAGTATGATCAAGCATCTTTTCTCACCTGTATAGAAAATACATCCTCATGTCTCCCATTTACCCGTACTTTCAGTTCACTGCTTTTAAAAAGATATCTGAAGTTAAAAACCATCTAATAAGTATTACTCATGAGGCAGGGATGACTTTTCTTATAATTAGACTTTATAATATTGTTTTTAAACATTCTTGGCGTAGAACTAACATGCCACTATTGGGATATATAGAGTATAATGCAAAGTAACACAAGCAAAGACAGTGATACACAATTCTTCCTTATGAGAGAAACAATTTATGGGAAATTATTAAGAACTCCAGTATTATTAGCATCCCACCTACAATTGGAATGGATGTTAATATATTCCCTTAACACATGGTAGATTGTTTTGCAACCACCTACACATTGGCCATGGATCACTAAACATTTAATGAGTGCCTGCTGTGTACTAAACAACCTTCTAGAGTACACAACAGTGACAGGGGAAGACACCTACAATACCATAGATGCTTATAGCACACACACATAGTTGCTCAAAAGGCTCACAATTACACAAGAAAGGAAAATCTATATATATAGGAGTTGAAAAACAGCTTCCAGAGCAGTATTTCAAAAACCACAGGAAGCTACAGTAAAAATCTAGGAAGATGCACAATGAAGAAACACAAAGTATAAAAGTAAAAAGAGCCATGTTGGCTGCTAAAAACATTTCTCTTAAAAAAGGACATCTTCAGTTGGGTGTTCAGAAAATGAAGGTCAATAAAGAGCTTATTGGTTAGAACAAATAGCAAAGAATAGTCCAAGTGGTTAATTCAATTTTTTTAAGTTCACTTAGACAGAAAGAACTAAGCCCGTTTGACCCAATTGACACAGTCCATTTAAATCTCCCTTAGCATGCCCCACGTTAAAGCGGGTGAACTAATCACATAACATAGGTGCAAACCAATGACATTTCTGAAAAAAATGCTTTAAGTGAATTCTCCATTAATGGAGAGTTGAGAAGATTATTTTTATATCCAAAAGACAGAATTTAATAGTAAGTGGAATAAGTGAGATGAAAAAAGGGTACAGTAAGATTAGATTGCTTAAAATAAAAATATATTAGAAAGAAACTAGGAATCAACAGAGGGAGAGATTGGGTTGTGCAGGTGATGGAGAACCTCTATTCTACCTGATATTCTTAAAAAGAAAAATATAAAAAATATTTTGACAATAGTATGAAAGCTAGAGACCTTTCTCGTCTCCTTGTTTGGAAATTATTATTATTTTTTACATGTCAGTGTACTTTATCCATCACAAAATCAAGGTCTACAAAACAAACTCTCACAAGTAATAACCCCAACATTGCACAAAATATCACCATGTATAGGAAAACACAGAATAGTCTCCAATTAAATGAAAAGAAAACTAACAAGAGAACTTTTCGAACATGATAATAAATATATTCAAAAATTTATAATCATTTTTAATCAAGAAAAATGATAATTTTTTGTTATAACTTTTTTATTTTACTTTAAGTTCTGGGGTACGTGTGCTTTGGAAATTATTATAGCAATTCAGGCATGGAAATATCAAAAGGAAGGAGGAGTATGGTGTTTATGAAAATGAAAAACTCTTAAGTTTCAAAAATGCCACGGAGAGGAATTTGGCAGTGGATAGAATGTAATTGAGTACCAAAGAAGATGGAGAAGGCTAAATTAACCGAAGACTAAAATGAGAGACATGAGTAAATGGTATGTTTAACGAAATGCAAATAGGCAAGAAAAGACTTGATTCTGGAACATGTCAGATTTCAGATCTTACACAAACACCTCTGGGCCAAAAGTTGAAATCAACTGGAGACCCTTGACATTCTAATTGAGAGTTAGCCTTGCAAAGGAGGTGATAGATGAAATTGATTCTAACACATAACTGATTGTATAGAAAATCTGAGAACATTGTATAGAAAATCTGAGAATACTGACCCTTTAAAAATTTATGAAATTAATTCTCTGTTTTTAGAAGGAGAAGATCTTTGACAGAATAAACTAATTGTATTTCTCTGCATGTGTTTTAGCTACTTTTGACTCTTGAGCATGTTCCATCTGTCAAGCATATGGCTTTTCCAGCTTAGAGTTGTTGAAGGGCAACCACTACATAACTTGTTCCCTCTTTTCTTTATCTTTTTCTTAATCTTCCATCTGAAGAGTTGGAAGTGTGAGTGGTGAGAAGTCAAATGCATCCAGAGGAGACAGACTATGTGGCACATACACAACTCTATGGAGAACTAGACTAGTCGGAGAAAGACCAAAAGTTATTGACTTTTTTTTAGAGAGATTGCATCAAAACATTTTGAGCCAGAAGTAAGTGATAAGTTACTCCAGAAATAAGGTAGAAACAAGGGGCTGGTCATTTAGAGATAGCCAGGCAGGTAATGTGGCGGCCAGTAGCAGCAGCCCAACCTTGGGGATGACTTTACTCCTATCAATGAATCAACAAAAAGTTTGGTCCCTAGTCCTGGAGAAACAGAAGTTAAGACTTTTCATATTAATACCAGTTTAGAAGAATAAAGCCCATTTTAGTAATTAGACTAGAATGTAAAATATCAAAGTTTTGAACCCCAACATCAGAAACGAATCTCCAAATCAGAATAAGGCAAATGAAGAAATCTAGAACTTCTCAAAGTCCCCAGACCAAATTAGAAAAGGTTTGGGTCCGGAACCTGTAATATGATCATTATCACTAATTCAGTGATTATTAAGCACTTTACCTGAATGACCCATGCAATTCTATAAGATGAATATTATCATTATTTCCATTTTAGAGAAATTGACTTACCCAAAGCCTTACAGATAACATGTGTCTAGGAAGATACAAAATCTATCTATAAGTGGGTGACAAAAAATACTACTGTGTAGATAAAAGGAGGATTCAGGACTACTGAATATCCCTTCTAGTAGTCCTTCCAGAAAGAAAGGGCTGTGTCTAGGTGTGTCTGACTTCCAGAATATGATACCTCCCAGTAAGAGAAAGATCTTATTTCTTGTTCTTACTCACCCTTTATTAATAAATACAATTCCAGTCTGTAAACATATTCCTCATGTTCTTATTAAGGGCTTTCCTGGAACACTCAAAGTGAATCACCCTCAGATATGTCAACCTTCTTGAGTCCAGCAAGAATAGATCACTCAAAATATTTTAAATTTGAGAGTAATTCTCGTGAACAACTTTGTTTTATCTCTGGAGATGTTTTTATATCTTTGGAGTTGTATTTATAATTTATACTGCAGCAATAATAAAATATCTATGAACAACATGGTCAAATCAGTTATTTTAGAATGATACAATCTTGTCATTTTGTTATAGTAGACCAGAACTAGAAGCATCTTCATATGATAAATGGGCTGATCTATGAATTGTATTTTAGGTGGGAGGAACTCAACTTCAACCTGTGTAAGTGTTAAGGGGATTTTTGTTTGTTTAAGAATTAAGAAGTAGCCACCTACCCTGGCTTCCACAAAGCCGGACACCAAAGCTTGAATTATGTTATCAGCACTTAGTTTTTACTTTTTCCATCTTTTGGCTTGGATTTCTTCAGGTTTTAACATCACTCTTAGGCAGGTGTCCTCTACATGGTGGCTGTCTGGCAGCTCAAGGTTTCCGTTTAACCAGCAGAGCAGTTAAGCATAAAGTGACTTTTCATTCACTCAACAAATATGTTGAGTGCTTACCATGTGCCAGCACTGTACTCTACTTGGAAATACATCAGTAAAGAAGACAGCAAAATTTCTACTCTTCTGTTGCCTTTTCTAATCCTAGAATTTGTCACAATAGTCTCAAGTCCAAGTACTTCTAATATTGACTTGGGCCATGTACTCATCTATGGACTAATTATTTTGCCCTGGAGGAAGGAATGTCCTGACTCACCAGACCTGAGACTTATATCCACCCTTAAAGAAAAGAATTATCAACGCTCTAATTACCCTGATTAACAATGAGGAAGCATTATTTTTCCAGAGAGGGATTTGAGTGCTTATATCAAACAATGTATGTGAATGTGGAGAAAAACAAAATTCAATTAAAACTCCAAAATCCAAATTCAGGAAAGTTAAATGAGGAAATCTCCCTGGAAAATAAATAGAACTTGCTCAGATAAGAGAAAATGGAAATTTGAGTCAAAATGAACCTCCAGAGTCATCAAATCTAGATGCTCCCTTGTCTAGTCAACAAGCACAGGCAGGAAAATAGTCTTCCAATAAGGAATAAGTTGGTGGGTGAAGTTGTTCTTCCATGGATAATCACTCTCTGTGGTCACTGTCTGAATGCATTGTCTGAGATTTGTAACTTCTATTTATAGAAGTTCAGCACTCACCAAGTGAAGAGATCTGGGCTATAGATACTTGCTTCTTTCCATGGGCAGTAAAAAGTGTATTCAATCTTGACTTAACCCCAAGTGAGTAGGACACAAGCTGTTAGTGGTTGAGGCCTCAGGATTTTTAATTTATAAAATATAATTTGCTCTTCTGTGTTATGGAGGAAAACCTGCCAACCTCCATGCTTTGGAAAAGTTGATTCAAAATTCGTCTAACATGCTGACTTCAACTAATTGTATAGCTACTGATAACTATCTCCTAATGGAGTTTTATCTTATTTTTCCCATTAACAGTGTTATGGTAGTTGAATATATTTTTTCTTAGCAAGATACATGATAGATACATAATAGACAGATGTGTATCTGTATATCTATATATGGATATGTGAAGAGCAAAAATGTACAGATTTATGACATGGTAGAGCATGTTAGTTAAGAGCATAGGTTTCACAGCTACACAGCCTAATAGACATAATGCTATTAGACACCTAACAAGATACAGTATAGTGTAAACAGAACTTTTATATGCCCTGTGAAACCAAAAATTCATGTGACTCACCTTATTGCAATATTCACTTTATTGTGGTGGTCTGCAACTGAGCTTGCTATAGCTGTAAGGTGTGCCTGTACAAAACTGATTTAATTTGGTCAAAATCCATCCCACACATCTGGGAAAAGGGCCTACTATTCATGAGTAAATGAATCCTGCGTAATAATGGAACAAAATCAGCATTCTCTTAGCAAAGAATAAGGAAGAAGAATGTCTATGTAGCCAGGAACATTTTTCACAAGAGTAATGGCCTTCTATAAGACTCTTTGTAGAACTGAAAGATTTCTTAAAATGAGGTGCCCTTGCATTTGCTGTATATGTGGTTTTGTCCCAGGAGGGAGTGTTGGACTTGCTGAGAAGAAACTGACGTATACTGATAAGTCTCACTGCTTATGTGTTATAGTGGATAATGTGGATTTCCAAATAGATTTGCTCAGCCACATTATTAGACAGATGCCTAATAATATAATGTACACTAAAGTATGTTAATAGGAGAATGTGTAATCATAAATTAATTACCAAGATTATGATTATCCCAACTTTAAACAGTGCTTGAATTAAAATATATCCCTAGAATACAAAATGAATGGAGGCTTAACTGTGTTCTATGGTGAGAGATAAGGGATGTACAACCCCTGGTGGCTTTGGAAAATGGCACCTTTTGCAATTTGAAAGCATGGATTTCAGTTAAAAGCAGATGGCTGCCATGACTTTCTATAACATGATCATACAGGACATCGAGAGACACGGAAAAACAATTCTGCCTTGTGGCACATATTTTCCCTACTAGTATTTGCAATTCCAATTTTCAATAGCACAGGTGTATTTAATTGCCTCTGAATATTGACATGCAAACCCATTCAGTGTTGAAAACAGGAGCCCAAAAAGGAATCTCAGGCTTTGTTGGCCTGCAGAATCTTGTAGCTGCAGATTGATTTTAATATACCCAGGGAATGTTTTTTTCTTTGTCATTGTGCTTTCTTTAGAAGGGCATTTAAATTATCAAACCATTACCTTACCAAGCACAAATGTTCTGCCAATCCTTGTGATTTCTGAGTTATTTGTGCTAAAACTACATGAGTTCTACTGAATATTTTTATCACATTCAGTGATGGAAACATATTTTCTAATACTGTAAAAAGGATTGGTCAATAACTCAAAACCATTTTTTGATGAAGAGATATACACTACTAATAGTAGTAATCCTTCCAAAAACTTTTAACAACAGGAATACTTCTAAAATGTTTAATGCCAATTACTCTGCCTGATGTAGAAGAAAAATGCTATCTATTCAAGTTAATTAATCCAGTTTCTCATTTGTTTGCCCTACATTTGAGTTTTATCTGAGTAACAATATTACAAATGTATTTACACAGTATAAAAATATTCTATTTTTCCTTGGGTATACCCATGATTCATCTTTAAATTAACTTTAGGAAATCTCAAATCAAAACTTGCTAATGTTAGCTTCAGCTCCATTTCCAAAGGAGACCATGTTGCTAATAAAAATAGCTTCTAGCAACTTGATAAGAGAGTCTCTGTGTGTTCACGGCCAAAATAAATTATCTTAAAGATTTAGGGCACAAAAGACAATTTTGTTGAAATTAGGCTTAACACATATTTAGTAGCATGTATCAAAATTCAATTTTGTCTGAAACTGAAGAAAACCCATCAGATATTATAATACGACAATAACTCAATTCCAACATGTAAACAAAGGTGATATCAATCAATTGAAATGCGGAAAAATAGTCAACCTGTATCCTTATACCATAAATCAGCATGTATGATCACTGGAAGCTTCATTTTGATGATTAGCAGTCACATCTTGAGGCTAAATGATATGTTTGTCTCACAGCTAACAATAACTAAAACTATTTATCATCTTACCAGTGGTACTACAGTGAGGTCACAGTTTTGGTGCAGAACAAAAAGAAACCAGGAATCTGTTAACAGCATCCCATTGTAACATTACTGTTGAATGAACCAAGAAAGAAAGAAAAAAAGCATCTAACTATTAACCTCATATACTTTTGGAAATGGATGTCTGCGTCCACATCCCCTTTTATATACTGGTTATGGCCTTGGTGGTGAAAATCCCTTACTGTATATACTGGGTCAAAAAAGTAGGACGAATGCTGACAAACATTTTAGGATGCATCACAACATCTGAATTCTCCCTTCTGATGCTTAGCATTTTATTTCACATAAGGCAAAACTACTAAAAGAATAAATGAATCAAGTCTTTAGATGAGTAAGCAAAATTAAGTAGTAAATGTAAAAAGTGATTATTTGGGTTTTGCTATGACAATAAACAAGATATCTCCCTCTCAGAAGAAAGTCAGCTAAAATATACTTTTATTATACTTATTTCTATGGGTTACACATTTGAGAATATTAAGGAATAGTAATTCTGATTTATTTTATTTCAGAATGACTGTGATGGTGTTAGAAAGCAGGATTTTTGCTTCTTTTCTTATGTTTTTCTGACTTAGTATCTTACCTGACTTTCAAACAGTTCCAAGGAAAGAGTACCAATTAGACAATGGAAGAAGGTGAGAGATTACCTGAACAGTATAACTTTTGTAAACTGAGAGTTACTCCAAGGATAGAGTGTGTAAATGCTGACCTACATTAAATACAAGTGGCATGGATTTCTGGGCATATGGGATGCCTTGGTAATTTGAGTGACAAATCACGTATGGTGCATTTAATACTCTTTTGTGGTTTTGAAGTTAGGTGATTTTGACTCTGCAGCATGAAAGTTCAAAGAGCTGTTAAGATTTCTCTGTGATGTGTGAGGGTTTTCTTAGGAAGCCAAAGTCCAAAAAATTCCCCAGAAGACACATATGTGCAATAAAAGCATAAAGAAGTGTGCATTTAAAAAAAACCACTAGATTTTATGTAGAGGTTACCTCTTGCGAAGAGAGCAAAGAATGCAATCAAAAGTAGTCATACGTGGCCTCAGCAACACCCATACTTTTTTAGTTCTTCACTAAGTGTGGGTAAATAAATATTGTACTTTTTTACTTGACTAAATTGTAATAATATTTGAAAGAATTAGAAGTCCATGAGGTAATGTGACAATTTGTAATGAAAATGGCTGAATACAAAATTGTATATGTTATGAAGACAACTCTAAATATTTGTGCGGAGATGGGGGCAAGAAGAAAGAGCTAACTTTTGAAGGTGGCAGAATTATGAGAAATTTGTACAGAAACTGATGAGAAAAGTGATTTGGTGATGAAGAAAGGGAGACTATAACCTAAAGAATATTGAAGCTTCTTTCACATAAAACTAGGAAATGTTTAGCATGAATCAGTTTCACCAATTTGAACCTGGTCTTCCTCTCTATCCTCTCCCTTGTACTCACCAAATCATTTTACAATCTTCTAATTAAGGAAAAATACTTCCTTTGGTATGAATGTCTAGAATTAATATTTATAGTTCTACAAAAAAATTCAGAGCTCTAAATCTAAAACAAGTAAAGTACATTCACAGTTTTTAAATGTTAAAAAGACAATACCTGACACTAAACTGTATTTCCTCTATATTGCATATTCTAAATTTAACATTGTCTAACACCTTTAGGCTTAAAGCTTAAATTAGGCATGTAAAACAAGATAATAACAAAAGAAAAAAAGGCTGAGTATGGTGGCTTATGCCTATAATCCCAGCACTTTAGTATTCAAGCACTGGAGAATGCCTGAGCCCAGGAGTTCAAGACTAGCCTGGACAGCATAGGGAGACCCCATCTCTACAAAAAATAAAAATATTAGCTAGGCATGATGTTACACATCTGTGGTCTCAGCTAGTCAGGAGGATCTCTTGAGCCTGGGAAGTAGAGGCTACTGTGAGCTATGATTGTATCATGGAACTCCAGCCTGTGTCACTACCACAGAGTGCGCCCCTGTCAAAAACAAAAAAAACTTGTATTTATTTTCAAAAGGGACTTGATTATATGGAGCAAAGTGAAAATATACCTCGAAACTACTTAAAAATACCTATTATTTTTTCTATAAGTATCCACTGCCAAAAAGAGCAAAACTTGCTGAGCATGATTGGCAAAAAGATTTTCTTTTGTTTTGATTCCACTCTTCCTTCTATTTCAGGCCTTGAATAAAATCAAATACAGCACTGTTACAAAAAAATTCAATGTAGAACCTATAATTTAGCTACTATTGTTCTGTTGGATTTATTTTATTTTGATCAATTTCAGTCAGATTCCCTTGATTTCTCCAAAATGGGAGAGTATTGTATTCTAAATGAATGACTTGTCTTTACTGGTTGAAGTAAATAAGCAATTAGAGCAAAAGGCTACTTCATAGAACTTCAAAGAAAATTGTTTTTAAGATTCTGTTGTTCTGTAGCCCTTAAATGCAGTCATTATACTACAGAAATCCGTCAGAGAATAGATTTTTATTAGTGGCTAACTTTACGCACACACACACACACACACACACACACTACTTCAGAAGCAGAAGCACAAGGTACTTCCTCAGAGAACCACAAACATCATGAAAGTCTTGTTTTAACATAATGCTACTTTAACAAGAAATTCAGATTTATGGAATGAAAATTACTGTAGTAACAAGTATTTTGAAACCCACTCTAGTACCCAGAAAGTAACAGCAAATCCCAGTGCTTCAGTAACTCTGGGCCAGTTAAACTGTAGGACAAAAATTGTGCTGTGTTCTGGTATTACTGTCTTTCTGAACTAAGACTGTATATTTTTCTTTGGACGATAGGAAGCAGTGAGGGTCCTACCTTTCCCAGATTTGAACTTTCTCAAGTGGTTGAGATCTTCCTTGCAACTCCTAAATTTCATTATATTTTTCTCCATTTCATAATCCCCAACCAGTAATAAAAATCTATTCAAAACCCGAAATTAGAGATTCTTTCATTTACATCTAAGTGTTAGATTATTTTTCTAAGGAAAAAGTTAAGATTCTGTTTTTACAGAAAGTCTGATTTCTTTTTTAGTAGACTTGGGTCTCAAGCCATTTTGTTAAAGGGGGAAAAGAGTAATATTATTATATTAAAATATCCAACTGTATCATGAGATGAAAGGATAAAAACATCTTGAGGATCATCTGGTGAGTCCCTCTATCTGCAGAAACCCTGCATGTCTGCATTGCTGTGAACAGCTCAATGTGGCCCAGGGGTCACCTAGCTGTTGGAAATTCAGTGGTCCCACACAGTCCCTAAATCCAAACCACTCCCTATTCCCACCTGTCATTGTTCTTTGGCCTTGTAAAGGCCATTAAGTGCTCAGTAGTCTTATAAAAACATGCGGATTCCTCAAACAGAAATAATAGCTTATTTTGGTATAATTTAGAGCTGTAAGTTTCAAACCCAGTGGGAGACAATAAGTGATGGCCCGGCAAGAAAAACAAAACTCCCTGCCAACCTTCACTGCCTACAAAATTTAATGATCTATGCCAGATCGACTCTTTGTAAAATTCTTTCAGAAAGTATCAATTCTCAATGTCAAGAAATGTTTACCTTCCTTCCTCCAATATTTTCAATCCCTCTGCTACCCTATGTTTATATTCTCTCACAATTCTAATACATCCCATTGTCCAAGGAGTTCCCATTGTCCAAGGCTTAAAAGCTGTGATTTTATGCTGGATTAACTTAAATTATCTGTATTTCCTCTAAGTTGTAGAGATTACATTGGGCCAATTTTCTTTTCCTTCAATTTTTAAGAGAGGCAAATCAAACTAAGTCTTTAGAGGAAACATAGCAAGTCTTATATAATTTTATTGTTTGACTCTAATTATTTTAAATATGTTCCAAGGAAAAAATTAATTAGGATAAAAAAGTTAAGTTTTAGAATAGAATTTTATATATATTTCTTATTATTTAAAATGGGAAAGGGCATTAGGATTTATTAAATCTCATCTGTGTGCCAGGTATTCATATGTATCATCTTGTAATTCTTTTTTTTTTTTTTTTTTTGATATGGAGTTTCGCTCTTGTTACCCAGGCTGGAGTGCAATGGCATGATCTCGGCTCACCGCAACCTCCGTCTCCTGGGTTCAGGCAATTCTCCTGCCTCAGCCTCCCGAGTAGCTGGGATTACAGGCACACGCCACTGTGCCCAGCTAATTTTTCATATTTTTAGTAGAGACAGGGTTTCACCATGTTGACCAGGATGGTCTCGATCTCTTGACCTCATGGTACACCTGCCTCAGCCTCCCAAAGTGCTGGAATTACAGGCGTGAGCCACCGCTCCTGACCCTCGTAATTCTTATTTTATTATTATTGTGGTATTATTTCAATTTTCATGTAAACAAAAAAAGTTCAAAGAAGAAAATGACTCACTGAGTTCTGAACACACAATTCTCTGAGTCCAAACCTCTAGCACTTTCTGGAATACAATGAAGAGTGGAAATAATTTATAACATTAGAATTAATGTTTTATTATTTTATTGTTTTATTATTAAATTACACATTTATTAAAATCCACACATAAACATTTATTTTAATTTAAAATCAAATTATACTGACATAGTGCCAAAATAACTGCTCTATGAGATCAATAAATCCAATCTATTCTGATGTAGTAAGGCAAAACCCATGTCTGTTGCTTTATAATAGTAATCAAATAGTCATTATGTTTTAGTCATTCAGGAACTTATTTTTAATTATTGTGTATTGATTATGATTCTGATCAGTTGTAGCAAACAAGTCTTTTTCTCCTTATACTTTGCTTTTTTCCAAAAAGCCTATTTAGTTTTATAGCATGGTTGGATTCTTGCCTAGAAAATTATGAATGTATTCAATATAAGCAGTATTTATCCCAACTTTCTGAAGAAAAAGAAACTTCTATTTAACTCCAGCCTCATAACTCTTCTCTGATATTTTTCCAGCCGTAGGTGTTAGCATCTGCTGTTGTAAAATCTTTGGTGTTGATTGGTGAGGACTGAGGTGAGGACCAGAGCCAAGATCACTTTTTACATAAAATATTATACAATTCTGCCCCGTGTCCAACTCTACAAATTACTGGAGTTTTATGAAAGAGTGTACATCTTCAAGCTTATCTTAATCATTTGCACATTTGTATTCTTGAGATTATACCTGAGATTCTCATCCACACAATCCTTAATTAAAGCCGCTGACTTGTTTCTCAACAATGTAGGAAAATGGGGGTGCCAACTGCCTCTGCCAACTCCTGAGCACTGTTGAAGCTCCTCAACGCTTCTTCTCTGAGAAATGTACTGCAATTCTCACACTACTTATCACCTCCTCTCCTCATTTCAAAAATTGTCCTGCTCAGAGACATTCAGAAAAAGTCCAAAAGAACAAAATAGCTCCAAATAGCTTTCTGCAGTTCTGTGCTGTATTCTCCCCTCTGTTGATTACCCTACAAAGCAAATAAGCATAAAGCAACTCACAAAAGAGAATACACAGAAAAGAGAAAACCAAGGCATATGGCAGCACCATGTGCTTCAAGAAAGACCTGGAGTAGAGCTTGGAGCACAAGGTTCAGGCACTGACCTAGGTTAGCATAAACATATGGTCACTTACTGCCCCCTCTGCAATGACCACAGAATGCATTCCTAATTTTCATTCCATTTCTCTCCAATTCATGATAGGATTTCAAAGACTCTTGATTAAAGAAGTTGTTCAGTGCAATCAATCACCACTTATAAGTCAGTGAGCTCCCATTCTGGGTTGAGTGCTAAGCTTTTTCAATAGACAATAGCACACTGCATTCACTTCTTTGTTGTTCTTTCTTAAGATCCTTCTTCTGGTAATTTTTTTAATATCCAGAGTTCTATTATTTTCTTTCTTTCTGCCTAATAATACTTAATTTAAAATAAATACATCTTTTTCAGAAATAATAATTTGATCCCTTGTAAAAACATTTACCCATACAACCCACTATATTTTGTGTTTTATATTCTTTCATTTAAAAGTACTAAGATGAACTTCAAATATAAATTTTATATTGCTTGAAATGTATTTGCCTAAATATGCTATGTGTCTACTGTAGTTTTTCAAAGAACTTTGACTTAAGAAGCCACAAGTATATTAAAATAATTCTATTTCTTCCAGGAAATGGCTGGATTTAGTTATCCTGCAAGGTTATAAACATTAAAATATTTATATTGACCAGGCTCTTGATTTAGATAGTTACATATAAGCAAAATACCAAATGAAGACAAAAAACATAGCTATCCCTTTTATTAAGTTCCATTGCTTTTAATCTCCTAAGGAAATCCTTTAGCTATTTCACTCTTTTACTAAATCATATTAAAATGTAAATTTCCACTAATATTGCAATTCTAGTAAAAGCCACAAAAAGAAAAAATGGGCTCCTAAGTGTTTAAAAAAAAACTATGAGCACACACAGCAGAAAATAAAGGTTTCCTATAAATGAATTCGGCATCTACATTGGAATTATGTACATGGTAAAGGACTAAAAATTGTGTAGTCCTAAGTAAGTTTAAATCCTATCATCATTGATTGAATAAAGACAGAATTATCAGAGATTGGATTAATAAAAAGAGCTTGACAGTTCAAAGAACTAAGCTTGTGAATGGGCCATGATTTTTTCCAAGGATTTTTGGATAGTCATATTATTTTCTGTACCTTAAGTTTGCCATCTGTGATTAAAGATAATATTGACTACATGAAAGAATAAGCCCACTTATTTTTTATATTATTCAGTGGAAATATGATAAAATTGTTTCTCAATTAAAAATGATCATTATCATGTAAATGGGCAGTAAATACTTATTGAATAATAAAAGTTGAACTCAAGGTAGCTTTTTCAGCCACTTAAAATACTCGGCCAATTTTGAAGAAAGAGAGAAAACAGCACGCAAAAGTCTATTGTTCTTGATGCACTACAGAATTCAGAGTGTGTTCAAGCAAAACCTAGCATTTTGCCAATGGAAAGATAGTAAAAATCTTGCTGCTAATGTCTATACTGCTCTGTTAAAATATTTATCTCAGGTACTGTTAGCTGGGATGGTTAATTATTGAAAATACAAAGTAGTGCATATTATTTATTTCCATTAGTACAAATTTAATATTATTCTAATGCTGCTTGCATTATCTGAATAAGGTCAACAGTTGTCAGTCACTGTGACTTCAAAGGACTATTCTTTATTCTCCCTAAAGTTTGATTTACTCATTCTATTATTTATTCATGAATAGCTGCATACTACCAAATGTCTTGCCTTTCAGTTTTTCAACAACAATCTTTATTTTAGAATGTTACTCTGACCTTCTGATATATCATTAAGTTTGAACATGTTGAATGCTTTGGGGGTTTTATACATGTAAAATTGCTTGTATTTCATCTTTTATTTAGATAGCTTTTATAGTTTGTTTTTTTTCAGCCAAGTTTTCAACATTTTTAAGTTATGAAGTTTACTAGGCATTGCTGACAAACAATAATAACTGGCATTTTTAAACTCTCCTCAATATCCACTACACTAAGTACTTTACATATTATAAATCTATATATCACAAATCACTTACAGGTTTTCTTATATGCTTATCTCCTCTCCCCACCCCTTTTCATTTTAGAGATAGTAAAACTAAGGTTCAGAAAGTTTAACTAATTTGATCAAATTTATTTGGCAATTTAAGTGGCAAAACTAGGAGTCAAAATCCATGAATGAATTTTTTATACTTGACATTGCCCTATTGTTGTTATGATTAATAGCAATTATGTTTTTGGACAAATGATTTTCACTGATTTGCAGTAAATAATTTAAAATTATTTCATTTAAATTAAGCCTAATAGTGCTATACTAACTGATATGTTACAAAACTAAACTCTTCTTAGCAGTAATATCATTAGCATTTGCTCAGTTCTCAGCATGAGCACAAAAGAATGCCAGAATCTCTGGAAAGAGTATGAAAGCTGAACCCCAAGGACCTAAGTCTGATCCCAGTTTTAATAGGAATCACATTACAAGAGCTACATTTTAGATCTTCAGTGTTATAATCTGTAAAATGAAGATAATTTTAGCCACTTTAGCGGTTCTACAATTTGGCGTTTTGGATCAAATAAGTTGAGGTCATATGAAAGGGTCTCAGAAAGTGAAGAAAACTATAAACAAAGATGGAATTAGTCAATACTGCAAGTGCTGCATGCAAGAAGAGTAAAACTATTAGCATTACTAATACAATGTTAAGAAAACATTTTCAAGAGGATCTGCTATGCAAAAATTATTTAGAAAAAAATAATTGACAGAAGACAAATAAGTCTCTCTGTCATTTCCATAGTCTACCTAGAATAAAGAGTAAGGAATACTTGCATAGATTTTTAAAATAATCTGGAAAAGTTGATATATCTCTGAAGTTTTATTAGGATTTGATCCATAGTATTTTTAAGTGTATCATTTAGATTTAATAAGGAGTCCAGTGGAGCCATGCTTACACTATAGGTAAACAATATTTGAAAAAAGCTTTCTCTGCCTCTAATTATATTTTTATGTATCCAATAAGCATTTGCTAGACTTCGTATGTACCCAGCCTAACTGACACTTCATAGAAGGCAAAGGGAAGGAAGAAAGCAGTATCCCTCTTCAGGTAGCCTTCCCCATGTTAGAAGGACAAGTCACGAAGCTACCAGAAAGCAAGGATTGATATAATAAAGAACGAAAGGCGTGAAAACATGCAGATAAGAAACAAAATAAAGGGCTCACATATGGTATTACTTAGGTAGACATTTGGAAGTAATCTTTTGGGAACAATGTCTTATTTTGGCAAAGAAAATAAAGGGAATTCTACTTCATTAGGGGAGATCTGTGAAAACTTATAGTAGCAAGAATCTTGCAGGGCCTTGTGGTCACGTGCTTATAGTTGCAGCGCTTAGAAGCACAAACTCTAAACAGAAGAGCCATGTGATGGTAAAAGAAAAAAGTCACGAAGAAAAAGCCTCTGTGCGTGAGACTGACAGGTATAGGGAAGGCCCTCCAGATGTAAGAACGGACAATAAATCAAGGATCATGGGAGTTGTAGAATGAAGATGACAGTTTAGAAGCCAGGAAACAAAAAGAAAAAATGCTGCTACAAATTGGGGATCGGACAGATAAAATTGCCATGGAGAGAAACTTATTGACAGAAACAGAGCAAACTACAGATGGGGAGGAAAATTAATAAGCTTGGTCTGTAGCAGCAGAAATCTATTGGATAACCAAGGTAAAATGTCCCATGGTTACTCAGACAAGTGAGGGGCTTTGTTTTCACTGTTGCCTACCTGTCACTTTGTATAGTAATGAAATTAATGATCCTGACTCTTCCCTTTCGTGACTGTAAAGATTCAAACACCCTGTTCTTCTCTACTCAAGCACAGCAGCCATACAATTCTGTCAGTGCAATCAAATCTTTCCAAGTTACAGAGAATTCTAAAAACGCACTCACTTGTTTCTAGAATCTTAAAAGAAAAGTAATGGAGGAAAAAAAATCTTCCAAAAAACAAGTAATAAGGTATTTTTGTTTGCTTATTGCTTATAGCTGTTGGCCTTAAATTATAAAATAGCAGGTACTATATCTGCCCCTTTAGCTGATAATCTTTTATCATAATTGAATTTAATCTCAATAACATTAAATTGCTTAGAATAGAAACAGGTAGATATTCAAATATTGAATTATTCAGAAGTTACCAACAGTGGCCATGTTCAATTCTTGGAATGAATTTCTTTTTCTTGGGCATCTTTGTCAAAATTAGAAAACAGGTTAACAAAATTGTTAACCAAATTGAAAGCATCAAAATAAAGCCAAATACAAATTGGGTCAGAATCCAAGAGCTGCTTATTGTGAAGTCTTCTAACATAAAAGTTTAGAGGAAAGTTAGCTTCCTTGACAAGAGAAAAAAGACTGATAGGCGACATGCTTTTGGTTTTGAACTTAGAAATCAGAACTGAAGAAAGACACACTGAAAATTTCACAGGATAAATGGATTTCCCTTTAACCACAAAATTGTGTTGTCCACAGAATGATTGAAAACTGTTACAAACTTCCAGAGGCTTCAGATAATTAGCCTGTGAATAGCCTTCACCTCTGCCAACTTACCTGGCATCCTTTATGTTTACCAGTGCACTTCTCCCTGGAGCCTGCAGACAGCAAGCTCCTGGGCTGACTGTGGAGCCTTATCTAAATCCTCTGAAAGTTGTGCTGGGATTTATCTCTGCCTGAAGACCCATCATTTTGCATGTCAAATTTCAGACATTCCAATACTGTGAAGATATGGATGGCTTTGCCTTATCATTTAAAGCAGACTAGTATTATTATAGGCATTTTATAAAATTAATTATTTGTCTAATACATGTGCAGATAAAATGTCCTTCATTCAACTAACTTTCATCATCAAGACGAATTCCTGCACGTAGTGAAAAACATCAGTAACCTTAATAAGTTACTCAGTAGGGACTGTGAATTTGTTCAACATCACAGGAAATACAGAAATCAGAAAGGGTAGAGGGTCTGGTAAAAATTTATTGTGACTTTGTGTATTTCAAAACAACATAATATACTTTACTAAAGGCCGGGTGCGGTGGCTCATGCCTGTAATCCCAGCACTTTGGGAGGCCGAGGTGGGTGGATCACCAGGTCAAGAGATCGAGACCATCCTGGTCAACATGGTGAAACCCCGTCTCTACTAAAAATACAAAAACTTAGCTGGGCATGGTGGCACGTGCCTGTAATCTCAGCTACTCAGGAGGCTGAGGCAGGAGAATTGCCTGAACCCAGGAGGCGAGGTTGTGGTGAGTCGAGATCGCGCCATTGCACTCTAGCCTGGGTAACAAGAGCGAAACTCCATCTCAAAAAAAAAAAATATATATATATATATATATTTATATTTATATATACTTTACTAAAGTTTCGATGTATTGACAGTTGAGTTTATGGGCAAAGAGAGGCAGATTTCCCATTCTATTAAATGTTAAGATTTTTTTTCTAATCATCATAAAAAGTGTATTCATTTGACATGTAAGATAAGGTTGCTATGACTATATAGCAGAATCAGAATCCATTAACCATGGATTAACCATTAACCATTTGATTTGTAATTTAACATGCTACGTGGCATTTTTCACAATATTTAATGTATGTTAGTCAAATCTGCCCAAATAGACTGTAAACTAATAAATTATTTCAAACTTGTTCAAATGGATGAGGAAATGAATCAATGAATGAATGAGTCTCTCTTCTAGATTGCCCCTAATCACAATTTATCTACCCTGAAAAGTCACAGATAACTGACCCAAGTCAATGGCTTGGAGCATTTTTACAATATTTTTGCACAGACATCCAGTTTCCTCTTTGTCAGGAACACAAATTGAAAAGAGAAATAGAACTATGTGGGAGGAGAATGTGACATGTATTCTTAAGGAGACAATTCTGAAGGCTATTTGGAGAAGGCTACATGAATTTACTATAAGGAAACGTTTTTTCATCTACTATGATTTAAAAAAAGAATGCAGATTTTTGATGTCTGTGTCATAATGAAAACTCTGTTTAACAGAGTAATCACTAGGTGATAAATTAGATTAAAAGGAGTCTGAAAACCAAAGGAAAGAAAGAAGGAAAGAGAAAGAATGAAAGACCGGTAGGAAAATAACTGAAGCCTTCCAAATATCATTTTCACTGTGGAGCAAGCAGGGCTTTGGAGCGTACCTCAGAACTCACCTCCTCCATGAAGTCTTTTTTGAATTCCAGGCCCCTTTTATCTTGCCCTTCTCTAACCAGCTACATATCAAGACTTTCTGCTCCACTGAATTTTGTGCTTAACTCTGTATTGCCTCCCATCTCTAGTTTTCTGTTTTTTGTTTTTTGGGTTTTTTTTCCTGAGTGTCAGTCTTTCTAAGTTCCTAGGGAAAGGGAACCATCCTTTCTTTCTGTGTTCCCTGTTCTCTGTTCTCTCACTCCACCCTTACGTAGTTTAAACATATAGCAGATTGTCAATAGGAAAGAAATGAATGGTTAAATGACCTGATGAAGGAATAAGTTTTTCTTTGGCCTTGGTGCATCTTGCCCTGATGCTCTGAGAAATAGGTTTTTAATTTGGGGTCCAGTTGTCTTCCAGACCTGAGGAACAATGATCTGCACTCAGGTACCACATATTACCAACCGTATGAAAAAGCAAAGTACACACACACATGCAATGCACACACACATATATCCAATTTCCCGTGAAGAGTCCACAACTTTTATCATATTTTAAAATGGACCTATGATTCAAAAAAGGTTTAGAACCATCATTCTGAATAGAAAAAGATACTGCAATATCCAGGAACCTAGAATTGGTAGTCTTTGAAGCTGTTTTAGACTGTAATGAGAAATTCTTCATTTGGACCTCTGACTGACTGATTTAATCTTAAACTGTGTTCTGTAAGACTTTATATACTTTTTCAAATGTGTGTTTAATATTCTGTCTCCAGAGGTGGCTAATGAGTATATAAATGCACATATTTCCAGAAATTTTTCCATTTATACTGTACAGTTTAGAAAAAAAGATTTCGATTTTTGCCAATTTTTGAAAAATTATTCTTTGTGTGTTTTTGAAAACTAATCATAAACAGTCCCAAAAGCAAGACTTCGAAATAAAGATTAGTTTTAGTACTAGTTGATAGCAAAATAATTATTTCCATATTATATTCTGTACCTTGCATCTACCTATAATGATCTAGAAAGATGATGAATTGTTTTGGATAAAACTAGAAATTGGCAAAAAGCATCAGTAAATAGAAGAGTGAAGAAATATGTATATTATTCATAAAATGAATAATGCAGACGTTCATGCAGTGGTGAAGCATTCAGAAGAAAAAATAGAGATATGCTGAAGGTAGAAAATGCTTGAAGTTACTGCTGAATTTTTGTAGTGGCCATAGCAATGGTATCACCTGTGTTGTCTTGAGGATCTTAGCTGAAATATCTGGGACTGATGCAAATGTACAAGCTTATATTTTCCAGGGATGAAAATATAGCTCATTCTGTGAAAAAAAAAATATGGATTTAAGGTTGTTTCTTAATATGATGAATGCAAATGGAACTAGTAATACAAAGCTGCCCTTAAAAGTGAAACCAAGGCAGAAATATAAAAAACAATGAATTATGACATAGATTAAAGCAAGATCCCAGTACATAAATCTACCAAAGTTTCCCAGCCTGGGAGACAGAAATAGCTGACTATGAATGGGAATGAGGAAGAAGAGAATCAGTGCCAAGGAAAAGCCCCTTGGGATGGTGACGTACTTCAAAGACTGCCCACTCTACTTCTACTTGAGCTTGAGAAAATGGCTATGTGGGTTTCCTTCAAGTCATCTAATATTTATTGAGCACTGACTCAGGCGTTTTAGGGACTGCAAAAAAGATCCATTTAGAAGTAAATTCTCAGAACCACATACAGCCTGCCTCCCCTAGGCCATAGGCGCATTATATCAACTAGAAAAAAGGTTTCTTCCCAATTGTTCATTCAGTAGGTCTGACATTCAGTGAACATCTGATGAGCAGACCTCAGATTTGAAAGCATAAACTTAACAAGCACAGCAGCTAGCTATAATACCAAAGATTTTCCTTTTGAAAATATATACTCTTCAACAGCCTGGCTCTTGGTTTAGATTTCGTCTTTGTTTTCACAATGCTCAATTTAAAGAGAAAGATATTTGGAGCATTTACTTTTAAAATATATACAGGTCAGTACTCCTTAAGTAAATAATTTTTTTAAATTTCTATGTGGTTCCAAAACTCCCTGGAAGAAAAAATACTGATGCTTTTCTATCTGAGGGTTAGATTTTTATTATAGAAAGAATATTTATTAGTAGATCTCATCAATAGTTGTATCCCTGAAGTGCTAAATTTGTATACAAGAGTCTGTTAAACCATGTAGATTTCATTAGAAAATGTACCATACTATGTTGTAAGAGCTCAGTTTAGTATATATGAGAAATTGAGTTCTTTTAGTAAAATAAATAAGACTGAGATTTTAACACTTGGGAAATAAATAATAAACTTCATAATTGCATAAACATCTTTAGCACTGTATCCCGATCCTGAGAAAAATGCCTTGCACGAAGTAGGTGCTCAATAAATATATTTGATTAAATAATTTTTAACTGCTCAATTTATGCCTACTTGTCATGAAAAAGCAGACTTTCTTGATAAAGGAAAATCATTGTCTTTTTCCAACAAAAGACTTGCTAATGCTAATTTATTCCTAAATGGTTCCAAGTATTTCTATTTGTTTGTATTAATATCAGTGCTCATGAATAATCTACAGAGAGCCAAGATTTAAGTCAGAAAGAAAGAAATTTCTTGTATGGGAAGGGAATTTATTAAAATGCATTTTATACATTTGCACACATTTTATCTCTTCTTTTCTTAATGCATCTTTTTATACCAGTCTAACATAAACCAGTCAATGTATTGTACAACATAGTCAATATTTCTACCAATGGGGGGCAGGTTTTAACAGATGTATTCAATATTTTTATTTAAAAATCTGTCATGATAAACGAGACTTGTGGTAAGCCTTGAAAAGGAAATATTATTTAAATGACTGGAGAGGAAGCAGAATAGCATTTGAAAAAAAGGAATGTCCTTTAGAAAACACAGGAGTAGAACTGAGCAGGAAACAAGTTATCCAGTCTGATATGAATAGAGGTGAATGTGGGGGTAGAGTGAGAAATAAACACAAATAAGTAGGCTGGGCTAAATGACAGAGGACTTTGAACACTGTGCACAAAATAATTGATAATTACATATTAGAAAGTTTTATCTGATTACAATGAATGGGTAAAATGAACAGAGAAGATAATTGATGGGAAAAGAGATCAGATGGGAGATAATATCAGTCTACACCTTATAAATAGACATAAAAGAAGAGTAAAACACATTGAAGGAGAAATGGCAAAGCTTGCCAACCAGTTGGATTTGGGAATAAATATTTCCCCATTTTTCCGGTGTGGTAGGAAACAACAGAAGCATTGACAGAGCCATAGAGCTATTTTGGAGAACTGGTTTGGGGAGGAGATAAAGAATTTGTACAAAACATTCTATAGACATTGGAAATACAATCCAATATAGGTATGGAATAGAGAGAAGAATGGAGTAACTGACCAAATAGTAAGCATGGGAAAGGATGTGCTCAACAATGAGTGAATGGGAAGATAAGCAAGAGGCTAAGAACCACCTTAAATAACACATTCAAGATTTGAGAATAGAATGGGAAAGAGAGGGGGAAAACGTAGAGATGTAGCAGGACATGCTGGCAAGGAGCAGTAACATGAAAAATAAAAGCAGAAGAAAAATTTCAAGAAGGATTATGTGGTCAAGATTTTCTAATACCACAGACAGTGTTGTTGGGGTTTGGCCAAAAATGCCATTCGTTATCTTTTGGAGAATCCCTTGAGAATAGTTGCAAAATGAATAGATAGAAAGGGTGGATAAGAAGAAAAGACAGTTCTTTTACCCCCAAGATAACAGATTGGAGGCTTTGTTAGTATGCCTCAGCCCAAAGTAGTGTGTGTTAACTTTTTTTTTTTTTTTGAGACAATGTCTCACTCTGTTACTCAGGCTGCAGTGCAGTGGCACAATCATAGCTCACGGCAGCCTCAAATTCCTGGGCTGAAGTGATCCTCTCACCTCAGCTCCCACATAGCTGGACTACAGGTATGCCAAACACTCAGCTAATCTTTTTTTATTTTTTGTAGAAATAGGGTCTCACTATGCTGCCTAGATCTTGAACTCCTGGGCTCAAGTGATCCTCCTGCCTCAGCCTCCCAAAGTACTGGCATTACAGGCATAAGCCACCATGCCTGGCCACACACTGTGAACTTTTATAGAAGAAGGAACACAGAAACTTAACATGAACAGTGAAAGAAAGTTCAGAGGAGTGGTAGGCAGCAACTTGCACCAGGAGTGTGGCAGAAAACTTTGAGTCTCCAGAGTGCAAAAGAAGGAGAGAACATCACTGTGATTCTCATTTCCACTGGAGAGTCTGGCAATCCAGGCCGCAGGGGAGCACCTTAACCCTACCCAACATTGAAGCTGATTTTGTGAGCAGTGAGGAGTGTTTGAGAAGGAGCAGCATCAGGACATGTTTGCAGGCACTCCTAGACCCCAGTGAAACAGAAGGAAGACATTCCTGATCCTAACTGGCCAGCTAAACTCAGCCGGTGCTTACAGCTTGCAAGAAACTCCTAACTGAGATTTGTGATCTAATATCAAGTGGGGATGAACCCCCAAAGCCAGAGCTGAGCACAAGTCTGAAGTGTGCTCTTGCTTTGCAGGTCAGTCCAGGAGGAGTATGGCCTGAGAGCTGTGGTTTGTGTCTTGAGTGGAAAGTCTTGCATCCTGGGGCAGTTTTGTATCCTGAGCATGGACTGCCTGGGATTCCACTGGTAGTTACAGCTCTCTTCAGCAGAAGTCTGAAGTTTTGAGACACACCAGGTCAGGGGGATGGGAGCTATGTAGGTCTCATTGTGGCCTACTGCACCTCTCTTCCTATGCAGACTCTTTTGTACAGAAGAAATGGTTCCAGTCCTCTCTAGAACACTACTCTAGTGGCCAGGGAACTTCCTTTCAATCTTCGCTGCTTGCACCTGCACTTGGGGAGCCAGAGCACACTCCTGGCTGACCCAGCCCCCACACAGCTTCACCTCCTTTACATGCCTTGGTAGCAGACTACGGATAAAAACTTTTGAGAGTTCCATAGCCCCAACCATCACCTGAGATATCTGAGTACTCTTTCTGGGTAACAGGCTGTGCATACATCCCACAGTCACAGCTGGCTCTCTCCTGCAAGTGCCACCTCTAGCAGGTGTCAACTGGCACCGCTTATTACATCTGCTGACACAACATAGTGCTCAGAAAGAAGAAAACTTTTGTACAACCTCAGCTCACACTATTGCCCATACCACCCCTGCTACTCAGGAGGTGTGGAGCCTGTTCACATGTGCAGTGAGCATGTGAACATACTTGCAATAGCTGGCAATTCAGAAAGCCACCACACTAAGGCTGTTTATAACCAAGAAAATCTTACAGAGTCTACATCACTTCCCCTTCACCCCCATCAGAGCTGGTGCTTGCATCTGCCACTGGGAGACCAGATGACAGATCAGCCTTGTCCAGCTCCACACCCCACCAGCATGGATTGTGGCAGCCCCACCAGGTGGCTAGATCCAGAGGAGCAGGAAGATTCAGTTTTCTGACCCTAAGGGACTGCCACTTCTAGGGACAGAGGAGTGCACCACACCAAGGGAGCACCCCACAGAACAAAAGAAACCAGAGTGCCAACTTTTATCTATACCAGAACTCCTGCTTATGGGCAGGGAACAGCCGCACCTCTTTAAGCAAAGGCACAAGCACAGTGCTGGCCTCAGTGGAGGAAGACTGTGGCTCTGCACAGCAGTCGATCAGCCCCAGTGCTCATGAAGAGATATGGAGAAGGGGACTTCTTGTCCCCCTCAGCCATTGCTGCAGACATAGCCAGCGATTATCCTGTGAAAGCCCAGTGAGAGTACACCTGTAGACAGCCTTTCTGGAACATTTCGGGGTGACTGCATCCCCAAGGGAGCTGTGCCCTCCAGGTTCCTGCTTGCATGAGGGGTGGAATTCCATTCCCTCTCTACATGGATACTGGTATTCCTGCAGATGGACCGAGATGCCTATCTGATCTGAATACCAAAAGTCCTGGGATGGGGGCATGATAGGCAGGTCGCTTTTGTGCTGGCCTCACAGTGGAGCTGAGATGAGTCCTTTCCTTGCCCCGTAAATACCTCAATGTATTTTACTGGGAGCTCCCTCAGACTCCTCTGTCAGAGTTGCGACTTTTGCTCACTATTGGGCATTGCATTTACGCACCTGCTTCAGCCGCAGGCAGTCCTTACCCTTAGGTGCCTCCTACTGGCCTGAAGGCTGAACTGTTCAACAAAATGAAAAACTACTGGTGGGGAAGGGAAGTGCACATGACTGGGTTATGAGATGAGCTTCCTGAGACCTCTGCCATTCTAGCCCTATAGGAGACAGTGAATCTGTTCACACACCCAGTACATCGCTACTACAAGCAGCATGTGAGAAAACCATTGCACAAAGATTCTCTATATCTAAGAAAATTCATGAAGAGACTACCATGGAAAGCACCCAGAGCCAAAGCTGGCAATCATAAACTATACACGTTATAGTAACAACTTCAAATGGGGGGGAAAAAACCCAGTTCAATCAAAATAAGTTTTAAAATAAGAAGAAATTATATCCCCAGATGAGAAGGAACCAGAAAAATAATTCTGGCAATGTGGAAAAAAAACAAACAAACAGTTATACAACACCTCCAAAAGATCATACTAACTCTCCAGCAATGGATCCAAATCAAAATAAAATATTTGAAATACCAGATAAAATATTGATTGCAAAGTTGCTCAGTGAGATCCAAGAGAAATTTGGAAACCAACATAAAAAAAATAAAATTCAGGATATAAATGAAAAAATACCTAAAAACAGATATTTCTTTAAAAAAAGAACTTTTGGAAATAAAAGACTTGCTTAGGGAATTATACAATGCAGTTGAAATTTCTAACAGTAAACTAGACCAAGCAGAGAAAATAAATTAAGAGCTGAAGACAGGCTTTTATGTTAAACCAACAGACAAAAATAAAGAAAAAAAATTTTTTAAAAATGAACAAGTTCTCCAAGAAATGTGAGATTACATAAAATGTTCAAACCTAACAATCACAGGTATTTCAGAAGAAGGAGAAGAAAAAAGAAGGAAGAAGGGAAAAGAAGAAGGAAGAAAGGGGAAAATGAAAAAGGAAGAAGGGGGAAGAAAGAGGGAAAAAAGGGGGAGGAATAAGGAGGAAGAAAGGGAAAGAAGAAGAAAAAGAAGAAGGAGAAGATGAAGAGGAGGAGGAAGGGAGGGAGGGGGAGGAAAAGAAAAGGAAGAGGAGGAAGAAGAAGGAGAAGGAGAAGGAAGCAGTAACAAAATGTTTAGAAACCTATTTGAGAGGACAATTGAGGAAATATTCCCCCATCTTGCTGGAGTATTAGAAATCCAAACACAAAAATCTCAAAGAACTCCTGGGAGATCCATTGCAAAAAGGATATTACCACAACATATAATTATCATGCCACATAAAATCAATGTGAAGAAAAGAATTCTAGGAGCAATGAGACAAAATAACTTATAAAAGAAATAACTTATAAAGGAGTCAAATAACTTATAAAGGAAAGCCTATTAGACTAAAAGCAGACTTTCAGCAGAAACTGTCTAAACCACAAGGCATTGGGATTCTGTCTTTAGACTTCTAAACAGAGTAACTGTCAGCCATGAATTTTGTATGTTGCAAAATTAAGTTTCATAGATAAAGGAGAAGTAAAGTCATTCCCAGACAAGCAAATGCTGACAGAATTTGCCAGCAATTCCTGACCACCTCTACAGGAATTGCTCCAATGAGTGATAAACATCAAAACAAAAGGTTGATATGCACCAGTATAAAAACACTCAGAACTATAAATTCATAGAGCTTATGAAATAACACAATGGAGAATACAAAGCAATTAGATAATGATCCACATGATGAATGGAACAGTAACCCACATTCACTATTAACTTTGAATATAAATGTTCTAAATTCTCCACTTAAAAGATAAAAGTTGGCAGAATTGATAAAATACATAATCCAAATACCTACTTCCTTCAGTAGACCAACTTAACACATAAAGATTCTTATAAAGTCAAGAAAAAGAATGGTAAAATATATACTATATGTTGGGGTCTGGCACGTCTGCCGGGGGACTACCGACCTGCAGGAGTCCCCGAGACCACCAACGTGGATGTCTCGTTCAACCTGAGGGAGAGAGTGCACAGAAGTGAAAGAAAATAGAAAAGCGGAGTCTGGAGGGCTGGCTTAGGCTATGTCCAAGCAGCAATTTTATTTTTGCAATATGTTTCCTTATATACTTTTCTGAAGTCAAAGTTGTTTACACCAGATCAACTACTTAAGTTACAGTAAGCAAGTTACGCCCACTAAGTTACCCAGTAAGTAAGTTAATCCCATTAAGTAGGTACGCCCAGTAAGTAGGTTACTTTCAGTAAGTAGGTTACTTTCAGTAATTAGGTTATGCCCAATAGATCAATGTAAGTAAGTTACAGTCACGCCCTGTAAGCTATGGTAAGTAAGTTACAGTTACACCCAGTAAGTTACAGTAAGTAAGTTACCAAGTGTAAATACTTAATATTTTACAATGAAGGTAACAAGGGTCCAAAATGAACACAATCAAGCAATAAACCATAAGAAGCCGAAAGTGGTCACAATGCTTTGCAAGTCCTCATATCTATAAAGTAATGTCTGTTAATTATTTTGAATAACATATAGTTCCTCTCTCGGTTCCTGCTTTCCCTCAGCTCGACTCCCCCAACCAGGGATCTGTGTCCGGGCTCAAGCTCACCGTATGGCGAGGCCCATTTCCTAGGGGCCTCACATGGGAGCGATCCCCACAGATTCCCTCAACTATACAAATGGAAATCAAAAGCAAGCAGCGGTACCTATTCTTACATCACATAAAACAGACTTTAAATCAACAACAGTAACAATGACAAAGAAGGTCATTATGTAATGATAATGGATCAATTCAACAAGAAGATATAATAATCATAAATATATATGGACCTAACATCAGAGCTCCCAGATTGTTAAAACAAATACCACCAGACCTAAGAAAACAGATAGACAGCAATACACTAATAGGGGAGAATTCAACAACCCACTGACCACAGTAGATTGTCAAGGCAGAGTCAACAAAGGAACAATAGACTGGACTCTGGAACAAATTGACCTAACAAATATTTACAGAACATTCTGCCTCAAAACTGCAGCATATATATGCTTCTCATCAGCATATAGAAGAATATTTTCCAGTATAGACCATATGATAGGCCACAAAACAAGTCTCGATAAATTTTTAAAGATTTAAATCATATCAAGTATCTTCTCAGACCACAGTAGAATAAAACTAGAAATCAATTTTAAGAGGCACTCTCAAAACTATAAAAATACATTAAACAACCTGCTTCTGAATGATCTTTGGGTCAATGATAAAATTAAAATACAAATTTTTTTAATTTTTGAAAGGAATGATAAGAGTAACACAAGGTATCAAAATATCTGAAATACAGCAAAAGCAACGCTAAGAGGGAAGTTTATAGTGCTAAATACCTACATAAAAAAAGAAAGATCACAAGCTGACAACCTAATGTCATGCCTCAAGGAACTAGAAAAGCAAGAATAAACCAAACCCAAACCTTGCAGAAGAAAATAAATAATGAGAGCAGAACTAAATGAAATTGAAACCAACAAAACAACACAAGGATCAATGAAACAAAAAAGGGGTTATTTGAAAAGATAAATAAAACAATAGATCAATAGCTAGATTAACCAAAAAAAGAAGAGAATTTAAATAACCTCAATCAGAAATGAAAATGAAGACATTACAACAGATACTACAGAAATATAAAATATTATTCAGGATTTTCAAGATTACTATGAACACCTCTACACACACAAACTAGAAAATCTAGAGGAAATGGATAAATTCCTGAAAAAATACCACCCAAAGCTGAATCAGGAAGAAATAGAACTCTTGAACAGACCAATAACAAGTCATGAAATTGAATTAACACTAAAAAAAATCCCAACAAAGAAAATCCCAGAACTAGATGAATTCACAGCCAGATTCTACCAGACATTTAGAAAACTGACACCAATCCTACTGAAACTACTCCAGTGGGTCAAGAAGGAGAATCCTCCCTAATTCATTCTACAAAGCCAGTATCACCCAAATACCCAAGCCAGTAAAGTGCACAACCAAAACATCTATGTCCCTGATGAACATAGATGCAAAAATTCTCAACAAAATACTAGCAAACCAAATCCAACAGCACATGAAATGATTAATTCACCACAATCAAGTGGGTTCCATCCCAGGGATGCTAGGATTGATAAATATATGCAATTCAATAAATATGATTCACCACATAAGCAGAATTAAAAATCTTATGATCATATCAGTAGATGCAGAAAAATTATTCAATAAAATGTAACATCCCTTCCTGATAAAAATTTTCCACAACTTAGGAATAGAAGGAACATAACTCAAAATAATAAAAGCCAAATGCAAAAAACCCATAGCCAACATCATACTAAATGAGGGCAAAGTTGAAAGCATTCCCCCTAAGAACTAGAACAAGACGAAGATGCCCAGTTTTGCCACTTCCATTCAACACAGTACTGGAGGTCTTAGCTAGAATAATCAGGCAAAATTAAGAAATAAAAAGCATCCACATTGGAAAAGAGGATCAAAGTGTCTCTGTTGCCTGATGATATAAATGCATGTGTAGAAGCCCCCAAAGATTCCTAGACTTTATAAATAAACTCAGTAAACTCTCAGGGTATAAAATCAATGTGCATAAATTAGTAGGACTGCTGTAAGCCAATAATGATCAAGCTGAGAATCAAATCAAGAACTCAATCCCATTTACAATAGCTGCAAAAAACATAAAACATCTAAAAATATACTTAACTGAGGAGATGAAAGATCTCTACAAGGAGAACAACAAAATACTGATAAAAGAAATTGTAGATGACACAAACAAATGGAAAAGTACCCCGATATCATGGATTGAAAGAGTCAATATTGTGAAAATGACCATACTATCCAGAGCAATCTTCAGACTCAATATAATTGCTATCAAAATACCAATATCATTTTTCACATATTTAGAAAAAAAATCCTAAAATTCATATGGAACTGATAAAGAGCCTAAATAGGCTAAGCAATCCTAAACAAACAAACAAACAAATCTGGCAACATCACATTACCTGACTTAAAATTATACTACAAGTCTATAGCAACCAAAACAGCATGTTTGTAAAATAAAAGTAGTATAAAAGTAGACATATAGACCAATGGAACAGGATATACCCAAAAATAAAGCCACATATCTACAGCCAACTGCTCTTCAATAAAGCAGACAAAAACATACACTGAAGAAAGGATGTCCTATTCAGTAAATGGTGCTGGGAAAATTGGATAGCCACATACAGATGAATGAAACTGGATCTCTATATCTGACCATATACAAAAAATTAACACAACGTGGATTAAAGACTTCAATGTAAGACTTGAAACCATAAAGATTCTAAAAGAAAACCTAGGGAAAAAGAAACTCTTCTCAATATTGGCCTAGGTAAAGAATTTATGACCAAGACTCCAAAGGCAAATGTATAAAAACAAAAATAAATAGGACTTAATTAAACTTCTGCACAGTTAAATAAATAATCAACAAAGTAAATAGACAACCTATAGAATAGGAGAAAATATTCACAAACTATACATCCAACAAAAGACTAATATCCAGAATCTACAGAGAACTCAGCAAGAAAAAAAAAATCCCGTAAAAAGTGGACAAATGTGAACAGACCCTTTTCAAAAGAAGCCATACAAATGGCAAACAAACATATGGAAAAAATGCTCCACATCACTAATCATCAAAGGAATGCAAATTAAAACCAAAATAAGATATCACCTTACAGTCAGAATGGCCATTATTAAAAAGTCAAAAAACAATAGATGACATGGATGCTGTGAAAAGGGAACTCTTATACACTGTTGATGTATTAGTAAATTAGTACAGCGTCTATGCAGAACAATATGGACAGTTCTCAAAGAACTAAAAGTAGGTCTACGATTTGATCCTGCAATCCCACTACTGGGTATCTACCCAAAGAAAAAGAAGCCATTATGTCAAAAAGATAACCGAACTCTTGTGTTTATTGCAGCACTATTCACAAATGCCAAGGTGTGGAATCCACCTAAGTGCCCATCAATGAATAAGTGGATAAAGAAAATGTCAAATATAGAGATAGACATACACATAGATGTAGATGATATAGATAGATATAGATAGATAGATAGATGATAGATAGATAGATAGATAGATAGATAGATAGATGATAGATAGATAGATAGATAATGGAATACTCAGTTATAATAAAGAACAAAAAAATGTTTTTTGCAGCAACTTGGTTGGAATTGGAGGTCATTGTCCTAAGTGAAGTAACTCAGAAACAGAAAAACAAATACCACATGTTCTCGCTTATAAGTGAAAGCTAAGCTATGGGTATGCAGGGGCACACAGAGTGGCATAATGAACATTGGAGGCTCACAAGTGGGAAGGGTCAGAAGGGGATGAGAGATTAAATATTACCTGTTGGATACAATGCACACCATTCAGGTGATGGGTACACTAAGAGCCCAGACGTCACCACTATGCAATTCATCCATGTAACCAAAACTACTTGTAACCCTAGAGCTACTGAAATAAATAAGGAGGAAAATATAGCAGAAAATATATGAATAGCCCACATCAATATTACTATTGTATAGTCATCTATATATCTTTGTATCACTTGAGTTCCTATGGTTGCTATAATGAATTATTCCAAGTTTGCTGGCATAAAAACACACATAATTATTATTTTCCCATTCCGGAGGTCAGAAATCTGAAATTGGTTTCACTGAGCTAAAATCAAGGTGTCAACAGGGCCAACTCTGTCTTTAAGGAGTAGGGGAGAATCCATTTTCCTGCCTTCTCCAGATATACCTTCAAGAGGTATATCTGCATTCCTTGGTTCATGGTCCCTTTTTTCATCTACAAAACCAACGAGACACTTCAAATCTCTCTTTCTTGGACTCTGACATTTCTGCCTGATAATGTCAATTCTGCCTGGTAAAAACCCTAGTAATTGCATTGAGTCTTCTCAGATAATTCAGGGTAATCTCTCCATCCCAAGATCCTTGACCTAATCACATTTGCAAAGTCCCCCTTGCCAGGGAGGGTAACATTCACAGCTTCCAGGAAATAGGATATGGACATCTTGGAGGGGCCATTATCATGTCTATGACAAGGTATAAATTAAAACATTAGAAGTCATTTTAAATTAATTTGCCTTGGACTTAATTCTTATGCATCAGTTTACTTTGGGTCAAATATATATGTTAGATTGACTCATTAATTAGAAAATGAAAATAGTATTTTAATAGGGTTCTTACTACCAGTCTATTATTTTCTGCTGAAAAGCCTTTAAGATAAATGTTAAAATTCTTATTATAAAATTCCATGTAATGGTAGTTGGGTAGTAATAACAATAAACTGATATTTTCTGCCAGTAGCAGTATTTTGATGAGGCTATTTTTGACTGACACTCATTTTATATTTTAAAAATTACTGTTGGCAGCATTTTATGCTGTTATGTATTTGCTTCATTGGATTTTTAGGTTTAATATGTTCTATTAAAGAGTTTCAAAGCTAGATACAGTTTTTTTCTATGTATACATTTTTAATATTCACATTTTTTAACCTAACAACCTAAGGATATATTTGAATTTCTCAAACAATTCAATCTGTAGAGTTTTTCCTCCATAAAACTGAAGTGATACTGAACAAAACTGCCTCAAAGACCAAGTTTTTCAGTGGTTATGAATTACCTTCAAATTGCATTATTTCAGATTTCTTCCTGTAATCTCATAGTCCTAGCTCTTTAACTCCCTTTGATTAAATAATGTTCCTTTGCTTTCACTATTTTCTTTTTGTGAACTTGTCAAATCATCTTTGTCTTGTCTTAGTATAATTTAAGAGACTTTTATGTAGCTCTCTGAGCAACTATCACCACACAAGTCCAGCAGGGAGAATAATTTATGAGGTTCAAAATGAAGGGTCATTATGAATGCTGTCTTTCCTGCAATGAATACGAACACTCTCTTGTTCATGCATGACAGGATTTTAACTAGATCAAGGGAGATAGATGCTTTTACACGAAGTATTATGAATGATATCATCGGTTACATAAAATACTTTACTTTTTTAATATTTACATTGTTTAATAAGTTTAGAGAACTGGAAGAAAACATCTTTGGATGTAGGTTTATCTATAACTTTCACATAAGTATTTTTCTGTTGAAAACACAATTTCAAAAGTGGTAGTTTTATGTCCTTAGGTTAACATCTAGGATCCAGTCATAAGCTGGAATAATATGCATAGTAAGTATTCTCCACAATGATACTAAATGCAGAGGAAAGCAAGGAGAGTAAATTTTCTCAGTTTTGAAGAGAGGTTAATTCTTAAGTGTTTTTACTTTGTCAAAGTACTCCTGACTGGTATTCAGCAATCATTGGTTCTGGTAATGTTTATTTGGCTATTTTTTTTTATTGCAACAGACAAATCTAATTACTTCTGATTAATCTCAGTAGTTGTGATTTGTATCATGAATACCTCCCTTCCAATCTAACTGAAATCCTAAATGTTTCCATGTCACCTTATTTTTTATAAGCACGTGGTGTAAGGCATACCAAATAAAAAAATATATCAACCTTTAGCAGAGGGAAAATTGTAATAGAAAACTAAATGTTTATTTGAGTATATTTATGTATATATGTTCATTATTTTAAACAGCCTGGAAACCTAAGCCTCTCCTCTTATCCAAAAATCATCTTTCCTCCTTTCATTCCCTTTGCATTTTCACTAAACTTTCCTCAGTGTACTTATCTTGCTTTTTACATATTTATCCTGAGCTCTCTGCCTTACCCGCAATGCCTTGACTAGAAAGAAATGAAAGCTAACATTGGCCAGGTGCCGTGGCTAACGCCTGTAATTCCAACACTTTGGGAGGCTGAGGTGGGCGGATCACAAGGTCAGGAGATCGAGACCATCCTGGCCAACATGGTGAAACCTTGTCTGTACTTTAAAAAATACAAAAACTAGCTGGGTGTGGTGGCGGGGGCCTGTAGTCCCAGCTCGTTGGGAGGTGGAGGCAGGGGAATCGCTTGAACCCGGGAGGCGGAGGTTGCAGTGAGCCGAGATCGTACCACTGCACTCTCCAGCCTGGAGACAGAGCAAGATTCCATCCAAAAAATAAAAAGATGGAGGGAAGGAAGGAAGGAAGGAAGGAAGGAGGGAGGGAGGGAGGGAGGGAGGGAGGGAAGGAAGGAAGGAAGGAAGGAAGGAAGGAAGGAAGGAAGGAAGGAAGGAAGGGGAGAAAGGAAGGAAGAAAGAAATGCTAGCTAACATTAATTGAGCTCTTGCTATGTTCCAGATGCATTCAAAGCTTTTTAGCGTATTAATACATTTAATCTTCAAGCCAGATGAAATGGGTACCACTATAATCTTCACTGTATAGCGATGAAACAGAAACTCAGAACAGTGAAGCAATCCGAGCAGTCACAGAGCCTCTAAGTGGCCATGCCAAAATCTAAACCTGGATTAAGAGCCACCAAACACATGACCATCACACACATCTAGAGAACCTCAGTGCATACATTTCCCCATGACTGACTTTCAAATCACCAGGTACTTCTTCCGAATCTTCACTATTGTTATGATTTTACATTTGCTGTTCTATGTATATGACTAATATCTGCCCCCCACCATGACAGAATGTAGGAATACAACACCTAGTATTTTACAGATAAGTAATAGCAGCTACCATTTATTAAGCTTTTGCCATGTACCAGGCACTGCATCTTATTATTTAATACTCAGAAAGATCTATGGGGCACCTACCAGTTTACTTCCACTTTAGAGATGAGGAAAGTGAGGCAGAGAGAGTTTAGATGACTTGCCCATGGTCACACAGCTAGTAAATCGTTGAGCCAGGATTTAAACTCAGTGGTTGAACTCCAAAGCTTGGGTCTTAATGAGTGAAGAGATGTATTCATAGAAACCTAGTTTGGAGAGTCAAGAAAAGCAATAGGAAGGAGATGACATTTGACATATCTGGAAGGGCAAAGTGGGAAAGAAAGGAAACAATACACTCAGTGGAGAAAACAACATGGATAAAGTACTGAGGAATGGTGTACCTGGAGCATAATGGTGCTCAAAAATGCAAATAAAATGAATATCTTTATAGCCCATGAGTTAAAAGTTTTTGCACATCTAAGTGTTGTATGACTAGTGCTCTCTGTGCATTTCTTTCTTTCAGTGCCACCGTGGGCCTTAATTGCAATAGCCATAGTCGCAGTCCTTTTAGTCCTGACCTGCTGCTTTTGTATCTGTAAGAAATGTTTGTTCAAAAAGAAAAACAAGAAGAAGGGAAAGGAAAAAGGAGGGAAGAATGCCATTAACATGAAAGATGTGAAAGACTTAGGGAAGACAATGAAAGATCAGGTAATGTATTTCTTCTACATTGCTTCTTAGATTATTTTCTTTAGAAAAAATAAACAAATGGTTGATTATTTTATGCCATATATTATAGAAATAAACAACTTTTGGACCCATATCATTGTGAGATGCTTTGCAAGCCTTTCAGTCACTGTTCTAGATCCCAAAGCATTTGGCAGGGTTTTCCAGTCTCCTGAGCAAATGGAACAGAAAAGGGCATCCGTGATCATCAGGCTCATCTTGATGGGTTTGGCATAGAGAATGATGCCTGAATATTTTGATTACATCTGTTTAACTAGTCTTCATTCTGTTTAAAGTTAGAGAAATCAAATAAAGAGTGCCTGAGTGTTTTTGCAACTGGGCAGAGGATCTTTCTAATTTCTACTTTTCATAGTCACCATTAAATAACTGAGTTTTACGGCTGTTCATCAAACTTGATGAAAGCTGCCTTTCCTACATATCCATCCAGCTGAAAAATTAGTTCTCAAGAATAATGAGTTGTATAGGAGAAGGGAGAGAAATATGAGCCAGTTCTAAATATCAAGACAGGATAGAATTTTTCCCTTATAAGAAAGTTTTCTTTCTTATTTCTTATAAGACAAAATTCTTATTCCAATTTAATAAGGACAATTAAAACCCTAACACTTGGTTATAAAATCCATTTGGCTGGGTTATGTTTCCAAGCCCAAGAAAGCTATTTGAATGTCTCATGTTGCTATCTGTTTTTGGCTAAATTAATTGGACAACATGGTTCAAGATAATGTTTACTATTACTAATGATAATCATTAAATGCCTCTTCATTTTTGAAATAATAGTCATATTGAATATCTCTAAAGAATATTTAATTCATATTTTGAAATTAAAATGTAAATGTACAAATTTTTCATAGAAATAACATTTTCAATTATCAATGTTTTTCATCAAATACAAAAGTTTTATTTATTCCCAAATAGAAAAATATATAGGCAGTTTTATAAGTTCCTCTTACAGTATTATTATTAATCTAACTCTTAAATCTGAATCTCCTTAAGAACAATTTAGTCAGGTGTTACAACAGGCATTTTAAATACATTTGCATTGTTTCCTAGTTCATTACACATTCAGGACACTAACTTCCCTTCCCAGCTTAAGTTTTAAACTCTTTTTCCTCAAAGACACTATAGTATCTATTGATAATAATTTCACAGAGGCTCATTTTTTACTCCTTGCATTTGTGTTTGGTTTTTGGAGCTATAGGATGGATGGAATGCCTGTACTCACACTCAAGAGAGTTTTGGCCTGAGCTCGGAGTAGCAAGGGTTTGATTTTTCTGGCAGTTTCTAATTACAGTCACAAAGCCCATGCACAAATGTCCAACTACAGATGTCTAATAAAGATTTTTCTCTTCAGTTAATTTAAATAGAAACTAAAATTTTAAATCCTGTCCTACTTTATTTCCAAACTTTTCATAGTAAGCAGGACTTGATAAAGATTTCTTTAAACAGCTTATTGGGAGAAATAAGTACAGAAATAACCTACTAGATGGACAGGGACTGAATAATATGTATGTTAATTTTAGCAATATTGTGAAAACAATAATTTGACAATAGATTACTATCTTTTTCATAATTATCATAAAATCCGAATGTGGTTTCCCTGTGTTCTAGAATTAGTTAAAATTGCTGAATGTAAAGTGATAACTATAACATTTCTCCCTCGGACAATAAATCTATAATATTTGTGGGATTTGTTCCATATGATGTAAGATTGTAATTTACAGCATAGTGGTGGTGTTTATTACTTCTGTTATAACCTGGATAAATGACCAAGATCTCAAATATAGAGAATTAATGGGGGTTAATTTTTCATTGATGAACTATTTTTTGTGTGGGAAGGGACAGAGAAAATTATTCAAACAAAGAAATACTAACAAGTCAGAGATAGTGTATAATAATGTTATCACAGATTATTTAGAATTTCAGGCACTCAAAAATATGTTTTCAGTCATTTTAAGTAGTCTCAATTTTACTAAGTTATGAACAATTAAATGTACAGAATAAGATACAATTTGGACAGATGAATATACACTCCAGTGATAAACATTTATATAACCATAGCTTGTGTTACTTTTTGAAGCAGACAAAAGTAGCTAATAATGAGTTCCATCATTTATAAAGAGGAAGGATAAAAAAGCAAAACAGAATGTGCAGATTTTAAGAGGATGTTTCATCACATGATGATCACCAGATCACCCAAAATTCAAAACAGCATAAATACAAATTAAAATTATTATTAAATAATTATATTTTCAAAATATCTTAAGCAGAATGTTGAAGTGAACATGGGGAAGAAAATAAAGATGGCTTATGCCTCTCTCATTTAAAAACAAGACAGAGGTGATGGGCACTTTAGATATAATTTCTTAATCTTAAGAAATATATATATACAGGCTCTAGATACAAGATATAAAGGCTGTAGGACAATGAATACATTTTTTACCTTTCAATTCATATCAAACTCACAGAAATTCAGATTTCAATATTCATGGCTACATGTCTCTTTAGAAAGGTTTTTTAACCAAAGAAGATTTTTAAAATATTCTGCAATGACTACAAAAAGTATAGACACTTTATGTTGCATAAGATATATATTTTTGTGTTCTGTCATATGCATTAAAACCGGAGAACACTAACCAGACAGAGGGAAAATATTCACTTGTAAAGTCATAGGTCTGGAAAGGTCATTTCTCCATGGTTTTCACTAATGTGTGTGGATATTTTAATTTTTATTTCTTCCTTCTATGTCCTTATCTGTGTTGTGTCTCATGACTGTTCTGGACTGTCCCTTGCGGTAGGTTTCCTCTGCTACTTAGACATCCCTAGTCAACGCTCAGATACATCTAGTGGCCTTGGCACCTGGGGCTCCACAGCTGAGGGTATATCATTCTGACACACATCAAGAGGCTGAACTAAATTGATTTTTTTTAAAGATAAAGTGTTCTCATTTTGAACGTGCTAACGGATTAAATATAACAGTATTAGAAAGCTCAAGTTTTAAGTTGATGGATACTGAAAGAAATTCAGTCCCTGTGCTGCTTTTCTAGTGTGCCTTATTAAATCCAAATCTGAACAATGTAACTTACAGTGAACAAATGCTCCTTCTGATGGTTGCGAACAAAGCACCTGTTGAATGTCAAAGCAAACCATAAGCATGTGCACTAATCTTTGAAATTTAAAATAAGGTTTGATGTTCCGAATCCAGCTTTTTCTACTGCAATTTATCAAACCTCAGAACTACTGGGTTTACAAGCTTTTTCTTCCAAATTTTGTTCCATGGAGGGGAAAATAGTGCTCTTGAGATGTTATAATAGCTACTGATATAATAGGTCTGAATTTAATGTGATGGTACAGACAATGTCTTGCTTAAGCTCAGCCTTTGGGACAGGAATAGACTTAATCACTTTCGTGATGAACAGTGGCACTGAGAAATTATCAAAAATTTAGCCCTATTTCATGCAGAATAATTGCATAGATGGTCCTGCCTTCTATTCAGGCAAAAACCACTTAGGGAGAAGGAGATTTAATATCTCAGCTATTTCAAATTGCACTGGGCCTGAAACATGATACATGAATTGTCAGTTCTGAAAGAGACTTTTGAAAAGGTATTTTAATCATTGAATTGTTGTATTATAATGATAGAGTGACATGCAGATTTATCAAACAGAAATATGTGTTAAATAGTTTGCTATTATTTTTTAAAAACAAAATCTTATAGGGAGGCAAATTACCTAAGCTGCAATTTCCCAAGCACATCTACAACAGTGTTAAAGACTTCTACACAGCTAAGGTTTTGAAAGGGCAAAGGGATTCCACTGCCTAAAGTTCTCTAATTAAACTCAGTCTTTTTTTTTTTTTTTGTCACTTTACTATCCTATGTTCCCTTTAGTGACCAAGCCCCTTGTTCACAAGTTAAACAATTAATATGAACTTTAAAATATTTTCATGTTGTTTCCTGCCTTTAGCTATTAAGTCACCTTTTAATATTCAAAGAAACAACCGAGTGTAGATTAAACTTTCCAAATTAAATGGTTTGTAGCTAACCAATTTGAAAATGTTTCTACACAGTTGTGTATCATGATGGCAATTTTCAATTTTCCAAACTCACTGTAGGCTCTTAAGAAATTTCCAGCCAAAAAAGACAAGGCATCTCTGACAACAGCTCAATTCTATTTACATGGTCTTCCCACCTGAATGAGTTCTATTAATGTGTGATACAGATTAATAGAAGATAGAGATTAATAGAACTCAGTTTTTTAGAATCAAATTAGAGTTAACTGGGTGAAGCCAAATTAGTAACTCCTGTATATTCAAAAACTGAGGGTGCCAGTTGAAGCACCACTGAAGGTCCCTGAGTAAGTGGGTGGATTGAACAGAGAATCTCCTTCCCGACAATGATGAATACAGCAGAGAAAAACGACTATGTACTCTTGGATGTGAGGGTAGCAGAGTGAAGGAACTGCAGTCTGACTGATGCCTCTCTACAGTCTGGTTATACTTCTTACATTTGAATTCTATGAGAATTCTTAGATTCAATTTGAGAGCTAACAAGAGTTAAGATTCCTTTACTTTGTCAGAGATACAAAACAGTCCACCACTGGTATGTCCACTTTGATTTCTGTGAGATTCTACAATAATACACGCATGCATATACATATACAAAAATAGCAATAAAATGCCAAACCATAAAACTAGAAGATAATAATTGTTATATGGAACACAACAACAAAGCTGAAATTTTTAAAGTACAAAGAGCCTTTGTAAATCGATAAGGGAAAGGTGAACAACACATAGACAAATTAGCAAAGGATATGGACAGGCAGTCCCCAGAAGAAAAAATACAAATGGTTAATATAAATGTTTTTAATCTTTTCAACCTCACAAGTGGTCGGGATAATGTAATTTTGTATTTTTTTGATTTTGAATAATGACTGCATATAAATTTCTAATTAATTGTTCTAATTACTTGAAGCAATAAGAATTGCACATCCCTAAAAACAAAGCTTCATGTACTTATAAACTTTGTAACCTTTGATATTTTTAGAAAAATTTTTGCAAGATAGGAAAATACATTATATATTTTTATTTTTTTAAAAAAAGAAGAGCATTTGAATGTAACTTATGAGATAATGAGCTTTCTAGTATTTCCATTTATAGTACACTTGTTTTAGGTTATAAATATTCAATTGGTTAGACTGCGTTTTGAGAGTTCAATACAATTGATTTTGTTCTTAAATGCAAAATGAATGTTTATACCAATTTGTTTTTGACAAAATTGCAAACCTAATTCTTTTTATCTTTTGATATCAAATAGACTCTTAAGTCAATTTAATTCAGCCAAGCTTTTGATGGAGCTGTTATGAAAATAAAGTGGTAAACTGAAATTGGAAGTGGGGTGAACTTTCCTCTAAACATGGATTTGCTGGTGGCATGTTTTTTTCCTCTTTTTCATACCATTACAAATGTGTATGTGAGACAAAGGGAATTAAAATTTTCTGAGGATCACTTACTGAACTACCTTTTTCATAGGAAATAAGTCAACAAAAGGACATACCTTTTATATTAATTATTCCACTGCATGTAGCAATGATATTTTATATGATGCTGAGCATCTCTTTAAACTACATGAATGTGAAATCTGGCTTGATTAGTAGCATGTTTATCTTTCCTCAGAAAGCAGCAGTTTTATCAGAACCAAATACAACACGAAGTTGACACTTTCTTTGCAACGATGTTACATTTTTGCTTGCAGTATTCTGAGGGGGCTTCTTCCATTGCTTCCATTTTGCTTGCTGATTGGGGGAAAAAATTCCGTGCACAAATGGAATTTAAAAAATATGTAAGCAGCAAATGTGAATGTGTGTCAGACAAACAGATTTCCAGCATCTTAGTGCTTGCTTCGAACAGCTTGGAAGTATAACTACAGGCCCAGTTAAATTTGAGTTTTGATGAAATTTAGTGGCATTTACCTGTGATCCACTTCTCTACACATAGGCCCTCAAGGATGATGACGCTGAAACTGGATTGACTGATGGAGAAGAAAAAGAAGAACCCAAAGAAGAGGAGAAACTGGGAAAACTTCAGTATTCACTGGATTATGATTTCCAAAATAACCAGGTCTGAAGTGGGGAAATGTCTTCTAGTTCCATTATGTTTTCTGAAATTACCAAGTAGAAATTGAAGCAAGATACTTTTAAAAACATTTTGTTTGCTGTGAGGGAAAATGCAATTATCAAAGCTATTGATGAAATAATTTCTAAGAACAGGCAGTCCCCAACTTGCTAATTTAACATCTGGTAATTAGAATTTACAGTATTCAACCGATTACATCTACTTGTGGCACTTTCAACAGGCAGACAGAATACAAATTAACTTGAAGCAGTCAGTCTGCTTCTGAGAGCTTCTAGCCACAGTCTCCCCGCCTCAGCTCCCTCAGCCTGAGCTGCAGCAACCTTCTTTGGACTTTACAGATTTAGAGCTAGACATGGCTAGGGGCCTTTGAATTGGGCCACTATTACAGCCAAAGTTTTGAAAAATCATCTAATGGTTTGATAAGGAATCAGGGATTAAAAATTGACTCTGGTTCATTAATTTTAAAAACAGGATTGCCTTTTATGATGCTAGTTGAAACTCCTAGTGTTAATGAGATAGCAATTCTAAGAGTGGGAAGACCAGAGACTAGATTTCTAGTGCCTAGGAATATTGCCCAAAAAATGACAAAAGAAAAAACTAAAGAAGGTAACAAAACAGGCATTTTTGCTCCAATTTCTCAAAAAATCGTGAAATGTCACCTAGATGCATGATAATATTGGCTACCTTTTACTGACTGCCGGCAAATAAAATAGAGATTGCTGAAAGATAACTGTTAGAAAACTTTTTGCAAATTATAAAGCATAATAATAATAAAACCTGTGCACCCCCCACCCCCCAAAAAAAGAAAACTCTTTACATTCGAAGACATTCCCGGATCCACAACACTGATGAAAATGTTCCTTACCTTCTGAATTGTTAAAGAAATGTAAAAGTTGGATAAGAATTAGGGGGAATAGGCTAAGTTAGAGATCAGGTTCTTAAAAATCTGTAAGACATAGATAGCTCTTCTCCAACTAAGAAGGTTTTAAACCTCTCCAGTTCATTTTGCTTCACTCATCTTTTTGGGCAAAGAACTGATAAATGTAAAATAAATACCGTTACTAGCAATGCAGCGTGTGTTAATGATTTCCAGTTTGATGAGGAATGAACAACAAATGAGTAAGATACTAATGCTCATCTTTGATGACTGTCCACAGCCAGTAATGCTGTGAGAGCTCTGAGCATTTGCAGAAATTTGCAGAAATTCTGTGCTTTATTTAGGAATTGACAGTTCAAATAATGCCTTCACTTTCTGAAATTTCCAGAGGGTTCCTCATAAAGAATGTATAAACATGCTGCCATATTAAAAGTAATTTTTTGATCAGCTTCATTAGAGCCTGGCTAGTTATTACATAATACATTCTAGAAAACTATGTTGTTGGCTTACAGGTACAGATTTATAGTTATTCCATTTTTAGTTAATTACATATGACATTTGTGGTCATGTCTATCACTTCTACCAAAATTTGAACATCAGGATTTGGTTGGGAGCAAACCTCTTGTTTATATATTCTAAAAAAGATCAAAGACAACTTATATTGGTTTTAATACATAACATGTTTTCCAAAAATTTAATCTGACTTTCTATATGCATCCAATATTTTTCTTGTCATTTATTGTCCATTTATATTTTCAAGTGAAAAATCTACTGGTGTCTCATCCTGGTTAGTCATAATTTTAAAGCTTTTAAATTAATTATTAATACTGTAAGTATCATTTTATAAAGTGGTATTTTTAAGAAAATAGATAAAACTGAAAATTTTTTTACTAAATATAGTGACAGTACATTTACTGTTCTCTTTCCAGCAAACATCAAATCTAAAAAGATGTTTTATTCTGAGAAACTGATGAATTTTCAAATTATTATGCATTTATTTTTCCCAAATGTTCTCAACTAATTTGATTTATAAAGTGTATCCTAAGAGGCAGGAAAGTAAAGTCTGAAAAACTCCATAAACTTTTAATCAAATATATATGTTTTCTTACCAAAACCAAAAAAACCCTAAAATATTCTCATTAAGAACCTTTATGGTAGAGAGAAATGTGACATTTATCTCTTAGGCAGAAGTCAGAATAAGGTTGGAAAAAGTAACTCCATTCTTTCTTAACAGAATATCCAAAAACTCTAACTTATAAACCATCTAGTTTCTAAAGAGTTTAAGCCATCTCTCTAGCATTTTCCCTGCTCAAAAGAAAACTGGTCATAAAAAGTGAGGATGAGGAAATAGAATATTGCTTATTTGCATTGCTACATAAAGGCAAATATCAAATACCAATTTAGCAAACAAAGAGACAGACTATTTGCTTTACTAATCATGTCGATCTAATCTGATGCCTATTTTTTAGCTATTTTAGCTTTTTAATCTGATGTCTATTTTTTAGCTTTTTTTTTTGACCATCTATCTGTGTTTTGTGTACCTATGATCTAGCACTCTTGTTGCTACTGTTGTATCATGATGCCACAAAAATGATATTGAAGCATTAAAATAGAAAAAACATAATCATTCGGGATATTGGTCCATGTTAAAAATTGAGCCACCTAGCCAAAATGCACTTAAGAATACGGTGGGTCACAATGAAAATGGATATGCATTTTTTTTAAGGAGGTGAATTGCTTTTTTACTCTACTAGCTAAAAAGGCATGAATGCAGATTTTCAGGCTGTGGTGTGACTGCATTTATTGAATAGCATATACCTTGGATAACAATAATAGTGTACTTCGTTTCCTGTATTTATCTAAATCAGTCTGTTGACACAAAATCTCTAATGGCAGAGTATCTATAATAGTCTACTCACACCTCTTTGTTTCTTTGCAAAAATATTAACAATGCCATAATACGGTAATATCATAATGAGGCTTAAGAACGTATTGGTAAGAAAACAGACTTGAAGAAATATAGACAGTTCTGTGGTGTTTGGGAAAAATAAGAAACATCTTTATCCGTGATTTAAAAACCTTACCTCTAATATCCCTTCCTCTCTGTGAAGCTGAAATTACATTTCTTTCACTCCACGTCCTATATTTAAACACAGAATCTCATAGATAATAATCATTCTACTGTAAGTTAAAATAAATGTAGCCAGCACACAAGTGAAGGTCAAATATAACAGAAACTAGAAGATCTTATTTTTTATCTCAAAATGCCACCCAATTTCTAATAAATTTCTATTCAGCTGGTTACAAACTTAAGATTGCTTAACAATGTATTTTCACTTACAAATCATGCCCTGGAAAGAAAAACAATGCACAAGGGCTTTTAGCAACTGGAAAGTTATTTGATTACAACTCTTTTACCAAAAAAACGAATTCCATATTTAACTGCAATCAGCAACCTTTTAAAAGCCTCTTTTGCTTAAAACTAGGCTTCCAGAGCCTGCATCTGTCATAATTGGATTTCTGAAGTCTACATAGTTCACTTAATTTGCCTTCTGTGTTCAGATTCACAAGAGAATAAGAGTTTATTAAAAATAAACAGAAGTGGGAGAAATCACAATATGCATCATTGTGAACAAATTGATCTTTTCCAAAATCTCCACTAATATTTATGTTTGCTCTATTCTGTCATTTATTTCAGCTGCTGGTAGGGATCATTCAGGCTGCCGAACTGCCCGCCTTGGACATGGGGGGTACATCTGATCCTTATGTGAAAGTGTTTCTGCTACCTGATAAGAAGAAGAAATTTGAGACAAAAGTCCACCGAAAAACCCTTAATCCTGTCTTCAATGAGCAATTTACTTTCAAGGTATTTTTAAATATTTACTTATAACTTTTCCTCTGTTGTTTTAGTTAAAAGACTGATCTCATCCTGACACATACATAGACATGCACATGAATGCTTATTCAGGGACTCACAATAATTTCAGTCAGAATATGCAAACTTCTTATCTTCACCACAGTCAAGATTCAATATTGCCTTTCAGTGTGTTCAGAGTAGGATTCACTTCAGTCGTTTCAGAATGGAATGGACTACAACATGACGAGGATGTCATAGTCACATCTAAAAAGTGAGATCGCTTTCTAAAATAAAGCCAAAGGAATGAAATCATTGTTCTTCTGAATTTCAGTTAGTGAAAATAGGTACATCTGTTGAAATCCCAAGATTAAGTAAGCTATGTCCCAGTGCTTAAATGGTACAGATAGCTATGATCTTGTTACAAAATTCTATGTGTAGAAGGGCAGTTTGAGCACTTTAAAGTCATTCTTTTTAACTAATCAATAAAAAGAATACGAACATATTGTTTTATTGCATTTCTAGCCTTTTTCCTTTACTCTAGGCTCTGCCCTGATGTTCTTCAATTTGTTGAGGCACCTGGGTTGACAGACAATAACAGAGAGATTCTGGCCATATATCTCATCAGGAAAACATGCCCTGCAGGTCTCCAGGATCTCTGTGGATTTGTGGGTCTTGTTTTGAAATCATTCATAAAAACAATTCTTTTGTAGATATCTCTAACATGAGAAACAACTTTTTAATGCATTACTTAGAACAATATGTTTCTGAAAAATAAATGTCTGTGATGCCAGCAGGCTAATTCAAAATCACCCCGTCCTTCAGCCAGGCTTAGCATGTGCCTTGTGTTGGCAAACATTCTGGGGCAAAATAAATTGAAATTGAGGGCATGAGTCATTTTCTCAAACCTTGTTTTCAATTATGTAAAGGAGAAGTATCTTTCTATTCACTCTAAAAATTCTGAGTTTTCAAGACAAAAATCTCTGATGTATTGTTAGTAATCTTATTTAAAATCTGCTTTTTCTGTACCTAGACAGTGAATTTAAAGTAGCAGTAAAAACATTCTGGAAATACTCAGCTCACAAAGAGCCTAATCAATATAGTCAACATACCACGAAATAGAAAATGGAAATAAAATTTTAAAAATATTGTAATAGCAATCACAGTTGTTTTATTCATCAGCAGTTTCTGACCAAAATTTGGTAAGGAATTCTTAAATTATACGAGCTAATGTATTGGGGCTTTGTTTTATACTGCATTACCTGCATGTTATTTCTAAAAAAGTTGCTAATAATGTTATTGTAATGTTATAATATCAAGTATAATTATTGAAATGTTTGAATTCTCTATAAATTTTAGTCCCACTTTATTTCAGAAAGGTTGATCGAACTATGCATAAATCCAAAGTATGATATGTTCTGTATTTTAAAATACTTCACTTTTTCTAGAGAACTGGTTAGACATTGTAGATTACTCATCTTGAAATGCCAGAAGGCAATATGATATAGGAATGGAAGCATAAGAGACTTTAAAGAGAGATGGCTTTACAATGGATTTCAGTCACTTAACAGGAACTCAACATGCCCCAAACTAAATTCATCTTCTTTTCCCCAAAACAAACTGTTATCTGAAGGAGCTATTAATCATTCAAACAATACACATTTCTTAAGTGCGTCCTCTGTGCTAGGGGTTTTACCTATATTCATTTACCCTCAAAACAGCCCCATGAAGTAGCCACTATTACAGTATTATCACAATTTAATAGATGAATAAACTGATGTTTAATCACCTGCCCCAGGCCCTTTAGTTGGAAAGTCCAGAAATCTGGTACAAGGTCTGTCTGACCCCAAGCCCAGGTTTTTGACTTTTGCTCATTTAGTAAATCATCAAAAAGTCTAGAGAGATTTTAGATATACAAGAAAGTTTTCAAGGGTTTATCCCTACTCTAAAATATTTTGCTTCTTTCTTTGGGAGTCAGCTCTTTGGAAAGGTTTATTTTCCATTTCTTCTAAAATGGAAAAAGTGTGATGCTTACTTTTTAATCATAGCATTTTAATAAAATAATCAGATTCCAAATAGATGATAAATGACCGAAAAGAAAAACTCTTTGGAAAACTAAAATTTCTAGTATGTAGATGGTCCAATATTCTTCCTTTTCTTCCCTCCTTAATATACAGAGTTAATTGAGAAATGTTTGCTGAAGCATAAGACAACCATTTACACTGATAAGATAATAGGAAGTATATGAAAATTGATCAAACCTTTAAGACAAGTCTAAACAATTTCTTAATTAGAGATTTCTACTCAGTTACTGAAGTGTAGCTTGCTTGGATTGCCCTGCTTTCACTGAATATTTAAAATGTCACTAATAAACATCCCAACCCATAGCATCTGTCCCAGATATATTTGAACAGCTGGAGAATTCATCAGTTTTTGGCCTTTTGCCACCACTCATCCTAAAGCATGTCATACCCAAGAGTGAACTTCAAAACCCATATTATAATGCACCTCTGATATTCAAAACATCAATTTCCTAGTCAGTTCTTGTCAATCAGCAAATTATTTTAAGGAGTAGGTGAGGCACTTGTGAATATCATTTCAATCCTTTCAGACTCCTAGCATAGCCTTTAATAAATCATTGCTCCATTGAACTGTGGTGTTTATATGCCTTGAAAGAGTTAATGGAACATTTGAAAAAAGTTATTTGCCCCTCAGTAAGTTACACCTGGACAACATAACTTATAACAACAACAACAAAACATTCTACAAGAAAAACTTATTTATAGTCAAATGCAATTGTCTTGTTTATCCTTTTATTAAAGTAGTTATAGCATGACTAATAGCAGGATCCATTATTAATAATGCTAACAGCTTCTAGAACTTTGAAATAAAGCAATAAATCACTATAAATTCCCATTTTCTCTCAAGTAATTTTAGCCTTAAGCAGTTTGTCAAAAGTCTTTATTTAAAAAATAACCAAAACCAAAATTATCTCCCTGTTCTGTTTATGTAACATAAATATTAAATTAAGCACTGTGAACAAGTAACATGTTTCAAGCATTTTTGTGACCGGATATTTTATTCCCATCTCTTTTTATTAAGGTGCCATACTCGGAATTGGGTGGCAAAACCCTGGTGATGGCTGTGTATGATTTTGATCGTTTCTCCAAGCATGACATCATTGGAGAATTTAAAGTCCCCATGAACACAGTGGATTTTGGCCATGTAACTGAGGAATGGCGTGATCTGCAAAGTGCTGAGAAGGAAGAGGTAAGGCAATTATTAGCATTTCTAACATCACAAGCTGTACTCGCCAGTCGCTGCTCATATAATAACTTATTGAGAGATACTCTTTACAAAGGGGAACGTGGGCCTCTAGTTGGTGATAGCTGGTAAAATAGGACCAAGGGCATTGCACCACCTCATTAAAAAGTGTACAGGTCTTCTGACTGTTATTTGAAAGGAGAGAGAGAAATTTGTGTACTGGATTTATAAACAGCAACCCTGGACACACACAAACACACAGGCACACAGAAACTCTTTCTGAAAGCTTACAAAATGCCACACACACAAACTACTGCTTCAAAAGGACAATGAAAAATCATTTTATTCCTCATATTTTCCACAATCATTTTGTGTTTTCTGCATAGGTTGTTACATGAAAATAAAATGGTACCTTTTCCCTTATTGTTTCTGCGTATCACAGACAGTTCATTGTTTCTCCTGAAGATATGAGAGCATAATTGGTGAAACATCAAATATAATTCACAAAGCCTGATAGTAAATCCACTTTTTTAAATGACACATTTTTATGCTACTCCTCACATTGTTTATTCCCAGTTTAAATAGTTTAGACTGGTATTTTTACATGACTTAAAAAGGGAAGTTCAATATTTTTGTGCACTTAAGCTTCATAATAATCAATCATATCTGATTATGCGATTCCTGCCTAGCACCAGCATTTTTCTCTGCAAACATTTCAGTGTACCAATACCAGAAAAGCAAAAAACCCTCAGCTCTCCAATCCTTAAACAACTTTTTTCCTAGTCACTTTATAGTTCCTGACATGTTGCTATAATTACCCAAGGGACTGCCGACATCTCCGTCATTTAGGATCTCCAGATCCCTAGGATTCCCTGTCCTCTTGGGGTCTCCAGGAAGATCACAGAGATCACCTTCAGAGAAACTCAACCAAGCCCATCACCTGGAAATCCTCTCAACCTAAGGTTTTCTGTGACCAATCTGAAGCTATGAACTTCATACCCACTATAGGATGAAATGAGGTTTTAGAACAGGCTTATTAATTCCCATGCTGAAATTAAACTTTTCATTCTAAAATTGCTATTTTCTATTTGATTTTACAAAAGGAGTCCAAAATACTTAAGCTCTGCTTTCTTTTTGGAAATAAGTATATATACTACTTTCTAAAAAGAACCAGAGCTTAAATATTTTTGTGTATAATATACATGTATACATTGTATGTGTGTGTGTGCGTGTCTGTGTGTGTGTATATATACTGTCTCAGTATGTGTGTGTATATGTGTATATATACACATACACACATATATATGCAATGTATATATATAAACACACATACTTATATACACATATATATGTATATAGATGCACATACATACACATATGTACACATATATGTATATATACATATATATGTATATATATATGTGTGTGTATATATATATACCATTTCAAGTACTAAGAATGTTGACTAACCTTTCTTAGATATTGAGACAGATTTAGTTCTACTGTGGATATTCAAGAATAACCAAGAAAAATACTGAGTTTTAAAATTACATGATTTCATGTAATTTTCCCTTAAGCGAACTATATTAGTAATCTTATGGACATCTTTATTAAAAAAATTCAATCATTTAATTACAGTGCTTATAATTATTTAACAAAGTAGTGACATGTTTTGCTGAGTTTTTTGAGGTGTGTTTGACTTTGCATAAATTCTTTGGGTGATAAAGAACGACCATAGCAAATGTTTATTAACTGATTGGTTTTTATTAATTGGCTGGTATTTGGTTGGCTTGTTGGTTGAGTATCAGAACATGAACCACTGGTACTTCACAATGCCCAGCTGTGCAGGGTGCATGGCTCACACTTGTTACTTTCACCTTGATAATTACTATGTGGTAATGGCATCCAAGATCATACCCACTGGGTTTCTGAAAAATTGTGAAATATTTTTTCTGAGTTAAGGAAATGTAGGCCATTGAGCAAGTTTCCTCTTTCAGAAATCTTTGAGTACAAGCAGAGTTTGAAACTTAACACCAACCTGCTAGCTTTCACTCTAGAATCTACGGGGTTAGGTACACTCCTCATTCAGTTTTTTAATCTAGAAAGTGGCCTAATGTAATTTACCCCTTATCTTACTTACCCATGAAATAGAATAGAATGTGAAGTAGCCAGCATAACATGTGGCGTATGGTTAATGTTCACTATGTGAGAGTTCTCTCGAGCCTTCTTCTTGGTTAATTTTGTGTGTGTGTTCTCCTTCCCCTTTTTGTGCGTTCATCTCCCCATTTTTTGTGCCTTTTCCCTCTGTTTTTATCTGCTTCTCCATCCTTTTTCTCACCATTGCACTTACTCAAGATCTTTAGGAGTTATTAATGGGAAATATTAATTTTACCATTACAGTTGTAAAACGCTAAGACTTTTCTCTTTGATTTCTACTCAGGAATAGAAATTTTTGCCTTTCAGTTGAATGACTATTTCTCTTTATCAAGATATATAGGTTATGAAAAATTGTATAAGACAACTGTCTAGCCTACAAAGTATCTCTGGATGACTAGACCCAGTTAGAAATGTTTTCATAATAAGGAAGTAAGATTTCAATTATATTTTGTATCCGAAGAATTATATATTCTCAATGATATGTGCTCTAACTTTTCATGCCACTGTCCATTAATTGCAGAAAATTATAATTGTGTGAATCAATTGAAGTCTTAGATTGACTTTAGTTTTATGATTTTAAATTAGAAATTGTTTTTTCACTTTACATGAGCAATTTTGTTCATGATTTTAGTTTTGCTTTCATCTAACAGTGTTAAGCATTATTTTTAATGTCATAATGAGATGAAAGATATCAAAGAAAGTGAGAAAAAGGAATTCAAGGAACAGCTTTGGAATCTAGAAACAGTACTGCTAATCACAGTAATGTTCTCCCAGAGACCTGGATTTAAACAGGTTAAATCAGACTCACTGACAGCCAACTCTGTGATGTGGAGTAACGTTTTGTTGCCAGAAAGTTAACAACTGTAAGTCATAATATGATGAAGCAACTGTGTAAGTTAAAGAATTATGTACTATTTTAGTGACCAAATGATGTACAAGCAATTTAGAAAGAAATGGGAAGGAACATTGATAGTGTAAGAACCACATTTGGAGTGACTAGCCCCATGTTTAAAAAGGAAGTCGTGTGGAAGAGATAAGCTTACCAGGAAGAGCCACAACAAAAGCACATGGTTCCCACTATTCAGTCCTATCCCCAGGTGGAAACATCACTGGTGAGGTCTTCATTTGGCTTGATAATGTTCCACAGTTCACATAATCAAAGCCACCTCACTGGTTTCTGTTCACTTGCCTGGTTTTTTTAATGATGGATGGTGGACTACTTTCTTCCTCCACTTCCCCACCTTCTAGCAGATGAAGGTAGAATTTGACCTTGGAGACAGGTCAACCTTTCTCTTATTTTTGTTTCTTTAAAACAGAAATATGTATCCACTGAGTTTCTAGAGATGGTTATATATAAAACTGTTGTTCCTTAATTTTTTTCTTTCACAGTATATGGCTTCAAAATCATCCTTTGTAATCAGTATATACAATTCTTCAATTTGCAAAAGGCTACCAATATGTATAGCCCCAAGTAGTCTATGCTGAATCTTTCAGATTTTTCTTCTTTTTTTTTTTTTTTTTAATTTTTTATTGGATTATAGGTTTTGGGGTACATGAGCAGAGCATGCAAGACAGTTGCGTAGGTACACACATGGCAGTGTGCTTTGCTTTTCTTCTCCCCTTCACCCACATTTGGCATTTCTCCCCAGGCTATCCCTCCCCACCTCCCCCTCCCACTGGCCCTCCCCTTTTCCCCCCAATAGACCCCAGTGTTTAGTACTCCCCTTTCTGTGTCCATGTGTTCTCATTTTTCATCACCCACCTATGAGTGAGAATATGTGGTGTTCCATTTTCTGTTCTTGTGTCAGTTTGCTGAGGATGATGTTTTCCAGATTCATCCATGTCCCTACAAACGACACGAACTCATCATTTCTGATTGCTGCATAATATTCCATGGTGTATATGTGCCACATTTTTCCAATCCAGTCTATTATCAATGGGCATTTGGGTTGATTCCAGGTCTTTGCTATTGTAAACAGTGCTGCAATGAACATTCGTGTACATGTGTCCTTATAGTAGAACGATTTATAGTCCTTTGGATATATACCCAGTAATGGGATTGCTGGGTCAAATGGAATTTCTATTTCTAAGGCCTTGAGGAATCGCCACACTGTCTTCCACAATGGTTGAACTAATTTACACTCCCACCAACAGTGTAAAAGTGTTCCTTTTTCTCCACATCCTCTCCAGCATCTGTTGTCTCCAGATTTTTTAAAGATCGCCATTCTAACTGGCGTGAGATGGTATCTCAATGTGGTTTTGATTTGCATCTCTCTGATGACCAGTGACGATGAGCATTTTTTCATAGGATTGTTGGCCTCATATATGTCTTCTTTCGTAAAGTATCTGTTCATATCCTTTGCCCACTTTTGAATGGGCTTGTTTGTTTTTTTCCTGTAAATCTGCTTGAGTTGTTTGTAAATTCTGGATATCAGCCCTTTGTCAGATGGGTAGACTGCGAAAATTTTTTCCCATTCTGTTGGTTGCCGATCCACTCTAGTGACTGTTTCTTTTGCCGTGCAGAAGCGGTGGAATTTCATTAGGTCCCATTTGTCTATTTTGGCTTTTGTTGCCAATGCTCTTGGTGTTTTGTTCATGAAGTCCTTGCCTACTCCTATGTCCTGGATGGTTTTGCCTAGATTTCCTTCTAGGGTTTTTATGGTGCCAGGTCTTATGTTTAAGTCTTTAATCCATCTGGAGTTAATTTTAGTGTAAGGTGTCAGGAAGGGGTCCAGTTTCTGCTTTCTGCACATGGCTAGCCAGTTTTCCCAACACCATTTGTTAAACATGGAATCCTTGCCCCATTGCTTGTTTTTGTCAGGTTTATCAAAGATTGTATAGTTGTATGTATGTTGTGTTGCCTCCGGTGCCTCTGTTTTGTTCCATTGGTCTATATCTCTGTTTTGGTACCAGTACCATGCTGTTTTGATTACTGTAGCCTTGTAGTATAGTTTGAAATCCGGTAGTGTGATGCCCCCCGCTGTGTTCTTTTTGCTTAGAATTGACTTGGCTATGCGGGCTCTCTTTTGGTTCCATATGAAGTTCATGGTGGTTTTTTCCAGTTCTGTGAAGAAAGTCAATGGTAGCTTGATGGGGATAGCGTTGATTCTGTAAATTACTTTGGGCAGTATAGCCATTTTCACGATATTAATTCTTCCTAACCATGAACATGGAATGTTTCTCCATCTGTTTGTGTCCTCTCTGATTTCGTTGAGCAGTGGTTTGTAGTTCTCCTTGAAGAGGTCCCTTACGTTCCTTGTGAGTTGTATTCCAAGGTATTTTATTCTTTTTGTAGCAATTGCGAATGGCAGTTCGCTCTTGATTTGGCTTTCTTTAAGTCTGTTATTGGTGTAGACGAATGCTTGTGATTTTTGCACATTGATTTTATATCCTGAGACTTTGCTGAAGTTGTTTATCAGTTTCAGGAGTTTTTGGGCTGAGGCGATGGGGTCTTCTAGGTATACTATCATGTCGTCTGCAAATAGAGACAATTTGGCTTCCACCTTTCCTATTTGAATACCCTTTATTTCTTTTTCTTGCCTGATTGCTCTGGCTAGAACTTCCAGTACTATATTGAATAGGAGTGGTGAGAGAGGGCATCCTTGTCTAGTACCAGATTTCAAAGGGAATGCTTCCAGTTTTTGCCCATTCAGTATGATATTGGCTGTTGGTTTGTCATAAATAGCTTTTATTACTTTGAGATACGTTCCATCGATACCGAGTTTATTGAGGGTTTTTAGCATAAAGGACTGTTGAATTTTGTCAAATGCCTTCTCTGCGTCAATTGAGATAATCATGTGGTTTTTGTTTTTGGTTCTGTTTATGTGGTGAATTACGTTGATAGACTTGCGTATGTTGAACCAGCCTTGCATCCCCAGGATGAATCCTACTTGATCATGATGAATAAGTTTTTTGATTTGCTGTTGCAATCGGCTTGCCAATATTTTATTGAAGATTTTTGCATCTATGTTCATCATGGATATTGGCCTGAAGTTTTCTTTTCTCGTTGGGTCTCTGCCGGGTTTTGGTATCAGGATGATGTTGGTCTCATAAAATGATTTGGGAAGGATTCCCTCTTTTTGGATTGTTTGAAATAGTTTTAGAAGGAATGGTACCAGCTCCTCCTTGTGTGTCTGGTAGAATTCGGCTGTGAACCCATCTGGACCTGGGCTTTTTTTGTGAGGAAGGCTCTTAATTGCTGCCTCAACTTCAGACCTTGTTATTGGTCTATTCATAGTTTCAGCTTCCTCCTGGTTTAGGCTTGGGAGGACACAGGAGTCCAGGAATTTATCCATTTCTTCCAGGTTTACTAGTTTATGTGCATAGAGTTGTTTGTAATATTCTCTGATGATGGTTTGAATTTCTGTGGAATCTGTGGTGATTTCCCCTTTATCATTTTTTATTGCATCTATTTGGTTGTTCTCTCTTTTATTTTTAATCAATCTGGCTAGTGGTCTGTCTATTTTGTTGATCTTTTCAAAAAAACCAGCTCTTGGATTTATTGATTTTTTGAAGGGTTTTTCGTGTCTCAATCTCCTTCAGCTCAGCTCTGATCTTAGTAATTTCTTGTCTTCTGCTGGGTTTTGAGTTTTTTTGATCTTGCTCCTCTAGCTCTTTCAATTTTGACGATAGGGTGTCAATTTTGGATCTCTCCATTCTCCTCATATGGGCACTTATTGCTATATACTTTCCTCTAGAGACTGCTTTAAATGTGTCCCAGAGGTTCTGGCACGTTGTGTCTTCATTCTCATTGGTTTCGAAGAACTTCTTTATTTCTGCCTTCATTTCGTTGTTTACCCAGTCAACATTCAAGAGCCAGTTGTTCAGTTTCCATGAAGCTGTGCGGTTCTGGGTCGGTTTCTGTATTCTGAGTTCTAACTTGATTGCACTATGGTCTGAGAGGCTGTTTGTTATGATTTCAGTTGTTTTGCATTTGTTGAGCAGTGCTTTACTTCCAATTATGTGGTCAATTTTAGAGTAGGTGTGATGTGGTGCTGAGAAGAATGTGTATTCTGTGGATTTGGGGTGGAGAGTTCTGTAAATGTCCACCAGGTTTGCTTGCTCCAGGTCTGAGTTCAAGCCCTGGGTATCCTTGTTGATTTTCTGTCTGGTTGATCTGTCTAGTATTGACAGTGGAGTGTTAAAGTCTCCCACTATTATTGTGTGGGAGTCTAAGTCCTTCTGTAAGTCATTAAGAACTTGCCTTATGTATCTGGGTGCTCCTGTGTTGGGTCCATATATGTTTAGGATCGTTAGCTCTTCTTGTTGTATCGATCCTTTTACCATTATGTAATGGCCTTCTTTGTCTCTTTTGATCTTTGTTGCTTTAAAGTCTATTTTATCAGAGATGAGAATTGCAACTCCTGCTTTTTTTTGCTTTCCATTAGCTTGGTAAATCTTCCTCCATCCCTTTATTTTGAGCCTTTGTGTATCCTTGCATGTGAGATGGGTTTCCTGGATACAGCACACTGATGGGTTTTGGATTTTTATCCAATTTGCCAGTCTGTGTCTTTTGATTGGTGCATTTAGTCCATTTACATTTAGGGTTAATATTGTTATGTGTGAATTTGATACTGCCATTTTGATTCTAAGTGGCTGTTTTGCCTGTTAGTTGTAGATTCTTCATTATGTTGAAGCTCTTTAGCATTCAGTGTGATTTTGGAATGGCTGGTACTGATTGATCCTTTCTATGCGTAGTGCCTCTTTTAGGAGGTCTTGTAAAGCAGGCCTGGTGGTGACAAAATCTCTGAGTACTTGCTTGTTCGCAAAGGATTTTATTCTTCCTTCACTTCTGAAGCTCAGTTTGGCTGGATATGAAATTCTGGGTTGAAAGTTCTTTTCTTTAAGAATGTTGAATATTGGCCCCCACTCTCTTCTGGCTTGTAGTGTTTCTGCCGAGAGATCTGCTGTGAGTCTGATGGGCTTCCCTTTTGGGTGACCCGACCTTTCTCTCTGGCTGCCCTTAGTATTCTCTCCTTTATTTCAACCCTGTTGAATCTGACGATTATGTGCCTTGGGGTTGCTCTTCTTGCGGAATATCTTTGTGGTGTTCTCTGTATTTCCTGCAATTGAGTGTTGGCTTGTCTTGCTAGGTGGGGGAAATGTTCCTGGATGATGTCCTGAAGAGTATTTTCCAGCTGGGATTCATTCTCTTCGTCCCCTTCTGGTACACCTATCAAACGTAGGTTAGGTCTTTTCACATAGTCCCACATTTCTTGGAGACTTTGTTCATTCCTTTTTGCGCTTTTTTCTCTGATCTTGGTTTCTCGTTTTATTTCATTGAGTTGGTCTTCGACTTCAGATATTCTTTCTTCTGCTTGGTCAATTCGGCTATTGAAACTTGCGTTTGCTTCGCGAAGTTCTCGTATTGTGTTTTTCAGCTCCTTTAATTCATTCATATTCCTCTCTAAGGTATCCATTCTTGTTATCATTTCCTCGAATCTTTTTTCAAATCTTTTTTCAAGGTTCTTAGTTTCTTTGCATTGATTTAATACATGATCTTTTAGCTCACAAAAGTTTCTCATTATCCATCTTCTGAAGTCTAATTCCGTCATTTCGTCACAGTCATTCTCCGTCCAGCTTTGTTCCCTTGCTGGTGAGAAGTCTTGGTCCTTTCTAGGAGGCGATGTGTTCTGGTTTCGGGTGTTTTCCTCCTTTTTGCGCTGGTTTCTTCCCATCTTTGTGGATTTGTCCGCTGGTCGTCTGCGTAGTTGCTGACTTTTCGTTTGGGTCTCTGAGTGGACACCCAGAATGTTGATGATGAAGTATTTCTGTTGCTTGGTTTTCCTTCTACCAGTCTAGCCCCTTCGCTGTACGACTGTTGAGGTCCGCTCCAGACCCTGCTTGTCTGGGGAGCACCTCTAGTAGCCGTGGCACAGCGAGGGATGCTACCAGTTTCTTTTTCTGCTCTCTTTGTCCCAGGATGATGCCTGCCTAATGACAGTCTTTTGGATATAGAGGGGTCAGGGAGCTCCTTGAGGAGACAGTTTGTACTTTATAGGGGTTTAATTGCTGAGCTGTGCACTCTGTTGTTCATTCAGGGCTGTTAGGCTGCTATGTTTGATTCTGCTGCAACACAGCTCATTAAACAACCCTTTTTTTTTTCTCAAATGCTCTGTGTTGAGGGGTTTGGGCTTTATTTTTGGATGTCCGATCAGGTGTCCTGCCCAGCTCAAAGGCAGACTAGCCACTGTTTGGCTGCCGAGGCTCCGCCCTGCTGTTGTGTGATTCGCGCTGTTCCTGCCGGCTCTGCTGTGGTCTCCGCCACGCCCTGCGGCGGAGTCTCTTCTTTGTCGCGTGTTGCCTCAGCAACGGCAGGATGCGTCAGCAGTGGGCGTGTATATCAGTTGGGTCAGGTTGCCTCCGTAGTGGTGGACGCCCCTCCCCCACAGAGCGTCTTGGACCGTCTGCCCGGGATAGTTTGAAATCGCGGTTTTGTTCGTCCCACTGGGTATCCCAAACGATCTGTCCCTGCAATCCCCTGGGCTGGGCTACTGTGCAAGTCTCGTTCAGTCTCAAGTCCAGCCCTCTCAAGTCTCAGGTTGCCGGTTCAACAAGGCACCCGGACAAGCGCGCCCTGTGGGGATTGCTGGGTAGGGCCGGCCGCCGCCGCCCCGGCTGCCGGCTTCGCCAGGCAGACCTACTGCCTGGCGTCCCGTGTCTTTTTATACTTGGGACTTTCCCCGTTCTGTGGGCAACAAAGATCAGTCTGGAAATGCAGCACTGACTCACCGTTTGCGAATTCAATGCGGGCTCCAATCCTGGGTTGTTCTCACAGCGCCATCTTGAGTCCTTTTCCTTCTTTTTAATCTTTCAAAAAAATAAGTATTTATGGTACACACAAGTCAAACCTGAAACCAATCTTTATCCTTTTAGAACAATCTATTCATTTAGTATTTTTACTTAATTATTTCAAACATTATGATCAACAGCTATGACTCTATTTTTCTCTTATAAATTTCATTTATGTCCATTTTTAAAATTGTCTCATTTCTGCACCCCAGGATCAGGTAGATCATCAAGTATTTAAACCCTTTTTATTTTAACGTTTTGTTCCTATTTTTAAAATTCCTTTTTATTTCTATGCCTTCCACTGATGTTTGTTATCTCTAAAAACAACGTAAGGAATAGATAGCACCAGAAAAAAACTAAGCCTTTTTTTTTTAACATTCTGCCCTGATACGCTTCAAGCTCTCATGACTTGGCCAGTACTGTTTTGTTGTTTTGTTTCCATTAGAGAATAAGTCTATCACCTCTGCTTTGTGTAAAATTTGGTAAAGAGTGATTTTTAAATGAGATTCTGTAAACCAGTGCAAATGGAAAAAAAATTGATTGCAGAATTAAAACAAGTTGAAACATAATTTAATTAGTATCCAAGCTGAAGTGGAGAGAAACTACTTTAGTGCCTTAATGGAAAATCAATTTTGCAAGAAAATTTCACATTTTTAAGCTTAATTAGAAAAACATTGACTTCACAGAAAAGCATGTGAAGAATACATATTCAATCAAATGACAACAGTTTTTTTCAGCTTCCAATGGTCAATTCCTTGGTGCTTCTTCAGAATGAGTTATAGTCATTATTCCTTATGGTATCTTTTATGCCCAAGGATCATGAAAGAAGTGATGATGTTTCTGAGGACATTTAGCAATCAGATGGCAACTATGCTTTCCAAGAATCTCCACCTAACAGTCAAGGCTCTGATTGGAAATCCTTATAAAAGGTTAATTGATGGAACTTTAAACATAAATGCCAATAAGAACCTTCCTGGTCATTCACAACCTATCACATTTGAGAAATGTAACAAAAACATTAATTTGCATCCATAGCATTTCAGGAGTTACACTTGTTTCTCTTTACTTGTTCATTGTTTATCTTCCCCACCAAGCAGGCAGCAGCCATGTCTATGGTTCCTCACCAAGTTTAATCACAGAGGCAAGCACACAGTAGGCGTTCAAAAATATTTTTGAATGGATGAATGGAGATGTTTATTATACTATAAGAAATGATTCCAAATGCCCGTTTTAAAGTCCGTGTTAATAGTCATTGTGTTCCTATTTTACAAATGATGGTTAAAGTATTCTGAAAGCTAATCAGCAAAATGTCCTAGCTCTGAATGCTGAAAGTAGTTTAGTGCCTCTTTGGGGTTTTTTTTGATATTGCCTTTAAAGATAGAGGCAATACAGATGCTTAGCAAAATCAGCCTTGTTATTGTTTACGTTTATGTTTATGATTTTGAAAATGATAACAAATTTTGTTTCAATAACTTTTGTTTGTTTGTTTGTTTGTTTGTTTGTTAAAGGCTTATTCAGTGTCTCCTTCCTTTCTGTAATCCTCTTTTTTTATCCTGTTTCCATAGTGCACACGGAGCTCATAGATTAGCTTAATTTAACTTTTGTTTAAATTTAAGACTTAGAGCTATGGTGTAAGTCTCTGCTTTCATCATGGAAATTGATCCAGAGGAAAATGGGAAAGAATTCGTTCTAGGGAGAATTCAAAGAATGGGAACAAAATCTAAGTTTATCATGCCTAGAATATTTGTTGTTAATCAATTTTATAATATAGTAGATATAGTTTAGTAGTACTGGATTATTTTAATTAGTATATTAAAGCTATAATATGTATTAGTGTACATAATATCTATGTGTCCATATGATGGGGCTTGGAACATATTGATTTCCCTTTAAACTGCTACAGAAGTATAGATGTGTTTCCTTTTTTATGGTATCTTGGGCCATAGCTGTGGTTTATTTGAGTTTGAGTGTCTGGTTAGAATTTCTACCACCAATTATAATTGTATTCTTATGCATAATAAATGTTATTCACTTCATGACATGGTTTCCAAGAACATGATAGGCAAAAGCAAATAACTTGAAATATCTCTCTAGTATGCAGGACTGTAATTTGATTACCTTTCTAGTTAAAAAGGCTTTTCAGGCACAGGTAGAAGAAATCCAAATTCTTACTTCAGAGTTTCTAAACAAAAATATGATAATTTTTATTTTAAATTCCCTGGAAAAGTAATACAAATTAGACTCCAATTTGAAGCAAGAATTAAAGTGAGGAGAGACCCTGGGCATTTTCAAAATGCACTTTTACTACCTTCCTTTGTTCTCCCTCGCATTGTCATACTTTAGCCCCAGTGCACCTGCCTTCCCAGTCACAGTGACACCACCCAGAGGTCTTGGCTCACAGCCTGGCTCTCTAGTTTCCAAAGTTTATCTTCATTAAAGCTTATATTAACTTCTCTATCTGTGCTATAAACACAAATAATAGCTACCATTTTCTAAGAGTCTACTGCATGCTGACAAAAAAAGAAAAAAAATTCTCATAACATTCTTCAGAATTGGCATTATGAAATCTGTTTTACAAACAGGGAAGGAAGGGACCTGAACAGGAAAGTTTAAGTAATGTGTCCAAGTTCACCCAGGCAGTGCCAGAGCTAATTCAAACACAGGTCTAAAAGCCTACACTTTCTATTTTTTGAGACCGAATCTCGCCCAGGCTGGAGTGCAGTGGCATGATCTTGGCTCACTTCAATCTCCGCCTCCTGGGTTCAAGCAATTCTCCCGAGTAGCTGGGATTACAGATGCTCACCACCACACCCAGCTAATTTTTGTATTTTTAGTACAGATGAGGTTTCACCATGTTGGCCAGGCTGGTCTCCAACTCCTAACCTCAAGTGATTCACCCACCTCAGCCTCCCAAAGTACTGTGATTACACGAATGAGCCACTGCACCCAACCCACACCATCTTTTTTAAAGAGTCTCTCTTGTTTTTTTTTTTCAAAGAAAAAAAACATTTTTGGGGGTTTTTTCTGGTTCCCAAACCCATTTTCACTCTACATTGCCATACTGCCATGAAGACAGTGCAAGGATATTATCTGTTTTGTTTATCTATTTATGCCCAACACATTGCACTGTGACTGCAACATCCAAGGTGCTTAAACAAATACTTTCAAGTAGATTGGTCAAACAAATTAGAACTTAACAAACATGTATTCTAATGTTATATCACCTTCTAGAGAGTCATCTTTGAAAGATACCCGGTTATTCCAGTTGCACTGCTTATATGGTATCCCCAAAACATTTTTGAATTCCAGTCCCTCTCTCCAAATATCTTTCTTAGTGTATATTATTTTATCTGCTCTCAATAATGACTTGTCTTTGTCTTGAAAAGGTAAATTTCATCGAAATGGTCATAACTGTGTAGGGTCAAGTGTAGGCTATTAGTTGATGATCAAATTAGGTAAAACAGTTTTAATTACTGTGGTAAAGTGATGAGATGAATGTTCTTGTGAGATTATGTTCTGACTCTGTCCTGAATGATTTGCGCATTAACATCGTTACATGGTTTCTCCAATGGGTTGCTATGGGGAAAATTCTCATTAGGAGATATAAATTCTGATAACACATAGTACCAAGAAAATATAATTGTTTTAATAGAAATCAATGTAAGTATTAGGTTTTCCTTTTATCCAAAGAATAAAAGGACTGAGAGTTTTCAGTCGAATTTTAAATAAAGCAGTGGAAAGTGGTTTTGGGAGCCTGATTTCATGTATGTAGTCTGTCAAAGCAGGAACTGAGAAGTGGGGGTTGAAATAGGAACAAATACATAACAAAAGGAGAATGAGAATAATCATGTAGACAAGAGCAGTCTTGTCTACATCTGGATTTTCATATTATTGAAATAATGAAGAGGATTTTGAGTGGGAAGCAGTGTGAGCAACGCAGGAGAATGCCTTGTTCTGTCTTCCACAGATTTAAACCTTTTAAAATGTAATCTTTTCTTTTGAGTTCATCATATGCTTCGGAGCAATTTTTTTTATCTTGTTTGTGAATCTTCAAATTAGATGTTTTTACCTTCTGTCTTACTCCTACCTACCATTGAGCAGGCCAAATGTTTGTGCTGTAAAATCTTTAATCCATTACAATCTGTTACTCTGCAATTAGATGAAATGTCAGTGAGTGAGTTGTACTAGTTGTACTACAGAATAAAGGAGGAGAATGAGGACTTGCTGAAAAACAAGAGCTTAATAACTAAAGAATCCAAGAGAGAGGGAGCATACACAGACACACAGACTTATTTGCTTTAAACATGATTAAATTACTGCCAATTATGAAAAAGAACTTTTAAAAACTGCAAATTAATTTTATTTATTCATTCTTTCATGGATTCATTGTATATTTATTAAGCCTCTTTGGTAAGCCACGAATTGTGCTAATTTCAGGGAATACAGTGGTGAATAAGATAGACACCCAGGTTTAACCATCTGACCTCCCGAGCTAGCCGGGCTGTGGCACGCTCCTGCCAGGCGCCGTGGGGTAGTAAAGTTCGAAGACTCCTGGAGCACCCAGGCCTGGGCGTTGGGTGAGCCCGGGGGCAGCCGGAGAAGCCCGAATGCCGCCTGCGCGAATACAGTTATGGTCACCCAGGTGATGGGGCAGTCTCTGGAGAAGGGGGGCTGTTTACCCGCAGTGGCAACATTGGGATGACCTTGCCTAAAGACATGTATGACTTGCATGACCTCTCCAAAGCTGAACTGGCAGCACCTCAGCTTATCATGCTGGCAAATGTGGCCTTCACTGGAGAAGTAAGTGGCAACTGCTGTGATTACCTGATCAGCGAAGAAAGACACATGGCAAAACTGATGCCTGTTGGGCATAACAACTTTTCAAACAGTGAAAAAGAAGAAGGATTTGAAGAGTCTGCTGAAATAAAAGGTGAACTTCGTGGACTGGAAAACGTGGAACTGAGAAGTTTGGAACTCAGCGTTGTAGAACCTCAGCCTGTATTTGAGGCATCAGCTGCTCCAGAGATTTACAGCTCAAATAAAGATCTTCCTCCTGAAATACCTGGAGCAGAAGACAAAGGCAAGAACTCAAAGACCAAATCCTTTCACTGTAAGTCATGCCAATATGAAGCAGAATCTGAAGAACGGTTTGTGCATCACATCAGCGTTCACAGTGCCAAGAAATGTTTTGTATAAGAAAGTGCAGAGAAGAAAGCAAAAGCCAGGGAATCTGGCTCTTCGACTGCAGAAGAGGGAGATTTCTCCAAGGTCCCTATTCATTGTGACTACTGTGGCTACAATACCAATCAATACGATCCCTATACTGTACACCTAAAACGCCACACCACAGCTGGGGCTGAGGAGCGAGTCTACAGGTGCGTCATCTGCACATACACAACAGGAAACGATATTTGGAAACTTCAAACCTGGAATTAGGAGACATAATTATTCATTCAAGTTTTTTGTTTGTTTTTGTTTTTGTTTTTTGAGACGGATTTTCACTCTTGTTACCCAGGCTGGAGTGCAATGGTGCGATCTCGGCTCTCCGCAACCTCTGCTCCTGGGTTCAGGCAATTCTCCTGCCTCAGCCTCCTGAGTAGCTGGGATTACAGGCACGCGCCACCATGCCCAGCTAATTTTTTGTATTTTTAGTAAAGATGGGGTTTCACCTTGCCGACCAGGATGGTCTTGATCTCTTGACCTCGTGATCCACCTGCCTTGGCCTCCCAAATGCTGGGATTACAGGCGTGAGCCACCACGCCCAGCCCCTTCAAGTTTTCTAGAATATCACTTGGGAGATTCTAAAGCCATAGCTATTACACGGCAAACCTAGGATAAGGGAGGTAGTATGTATGAGTGCTGGTAGACCAGCTACAACTTTCCTATACAGTGAAAAAGGCTAGTGAAACACGTTCAGGCCAGATTTTTAAAAACCATAGTTTCTCAGGGATCTCCACAAACTAGTGGGTGTCCTGGCCATCTCTGTGATAGCCTCTTTCTACAGTTGAGGCCACAAATGAATTGCATCTATCCTGGTGTTCCTGTGGGGGCACTTTGTATGAAAAAGGGCATGTGCTCCAAAACATTTTTGTCTTTGTCGTGTTGCCAAAGAGTATGAAAGAATCCAGTGCAGGATTTTTCTTACTGATAGCAGTTATTCATTGCAGTAAAACAAAATACGATACCAGTAGGGAATCTTGAATTCTGACCTCCCATATTCTATTTAGAAATAACCACTTGGTGTTTCATTTTTTAAAATCTGATGATCTCTTTGAGGCAGGTTTCAGATTTTGGCAGTACAACATGAAAGATTAGGAAAAGCATTAATAGTCTGTGGGTAGAAAACTTGTTAAAAATCTGAGAGTGAATCTTGTTTGAACATAGAATTGACTGGGAGACGAAAGATTTTTAAAAAGCAGAAGATTCTTCTCTTCAGACATGAGGAGTAAGTTGTATGATAATGGTGTGTATTTTGTGGTGAACAAATGGAAATTGTAAATGTTGAATTCTAGGCCCCGACAATGACTGTCAACAGAAGATTAAGCTGCAAATATTTATGCTTTAAAACTTAAATTATAAAGGTAGTTCATTCTGTCTAACAACCAGTTTTAATATTCATGGGTACATTTTACCTAAGTGACTGTTCACTTTGCCTAGAGAAAGATTCACCTTAAGCACAGATTGGCTATCAGGAATTAGTTTGGGGAAGTGGTTTCTTGTGGATTCCTTCATACTACAAAAGAAAAACCATTTGCCTTCTGGGGAATTGAACTAAATTCTAATCTAGTCTTTAAGACTGGAACGCTTGAAGACTGGAAAACAAAAACATGAAGGAAATTAAAACCCCTTATTATTTAATCAATTGGTAAAAAATATTGTTACTGGAAATTGATCGGACTTGAAGCCTTCTGCCAGAAAATAAGGACTTGATTGTCAGGCCTGTATTAGGTTCTAAACCTTAATGCCATGTAGTTGTATTTATTAAAAATCGTTCAATGAAAAATATTATTAGCAGTATGAATTTCTGGTCCAGTTGGAATTTCTTCCATTTGAAAAATGTGATATTTACATGGAACTGTTTGCATCTTTTTGTTTTCTAGTCCCACTCCCCCACACTGGATAAAATTTAAGTTAGAATTTTCCCTTTTGATGAAAGAACAAAAAATGAATGTGTTATTTGTAAATTGATGTTTAGTAACTAGTGATAAACTTGAAATATTAGAATACATTATAAACCTTACTCTTAGGTAGTCTTCTGAAAACAAATCACTTAACTATCTTTTGAACCTATATTCACATTGGTTTTTCAGATTTTTTAAGTTACTATTTTTTTCCTCGTTTTTTCAGAGCTGCTTCTTATTTTGTGGCAACTTTTTTGTTTTATTGTGTAATTCACAAGGGGCTGCGTTTGTTTTTTGATAAGGCCTATAATTATGGCTGGATGTTTTGCTCTAGTCTTCTAAGAAGGGCCATTTTATTTTTCAGAGTCACTTCTAAAGTCATGTGTAATTAACTTTGGAGACTGTTTTATATATGAGAGCTGATACAAATTAAAACTCAAGTAGACCTCATTGCATGTCACCCTATAAATGTTGACAATGGAAGGAATACCTTGCTTGTAGTATACTGTCACTTCTGGACTGAAAAGCTGAGGAATAAACTTAATTTTCTTTTTTGCACAAGTCAGAAAAACTTAACAGCTAATGTTTCCAGTTTCCTGGTTGACCTTAGCAGATGAAATGAACAGATTGAGGAAATCAGTGTTAATTCAGATTGAGGAAATTGGATGAATCTTGGTTCGTGTAGGTTTACAATCAACATACAATGCTAACTAAATCAGATAGCTTTTACGTTACACACGTGTATATAGGTTCCCTCCCAGTCCCTTCCATACCCATCAGTTATTGAAATTTCTAATTCTAATTCTATTTAAACATTACAAGAGTGTTTTGTTGCAAATTTTATAAACTTATGCAGTGCAATACGTGTTATTTTTTTGAGGTAAACCAAAGGTAAATTTCTCAAGGTTCTTGCTGCATTTGAGGGAGGATCTTTTATACATTTGTAATAGATAAAAATAAACCAGATTACAAATCTTTTTTTTTTTTATCTTAAACCATGTACCAAGTTTTTGGTCCAAATTGTGTCGGATAAGTTAAGCTTAAATTGCATTCTATTAATCAATAAATGTGTATTTCTGTAAGCATAGTTATGTTGAAATAAAGTTTTAAAAAAAAGATAGGCCCACTAAGCTTAGTCAATTATGAATTAATGGTGAGACAGAACTGCAGGGTAGATTAAAGCTCAGCCTGTGTGGATCACTATGATCCCACTTACTACTCATGTGTCCTTGGGTGTGTTGCTTAATCCTTTCATAAAATGAGATAACATTACTCACCTCCCTGAGTTGTGACACACTCTAAATGAGATAATTCATGTAAAGCACATAGAACAATACTTGGCAGCAGATAAGCTCTCAAAAAGTATTAGTGGTTTTTGTTATTGAAAACATTGGTCAGAGCCCTTATTTCCTTGCCAGCTGAAAAGCATTGCTCTGAAGACTAGACTTATATCCTTCCTTTTTTGAGGACACTGGGACAGCCCAAGTGTTCAGAAGGCATTGTCGAACATGGTTTTAATAAAAGAGTAGATATCTGAGCCTAGATCCCATGTGCAAGAGTCTGTGGGGTATGAAAAGATTTCACAAAGACGAACTCAGTGTAAGGCTCAGCACGTGTGAGTGGAAGATAGTGCTACCCTGGTGTGACCTCAGTGATTGTGTACCAATTAACTCCTAAGCTCTGACACCACACAAAGGAACCAAAGTTTCAGGTTCTTCTGAAATAAGACAGACAATAACAAGGGTTGGTGAAAATGTGAAGAAATTCTTATACATTGCTACTGGGAATGTAAAATGATGTAGCCACTTTGGAAACCAGTTTGACAGTTCCTGAAAATGTTAAATTAAGTTGCCAATTCTACTAAACAATTCTACTAAGTTCTACCCAAGAAAAATGGAAACTCATGTACACACACCAAAAAATGTTACAAGAACAATAGTAGCGTTTTTTTTATAGCAGCCAAAAAATGTAGAAATACCCAAAATGTTCATCCTAAACATTATATTATTTTGTGTCTGGCTTCTTCAGCTCAAGATGATGCTTTTGAGATTCTTCATACAGTAGTATTGCACTCCTTTTTATTGCTAAGTGGTCTTCTATTATGTGAATATATTAGGATTTATCCATTTTCCTATTGGTGGACTTTTGGGTTGCTTCCAGTTTGAGATTGTTAGAAATAAAGCTGTTGTACATGTACAGCTTTCTATGGACATATGCTTTTATTTCTCCTGAGCTTCTGGTTCATAGGTAGGTGTATGTATCACACTTCTTAATGCTAAGACGACCAGGACCCCAGGTAACAATCGATATAGGAATGTACTGTGATACCTACTGTATGGGCTTCAATCATGTTTTCTTTTCATTCTCACTAGACTTCTTGATGATGCTCAGCACTGCCTTGATTCTTGGCCTGGGTACTATGTTGCCTATCCTGCACCATCCAGCTAGCACTTCATTATACACATGCATATTCCTTAAGTGAAGGTGCATAGCCACACAATGCTGTTACATAAAAAAATGCCTTGTTTACTTGTTTCTGCTGTCTCGATAGGTAGAATATAAGCTTTTTATAAGTGATGAAAGTGTCTTAGCACTTTTTCACATCACAGTAATTAGCTCTTAGGAAAAAGTATGGAATAGATCAAATGAGCATATAACTCAGGGTCCAAATCACATCAACTCTGAGCCTTGTTTCTTCATATATTAAATGCTATTGAAAAAATGTAAAATAAATTATGTACTTATGTGTTTGAAATTTAAAAGTTATTAGTCTAGCACAGGTCTGTCCATTGCCACATGAATTCCTAAAATATGCAATCAGATACATCAAGTAGCCATTCACTTTCACTATTTTATGAGGAGAAAACCATCCATTGTTTCCAGAACCATTTAAAAAGTTGAGGAGTATTTTCACTCTTGCTGCAGGGCTGGTGAACATCTCAGCATCTTTATCACCACTCCCTTCCATTCTTCCCAGATTTTAAGTGCTGGAAGGCAAAGTGGAGTGACCCCTAAGCTTTTTTTCCAGAAAGCTGATAGGATTCCCTGTCAGCCTACTTTATGCAAAACAACTTCTGGCACTGGCTGTCACCCTGCCAGGCTTATCTCAACTCTTCTTACTTTTTGGTCTACTTTAAACGTCTCTCAAATCATTAACTATATGCAATTATTTTCCCCCTGGGACAGGCCACAGTGAGATTGTGAACCAGAGGTGGCAGAGTACTCACTGGGGTGCCTTGCTCCTGGGCTTCAGGAGCTGGCAGACTTCTAGCTTGGAAAACAGCAGAATATTGCACAGTGGGCAAACCTGGGGCACACAAAGCCACCTCGCGCCTAGCTTATCTACTTAAAACTTTAAAACACTTACAGGGCAATGTCGTGGGAGGTGAGTGCCGGGCGAGGTGTCAGTGCCCCGGGCGGGGTATCGGGAAGTGGTCAGCTCATGTGTTGGTAAAAAGAATTTACCGACAGCAGCATAGGTTGTTTATTAGAAAGAAAGAAGACTGCAGAAAAGTGCAGCGGTGCACCTCAGTGAGAGGACGGAGCACACTGCCGTGAATTTTTCCTTAGGGTTATTCATGGACCTTAAGGCGGGAGCTTAAGGGTAATTTGGACCATATTAGCCCCATAGGTCATGATAAATGATTACATTTGTAGATATTTGGATGTGTTAATGTCAGCAAAATTTGCAAAATGAGTTTTGGCATGACATTCCAGAGGTAAGATACTGAGCTATGAAAAATCGATCAAAATTTAAAAGTTTTTAAAGAATAAGAAAGCTACCAAAGATGTAAGATTCCCTAAATGTACTGCAATGTGAACTGTGACACTGACCATTCTCCTAAATTAAACTTCCTATACATCTGGTGTTTCTATATATATCTCTGTTTAGAAATTTTAATTACTTACACAGGTTCAAAAAGGCCTGGAACCAGAGGCCAACTTTAGATATTAGGGAAGTCTAATTACTTCTAATTTTCCCAGATAAGGAGTTTTGCCTCTGGTCGACCAGCTTGATAGTCAACAGCTGGTCCTTGCTCCCTTCGAAATTCCTCAGTTAAGGACTTTTTGTCTCGGGGACCTGTTCAATGGTCACCAGGTAATTTTCACTCTCCTGTTTCCAGCATCCCCTCTGAAAGCCTTCTACACCAATATTTCTCTTTTCATGTGGACTATAACTCGTTTATATGCAAGAATAAATTTCTGGACCCTGGATAACACTAGATTACAGACAGGAACATTTATGAGTGAAGTGAAAGGCCCCATGTACAAAAGGAAAATTTGAAACTATCTCTAGTCAACTTTTCTCATTCTCAAAGCTGCAAATATGCTCTGGAATGTGGTCAGAGGTTATGATTTGTCACAAGTTAACCAACTTCTCTTCCCTTTAAGCTGTGATTCTACATGAATAAATCAATATTCCGAGAAGGTGCTTTCCTGAATTTTCACATTCTGCTAGTGTTTTAAAGAGAGGAGAAAAAAATGTCTTTCAGAAACCAACATAGTGTCAGAAATAGTCTGCTCTTAATTGTATCTCTGTGTCAAAAAACAAAAACAGGGTGAGATTAGAATATTAAAATAGGTAGAGAGTGTGGAATTTTATGTTTTTATTTTAGAATATATTTTTGGAAAGTCTAAGTCATAAACAGTGAATATAGAAAGCAGCAAGCAGCCTTTGAAATGCCTGCCTGAGATAAAATCAACATTAATGTTTAACGTAGAGTCTGAGGAGAGATGCTTGCCACTTTTCAAGGTCATTGACTTTCCAAGCTGTGTATACTGATGTGTTTGCGTTCAGGCCATGTAGCCATGTTTGAAGATCACATAAGGTGATGGAACCTACTTGTCGCAGTAGGATTGTCTGATTTTGGTTAAAAAGATGCCATTTTTGTTTCTTTTTGGTAAACAGTGCTCTCTGTAACCCAGAATATCATGTATTATGCAAAGTTACCTTTACCCATGTTTAAGCTCACATTATTAAGTATCTGTTTAAGCCAAGCATTGTGCTGTGTGTAACTCATTTACTCACAACACTGTGGGGTAGGCACCATTATTATCCCCAATGTATAGACAAAGAAGCTGAAACTCAGAGAAGCTGGAATTCCATGTGGTCAAGTAGCTAATAATAATAGGAGGGCTGAGATTCAGAATTTTGTCTGACTGCAAGGTTCTTATCCATCATGTTAAATTTCCTCTAAGTTAGAAAGAGGTTACAGGACCTATGCTAGGGATGATGTTTTGGTCTGCAACACATACACTCTACACATGCCCTATTGTTATGTGTTTCCTTACTCCAAACCCCCAACAATTCTGCCAACATCACAACACTGTATGGTACCAAGGGAGGGCTGCAATAGCCAGCATTCATTCAACACCTTTTCCAAGTCTCTCAGCTGTTCCCAAGATTTCTGGGTCACTCTTTCCATGATACACATAGATGTGAAACATCCCATATAAAATTCAAATGCTTCTGTTTTCAAGTCTCTCTATTCCCCATCCTTTGGTTTATTCCATTCCACAAATATTGCAAGTTCCTGAAAAAAGGCAATAATTGCTTCCATCTCTTTCATCACCTTTTCTTTTACCAGACAGGATGAGGAGCATGGAGTAGAATATCCATCCTTGTAATTATACCTAAAACACTAAAGATCAGTGAAGTGTATATTTAAATGTTCTCCAAATAGCACTTAATTAGGAGTACTCAAATATATGAGAAATGTCTTTGCAAAGTAAATGTTCTGTATGCTTAGAGTTTTCTAAGCCGCCATGTTTCACAATGCAATATAAGCTCTTTATTAGCACCCTCTGACTGGGGTAAGACACTGGGCTGTGAAAATTTGCCCAAAATTTTAAAATTTTTAAAGATTAAGAAAGCTACCAAAAATGAATGTATGGTTCCCTAAAATGTACTGCAATGTGAACTATGGCACTGACTATTCTCCTGAATTTCCATCCCAAAACCCTACCCCTCATGAAAGAAAGAAAGAAAAGTAGGGAGAGAAAAAGCACATGCTACATCTTACAAAACTAGATAATTACTAAATACTTGTCATTTGGTCCCCAAATTATCCTTTTTTGAAATCCTAATCTTTAATATTTTAAAGAATAAAGTGCCTGGAGGTTTCTATGTCATCATTATAGGAATTATTTTGACCAATTTTAAGTACAACTCAGCTAAATTTGTCAACATATTTTGTGTTAGATCTGAATCTTGCAGCATAACTAGTCTGTATTAGATGAGGAATGGCTGTTGTCAGTTTCAGTTATGACTCTCAAAACTCCATGTCAGCTGGTGCTAGCTGCATCAGCAGCACCCTTCTTGGTAATTTCTGAAGACCGATTCTCACCACCACTGCAAATACCCAAACCCAACCCCTTCTACCTTCTGGCTTGTGTTTCTTCTTCAGAACTTTCCAATTTTTTGATTCTAATTGCTGGTCAGTCCCCTTGAGAAGAAAAACAATGGACAAGTTCAGTTTAAGTCTGAAATAACTAATTAGTTCAATGAAATCTCACAAACTATGTTACAGATATTATTAAGCCAAATTTGCAAAAGAGGAAACTAAGACTCGCAGAGGCTAAGAAACTTATCTGGAATCATATAACTAAGCAAGTAATGGCAGAAATTTAAATCAAAAGTTTGCTTTATTCCAAAGTCTATGTTAATTACTATTTTCTCTATTATTAAATTTTGTTAAAGCAGGGACTTCATGTTAAATTTCTAGTATTTGGGAGTTCAGGAAATGTTCAAGAAAAGTATGAGGGAAACTGGTAATGAACTTATGAAAAAAATGTATCATGTGACTGTGGTGGTCTTTCCTCTTTTAACAAATTGATTGAAGGTTTTCCTGAAAAAGTGATCAGGGATAACTTTAAAAGGTGCCTATTTAAATTAGCGTACAGGCAGTTTGAATTCTAATTCTTCCTCTTTTGGTATGAGAGGAAAGAAAATAGTTTATCCCAGTGACTGCTACTCCATAGACAACTGAACTGAACCTGAAGATAGAAAAGGGATGGGACATAGCTGGATTTTAACAAAGCTAGTTTAGGCCAGTGCTGCTCTTCAGTGCATGGGTTTGAGTCCGAGACTAGTATTTACCAAAATGTGTTGTAGAAGTTATCAGGAGATACATTCATGGAAAAACTGAGTACACAGCACAAGAACCAAACTGTCTTTCAGATCCTCATGTTCAGCACATAATGAATTCAGTGCCCTGAGCTAGAACTTAAATAACTGGGAGCAGAAACCAGTTCATCATGTGTCATTTCTACAGGAAGGTAATGCTTCAGGTATTGTGTGATCTCCTCCAAGTGGAGCACAGCCACTTGCCCAGCCATTAGTTAGAGTGCTTGGATGAGTGGAGAGAAGCAGAGGCTGGGAACATAACTGGGGGGTGCAGTTGATTGTTCCTCTCAGGCCAAAATGGAGTGACCCACCTTTCCCACCACTCCTCGCATTATCAGTAAACAAGCTGGTCAATGTTCTCTAAGAAAATGGTTCATTCACCATGCCCCCTTTCCAGCTGAAATCATATACACTTCACTTCAGAACTGAGAACGAAAATGGTTCTTCCTAAATGCAAGTTCTAGCATGCCTAAACAGAAATTTTGTAAATAGTAAGCTAAAATCTCCCAAGGAGTTTAAGGCATAACTTATTCAAACATATTCTAAGACTGTGAAAATTGAGGACTCATCTGTCCTCAAATGGAAACTGCTGCTGGCATCATCTTCTGTGCCTTATCCTTCCTTTTAAAAAACTCAGATTTATCACTTAAATGCCTGCATCTGTTTGGATTTACTTTCATGTTCCATATATTTCTATTTTTATTAGTCCATATTTGTCCTCCAAATGTAGGTCATCATACAAGGATAAGTTTAAGTAAGATTCACATTCTTTTTTTTCTTATGGGTGTATCGGTGAATATTATTAACATTGTCTCACATTTGTAGGACACTTACATGTGCTATAGAAGCCATTGGAACCCAGCCCTGTATTTTTGAACCAAATTCTCTCCTTCCTCAAACCTCAGAGCATGGGGCATTCCCTCAATTATGTGGCTTATATGGTAATTTCTAATCTGATTGGGGCCCTTAAAATAGAACCAGAATCTCTTTTTTGGAATGAGAGAATGCAGCGATGAGTATTTATTAATTAAGGAAAAACCTCCTCTTGAGGCAACTGGGAACGACTTTCTAAAGACACTAAAATCCAAATTTTAAAAAATGCATTCAAATGTGGGAAGAAAAAGTAAACCCAATTGAGATCCTACTGAAAGTATTAAATGTTGAAATGGATATCTGAAAGAACAAACTTCTTTGGAGGATTTTTAAAAATAAGAATTGGGGCATGAATTTGTAGTGTTGCTTCAAGGTAAGGGAACAGACAAGGTGATCTCCTGTGGGATCTCACAACCCTGTAATTCATCAAAGAGGGTATTTAAAAGCAAAGCCATGGGGGGAAAGAACAGTAGCATCAATCTAAATCAAGCCTTGCATGCATTTTCTCTTTTTTGTTCCCTTCTAATCTCTCCCTGCGTTTTCGTAAGACACATCACAATAGCACATACTCTCTACAATTACTTTGACAAACAGTGATAATAGCACTTGGGTTTTTAGTGTCTTCCAAAGTAATTCACTTTTGACAGTGAAAAATAGAGGAAACTAATTCCTGATGCTGTGGACTACAATGACAACTTTGGGGATCTGATTTGCCAGAGTGGGTTTCCATATATAAGCCCTGGCTGACATTCTTGGGGAAGTACTCACAGGCACCAACTCTCAATGGAAAGTTGGATAAATGTAATACAAACAATAGTCATAAGTTGACTTTCCTACCAGGTACCTTGTAAAAAAAGTACAAAATTTTAAAAATCTTTTATTTCAATGAAGTTTACTTGACACCAAAAAATTCAGTCCAACAATGTGAAATTTTACATTATAAAAAATTATGGCAAATAGAAACACTAACAAACTAAGCCTCTAGCTGTCATATCTGAAATACTATACATACCCATATTTATGGATGCTGACCTGCTCTAACATAATTTTACATATTAAAATAGGCTCAATTTTCAACAATAATAAAATGGCTACTTATACTATGACTTCGTGGAATATTAGATAGCCATTAGACATACTTATGTGGAAAAATGCTTTAGTATGTTAAATAGAAAAAGCAAAATATAAAATTATATATAAATTATATATATGCTTTTGTAGCGGTTTTTAAAAACATTTGCATATGTATAAAAATAATTTGGAAATCTGAAATAAGAATAATTATCTTAGGAGGCTAAGATTATGGTATTTTTGTTCCCATTTTAAATACACACAGGTACAAATGCACACACACAGACATAGACACTTGATGTAACAAATGACCAGTCTTTCAGAACTCAGTCCATTATATTATAATGGACTTAATGTAAGAACAGACTTACATTAAGTGCTCTGCCATGAATTTTAAGAAAAAGTGAGTAGACCCACATGACCCTTCCTTCACTCCCTTTTCTCCTCTCAAGACCTCTGCCAGCAAAAGCCCACACATTGAGTGGGCCATTGTAATTTAGATCCATCTGGTAAGATTCTTTATCTTTTTCCAAATTAGTTTGTTCCAAAAGTATCCAGTAGATTGTTCAAGAGAAGCGTTTAGTATTTGCCTTTAATAAATGAGAAAATAGGAAGGTCAAAATGAATTAGCTTTTAAAAATAAGACCTAGCACCACCCTGTGGTGCATCTGCAGGGTCTGAGATGTGCAGCATCATACATATATCACTAGAAATTGAGACATTTGGAAACAGCTAAGAAAAGTCACGTTGCTGGAAATAATCATGACTGGCAAAAAAAGCTTTTTGTGAATATTCTCTACCCTACAAAGAACGGTACAAAAATAAATACATAGAGACTTAAACCCTAGAATAATATAGCAGAAAATATCTTATTAAAAGACTTTCAATACCTTTGAGATACCATGACACAATCATATTAATCCAAAATACTTTCTTGAAGCATGGATTTTTAGAGCTTGCCTTTTGAATGCCAGTTGGGCTGTATTATAAGTAGCCATCAAATTTTTTGTTTCCTTTTTCTGGCCATGTCAGAAAACTCTTTGGTATTTGGTAAGTTTGCTGTATTGCAAAAAAAACCTGTAAACCTTGGGACATTCTGCTGTAATATATGAGTCCCATTTAAGTATCTTCCCAGGAAAAGCATGGGGATTATAGCGGGGGCCAAACCATCTGCTTATTTTAACAAGGCCTTTGGCCTGCTTCTGATGATTAAGGAGAGTTAACTCCCAGTCTCGCCTACCAGAAGCTCAGAGAATGAGAGTTCCTGGTATTTACAGTGTTACTTTTTAAATCAGTTTAAGAGTGTGACTGATACACCTTCCTAGGCAGGAAAAAGCTATGTCACGGCTGAAAAGAAAAGAAGCAAATAAACTTATTTTCGGTGGATGTGGGAAAACAAACCATTTGGATACCGAAAAGAAATAAATACTGTTAAACACTTAATTTCATACATAAAATATATAGTGAACTTATTTTAAGCTTTCTAATGCCTTTTAGATGCCAAATTCAGATCTAATTATAAATGCCAGCTTTGAGTAATTCAAACATTTATATAAAAGCATTTCCATGAAACTTACAGTTTATGGAAAACAGAGAAAGGATTGCCCATTTCATGTAAGTGATTTCCTCCTTTTGCACTGACTTAACATGGCTACAGATAAAGTTCATAGAATACAAACATTTTTGTAGTCAGACCTGGGTTTGGATTGCCTCTGCCATTTATGAGCTGTGCACACTTGAAGTCAGCCTGCCTCCCTGTGCTTTAATGTTCTTATGCGTAAGATAGAGAATATAAAACCTCGTCACAGTGTTATTGTAAGGATTAGATGAGATGCAGTATGCAAAAACACCCAAAACTAACAAGTATCCAGTGAATATTAGCTCCCTTTTCTCATCCTTCCTCTAGGCTCCTGGGCTACTGTAATTTACACATTAATTGTATAACTTAAATTTCCTACTACCTCTTTAAAATACAGACCATGTTTATTGATAGAGGGAAAAATATACAAAGCTTAAAGCATGTGCCATAAAATAGTTCCTTAAAGGGCAGTACAGCAAAATGGAACACATTTTCTCACCCATTCACAGAAAGACAGTGAATGCATAATTATTGAAAAAACTCAGCCACTCTGACTTTTTACAATATCTAGTGATCAAGAAAACCTTTAGATTATATTACTTTTCCTCTCAATGTTGTAGTTAGGCACTCAAGAGAGGCCTGTGACAAGCTATAGTTAATAAGTTTTTCATGGTGTCAAAAGTAATAATATTAACGCGCCGTTGTGAGTTAAATTAATTTTGTTTTGTGCACTGGCCTGCATAAACGTGAATGACATTTCGAAATATGATCAGGCAGGAGCTGAGAAGGAGCCAAGTGGCAAGGCAGAATGAGATTCGGTCATTAGAGCAGAACAGGCAGCTGCAAGCATTTGTGAGTGCAGGCCGAGTTACAGGATATCATCAGAGCAAACTTAGGAGGGTTTCTTTCAGTTCATTTTGCCCTTTTTTAAAAAAAAAAAATATTGATTTTGTCTTTAGAGGAAACTAGAGATGTTTGACATCCGGGCTCCATGTTTGAAAATGAAAGACCATCTTCCTGCTAATCACTGATTTCAAGTGTCTTTCAACCCACAAATTTTTCATCTCTGCCTGCAAGAGGCAGCTGATTAATAACAGCTTTTAAACTGATGACCAAAAAGTGGCATTTTAAAACCTTAATGGTTGAGTTTATTTCAGAGACTTCTTCAGATTCCCCACCACTACCACACACAAAGGAATATGCCTCCTGCCAATAGAACAAATAAATATGCTGCCTATAAACAGTTAAAAGATACAGGTTGAGCCTAGGAAGAAAATACCTTAGGATGCCTCAGGGATCAGATGACCAAAATGGCTGGTGTCGTAAGTTTTATACTTATTACAAAATGGCTGCACAAGTCCTTTTCCACTTGAGCTCTAGTATTTTAACTACTGTAGTCAGAAATCAAATTATAAGAAAAATAAAGATGTTCCTATTAAGGCAATCACTGTAAACAAGAACTGGATACTAATTTTGTAAGGGGTGCTGTACCTCTTCATATGTTAAACTTGACAATTTAGTTTAGGCAACATCCCACAGTAATGAGTCTCTGCATTTCTTTCATGCATCTAGTATCACAACAGTTTTTGTGATTGTTCAGTACTGTTCAAAAGTACTACACCTGCACCAGCCCATTTTTAAATTTCTCTATTTTAATAAAATGAAGAGCTCTATATTCAGAGCTGTATATACTGTTTAGTGCCCACAGCAATCCTACATGATGTGAAAGCACTGTTATCCTCATTTTACAAAGGAAAAGTAAAGGAGTTCTCTGAAAGCCGTATGACTGTTAAGTCCCAGAATCATGTATTAACTCAGATCAACCTAATTCCAAAGTCTGTGCTCCAGGTGACATATAGCCACAAATACACATGGCCTATTTCCTTCCCCAATCCACTGTACCTTCTATGGTAAACAACTATGTTCTGTGGCTTCTGCATTTAACTATCTCAAATGAAAAGGCCCCAGCAAAGGATATGGCTTATTCTGGAAGATTTTGCATTAATCGGATGATTCACTTCAACAAACTTACATCTGCAGATCAATTCTTGCTGGGCACTGGTGATGTAAAGATGAATTAGACAGTGATGAGGAAGGGATGATGCCATCTGGAAGTGGGGTGTTCAGAAGAGATGGTCAAAATGTGAATTTGAAATAGGTTATAAAGAATAGGAATTAACAGGTTGAGAATAAGGGCTTCTAAGAAGAAGAAGCAGGGCAAGCACTGGAACATTTAAAGAACAAGATGTCCAGATCTGATTAGGTTCTAGTACTGTACATGTGACAGGGGAATGGTGTGAGTGGTAAGCCAGAAAAATAAATAAGGGTAATATTTTAGGGCCTTGAAGGTGGGAGTTGACGTTTTAGCCTCACATTTGGCAGCCAGCGAGAATAAGGCTGTCAGTGGTCAGATCAGCTCTGTGTGAGAGAAAGCGAATTTTTTGGCTCTTGCCTCCAGTTAGGAGTCTATGAAACTATATGGCTGTAAAGATAGAATATGAACTTGAATTTGAAAAAGTATTTTCAAAACCAGATTTTACAGAATTTTGTTATCAATCAGATAGAGAGGTGAGGGGAAGAGAGCGCTATTGAAAAGAATTTCGATTTGTTTGGTTGACTGAGAAATAAGCAAACAGAGCAATAAACGAAATTACAGAAAGATGCACTAATTTTAAGGGAAAACAGTAAGTTCCGTTTAGGACATGTTGATTAAAACAGAGTTCATTTCTATTTGAGATGATGTTAACATCCTTTTTTAACCCTACCACAACTTGTTTTTAATATTTTATATGCAGTATTTAATGTTCTCCTAAATATTACCATACCCACAGTCAAGAAGCATTGCTTAATTTTTCTGATTCCTCTGTCTCTTTATCAACCTAACACTTTCTAAAAATAACTCACAAAGAAATCCTAGAGCCATATTTTTTTCTTTTAAAAGAATTCCAAAGGAAAAAATACCTTGAAGAATAGAAAGCATGGCCTTTCTGCTTGCAGCTGAGGATGGTGTATTTTCAAGTTTCCTCATGGACTTTATGATTTCCATTTCAACACATCCCAGTTAGTAGCCAGGTGTAATAAACTGCTACACCCATCTGCTCTTTACTGTGCTGATCCAAGCTCATGGCCACAGAGGGGTTAAGTGGAAAATAAAATCCAACTATGTTATCCAAGCACAGGATTTAGTGGACTTCAACTCTGAAAGACCCATTGGATGATGAGGCCCTAAGCCACACTGCAGGAGAGCCTTGGAAAGGGCCCAAGCGTGGTAAAATACATATCTCCACATAGATGTCTTATCAGGCCTCTCTCCATGTGCTCTTCTGTGTGTCTAAGAAAAACCTGGTAAGAGGGCTGACTTAGGGAATGTCTCTATATAAACACATGACATTATCTTTCCATTAATGAATATACTGAAAATATAGGTGTCTGTTACATGCCAGGCACTAGCTGAGCAGGAAACACACAAAGTTGGATAAAACATTTAAAAATTATTCTTAATTATCTATGGGTGGGAATGCTACTGTACTGGAATAATAATGAAATAACTAGCATGCATGCAGACTTTCCACATTCTAGGCACTGTTCTGAGCACTTTATATATCCCATCTCATTTAATCCTCCCAACCAGGTGAGATCAGTACAATTATTATCCTCATTTTATGCAATAGGAAATTGAAGCTTAGAGAAATGAAACAATCTGCACAAGGTCACCTATCTAGTAAGTGGCAAGCCAGAGTTTCCAAGCTGTGTCTGTCTAATTTCAGGCTTCAGCTCCAAACCCCTACTCTGTGTAACAAGTGCTTCAGTCACACAGCCATCTCTACACTGTATCCATTGACCTTCAGTCATATGAAAACAGAGAATAGAGTACTTATCACTTGTTCAGAGACAGTGGCTTGCTTTTATCTTGTTCTAATTCATGCCTTAAAATTATCTCTTTCTTGCATTTATGTATCCTCTTTTTTGCAGAAAGCTTATCTTTCCACCTATTTTATCTTATTTGACCTCATTAAATTCCTATAAGGAGAGAGAAATACATTTTATTACCCCTCCTGAGTCAAGGCACTGTAATACATCTACTCTTAGTCAATCTGTTTAACTCAGGCAACCTCAGGAACATAAAGGAAAATTGGGAGCTTGTGTTTGGACATGCTTCTGCTCCTCTGAGAAATACTTTCACCTCAACAGTCTACAGATTTCCATGGAAGACCTTGAGATGGTCATTCAGGAATTGTAGCCTGCTGTTTCCTGTGCATTCAGGAAGACATGAAAGCAATTACAAATTGCTTAACAGATGATGCATAATATTAGAGATGAAGAATCTGGCTGCAATCACTTACACCAGGGAAATTCTGCCGTGTGATTTTTTTTTTCCAGATCAGCACCTTGTGCTAACAGTATTTCACTGGCATGTTGAGTACTCCTAAATAATGATTCAGTATAAGAAGAAAATTAAAATTTCGGAAACTTTCACCACATAGAAGAAAGAGCATGACATCTGTACAGATCTGTTTTCTGAGTTCTAATAACCTTAGGAAAATTACTTCACAGGGCTGACCCTCAATTCATTCATTCACAAAATGGAGATAATAACTATATTTCAGTGCTGTGAAGATACAAAATTAATTGCATGAAATACCTAGCACATAGAAGTTGTTCCACAAGTGATAGTCTGTTATGACATTGAATAACATTTATTGAGCACTTGGTATATGCCAGGTGCTGTTGTATGCACTTCATGTGTATTAATCCATTAAATCCATACAACAGTCCTTTCACTTAGGTACTATTATCATTCAGATTTTCCTATGAGGACACGATAGTCCATAAAGTTTAAAAATATTAGCAGATCACATAGCTAATAAGTGATAAGCCAGAATTTTTGAACCTACCAGTCTAACGGTAGTCTTACTTATGGCCCTCACTGTCTCTAAAATTCTTGAGAAGCTAACATCTTTCAGGCATACAGACTTAACCTCCAGTCCATTTTCATTTCTTGCAGTTCCTTATTAGTAAACTTAGGAAATATTTCTCAGTGACCCCAGGAAAAATTGCCCCAGCTTAACTCTTTAGCCTTTTCAGTTTTACCCACACATGCAATTGAGAAGTTTTTTGTTTTTTTTTTTTTGAGATGGAGTCTCATTCTGTTACCCAGGCAGGAGTGCAATGGTGTGATCTCAGCTAATTGAAGTTTCCATCTCCTGGGTTCAAGCAATTTTTTTGCCTTAGCCTCCTCAATAGCAGGGATTACAGGCACTCACCACCATACCTGGCTAATTTTTGTATTTTTGTATTTGGCCAGGCTGGTCTTGAACTCCTGACCTTGTGATCCTCCCACCTCGGCCTCCTAAAGTGCTGAGATTACAGGCATGAGCCACCACACCCTGCCAGAGAAGTGTTCTTAATTTAAAACAGCAACAGATTTTTTCAGAAAGCTTTCCCACCTAACTCTACCAATCTCACTTGTAAGTGACATCACTGGCTCATTTCTCTACCTTGAATTTCACCCTGGATAAATTTAGACGTCACCTGCTACAATTTTACACATTTTCTTTAAATTTTTCCCACAACATAAACCTACAAGATTCTTCTTTTTTTTTCTTAATAACTTGCAAAAGTAGTCATATATATCTATAATTCATCTCCTTCAGCCAATTGGTCTCAAATATTCCAGGACTTCAACTGCCTAAAGGCTTTTTCAGATAACACAATTGTGCACATACTCTTTTCAGCTTTAAATTCAAAATGATTTCCCTTAGATGTTTTATAGTCTCCTAGTTTAAACATTTTTGGGACATCTAAAATTTGTTTGGTTTTTTAAATTTATGTCTTATAAGTTATCTTCTTCTTTCATTTTGCCAAGAATTAATATGCATTTTAAATCGATGGAAATAATTTGTGCCTTTGCAGCATTTTTTATCCTTTTGCAGAATTTATTAAACAGTAGTTACTGCTTTTATGAAGAAAATTTTCCATGGACATCTACAAACTTCTTTAAAGTACAGTGTTAGTAGAAAACATGCTTTTATGAGATTCCACATGTGGAAAAAAATAACTTTTTAAAACTGTTTAGTTTGATTTCCGCCCAATAGGATATCATATAATAAAATTATAGGTAGAAGTCAGGCTGAGCATGGTGGCTCACACCTGCAATCCCAGCACTTTGGGAGGTTAAGGCAGGTGGATCACCCGAGGTCAGGACTTGAAGACCAGCCTGACCAACAAGGTGAAACCTCATCACTACTAAAAATGCAAAATTAGCTGTGTGTGATGGCACATGCCTGTAACTCCAGCTATTTGGGAGGCTGAGGCAGGAGAATCACTTGAAATCAGGAGGTGAAGTTTGTGGTGAGCTGAGACCATGCCATTGTACATTGTACTCCAGCCTGGGCAACAAGAGCAGAACTCTGTCTCAAAAAAAAATATATATATATATATTTTTTAATATAGGCATGTATATGTATATATATGTATATGTATGTAAAGTTACAAATAAAAATAAAGTCATAAAAAAATGATAAAAGTTGTCCAGTGAAATTGACCAGGAATTTATGGATCAATTTTCTCATTTACATTTTTTTAGAAACATTAATTTTTCTTCATCAAAATGTGATGCTCAAAAGTTGAAAGCCAGAAGGCCATCACAAATAAGGAGAAAAATTGTCATAGTTTAGAATGCCTAGAGTTACAATTGCATAACAGATATTGTTTTAAAAAAATCCTCTATTAGTCGTTTCTCTTAAAAATCTGTGATGAACTTTATGTAACCAAAAATCCTTGGCATCTCAGCAGGGTCATTCCAGCTGTCAGTGTGAATGCTTGCAAAATGAACCAAACAAGATATACCTATTTGCTTTTTTTGTCTGAAAAGGATGGCTTTCATTCAAATTCACATCATACTCACTTGCAGATAACTATATTTTTGCACTGTGTGATTTAGTGACATCACATTTTCATGCAAAGGACCATTGAATTCCCTAATGATGTTCTGATTTTCTTAACAATGAACACCAGCGAACTTTCCCCTAGGCAAACCAGATGGAAACTAAATTGTTTCTGCAGAATGAACAATTTGTGAAATCTTGGCAAATTGAATTCCAAATATACTTAGAGATGATCTTGACTTTCTCTGTAACTCTGCCACAACATGCAATGCGTTTAAGACCTACATGGGAAATGCACTAATTAGTTGCATAACCTTTAAGCAGAAATGAATGAGAACAGAAGATCACCATCGAAGAAATAAAAGTCAAAAACTCTGAAAAAGAAGTAAATGCAGATGGGACATCTTCACTAAGAAAGTATGAGTTTAATGTAGTTATTGTGGGAGGTATTCACCTGTCATCTTTGAATTGGTTCTTTTTAACCTATTTCCTGAAGGAGGTAACTCAAGCAAGTGTCTTTACATTGTTTCAAATACATTGTTTAGCCAGTTATATGAAAATCTGAATTCAAATTCCTAATCTATGTGTCTATATTTGCTACTTCACACATCTCATATATGCCCCAAAATGGAATTAAATGGACTGTGCATGAAAAAGATATTGTTTCTATTACCCAGAGTCTGATTATATTCTTTTCATAGTGATCTTATGAAACTATCCAATAGATGCAACATGCTTGTAGCACAAAAGATAAATTGTGCCTTCTTCTTGACTTCCAAGTAAAGAATCCTTACAATTCTCATAGCATTCCATCTACAGAGGGTTATAATTTCCCCAGATGTGACTAAACTGGCATGGCCATAGTTATCATTAGGTTTTATATCTTGTCTTAGTCCGTTTAGACTGCTGTAACAAGATGCCATAAACTGAGTGGCTCATAAGCAACAGTGATTTATTTCTCACAGTTCTGGAAGCTAAGTCTGAGATGAAGGTGCCAGCAAATTCGGTGTCTGGTGAAGTCCTGCTTACTGGTTTATGGTATTTTCACCATATCCTCACATGTCAGGAGGGGCAAAGGAATTCTCTCTGGCCTTCTTTACAAGGATACTCATCCCATGCAGGAAGACTCAGCCCTCATCATCTAATCACCTCCCATTGGCCTCACTTCCTAATACCATCACCTTGGGAGTTAGGATTTCAATGTATGAATTCCACGGAGACACAAAAATTCACAGTACAGTGTACTTATTCAGAAATTCAAATATTCCACCTCAACTACTATGTCATCAAGTAATGAGGGCTTTTTTGCATTTTTACAGAGTTCACTCATATCTAAATCTAAATATAAATCTAAAGAGGGTTATTTTGCATCTTTGCAAGATTCAGCCACTTGATGTCTTTAAAAAACAGTGAGGCAAAGTCAGGGAAATGCTTTTTAGAAAGGGTAATTCTATTGGCATTAAACTAGCAAGAAAAACATATTGGCATCTTTCATTTAAAGAACAGGTTTAATTTATTAACACTTTTATATTTTGATTTGTTTATTCTTACCAGCTCTTTATTGTAAAAGATGGTTATATTGTTATTTATAAATCTAACAACAAACAACAAACCAGCCAAATTCCCAATGTTATTTATATATCATTTTTCAAACCTATTCATTTCTCTCAAATTGTGATTCTCTTCTTTTGGTCTCATTTACATTTTTGTCTTGCCTAGTTAATTCCCCAGTAGTCTTTATACATTGTCCGTGGCATTTCTACTCTCCCAGAAAGATACCCAAAACCCTACTTCACATTTTTTCCTTTGCTTTTAATAAGAAACCCAAATGTATCTTAACTCTTAAAAAAAAAAAAGTTACTGAGTATCGGCTATGTGCTGGGCAGCTTCTACTTTTTAACATCACTGTTGCATACAGCACAGCTTTTCATTTTTTTCTCACAGTCTTGACCAACGCACTACAAACTTTTCTTACCAAGGTACAAAAACTAAGAACGACTATTTTCTCTGTCCTATGCCTTTCCCACAGTAAAAAAACAATCTCATTCTATATTCACCTTTAGCCATACGGTGCACATGGTTAGGCAAACCAATTAAAACACAGAACGTGTTTAATGAAAGCGGGAGAGAGGTCAGCAGACATTTACAGCACAATATTGCAAGTGCTGTACCGAGGGTTTGGAAAGGTGTTATAGAAGTGCGAAGAAAGAAGAAGGGCCAAACTCTGGTGAGAATGGCCAGGAAAAGGCTCAGTGAAGAGATGATAGTTGAGAAATAAGTAGGAGACCAGTAGGAAAACACAGGGAGGGAAGTTATACCAGGCAGATGAAGCAGCATGTTCAAAGGCTTGAAAGCACAAGAACATGGTGCAATCAAGAACATGCACACGTCAGCTCTCCTTTTTCTATTTCCTGCAACCCTATGTGAATTTGCTTTGATGTAGTAAGATTTCTGTTGTGTAAGCTTATTCTCCCTTGATATTTCTTTGATAATACTTTCATCATTTTTCTTTTTATGTCCATAGCCTTTATCTTCTACTCTAGCATCATCTTCATAGGTTGTCCTTGTGTTCTCAAAAATCTTTTCAAGTGGGACCACCTTTTCCAAGAGGCTGTCAAGAGGTTAGGTTATATTTAACCTGGACCCTCCCATGTCTACGGTCTTAATATTTCTTGCTTATAAAGATTAGGAGAGCCAGAAACATTCACAAAACTGGTCCTTTTTTTATTTCTCATGACACATTGACACATCAAATTCACTTTTTCCTTCTCCCACAATTCATTCCCCACTACAGGTAACATTCTTCCCCTATTGATGAGTATCACAAACCCAAGCCTATCCCTTCAAATGTGTTAACCTCCCTTATTTTATGTTATTGTAAAGTGCTTGTGCTTAGTAGTAAATTCCATTCTGCTTCCAACACTGCAAGCAGTGCTTTCCTATGCTTGTATGATTTTATTTAGGCCCCCAAGTCCCTTTCAACTAGATCTTTCTTTCTAGGATCTACTGTCTTGTCTGGTAGTCCTTTTTTCTGGAACTTGGGTTTTATCCCCAGAAAACCTGATATGTTTGTCTGTTTTTCCAGCCTTTCCTTGTATTTCTGCTGTGTTTTTTATGCCTTTCCCTGTGTTCTCTGGTGCTTTTTTTTTTTTAACTCCCACTCCTTTCTTAATTCTGCTGTGGACCTCAAACACAGGTCTGTGTTTGAAAAGGCAGTGGTTTACCTTTCCTCTGCAAGAACCGTCTTCTCAAGGCACTTTTATCTTGGCTTTTGCTCTTTATGACTAGCTTATTTATATTCCTGCTGTACCTTTAAACCCATTCTGAGAGAAGAACAAGTAATATGTAACATTGATAACATTTTCCTCCATTCAATCAATGATAGTTTACCCATACACATACCCAAAATACCTAATGACAACCTCTTTTTAGGGTCCTTCTACCCAAAAACACATACCTTGTGCTAAATTTCTCATGCTACCTTGTCCTTTTCTGAGACTCTTCCCCAAGCACTTAACTCTCATGTGATCTGTTAACACACATGTAAAGAACATCTCTGGCTGTTCCAGCAACAGCCAGAACTTGTTTCTGTTCTGGATTAAAAGCAGCTGGAAAATAAGATGCCTGTGTTCACCTTGACAGCTTTCTATTCCGTACTTTTGTTTCCCTGTCCTAACACCAAATCTCTCTGCTGCTGTTAATGAAACTTCTCTACATCATAATGGGATTTTTCAATGAAATTGCCATATGACCTATCTCCTGTGTTACAATCCCTGAAGAGAACTAATAGCCTTTGGCTTTAACTTTCTTGGGGAAATCACCAGTGCCTCCTGCTTTTTCTCCCGATACAGCCCACAAAATATATTCATTTTCTCTGTCATCTGAGGTTCACATCAAACTCTTTGTATCTGTGGATTTGAATTACTGCAAATACGTCTCTTGGGTTCTTCCCCGTTGAACTAATAATTAGGGTCCTATCACATAGTCCCTCTCCAGGCAGCAGCTCTCATCCATTATGAAGTAAATCCACAAAAAAAGGTCTTTCAAAATCCTTCCACTGCTTTCCCGAGTTGACTTTCCTTATCTTCTCTCTTCCTTCTGTCCTCTTCCTAATGGAAGATAAAACAGACAAATTCGCCCTTTCCACCTTTATTCGCTTCCTCAAGCTTCTTTTTCCCCCTCTATATCTTTCTCTATTTTTTTCTACTGCTTTGCCTCCCTGACTACAATTCTTTGCCTTTTGTTTCTGTCTTCCCTCCTTTTCTAAGTGTGGCACTTGCATTTGCTATTGACAGACGCCATAGAGAAGCCTGCTTTGGCCCCCTCTGACCTCCCTAACACTGCACTCATTCATTCATTCGTTGAGACAGGATCTCAGTCTTTTACCCAGGCTGGAGTGCAGTGGCAATCATAGTTCACTGCAGCCTCTAACACCTGGGCTCATCCAATCCTCCCACTTCAGCCTCTGGAATAGCTTGGATGACCAGAGCACACCACCATGCTGGGCTAGTTTTTTTTTTTTTCATTTTATGTACATATTTATTTTTATTATTTTTTATTTTTGTGGGCAGAGACAGGGTCTTGTTTTGTTGCACAGTCATGCAAAGACTTTGTATCCTGAAGTCCTGGTCTCAAACTCTTGGTTTCAAGAGATCCTTCTGTCTTAGCCTCCCAAAATTTTGGGAGTACAGCATGAGCCACTGCACCCAGCCCCTAACACTGCTTTTAATAACTCTTCTCACCACCTATTTGTGACTTGCCTTAGTCTATCCCATGCCTTTTTATGTTCTCCTTTTTGGTTCTCCTCCCGCCAGTATTGGGCTCCCCTTAGCTCACAGATAGATTGTGTGCCATCCTCACTAATAGGTTGATAGACATTTACAGTCAATATTACAGTAGACAAAGCAGATATTATTTATCCATTTTGATGGTGGGAGGAGCACATGCTCAGAGTGCCCCTTGGAGTGGATTAGTGCAGAACTGAGGTCTGCTGGATGTTTTTACCCACTGCTCCCTAATGAGAAGGAAAACTTTCCTTGAGTAATGGCATCTCCAAATTGCATAGCCATTGCCATTCCCTCCAGATATTTCTTCTTGGTTACCTTTTTCCCAAAACTAAGAAGAGAAAAGTATTCTTTGGATAGAACAGCATTCTGGCTTCTGAGCTTTCTCCATCAAGACCCCATTTTCCCCATGATATCCTCTCAAGTTAATTAGGATGCACCAGCAGAAGTAGCTACAGAGTGACAGAACTTCAGGATACAAAGTCTTTGCAGTCATTGAATATGATTGGTAAAAATGTAATGCTGCTCTGTCAGGAAGCCTGTGTATAAATCATTCAGATACATATCTCTGCCACTAAAGATTATGAGTCTTAGAGTTAAACGTACTGAACAATGCCTCCCAAGGCTTATCTGCCATTGTTTTTCATAAACACTCCAGAATCAATAGTCTACTTCCTGACGTATTACTTTAAATGCCCCCTTTCTAACTGCACAGGTCAAATCTGCATTGTTATTTAGAAATATATGTTGCCCATATTTCAAAATCACTTGGTATCCACATTTATATTTTAACAGAGGATAATACTGGTTCCCATCATCCAAATCACTATGAGGCAGCTTTATCCCAGAGCCTCAAAGTCAGATGAGGACAGAAGAGTAGAATGTTTAAAATTGAATTTGACCCAGAAAACCAAGGACATGTGGTTGACAGAGAAAAAATGTTAAAGTGGCAAAGCAACTTGGTAAAGGCTTGTCTTTGGACACTGTCCACAAATCGTTCTCTATTAGTTTCCTTCCACTTCACACGTCCTTAGGCAATTGGCCATTTACCTGCATTCCTACTTAGCCCTCTACTGAGAGCATCACCCAAGCTATGGGGCCAGCCTACCATCATCCCCATTTTTGGCTGTTTCCATTGGCTTAGAGAAATCATTCATATTCCAAGAAAATGTCAACTAAAAATTTTTCTTTTCTTTTTTCTTGAGACAGGATCTTGCTCTGTCACCCAGGCTGGAGTGCAGTGGTGCAAGCATAGCTCATTGCTGCTTCAAACTCTTGGGCTCACACAGTCCCCCTACCTCCTACCTCAGCCTCCCAAGTCACTGGGATTACAGGCGTACACCACCACACTCAGCTCATTTTCTTTAATTTTTGTTTTTAGTCACTTTGTTGCCCAGGCTGGTCTTGAACTCCTGGGATCAAGTGATCCTCCTGCCTTGATCTCCCAACACACTGGGATTACAGGTGTGAGCCACCACATCTGGCCAACTAAAATTTCACACTGTGATAGATGTCATGTCGCCCATTAGGGAGCAAAACAGTGTTTCATATTGTTTTAAAGGCTCTGTAGAGATCTAAAGCTTTAACTAAAGGTAATAAATGGTGGAATTTCAAGTACCTCAGCACACTATAGCATGAATAATCTTTTGACATGGATATTTTTGGAATTCACTTTTCTCTACTCTCCAATAAAAAGTCAAATAAGTAATTATTTACAAATTTCTCTACCTTCTCTATATTGGTCCTTCTTAATACATGTTTCTACAATGGCACCTACAATTTCATATGAAATTTTTGTTTATATGCTTGTTCACCCCAGCACTGAAAAAGCTTCTTAAGGGCAAGGACATGTTTTAATCATCCTTTATTTCTAGTTCTTTGTAGCATGACCGGCATATGGAAAACACAAAATAAGGGTTTGACATGTAAGACTAAGCTTTACTCATTTTCTATAAGCCACAGATTGTTAAGTGGATCACTAGTTATACTTCTGAAAACACTGTTTAGAAGTCATTTATTTATTTGTATTAATTATGTCAGGCTAGGCTACAATAACAAATAGGCCCAAACATGTAATGAGTTCCGCAAAAGAGAAGTCTATTTTTCGCTTGCTCAGTGAGATAAAGAGGTTCCAGCTTGGCAAGTAGGGCTCTGCTTTATTACATCTTCAAGGATCCTGTCTCATTGAACCTCTGCCATCTTCAGCGTGTAGCTTCCAAGGTCACGCTGAGGTCACTGTCACAGACATAGAAGAGAAAAAAAATCATGGTTAGCAGTTTTGGGGGGTTGGGTCTAGAAGTGGTGCACATCACTTATGTTGACATTTCATTTTCACTAAAACCCAATCACAAGACCACATGTAACTACAAGGAAGGCTGGGAAATGTAGTTCAGCTGTGTTCTCAGGAAGAAGAGAGTGGACTTTTGGTAAACTACAGAGACTCTGGCAGAGTGGAACACTCAATAAACGTATTCATTCTTTAGCTTCATAAATACGTACTCATAATACAGATATGCCAGGTCACCTGCATATAGATAAAAGGGCACGATGTAAAGGAGGTCAAATTCATTAAGGTGAGATATAATCGAATAATCCTGCAAATTAATACATTATTACAAACTAATAGATATTTTAAAAGAAGCGTACAAATCACTACTAACAAATCTATTAAAAGGTTCTGATCTAGTTTAATGAATCATTTGAGTCTTCTCTAAATAAATGAATTTTGAGGAGACATGTGAAAGATGAGTAAAAAAAAGTTAACTAAATAAACGGGAGGGTGACAAGAGGGCAGGAAGTCAAGCAAAAGGAACCGTTTATATGAAGCCTCTGAAAGTGTAGGTGACGTGGCATAGTTAATGATTCAAAGAAGGTTTTCCCCTTGTTGTACAGAGGGAGAAAGGCAGGAGACGAAGCAGAGGAATAAGCAGGAAATAGAACTCGAAGCCTATTCTAAATGATGGTAAGAATTTGGGCCTTTGACTCAAGACAGATAGGAGGCCGATTTAAGGATTTTAAGATTTGGTTTTTTGATGTTTTGTTTTTTAGAGACAGGGTCTTGCTCTGTTGCCCACACTGGAGTGCAGTGGCACAATCATAGCTTACTGAAGACTCAAACTCTCAGGCTCAACTGATCTTCCTGCCTCAGCCTCCTGAGTCAATGGGACTACAGGCATGTACCACCATGCCTGACTATTTTTTTGTTTTGTGTAGAGACAGAGTCTGGCTTTCTTGGCCAAACTGGTCTCAAAACCCTGGCCTCAAGCTATTGACCCTTCTTAGCCTCCCAAGGTGCTGGGATTATAGGGGTGAGATACCATGCCTGTTATTTAAAAGGTGACTTTGTCAATTGTATTCCAAGAGTAAATTTCAGGAAAGCAATTAAGAGGCTATTGGAGTAATCTGTATGAGCGATTATTCGATCACATTGTGAAGATGATAAGAATGGAAACAAGTGAAACTATTGAGAGATTTTATGATAAATAAAAACAGAACTCAAAAGAAGTCAATGGTCAATGATAATGCCCTGTTTTCTGGCTTAAGCAGCTTGCTGGATGCAAGTATCATTTGTTGAAATCAAGTGAACCAGATTTAGAAGAAAGATCATAAATTCTGTTTTTGGCATTTGAGTCTAAAATGAGTGCAAGATATTCAATGACTAGTGGACAGTTGGATCTAAAAGTCTGGGGCTTAGAGAAAATACCTAAACTAGAGATACAAACTTGAGAATCACTTCCATATTATAACTGAAACCATGTACTGGGATAAGATTAGTTAATGAAGAAAAGAAGTCAGCTATAACTACGCCTTGCAAAAGGAGACCAAGAGTGAGTAGCCAGAGAGGCAGAGAAACTAGAATCAGGAAAGCATTGTATTACAGAATCCAAGGAAGAGAAGGGAGTCAATAAATTCTGCCAAGAATTTATAAAAATGAGCCTGCAAAATATTAATGGCTTGGTAATAAGGTGTTATTTTAAATCTTAGTAGTAGCCATTTCAATGAAATGATGGAGAGAGAAATCAGTAGAACAGGAAGAAATAGGGACATTGATTGTAACCAATTTCTTTAAGAAATTTGGCTGTGAAAAGGAGCAGAGAGACATGGCACTACGTAGAAAAGAGGATGTTGAAATAGAATGCCAATTGTGGGTGAAGGGGAGGAAGGCAGCAAAACACACTGCCATGTGTGTACCTATGCAACTATCTTGCACGTTCTGCACATGTACCCCAAAACCTAAAATGCAATAAAAAAATATATTTAAAAAAAGAAATGGGAATTTTGTTATAATAATAGTGATCATTCACATAGCACATTTTGTGAGCCAGGAACTGTTCTAACTGCATTATACATACTAACTGATATAATTCTGCTGACTCCATTGCTATTCTTTCATTTTAGAGATGAGAAACGTGAGGCACGAAAGAGAAAGTACATTTCCCAAGGCTTAGTAGGTTATAAGAAGCAGACCTGGGAATTGAACCTGAGTAGCCTGACTATAGAATTTATGTTGTTACAAAGTCACTGAGAAATCTTCTAAGCATATTTAATGTTGAATAACAGATCCCAAATGTTATTTTGTCTTTTGTCAGTAATAAAATATTTGGTACATCCTCTCAATATTTCTATCTATAAATCATATACACATTGTCCTATACCAATATATGATGTGTTTAATAAAACATATAAATGAAACACAATTTAAAAATATGGGATGAAAGTTCATATAAATAGAAGGTCTAATATTTTCTTCTCATACTCCAATGGATTGCTTTATGAAATCTGCAATGAAGATAACTAAAGAAGAGAGGGAAAGGATAGAGAGAAAGAACTGAGTGCATTTACTGGTTTTGATTGCATGTGACAAATTTCCACAACTTCTGTGGCTTAAAACACCCATTTATTAGTTCACAGTCCAGTAAAACAGAGAGAACAACTAGACAGGTAGCTATAATAAAGTAAAATCATGGAAACATATGACTTCCCAGCCAGAAGAACCTTCAGGACCATGTTATCCAAACCTGTTTTATAAAGACAAGGAAGGTGAAGCCCAGATGGTTAAGCAGCTGACCACCTTTCACCTCCTTCAAATCCTTCTTACAGAGAGACCTTCCCTAACTTCCTGTCTCAAATTGCTCTCCCTTATCCCCCTGGCTGCTTTACATGTTTCCACAGCACATGCCACACCAAACATGCTTTTTATTTTACTGCTTATTTTCTTCATTGACTTTGCGTGTCTTACTGGTCACTGTGTCCAAGTGCCTAGAACAGTACCTGGTACAGAGGAGGTACCCGATAAATATCAGGTGAACCCAAAAATAGGGAATGAATACCCATGGCAGTCCAGTGCACTTTCTACCTCTCTATACTGTACTTTACTGTCACTTTTCATTTGTTTTTATTTTTGAGACAGGGTTTCACTCTGTTTCCCAGGCTAAAGTACAGTGGCGCCATCTCTGCTCACTGCAAACTTCACCTCTTGGGCTCAAGTAATCCTCCCACCTCAGCCTCCTGAGTAGCTGGGGCTCTAGGCACGCATTACCACACGTGACCATTTTGTTGTATTTTTTTGTACAGACAGGGTTTTGCCATGTTGCCCAGGCTGGTCTCAAACTCCTGGGCTCAAGCAGTCCACCCGCCTCAGCCTCCCAAAGTTCTGGGATTCCAGGCATGAGCCATCACACCAGGCCTACTGTTACATTTAAGAAACACTTTGATTTTCTATTTTCATCCTTATTTTGATCACATCAGAAAAGGGGACACCCTTTTCTGTTAATTATGATTTCTAATGGGACCACAAGTATATCCATTAATCAAAATATAAATTAAGGGTATCATGAGGAAATCTTGAATATCTAAATCATAAAGTAGAAATCCATTTTCAATTAAATTACATAAGTTTTAAACTTACAGAAGAGTAACTTAGTTTTAGCAGTTCAAGGGGTGAAGTACTGCGTACATATATTCCTGTGCCTAGAACACTCACGCCCTCTTGTGGACAGGGTTCATCCCGACTTCCTGCTGAACCTTCCTTATCTCAGCCCAGGTAAAAAGGCTCCTCCAGGACACTTAAATGTCCCCTGCCTTCCTCCTTCTCCCATAGACACCAATTCTGGTTAAATAGGGAAAGCTAGAAGGCTGGTCTTCAAGCTACATTTGTATGGCTAGCACATTGGCTTTACAAAGAACATGCATTTAGGGTGGCTTGCAGAAATTTATAATCATTATTGGGGGAATAAATCCCTAATTAAAGTTCCCCTCTCCTTAGTTCTGTTACTAGACTCTGGAAAGTTTCAATCTTCAACTCCTATAGCTTTTGTGCCACCTCTATGGTACCGTCAACACATTATATTGTTACTCATCTAGATACCTGCAGAGCCTATACTAGAGCCTGGGAGAGTCTATGGTGGAATTCAGTAATTATTTTTAATAAGAAATGAATCAATATAAATCAATGAATTATAGAGTATCCCCAAAGAATAAGCATCCAAAGATACACTCTCTCTTTCACCTGAACAATTTCCTGTACATTTGTACACTAGGCCAGATTCAGTCTTTCCAGCCTGAATACATTACACAGCAACATTTCACACTGTGACCATCTGGTCCATTAGATGTAAATACCGATTTGGCAGATACTTCAGGAATATGAGAGTAGTGTGGGAATAAAATAAAGCTGAAAAATACTATCATATAAAAGATATATTTAAAGCTACCCATTATCTTATTGAAATTAAAAACATGACATTGTCCTTCATATAAGTGAAGAATGTCTCAGTATTTTTACAATGAGGATTATGCAAATGGTCTGAATTTTCTTCTTTTTTTTTTTTTTTTTTTTTTGAAACAGAGTCTTGCTTTGTCCTCCAGGCTAAAGTGCAGTGACTTGATCTTAATTCACTATAACCTCTGCCTCCTGAGTTCAAATGATTCTCCTGCCTCAGCTTCCCTAGTAGCTGGGATTACAGGCACCTGCCACTATGCGCAGCTAATTTTTGTATTTTTAGTAGAGACAGGGTTTCGCCATGTTGGCCAGGCTGGACTGAAACTCCTGACCTCAGGTGATCCACCCGCCTCGGCCTCTCAAAGTGCTGGAATTATGGGTGTGAGCCACTGCACCGGCCTGAATTTTCATTTCAGAGATAATTGGGTCTCCATTTGTTTGTCACCTCTAAACAGACTCTCAACCTCAGAGAAAAACCATCTACTCATCAAAGAATCTGTTGCCAATTTAACACATAGAAAAATCTTCCTACAATTAACATAAATAGAATGTCCTTTTAAAATGTCACAGTATTAATTCAGGTACTTTTGAAAAACTCACTCAAGAGTACAGTGTTTCCATCAAATGTATGAACTTAGCCCCATTTGCAAAGGTCACTAAAATGAACCCATCTTTTTACACATAAAATGATGTATGGGGCTACAGAAGCCATCAAATAAATAATTCATTTTAAATCAAGCTTTTTATTTATCCATTGAAGATGCCCTCTCTTCTAATTATCTATAATGCTTTTCAAAAAGGAAAGGTATTTTTTTCATTGTCTAGTGAATCATTAATTTGTGTCTTTATTCAGTGGCTGCATTTTTTAAAAAATAATGAAATTATCAAGCTGCTCAGAACAAAGCTGCCTTCTGGTTGTCAGCTCCATATTCTCAAAGAGCAGGTTAATTTCTCTGAATCTCACAGCTGGAACTTTTCTAGCATTAACTGGTAGTTTCCACCTAGTGATCAAGGCAATTGACTAAAATACATTATACATAAAGCTGAAATTCCTAATAGTAATAAGGCCCCTTCATGAGATAATCACACCAGCAAAAGCACTCATGCGTTGGCTGCAACCCTACAGGGTCTTGAAATTATCTTATAAAAACTATACCTCCAGAAATGTCTTTGTTTCTAGTTTCATGACAGGGCTAGTGTCCATAGTACTAGGTACAAAGGAGGAGATCTAAAAAAATCTATTCGTTGACTGCATTAAGCTGGAGATGTTGTTGTTAGAGCACTGACATCAGTGCTATTTACAAAGCAAAAGACTGCTGAGGCCCTCATTTCAATACAGTTAACCGACAATTATTTAGAAGCCTTTATTATGTGCCTGGAGCTCAGCATAGAAAAGTAGTATAGAGTCCCTGCTCTTCTGGAGTCCAAGATGAGTTGAGCTCACATGTAAAAATAAATAGGAAAAAAGTAATCTCTAGGCACCATTCTAACAGCTATGAAGCAATTGCTAGCAAAAATCCATGTGGGCTAGAATAGTAAGGAGGGTTTTTGGTTTTTTTGTTTTTTTTTTTTGGAACACGGACTAGGGCTTACTGGTTAGGAGTAATTTGATTAGACAGAAGGGAATTAAAGCATTGCAGATGGATTTTCCAACTAAGCAAAAATCTGGTGGCGGGAAGGAATATAGCTCACAGAGAAACAGTGATTGCTATAGCAAACTTCCCAATCTTTGTACCATATTCATAACCAAGGCATTTATTAACTAGGATCTCAGGAGTATTGATGGCTGACAGCTTATAACTGAGTTCCCCCTTCCTGGCATCACCCTCAGCTGAAAAGATGCTGACCCAAGGTGTGGGAGCAGCTCACATCCAGTGTTTGGGAGATTCAAGATGATAAAGTCTCATCCTTGTTGCCCCAATTCCAAATATCTCTGAAGAACTCTTCCAGCTCCAGAGTTCCCCATAGAATTGACTGGGACTTTGATGTAACTGTATCACAGCACAACTTCTCCAGAGGCATTGATCTAAAGGACCACCCCTGTAAACCTCATGTCGAAAATCTGCTTGTGTCTGCTTCCTCAGAGAACTCAACTTGTGACAAACAAAGATGCTGAAAAGACCAACCTGACTTATTCAGTTGCAGGGAAGCTACATGTTCTCATTCAATAGGCATAGACACTATTCTAATGCTGGGAACACAACAGTAAGAAAAGCAAGTCTCTTCTCTTATGGATCTGATATTCTGGTGAGGAAAACCTAAATAGACATAATGGAATGTCAAGTAATGACATGTACTAAGACAAAAAAGAAGCAGAGCAAGAGGAAAGGTAGTACATGTGTTTAGGACTGCACTGGACTACATTAGATAGAGTGGACATCGAAAAAGTCCTTAAAGAGGTAACATACAAACAGAAAGCTGAATAAACTAATGAAACAATTCACAGCGGAATCTAGGAGAATAGTATTGCTGACAGAAGGAAGATCAATGCAAAGACCTTCAGACAGAAGTGTGCTTGGCATGTTTTGAGAAGAGGAAGTGAGAACTGGAGAATAGTGGTGGGATATGAAGGGGTCTGATCATATCAGGCTTTTTAGAATAAGGAAAGGATGTTATTCTAAGTAAAATGGGAATATATCAAAGGGCTCTGAGTGGGATTGTCCCATGATCAGGTTTCCATTTTAAAAAGATCACACTTTCTTTTATGTGAGAAGGAAACTAGAAAGGAGCAGGAAGAGATGCAAAGAGGCTGTTAGGAGGCTATTACAGAAGGCTAGCCCAGAAGGGACAATGGCATGGGCTTAAGGTTGCCACTAGTCATGGCTTGCCTGGGACTGAGGGGTTTCCCAGGATACCGGACTTTAGATCTTAAACCAGGAGGATCTTGAGCAAATCAGGATGTTTGGCCACTTGGACTAGAGTGATGACCTATGAATGAAGACATGTGGTCAGGTTCAAAATATATTCTAAGGGTTGAAGAAGCACTGAAGCAGTAGAAACTGGTTTAGACATTTAAGGCAGAGGCAAAGCATAAACTTTTTGAAAGTCAGGAAGAGGAAGAAGGGTTCAGACCTTTCAAACATTCACTTGGCATTAGTATGCAGTATGCACTGAATTTTGGAAAGACCATAACCAAAGAGGTCTTTAATCAGACTATTTCAGAAAATATGACAGAAATGTCAATAGGGCTCAAACACAACGGAACGGATGGTAAAACTTGGAGGTGGAGGTGACTGAAGTGGTGGCGTTAGTCGTAGCAGCAATCCCAGTGTAGGGTGGAGAAGGTGGTGGTGATAGTGGCAAGTATTATATGGAGATGGTGGTCACATTGAAGTGCATGTGGTGGGGGCTCAAGGTTACATTGATGATGGTGGACAAAAAAGAAAGAAAAAAAGAAAAAATCCAACCTGAGAGACATTTACAAAATCAGAAATATCAGGAGTTGTGGGTTAAATGAACAGAGGGAAACAGAGAAAAAGAAATAGGCCACTAGAAACAGATGAGTTAGTGACCCTGACAGAAGGATGTTGGAAAGAATAGTTGAGAGGAGGGATTGGTGTTGAATATTAATTTCGTTACAGAAATAAAGTAAGAGTGGAATAATCAAGTGGATGGCCAGCTGGAACATTAGTTTCTATCATTTCCAGACAGCAGTGTACTAGTAAAGAAAACTCATGATTTTGAGTCAAAAGAGCCTGCTCCAGTTCCTCTCTGAGGCTATGTAACCTACAGCCTCCGCATCTCAAAGTCTTTATATATAAAATGGACATAACAGTATCTAGTTCACACGGCTATTCTAGAAAAACAGTAGACAAAATTGTCAAGGAGCAGCAAAGATCTGATTTGGGTATCTTCTTTTTTCTTTGTAAATTTTCCAAGAACCCTTTTAGTCCCCATCACCACAATCCCACCAAAGAAAAACTTTTTTTAATTTTGAGAATCTTTATTTTTAGAACTTTAGAGTGATAAATAATTTATATTAAATGTTTATAAATTACTACACAGTCATCTTTCTTCCAAACTGGCCTGTCAAAACTATGAAATTAGAGTTTGATGTAAAACTGTTCATGTAAAACTATCAGGTTTTTTAAATTCCTCTATACTGATGGAATTTACTATACTCTATAGTAAAGCCTTCACATGCTAGAACAAGACTCTAGGAACAGATGTGCTTTCCTTCCCATCACACGTTCAGGGAAAGACTTCACCAAGAAAATGAAAATATTTGTTTCCAAAAAGTCGTACTGGCATGAGTCTTTAAATCTGATTCAGTGTGACAACACTGGCTTACTATGTAAACCATAGACACAACCCTTGTTTTGACTGCGGCAGAATAGAACACACCTTAGGGGTTGACCCAGGAGTCCAGAATCATTCTGCCATGAGTGTCCTTCTTGCGGGCAGCATTAGGATGCATGTTCTGGCTCTCGTTCCATATGAACTTCAAGTCCCTCATCCTCCACAACATGTGAAAAACACATGACAATCGTATTTGCAAATGTCCTAAATCAATTAATCATGGGTTAAACCATTAGGTAGTAAAAGAAAGTTGCCCTAATTCTCAAACTTTGGGTAGAAAATTATTAAAGCTGATTCTTAGAGCATTAGGGAAAGCATGTACTTAGACCTCCAAAAATTTCACTAACAAGACAAAGGTTCGTATAAACTGGATATTTTCCTTGCCTTTTTCTGAAAATGAGTTTTTCTCTACCTTGTTGATGCCCATAAAGGACATAAATCTCAGGAAAATCAAGGACTGAATTTTAAATATCTTGGAGATCCAGAAGTAATAAAATGTTAATACTTTGAAAAGTAACTTCAGTTAATTGATATAAACTACACTTTCAATTTGGCATACCAATTATGATAATTTTATGAGCAAATGAAATTTTACATTTAAATTTCTTAAACAAATGAAGGAAATGTAGATCTGTAAAGGGTGCTTTTAAAAAGTCACTTTTCCACATTTCTCTTTCTCCCAAAATGCCCATTTTTTTTCTTTCAAACACTAATTCTTCCCCCATCCCATAACTTTAAAATTACAAGTAACATCACACACTTCTTCTGCTTCAGGATGCTTTTTCAAACCATACAAATACTCTCTTCTAAAGATAAATATTATGTAAAATCTTTTAAATTTCCTATGTGTCATAGATAGAGGTATAAAAAGATATTGGAAGAAAGACAAGTTGTAACTTTTTTTGTTTAAAACAATTGCAATGCCCCTAAATTAATCATGGAATTAGATTATGGCTCATAAAGGGAGATGTTATTTAAGAGAGCGCAATCATGTCTGAAATTCCTAATTAGAACAGTTAGAGTAACCTGATCCTGCAACACAATTAGTTCTCCCAGGAGACTACTGGGGAAAATAGACAGAATTCTGCAAAAAAAAAAAAAAAAAAGGAAAAAGAAAAAAGAGCCCTCCTCCTAATGAGCATTTTAAACAGCAATTTTGTTAATTTACATTCCTCTTGTCCCATAGAGTTCAGATGAATTTGTCCATATTTTATATTAATTTTCATGATATTGTCTCCCATTCTTTGTTTTCAGAGACTCTGAAGAGTAATTTATTCCACTAGCCTCTCCTGTTATATAAATTAACTCCTAAGAGTGAGTAGGCACATCAGGTGAATTTGGCACATTGGAAGTAACTATTATTTATATTAATGGAAGGGAGCTATGACCTAGATAATTCAAAACAGGTATTTTCTAAAGTTTCCACTTATTTAGGTTTTGAAACTGTATGGAAAGTGATAATTTAGTCATGGATCCTGTCCTCAAGGAGTTTACAGTCATGTGGGAGAGTTAAGACACATACACACTAAGACAAAAACAAAGTTCTTAGTAACAGAGAGATGTATGGTAAAATGCTATTGGGACTCAAGAAGTGAAAGACTTGGAGCCATAAACGTATATGGTGATGTTTCCAGCACAGGCATTACTTTAGCAGAAAGAGGCACTATTTCTCCCTCACATATTGAATGTATTACTTCTCAATTATAGATAAATTATAACCTTTCTCTTTAGAAAAATTGATATAATGAGTACACCCCCCCCCAAAAAAAGGGGGGGATTATATTTCCTTACCTTGTTAAATTACATCTAGGCACCTATTTCCATACTGGAGACTCTGACCAACTTAACACATATGTCAAGTTATAGATAAAAACACATGTAGTCATAATAAGGGTATAACTTGACAGTGCCTTAGTATATGGCCTTCTTTACCTCATTCTTTTATTAAAGGTCCATCTGCAGCAGCCTGACACACTATTGCCTTCATTAGAATCAGAATTTGCATTTGATTGGGGAAAATACTAAAATAAATCCTGATTTGCCATATAGCTAATTCTGCATGTCAGAACGCACTCTAGAGCCTCCAGTATCTGAGGGACATACAACAAACTCTCTCTCACACTCTGTATCTCTTATCTCATGCTTATAAATATGAATGCAAATTCTACTTATGTTGAACAATAATATGGTTCTCAATTAGTCATCTTAGAAAATAAAATGAGGAGAATCAGTAGGAGTCTTTTTAAAAAAAAAAAAAGTAAAAGTTCTCTATACCATCATCATTGTAAACACTTGATCAGTTGTTCAAAAATGCCTCAGTACAGGACTGTTGAATGTTCTTTGGGACTAAAGTGTGGTATCAACAAAATAACATGAGAAGTTATGAGATGGGTTTGCGTTGTGTTACTGTGGGTTTCAATTTGCTAGCCTGCTGCTCAGATTTTTAGGATTAGGAAAAAAAGTCAGACCTCACTTGAAATGAGTAATACTAAAAGTGCAAAAACATATTTTGTTACATTTCAGTTATTTGGAATTCATAATTTCTCACAATAAATAGAATTTGATGAAACACAAATGCAAGTCTTTTTTCCCAAAAACCTAAATATAGAGTATTAGACATAATCCTATTTGAAATGTAAAAAGACAAAAACAGGTAGATTGATTCAACTAAAAAAGTGTTAGCCTTTTTTCAAACCTATTTAACAAAATTATGAAAATTTTGCCAAGAGTTGTGCAGTGCTGTTCAGAACACAGTCTCTTTAAAAAGTCATGTTGTTCTCATTTCCTGCACCATTGAATTATAGATATATTTTGATGAACATTAAAGTATAGCTGATCTTTGTCAAAAAGTGAAATAGATGGTCTTGAAAAAAAATAAAAGCTGTTATTCACTCTTGATACCTTAATCACTGAAAGGCCACTCTGTAAATCCCAATGGACCTAAAATTTTCAAATTCTAATCAACATAATTCTCCTCTTGAAGAATTTACACCGTATATGTTAAAACTCTATTTACTTTTATTTGAAAAATTACTAATACTTTCTTTTTGCTTTTCTTAGCAAGAGAAATTGGGTGATATCTGCTTCTCCCTTCGCTACGTACCTACTGCTGGTAAACTGACTGTTGTCATTCTGGAGGCAAAGAACCTGAAGAAGATGGATGTGGGGGGCCTATCTGGTAAGCCTGCGGTGTTTATTGATTTTCTTTAAATGCTGTTTCATCGTGGAGACCAAATGCATGGCACACATGCTGCGACTCCCCACTCCTTAATTGATCACAGTTCTCTTTCCTACGGAGCCTGGAAGCAGGCTCAGAATTCATCCCAACACAGTGCCCCAGGAAGCCACTCTCGATTTATAGCAATTGGCATAGAAGATAAAATCTATTTTCCTTCTTTGGAGCCAAAGTATCAATTGTCTTTTTGATGGCATTGAAAGCTGAAAATGTTTGCTTCTTTTTCTGAAAGAGAGTGCTTATGACAGATAATAATTTTGTTGAGGTTAGGGTTTTTTTTTTTGGTCAAAATTCACATACAGTATAAAAAATAATCTTTTCTCTGAAACTTACTTATTAGGTATTTGATAGCCTAACATGGTCCCTACAATGCCATTTATTAAAGACACAGTATTTCAATACATATGCATAATAAAATCTCTGTTTGAGAGTGAACCCCTATGGTAATGCATTTAATTCCACAGCTTACATTGAGGATGGGGGAAATGTGGGGATTGAAAGTTCTATAAAACCCAGCCCTACTAAGACATGGTGAATAAAGTATACCCTTGCTCAAAAGCAAAGTCAACTCAAGGACTTGTCACTTCCACGGTTAAACATAATTTTTCTTCTTCTCTGTATGATTAAATCAATTATATTTTTAATTTTCCGCTAAATCATTAAAGTGTGAGGAATTTTCTTGATATGCCACAAGGTCATCGTAAGGTGACTGCAGTTGTCATTGTTTGTGGCTGAGGAATTACAACCAACATTACTGGTTACTCAATGACTCAATGCTTTCTTTAATAAAAATATTGCAGACTTCAAAAGGTTATCCTAAGGCAGCATGGTGTTTTTTTATTCTAAAGCATAACAACTAAAAAGTGCTACAGCTGAGCGTCCCCTCACCCACTCATTTGTCAACCAGATTCTCCTGGTACCTGAGTTTATTTCTCTTTATAAATAAGTCACCTGGGGAAGCCGTACTAATTCTTTCATGTCACTAAGACCCTATTAAATAACTTGCTGTTTTTATTGTGCCTAGTAGTGTAACACAGCAATTTTAGAGCAATCAGCACCGTTTTCTCTAAAAATATGGAATATTTAATGTGACTATAGGTGAAAAACATGCAGAGAAATTTTTAACTACAATAACAGTTCACTCCCAGATTATTATTTAGTATCCTAAGGTAACATCAGATACCTTTGGCTTTTCCCTGTCCTTTGGTTCAACAGCCAACTCCCATGATGTGGTTTCTTTGTATATTCTCTCTTAGGCTTTATCCCAAATGCCCATGCCAACCATCCCCTCATCACCTACGTCTAGTACTCTGCTAGTCTTCCTAAGTCATTCTATACGCTTCAGCAGAATTCCAGGGCAATTTTACCATGAAGCCAAAAAAGCTTCAGGTCCCCTTATTTGTCCTGGCTTCTTCCAGGGTCCCAGAAATGAGTTCCCATCATCACAGACAGATGTTTCAACCACAATTTGTTCATCCCAGTTTGCTGTCTCTTTCCACTGTGGCTTCTCCACTATCTATTTCTTCTTGTTGAGTGGTATCAGAGAGGCTGGCTGCAGACATTTTGGAAACTTGGCTAAGGGAAGTTAGTTCTAGCAGGTTATTTTGATGTGGCTTACAGTCATATCATGTATAGTCAGGTTATTGCCAGCTATCCCAGAGAAGGAAGGGTACCTGAAATGCACTGACTAACTCACCATTGTGACATAAATAAGGACAGGCCAAAGGTCATACCTAATTTAGTATTCATAACTTTATATTCTATTTTTCTAAAGAGAACCGGCAAAATTGTTTTCACTTCAGGATCCACACCTGAGTTCACCCCTACATTTGAATTACCTGGAATGATTTTAATTATCAAGTAAGATTATTTAAAGAGTAAATATCCTGAAAAAGCCCTAATTTTAAGGGATCCCCACTGCCCGTGGAATTAAGCCATAATCACTCTAATCACTTGAGTCTAAGTAATGTGGATATGTCCAGCCTATGTCATGCCATATTTCATTTTCACCAAATTGACCAGACACTCTTTTGCAAACAAACAATATGACTTTCTGCCTCCATTGTTTGTTTAGGTCATCTTCTTCACCTGGAATTCCCTTCTTGCCCACAATGTCTGTCTAAATCCTACCCATTCTTTAGGTCCAACTTAAGTTTTATATCCTCCATTCATTCAATAAGCATATATTGTGTCCCTACTTTAAGTCAGCATTGTTTTTAGCACTAGGCTTTACATTACTGGATAAAATAGCCCAAAGACCCTCCCCTCCTGCAGCTTGTATTCTAATGTAAGGAGACAGAAAAGAACCCAAGTGATAGCGAAAGCATGAGTCTATCCTAGAGGTAACAGATGCCATGAAGCAGTAAAGCAGGAAGTAGAATGAGAAGTATTGGGGATTCGTTTTAAATGGGGTTCAGGGAAGCCCTCATGAGTAGGTGGCATTTCAGCAACAACCTAGAAGTGAAGAATTGAACCATGGGGTGTCTGGAAGAGAGAACAGATACCTCATGGCTCACTTCTTCACTTTTTCCAAGTTGCGGCTGAAATGTCACCTACTCATGAGGTCTTAAGACCTCACGGTTTTAAGATCCATCCCAGTAGAACAAATCTTTGCCTTTTTTAAATGCCACTAGCCATTTGTTTACACCTCAAGCATCATGCTTCTCTCTCACTAGACTGTGTTCTGTATTTATGCCTCCCACAATGCTCTCAGTGACGGGCAGCACTAAGCATAGCTGCTGAATGAATAATGAATTATTTACAAAGGAGCTATGGCCTGAGAAAACAAGCCTTGCATTTCAAATGTGTTTAACCTACTTACCACTAAAATAACTTTAAGCACTTGGATGGTCTGTCTCAAAGTATGTTGACCTGTGTACGAGGAGACCAAAATTGTATAATAAGATCATTCCAGGTAATTCAAATGCCAAACTGCATTTGCTGGAAATGTCTAGTTAATTGGAACTAAAGTGGGTTGTTTTGCCAGAGTTTAAACTCCATCTGCCACTAACTAGCAATTTGACATTGCACAAGTTATTTATTTAACTCTTCTAAGCCTCAGCTGCATTATCTATAAAGTAGAAATAATGAGAGGACTTTGTTGATGACGCTATGAGAAATAAATGAAAGCACAGGGCCTGGCACAACTAAGTGCTCACTAAATACTATTGTAGTCATTTCTATTAGTGATTTTGTCAAATCTGGGGCTAAATACGCAACATGGGAAGGCAACCAATGGATGATTTAACCAATTACTTGCTTCAGTGGAGAAAAAAAATGTTTATCTGACTGTTTGTTGGAATTAGCTGATTAATTCAGGCAAAAGTATCAGTAGGCCCATGTTTTGCATAGACCCTATAGTGAGTTAAGATAATTAACAAAACAATTGAGAAAATAAAACACAGAAACATATATAAAATCATTTTCTTATTGCTCTCCAACAAGGTTATTTCCTTCCTATGGTATTCATTCAAAATACATTGCACAGATTTTGCCTCTATTGTATATCATTATGACAAACAATGCAAATCCCAGCCCTTCACACTTTACAGTTAAGCTTAATTGGACTATGCACATCTCTACAGTAGATCCTTGCGCTTCCATTGTTAATATCCCAACTTTCAAGTGCTTGTGAGTAACAGTGAGGATTTCTGAATTTAACTAAGGCAGTCACGTGTTGATTAACGAAAGGCATACATTTTGAGAAGTGTGTCATGAGGTTATTTGATCATTGCACAAACATCATAAACACAAACCTAGATGGTACAGCCTACTACACACCTAAGCTATATGGTTTAGCTTATTTCTCCTAAGCTAAAAATCTATACAACATGGTACCATACTGAATACTGTAGGCAATTCTAAGTATTTGTGTATCTAAACATGGAGAAGGTACCATGAAAATACAGTATCATAATCTATGAGACCCCCATTCTATAGGCAGTCCACCCTTGACCGAAATGTTGTTACACAGTGCATGACTGTGCTTGTATCGAGATCCTGAATCTTGCAGGCTGCAAGACTGTTCTTCAGGAGCAAGCTGGTGCTGTAGAATATGTATACTTGGAGAGAATCAAGCCTTCTGCCTAGTAAACATGTCTCAATAGCTTTGTTATCTTTTACACATCTCTGTGTAGAGTAAGTCTTCCTTCAAATAATAAATGTTTTCTACTTGGGAAAATTGTGGAAGAGAATAAAGAGGTTAAAGTGAAGGCATTGGAAAAACTGAGGATTCCCAATGGTATGAATGAAGTCGTATATCTCATAGTTTTGAGCGAAAGTATATATAATTTTTATTCTTAAATGTATATCTGTGTAAGCTCCCAAGTCAGAGACTAATCAGATACTTTGCTTCTTGTCCCCATTTCTGTCACAGAAACTACTTTCCTCAAGTTTGGTGGGTTTTTGTATTTTTTGTGTCTGTTTTTGTCATCTCAGAAATGTGAGACTTCTGATTACAGCTTTAAGAGGAATGTCAATACTGTAAGTTTAGTTTAGACTTTGTATCATAAAGTAAATGAAATTCTGAAAGTTTTCTATTTTAGGGATGGCTGTTTAAAGAAGGAAACACTAAACTTTAAAATCAGCAAAAATGGAAGTGATTATAGCTTTTAAATTTTGATCTATTCAGTAGAAATTCTATTTTTCTACTTCAATCTGAGAATTATTTTTAACTGATAAAAAGTCACATTATCAGTTATAGAACACCATTTAATTTAGAAATCTTTTTTGAACTTGATTTTCTCATGGGGTTCTCATGATAGCTCTATGAGGTAGTTTCTGAAGATAATATTCATATCTTACCAGTGAGAAAATTGAAGCTTAGAGACATTAGACAATGTATATAAACTATCTTCCTGTATGTGTCACATAGATGGGGGTCTTCAATACTTACAATTGCTCTTATCGCTGCTGACATTTGAAGTCAGCTGATCTGAGGGTAGGACTGAAGTTCAGATCCCCTGGTTCTCAATGCAGAGCACTTTACAGTATGGCATTCAGCCTTGGCCACACCCTCACCTTCAACATGGGAGAGTGAGGATTCCTCAGCTCTAACCTGTTAAAGTGCCACTCCTGCCCAAAGCTGAAACATCGAGATGAGGTCCTCACAGTAGGTAAGACTAGAAATGGAGTCTTCGTGGATTGTTGGAGATGGAGGGATTCTTGGAGACTTGGGAAAATGTGCGTAAATGCAAACCCTTATGGTTACTCGCAGTCAAATAGATCCAGGACACCCCCTTTTCTTGCCGTCTCAGAATCACAAATTGATTTTCTTGCTTTATTTGTGGTTTCTGGCAGATTCCTCTTCTTGCCGGGCCCAAAATGAAACAGAATGTGGCTTCATAGACTTGATCTAGTTCCCTCATTCCCTGAAGCCAGCACGTAGTTCTTTTGAGACTTTTTTCTGTGTTTGTACTGCCAGTAGCCATGGCAAATCTACAAGGGCAGAAAGTGTGCAGTCCTGTTCCTTTGACGTGGTTTGCATTCACCTGAATTGAGGGAGTGGGGTACATAAGAAAAGTATGTCAAGCACGGGGGCAAGCTGGAAACCCATGTGGTAAAGGGCTGAAATCACATGTAGCTATTCCAGCAGTCTCCTGAACATCAAGACGCTAAAGGGGTGGCTAGGAGGTGGGATCAGATCTACGATGGTTGCAAAGTTCTCTCCTTCATCATTTTTCTTTCCCTTTCACTCTCTGTTCTAAGCTCCATCCCTCTTCCTGGCCATCGCTAGTCCTTCCTTGTCACTTTGAAATAAAATCTGTACTGTGAAAAGCAACATTTGGGTCTGTAGAAGAGATTCCACGAGAACCTCTAAGTCTCCAAAAGCAAAGACAAATGAAATGTTGGAAAGTAACAGCAACTACTTGAGGGAAATGATAAGCGAGGGAACAGGGGACTCGTGGTGATGAAATAATCACCATCACTGTATGTCACGCTACCCGTATGTGCATTATCTGACCTAGGCCAGCAAAATTTACCCTGTCTCTCTCCCTCCACCCACACACACTCCGTTTTCTAGAAGGTGCCATTTTTAAAATGTGGCTCATGGGTTTTTCTTTTCTCTATCTGCTTTTCTACTGTCCTAGAAATGTAATTTGGGAAATGCAGACAGATTAAAATATTTGAGATCATTTAGGGAAGAGCAACTCACCCAACCTCAGGTAACTACGAGATTCCAAGGAGAAACCATGAAGCAGCAGAGGTAGGCCATTCCCTCAGGCAATATTTATCCACGTGATATTTTGCATAACCCCATCAGAATCACCTACGGTACTTATTTAAAACTAAGATTTCAAGGACTAATTCAAACTGAGCTGTAACTGAGTATCTGGGAGTGGGAACCTGGAAATTGCATTTTAAACAGGTCCTCCCCATCCATACACACACACACACACACACACACACCCATGTTATTTTTATGCATCTTAAATTTGAAAACTACACTTTAGAGGCTTAAAACACTATGTCATAATTTTAACTGAGGCCTAGGTCAGCCAAGTTCTGAGTTAGAATTTGTTTTTTGTGCAGTAAAATAGAATACATCTTTTGCTTTAAGTAATGGAATTTCCTCAAATAAGTTCTATTTCTTTCATCAGTCCAGTATCCTCTTCCCTAAAAAACACCATTTCCACATATCTAAATTATTATCTTTTTTTCTTGAGTCTCCTCCACTGAAAGAGGAAATAAAAGCAGTAGATGTTTCCTTTGTACATTCTGAAGTTGTTTCTAATACCCTTGACTACCACTCTTATCTGTCCTTCCACTGGTGCTGAAAGCACAACAAAGAAAAACACTCCAAATTCAATTGATTTGAACTAAAAGCCACTAGTCTGGGAGCCGGGCCAATAAATAAAATGGCAAAAACTTATTTGAACCAATTAGATAGGGATATGCAAATTAATTGGCCATGATATCAGGGTCAAGCAATAATATGCAAATAAACTGGCATCTTATTGAGCTAATGGGACAGGAATATGCATAATAAATTGGCTGTGATGTCAGAAGCTTCATCATAATTTTAGGCATGAATGTTACAATATAATATCAATTCTGGGACACTTCAAAATGCTTAATTATAATATTGATAAAATAATCTGAATTCCTAAAATGTGAACAGATTGGTCTAAAAAACAAATGACAAGTCTTAAAATTGGATCGTCCTAGAAAATGAGTAACTAGAAAGGATTATAGCCAAGCCCAGTACAAGTTGGGACCCAGGCACAGTTACTTATTTCCACAGAATGGATAGAAATGCTGTGCCTGAAGGACTAACAGTTTTAGAGAAATGAGCAGATGTGAAATCAAGAGAAATAAGGGATAGACTGAAATGTATTTGTTCAGAACAGTTAGCCCAAAAACTCCTAAGTAAATTCTTTAGCCAGCAGGTATGTATCCAATCAGTCAACAACCATCATGTAAAACTCCTCTGTGCCAGGCACCCTGCCAATCCTTGGGAATATGAGTAAAAACAGCAGACACTTGCATAGCGGAATATGAGCCAGACACTGTTCTAAATGCTTTACATATGGTCAACTGATTTAATCCCCATTACAACCCTGTGAGGTAGATAATATTTTTAATGTGATTTTATTGATAATGGAACTGAAGGACAGAGAGGTACATAACTTGCCCAAGGTCACAGAATTACTATTTGACAGAGCTAGAATGTCAACCCAAGCAGACTGTCTTCAGACTCCAATGAATAAAACATGATGTCTAGGTCCTTATCATTTCTCACCAGGTTCAACCTAGAGAACAGGTGGATAACTACATGTTGCAGTTTGAAAGATGTGCAAGTGACCTGATTCCAAATATCCTCTATACTCAAACTAAAATTCTATCACAGAAGTCATTAATATAAATCAGCTGGTTGACTGTTTAGTTAGTTCCTTGGCTACTTAGACAGCAAAGGTGAGATCAACAAGTCTGGCCAGGTGCAGTGGCTCATGCATGTAATCCCAGCACTTTAGGAGGCTGAATAGGCGGATCACCTGAGATCAGGAGTTCGAGACCAGCCTGACCAACATGGAGAAACCCCATCTCTACTAAAAATACAAAATTAGCCTGGTGTGGTGGCACATGCCCATAATCCCAGCTACTCAGGAGACTGAGGCAGGAGAATTGCTTGTAACCGGAAGGCAGAGGTTGTGGTGAGCCAAGATCATGCTACTGCTGTACTCCAGCCTGGGCAACAAGAGTGAAACTCCACCTCAGGAAAAAAAAAAGTCCATAACACCAGACATTGAATAGTCATAGAGGACTTTTATGCTGGAAATGACTGTATCTGTTTCCCCTTAATGTACAGATTGGTATGTTATTTTAGTGACTCATCCTTCACACACAAAAGAAGATGAGACACAAAACAGTGATATTTCAGCTGTGTCTGTGGTGCAGAAGAGAGGTTGCTGAACATGGTGGAAGAGAGGCCGAGTTTCAGGGATTTGAGTGCCTTTTAGGTGGTAGAGAGAGATTAAAGAAAAACTTTACCTACAACTAAATATATCAAAAGCTGATTCTGCTAAGGAATACGTGATATGATTGGGAGAGGGCCAGTATGATGTAGGAGTACAAAAGCTTACTACCCCTGTAAATTGTTATAAGTCTCTTTGGGTCAAATACATAAATAAATATTAAAATTAAAGAAATTTGAATTGCATTAGACAACCTACCAGGAAAATACAGCTCAGCTAGATAATGTTAACAAGGGAAATCTACAGATGACAAAGTGGAAATAGGGAGTTCCAAAGAGATCTGTTCTAAGGCACTTCACTAATCACCTTAAAATTCGTAATTTTGAAGGGAAGATAAATGTTTCCAGCCATTGAAATGCAAAGCTCAGTGAGTAAATAAAAAAATCTAGCTAGGCTGAGAAGGCCAAAAAATGTGGTAGATGAGCTTCATTTAGGTCAAGCTAAAAAATAATACACTGAAAGGAAAAATTGACCCAAATTAGAGTATAGAGTAATAGGATCAATTGTAAATGAAGAACAATGTCACATAGAGCCATCCATTGAAGACATTCATCAGTGAATGTGTCTTTTTTGCTACCCAGAGAAAGGCTCGATGTTGTCACAGATTTTATACCTAACAGGGAGGGAAAATGCCCTACCTTTGTCCAAGTCCAGAGTTCATTCCTGTGTACAATACACATAGTTTTGGTTGTCCACCTCAGGAAAGGCAGTGGTGTTAGATGACTATCTGCTGGAGGAAGGCAGCTACAAAAGGGGCTGTGTGAGGACAGGCTAAGGACAGTGGGACTTTGTGGTCTGGAAAAGCAAGGCGAATATGATGAAAGTGTGAAAATCATGAAAGGTAGAGCTAGAGTAATGCCTACCTCTTTATCACATCCCACAATACTAGAATCAGGAAGTAACCTTGATGTTTGAAAGAGAACAGATAAAAGGGACAGCTATTCAGGATGATCTCAAAGGCACCTTTCTACTCAAAAATTCTTTGTCAAATTTTCTTTACTACTTTACAATTGGGTTGTAAATACATGTTGCTCCAGGAAATGGAACAGACTGAAATATAAGGCTGAGATAAGTGTATGTCTGTTTTGTGTTATAGGCTTACAAGGAGACATTTCTAAACCTTTGTGTTGTCTTGTAAGAACCCGTCATGCTGTTCCATGGGTAACCATAAATAGCCCACAGCTGCGTATCTCACTAATTCAACCTAGAATGCTTACATTTGCATCCCTGAGTCAACCACTCTATTTCCTTCTCTTCATTCAGTATACAGAAAAGAAAAAAAAAAAAGAGGGTCAGAATTTCTAATAAGTGATTGTGCTGGGAGGAATAGAGCCCCATATATTCCTATTTTTTAAAAAATTATATTTAGTGGGTTCTTTCAGGAGGTATTTGGGATTTTCTAATAAAACAGTTAAAAACATATAGCAAAAGTCTGTGCTTTTTTCCTCTTTCTTTTATAAAGCTATAGATTCCTGTTAGCAAAACCTATAATAAGTGAAAAAAGCATGAAAAGTTTTGAGTCTCAAACACTGCAGTAATGCTCAGAAGTGGAAACATCAAAAACAGTCCTTTAAAAAGAAACTGTACTGGCCAGGTGCAGTGGCTCATACCTGTAGCCCAGCACTTTGGCAGGCCAAGGTGGGGAGATTGCTTGAGTTTGAGATCAGCCTGAGCTACATAGTGGGACCCCCAACTCTACAAAAAAATTAAATTAAAAAAATTAGCCAGGAATGGTAGCATACATCTGCAGTCCCAGCTATTTAGGAGGCAGAGGTGAGATCTCTGGAGCCCAGGAGGTCAAGGCTACAGTGAGCTGTGATTGTGCCACTACACTCCAGCCTGAGTGACAGAGTGAGATCCTGTCTCAAAAAAATTAAAAAAATGTACTTTATTATAATCACCTCTGCTTCCAAAAGTATATACTGTTTCTACTTGGTTTCTTAATCCCTTATTCTTAATCTCAGTTATAAAGGTGTCATTCTTGTTACATTTACCACATAGTCTTGCCACCTGCTGCACTATGACCTATTTTGAGAGCAGGGACTGTGTCTTCTTATGCTTGTGTTCTCAGAGCCCCTAGCATATATGCTGAAGAAACAGACCTTCACATACCCTGCCTAAATAGTCAGTTAGGAATTTTAAAATTCCACTAATCGAACTGATTATTTTGTCTTCATCTTCCAAATGGTCTGACTTAACTTCATCACTTAATGCAATTATTTTGGCGTCATATAGTAGTAATCCTATTATAATAGAAATAGGGCTCATAAATAAAAACCAGATAATGGAATTCTTAAAATCAATTGGTTATTTTAGCCATCATTTTCAGAAAATTTTACTTCCTTCATTTCCCCCGCTCCCTACCCTCTTTATTGGTTAAAAAAAGAAAAAGAAACAGTCTATCTCCAAGAGATAAAAGAAGAGAGTCTCACAGAAATGCACACATTACAGCAGTTATACCTCAATGACAGTCATAAAGGCATTTTCAAGGGAAGAAGTAAAGACAGAGAATGATCCCCTGGTCACCTTTTGCCCAGCATGAACAGATCAGGCAATGTTTCAGCATCTTATTTGTCCACTGTTTTAAAGACTAACTCTTTATCAAAGGAAGTCAAAAGACCACACCAGCTGACTGCCTTTTGAATTACTAATGGCCTAAGTTTTGTGGCACATCATTTTCAGTGATGACTGGAAAACTAGGAGGCTTCCTGTCATTTTTTCTTTCAAAAATAAATGATTTTATTTAACTTTAAAAGAAAAAATATACACATTTATAACCTCAGAACCACTGAAACTGCTTTTATCTGAAACTAAAGCAACATGATTAAGAAATTAATAGATTTCAAACTACTGATTTCAGTCAACAATATGACAGTGTAGTTAACTAATAAATTGCCCATTAACAAAAAAAAAGAACCGAATGCACATTTTGTGATAGTGTACTTGCAGAATTACTACATATACATGTGAAACTGCAGGATTACCCAGTAATCTACTGTTGCAGCTGTCATTTGTCAAGAATATTATGAACTTTCGTATCCTTATTAAGGAAACAAATGCTTTCACAAGTAGCATGTGTTTAAATATTTCTCTAGAATTTTAGTTTTAAAATTATAGGAAAGCTCAAGAAATAAACTAAACCCATACCACACCACTTTTTTTCATATATAAGTGAAAAAGTAACTCAAATCAGCCTCCTCTAATCCCTTTCCATTCCTGAGAGTTAATTGACTCAAGTAAATAATTTGAAATTTCATATCCTTCCAGATTTTCTTTCTGCTTATTTCAATTCTGTACATATATATACAAATATATATGCATTTTACAAAAATGGGATTTTAAACACATTATTCTTTAATTATATTTCACCTAGCAATATATAATGGAGATCCTTTGGGCCAACTTATAGATCTACCATATCTAGTGGCTGCACAGCGTCCCTTTGTTTGAATATATCAGAGTATATTTAGTATACTCTTATAAATATAACTATGAGAAAAACTATATAACTTCACCAAAAGACTTCAAATGAGACCTAAATAAATAGAAATATAGCATGATGCTCTTAGATAGGGAGCAATATAGTAAAGATGTCATTCCTCCCAAATAAATGCCATAAATGAGTTTGAAAGGTAAGTAACACACTAAAAGAAAGCTTTGCCTCACATAAACAGATCAAGTATTAACATCCCTATAATACGAAGAGTTTCTACAGATCAATGAGAAAGAAAAGCAATAGAAGGAAGTCTCCGTTTTATTAGAGTTCCTAAAATTTTCTTGCTACTGCTTCTACTACTGGCTGCTCTTGGTGAGAGGTAAAATGTTGCATATATACAATGTAATTATGCATCTAAATAAGAAAGGATTTTAAAGTAAGAGGTAATTACCCTAAGTTCAAAACCTAAAAACGTGTTGCTTAAAAAGACAACCTAAACTGATTGCAAGGAGTCCCAGGGAAAAAAAAGGAAAGCAAGTCATTAGCTTGTAGATTTTCAAATTTTCATCAACTATATTTTCAGGAGTTTGAATGCATTAAAACACTCAATCCAGCAGCATTGTTATGATAACAATCTGAAAACAATTTGAACAGTCACTGAAAGTCAAAGTAAAAATATATACCACTATGAAAGTCATTTTTAAGGGAATATCCCAATTTCTGGACTTTACAAAAACAATCGAACATTTGAAAGTTGTTTTTACTATAAGTTGCCAATTCAATTTGTGTATCTAGAAAACACTCCTGAATTTTACTGTCTTTAATGTAGTGAAAATATTGTGAATGAAATTAGCCTAAAGAGCAATAGTATATCACAGTAAATCTCCAGTTTACTATAATCAGGAATCTACTTTAATCTTACCTGAAAGACATGTTTGTGTTTTATGTTTATAAGAATTTCACTGAAATTTTTATAAAACAGCTTAATAGAAGAGATTTTAAAAGAGGCAGCGAATGTCTATGAATTATACAAGTCTGAACTTTCATTTTAATAACTTCATTAAAATATAAAAACCTTAAAAGCCTCCCAACAGGAATTTAACTTTATAGAAATGCTTTATATGTGCCCTGACCTTGCCAAGAGGCAGGCCTAAGGCATGATTTAACAGTTACTACAGAAAGCCTAATAATAAACACCTATCTGAAAATGCCAGCATTTGTCCTTGCCTCCCTGGCCCCCAGTGGGGTTGCAACTCAGCCATAAACAGGCCCTCTCCTGAGAGACAGCAGGGTGCAGCAGAAAGAGAACAGCCACTGGCCTTGGAAAACCTGGATTGGAAGCCTTTAACCTTTCTGATCCTCAGTCTGCTCATCTATAAAACTGGGGTATTAGAGACAGCCACATTGTTGAGTAAACAAATGAGATAAAATGTTTAGTGGAAGCTCCAAGTAAGAAGCACTGTATAAATGTTGGTTATTTCTAAGCAAAAGACAGTTCTTGGTTAACTCTTAATTTTTCTCACCATATCTTGGCTCCAGGAGAATGTGTGTTCCTATATGACTGATATAAATAATACTGTGTGTGTGTGTGTGTGTGTGTGTGTGTGTTTTCAAAGAATGCCTCTGCATTATTTAGATGGCAGTCATCTGCTTTGACTAACTTATGTTCGCATCCTGAAGCTAACAGCAAATCCTCCTCCCATCTCCAGTTACTATGTGGCCACAAGACCCAGGATATTTTATAAGAAATCAGACCAGTAGTATATTTCTACACCTTCAGCTTGTTAAGCTATTTATTTGAGTTAGGACAGTGAGTTCTCTTCCAAGTACTTCTTTCATGATACCAGATCCAAGACAAACACAGCTAATTGGGCCAACAAATGGGAACAAAGAGGAAGAACAGAGCCTCTGTCATCCTAATTATCAAGTTAATGCCTGATTGCAGGACAAACTCTCCCTCTCTCTAAAATGAACCACCAAAAAGTGGAACGTGATGTTGCAATGTTAATTTGACTAGAAGTGGCAAGACCTGGTCCCAGAGCAGCTTCTGGTTGTCTTTCCAAATAATTTAGCCCCAGCTAATAAATACCTAACTGGACACAATATGAGTCAGTATTTGTTGTTCATTGTTGCATAATTGAGTGGTCAAGATTTCAACTTTCACTTGTCTCTACAAATTCACAATCTCCACAAATAGTCAACACCAAAAACAAGAAAATTACCCATGTAAATTTCTACATCCTTGCATCCAAAGACCCTTTGACCCTCTTCAGCTTGCTTTCCTCTAGCTGAAATTTCATTGTCTATATTAAACAGATCCCAGCCTGTGCCCATTAGGCATTTCAAAAACAAATAGAAAAACCAGGTTGGATTTTTCATCTGCCTCCTCCTTAAATCAGATTAATTGCTTCACATGCCAATAGGAAAAGTAGCTCAGTTAAAGCATATACTAAGAATCTAGGTAAGAAATGTGAAAAATTGTTGTTTATTAGTCCTACAGCAGAGATGATAGCTTTATATCACTTTTTTTTTAATAAAAGATTATTTTATTTATTTATTTTTATTTTTTAATTTTTTATTGGATTTTAGGTTTTGGGGTACATGAGCAGAGCATGCAAGACAGTTGCGTAGGAACACACATGGCAGTGTGCTTTTCTTTCCTTCTCTCCTTCACCCACATTTGGCATTTCTCCCCAGGCTATCCCTCCCCACCTCCCCCTCCCACTGGCCCTCCCCTTTTCCCCCCAATAGACCCCAGTGTTTAGTACTTCCCTTTCTGTGTCCATGTGTTCTCATTTTTCATCACCTGCCTATGAGTGAGAATATGCGGTGTTTCATTTTCTGTTCTTGTGTCAGTTTTTTAACCATTTGGCATTGTTATTTAATGCTAAATTTACCCATACCAGTCATGTTGAACTGTGCCTCTGTCAAACAGCTAGCAAGACTGACCTGAGGTTGAACCAATTGCTTAGGAAACATCCTCTATGAAGCTATGAACCTGAAAGCTATCTATATTTCATTCTCTGGAGATGAAAGTGTCAGAGCTAGCTGGGAATGGTGGCTCATCACTGTAAGCTCAACACTTTAGGAGGCTGAGGCAGGAGGATTGCTTGAAACCAGGAGTTTGAGACCAGCCTGGGCAACATGGTGAAATCCTGTCTCTACAAAAAAGTATTAGCCAAGCGTGGTGGCATATGCCTATAGTCCTAATTACTCAGGAGGGTTAGGTAGGAGGATTCCTTGATTCCAAGCGGCTCAAGCCCAGGATCACTCCGACACTGGACTCCAGACTGGGTGACTAAGCGAGACCCTGTCTCAAAAAGAATTTTTTAAAAGTGTCAGATGAATTTAAGAGGTATGTTTCAGCCTGATCCATATTGAGATTAAAGGGCTGCCTTGTTTTTAAATAAAGGTATGTTTAGTATTTCTACAACAGGATTCAATACAATAGAATTGAACATATATGTAAGTTTAGCCCAAAACTAAAGAGAAAGATACTATTCTCAAGCCGAATTGCATACAGTATGTTGATGTGCCTGTATCTTTATCTTTTTTTTTTTTTTTGAGACAGGGTCAGATATAAAATTAACTTGCCCTCACACTTTTATAGCACATACAGATTTTGATTCTTATAACTGTCACTTGAAATTTTGTTTTTTGAAGCTAAATTAGTCCAACCATCTTTAATGCTACAAGAGGAACTAATTATTCAAGCTATGGGAACTTAGTATTTGCCTACAAGCAAGATAGCAAGAATTGAGTCTTTTTTGTCTTGGATGGGTCAGTGAGCAAAAAGACATTTCTTTTTATTTCTGTGTGCTATTGGTGTGGGTGGTTCTCGTCATTGCCTCTCTAACTTTCCATTTAATTTTCAAAATGATTTAATCTGAAATGTAAAACAACTGTGAAATCTTATTACCGAGATTATTTATTTCAAAGATGAGTCTCCAGCAACAGAGTTCCTATACTCTATGCTGAGAGGTCTGGAATATTGCATTCATTTCTGCAAACACTCTTGAGAGGAGACACATTAACTTCCTGAAGCAAATCCAGCAGGAAATCAGGGTCATGCAGAGGGCAGATACAGTCTCAGTCACACAGTTCAAGGAATTGGAGATGTTTAAGCTGCAAAATACAGAACTCAAAGAGGATATAACTGTCCGAAAAATGTGGGGAAAGAATTAAACCTATCTTATTAACTATAAAGATCTGAGCTGGGATTCATGAGTATAAGCAATGGAAATCCATACTTGGTTCTTCTTATTTTTGTTCTCAAGCAGAAGCTAGAGGAAAATTAATCAGAAATACTGAATTAGGGATGGTACCCTACCTACCTGCCATAGGTGAGAGAATTAACCTATTAAATCACTCCAAGCTCCTAAAGTTTCATTTTAAAATTCTAAAAGATCATGCCCAGCCTAAAGATAACATCAGCCCTTGAAGAACACATCTATTAGAGACAAATGTACCCTTACCAAAAGTGATTATTTTATTTTTTCCTTAAGATAATAAGAATGTAAGACTACTACTGCTAATAATTATTATAGTTTTACTCTAGTGAGTGCTTTCTCTGCTGTGCACTTACTAATTTGGTCTTATTTAATCCTATTCATACTTTTATGAGGTAGGTATGATTATCCTCTTATACGAATGAGAAAACTAAGGTTTGGAAAAGTGACTTGCTCAAGGTCACAGGGTGAAGAAATGGCGAAGGCCCAGCTCCTCACTCCAGCTGCGTCTGTTACCTAAGCCTGCCCACTTACTCCCAGCATCCCCCACCTAGACTGTGCACACTGTAATTTCAATTGGCCATAATTCCCAAATTATAGAAACCTCAACTCTAGAAGATAATGAATGCTCTTGAGCAGCAAAATGATCATCAGTTGACTCACAATGAATATTCTCTATAGATTATTTTGACAAAGTAATGCTATCCAACTGTGCCTGCAAATGCCAGCACATGCAAATCCCTGCGACTTCATAAACAGCAAATGCCCTAATGAGCTAAAGAAACAATTGCTCTTTATTCATTTTTTTCAGTGTGTTTCTTATTTCTGCTGGAAAATAATGTCCAGAAGGAATTTGTGTTCTATTCAGTGACTATAAAAAAGAGGAAGGTTAGTGTTTACAAGTTTACATAATACAAAAAAGAGTGGCCGTGAAACAGTGAGCTGTGGCTTCCTGGTGGGAAGACAATCATATGCAGCCCGTGAATTCCTGGGCAGTTTTAATTTACTTTTAATCATTTCAGAAGTCGTGCCTCAGAGGTTTGAGATGAAAAGGTTCATAGCATCTTGTCTTCGTCCTTCTTGTTTGCCCCTCCTTTTTAAGCTTGGTATAATGTAGTCCAACAAAAGAGGTGAAGGGGAAGAACCGGTTTAAGTATTTGCTCCTCCAGGAAACTTCGTCACATATCCTAAACCCATCTTTGTTCATCTTTACCTTTATACTTTCCACATTTTTTCACTTGATCACTGACTGTTGTGTTCCTTTGATTGTGTCCTATAAATGCCTTTTCTCATTTTTGAGACGGAATTGTTTAATCATCAGGGTTGCCAACATCCTCATTATTTGTTTTTCTGTGTTCCCACGGTCCACTGGAGTTATCTCATTCCATGATTTATCACACACTTTTGGTATCCGTGACCCTTGCTCTGGGAAATCCTTTTGCAGAGACCCAACTGAATTTACTTTTGCATAGACCATCTAGCATCATCTAGCACATAGTAGGCCCCCAGGAGGAAATTAAATTAAATGAAAACTCTAATGGTTCATATAATCCACAGTGTTTGACATAGAGTATTAATTGAATTGAGTTGAAGTGAATTAAACTCAATCAGAACAAACAAAAATGAATGGATGTGACTATATTAAGACATTATTATGTTGGGTAAAATTATCAAGATTATATTTATAATTTGTAGAAAAATTGATTAGCACAGCCTGGTTATGTTGTGTGATTCCATTGATGGACACTCCAGATTGCCCATTACGTTACTACCATAGAAAGGTCGGCAGCCTTTAGGCCTAATATTGCAGTTTGTTCTTTAAGTTGAGGCTCTAAGAGCAGACACAGTCTAAATCACTAAGTATTTAAAGAATGGCTGAGAAATATAGACCAACCTCTGGAAGGCTGACATTATTTCTGAACAAGCAAATGATGTTTAAAGTGAAATGATGCCATTGATTAGACAGGAGAATTCCCAACAAGTAGATCTAAAATTTCATTTCCAGGGCTAAGTCACCTTCTTGGTTCATGGTTTGCTGTGATCCCAGAGGGAGAGGAAACCAAATCCACAGCAGCCCTCCTCCCTCTCCTCTCTTCTTATCTCTAGCTTCTGAAAACTAGTCCATCAGCACCCACCGTGCATCCCTTCAGGGTTCAGCCCTGTGTTAAGCACCTGAAATTCAGTCAATGAGACGAACATTATCTCTCCACTTTTGGGTCCTAACATCTCAAAAAAGAGACCAACAATAACTACCAAAATATTAAACATAAATGATCACAAATTCCATCAGGATATGAAAGAGAAATGAAAAGGTATTTCCCTCATCCAAACATGTAGACTCTGATTTAGGAGTATAGGCAATTCTTTTCTCAAAATTATATCCCTTTTCATCAAAAAAGTAATTAGTTGTAAACCAGATAAATAAGCATTTTGTAAAAATGAAAATGACTAGGACAGAGAGGAATAGCACCCTAAAATCTGTGCTTAACTAGCATAGTTTTGTCTAATGAGACCGGACATCTTTTAATGTTGATGATGCTCACCCATCAGTAAAACTTTGGGAGCACATTCCTCTTTATACATTGACTTGTAGGTTTGTAAGTATACATTTACTACTATAGTAATATAAAATAGACATTATAAACCTAAAATTCAAAAAATATAAAAGGTAAAGCAAAAATAAACATTTTTACCATTATTTGGTTTGTGAATAATCAAAATGTTACTCTTCCTTTAAAGTATAATTCCTATGTTAATAAATATGCCTCATTTTTCTTCAAGATATCAGTTTAATTTTGTAATGTAACAATTCACAAGTATAATATTAGATTCCATTTATTTCGACCCTTAGTTTTATAGATGGTCACATCTGAAAAAATGCCTCACAAATGCACAATATTCATAATATTTAACGTGAATTTAGTTTGGAGCTTATAGAAAATATGTAAGTTATCACATTGAAGATTTTGATGTTTTTTTAAATTTTAGCCAACTTCTCTAACCTGAAATAGATTATTATTCTTACCTGTAGACATGACTGATACAGAGCACAGCTGAAGAAGAAAGAGGTACCCGCTCTGCTATATTCTCATTTCTCATTAGTGTTTCCATGATCAAGTTTTCTTCAAGCCACAGTTGTTGTTCAGGACTCATTTTAGGCAACATGCTCATTTTGTGAGGATTAGTTTGGTTACAATTAAATAACATAATCTATAAACCAATTTAACTGGGCTCAAATAAAGTGCAATACATAGAAAAATGCTAACACATTAAAGTGCAGGCCCCGCTGGCACCCTGCCGCATGGTGGCGCTTCCCTGCCACCCTCAGGAAACATTGAGTACTGCATGTGAATCATGCCTCAACAGGGGTACCTGTGATACTGTACATCAGACCTTAGTAAATTTTCAAACCCTTATTTTTAGAAGAAGAAAGTAAAGTAGAAACTCTGATATTTTCTACTGGGTGCCAGAAGTAAATTCAGAGTTTCCATTTTATTCTTTCCACACTGGAGATCAGAGAAATTAAAGGTTTCAAGTTCATAAACCAAAAGTCAGCTAGCAAATACATTTTGCTTTTTTTCTCTTACCAAAAAGAAAAATGTTATATCATATAGATTAAGTTTTGTCTTTATAAATCAATTACTCATTAACCAGAAGGACAGATCATTGTTATTTATCAATGTGATACCTAATTCTTATTTTACAATAGTACACATTCTAACAAATGGTAAGTTCTTCATAATTTTCAGAAAGAATGCTAGGTTTTCAAAAGAAAAACATATGTGAAGAGTCACTGAACCAGGTTAGTTTCAGGACACTCAATGTCACCAGAAGAATAGGAATACTACTCAATGTCACCAGAAGGATAGAAATGCCTGAAGGTTTCACCTATAAAAGGAAAGACTGGATGGGTAGCAGGATGACCGCTCACAAGAATTTGACAAACTGCCTATGGACAAAAGTATGGAATCAGATATTCATGGAATAAATATGTATTAAATGCCCACTTGCTAAGTACCACAGTTAGGAGCTGGAGAGCTGACAGTACTGAGATGGACTTTGGATACTTGCCTGTAAGGAGCTTGGAACCAGCTCTGAGAGATCCACTTTAAAATAGATTAGGAGTAAACAAACTTTTTTGGTAAAGGAGGAGATAGTAAATATTGTAGGCTTTGAGGCCACATGATCTCTTGCAACTAAATATTCAGCTCTGCTACTGCAACACAAAAGTAGCCACAGACTGTCTGTAAGGAGTAGGCATAGCTGTGTTCTAATCAAACTTTTTATTTATGGATACTGATATGCAAATTTCATATAATTTTATATGCCATGAAGTAGTAATCTTTTTTATTTTTTCCCACTCTAAAACTGTAAAAACTTTTTTAGCTCATGACTAATATGCAGGGGCTAGATCTGGTCCACAGGTAGTCATCTGCCAAGAGCTAATTAACAGGATTTCACAAGAGCTCAGAAGAGTACTTAACCTCAACTGGAGATTTCACAGATGCTTCCTGAGACACCAAGAACTAGGGTGAGGGATTGTGCAGGGCAAGGGGGCAAGGCCAAAGGATAGTGAGAGCAAAGGCCTGGCTGTACAAAACAGACTGGGGAGTGCAGAGGAACTGCTAAGAAATGAAGTTAGAGAGGCAGAGCCCAGTCAGGAAAATTGAACTCTGTTCCAGAGGTAGTAAGTAGCCACCGCAGGGAGTTTGTGTTGGAAAAGGTACTGTAACATCAATTCCAGCTCAGGCTGTGGAATCAGCTTCATATGGTTAAGATCCCAGTTCTGCCACTCACCAAGCATATAAACTCAAATCATTTTCTTAGCCTCTTCAAATATCAATTCTGTCATCCGAAAACCAAAGATAATCCCTACCTTACTGTTTGTTATTCTCTGTTCTTGTACCTTTCCACTTCACTTATTGCTCAGTGTCACAACTAATAATATGAATTTCTTTGCTAACTTGTTACTTGACTGATGCCCCCTCTAGACTGTGGGGCCATGTCATCCTCCATATACACCAAGTTCTTCACAGGGGGCCTGACTCAAAAGTACCTGATGAATCAATGGAAAAAAAAAATCAACTAACAATGATAAAGCCAATGATCTCCCACCTTGTAGTTCCATCACTAGCCATGCTTGCTTCTTGCTTTACAAGGATAAATATGTTGTATCATTGATTTAAAACTTGGAATAAAGTCATAAAAATGATTAATCATTGTCTAAGCAACTATCTTATCCATAATGTTTATTTTCTTGAGCAAGTTCTCATTACATTTCATTTTGGCACACGGTTTTTCCCTCTTCCACTGAGATGCACTTCCTCCAAGAAATTTTCTTAAACTTTCTTAATCTAGATGTTACAGGAAAGAGGTCCCAATCCAGACCCAAACAGAGGGTTCTTGGATCTTGTGCAAGGAGGAATTCAGGGTGAGTCTTCAGTGCACAGTGAAAGAAAGTTTATTAAGAAAGTAAAGGAACAAAAGAATGGCTACTCCATAGACAGAGCAGCCCGGAGGGCTGCGGGCTGCTGGTTGCCCATTTTTATGGTCATTTCTTGATGATATGCTAAACAAGGGATTCCCACCCCTTTTTAGACCATATAGGGTAACTTCCTAATGTTGCCATGGCATTTGTAAACTGTCTTGGCGCTGGTGGGAGTGTAGCAGTGAGAACAACCAGAGGTCACTCTCGTTGCCGTTTTGCTATTGGTGGGCTTTGGCCAGCTCCTTTACTGCAAGCTGTTTTATCAGCAAGGTCTTTATAACCTGTATTTTATGCCAACTTCCTATCTCATCCTGTGACTTAGAATGTCTTAACCATCTGGGAATGCAGCCCAGTAGGTTTCAGCCCATTTTACCCAGCTCCTATTTAAGATGGAATTGCTCTGGTTCACACACCTCTGACATAGGAGGACAGTTTTCTAGTTTATACTGCAGTGAGCTGGAAATGAAGCAAAATCTTTCCAATTCATAATTGAGGTTAACTTTTTAACTTAAACTCCCAGGTAAGCTAAATGGCCCATTTCATTAATGATCTATAAATGTCTGCATGTCTCCTTATCTAAATTGCCAAAATACATTTATAAATTGTGAATATATGATTTATCTATTTATTCGATTTCCAGAACTCTTATTCTAGGGCAAACAAGAAAGCAATAAAATCCATGTTGAATTTTAGCTCATATTGCTCCTTATTGTTCAACTTCATTCATTTGTTTAACAAATATCTATTGAATGCTTACTGTGTGCCACGTACTGTTAAATCTTCCCTTTTGGAGACATTTATGGAACATTTTTAAGGTGTTTATTTTCTAAATAGCTTAAATCTTAACCAACAATTTATTTTTTAATTCTATATGTGTTGGTAACTGTGGCCTAGATAAAAGCCCTAGCAATTGTAGTGACAGGGCAAAATATAAAAATTTTCAGGGCTATTTAAATTATAAACAGATTTTAAGAAGCACTGTGTTGTTTTCTGTCATCCTTCTACTTTCCAAGAGAATATATCTGCATCCTTAAATCTAATCGAATTTACATATGACAGAATTACTTTTGGAAATTCAGACTTTGTCCATATTGTCTTTGTTGTATAAACAACTTAGCTTCCCTTTCTCTCTTTTAGTTCTAGAATTCTTTGGGACTAATTATAGATTGAGAAAATCTAGAATGCTAAACTTATGTACAATTTACTCACCATATCCAATCTGTTACTAGGAAAACGCTGGCATGTTTTTAAGGAATGCTTATACTCACATTCTACATTTGTTTTTATCACTCCAATCTTGAATAAAATTAAGCAGGGGATCATTTGTATGAGAAAATAGATAATTATTTTTCTAGAAATGAGTTATTTCCAAAAAAAACTCTTTTCGAATATGACACGATCTCCTGGGATTTTTTTAAGTTTTAATTTTCAATTACTAATTTGTTAAACCGGAAAAATGGGAGATACATATTCATTCAATGCTATGGATCAATTTTCTATAAATAGACATATTTTATGTGTATATACATATTCTATTATATATGCTGTAATTATTATCCAAAATTCTAAGGATTATTTAGCATTTTAGTAAAATATACATAACATACACAGTATTTAAAGCCTTAATATTCAATTAGGCACATGGTAAATACACAAAAATAGCTGTTGAATTAGTCCATTAAGAGTAAATTGACATTTACTATTGTTTTACCTTTCTCTTTCTTCCCTGATAGCTTTATTCACTCATTAATTCAAAAAATATTTATAGAACACCTGCTGTATGCTAGGCATGTCTACAGGTTAAGGATATAGCAGTGAATATAACAGGCAAAAATTCCCTCTCACAAAGATGGCATTCTAAAGGGGGACAAAAACACTAAACAAAATAAATTATCAAAATGCAAAGTATGTTAGATAATAAGAGCTTAGAAGAAAAATAATGCAGGGAATGTTAATGAGAAGTGGTCAGATTCTGGAGATATTTTAAAGGAAGAGCCAACAAGATTTGCTTCTGACCATGAAAGAGAGTGAGGAGCTGAGGATGAGTGCACTGGTTTTGTCCTGAGCGACTAGAAGAGTGGAGTTGCTAAACCCTGGATGCAGAAATCTGTACTAGACCAGGACTAGGGAGAATCCAGTTCAGAAAGAGTGGACAGCATGGGCTTACTTGGGGACATATGAAGCCTGTGATATCAATGAAGACAACAAATGAGACATCTCCACAAATGGAGATGTCCAACATGCAGTTAGTCACCAAAATTATAACTTCTTATTTCTTAAGTTTTTCAAACTGCCATGGAATAGTCCCTTTCTCATTATCTCACCCATGACAAATTTCTCCTATTTGTCACTGCCAATACGTTTGAAAGGTGTTAGCTATCTTGCTCATTTATTCCTCACATTATCTAATTCTTAAAGCTCTGAACTACGTAAAATGCAGGCCATAAATCAAGGAGTTTTACCTTATCCTTATTTTTACTTCACATTCTATATTATCAAATTCGAATTCCCTTCCATTAGAAATCCTTGCCTCACTAACTGGAAGAAGCTCAAGGCTTGATTCCTTTATGAAATCCTTCCAATCCAACCCCAGTTTACAGATGTGTGCCTTTTTCCAGGATGAATTTGGAAACCTTCAGAAATATCACAAATATGACGACTTTGAAGGATCTTCTATCGTGATTGTATAATCTGTGACACATAAACACAAACTCTTAAAATTTCAAAGGGAATCGTCCGCTGAAAGCAACCTTTTTTATTCTTCTTGCTACCAAACAGACTGGGAGACATAGTCCATGAAGCCAGTTTACGGAAATGGATTTGTAAAGAAAATTGCGGTTTTTAAAGAATCAACTGAAGAGAGGTTAGTTTGGTGGCCTCACAGACTCATTAAAAACAAGTATGGGTCCTGATTTGACAGTGATTTTCAAACTATTCTGATTCAACAACCACTTATGAAGATCAAAAGCACAATTTACTAGCTTCATTGGCTATGAAAACAAACAAAATATGACCCCAGTTGGGTAAAGGCTTTTGGTGAGACACTAGCATTAAATCACTAACTCATGCCAGAAACAAAAATATAAAGATTGGAATCTAGGTCAGTAGTGATTAATACAAGGAACAAGCTGGAATGAAACAACCTAAGGACCCTACTTGGGGAAGCACTAAATATCATAACTAAAAATGGTCATTAGATGAATTTACAGCCCAAATTAGGAAAGTTCTTCCATCAGTTACTTGCATACAGAACTTAGGAAATTTATGAAAGTCATGATAGTGACTTCCAAAATCGATCAAAAATTAGTGCATGTTTTGAAAACAGACTTTGGGTCAAAGTGTTGCTTTTCAAAATAGGAGTGGCAGTTGGGGATGTGTTACCCTCTAAAATCTTCCACAGTAATTTCCTCCTGAGAAAAGAAATGCATTTCATTCCAGTGTTCCCATCATGTTTTCGGCAATTTACATCCTCATTTTTAGTTCTGAAAGCACAGTTTAGTAAATGGTCCTCAGACCCAATAAGCATATCAACAGAGAATTTTTTAGGAAGTTAATCAAAATACAGGGAAAGCAATGCGATATGCCTGAAATAACAAATCAGTGGATTACTTCCTTAGGTTAGCAAGACGGCCATAATGGAAACGCTGTCGTTTTTTAAAACCTCGGTTGAAAATACTTCTCGGTGATGATTCAAGGAATGAAGAAAATTGGCCTTTTTGAAGGTTACCAAAATGTACCAGCTGTGCACCATTCCGAGGAGTCCTCTGAGAACCCTGAAAATACATATGGGTTTTTGTAAATCATCTTAAAATCTCAAAGAGCACTCTGTGCTACACAATAATACACGAAATCCACATGAAGCTTCCTGGTGTTTTATGGAAAGTCCTAGTTAGGCCAAGCTTTTTGGATTTGGTTGAGATCCTTACTTCCAAGCTCAGTAGCAAACCCGTGAAAGCTGTGATTTCAGATAAATCCATCAGTTGTGTCTTTTGCCCCTTCATATAGTAATCATGTATCTGTTTATATACTGAAGCATCATCCAACGGAAGTCTAGCCTTGTTAGGTAGGTTTACTAAGAGGATACTAAAATTACCCATAAGATAATTTAAGGGAATTAATTACCCAAATAATAAGAATATAACAATAAAAATAATCATAGACATTGCTGAGAGTTTACTTGCTGTGCTGAAAGTTTACTTACATGCACAATTATGGCTAATTTACCTTGTTGAAAAGATGAGGAAAAAAGCCTAAGGAAATTAAATAATTTGCCAAAGGTTACACCAGAGAGTAAGCAACTAAACCAATCATCTAACTCAGGCCTTCTAACTCCATTTGGATGATTTCTGGTTTGTGGCTCTAAAACCCCCTTTCCAGAAACAATCTGACATTTTTAGAAAACTTCTTTTAGAATTGACCTATTTTACTGAAAAAGATTCCATTTCTTCTGAAGATGAACCAGAGATTTTAAGGCTAATATTGTCTTTTCTTTCAACATTTCTTCACCACTGTACCCCCACAAAAAAAGAGAGAGAGAAAATAACAGTTTCTGTCATTTAGATATTTTGAGAAAATATTAACAGCAGAAACAAATTAGCATACTCCAAAAAACAAGTCTCAGAGTTTAGAGAGACTCTGACAAAGATGCAATTTGAGTGTGTTTCTCAAGCACATTCATTCCCATTTTACCTTATTCACAAACGGCAAATGTGGCAGTGTCTGGGATGAAGACTTTTTTGTTTATTTATTTTAGAAACAGAGTCTCGATCTGCCACCCAGGCTGGAGTCCAGTGGCATAATCATAGCTCTCTGAAGCCTTGAAACTCCCCTCTTTCCTTAGCCTTCCAAGTAGTTAGGACCATAGGTACAAGCCACCCTGCTCTGCTAATTTTTTTTTAAGAGATGAGGGTCTCTCTGTGTGGCCCAGGCTGGTCTTGAACTCTTACCTTCCAGGTATCTGGGATTACTGACATGAGCTACCATGCCCAGCTGAACAAATTCTTTCCTAAAAGTGAAGAGGGCTTGTTTAGAAGGACTGGAATAAACTTCCTTGCAATTCCCCCAGTGGACTTTGCAAAATGTCCTCCTCCCCTCAACTCTTCCACCTCCCAGAAAACACCTCTTCATGCCTTATTCTTCCTGGAACCGCTAGGAGTCGCCTAGGGTTCCTTGAGCTATGGCAGCCCCATATGTATGATTCTAAATTAGACAGAGGAATGTAACCTGTGTCCTGGAGTGCCAAGCCAGGAAAGAGAATTTGCACCAATATGTGATACTTTGTGTTCCATTAGAGTTAAGATAACTGCTACCACTTTGTGTTCCATTAGAGTTAAGATAACTGCTACCTTATTTAGAGTTTACTATGTGCTAGGTACTGTGCTAAACACTTAACTCTCTTTCCCTCATTTAATTCCTATGACAAATCTAGCTAATACTGTCATTATCAACAATTTGCAGATAGGGCTTAGAGACTCAGAAATCTAAAATACATGCCTTTGGATACTTCACCATAATTTCTCCTGGGATTTAATAGTTTTTATTCCTTGAAACATTGACAATGAATGGCCTACTATACTATTATGCTGAATTCCCTGAGTCCTACTTTAAAACACAAGTTTCCATTTTTGAAAGATTATAGATACATCTCTTTTGATTGCCCAAAAGTAACCCCTTCTTTCTTCAGAGATAAAACTGTACACCTAAACTTTGTAAAACTCTGTAGTCGAGACTGTCTCAAGTTTCTATTGAATCAGATAATTCTTATCAGATCTCCTTGAAAAAGATAAAAGGACCACCATGGTTACAAAGTGCAGAGCAACAAAAGCCAAGGTCCAGTTAGCAGCTTTTCATTGAAATGCAAGAGGCATCTCTGTGTACTGGCTTTCCATCTTAGCACACAGCAGAGCAGGGGGTTGGAAGGATCTGAATTCTGAATTCTGTTATAATAACATCTGCCAAGAACATGCCCTGAGTATACTACTTGTCCCTGTAGAGAAGAACGAGAAACTTATCATGCAGGTCTTTGTCAAGATAATACCTACACCTGTTGTCAGGCTAAAGATTTAGATACTCCTGGATGAAATTCCAGGTCTGCTGTGTGAGGGTTAGGGAGCATGGTTGAGCTACAAATTGCCTGGAAGCAAGCTGATTTTAAGTTGCCATGGCAAAGAAAATGCAGAGAATGAGAAGCTTTTACATTAGTATTTTCTACATCTTGTTATGATAGGATTGTCCAGCTGAGGGGTGCTTTTTTTGTGCTTCTACTGACATGAACGGATAAAATAATAAACACTAATTATAGAGTATTATAATGATTTCTGGGCTTGCCTCAGGGGGGCGTCTATCTGGCTAGGTAATTACTTCCCTGACAGATAGATTGTTACGTGAGAATGGAGCATGATGAGCCTAGTTTATTGCCTGCTGATGAGACCACGGGGGAGGAAGGTCATGCGGTATGCTTATTAGGACCATTTTAGTCAACCTGTTTTTCAGTCAGTCATCAGGGTACCCACCCCTGGTTAAAGAAATGCTGCAGATGAAAATGGCACAGTGATTCTCAGTCGTGCGAGTCTGTTACTTTAGGGAAGTGACTAAATAGTAAGAGACTTCTCAGGTTGAAGTGGAAGGCATTTCTTAAAAATATGATACCTTTGCCTATCATGCTCGAAAGTTGATCCCTAGTGTGACAGAGAGGGCTGGTTTCTTTATGGTACTTCATTCCCTGAAAGATTATTTTCCTCAGCTAATTCAGATTCAGGTTTCTACACAATTCTGGATAATGTTTAGGAGGTATCTTGACTTCAAGGAATTTATATTTGAAAGTACACAAACACATGCGATTTTTTCCCTTCTCCTATACCCTAATTGAATTTGCCAGGAAAAGGGGGCAATGATTCCTTCCTGTTGTTATTTACTAATAGATAATAAAGAATATATACTAGGGTAAAAAAGAAAGAAAATCAGAGAATCCAGAGAGGAAAAGAAGTCAAAAAAAGGCGGCGGGTGGGGGGGGCCGAGGGCGCAAAAAAAAAAAAAAAGAAAAACTAAATGCAGCTTTGACAAAAATTTGATAGTGTACACATGCTGCCCTTCTTGAAATGATGCATCTTCTTCAACGACATGGTTTCAGTGCTTACCTCTTAGTCCTGCTACACCTATGGAAATTCAGAAGAAAGCTAGATTTATCACTTTTTAATTGATGGAAAAATGTTGTGTGCTCCAAACACTGAGTAGAGATTCTTGGATTGGGACAAAATATAAAAGCGTAGTGCAGTCCCCACTTTGAATTACTAAACAAACTTAAATACTGTAAAAAGGCAGGCATTTCTGGACTGCTCGTACAGCATAAACTTTTCTCCCAGGTAGTCTGTGTCGTGTATGGAACTGTAGATAATAAATCTAGGAGCGCTTGCCATGTCTTCTATGAATGCTCCACAGGAAGTTTATCCACACCTAAACATAATGGTTCAAATATTTATTGGCATGATATGGTAGCAGAGGCCCTTATAGTGCTTTGTAGAACAGACACATATACAGTCACATGGAATGGGGATATGTTTTGAGAAATGCACAATTAGGCAATTTCATCATTGTGTGAACATCATAGAGTGTACCTACACAAATCTAGATGATATAGCCTGTTGCATACCTAAACTATAGGGTATAACCTATTGCTACAAGGCTACAAACCTTTAGAGCATATTACTGCACTGAATACTGTAAGCAGCTGAAACACAAAGGTAAGTATTTGTGTATCTAAATATAGAAAAGGTACATTTAAAACACATCATCATAGTCTTACAAGACCACCATAGAACACGTGGTTCATCCCTGACCAAAACATTCTTGTATTTTCACTTCCTCCCTAACTATGGATACTTTTATTCTGATAAATATAGTACAATGGCAAAATACGTTTATACAGTATAGATGACTAGTCAAGATATAGTGATTTAAATAAAAAGTAGGATTTTTTCTTGAAAACAAAACAAAAGAAAATCTCCTCTTGCTTTTAACTACCCTTTATGTACATTTTGTTGTTGTCTTTTGCAGACATGGGAGAATGATCAGAATTTAATTAGGTTTATTTGCTGTTGAAACAGCTTTCAAATTCTTTCATCATATAAGGAGTGAATCCCTGGATTCCTCACAGACACATGAAAACAGAAAACTACAGAGGAATTTTCACATTGCACTTCAGTTCTTAATCATGTAAAGCACCTGGGCCTTCTAAAAGATGCACATCCCTCTTTATTATTTTGATGAGCTAACAAGATGAATTCATCTCTAGAACACTATAAAAACTAAATTGTGAAAAATGGCCCCCAACCATATAACGTCTCCTTGATCATATCTATTATTTGGTAATTCTCTGGGGAAACTAGAATCTTATAGAAGTATTATTTGTGTCCTAGCTACTTAAGTGGATGATTTACCCTTCTCTATGAAACTTAATATTGAGAATAGACTGAGAAGTGATCATCTTAAGCTGGAAAATTTTTTATAAATTAAGGAAATTGAGTTTAATAGTTAGAGCAAATTCTCCATATGCATCATTTTTCTGTACTGAGTACTGCACTATACAATAAATACAGCAACTGAAGACAAGTTTTCAGTTTTGAAAATATCTAGCAGATTCAAGTATTGTTATTTGGCCTAACAACCTCTTAAACATATGCTCATTTGCAATTGCAAATATAAAAGCATTTGTGCAAAAGGCTTTATAATATATTGTATACACAAAATATAAACCAAATTTTATATTATTAGATTTGTATGCCAAAAATAATTTTTCATATATATGATTATCTGATTCTTAGATATCAAAAATAAGACTATTTGAACAGTTTAGTATTAAAATAAGTGGCAATTTACATTACCTGTGGGGGCATGTAACCAGAGTGGCTATATCTGAACTAGGTATAAAAAATGCTTAATAATGCAGCTTAACACTAGCACGTAAAATGTATGTGAATTCAACAAAACATATTTTCAGTGGCTTTACATTCCATTACTCTATGGGTTATAGACACAAAGTTATGGCACTGAGATGAATCACTACTTTTGACAAACATTTTTGACACTCTGACCTGGGAGATCTGAAGTAGCATCCACTGAGAGCCAAATGATCTTAATTTATAGTTCCATCATTTCAAGGCTTGCATAGAAGCAAACAAGAATAAAAGTTGATCCCTATTGTTGGCAGATATGAAAAAATATCATCGCTTATTATATGATAGGTTTGGTTGGCTTTTTCCTGAATTACATAAGATGGTATGCTCCTGATCCGTTTGGGTATAGGTGTTTAATATGTTAAATACCCAAATCTTTAAATTATTGTTTGATTATTTACTGTCTTTTGTTAGTGGTTATTCCCAATAAGAAATTTATAATAAACAGCTAATGGGAGAGACCACTGTATTTTTTTTTTTTTGAGACAGTTTTACTCTGTCACCCAGGCTGGAGTGCAGTGGTGTGATCTCGCTTCACTGCAACTTCCACCTCCCACGTTCAAGCGATTTTCTCACCTCAGCCTCCCGAGTAGTTGGGATTACAGGCACCCATTACCACACCCAGCTAATTTTTGTATTTTTAGTAGAGACAGGGTTTCACCATGTTGGCCAGGCTGGTCTCAAATTCCTAACCTCAAGTGATCTGCTAGCCTCAGCCTCCCAAAGTGTTGGGATTAGAGGTGTGATCCACTGCTCCTGGGCAGGACCACTGGATTTCCATGTGGAACAAACTACTATCAAAAAGAGAAATTTTTTTCCAAATTCTACATAGATAGGGACTATATAATCAGTTATTAAAAATGCATTCTCAGGATTGTCTGCATAATTTATTTTCCATGTATTTGTGAATGCTCAATCAAGCTTTATGTATATTCATTGACTTTTTTTTCCAATATGATTAGCCTTTTTAAAAAAATGTTATGCATGCTTATTCCCACAAAAAATGTGAGCCACAATTAAAATTAAAATTATGTGCTGGACGGGGTGGCTCACACCTGTAATCCCAGCACTTTGGGAGGCCGAGACGGGTGGATTACCTGACATCAGGAGTTCAAGACCAGCCTAACGAACATGGAGAAACCCCATCTCCACTAAAAATACAAAATTAGCCGGGCATGGTGGTACATGCCTGTAATCCCAGCTACTCAGGAGGCTAAGGCAGGAGAGTCACTCGAACCCAGGAGGCAGAGGTTGCAGTGAGCCGAGATTGTGCCACTGCACTCCTGCCTGGGCAACAAGAGCAAAACTCTGTCTCAAAATAAATTAAAAATAAATAAAATAAAATTATGATACCAAACTTACTGGTGGTAGCATGCTAGAATTTATAATTCAAGACGGTATGAGGGCCACATTATATACTAAACTGATTTTGCATATACAGGCCATCATAGAATTTAGAACAAATTGGTATACTAGGCCAGAGTTACCAATTGAAGGGAGCATCAACCAGTTGTGGTTATACAGTCAATTACCTTTTTTTTTTTAATTCAGGAAGATGTGTTGCACATGAACAAACTAAATAAAGAAAATGAAGCCATTAATAGTTTGTGCCACTAATGTCTTAGGTGAGAACATATACCACGATTCATAACTCCACTAAGATTGTTATTGTCAGTTAGCTAGAAAAAAGTGGTCCATGACTAAGTTAAAAAGCTAGAAAAATCTTGCAGTCAAAAGGAAAACAAACTTTGTTAAGGCTACTCAGGCTGGTGGGACAGATGACGGTGCATGGCAGTGCTGGTGAATATTGCTGTGGTCTCTAACACTGCTGTAGTGCTGCCCAGCTGCCACTTTAAAGAGCATTGGCTAATTGTGGGCCTTGAATTAACCCTTAAAGGTTATATGATCCATTACCCTGCTGTTAGATAAAATCACTTTAAATCATTCCTAAAGAAAGGTATCACATCCTTCTCCAAAGATTAAGTTATTAGTTTCTTAACAAAAAAACACGTTTATTGAAATAAAAAATTTTCAACAAAAAATTCACTATTATAAGAATTCTTTGAAAATTGCCATGGTTTCCCCACATACATTTTGGGTTTTTTTTCCTTCCTTATTATTCATTAGTTTTCTATCATATGGACATCTTCTATGTTTATTTTGCTTTTATTAAAAATAAGAAATCTGTATCTTGGTATTCCCTGGTGTTTGAATCTTTAAATACCTGTTAGAACCATAATTTCTGGAACATAATAATCCCTTACAAAAAGTTTCAGTGCCCGTTCCTGAAGTTTGTAGTTTCCAAACCTCCTCGATGCCTGGCTTTTTGCATCCATAGATATGTGATTGCCCCTGTAGCATTCTCATTGCTGCTTCAGTTTCATTGTTACCTCCTACTTCTCTTCTCTACAGCTGTGCACTCTTCTTATCCTTCTTACTTTCTCTCTCAACATTAACTTCACATATGTGAAGCACATTGTACAGGAAGAATAACCTACTCCAGCATTTAATAGAGCCATTCTAAACATGTCTGACATAAACATGGCTGCCCGTCACCTGCCTATTCGGGATAAAGGAAATAAGCTTGATTGGAGGTACACATATTATTTCAAACCACAATCAAGGCTAATATCTTAACCTGACTTTATGCTAATTTATCTCTATTTACCTTCATTTTCAGCACTTCTGCTATTTCCACCTTCTCTTACCCACCTTGTAATCTTTGAATATTGTATCTAACTGATATCCTTCATAAAGCGAATATTTTGACAGATACTATGTACTTTTACTTGAAGAATAACCCTCCAAGACAGCAGAGGTCCAGAACAGAGACTAGAAATGTAGTGATAATTCATAAGTCAATATCTGCCTGTCTTTTCTACCTTAGTCAAGTTTAATGCAGAGAGCATTAATTACGCTTAGTTCTAGTCTCAAGTCTACCACAATTAGAACCATAATCATGGGTAACTCGCTATCTGGGCATCAGTCTCTCAGTGAAAAAATTAAACTATTTGACAATATGGCCCCTTTTATGTTTAAATCAATTTTATTGTTTTTTTACTAAATGAGGTTTAGAATATTGGCCTATCAAATGAAGTCACTGTAAATAATAACTAATAAAACTTATAGTTAAATAAAATTTCAAATATGAAGCTATTTAAATTTCAATTGTGCGGGCAGTTTTTGAATATTTCTAGTCAATTATAATCACTCTTTTCTCAGTCTTTCTATTCTACCTACAAGCGTTTGATTAAAGATGACTTTTGTGTATCATCTTAATATGCATTCTATTGGGGATACCAATTAAAATTTCTTTAACTTGTTTACTTTAGAAGTTGTGTATAATGTCAAACAATAGTTGTTAAGAGGATAACTTTCCCAGTAGATGGTCTTGAAAACTTCTATAATATCTAATTATGTATAGATCCAGACTGTTCATGTTTGGCATACAAATAATTGCTGTGAGTTAGAATGGTTTCACTAATACACCAATCAAGCACACATATGTTAACCTTTTTCTTAAAAAGTTACTTTGTTATATGAACATTTATTTCTTAGGTGATATATTTAATCCCAAACCTTTGCTATCTCATGAAGACCACTTTGTCATTAACATTTAATAAATAACATTTTGTTCAATTAAAACAGAAGAGCATGTACATCCTATGCATACATACTTTTTCTTCTGCTACATTGAACAAACATTTAAACCTGTGTGTGTATAACTTCAGGAAACTATAACTGGAGCTGGGCCAGAAAATGTCTACAGTAGCCTTGCAATAGTTTTCTAGTTTTTTGGTCATTACTATGCATTACTAGTGCCTTTACCTATGTCCTTTTTCTCTTCAACAGACATATACACAGACTTTTTCCTGCTTCTTTAAGTGGGGAAAAGCCTGCTAATTCAGGTGAAGAACTATGTGTTTGAAAAAGTATTTTCAAATAAAACATTTGGCCAGTCGTGATGGCTCACATCTGTAATCCCAACACTTTGGGAGGGTGAGGTGGGTGGACCACACGAGCCCAGGAGTTCAAGACCAGACTGGGAAACATGGCAAAACCCCATCTCTACTAAAAATAAAAACAAACAAATGGCCAGGTGTGGTGGTGCACATCTGTAGTTCTGGCTACTAGGCAGGCTGAGATCAGAGCATCACTTCAACCAGGGACACAGAGGTTGCAGTGAGCCAAGATCATAACACTGCACTCCAGCCTGGGCAACAGTGAGACTGTGTATCAAAATAAATAAGTAAATAAATTTTGTATTGGTAGAAGTTTCTAGGCAGGGATTTCAATGTCCTACTCATAGGAAAACTTATAGAACAAGCAGGTAGTTTAAACCCCAACTTCTATGGCTAACTGCATCATAAAAATTCTTCTATAAGGACTTGATCTACATCATTTACATCACGTTTGATTCCAGCCCTCTTTGTCTAAGCCTGTGACACATACTTAAACCCTGCCATTTAACAAACTCCAAGGGAACCCATCTTTGATTGTCATTAAGGATGTATATCTGCCATGCTAAAAACTTTGTTATCCCATAACGTTTAGAAAAATCTGCTTAATGAGTAGCTGTATCCCCCTTGTTTATTACTCTGCATGGGTACTCTCTATCTACTTACAACCAAGTTGTTCTCATTCACATGTACAAACCGTGACAAGAAATAAATATGTGGGAATATCAGTTCTCTGCATCAAGGGACATCTTTAATAGACTGTAGAGTATCTTACTAATCAGGTATCCTAACAACATATATCTTAGCCATAATTTCTGTACTAAGACACTGAAATTACATCACATTGTAAAAATTCTAGTATGAGGTATTTATATGTTCCTGGCATTGTATCTTACCTAAAAACCCTAAATTAAATAATATGCCCAATGAAGGTGAGACCATTTTTAGTTAATTTAAGAAAATAATGTCAGATATTTGTAGTTGCTAAGCATTTGATATGAATAAGACACTGTGCCAGGTACTTTATAGAGAGTAGCCCATCTAATCCTCACAGTTACCCTATAAGGTGGATACTGTAATTAATATTATTTGACAGGGAGGAAACTAAAATGTTAAAAGCTTAAGTACCTTGCCCATAATTATAATTGGAGCTAGAATTCAAATCAAGTTTGTCTGGCTCCTGAATTATTTTTTGTGCCACCCCCTACCAGCATATTTATATTCAGGTTTCTTTGGGTATCTCACCATGAAATGCTGTCACCCCATTTTAATGGTTGAGGAGATTCAACTCTCAGTTCTACCACAAGTAGCAGCATGCAATTTTAACTATAACTCTAGAAGTATCCAGGAGTAGTTAGTTCAATTTCCCAGCTCTTTGGGTTAAATTCATAGTCTTAATGTGTTTCACTCCAGCCACCCAGTGCAAATTATGTCACTAGGAACAAAGGAATAGTCACTACTTTTAAGATTAATCATAGACTTTAGACCAGTGGTTAAAGCAGTTGTTGCCAATCGGTAAAGTGCATTAGAAGTTCTGGGGGTGTTTGTTAAAAATGCAGGTGCTCAGGCCCACCCCAGTGATCCTGAATCACTTTTTGAGAAGCACCAGCTCAAAGATATACATCAAAAAATAACAATAGGCAGCAGTGATTTCCAAAGCCAACAATAAAAGAAGCTTCCAAAAATTCCTTCCCAGTTCTAAAATATATACATTGGGGGATGCCAGAAATATATTGCTTAATATTTTTGAAAAGTTCCCTAGGAATGAAAAAAAAAACCCTAATTTAATAAAGAAAACACAGTCCATAGGTCATTAACTTCAAAGCATGTGTTAGGAAGATGGCCAAGAGCTAAAGTGGCCCATTTTCATTATTTTCTGAATGTGGGAAAGATGTTGCCAAGAGCAAAGAAAAGAAAACATTATCTTTTGTAATCATTGAAATAGAATTTTTAGTTGATTCCCCCCAACAGTTTTGAGTAGACCATAAGAATTACATATGATTACACCACTTAGAAAAGCCGGAGAAGGGAACAAATGGATTTATTTTTATTCAGAATGGCTGATATTTTTGTGGTCAGAAACCAAAAAGTGGTTTCTGGTCTTCTCCTGGGACAGAGAAGACCAGAAACAGCTGCTGTCAATTTACACCTTGTCTCTGACTAACCTAGAAGCTATAGCAGGGGTTGCATTAAAGACATAAAATATTATTTGGCTGTAATCTGCTCTAATGCTTTGGCATTTGGTCACATGTATTATTTAAAATCAGATAAATAAATAAACTGTTCACGTAGCCCAGATAGCTCAGTGATAGCACCTGGTAAATGCTAGGGATATGTAGCTGGGTATCAATTTAAATTGGAATGGGCCAGCAGATATGAAAATGATTTGGGATATTACCAAAACAGTTGTTAAAATGGAAATCATATTGCTTTCGCTGGGAAGAAAAAAATGAAAATAGTAAAAATGCAACTACAAAAAAATTACAGGCAGAAGCTCTATAGTGTGTCAAGTTTAACCTGTGTAGGCAACTGATAAACACTGATAAAGATAGATTGCTATGACAGCATATAAAACAGTCTGCAGGATCAGTATCCAAATGTGAACCCATTTAAGCTAATAAAGATCAATACCAACCAGAAGATGATGATGTATAACCCACCCTTTATTCCTATGTCTCATATTAAAGGTTAACACATTTCAAAATCCATATATTTAAAAATACTTAACTTTTAAGATAGAAATTGATTTGGCTTATTTTATATTAAAGAAAAGTGTTTCAGCTCACATCAGTAAAATATAATACTTAACTAGAATTCATCAAAAACAGGTTTCTACTGCAACATATAAAAAACTAGATAATATGTTTTTGCGTTTATTAATCACTCAAATGCTAAAACATCTGGACTGTAAATTTAATCTTCCAATGAAATAGCTACACACTAGCGAGATTTTTGCTATTGAGTATATTCGGTTATTATGCTGTTTACCTAAAATTACCTCCATAATTACCAATAGAATTAAAGTTAAGTAGATAAATTTCATGGGAATTCCAATGTTTGAAAACTATTTTCACACAATACACGTAATTTTATTATCTTATATTATTTTTTAAGGCCAAGATAATTTTAAAGAACTTGATACGTAATAAGCATTAAATACATTTGTCAAAGTGATGAAAGAAAAGGAGGAAGGGAAAGAGGTAGAGAGGAAGACTGTAGAAGAGACACAAATCAACCATATCTGCAGTTTAAAAATTCCTCTGAATAGGGCCAGGCGCGGTGGCTCAGGCCTGTAATCCTAGCACTTTGAGAGGCTGAGGCAGGCGAACCCTGTCTCTACTAAAAATATAAAAATTAGCCGGGCATGGTGACAGGTGCCTGCAATCTCAGCTATTCAGGAGGCTGAGGCAGGAGAATTACTTGAACCCAGAAGGCAGAGGTTGCAGTGAGCTGAAATCACGCCACTGCACTCCAGCCTGGGTGACAGAGCAAGACTTTGTCTCAAAAGGAAAGAAAAGAATTCCTCTCAATGATTAATTATAGATTCATTACAGAGATGAACTTTTTTTTTTTGAGATGGAGTCTCTTCTTTTGCCCAAGCTGGTGTGCAGTGGCATGATCTTATCTCACTGCAACCTTTGCCTTCCAGATTCAAGCAATTCTCCTGCCTCAGCCTCCCAAGTAACTGTGACTACAGATACCCGCCACCACACCAAGCTAATTTTTGTATTTTTAATAGAGACAGGGTTTCACCATCTTGGCCAAGCTAGTCTCGAATTCCTGACCTTATTATCCACCTACCTCAGCCTCCCAAAGTGCCGGGATTACGAGCATGGGCCACCGTGCCCAGCCATGTATAAACATTTCTAAACAGAATATTTTAATGCTTTAGAAACGGAGTGAGGTATTTAGTATGCTGACATTTTATAAGGTCCAAAGAGAATGCTAATGGAGTTCCAGGTGAGAACAAGAAATTTTTATAATGATGGCCAATTTTCATCTGGGAACTCCCTTGATGCAGAGGGATTGGTTTATGTCATGTCTGCCCTAAATTGATAATACTTCACTTGAATACAAATTTAGAAAAATATGTTGATAATTCTGCAGCATATTGCAAGTAAATATTAATTTAAATATTGAATGCGTAAGTATTAAATTAAACACTAATCCAGTCTTTCTCAACCCTCCCAGTACCTCAGAATCACCTTAGTGGATTTTTAAAATACAGATGCCAGGGCTCTATTCCAAGAGAATCAGTTAGTTGAAGGCTATAGGAAATAATGATTTTTTTGAAAGTTTCCCCAGATGATGCTAATCCAGTACAAAACAGGATCAAATGAAATCATCATATTCCTTTTCTGACAGAATAAATGAATAGAGCTTCATTCAAAGAATGGAAGGTCTATAAATTCTATATCTAGGCTAAGTGGACATAATCATAGGTTAAGTGGAGAAAACTGTGGCTCAAATACTTGGTATGGCTTGGTTGAAGGATGATATTTTCAGACAGTGTGTCAACAAATATTTATTGAGGATTTATTTAGTGCCAGGTATTCTCACGCTGGTATTAGGAATAAAGAGATTAACATGATATTTGCCCTTCAGCAACTTATATTCTAGAAGAGATAATTAAATAATAAACATAAAATAATTTGGGGTACTGGTAAATGCTACAAAGAAGACAAATCGAATAATGTGAAAGGTAAATGAAGGGGTGGACTTAGATCTGGTAAACAGAGAAATTTCTTTAAAAAGGTAGCATTTGAAAATCTAGAGGAAGAAAGTTTCAAGCAATAAGAAAAGTGAGTGCTAAAGTCCTCAGAGAGGAAGAAATTTTATATATGTTGGAGGAATATCCAGGACACTGGAATGGCTAGAACTTGGTCCAGCACTGGGAGAGTGGAAGGGATGAGGTCTGAGAGGCAGGCAAGAACCAGCTACTGTAGAGTCTTTGAGGCCATGGGAAGGGGGTTGCTTGTATTCCAATTGCACTGGAGAGCTAGCCATCAGAGGTTTTATTTTATTTTGTTTGAGACAGGGTCTCCCTCTGTCGCCCAGGCTGGAGTGCAGTGGCACAATCACGGCTCACTGCAGCCTTGATCTCCTGGGCTTAAGCAATCCTCCCATCTCAGCCTTCCCAATAGCTGTAATTACAGCCTTGTGCCACACATCTGGATAATTTTATTTTTCTGTAGAGACAGGGGTCTCCCTATGTTGCCCAGGCTGATCTCCAACTCCTGGACTCAAGTGATCCTCCCACCTCAGCCTCCCATAGTGTTGAGATTACAGGCTTCAGGCACGGTACCTGGCCCATCAGAGTTTTTTTAAATAAAAGGAGAGCTGCCTGCGTTTTGGAATGTTACTCTGGTTCCTGTGTGGAAGTTGTCCTGAAGAAAGAGATCAAATTTGGAAATTTGGAGGCAGGATCCCTGATGCTGCAAAACTATGGTAGCTGCGAAGATTCTAATCAAGTCTTACCAATAATGATTTTTCTTTATCATTCTTTTAGTTCAAAGACTCTGCTACAAGGCTTAAAGATGTGGGGAGGGTGTGATTCATATAAAAAGGAAGCATCCTGATAGATTTTTCCAAGTATATGAGATGTCCTCATCCAAACAGCTTTTCATCCATGATGTTTCCATCAAGTTGTCCACTATACACTGTAAATTCCATATCACGACGTAGAACCAAAATCCCTGAAGTGTTTGTGTTTCTCAGAAAATGCTGGTGCACCCTTTTAGTCTTGTAACTGAATGAGGTTAGGTTATGTTCATGCCACAAACATTAGATTCCAAATTACTGCTTAAAGTTGAAAGTTAACATTCTAATTGAATTAATTTCTACATATATTTTTCCTGTTCCACCAATTATATTCCATTTGTCATTTATTACATTTCAGGAAAAGTGTTCTGTATGAAAGGTCAGTCTGATCCTCAACAGAATAAGGGTAGGAGGGCTCTTGCAACTTCATAGGCTGAGCTCCTCTGAACTAATAGGAGCTAGCATCTGTTCAAATGCTACTGAATGAATTTCATACTTTAAGAAGATAGAATACTGAGGATCACACTCTGAGTTTATAGCAGTAGCTATCCCATATTTAATAATTAATTTGGCTTTGAAATACTGTATTAAAATATCTTCTGAATTGTTATGTTTAATTCTTAACTTATCCTGGTTTTGTACTGTTAGCCAAGTTAACTTTAAATTTCCTGATAACAAGGACTAGATATTATACATGGTCCATGTGTGTTAAACCTATTGTGGCATAAAATACATATTAGGAAGTCAGTAAATATACGCCAAAAAAAATAAATGTTTAATAGAATATGGCCCTTATACTCTAGAAGTCAAGAATAAAGTCCTTATACTTTAGACTTTAAAATAGATTTAAAATATGATTAATGTTAACTTATACAAATCAACATGTATAGAATTTGTCAACAGTAGACATGTATCAAAACAGTTGCAAATAGGATTTATTGATGAGGAAAATTTTCTGGGATAACATCTAAATTGCTATTTTAGAAGGAAAAGGATTGCAATATATAACATGGACATGGTTTTAAATAGTGCACTTTTAGTAGGAGAGGGTGGAGAATTTGATATCAGGGACAAAACAATTTTCTGTTCAACAGCTATTCCTTTTACAGTATTTTTGTCATGACTCTTGTAGCTGATTCCTCTCCAACCCCTGCTCCAAGTCACTGTCCAGCTCAACATGACCATACAAATAACCAGTAGAGTAAATGAAAATGAATCATGTAGTTTCAGGAAGTCTTCCATGTTTCTGTCTGCTTAGTCAATGTTGACACCATTAATACATAGTCCAGTATTATTGTCCCTGGTCTCCTTTGAAATGCTGCAATTTTAAAATCCCATTATTTCAGTGACATTTATTTTCTTAGGGGATTGAATTAGGGCATGAATAAAAAGAAATATTTATCTTTTCCCAGTTCTTTTCAAGTTTTAAAAGGTTTCTTGATATTTTTATTTTTGATGCAGATTATTATATGACATTGAAACAAGTCATCTGCAGTAATTTGAATTTTTTTTTTTTGCCTTTCAAAATTCCAGTCATTGTCTTCAGTAGGTAATCTCCAAGAATATTATGATAAAAGATAACATAAAAATGCAGATACGATATTCCCGTTATTTAGAGGTTAATTTTATTTTTCTAGTGAGACAAGGTCTCACCCTGCAAGCCAGGCTATAGTGCAGCAGCATAATCATAGCTCACTGTAGCCTCTAACTTCTGGGCTCAAGAGATCCTCCTGCCTCAGCTTCCCAAGTAGCTAGGACTACAGGCAGCAGCCACCATGTCCAGATAATTGTTTCACTTTTATGAAGTCATGGTCTTGCTATGTTGCTCAGACTGGTCTCAAAATCCTGGGCTCAAGCAATCCTCCCACCTCAACCGTGAGCCACCAAAACTCAAACATATTTAGGCCAAAACTCAAACTTTTTTAGGAAGAAAGAGACTAAGAAGGTGGCTGCCCCTGGGATTCAGTAATTGTGTAAGCCTAGCACTGTTTGCCTAGTGAGTATTTTAGCACTTTCAGAATCTCAGAGCCCTTCACAGATCCTCTAACAGGAGTTTGCCCTTGGGCTTGAGTCAATTTACATTTCACCTTGCAAGCTCCAATAGTAGAGATTTCTCCCATGAAAAGTTTCCATAATGCTACATGCAAACCCCTTGGGAATAGTAGCTCCTCTCTTGCCTGGAAGTGCAGGCTACTTTCTGGAGCTGCTGTGTCCCACATGGCCAGTACGTGCTGCCATGTAAACTTATGCAATTTCCCCATCTCAACACAAAATCAAAGCTTCAAGCTTTGGGAGAAAAAATCTGGGTTTCAAGTTTGATAAAATCTTCTTCACAGTAGTTATCTAGGATTGATCAATTCTGAAAGCTCTAATTTCTGTTCTTCAAGCTAATTTAACAGAAGGCAGCCTGAACAATGCCTCTCTTGGATGGGCAGCCTAAGAAACAGATTTTCGCAGGTGTTTCCTCTGTGCTGCAAACCTAAATAGCCTCCTACATTCAATCACATGGATGCCAGGGGCAGGAAAAAATACTGCAACAAAAGAAGAAAAGAGAGCAAGCTCAGTAAAGCTGACTCCTCAAGAGCTGTTTTGATGTAGAGATCTCTGTGAAAGCTCATTAAATCCTCAGTGTGTGAGGCAGGGCTTAGGGAAGATTGAAATAAGGATAATAAGACACCATATCCATCCATACTGACACATTTGTAAAGCATTCATTAATTAAAATACTCAAAGGAAATTCCACATGACTTCTCAGCATGTTAAGGGCCTGAATCAGCTCTTCTGGTTAAACTTACAATCCAGATTAACAGGTACATACTCAAGAGATACAGTTGGTTTTTGTTTTGTTTTTCGTTTTGTTTTTCATAATACCACAAAAAAACCTATCGAAAAAGCAATTCAAAGCATGGTTCCCATAATGAAGGACCAGTTGCGTCCTCTTCAAGAGGAAAGATGGCCCTATACACTATTAATATCTAATATATTTGAATAAATGATAATAGGTCATTAGATGATGGGTGTATATGAGAAAAGCCCAACGTATTAAGTTAGGTCCCCACTGCTTTTATTTTCTGGAAAATATTCATAAGGAAAGGTGTATCTTCATGCTTCAGCCTAAACCTGAATGGGAGTAAGACCTTCTATTATTCAAGATTCCCCAGAGAAACAGAACCAATAGTGAGGGGGTCAGGGGAAGAGGCGGTCAGGGGAGAGGAGGAAGAGAGAGAGGCTTGTCTTAAGGAATTGGCTTATTCAGTTTTAGAGGCTGGCAGGTCCAAAATTTGCAGAGTTGGCCAGTAGGATGGAGACCCAGGAAATAGGATGGAGACCCAGGAAACCAGTAGGATGGAGACCCAGGAAACACTTGATGTTCAGTCCAAAGGCACTCTGCTGGCAATGTTCCCTCTTCATCGGGGAGGTCTTTTTTTCTCTTAAGGCCTCTAACTGATTGGATGAGGCCACCTAATGACCTCATTGTAATTTAATTACCTCTTTAAAGACATTATCTCCAAATACAGTAGCATTCTGGGGTGCTACGGGTTAGAACTTCAACATGTGAATTTAAGGGGACACAAGGTAGCTCATAAAATACCTCAGTGGGTTTTATTTTGATCTAGATATTAACGTGGGGGAGAGGTTGATAAGGACATGTATTTTTCCAAGCAGTGATTCTCAAAGTATGGTCCTAGGTCCAGAAGCATCAGTATCATGTGGGAATTGGTTAGAAATGAAAATTCTCAGTCCCCACCCCAAATCTACTGAGTCTGTGCATGGGGCCCAGCAATTTGTTAGAAAACCTTTCTTCCTGGTGGTTCCAATGAAGGCTAAAGTTTGAAAACAACTATCTTAGAAGTTGCTTGATTACAAAAATGACGCCACCTAAGAAGTTTTCCAACAAACATGGGTGTAAATATTGTTCAATCTATGTGATTTCATTAAATGTATCAAGCTGAGTCATATTTTATTAGTCTTGGATCTATTTTACTCTTGTAAATTGAAAACGAAGCCAGAGTTCCAAGGATAAGCATCACAACACTGCAAAGAAACTTGGCCTCCGAGTACAGATTTCACAGGGTAAAAGCAAAACTGTGAGTACTCAGTAAAGCTATTTATCAAATACCAGGGCAGTCTAATTGCTGTCTGTCTGGTTGGGAGCCTCAATTACTTTATGTAATTCCCATGAATGGCAGACTAAATTATAAGGTGGAACTTAATAAAATTCATTATACATTCTTCTTAAAAATGAAAACCTATAAATAGAACTACTAAGTGGCCACTTTTGAACAAGAATGTAGTTTATATTATGTCCCAAAACCCCTTCCACACCCTCACAGCAGTCGCATTTGCAAATACACTGGCATTAAACAAGCCTCTTCCTCATGGTCTTTGAGAATCTACAGTACAGCAGCAAGAGCAAGAAGTTTTAATTTACCTGTAAGTTATTTTCAAGCTTTGCTGGTCAGATCTGTGAACAAGAATGCACAAGACCAACTTATCTAGAGAAGTCAGCTTCATCTGAGCAGCTATTCTACTTGGTTGTCAGGTACATGTCTCTAAAGGTAAAGCCTATCTCCAGGAAGCTTACGTGACTCGCCGAGCACAGTTCTCAGCACATAAGATGCTAGATCACATTGCATAATGCAACAAGAACTAACACTCATAATTACTTATGTAAACTATAAGACAAGAATTTCCCAGGCCTTTAGGGAAAAATGTTTATTTGTGGAGCCTAATTTTTTTATATCAGCTATCAAGAAAAAGATCGCCAAGGAGTGTATTTGATTATTGGACTTGGATCTAGATGTACCCTATTTGTATCATTGTCACATAATGACAACCTGAAGGTTAATACATTAGGGCAGCTTCTATGTGAGTGAAGCTTCAAAGCTACTTATAAGTTGCACTATTTAACTGTGTCCAGATGGAATAGAGAACATTCTCACACTGAGCAATTATATCAGCAGGCCATTGATTGGGAAGTTGATGTTTGTCTTTTCCAAATGAACAAGGGCTGTCCCATTGCTGGAAGCTAGTGCTCTATCATTTTTAAATAAAGAAAATGCTTGTCATTAGCATTTTCCAAAGCATTGGAGATACTTGATCTGAATTTGCCTTTGTTCCCTCCTGATAAAATGAAGTCTGCAAAGCCTCCATATACTCTTGTGCAATCTTGCCACTTATTTAAATCATAGAAGCTCACAGAATCAAAATTATACTTTTCATAAAAATTGTTAATCCCCAAAATTCCAAACAGGCAGAAATAAACAATACCTAGAGTTCTTATTGGATTTTTCAATGGGTGCCTTCCTAATCAAAGGATTATAGTTTAAAATTTGATTAATTTAACTAGAATTTTAGAAGTTCCTAATATCACCTCAGCTGTGAGGATTACAAAAATAGATCATTAACAAATATTTTATGACCCTTGCTATATCTCAGAAATTATACTGGAGTTTGACAAATAAATTTCTGACCACAAGTATTCATCGACCCCTGCCCTTAAGTCTTCACAGATGGGATATACCCTAAGCAATATATATTTCAGTTAAGAATGCATTGGGCTGCAAGTAACAGAAAACCCAGTGTAAACAGTAGAGTAAGCAACTTGAGAATTATTTTTGACATGTAACAAGAAATCAGAATGCAGAATGGTTTGCCTACTCTATGATGCCATCAGAGACCTGTGTTTTTGCCTTCTTTTCAGCTCCTCTGTCCTTAGTATGTTGGCTCCTGTTCCTGTGATTATCTCCTCATGGTGCAGTTGAAGACAATAGCTGTCCCAACCAAGTTTTTCCTCCTTATCAGTAAAGCAAAAGGTTTCTCAGAAATCCACTCAGACTTTCCTTAGATCTTATTAACTGGAGAGTCACCGGTCCACTTTTGTCTAAAAGGCTACATGAGAACTAGAGGGACAAGATCATCATGGCTGGCTCTTAAGTATAAGAATGACATAGGAAAGTAATAGTTTAAAAAAAATTAATGTGGAACTGAAAGAGGAGAAATGGAGTCAGTAGGACCAAGTGGAGCATTGTTAATATAATTCTGGCATGAGAACATGAAGGTCTAGGTAATGCATCCTCTTATGATGGCTTAGTTTGTAATAGCCTTCATGAAAGAAAAAAACATGATAAACAGGTGGTCAGACACTTCCTAAACAACAGTCACAAGTTGTGCTACGTTATGATGCAGGTTAAGCAGCAGGTTAAGCACTACCCCAAGCACAGAGGTGGCCCTTGGGGCAAGATAGTGTGTCTGAGCTCCTAAGGGTTACATGTTATAGGCCCCAAGCCCCTGAGAAAAGTCAAAAACTACAGATCTGACGTGGGTGCATCTCTGTCTACAAAACACAGTGTCTGCTTACATATATATATATATATATTTTTTTTTTTTGAGACAGAGTCTTGCTCTGTCATCCATGCTGGAGTGCAGTGGTGTGACCTCGGCTCACTGCAGCCTCCACCTCCCAGGTTCAAGCAATTCTCCTGCCTCAGCCTCTCAAGTAGCTGGGACTACAGGAGCGTGCCACCATGCCCAGCTAATTTTTTGTATTTTTTTAGTAGAGATGGGGTTTCACCATGTTAGCCAGGCTGGTCTCAATCTCCTGATCTCATAATCCACCTGCCTCAGCCTCCCAAAGTGCTGGGATTGCAGGCATGAGCCACCCGGCCCAGCCCCATATATCTTTTTCAATGTTATGTGCCCTGATTTCCACCTTATTCTATACACTTTCTGAAAGTTCCAAAGATTCTGCTACATAAATCAATCTCATGCCCAAGTTGGTGGCAGCAGAAATGAAGCTTAACTTATTCCAAAAGGGTTTGAAGAGAACCAAAAGATAAAGCTAGAACCAGATCCAGCACTATCATTATTCTCATGCTACTTTTTAAGGTCTTGTCCACATTAGACAGTAACAGAAAACTGATGTTAGAAACACTGAGCACTTAAGTGTCACTCACTCTGATCTCTAGTTGCTGCTTCTGATAGTTTTCACCAATTAGCACAGACTTCAGTGTCAGACTGAGTTTGAATACCAGTTCTGCCACTGAATAGTGGTATAATCTTGGGGAAGTTCTTAAATTATCTGTATTTTTCTATAAAACATTGATCATAATGGTACCTATCTCACAGAATTGTGGTGAGAAAGAAAGTGAGTTAATATTTGAAAGTCCTTGAAAAGCGTATGGCACATGGCAGCACTCTTAGAATGTTGGCTATTTTTATTACTGCAGCCATTTTTATTCTGGTGTAGAGGTTAACCACCCTGTTTCGGAAGTCATAAAGACCTTGATTCAAATCCTGACATTATCACTTTCTATCACTATGACCCTGGAAAAGTCAATTAATGGTTTTAAGCCTCAATTTCTCTATCTGTTAAAAAGGGATAATAATGCTTGTTTCATCGGGCTATAGTAAGTGTTAAGATGACATGTGACAGTGCTTAGCCCTGGTTCTGACAAATAAGTAATTTGTATTCTTTTTTCTCCTCCATGATTCACTCTTTTTTCTGGATTTATCACTAGAACTCCCCCGGGTGATCTGTTATTTGTGACTAATTATACTCTGTGTACTTGTCCCACTAATATTATTTCAGTGAAACAAACAAATTCAGCATCATTTATCTTGAAAGGAAAATAGATTCATAAGAATAGTCTCTTACAGTTATAAAAAGAAAATATGCCATCTTACAAATATGGGAAGGGTCTTGATGAGAGAGGTAGGACCCTGCCACCTACCATGATTCTTTAGCATCAAGTGGTAATCCCACCACAGTTTTGTCTCACTTCCCCACCAGAACTAAGTGATCTGACCACCCTCTGGAGTTGCTTACCCGCCATTTGTTGGGAAGCCATGAGAGCCAAAGAAATTTTGAGACCTGGGATAGTTGTCCCCTTTTGTCATACCATTGGGATAGCTCTGATTGTCACATTCTCAGAAATGCACATAGTAAGCCCTGAGAAGGTACAGTCTTCTTTGTGAATCACCTCCATCCCAATTTTTGACCTCACTTTTAAGTAAGGTGTATCTACAGCACAGAGTCTGTAATTCTGAGACACATCAAAGCCTATTTAGTGGCCCCTCCTAAATTCGGAAGAGGATGTAATTTTCTATGGTTTCTACAACTCTTTTGCACACAGTCAAGCGAAGAAGGTTTTAGTTTTAGAGTGGTTGTGGCTGTCCTTTCTCCAATAAACCCACAGGAGAAGGACATTGCTGTCTTCTTTCCTTCTATCCTCGACCACATCCCTTCTGTATTGTTACTTCTTCCCAGGCCCTCCTCATACAAACAACAGTTTTATCCTCTTAATCCTGTTCAAACTGTCTTCTAACATTGACCACCACCAAAAGACATTGCTTCCAGAACAGGCTAAGTGGAGAACCTTAAATGCATGGGGAATGTTCCTGACTCTCACCTGGAATCAGTTAGCCTGGGTTTTACAGTTGAATTTAAAGCAAATGTATGCACAGGCGATCCTGGGTGAGCTGCTCTGAACAGGAGATGGCAGTAGCGGCCAAGGATCTGGACACCCCTTTCTAGTCCTAACAGAGATTTCCCATCGATTGATTGTCAGTTCTGGCCTGCAGTTTTGCTTCACCAAACCAAGGTAGCTAAACAATATGCCCAAGATCCCAGACCTTGCTGAATCTCACAACTATTGAAGAACTAGAAATTGCTCAAATTGAAGGCTGAACAACCAAGTGAACACGGTGGGGAGCTGTTACTAAGCCTCACTGCAGAGGAAATGAGGAGCCCTCCAGGAAATAAACAGATTGCCCACTTAGATTGGCATAGTGGGTTTATTGGAAGGAGCAAGGATTAGAGATCCAATGTTCTTTCTTACTGAGACTTTGAGCAAGTCATTTAGCGATGTGATTCAACGCATGCTCTCGTGGATTCAGGGGAGAAGGAAGTCTTCTTCACAGACTTAACAAAGGGTTAAGTAAGATAACATCCAGGAAAACTCATATATATGACATGCTATAAAAATACAAGAAAGGACATTTTGGCTGATTTTACTTCATTTCTTTGAGTTTGTCTTGGCACCTCCAAATTTTCTAGACCAGATTTCTTTCTTTTTTTTTTTTTTTTTTGTCCAAGTAATATGGTCAGAAGCTGTTTGACTATGAGTCTATTACTTCTCTGATAATTATAATTTCCTCAAGAGTTATGGCACACAAATTACTTTGTAATAGCTCTGAATTTTTTGCTTTATCCTGAGTCTACAATTATGCACTTATCCCTGCTCCTGTCATCTGTGGTACTGATTTATGGAACCTTCTGTTCTCAGATCTCATTTCTTACCTCTGCCTCCTTTAAAACTCAAGAAAAGTGGCAGCAAGATCAGATTTCTCATCGGTCCAGCATTACATCCTCAGGTGTAATTATTACTCTCTTAATAAAGCAAGCAGTTAGTTCCACAATGGTCTGTTTAATCCACTAGATAATTGCTAAGCCTTCATAATATAACTTCCTATCCTGTCCCTTGCTATGATTCCAGAGGCACCATGTTGTGGTTTGAAACATCTATTAATTTGGTGCACATATTAATTAAAAATTTATTTCTAGTGAATCATATGATGGATCAAGTGCCATATTAAAAAAAAGGAAAATATAATTAATCTTAATCAATTTCACTTGGAGCAAAAACAATGTAACCGGAAAGTTTTCCAGTAACTGCCACACACTCACAGACTTTTTTATACCAAATTTGAAAACAGAAAAATTCTAAATTTTAAAGTACTGCAGTATCAGTTTTGTATTATGGCAGAAGATTTATAAGCCATGCAATTATATAACATTTTTGATATAGTTAATACGGCAAAGATATATTACTTCGCTTTGTTCTACCTGTAACCTAGAGCGAATTTTATTCACAGTAAAATTAAACCTTACTAGGTTCTTATTCCTGAATGGTTAAGAGGTAGAAAAATTTCCATCACAGCCTTATTAGAGAGTAGGATACATGACAAGACCATAATCTAAAGCCAGTTCTCAGTTTTATTATTTACTTTGCTGCCTTGATCATTTTTTCTGCACTCATTTGGCTTGAAGGCATAGACATTCCCTGTTGATGATTTCGGCTTGGCAGTGGGTTTCTGCTACACATTTTGATTCCTAATATGGTAGTAGGAGAGGATTTTGTATGAGTTCCAGCAAGTTTCTCTGGGCTTGTGGAATGCAGCAAGGAAAGAATCCTACAGAGATGAAAACATGAACATTTGCATTGATAAAGAAAAAAATGAAAGAAAGAAAGTATCACTCTAATTTTTTTTTCATTTTCTTACTCTGTTCATTTTCACTTCGAATAATGTCTTACACTTTTGGGATGGGAGGAATTAATGCTGTGTTCTTTTATTGCCCATATCCTCGTGGCCATTTCAAAAGTTATTTTGAAATGCCTGAGTGTTTTTATAAAGGCTGTGTTAACAAAATAATTTTCATCATCCTCAAGGTTTAAATCCCTGAAGCACTCTATTCCACTGTTTTGCACATTAGCCACAGGAAGAAAACTGAGAGAATAAGTTTCATGTTGCTAAAAGAGAATAATAGGTTGATCATGTATATTCACAGGGTACAAATTACATTGTCTTAATTTTGCAGCAATATGAACTATTGCTAAAGAAATACCTTACTTGCTTATTCATCTATTGATTGTGTTGGAGTTCAATGCAATTTTTCTCTCACAGTCATCAAGTCATTCACAGAATCAGGGGTGTCCAAGGGTGAGAATTCAATCATGGGTCTTATTTTCTGTTTCTGGTTGGGTCAATAAAGCCCCTTCCTCATCCCTCTTTTCCACTTATCACTAGCGACACAAACTTAAATCGTAATAAACCACTCCACTGGTAAGGGAAGAACACCTCAAGTAAGCATGTGTACAACCCCAGTAAACCCACTGTGCAGGCAGCTCTCCCACATGCTAGCAGGCCACTGTGCATGCAGACAGCCCACCCAAGGGAAGAATCAGGGAAGAAGGGACACAAGACCCTGGAAGTATGCCAACCTATAACACCTCATGCACCTGATCTTTCAAGTCACCTGTTTGGCCCTCTTCCAAGTGTACTTCACTTCTTTTCATTCCTGCTCTAAATTTTTGTTAATTAAACTTTCACTCCTGCTCTAAAACTTGCCTCAATTCCTCACTCTGCTTTATGCTCCTTGGCCAAATTCTTTCTTCTGAAGAGGCAAGAATTGAGGTTGTCGCAGACCTGTATGGATTCACTGCCACTAACATACTTGCTACGTCAAAGAAAGCAACTAGCTGGGATCCTTAAAGGACCACAGACTGATGCCTTATGCAGGTGGACAAACTGCTTCAAAAGCCACCAAAAAGTTGCCATTGGAGCATAACAGAGAAGAAAAGTGTGTGGTAAGTCATAGGAGCTGGCGGAGCCAGGGTTCCCATTAGTGTCTGTCTGGGCAATGGGCCAACAGATGGGGAAGGGTTGGAGGTCATCTGAACTCTTTAGGTAAAAACAAGTATAATCTCAGAGGACAACTGCAGGGGAACCCATATCTTTGCTGCCAAGCAAACGCAGCAAGAGCTGCGGGTACACAAATAATAGGGATTGTGTGTTTTAATATGTGAAGTGAAACTACAGAAAAACACAGACTTGCCCCTAAGGCAGACAGTCTGGTGGATGTGCAAGGCCATTGCAGAATGCACACAAAGAAAACAGACTAGGTAGTGCAGGTTCTTGGGGAAGAGCTGATGTTAGTTGCAAAAGCAGAGGAAACACCAGACATTGCACAGTGTTAAGCTGTAACCCTACGTCACCTGTCCAGGAGGGTTGTTAGTGCCTCAGTCCTACTCCTACTTGGTGCAGACTCCAAGGTCCTTCCCGCCCATCAGGCTGAGCTGAGAGATCAGCCAAGGGGAGTAGAGCCACTATGGCAGAGAGGAATCATTCTGGCAGTTGGTTAGTAAGCAGGAAAGCAAAAAGGGAGAAGGAAACCATGTATGAGGATTGAATGCCTCTGCTGAAGAAAGTGAGGTGTAGAGGTGTCTTACGACTAGGGAACATATCTGTGTCACACAGAACCACAGTATGTTAGCAGTAGTGAATCCATACAAGTCTGCAGCAGAACAAGTCTCAGTTCTCTCCTCCTCAGAAGAAAGAATTCGACAGACTGGTATAAGGCAGAGTGAGAGACTGAGACAAGTTTTTGACCAGGAGTGAAAGTTTATTTAAAAGCTTGGAAGAGGGCCACACAGGTGATTTGAAAGATCAAATGCAGTTTGACTTTTTGACTTGGGGTTTGATACACTGGCATGCTTCCAGGGTCTTTTGACCCTTCTCCCTGAGTCTTCCCTTAAGTGGGCTGTCCGCATGCACCGTGGCCCGCCAGTGCTTAGGAGGAGCTACATGCACAATGTGTCCACTGGAGTTGTACACGTGCTTACTCGAGGCTCTCTTCCCTTACCAGTCACGTGTTCCTATAAGGTAATATCCCAGTTAGACTCCGCCATCTTGCCTCTTAGTTTGCATGCTTCCGCCCACTCCCCCAACTCCTGAGATCTTATCAGGAAGTTGATCACCAGTCTCAGGTTTTTCTGTCTATTGGGAGACTGCCTTTCCCTAGTGCTGTCTGCAGCCAGTTATTATTTTAGAAAGGCAGTTAATACTTGCCTGACCATTGCCTGATGGTTGCCTGACATTCATGGGGTGGGGCAGCGGAAGGTCTCTCCTACCTTGCTTATGTCTGACCAGCTACCTAGTGTACCACTGTCGTTAATGATTTTGAGTTTTTCTGTATTAGAAGCCACACTGCAGTTAACATCGTTGTTACTAAATCTTTGCTCATATCCTTAATTACTTTTCTTAGGAGATAGTTTTTCTGATAAAATATTATGCATATCTTAAGGCTTTGATGTGCCAAATTCCTCTCCAGAAAAATTAACATTTTACATTGTTACCCTTCCATCTGAGTATAATGCCATACTTTTTGACCAGCAATGAACATCATATAATTTTTTAAAACCCTTTACCAATTTGATAGACCAAAACATCAGTCTCAGTTTAACTATGCCTTTGATCACTACTGAAGTGGAACACTTCCCCTGCCTTTATCTTTAGCCTTTTTTATTATTGTGGAAAGATAAGGGAGGAGAGAAAGAAGCTCATGGGCTCAAATTTGAGAACACTAACTTCAGACTGAATAGAAAAAGTCTCTGGTTCTGAAGATAAGTCATGTATGCTAACTCAGAATGGCAACATTAAAGGAGAGGTTATCCTTCCATTTCAAGGCATTCAATGAAGCTGCCACCCAACCTTTTCCAATAAGGTACTCAGATTTTTCCTCCATTGAAGAAAGAAGCCGCCATGATCTTGGCTCACACTGTGCTGTGTTTGAAGGACCCTCTTCATATGTGATTTACGAGTTTTCTCCCAGCACAGTTATTCCCTTGACTTGACTGTCAAGCTCTTGTCTCCAGAGCAACAAGTGAAAATACTCCAAGGGGCTCAAATTTAACTCAAATAGCCAGTAAACCACAAGATCTGTCTGCTCAACTATTTTCATACCAAATAGGATATTTCCCATCTAAATTTGTAACTGAGCTGGAAACAACTTTGTGCCTTTAAATATTTGATGTTGTGTCACGTCTCACTACATTTAAAGCCAATACAGTAAGTAGCCAGATCATAATATGCCAAACAGCTGTTTGTATCATGACATGATATTTGCTAAGTAGAGAATTTCAGATACCCTAGGCACATGCTATGTGTGAATGGGATTGATATATTGTCTTGCTTCTGTGTTGTATAAAATACTCTGGAGTAGTTAATTCTTTGCAAGTTTTTAAACCTTGTCTCATGCTCAAAGGCTAAATTTTAAATCAAGAATTAATCTAAGAGAGAGTTTGAATACTCTCTCTTAATTCTCTGTTAGATTATAAGGACAAACCCTCTGATAATTGCAATCCTAAATAGTAAGGTACAAATAAAAATAGGAAGAAAAAAATAACTTCAACCTCTATCAGCAAAACCAAAAATTAAATGTTAAACCATAACTATCTCTTTTCCTCTATAAGCCTAGCAATTCTCTTCCATATAGGTAAGGAAGGCAAATATGCATTTTTGTTTACAGTTTAGGCTGGGACTGCTACAGTGACTCACCTGGAGTACACCCCAGTGAAAATAACACAGAACACTCACTATAAGCCCATAAAATTGTAAAACGTTATTGGAGTTTGCCCATCCTCCAATTGTCTTGCTGGAGTCTATTTTTCCCTTCCTATAGGAGAAGCTATTTAGAGTCAAGCATCATTAAATCAAAATGCAAAGGAAGGAGAAAATGAATGTGGGTTAATTGCATTCTGAATGCAACTGAATTGCAGTTGGTACAAATTACTGGAGTATAAGAATGCATTGTGCATACCAGGAAGACAAGTAATTAGGTGAAGCCAGATTGGGTGTGTACCAGGAAGTGGCAGCAGATGAAGAGTCTGAGTGTGTTTGTGTGTGTGTGTATATGTATGTGTTGGCAGGTGGGAACACATTGGATCCTTATATGTTGCACTAAGAAGTTGGGACTTTATCCTGAAGCATAAATCTCCCAGGAGAGTTGCAGCTGCTCACTAGGAGTGTCCGATTCTATGCAATTTGGCACTCTCTGTGTAATCTTCTCTTCTTTATTGCACAAAGAAGTCCTATGCCTGCAATCTTGCTAGAGAAGTAAAACCTGTATTCCTTATCAGTAGATCTGCAAGGTGATAAAGGGAACATTCTGACGGGAGCAGCTGCAATGGAATTGAAGACCTCTTTTTTTCTTGCCATCAATTGCCTGAAGATAAAAGGAATACAATTAATATAAATAAAAGGCAGAAAGGCACAGACTCAAAAGCAATTAATTCTTTGTAATAGGAGTGGGAAGAAAGCAGACCAATGAGGGCTACAAGAATCACAACAGGCTCCTGGGAGGAGGTGATACTTGCTGTCCCTGCCAGACATAAAGCATAATCTTCAGGGTCCTCAAGAATTAAGTGACAGTTGGACTCAAAAAAACGATTTCTCCAGTAGGGATACAGTGATGTGCAAAAGAGACAAATCCCTGGTCTCATGGCTCACCACAGAAAACACAAGTACCTGTGTACCTGTGTTTTTTTGCAGAGCCTTGTTAGGTTACCTGTACCCAAAGGACTTAGGTAACTGCTCCTTTATATATTCTCCGTTTTATTTACTTATTTATATAGAATTATTTGCTTGCTTATTTACAATTTTTGTTTGTTTGTTTAAGTTATAAAAGTAATCTGTGTTTATGACAGAGAAGTAAAAGCAGACTAGAACTGCAATCCTCCCCTGCCCTACCCAATCCTTCCATTTGGAGATAACCAATGTTAAAGTGTTGCATGTGTAACCTTTCAGAAATTTTTCATACATATGTATGCATGGATTTATGTTATGTATAAATATTATCATACTATTTTACTTTTTCATGTAACAGCTATAGTGATAGCACCATAATGTTGATATAGGAGGGACCCCACCCTCCTTCCAATCTGGTTGGAAAGACGGTCTTGAAGCTCTATTGCAAAATACTTACATAAAATAGAATATCGATTTTTCATATTAAAGAAAGGAAGGTGCTGGAAAGTAGGAGACAGTAAAGCCCCACCAAGTAAATCCGTTTTTGACAGTTAAATATTTTTGTATAATAGCACATAGTTGCCTATGATTCCCTTGAGTGAATGGACCAGAATTTCTTAATCATTCTCCAGTAGTAGACATGTAAAGTATATGTAGAGTTTTTGCCTTCATAAAAAATACTATTTTGAAACCCTTTATACATAGCTTATACTTAGGCAAGGGAATCTATAACATCAATTCCTATAAGCAGAATTTCTGAGTGAAAGAGAATATGCATTTTAAATGTTAATAGATGCTGCCAAAATTAAGCCAATTTTCCAGTTTACAGTTAATGGCAGAGAACACTGTTTTTTAAGAATGTCCTTGTAGAAAGAAAGTGCTGAGTAATGCGGCCACAGAACTAGTACTTCTAGCTAAAGTTTCAAAGTCTACCTACCTACCCATTTGCAACTAGGATCCAAGCCAGGCTTTACAAGTTCAGCTTTCTCCGAGCGTTTAATAACAAAGCTGTTTACATTAGCAGTGCAACTAAACTGTGGAGTGGCATAGTCCCATCTACACTGAGAATCATTTTTGTTTTAGCTTGTGGGAGTGTAAATTACTATTAAAGGAGTTCCATTTCAAATCCAAAGAACGTTCTATTGAGGAAAAAAACTTCAAACATGAAGGCCAAGTTTGAGCTGCTGACAGCAAGGCAGATAGAAAGAAACAAGGCAAGGCAGAGAAACAAGTTCAAGAAATTGAATAAGAAACTGTGTCACAGTCACAACCATTTAGGTCTCATGAAACAAAAGGTATGGTAGATATTTGCCTGGAAGCCCCTTGGAGAAAGGATGGCAGGAAGACCTAAAGGCAAACACAAAAAGTTGAACATCTTTGCCATTTTCATCTCATGTTCAGATGCTTCTTGGAAACATACAACCTTATCTGCATTAACATTTTGACATTTTATTTATGTACAGATCCTCTTCTAAATAGAGTTTAGGTTTATATTCATGTTATTGTAGTAAAACAACAGATGATCACTGTTTTTTCAAATATTAAAAAATATGACTCATAGAAAAATGCGACCATTGGTAATTTAGTTTCTGGCTTTACCAAATATCTTTCAAAAACTCAGCTAATAATATACTAAGGCTTCTCATACATAATTTATATTATTGATTAAAATCTAAAAATGTAAGGAAAAAGCTAAGTCTAATTTTTTTGCTAAAAGAACGAGTAAAAAATAATCAGCCATGTTAATATTTCATGCAGCAAACTATCTGAAATTCACTTCTGCTTTGAAAGAAAAGTTTGAGACTAATAAGTTCCATTACACACTATTGATAAAGAAGATATAAAAGATACAATATACTCTTAAAAATGATTATATTTTCAATGAAATATAAAAGAATAGCTTCTTTTTTGGTCAGTAAGAAAACTATTTGAAACCCTGTGTAGTCATAAATAGCAAAAATACAATGAAAATCCTAAAATGTGTGTGTATATGTATGTGTGTTCTCTTCTTCAAATTTCCTATAATATCTGATATATTTTTAACTTACTCTAAACTGTAAAGCATGCATCAATGTTGGTTATCAGTTGTTATCAGTTGTCAGTTATCAAAAGCATCTCTGACGATTTGAGGTAGCAAAAAAGCAATGGAACAATGAACATATTCATTTAGTCTTCCCTGCTTTTACAATTTGTCATTGAAACCTGTGTCTTCCTCTTAATCATGTGTTCTTAAATTTTACATTTATTTAGGATTTGGTGATTAAGAGTTTGGGTTTTCTGTTTGCTGGTTGTTGGTTAGTTGGTCAGTTGGTTGGTTTTTCTTCATCCAGTTGCATACAATGTATTTCTGAAAGGATTTTTAAGGAAATGTGGAATGTCATTTAGTAATATGCCCTTTTGCCCATTCCTCCTAAGTATCTCTCCTATCTCTACCTCTTCTTCTTTCCTGAGGCCAGCCTTGGTTTAGGCATTCACCACTTCCCTACTGATGACAACAGCCTCCCAAAGCCCAGCCCTCTTGGCTCCTGCCTTGACGTTATTGCCAATGGCCTCGTCCTAAAGCAAAAATCTCATTATGCCACTCTCCTGTTTTCAATGCTTAATTGGTTTTAATTAGCTTCTCACTACCTTCATGGTGAAATCCAAATTCCTTAGAATGCTCTGCAAGCCCTTTCATGACAAGGCCCAGGCCTGCCTCTCCAAATGGCATCACTTGTAAATGGCGTCATTTACCCTATGCTGCAGCAGTAATAACACCATGCATTTCACACTGGGGAGCTTTGGTCGGTGTCAGTGCTCTCCCTGAACTGTCATCCTTGTAGCCCCCCACTCCCACCCCTCACTTCAACGTGGAGAACCTCTAAAGTTGTGCTTTTCTGCTTTTCCTCTGTGTATCATGTCCTGAGAATCTTGTTAAAAAGAAGATGTTACTTCTGTGAGTCTAGGATGGGGCCTGACATTCTGCATTTCTAACCAGCTCCCAGACAATGCTGGGAACACACACTGAAGACAAAGCTCAAAAACCTTACTCTGCCATCACTCCCTCTGTGAAAGACTCTCCTACAAAGCGGATCTACACAAAGTGTCCTCTTTCCAATGTTTATGACTTGTGTATAGAACGTGTACAGGTACTCTTAGATGTCTCACGCCCTATTTAATTACCTGGTTACAAGGCTGTCCCTGTAATCACTAGTCAATCAGCAAGGGCTGGAACAGTGACTGCTGCTACTCATAGTCCCAGCACTAACAGTTGGTTCGCGAATGATCATCTGATAAGGTGTTGTTAAAAATGTTCACTGAATGGAAGGTTAAAATAACTTCTTAGTTCTCAAATTCATGGGGTTTTATTATGTGATTGACAATCTCTCCAATGGGGTTTTGGTTAGGGAGAGGCTTAAAAGAATTGATTTATAATTCTTTTAACCAACTTGTAAGTCAAGAGGCTGGCCAAGAATTTGAAAAGCCCAGACCTATTAAGACAGTACAACCAATTATCTTTGTGACCTTGTGGGTAACTTCGCCACCCCACCGCCCTGCCTGTTTCCAAAACACCTGGCCTGGCAGAAAAGAATGGAGAAAGAGCCAAGGCACAGCGAATATTCTCCAGCAGAGTTTGGGCAACAAGTGACACCTCAAAGATGTCTGAGTAGAGAGAGAATTAGTGGAAACTGCCAGGTGTGGTGGTGCATGCCTGTAGTCCCAGCTACTCGGGAGGCTAAGGTGAGAGGATCGCTTGAGCTTAGGAGTTCTGGGATATCATGTGCTATGCTGATCAGGTATCTGCAGTTCAGCATCAATATGGTGACCTCCTGGGAGTGGGGGACAGGAAAACCAGGTTGTCTAAGGAGGGGTCAACTGGCCCAAGTTGGAAATGGAGCAGGTTAAAGCCCCTGTGCTGATCAGTAGTGGGTTCGCGCCTGCAAATAGCCACTGCACTCCAGCCTGAGAAACATATCGAGACCCTGTGTCAAAAAATAATAATAATAATAAATAATTTTTAAAAGAGAGAGAGAATTGGTGGAAACAAATATCTATCCAAGATTTCTCCCATCATATCACAAACTTGACAAGAAAGTCCAGCAGTAACTGTCCCAACCATGGTAACCAATGGCCCTGAAATTTGGTCAGTATCAGGTATATCAGAACATGAGAGATAAGAGTGGTTCTCAATACTGTATGCAGATGAGAATCACCTGGGAAGTGATATTTGTAAAATATGAACATCTGAGGCCCCACCCTAGAACAGCTAATTCAGAATTTCTGGGGGAATAGCCAAGGGGTCAGTAGATTTTAAAACTCAGGTGGTTATACTGTAAAGCCAGAGCTAACAGCCGCTGATAGAGGGTAGTACCTTCTTCCCCTATGGGTGCCTCAGAAGTGAACATCAGAGCTGACAGCCGCTGATAGAGGGTAGTACCTTCTTCCCCTATGGGTGCCTCAGAAGTGAACATCTAGCTCCAGCTCACACATCCCAGTCATTGGCCACCGAGTCTTACTTATTTTAGGCCAAATAAAACCAATAGAAAGTTTTGCCTTTTCTCAATGCCAAAGGCACTAATGAGTCTATAACTAAGAATTTTTAAATTTCTACTCACATTCCTGTCACAGAGTTGTTGAGAAATTTTTGAGAAAAAAATGTGAGATGTAGAAAGAAGGAAGCTGAATTCACTTAGAAAACAGAATTACAAATGAGCTTAATTTCCGTTTACCTAAATCATAATAATCTACCTTGCTTTTATTCGCCTTCCACTTTCTCCACGAATTCATCAGTCATAGTGGTGAGCTCACAGTATCCAGCAGCAGATCAGGTGGGATCACACTGACTAACAAAGGATCTGAAGGTACAATGCAGAAGTTGCCAGATAATGGGATTCAATTACATTTATAAGCATAGACTTCTCCAGTGTTGGCTGTCACGCTGCCAGATGTGGAAGAGCACTGTGATATCTACATGGCAGGCACTTCATACATTTTAGTTGAATTTGACTTGGAGTTCCTCAATTTTTTTAATGAAATATTTGAGGTCGCAATAATAAGTATAAATAATAATATAATGAAGACTTGTACCTACCACATTAAAGAAATAAAACCTAACATATATAATCAAAATATCCTGTGTCCTCTTAATCTCCTTTCTCCCATTCTCTTCTCAGAAGTAACTGTTGTCTTGAATTTATTATTCCCAATCCTGTTTTCTCATTTTGTTTGTCATTCCAATGTATGTTTTTACGACACACACAAACAATTTTGATTTTTTGTGTTTTTGGATATATAAATGGCACTTTATTGTATTTTGTGCATTTTCAAGCTTTATATAACGTTTATCATATATTCTTCTGCAACTTGACTCCCTATTTCTCTTGAGATGTATCCATGTTGATTAAATTAATGCTGTTACTTTTTATTACTGTATAACATATCATGGTAGGTAAATATCCCAGTTCATCTGCTAATGAATTTTTTAGTTATTTCTAATCTCTTGCTGTCACAGACAATGCAGTGTATCTCCTTATGCAGATGTGGATGAGTATCTCTAGATATTTATGTAAGAGTGGGATTGTTAGAATGTAGGGTATGCACATTTTAAAATTCCCTAGATGTATTAAATAACACCCCAACCAGAAGTATGTGAGCTTTGCTATTGCTCACATCCTTGCCACGTTGGTATGTTAGACTTTTAAATGTTCAGCCAATTTTAACTGGTGAGTTTTTCCTTAAAAACCCTGAAGAGGGCAGCATATCCTGGCAATTACTGTATCCTATACCTGCATTCCAGTTTATAGATCCCTCCCTTCTTTACTGCTTGAAAATCTTTGACCTCAGTTACTCTTCAACCCACTCTCTCACCTCAGTCAGCTCTGGGCAGTATCTTAGAAGGACAGACAAATATAACACTATCTCAAAGCTGAAAATTCCCTCCAGCTTTTTCATTCCACATTCCTGGCACACTTCTGTCCTCTGACAAGGAGGTAGTGAAACAGAAACAAGTCAGTCTGGAATTAAAGCAGTTTTTCCAGTTCAAAGAGAACAAGAGAGATATGTATGATGTGAGTAGAGAGTAAAGTCTTCCACCATTCTAAAGCAGTGGTTTGTAATCTAAATAGAGGGGCATTGTACACTATCGTAAACTATGCTTATGTAAATGGAAGAAATACTGAGAAGTAGGAAAAAGTTTGCATAGTGGCATTGTTTTTCTTCTGGAATAAAAGCTATGTACTCCTTTGCCTTCTCAGTTACACCGTTCCTGGTTCCCTAAGGAAGAAAACAGTGTTAAAGCTTCAGAATATCTCCTAAAATTTCTCTCATTTAATACCGAGCTAAAGTCCTGCCACTTCCAGGGTTCTACAGTGGGAATGCAGCCTTCATAAAGATGCTTTCCTTTAAACAAAGCAGGTGTGAAATTGAGCCATACTTAAAGATTTGACATGGCTGCTTTAAGAGAGAATGTATTGTTAGTACTTTCAAAGTAGACCTACAGCTACCACTCTACTTTTTTATTCCTGAAACCGGATTTTAAGATTGTATTGCTTTAAAATAAATAAATGAATAAATAATAAAATTTCATTAGTTGAGGAGGAGGAAGTAGGCAAAGGAATATGAATTGTTCTTGGATTGATTGCTATTTTGAGTTACTAAATCTTTTTCCCCTCCATTGCGATAGATCAAACTTTCTCCAAATGAGATCTGCCGCTTTTTCATTAATGTCTTGGAGTCTTTTATATGCTGCTGTGTTTTATAAATTTCTAAGGTGTGCCATTTAGAGAGTCTGTGCTTCTGAACTGTTTGACCAGAGTTTCCTTGTTCAAGGAACACTTCACTGGAGTTAAAAGGTCACACTTTGGAAACTGCTAGTGTAGCTGTTCTAAAGTTGACTACACCATCATTACTAACCATGCTGGCCAGAAGTTCACAAGACCCAATTATATGTCAGTCTTGACTGAAATTCCTTCATGGTAGAATATCTGTCTTGACATGTTGGTTGGTATACATATTGCTCTTGCATTGAATATAGTTATGGAGACATTTGAAGCCAGTCTAATTTTTGCTTTATCCAATGTGATTTTTTTTTTTTTTTTTTGGCTCAAATTCCCAAGGAATGTCTTTGTTCTTGAATTTTAAGTATTCAATCAGGACTGGGTTAAGCATGCTGTTATCAATGTTTCCTAAAATGTGTGTGCTCTGTCAATCTACAGATGTGGTTATTCTTTCTCTTTGGTGAAATTTCCTGCATGGTATTTGTGAATACTTTTCCTGTTACATTTACTGAAACTTCTCCTTCAGGGACATCAATTTCCTCATGTTAAGTGTTTCTGAACTCCAATCTGTCACCTTCTAATTCCTTTGGTCCCTTGTATCTACAAGTCATTCCTCAAGGCCAGTAATTTTATTTGCAGCCATGTTTATTTTGTTCCTTGCCCTGTCACCTTTTAAAAAATCACTCTATAATATTGTTTCTGTACTCAGCTTCCTCAGTTCTGTAACCTTCCTGTGGTTCTGTCAACTCATCTTTGAGCTCTTGTTTTTCTGAGTTCATGTTCTCATTAACTTGATTCATAGTACAAAGCACTTCTGAGGAATTTTGTTTTGCTCTTTGGACTATGTTTTCTTTAAAAGTGGAAGTTTTATCTTTCTTTCGCATGCTATGTTCCTTTCTTTTAAGGTTGATTGATTTTGTTTGTTTTTATCTGGGAGCATTGCCTTGGCTTGTTTGGATGTTTGTCACTGGCTTCCCCCATCTTATTCATACCTGAACAGCTTTACCCAGACCTTCCCTGTTCTATCTAGTATAGGTGACTTACTGACTAATGTTTTCCCCGAAGTTATGGTTAGAGAACTTGATTTTGGATATCATCTACTTAACTGCGGCCTAAGGAAATGGTGCAGGGAGTAAAGAGGGAAGGGAAGCTCTGTGAAGCTGTGTGACATCTTTGTTAGAACCTCTGGGCTCTGCACTCTTGGTTTCTCTCTCTCTCTCTCTCTCTCTCTCTATCTCTCTCTCTCTCTCTCTCTCTCTCTCTCTCCCTCCCTCCCTCCCTCCCTCCCTCCCTCCACCCCACCCCCCTCCCATCCCTCCCTGGGATTCATTAGATGTTTTGAACTACATTTTAATCCCTCTCTTTAATCAGAATACATGTCCATCCTGAAGGGAAACAGTGTATGATTTTTTTTTAATCATTCAGCAAATTTTTATTGAGTCCCTCTCCTTTGCAAGGCACTATTCTAATCTAGGTGCTAGAAATAAGCAGTGTGAACAAATGAGACAAGACTCCCCTTTTTAATGAGTTTATATGCAATGTAGTATCTTTACTGATACATGTGGTGTCAGAAAGAAGCAGCCCACTTCTGTCCAATACCAAATCCACTACCCTTCAGACAAAAATAAGAAAAATAAGAATAGTCATTTAGTTATTTTCTCTCTAAATTCAAAGACCATAGTGAGGTCTTAAGATTTCAGTAATTCACCAGTAAGGTTCCAGGGGTAGGGAGGGAGCTCAGGGTTAGAAGCTACACTGTGCCACTCCAAGATCTGTTTTTTTCTGAGCCAGCATTATATGTGTACGTGTGTGTGTGCACCTGCACATGTGTACACACATGTGCATGCATGCTTTGTCATTTAATGTCCACAATATTAGGTTACAGTCTTCTCCTTATTTCCTTGCTGACTTATTACTAGAAAGGAGGGAGCTAATGTTTCTTGTTGTTGGCAGCCCTTGTTTTTAGTTCTGAGAGAAAGAGAGAGAGAGATTCTATAATCTGTTTTCACTCTATCACCTGATGCTGGAGGCCTCAACTAGTTCTTTTAACTCTAATTAAACATCTTACCATAGAGTCTGCAAGTATTAGATTGCTATGAAATAGCTCTGTTCTCAGAATTTTTTAAGTACTTTAAGACACAGACACACACACACACACATGCACAAAAACCTGAAGCTGAGGTGGTTTGGCTTGGTTCTCTGCCAGCTTAGCCTCTTACTGTTGGCTAAAAAATATTTCAAGGACTTAAACTGTGGAATACTGCTAAGGAATTGCTTAGTCATATCCCTGGACACCACAAAATGGATTCCCTCAGATTTAAGAAACACATTTATCAGAAAAATTCTTCAATTTCATGATACATTATACTCAAGATGTTATTGCACAATCCCATGGAAATCCAGTCCCTCTACTAAATATGCCAAACACATCTACAGATTGAGGCAAGCAGAGAGAGGAAGTGAGAATGAACACCTGTTCCTGAACTCTGCCAAGATACCAGCTCTGGGTTGGAGGCCTAAGCATTTGGATCTATTAACCTAAATAGAAAAAGAAATAACCATTTTTGTTCAGGGTAGACTGGGAAGATGGTGCTGTAGGACCAACTCAGGATTGCAGCTCCCAGTGAATCCGCAAAGGGTGAGTGGACGCCGCATTTCCATATGGATCGTTATTGCCCACAGACCAGGAGATTCCCAGGTGTAAGAGCCCCACAGGCCGCCAGCGTGGCAGTTTGGGCCGGCACGGCAGTTTGGGCCGGTGTGGCTGTTTGGGCTGAGGCCGCAGTGCAGAGACACTCTGTACAAAATACACTAGTTTGGTTGCCCGGTTAAACCGGCAATTGGAGATTTCGGAAGGCAGATTAGCACATTTATCTCATTAAACGGGACTTAAACAGAAAGCCAGGCCAGGAGATTCTCGGGCAGCAACGTGGTTTGAGCCGGCGCAGTGGGTCACTGCACAGGAAATCACACAGATCCCGGCACCCTTGCAGCAGGCGACTGGAACACCTGGGAGACAGTGAACCATTCAACTTAAAAAAAAAAATGGGGGCTCTGAGTGAGGGAGCCAGGTGGTCAGGCTCGGTGGGTCCCACCCCCACAAAAACAAACAAAACAGCAATTGGAAACACTCGGGGTTGAGAGCTTCATGGCAAGTACAGCTGAACACAGGACAGTGCAGCTCTGTGGGGGAGGGGCGTCCGCCATTACCGAGGCACTTGACCCCTACGGAGGTACACTGCCATTGCTGATGCAGCCTGCCATTGCCGACGCAACCCGCCATAACAGAGAGAGTCCACCACTACAGAGGCGGGCCACCATCGCCACTGCAGTTCTAACCACACCCATATAAACAGGACTACAGGGAATTATACATGGCAGCAGGGCAGAGCCCACGGCAACAGGGCAGAGCCCATGGCAGCTCATCATAGCCACCACAGGCAGGCAGTGACTAGACTGCCTCCTCGCTGGGCAGGAAAGTGCAACAGATACTCATAAATAAAGCCCTAACTCCCTGGGACAGAGCACCTGAGGAAAAAAAAGGGGGGCTTTATGAGTTCTGCTGCAGCAGACATAAACGTACCTGCCTAGCAGCCCTGAATGAACAATGGAGCTCACAGCTAAGCACTAGAGCTCCTAAAAAGTATAGACTGTCTCCTCAAGCAGCTCCCTGACCCCTGTATATCCAAAGAGTCACCTCACAAAGGACTGATCAGACTGACATTTGGCGGGCATCATTCAGGAACAAAGATAGCAGAAGAAGAATCTGGTAGCAACCCTCACAGTTCCGCAGCTGTTACAGGAGTTCCCCAGGCAAGCAGGGCCTGGAGTGGACCTCAGCAGTCCTACAGCAGTGGGGCCAGACTGTTACAAGGAAAACTAAGAAACAGAAATACTTCATCATCAACAATCTGGACATCCACTCAGAGACCCAATTGGAAAATCAGCAACCACTCAGATGACAGGTGAATAAATCCACAAAGATGGGAAGAAACCAGCACAAAAAGGAGGAAAACACCCGAAACTGGAACATCTCGCCTCCTACAAGGAACCACAACTCCTCACCAGCAAGGGAACAAAGCTGGACAGAGAATGACGGTGACAAAATGATGGAATCAGACTTCAGAAGGTGGGTAATGAGAAACTTCCATGAGCTAAAAGAACATGTTCTAACTCAATGCAAAGAAACTAAGAACCTTGAAAAAAGATTTGAAAAAAGGTTTAAGGAAATGATAACAAGAATAGACAATTTAGAGAGGAATATGAGTGAATTGAAAACAGTGAAAAACACAACACAAGAACTTCGTGAAACATGCATAAGCTTCAACAACTGAATAAAACATAAAAAGGAATAAACAAAGTCTCCAAGAAATGTGGGACTATGTGAAGAGACCTAATCTATGTTTGATAGGTGTACCAGAATGTGTCAAAGAGAATGAATCCAAGCTGGAAAATACTCTTCAGGATATTATCCAGGAAAATTTCCCCAACCTAGCAAGGCAGGCCAATATTCAAGTCCAGGAAATACAGAGAGCACCACAAAGATATTCCACAAGAAGAGCAAGCACAAGGCACCAATCGTCAGATTCACCAGGGTTGAAATGAAGGAGAAAATGCTAAGGGCAGACAGAGACAAAGGTCGGGTCACCCACAAAGGGAAGACCATCAGACTCACAGCAGATCTCTCAGCAGAAACCCTACAAGCCAGAAGAGAGTGGGGGCCAATATTCAACATTCTTAAAGAAAAGACCTTTCAACCCAGAATTTCATATCTAGCCAAACTGAGCTTCATAAGTGAAGGAAAAATAAAATCCTTTGTGAACAAGCACGTACTCAGAGATTTTGTCACCACCAGGCCTGCTTTACAAGAGCTTCTGAAAGAGACACTACACGCAGAAAGAAACAACCAGTACCGGCCATTCCAAAAACATACCAAATGCTAAAGAGCATCAATAAAATGAAGAATCTGCATCAACTAATGGGCAAAACAGCCAGCTAGCATCAAAATGGCAGTATCAAATTCACACATAACAATATTAACCCTAATGTAAATGGGCTAAATGCACCAATCAAAAGACACAGACTGGCAAATTGGATAAAAAGCCAAAACCCATCGGTGTGCTTATCCAGGAAACCCATCTCACATGCAAGGATACACAAAGGCTCAAAATAAAGGGATGGAGGAAGATTTACCAAGCAAACGGAGAGCAAAAAAATGCAGGAGTTGCAATTCTCATCTCTGATAAAATAGACTTTAAAGCAACAAAGATCAAAAGAGACAAAGAAGGACATTACATAATGGTAAAAGGATCAATACAACAAGAAGAGCTAACGATCCTAAATATTTTTGGACCCAATACAGGAGCACCCAGATACATAAGGCAAGTTCTTAATGACTTACAAAGAGACTTAGACTCCCACACAATAATAGTGGGAGACTTTAACACTCCACTGTCAATATTTGACAGATCAACCAGACAGAAAATTAACAAGGATATCCAGGGCTTGAACTCAGACCTGGAACAAGCAAACCTGATAGACATTTACAGAACTCTCCACCCCAAATCCACAGAATATACATTCTTCTCAGCACCACATCACACCTACTCTAAAATTGACCACATAATTGGAAGTAAAGCACTCCTCAGCAAATGTAAAACAACTGAAATCATAACAAACAGTCTCTCAGACCATAGTGTAATCAAGTTAGAACTCAGAATTCAGAAACTAACTCAGAACCGCACAGCTTCATGGAAACTGAACAACTGGCTCTTGAATGTTGATTGGATAAACAATGAAATGAAGGCAGAAATAAAGAAGTTGTTTGAAACCAACAAGAAGGAAGACACAACATACCAGAATCCCTGGGACACATTTAAAGCAGTCTCTAGAGGAAAATATATAGCAATAAGTGCCCACATGAGAAGAGTGGAGAGATCCAAAATTGACACCCTATCATCAAAATTGAAAGAGCTAGAGGAGCAAGATCAAAAAAACTCAAAACCTAGCAGAAGACAAGAAATAACTAAGACCAGAGCAGAACTGAAGGAGATAGAGACACGAAAAACCCTTCAAAAAATCAATAAATCCAAGAGCTGGTTTTTTGAAAAGATCGACAAACTAGACAGACTGCTAGCCAGACTGATAAAAAAATAAAAGAGAGAATAACCAAATAGATGCAATAAAAAACGATAAAGGGGAAATCACCACAGATTCCACAGAAATTCAAACCATCATTAGAGAATATTACAAACAACTCTATGCACATAGACTAGTACACCTGGAAGAAATGGATAAATTCCTGGACACTTGTGCCCTCCCAAGCCTAACCCAGGAGGAAGCCAAAACTATGAATAGACCAATAACAAGGTCTGAAGTTGAGGCAGCAATTAAAAGCCTACCACACACACAAAAAAAAGCCCAGGTCCAGATGGGTTCACAGCAGAATTCTACCAGACACATAAAGAGGAGCTGGTACCATTCCTTCTGAAACTATTCCAAATAATCCAAAAAGAGGGAATCCTTCCCAAATCATTTTATGAGATCAAAATTATCCTGATACCAAAACCCGGCAGAGACTCAACAAGAAGAGAAAATTTCAGGCCAATATCCATGATGAACATAGACACAAAAATCTTCAATAAAACACTGGCAAGCCGATTGCAACAGCACATCAAAAAGCTTATCCATCATGATCAAGTAGGATTCATCCCAGGGATGCAAGGCTAATTCCACATACGCAAGTCTATAAATGTAATTCACCACATAAATAGAACCAAAAACAAAAGCCACATGATTGTCTCAATTGATGCGGAGAAGGCCTTTGACAAAATTCAGCAGCCCTTTATGCTAAAAACCCTCAATAAACTCGGTATCGATGGAACGTATCTCAAAACAATAAAAGCTATATATGACAAACCAACAGCCAATATCATACTGAATGGGCAAAAACTGGAAGCATTCCCTTTGAAATCTGGCACTAGACAAGGATGCCCTCTCTCACCACTCCTATTCAATATAGTACTGGAAGTTCTAGCCAGAGCAATCAGGCAAGAAAAGGAAATAAAGGGTATTCAAATAGGAAAGAAGGAAGCCAAATTGTCTCTATTTGCAGACGACATGATAGTATACCTACAAGACCCCATCGTCTCAACCCAAAAACTCCTGAAACTGATAAGCAACTTCAGCAAAGTCTCAGGATGTAAAATCAATGTGCAAAAATCACAAGCATTCCTATACACCAATAACAGACTTAAAGAGAGCCAAATCAAGAACGAACTGCCATTCACAATTGCTACAAAAAGAATAAAATACCTAGGAATACAATTAACAAGGAATGTAAGGGACCTCTTCAAAGAGAACTACAATCCGCTGCTCAACGAAATAAGAGAGGACACAAACAGATGGAAAAACATTCCACGTTCATGGTTAGGAAGAATTAATATCGTGAAAATGGCTATACTGCCCAAAGTAATTTACAGAATCAACGCTATCCCCATGAAGCTACCATTGACTTTCTTCACAGAACTGGAAAAAGCCACCATGAACTTCATATGGAACCAAAAGAGAGCCCACATAGCCAAGTCAATTCTAAGCAAAAAGCACACAGCGGGAGGCATCACACCACCGGACTTCAAACTATCCTACAAGGCTACAGTAATCAAAACAGCATGGTACTGGTACCAAAACAGACATATAGACCAATGGAACAGAACAGAGCCATCGGAGGCAACACAACATATCTACAACCATACAATCTTTGATAAACCTGACAAAAACAAGCAATGGGGAAAGGATTCCCTGTTTAATAAATGGTGTTGGGAAGACTGGCTAGCCACATGCAGAAAGCAGAAACTGGACCCCTCCCTGACACCTTATCCAAAATTAACTCCAGATGGATTAAAGACTTAAACATAAGACCTGGCACCATAAAAACCCTAGAAGAAAATCTAGGCAAAACCATTCAGGACATAGGAGTAGGCAAGGACTTCATGACCAAAACACCAAAAGCATTGGCAACAAAAGCCAAAATAGACAAATGGGACCTAATCAAACTCCATAGCTTCTGCATGGCAAAAGAAACAGTCACTAGAGTGAATTGGCAACCAACAGAATGGGAAAAAATTTTTGCACTTTACCCATGTGACAAAGGGCTGATATCCAGAATTTACAAAGAACTCAAACAGATTTACAAGAAAAATACAAACAAGCCCATTCAAAAATGGGCGCAGGATATGAACAGACACTTTACAAAAGAAGAGATACATGAGGCCAACAAACATATGAAAACATGCTCATCATCACTGGTCATTAGAGAGATGCAAATCAAAACCACATTGAGATACCATCTCACGCCAATTAGAATGGCGATCATTACAAAATCTGGAGACGACAGATGCTGGAGAGGATGTGGAGAAATAGGAACACTTTTACACTGCTGGGGGAGTGTAAATTAGTTCAACCATTGTGGAAGACAGTGTGGCAATTCCTCAAGGACCTAGAAATAGAAATTCCATTTGACCCAGCAATCCCATTACTGAGTATATATCCAAAGGACTATAAATCGGTCTACTATAAGAACACATGCACATGAATGTTCATTGCAGCACTGTTTACAATAGCAAAGACCTGGAACCAACCCAAATACCCATCGATGATAGACTGGACTGGGAAAATGTGGCACATATACACCATGGAATATTATGCAGCAATCAGAAATGATGAGTTCATGTCCTTTGTAGGGACATGGATGAATCTGGAGAATATCATTCTCAGCAAACTGACACAAGAACGGAAAATAAAATACCACATATTCTCACTCATAGGTGGGTGATGAACAAAGAGAACACATGGACACAGGGAAGGGAGCACTACACACTGGGGTCTATTGGGGGGAATAGGGGAGGGACAGTGGGGGGGGAGCTGGGGAGAGATAGCCTGGGGAGAAATGCCAAATGTGGGTGAAGGGGAGGAAGGCAGCAAAACACACTGCCACGTGTGTACCTATGCAACTATCTTGCATGTTCTGCACATGTACACCAGAATCTAAAATGAAATTACAAAAAAAAGAAATAACCATATACTTGTGGGTTATTTTGTGTGTGTGTGTGTGTGTGTGTGTGTGTGTGTGTGTCTTAGTCTTAAAGTTCTTAAAAAATTCTGAGAACAGAGCTATTTCATCACAATCTTATACTTGCAGACCCCAAGGGTAAGATGTTTAATTAAATGTTTAACCAACAAGTATTTGGTTATTTCTTTTTCTATTTAGGTTAATAGATGGATCATTACCTGAAAATGAGATGAAGCATTACCTACAAATATCCCTCAAACAAGTCATACTTAGTTCAGATTATAAAGATAATATTTGATAAATGCTGTACATATAAGGAAATTTGAATGGCACTAGCTTGCAGCTTCTTGTGTCACTACCATGCCTCTAATGTTATTTCCCCCATCTAGAAATGTAATCCTCAGCCAGTTGCCTTGAAAGCTGGTTACCGTGGAGATGATTATCAGTATTATGATGACCTATTTAGAAGAATTTCTGCATTGCCAGAAAACAAATAACCACAGAGAGAGCCTTTCAAATGAATCATGCTCTTTCTCTGAAAGTGCCTTTACAAACAAATGCCATGGATGTCGTGTGTTTGTGTGTGTGTGTGTGTGTGTGTGTGCGTGCACGCGTGCACACGCGCGCGTATGTGCTGTGTGTGGATTTATTCATTATTTGGATTTGCAAAGGTTTTAGTGAAATTCCAGTTGTCTTTAAGTATTCTAAGAGTAGAGAGGGTAGTACAAACAACAGGCATAAGCATATAGACATCTGTTCTCTTCCTACAATTTGAAATGCATGGTCATGGCTGTATTGATTTCTCAGCAATGTTAACATTTCTTTCATTTGTACAGTTTTTCTTGCTCATCCACTGTTTTCTGAGCATTTTCTAGGAGTGCTGGAGTGTGGTTAGCAGTTAGTTGGTAAAAACTGGTTTTTACAAACTGATTGATCGGCCATTCACAGCTCCTAAACACACTATGACTACTTGATAGCTATTTTGATTTTCTCAAAATTATGTCACGAAATCTTCTCTTAACTTCTACCTGGTCTGCCATTTTTCTGTACAATAGTTTTCTGTGTGATTATATGCAGATCTACCCTTTTTTTGTAAGTTTTTGAGTTTGTCATCCATTAATCATTGCTCTGCTCCTTATAGGAAAGACTGATGTTTCAGCTACTGCCCTTTTTGGTTTTGTTTTGCTTTGGGGTTTTCTTTTTCTTTATTTTTCTTTTCTATTTTTCTTTTGAGACATTTAATTTGCACTTGTAAAAATTTCAGGGATAAAAATTAAACTTTTATTATGTTCACAGTAGCAGCAAATAACAATATAAACCAAATGTTACCCCAAATATGTCCAACAAATCTAATATTTTCCTTCCAGTCCATGAAGGTCATGGATTGTGGCATTTTATATTCGTTCTTATTGCACTTTCAGGCATGCTTCTTTTTCTACTCTCATCCTTCCACACATTGTCACTTCCTCCAAGGTAATGGCAGGGATGTTCATATTTTCTGCTGTTATTTCATATCATCTAGCAAAGTGCTGGATAATAGATGTTTAATTAACCTGACCCATCATATAACTTCAGAGATTTCAAACATTCTTTACCCAGATAAACTCCATTTTCATCTGTTCACATTCACAATGGCCTTCCAGTGAAAATTATCTAGGAATCTCCATTTTTTAAACCATGTGCAGGCAGTCTGTTTTCCACAGCACATTTTGGGTTCAAGTCAATTCATTAATTTTGGTTCCATTTTCAATATCTGTACCATAGACTTTTCCTTATGCCTGAAATCACATTGCTCTGAACTGAGGGCAAATATCAAATTTATATTAAGTACCTCACTAATATTCTTAGGCTGATCTAAATGCTATGTAAATCCCAATAAAAATCTCAATATGAGAAAATTTTCTTCCATTCAACTAAATACAATTCTTTCTCTTTGAATATTTTTTAGAAAGAAGTACATTGACATTTTAATTAATAAGTTCTTAGTTACAGTTTAACTCCAAAAAGTCTAGTAAAATATATTTAAGTTGACTGTGTAAACTGTTGACTTCTGTCCATCTAACATAGTTGTATAGGCACAGTTTTACCTGCAAAGCATTAATAATGTGTGTTGGCATATGGCCTTTGACTCATATACCATTTCCCAAAAGAGGCATGAAAGACACAGAGAACTTTTCCATGTAACTCAGAGCCCATAAATGGTAGCTCCTCTTAGAATATTATGTCTACTCTCTTATTCAATTATTCAATAAAGATTGTTAACCCTCCTTCTAAAGTGGCCTTCGGATTAAGTAGCAAGTTGTGAGATGTTTGAGTATATTCACATCCAGCACTGCTTTATAAAAAATTAGCCTTTCTGAAACCAGACTTGGAATCCTAGTCGCCCAGAATGGATCCAGACAAGATTTAGAATCAGGCCTCTAACTGTGCCCAACAATTCCTCTAAATTAATTCACTCTGAACTCTCTTGGATGAACTTGGAAGGCAAATCATGAGCTTGCTTTAGAATATTTCCTCTTTGTCTCATCTTCACTCCTAGAGATGTTAGTGTTTAGCACTTAGCACTCGTAGTCCTTCCCACCCTGAAGCTAAACTGGGAAGAATGAGAGCAGAGTGTTCTAACCTTATTCATACCACAGGCAATTATTCAAGAAAAAAAAACATATTTCACAGCCTTTCACTAGATAAACTTGCTTTCTGAATAGAGCACAGTCTTCAGAAGAATGATGTGGAATAACTTTTCTCCAGAAACATTCCATGGCGTTATTCCCTCTTCTCTAAGAAAATTCATGTCCTTAACTGCTAGCTATCCAAAGCAAATGATTAGCACCCCATGTGTCTCACAATGTTGTATGATAGCAATAATCTAATATTAATAACCTGCAGACCTGCTCACTCCAGGAAGTTATCAAAAAAATAATAAGACAAGTGAAAAAAGTACGGCCACACAACAGAGTTAAGATTTGTGTTTCTAATAACATTTTTTAAAAGGTTTCTAATTAGTGCAAATATATTATGATATGGTTTGGCTGTGTGCCCTCCTAAAATCTCATCTTGAATTGCAATCTTCATAATCCCCACATGTCAAGGGTGGGACAAGGTTGAGTTAATTGAATCATGGGGGGAGTTTCCACTATGCTGTTCTCATGATAGTGAGTGAGTCTCATGATATCTATGTTTTTATAAGTATCTGGCATTTCCCCTGCTTGCAGTTCTCCTCCCTGCCACCATGTGAAGAAGGACATATTTGCTTCCCCTTCTGCCATGTTTGTAAGTTTCCATTTTAAGTTTCCTGAGGCCTCCCTATTCATGCTGAACTGTGAGTCAACTAAACATCTTTCCTTTATAAATTACCCAGTCTCAGGTGTGTCTTTGTTAGCAACATGAGAACAGAGTAATATATGTTAATTCACTACAATTATTCTAGCTAATAATTTTTGTCAGGTTCTATCCAATCTGGAACAGTACCTGTTAGGGTATTTCTGATGAGAAGCTCAGGGAAGGTACTGTTGGATAAATCAACTGTTTACAGCAAGTTCCATTCACCATCATTTTAGTGTCCAGTGACTAAACTGTGCCATCTAAGATTTCCAGGGACAGCTCTGATGGAGCTGTGCCCAAGAAGCCCCACAAGGTTTAGAGCCCTCATTCCAACATGCTAAGAGCATAAACCAAAAATCATGTATTCATTAAAGAAGTGCTCATTGAGGATCCATTGTGTGCCATCAGGTTCTCCAGTAGTACCGAAGATACGATGGGATGAAAAAATAAAAATGGAAATGGCCCCAGTCTTTATGAGGCTTAGAGCTTAGTGAGGGAAAAGGACATTAAAAATCACACAAATAGAAAAGATGAATTGGCATTTTACAAGAATTATGAAAGGAAACTCTGCTTTAGAACAAGGAGTCCAAGGAGTTTCCACGAAAAAATCATGTTGGAGCTGAGCTTAATTGAAGAGGTGTGGGAAAGTGACATGAGGAGGAGGCATCCCAGGCATGAGGCCCCAAAGAGGAGTGGAGCACATTCGAAGGACAAAAAGGTCACTGAGGCTGGAGCTGAGGCAGCAAGCGGGAATGTCCTGAGCGAAGAAACTGGAGAGACAGTAGGAGCCCGATCATTCAGGACCTGTTAGTCTAGTTCAGACACGTCTGCATTTAACTTATGGTATAATTACTGGATTAAAACCAACATAAGGAGTTATACCATGTTTTAGTCCTTCCTTACACAATGTATATAATCTAAAAATGATAATGCTTATGAATGTTGAATTACAATGAATGTTGAAAGTCATAGGACTTCTGTGACAACTAATATTCACTGTGTGATCATGGACTGATAACTTTTTTTTTTTTTTTGAGACAGAGTTTCGCTCTTGTTACCCAGGCTGGAGTGCAATGGCGCAGTCTCGGCTCACCACAACCTCCGCCCCCTGGGTTCAGGCAATTCTCCTGCCTCAGCCTCCTGAGTAGCTGGGATTACAGGCACGCGCCACCGTGCCCAGCTAATTTTTTGTAATTTTTAGTAGAGACGGGGTTTCACCATGTTGACCAGGATGGTCTCGATCTGTTGACCTCGTGATCCACCCGCCTCGGCCTCCCAAAGTGCTGGGATTACAGGCTTGAGCCACCGCGCCCGGCCAGACTGATAACTTTTATTCTTAAGAACCTCATCTATAAAATGGAGGTCATAGTGCCTACCTCTCAGTGTGACCATGTCTTCATAGACAAATTGGAGAGACGGGATGGTGCAGTGCCTGGTCAAAGCCTTTTAAAAATCGGAAGGAATATGCAGTACAGCCCTTATACCTGGGAAAGAATGAAACCCATCCTGGAACCTAGCGTTTAGAGGGTCTTATTCTGGTCCTCCCCTAGCGACACTCTAACAGGGTGAAGAGTCTTCAAGTCCAACAGAATATACTCACCTGGAGGTCACACTGAGCTCCATATTCTAGATCATGCTCTGGATACCTGGACCCCAAACCTGAAAGTTTCCTACCAAAATGATTCATGATGATACCCAAGGTCTTTAAGGGTCCTTTCCCCAAGCATGAATCATCTGAAGGCAGATGCATATCCCATGTCTGAGGGATGGCTAAGGAGCAGTGGTGAATGGAACTTGCACACGCAGGCGGAGTGTCCCCATATGTATATGTGAAACTTCTTGGAATGTACACTGTAGCTGTGTGAGAAGAGGAGGGGGACGGGGCAGGGCCAGTAATAAACTTTACCCACACTAGCAGGTTCTGTTGTGGGATCCCAGTCTGAGAATTATAAATGTGAAACTAGATTCTCTGGTCATTATGAACATTTATTTGTCAAGATATGAGAACAGAAAATACATATTGCCTTAGCCCACTTGCATTGCTATAAAGGAATACCTGAGACTGGGTCGTTTATAAAGAAAAGTGGTTTATTTGCCTTATGGTTCTATAGGCTGGACAAGAAGCATAGTGCCAGCATCTGCTTCTGGTGAGGACCTCAGGAAGCTTCCAATTGTAGTAGAAGAAAGGGAGCAGGAGTCTCATGACAAGAGAAGGTGCAAGAGAGAGAGGGGGAGGAAAGTGCCAGGCTCTTCTTAACACTCAGATCTCATGGAAACTGATAGAGCAAGAACTCACTCATTACCACAAGGATGGCACCAAGTCATTCATGAGGGATCCACCCCCTGACTCCATGACCCAAACACCTCCCACTGGAACCCAGCTCCAACATTGGGGATCAAATTTCAATGTGAAATTTGGAGGGGAAAAATATCCAAACTATATCACATGTTAACAGTTTGGATTTTTTTTTTTTTAAACAGAGTCTTGCTCTGTTGCCCAGGATAGAGTGCAGTGGTGTGATCTCGGCTCACTGCAACCTCCACCTCATTGGTTCAAGTGATTCTTCTGCCTCAGCCTCTCACATAGCTGGGACTACAGGTGTGCACCACCTTGCCTGGCAAATTTTTATATTTTTAGTAGAGATGGGGTTTCACCATGTTGGCCAGGCTGGTCTTGAACTTCTGGCCTCAGGTAATCCGCCCGCCTCGGTCTCCCAAAGTGTGGGGCTTATAGGCCACCACACCCAGCCTGGATTTTTAATTTATAACTTTATTAGACATATGGCACATGGACTTGTATTTGTAGTGTTAATCTGAGCAAGTAAAACAGGCAGGTCTGAGCCCGTGATTTACAAAATTCTACATATCACAGAATTCCATTTCATTTGAACCATCTTAAGATATACAGATTTCCTATATATGAAAATTACATTAGGTTAGTCATCAGTTTCTATTATGGACAGGAAAACTAGAGAAAGCTAAGGGACAAAGTAAGTTCAAAGGAAGACAGTCCCTCTAGTGACCTCTTTCCTTCTCTACCTACATGTAACACTATCCAAATATCACTGAATTTGTGTCTTATGAAACTGTGTATCTCTATGTAGAGATGGAAGGAGAAAAAAGCATGAAGATGATGTTTAGAATTAACAAAAGGTTAGTTCCTGTAAAACTTTTTAGTACAGTCTAATTATAGAACCTCAAATTCAAATTGAGCATTTTACAGCTGAGTGAAAGGTGCATGCCAGCTGAGTGAAAGGTTCCTCTCACAGTTATTGCTGTACAAATCATTTAGCAAGATAACATACATTATCTTAGGCTATCTTTTCTACTACAAAAAATATAGACTAATATAAATATAATTTTTTAGGAATTGATGTCTTCTATTCCCAACTGAACTATAAGTTCTTCGAAGAACAAATTGGAGTCTACAGTTGTCTGTATGTCTTCATTCTCTTGCAGCCCCTAGGAGTTGCTCAGGAAAGCCAGGCATGAGTCATCATGCCTATAATCCCAGTACTTTGGGAGGCCAAGGTAGGAGGATCACTTGAGTTCAGCAGTTCAATACCAGCTTAGGCAACATAGCAAGATCTCTTCTGTACTAAAAATCAAAAGAATTAGCCAGGTGTTGTGGTGTACACCAGTAGTCCCAGCTACTAGGGAGGCTGAGATGGGAGGATCGTTTGAGCCTGGAGGTTGAGGCAGCAGTGAGCCATGATTGTGCCACTGCATTCCAACCTGTGCAACAGAGTAAGATCCTGTCTCAAGACAAAACAACAACAACAGAAGAGATGCTCAGTAGATGTTTATACTTAATTGGTTCATTCAGTTATCTAGCAAATATTAACTGGATCCCCACCGTGTGCCAGGCTCTGTGTCAAGCATGGGGATATGGAGCTGAACAAGACACTGGCTGAAAGATAAATACCTGGCACATAACAGACACTCATCAGTAAATAAATAAATGAATGAATGATTCTGTACCACAAAGTAAAGAGAAAATATCAAGAAAACTGGAACCACCATTTAAGTTATCTTACATCCTAAGTCATCATGGTGAAAGATGTCAGCCTGGCAGAATGCCTGCAATTCTAGAAAATGGAAAATCTGAGGAAAACAAGACAGTCCTAACATTTGTTCCTCTGGATCATCTCCATGACCATTTAGTATGTAATGCCAGAATAGTGCAAAGAATTAAATCTTTTCATAGAAACAAAATGTTCTATTTAAGGAATTTAACTAATACCCCCACTCTCACTTCTAAGGGACAAAGCAAAGTATGTAATGAAATTTCTTTTGCCAAAAAATGAGTGTATACAATAACGTTATTGTATTTTTTACTGAGATCTGAAATACTAATGGGTGATGATTGACTTTAATCAGAAATTTGCTTCATAAAAATCTGTGAAATCAGCACAGAATTGTATTACTCCATGTTATTTTCCTATATGTTGTATAATATTAAAGCCATACTTTATTCCTTTTTATTTTTTATTTTTTGAGACAGAGTTTTGCTCTTGTTGCCCAGGCTGGAGTGCAATGGCACAATCTCGGCTTACTGCAACCTCCACCTCCTGGGTTCAAGCAATTCTCCTGCCTCAGCCTCCCAAGTACTTGGGATTACAGGTATGTGCCACCACGGCAGGCTAATTTTGTATTTTTAGTAGAGATGGGGTTTCACCATGTTGGTTAGGCTGGCCTTGAACTTCTGACATCAGGTAATCCGCCTGCCTCGGCCTCCCAAAGTGCTTTACAGGTGTGAGCCATCACGGCTGGCCCCATAATGTATTTTTATTTTCTCCTTCTAATATTGTAAGAAAACTAGAATACCAAGGTAGAAGTTGATCTCTCCTGCAAAGCTCTTTACCTGCTTGATGTGCAGTATGCCAGCTGATTTTAAACAGAACTTTGCAGCTTTATGAAAGAGAACCATATTGGGTCATCAATGAATTAAAATGAAATACCTCTCTGGAAAGAGAAGGAAAATCAACATTCAAATATAAAACCTTGATAATAAGCCAACTAACATGTTCAAAGTTTCTATTTTTAAAATATGGCCTACATTATTAATAATATAAACTTTCAAACCAAATATTAAAGATCTTAAAAAACATTATCACTTTTTCTAATGGGAGAAAACAAGTACATAGTTCATCCTCTTCCAGGTCCATAGACTCTACAAAGTCATTTAAGGATAGAAAGGGGGTAGAACAGGGAAAGAAACTCCCTTAAAAAAATAAGTTTATTTTCTTTTTTTTTTTTTCTTTTTTTTTTGAGAGAAGGAAAGAAAAAAAGGAGTGAAGGAGAGGAAGAAAGAGGAAGAAAAAGGAGAGAGAATGGAAATGTTGCTTTATTCTAAAAAAAATGGGTATTAATAATGGCCAATCAGTGTTTCATTTAAACCTATGAGTAGGTGTGATGTGGTATTGACAAGAATGTATATTTTGTGTATTTAAAGTGGAGAGCACTATAAATATTTATTAAGTTTACTTGTTCCAGATCTGAGTTCGAGTCCTTTATATCCTTATTAATTTTCTGTCTCATTGAGTCTAAGACTCTATGTATCTGGGTGTTAGGATCGTTAGCTCTTGTTGTTGCATTGAAACTTTTACCACTATATCTTTGTTGCTTTAAAATCTATTTTATCAGATACGAGAATTGCAACTCCTGCTTTTTATTTATTTATTTATTTTTGCTCTCCATTTGGTTGGTACATCTTCTCCATCCCTTTGTTTGGAGTCTTTGTGTATCCTTGCATGTGAAATGGGTCTGGATGTAGCATACCGTTGGGTTTTGGCTGTATCTTTTGATTGGGGGATTTAGTCGATTTAAATTTAGGATTACTGCCATTTGATGTTAACTGGCAGTTAACATCATCAGTAATGATGTTTTATCCATTCATTGATGTAAATTCTTCTTTATGTTGATGCTCTTTGCTTTTTGGTATATTTTTAGAAAGGCTAATACTGGTTGTTTCTTTCTATGTTAATGCTTCTTTCAGAAGCTCTTGTAAAGCAGGCCTGGTGGTAACAAAATCTCTGAATACTTGCTTGTTCATAAGAGATTTTATTTTTCCTTCAGTTGTGAAGCTTAGTTTGGCTGGATATGAAATTCTGGGCTGAAAGTTCTGTTCTTTAAGGATGTTGAATATTGGCCCCCACTCTCTTCTGGCTTGTAGAGTTTCTGCTGAGAGATCTGCTGTAAGTCTGATAGGCTTCCCTTTGTAATTAACCTGACCTTTCTCTCTGGCTGCCCTTAGTATTTTCTCCTTCATTTCAACCCTGGTGAATCTAATGATTATGTGCCTTGGGGTTGCTCTTCTCGAGGAATATCTTTGTGGTGTTCTCTGTATTACCTGGGGTTGAATATTGTCCTGCTTTGCTAGGTTAGGAAAATTTTCCTGAATGATATCCTGAAGAATATTTTCCAGCTTGGATTCATTTTCTCCGTCGCATTCAGGTACACCTATCAAATGTAAATTTGGTCTTTTCACATAGTCCCACATTTCTTGGAGACTTTGCTCATTCCTTTTTATCCTTTTTTCTCTAATCTTGTCTTCTCGTTTTATTTCATTAAGTTGGACTTTGACCTCTGATATCCCTTCTTCTGCTTGAACAATTGGAGTGTTTAAACCTGTGCATACTTCTTGGAGTTCCCATATTGTATTCTTCAGTTCCATTAATTCACTTATATTCCTCTCTAAGTTGTCTATTCTCATTAGGATTTCATCAAAACTTTTTTCAAAGTTCTTAGTTTCTTTACATTGGGCTACAACATGTTCTTTTAACTCACAGAAGTTTCTTATTATCCATCTTCTGAAGCCTGATTCTGTTAATGGGATGCGCTCATTCTCCATCAAGTCTTGTTCCTTGTTGATGAGGAACTGTGATCCTCTTTAGAGGGAGAGGCGTTCTGATTTTGAGTATTCTCAGCCTTTTTACGCTGGTTTCTTCCCATCATTGTAAATTTATCCACCTGTCATCTTTGTAATTACCAACTTTCAAATTAGGTCTCTGAGTGGACATCCAAGTTGTTAATTCCCAGGGCCGAAATATGAGCAACCCACTGCGCCGGCCAAAACAGTGGCGTTAAGACTGATGGTGCTTTTCTGCCCAGGAATCTCCAGTCTGGCTTCCTTCTTGATTCCGTAATAGGCGAATCTGCCTTCCCGGAGCTCCAAACCTTGGTCAGAAGCGGAACCAGTCCCGTTTACTCTGCACCAAGAGCTGCCGTGCTGAGGTGCTGGCACAACCGCTGCACCGGTCACAAGAGTCACGCTGGCAACCTGTGTGGCTCCTCTAATCCTCAGTCAGAAGGGGAACCAGTCCCGTTTACTCTGCACCGAGAGCTGCCGCACCGAGGTGCCAGCGAAACCGCTGCGCCGGCCACAAGAGTCACGCTGGCGACCCGTGGAGCTCCTCCACTGGGAATCTTCTGCTCCGTGAGCGACCAAAATTTGTCTGAAAGTGTGGCGTCCTCTTGTTCTCTGAGCTTTCACTGGGAGCTGCAATCCTGAGATGTTAGCGATCAGCCATCTTGGATTGTTCCCCATTAAGTTTCTTTTCTTTTTTCTGAGGTAGGGTCTTGCTCTGTCTCCCAGGTTGAGTACAGCGGTGTGATCTCAGCTCACTGCAACCTCTGCCTCCTGGATTCAGGCATTCTCCTGCCTCAGCCTCCTGAATAGCTGGGATTACATGCACACACCACCACCCCCAGCTAATTTTTGTATTCTTATCAGAGACAGAGTTTCACCATGTTGGCCAGGCTGGTCTCCAACTCTTGACTTTGTGATCCAACTGCCTTGGCCTCCCAAAGTGCTGGGATTACGGGTGTAAGCCACTGCACACAGCCTTATTTTCTTTTTCAAGCAGAGAAAGAAGCACTGAGACATTTTCAGCTAAGATAACTTGGAAGCCATTACCCAGCCCCCTAGGAAATATACCCAAACACTTGAAAAGTACTAGAAATAGTTCACAATGAGGAAATGAGAGTGATTCTTCCACTTTCTGGAAGCATTTCCAGATCTCTCCCTCAATTATCCTCAGATTATCTCAGTCCACACACTGCTTAATTCTTAGATGGCAGAATGTTTAGAAAGCATGCAGATATTTTAAAGCAAGTGCATTCAAGGAATAGAGAGTTAATGAAAGTAAAATTGATTCTGGCCAAACCAGTTGTATAACTGAGGGAGCCTGAGTAACTCCACTAAAGAGCCTGAACCCCATGTAGTCATATGGTATATAAGATACCCTGTATTCTCACATTGTTTTCATTTTGTACTCAGATTAAATTGTCTAGAGACTGTCTCTATGTGGATAAGTAGCATTAATTCATCCTATTACATGTAAATTTATTAAAAATCCTAGCAGCAATGTTACTAAGTAACAATGTTACTGATATTATTTCATTAATTAGAAATGCTGAATCATTTTTTAAAGAAAAATCTCACTAGTGGCCTTTCATCTGATGTAAATAAGAAGCTAAGTCTATATCTCAGAAAAAAAATCAAGTCAAATTTACCATTTGCAATTTTGTTTGCATTACTGAATCATTTGACTTGTTTTTGTCTTCGTGTTTGTAATCAGCTTATACAAGCAGTTTATCCTTGGTCATTCCACCAAACTCTTTGTAGTCATCTAGAAAGAATCAGACATTATTACCACTGTTCTTCCTCTCACGCATTTGCCCTTCCTGAAAGAATTTCCAAAGAAAAGGAGAAACGGGCTTGAATTATACATGAAGAATTTCACCATAAAATCTTAATGGAAAAAATCCAGATTACACAAACATAATGTACTTGCCTCTCTACTAAGAATGCTGCTGCAACCTTCACGCTGATAATTTCACCTGCCCATAACCATGCCCCACCTGAGAACTCTTTCTCTGCCATATCCTTGTTTTTCAGCTTTTATATATGCATTCCTACATTTTTTGTCAAGAAGCTGACAGTCACAGGCAGTCCATATGGCAATGTTGGAAATCACTTGGAATTCACTGGTTTCCCCCACCACTAAGAAAAATGCTTTCCATTTATTTATACTAGTAGCAGTTTGCATTTATGTTTTTTATCTGTTTCAAAGCACTCTGCCACCATTAATGAACTAAATCAGCCTTTGATATTTTATGATGTCTCATTAAAATGGAGTTGATTTTCTCTGTAGTAGTCACTTGCATAATGTTGTTTTCTTCTAGCAAACACTGCACTTAACTAATGTAAATTCATTTTTAAATTGTGTGTTTACATAGAAAATTTTCCCAGAATATATTTTTAATGCTACATCCTTACATTTCAGGGAGCATTATTCTATATAGACATTTTAAACCATAAAGACACTTAAATGTTTTAATGTAGTCTTCTCTAAGTACTTGTCAATTATTTATAAAGACCCCCCTCAAGTAAATATGTTGAAGCTGCCAATGATTGAAATAGAAATTGTTTGCTCTGTGAGTGCTATTAACTCTTAATTATTTGTATACTATTAAATGATGGGCTTACTGATGAACTAAGGCTTACTCAATCAATGAACATGAAAACCTGCAGTTGGCAAAGAGACTCTGAGTGTTAGATTTATTATATTTTAACTCTGTCTCTGTTACTACTGGACCACTTTATACAAGTGCCTGATGGCTCATGCCTAGGAATTTGATCTAATGTGGGAAGAAAATATCTCTCTGCAAATAAGTGCAAGCACGCATTTCCAAGTTTAGGCAGAGATGGTGCTCTAGTGACTCTAGGTTGAGAAACTCTATAAACATCAGTTGGTTGCCACCCACCTTCCATCCTCCCTTCTTTCAGCTAGAGCCTTCTGGCTTCTGCTTGAGGAACCACCCTATTCTACTCTAGCCTTGTGCTTAGAATACAATTGAGCTTACCCCCAGTTCCAAAGGTAGGTCTACCTGCCCCTCCAAATGATTTAAAGATAGACACGTAATTCAACCTACCTCATCACATTCTTTTAGACACAGGGATTCAGGGATTAATGTAGAATAAGCATTTCATCTATGTTAGTCCAATCAGAATACACTTAGGACTTTCCCTGGGAATTCTGGATGGGTAGACTGTCTTTTCCCTTGAGTGGTATAGTGTGATGATATAAGACTTGTAGCTGGTGCAGTCATTTATATCCATAAGAGAAAAGCCTAGAATGGCTGGAAAGGCTGAACATGGGACTTTGCTGATACTGTTGGATTTGTATTAGATAGGGAACAAACTGCTACAACAAAGAGTTTCCAAAATACAGGAACACAAAAAGATAAAATTTCCTTTATTAAAATTCTTTTTTGTCTTTTTGTGGAAAATGGGGTCTTGCTATATTGCCCAGGCAGGTCTCGAACTTCTGGGCTCAAGTTATTCTCCTGCCTCTGCCTCTGAGAGCTGAGACTACAGGTGTGAGCCATCACACCCTGCTAAATATTTTATCTTACTTACATCTCCTTTTATCTACCTCATAACTACATGGCTGGCCAAGACTGATAAGCAGTTTGGGGTTGTGAGGTCAGCTAGGGACCCAGGATCGTCCTATCTTGTACTGCTGTCCTGCTAGAGTATTGTCTTCATGTTGCAAAGCCAATGATGCTTCAGCACGCTCCCATCACGGCCATGTTTCAGTTACAAGAAAAAAGAAAGGAAGAGTTGAGGGCAAGAAGCTTAGTCTAAGGCAGGGCTTATCAATCTAAGCTTTATTGACATTTTGGGCCTGGTAATTATTTTCTTTGCAGTTGTCTTGCATATTGTATGTTTAGCAGAATCCCTGGCCCCTACCACCTAGATGCCTGTAGCATTCCCCTCTCTAAGTAATGACCATCAACAATGTCTCCAGACATTGCCAGCTGTCTGGGAGGGAAAACAGCCCCCCGCTGAGAACCCCTGTTTTAAGGATATCTATGGAGGTTACACATATCACTTCCATCTAAGAGTCAGACGGTAACATGTGGACACACTGAGTCATAAGACAGTCAGAGAGAAATGTTTCTAGCTGGGTGAACTTTTGTCTGGGTAAAACTTCAAGGGTTCTATTGCTAAAAAATGAGGGAAAATGGATTTTAGAGGACAATTCACAATCTCTTCATACAGCCGTACTTTTTCTATCATATTAGCCAGTACGTTACCTTTACAATTTAAACAATTTGGAATAGGTTTTTCAGTCACTTGAAGTTCAGAGCCCTAATTGATACCAATATTATTATCTTTATCCAACACTGTAAGTTGAAAATAATGAACAATATCCAAAGGAAAAAAGATGAAAGGAATAATACCTGAAGATACTCAGAAGCTGGGTACTGGCTAAGAAGGGATTGAACAAAACAGCTGAAATGAGGCTATTCCTTATCAAGAGAAGTTTGGTTGAAATGGAAAGGCCATGGTCACAGGACCCGCAGTCACTGTAGTAGTTAAGAAAAAAGGCAGTATAATTATGCTAAATTACCAAAATGAAAACTGCAGGCATCTTGCATTATTTGGCTTTGAAATGCTACTTTCTAGTTCTCATTGTAAATACAAAAAGCGTTTAGTGGCTCCTTTATATCTCACACAAAAGGATCATTGCTTATAGCCAGCTGTTTGGCAATTATATTTCTATGAAGTTAGCATAATTTGAGATTCGAACTGCCTGAGAGAAGAAGGGGGTGGTGATAACGTTCCAGGCATTAAAGTAGGGTAGGGAATAGTGATGGAGGAAGCGCTGATTTTAGAAGTGAATGGCCTTTCCAAAGTTCATCTCAAAGCCAACAGTTCTGAATTCAAAACATATTTTCCCATAGGAATCTTATTTTTTAAGTTATTAGATTACCACAGAAGTCTTCCAATACCAGAAAAGAAAGAGATACGTAGTTTACGATGGTACAAAAGAAAATGCTGCAGGGCAGAGGATTTGTCCGGAGGTTCAGACTGAGGAAATCATTAGTAAAATCTTCAGGGAAGAGGTGACTTTTAAACTGAGCTTTAGCTGAGAAAAGAAAGAAAGAGCATTTCAGGCTGAAGCACGGCCAGTTCAAAGACATGGTATTTAAAATTCTCTGTGAGGAATAGTAAGTGTCTACCATGAGTAGAGCAGAGTGTTTGTGGAGATAAGACAGTAAGTAAGTTAGGATGCAGCTTGAAGGCATGGTAGAGTCTGGATTTTTTTTTTCTCAGTCCACAAGCCACTAAAGAGTTTTAATGAGGAGGATAGTATGATAAAATATAGCTTTAATAATTATATGAAGAATGCTTTGAAATTGAGGACATTACTGCAAGAGAATTGGATTTCTAATCTTGAGACATGGTAGTAAGTTAGAGAGAAATAATCAGAGAAACAGCGTGAAAATAAATTGGCATGAGAAGTAGAGAAGAAAGAATCGAATCAAATATGGCTCCAAATTTTTAGGTCTACAAGGTTGGAGTCACAGCACGAGGACAGGATTAAAAGGGAAGGAATGAGCTCGGTAGGTCTCTGTCTACAGGATAAGAGAAGAGGTAAGGTAGTTGTGGCCTTATCTTATAGCACATGGGCTGCATTTACATTTCTGCAAAACTTGTCCACTGTTTCCCTATAATTGGAGAAAAATCACGTATTAAATTTTGTGCCTAGTTCCAAAGTCTTCCTCCAAGTTTACTTTATATTATTTGTTTGGGATATAGCTCCACATGTTGAAACTGTGCCCATGACACCAGTGTTGGTGAAGACATTGCAATTCAGTGCCAGATTCTGTGGTCAAAAATTTTGTTTAACAGAGGAAGCAATAATATTAGAAGCATAAGGTTACATTATAGAGTGTCTGAGAAAAGGGGTGCAGACAAAAATCCTATCAAACGTGTTAAAATAATTTCAAAAGTGATATACTCATTAAAATATGTCCTTGAGCATCCTGGGGCAGAGGAAGGGATGGGAGAGAATAAAGGAGAATCATCTCAGGCTCAAAGAGAAAAAAAGAGAGCAAAGGAGAGTTTAGCAGGAAGGGTACTGTAGAAATGCCAGCAGAGGTGGGATCAAGAAATACCTGGAAAAGAGAGAATTTCTGGGGTATCTTTTGATCCACATCCAACTTCCTTTTTTCTATTCCCTCTAGACAGTTGAAGTCATCAAACCAACCAAGCCTTGTTGGTTTGATGACTTCGGCATGGTGGGTGATGGAGAAGGCCAGTAATTGGAATAGCAAGGAAATAGAGACATATGTCACATGCCATATAATGCCTATATATCATATGTCATCATCTCTTCTTACTCCCTGGCCAAAAAAGAGGGCAGATTCATTGTATCCAGAGTATATTAATGGAGGCAAGTAGGATGGAATGCCATGCCTGACGGACTAGGTGGAGGTGATAGTTCACGCTACCTAGAGCTAGATACTGGAGCATCAGGGCTAGATCAACCTGCTAGGTACTGGTTGCTGGAAAGAACCCTTTAGAAGTGAAACTCCTACCAATTAATATGAGAGAGCTATGTTTCACTCAAAATTAATGCCAGAATATGAACTAAATGAACAAAAAAGAATGGCACCAGGCCACAGGCTGTCTACCCCATGCATTATATTCAGAAGGGCTGCCCATTTGTCAGAATTGTAGAATTGCTAGTTTATCTTTAGAGTTGCTCATAGACTGGAGAGGATCAAGAAATTACAAAACCAGTTGAAGAAGGTCTATATTCTCATCCCTGAAAATAACTAGTGAGACCAAAGTGCTCATCTGATCTCCATGCTGGGATCCTCTGCTTCCTTCTCACATGGCATACTCAGTGTTCTAAGTCTCCACTGTCTTGGAACTGAGAAACAATTTGATTTGATTTGATTTGGTAAATCATATTGCTGTAACTTTAACACAGTGACTCCCTATTCCTCATTCTGAATTGGAAAGCGTTTGGGATGGGGGATAGCTTTACAGCTAAGAGGAAACCAGAAAGAAGAAAACAGACTATAAAATTTTCTCACAGCAGAAAGGAGTCAAGAGAAAAAGTAAGGGAAGAGGTATGGCTATCACCTCTCTCCAACACCAGCACTTGTTACCACATCTCTAACAACAACAACAAACCTCAAACCTGTGGTATTCTTCTTCTATAATTCCTCATTTTCAGCAGAATATGGAAAGTAGATAATTCAGGCATAATATGCTTAAGTGTATCAACATGAGCTGGCCTCAGAATCTGGAAAGAAGCGCAGCAAATCAGTATTGATTCAGACCATCCTACAGCTTCAATAATAAGATTTCACCTGGAACTCTGAGTTTAACTCTTCATCCCTGTATGATTTGATCTATTCATGTCAGGAGTGGGAGCAAACTGTTGCAGGATGTTAAATCAGTTTCCCATCTCACCCCGTGAGACCACCTCATATAGGCAGTGATGAAAGAAATGCTCCCTTTGTCTTTTATCTCATACATGATTACAATCTTCAAAATGAACCAGTTGTTTAGAGTGGGTATGCTTCTTTCCAGAAATAAACTGGGACTGGGATAGCTTGGCTTACTTGTGCAGCAAACGAGAAAATGTTTTCCCATTAGCTAATGGTGGTTACCAATTCAGCAAAGTGAGTTGAAGGAGAGTCTGATTCACATATGCTGACTTAGATGTTAGCCCTTTCATAAAACCGTAGTAATAATTAACAATGAAGTGTGCCAGCCACACTTTGAGTCACTTACCACATGGTAATTCAATTTAATTTTAACAACTTTATGAGCTAGGTATTATCATTTTCACTACTTTACAATTGAAGGAATTATGCCACAAAGAGGTGAAATAACTTTTCCCAGACCACACAGCTAGAGCCAAGATCCAAATCACGCTGGCTCTAGAGTCTGTACTTGTAAACACTGTATTAAATTGTCTCTCTGACATATCACAAAGAGCAGCAGGTTTGGAGTCAGAATGGACTGGTTTGAATTCTTTTTTAAAAAATCAGCCTTTTTGGCTGGGTACAGTGACTCAACCCTGTAATCCCAGCAATTTGGGAGGCCAAGGCAAGGCAGATCACTTGAGGCCAGGAGTTTGAGACCAGCCTGGGCCACATGGCAAAACCCCATCTTTCTCACCACAGCCCAGAAATGTTCTCTGTTTTTAAGGGCTCATGTGGTTTGTTTTTGCCTCCTAAATAATCTAGGATGATCTTCTCATCTCACGATCCTCAACGTTAATCACATCTGCAAAGTCCCTTTTGCCCTATAAGGTAACAGATTCCAAGGATTACAATGTGGCCATCTTTGGAGAGCTATTATTCTGCCTCCCATAATTGTAACTGGTAGGAGCAAATAACCCAATTTGGTATATTAAAAAGACTTGTCAACATATAAAAGTTTGAGGATAATTTTATTACGGTGTCATGAAAAACTTCCAAGTTATAACAACTGTTATGACAGAAAGGAGATAAAGCCCAGCAAGGCTAATTTCAGACAAAAAGAAAGCCTGACAATGGTGGATAAAGGATAGCAGTGCCACATCAATAACGAAGCCAAACGAAAGCCCTGAAATTATCCAAGATAAGGCCATGTATCTGCATTCACTGTACCTGCAGTGTGTTGTTGGGAATGAATAACCTTTTTTCTGATCTCAGTTCATCATTTTTCAGAAGCAAACAGTTACAAACATTAGTAGAAACTAGATAGACATCAGAGAACAGATTTCCCTTCTACCAAAGTTTTTTTTTTTTTTTTTAAAAGGGCTCAACTATTTTTTTAAGATAAGTTAAACAAAAGAAGTGAAGAGTCTCACGTCTTGCATCTATTTCACTGGCAACAAGGATTATCTAAATAACATTGGAGATGGGGTGTCAGTATTTAGATGATGAAGAATTCCATGAGTTCTTGTTTTGGGAAACAGAATAAATCCATATAGTTGCAGAGATATAGAGGGCCTAGAAACAGTAGTCCAATTTTTTGGTTGCAGATTTCCCATGCTGTTTACATGTTTTGAAAAACCTAGTGAATGTTTAGATGTCATGTATGGTGTCCAGCAGTTGTACTCAGGAAAAACAAGAGCAACATTTGTGAGTTTCATTACATCTTCTTTTCTTATTTGCATAAAATTGTGTTTTATTATGCAATCATGAGGACTTCTAAGCCACCAAGAAACTGACAAGGATTTTGCTTTGCAGAACAACCCCTAAAGCAGAACAAATTTAATTATCCAGAGGCCTATTTTGTAGGAGAGCTAATCTTTGCTTTAGAATTTTAAAAAGTGTGTTCTTAAAGCACAAATGTGACTCATAGGTGGGTGTATTTCCATTTAGAGGACTCAGCCACTAGCTAGGGATATAGGAGCAAGGTCTATGTCTCAGTAAAAGCTACAAACAAGCTAAGCAAGAGATTAGGGATATCGCTAAAGGGACCCAAGTTCAGGACAAGACTTCAATACAATGAAAGAACTAGAAGGCACTTAGTTTCCTGGCAATCAAGACTGGAAGAAATTGAGAAGCAATCTAAGACTTCAGATTGCTGGGCCAAGAAGATGCTCAAATGTGCCCATTCCAGGTACATATGTCAAGACTTATCCAAGCACAAAAGCTGATAGAGAACTCTAAGTTACTTCCAGCTTTTGTTATGATTAAGATGGGAATTTTGCCTGCAAAGTAAGTGCGTTGGTACCTGCATCAGAGTCAATCTCCAAAGGTAAAGATTGAGACTACCGATTTATAGCAGCTCCAAACCTGCTCCACTTTCTTTTTTCTCTCTCTGTTGTTGTTGTTGTTTGTTTGTTTTTTTGAGACTCTGGCTCTGTTGCCCAGGCTGGAGTACAGTGGCATGATCTTGACTCACTGCAACCTCCATCTTCCTGGTTCAAGCGATTCTCCTGCCTCAGCCTCTGGAGTAGCTGGGATCACAAGTGTGGGCCACCACGTCCAGCTAATTTTTGTATTTTTAGTAGAGGGGAGATTTCACTATGTTAGTCAGGCTGGTCTCGAACTCCTAACCTCAGATGATCCACCTGTCTCAGCCTCCCAAAGTGCTGGGATTACAGGCACGAGCCGCTGCGCCCGGCCCTCAACCCTCTGTTCTCTTTTTTATATATCATGAAATTGTAGAATACATCTAAATCATCAGAACTGGCAGCTTCTGCTTACAAAAGTAACAAATCAGCAGGTCCTAAGTTACCTCTTTGACCTCACCATCCACCTCTGTGTCCCTTGCCTTCTATTGTTTCACAAACATGTAGAATGAGGGGCAACTTAGGGCCTTTGCAGGTACTGCTCCTTCTGGCTGGTACAAGCATCCACCATACAGTCAAATGACTGATTCTTGTCTGTCAGTTCTCAGCAAAAGTTTGCCATCTCAGTGAGGACTTTCTTGATCAATCTTTTTAAAATTACCCTATTCTCCCCAAGGCATTAATAACATCATATCAGAGTTCTTAGCAAAATCTGAAACTATCCTGTTGGGTTTTTAATTTGCTTACTGAAATGGCAGATGTGCAAGGCTTTTTCTTATCACTTATTGTGTTAAATGAGTCAACGGATACTCACAGTGCTTCTCTTGAGAAAACCTGTGCCTCAATTAGGTTGATAAAGTTTCAACACATGAACACAGGAGGCATATATAGTAGATATGTGTATTTCATCAGTGCCAAAGAACAACTGGAGACATGATTATCTTTGTAAAAGTGTAAGGGAGGCCAGGCACAGTGGCTCATACCTGTAATCCCAGCACTTTGGGAGGCCTAGGCAGGTAGATCACGAGGTGTCAGGAGTGTGAGATGAGCCTGGCTAAGATGGTGAAATCCCGTCTCTACTAAAAATACAAAAATTAGCCAGGCACAGTGGCAGGCACTTGTAATCTCAACTCCTCAGGAGGCTGAGGCAGGAGAATCCCTTGAGCCCAGAAGGTGGAGGTTGCAGTGAGCTGAGATCACGGCATGGCATTTCTTCTAGCCTGGGTGAAAGAGCAAGACTTCACCTAAAAAAAAAAAAAAATACAAGGGGGTTGATGGGGGGCTAGGGAAGTTTATAAGACAAACAAGGTCTCTGAACCAAATCAACATTGGCTGTGAACAATAACATGGATTATCAGTGACATTTTTTGCTTCCATTTACAACTGTTTATAGTGGATTTTTTTTAACTGAGCAGCTCTTTAGTTTATGGAGCTGGTTTCTCATCTCTAGGCCTGGATTTTTTGGGGTTTTTTTTGTTTGTTTGTTTGTTTGTTTTGAGATTGAGTCTTGCTCTGTCACCTAGGGTGGAGTACAATGGTGCCATCTTAGCTCACTGCAACCTCCACCTCCGGGATTCAAGCAATTCTCCTGCCTCAGCCTCCCAAGTAGTTGGGACTACAAGCATGTGCTACCACGCCTGGCTAATTTTTATATTTTTAGTAGAAACGGGATTTCATGGTGTTTGCTAGTAGGGTCTTAAACTCCTGACCTCCTGATCCACCTGCCTCGGCCTCCCAAAGTGCCACCACACCTGGCCTCTAGGCCTGGCTTTTAAAGATATTCTTAATTTTGAAGAAAAGCTTAATTATAATCCCCTTAACTGGATGTAATATTTTTTTAAAAATCTCCTAACAACACATATCCTGGTAATGTAGGCTTTAGGGGAGTGGGAAAAAAACAGGACTGGGAGTCAAAAGACCCAGACTGAGGCCCTAAATAAGTTCCACTTATTCAACAGAAACTGAATATGTGCCAGGCACTGTTTTAGCAAGTTCAGATAGTGAATATGACAGACAAAGTGTCTATCCCTTAGGAGTTATGTTCTACTGGGGATAGGGAGAGGGAGATAAAAATACCCTTTTTTTCATCTGCAGTTTTCTCTTCTAAAAATAGGTGGGCATTAGACTAGATCATCTGGAAAGTTTCTCCCAGCTCTACATGTTCCGAGAGAGAGGAAAGAAATTTGAAAGGTTTAGCAGTAGTTATTTTGGGGAAGTAAAATCCTAGATTCAAATTTTTTTTTCTTTTCAGTCATCATTGCTCTCTGATATTTTTTTCTATAATGAGCATGCATTACATGTGAAATGGAAAAATGTTTAAGAAAAACAGTAGAGATTTTCCTTCAACTGTGAGCATTGGTTTCTAGTGACCTGAGGTACAATATTCATCCATTAGTAATGGGAGCTGTAAAAGGGAATTGTTTTGCCCCTCCAGTGACTTATTACTTGATCTTTGCCTAATGAGGCTTTAGGGAAACTGCTCAGGGGATCTGTCTGCTCCTTTTCCCATTACTTTGGTGTGTACCGGTCTCTTCTCTTTTCCTCGAACACTTGAAGTTCTTCTCTACCTAGAAATATTCAGGCTCAGCTGGCCTCATCTCACTCTTCAACCTTCACATCTCAGTTTAAATTTTACTTCCACAGATGCCTTACAAGAGCAATCTAAAACCTAAATTGCCTTCCTACTTTACTATTCACCATACTATCCTTGGTATTTCCTATATTATCTCTATTCTGCTTTTTTTTTACAGAGCACTCTTGTCAACTTATAATTTCAAGTCTTTTGTTTCTATACAAACCTAGTTTATTTCCCCCACAGACTGAAGTTTCACTTTGAAGACAGGGATAGTCTATTGTGTTTCAACTATATTTCTAAGGCCTAACTGTGCCTATCACATCATAGGCACTCAACTAATACTGATTAAATGAATAAATGAATGAATGAAATGGCTCCTTTGTTCTCTCTCTGTTAAGAGTTTTATTCTCATACAGTGTTGTGCTATAGGCAAGCCCTTTGCCAGCTCACAAGAGTGAACTGTTAATTTTTTAAGCCAATTGTTAAGCTTAGTGGCTTGACATTGGCCTTGGTTGGGATATATATATATGCCATAGACATGGGGAAATGCTACATGTTAATACTTCTTTTCCCCTGAAGAGCTGGTTTACCAGCATACCACTACTCTCATCCTCTAAATCAAACTATAAATATTGAGCTATCATGGCAAAAAGCATGCCCCATAGTACCTTAAACTATTTCAATAACAAATTATTGAATTTTAAAAATACTAAATACATGCTATATAATTATTTACCTGTGGGAAATACTTAATTCTTTTATAAGCTAAATTATAATATAAAATATGTGTCTCTGATCTCCTAAAGTTTTTGTTTCCTGTTTTTCGTTCAGATCCTTACGTGAAGATTCATCTGATGCAGAATGGCAAGAGGCTGAAGAAGAAAAAGACAACAATTAAAAAGAACACACTTAACCCCTACTACAATGAGTCATTCAGCTTTGAAGTACCTTTTGAACAAATCCAGGTAATGTCAAACATAATTTTATCCTCCCACTCAATTTCATTCCTTCAGACCACATGAATTATACACACAGATCTTGTAAGTTATCAGTGCACATGTCTTCATTAGAACTGCTGTTCTTTCTCCCATGCACATTTGATGGCTGAGCTACATCAAGAGGGATAGGATAAAATATACAGCACAGGACATGCTGACTCGTCAGCCAAAAACAACTGGCACTGTGTTGAGCAGAAATAAAGTCGGAAAAAGAAAGTCAACACAACAACTCTGCTAACTCAAAAGTGCATCTACAAAAGCTAAAAAGCCAAGAGAAAAAATGAGCTTTCACTATTTACTCCTAGGCCATAAGTAAGTCTCCTTGTCAGAGCAAAAAATAGTGATAAGAGAAATATTTTTGGCTGATGCTAAATATGCAGCATATTGAGTCTTTATTAAAAGATGAGTAACAATAGAAAAATTAGGCCAAGTTACATTTTTAATTATTTAAATTCAGCTTCCTGTGTCTGAGTTGGAATGGATGGCTATTTTAGTAAAAGTGGAGCCTCAATTTGCCAGACAATATTTATGATGGGAGGTATTCTATTAAATGTCCTTGTGGTTAACATGTTCAAATTAAATTGCTATGTGGAGCCACAGTGATAACATGCAACCTTATCATTTAGGGTTTTTTTTTAATATTTACATTTTCTCACCCCATCTACATAGTTAGCCTGTAAGAATCCAAAGTTCATATCCAATAATTTTGGGCCATTTTTTGCAAATCTTTAATGGGCATCAGAGAGTCAAACTGCATAAAGCAACACTTTTTTTACATTTTATTAAATAATTGGCACAGGTGTATATTTTCAGTGATATAAAAGTTTGTTCGTAACTTGAAGGAGAAACGGAGAGCAGACATCAAACCTACAACAAAGGGCCTTCTAAAGGTCCAGAATAACAAAGATTCTTTCTTTATTTTATTTACCAAATAATAGTTGTACATATTCACAGGGCACATAGTAATGTTTTCATATATATAATGTATTATCAAATCAGAGTAATTAGCATATTTATCATCTCAAATATTTATCATTTGTTTGTCTTGGGAACATTCAATATCCTACTTGTAGCCATTTGAAATTATATCATGTTATTGTTACTATGGCCATCCTATAATGGTACAGAACACTAGAACTCATTCCTCCTATGTAGCAGTGATTTTGTATCCTTAAACAAATCTCCCTCTATCTTCCCTTTCCCAGTCTTTAGTATCCTTTGTTCTACCTTTTACTTCTATATCAACTTATATTTAGCTTCCACATGAGTAAGAACATACAGTATTTAACTTTCTGTTCCTGGTTTATGTCACTTAACATAATATCTGCCAGTTCCATCCACTGCCACAAATGACAGGATTCATTCTTTTTTATGACTGAATAGTATTCCATTGTGTATATGTACCACATTGTATTTATCCATTCATCTGTTGTTGGACACCTAGGTTAATTCCATATCTTGGCTGTTGTGAATAGTGCAATACCACTCTGAATATGCCCAATTGTGTGCCATTTACCTTTAATCTATTCTTAGAAGACAGTATCTTATGAATTAATCACAGCTTTATTCCATGAAGAAAGCTAATATAGTATCTACACTTATGTTACACATATAAAATATGTATGCCTGTGTGTATATATGTACACATACATACATTTTATATATAAAATATATGTTTTATATATATATAATAAGTATAGCTATATAATATATACATATATAAAATAAGTGTAGCTATTATATTAGTTTTCTTCAGGAAACATTAATCCAAAGAAATATATATACATATATATGTATATATAATGTGCCTAGGTCCAAGTTAACCACTTTATTTACATAATCTCATTTAATCCTTAGAAGAACTTTATGAGACGAGTACCATTGTTATTATCTCAATTTTATATGTAAAACAAACAGGCTTAGAATTTCTTTACTATAAAATAGGAATGATAACAGAATCCTGGTCAAAGTGAGATTGTGCATATAAAAGCACTTGGGACAGTGCCCAATACATAGGAATACACAGTAAATTGTCCTATCATCATCATTAGTAATAGTAGTTTTCACATGCTGATGTCCTCTCTTTTTCAAGTTAACATTTTATTAGAAAATGGATCTAACAATAAGTTTAAATCAATATATAAATTAGAGCTGTCCAACAGAACTTTGTGATAATTTAAATACTCTGTCATCCATACCGTTCAATAATATGGTAGCCCCAGGTGGCAAATGAGTACCTCAGTCACTAATGTGACCAAGGAACATTATTTAACTTCCATGTATTTAAATTGAAATTGAAACAGCTAGATGTGGCTAGTAGCTACTGTGTAATATAGGGCAGTCTTAAATGATCCAAAATAACCAATAACTCCACCATCTTCATATTGGTTGATAGTTTTAAATACAACGTTTATCATATAAATTTTCACATGGTGACAAATTATACATACTTACCTACTTTAACCTCTCTTATATAAGTAAATGCAGAGGACACTGGTTTCCTGCTCCCAATAATTTGTTCACTAGCCTGAACCAGTGGGCCCCCTGCTTTGGACCCCCTTGCAGACCCTTAAGACATCAATTTTTTCGAACAATTTATTTTGTAATATTTCTTCAGTGAACTCTTTTGAGTTCTAAGACCTTATTCCGATAGAAACTAACACCTCCTGGCATTTTTTTTAATTCCACAAAATAATATTAAGCAAGGGATTGAGATGAAAATTCCCATTGAGCTACAATTCTATGACTTTAAAATAAACAATCCTTTTCAACTACAAGCTGCAGAAAATGCAAATATATTGAAAGTGAAAAATGTGAAAAATAAGACACACGTTAGGTTTCTGGGGCATCATTTTAGAGGCAATAACATTTTGTCAGAACAGACAGAAACTGAGCCCAATATAGAATACATTAGACATGGAAATAATGAGCTTTCCTTTGTCTGTATCCCTCTTTCTCTGTTCCTTGAGTCAGTTTATTATTTTTCTTTTCCTTTTTTTATAGGAGGCAACTTTTATAGTCTTTGCCTTTTTCTAGAAAATATAAGTATTTCACATGCTAAAATAGGGGTTTAGGTTTCCCTTATCCCGAAGTAATAAAACAATATGCCTGTCCTCTTTCTGTATCCCTACAAAATGTATTATGAAAGAAGCAAAATACGCTAATTTCCAAATGCACATGAAAATGTAACCCCGCCTCCCCAAATACAGAAATAAACTACACATGCAACTGGAAACATTAATCCAAAACCTTCAAAAGGATATTTTGTTTTGAGTGCTACTAATTAATGCATTCCTAAGTGAAAGAAACAAACTTTAAAAACTTCCGTTACTTTTGTGTATAATGTATCCCACCCCATTCATTATAATATGATTGTTGCCTGATAAATTTGCTTAGGACAAGTTTTTAGAATCAATATATCCCTCTTCTTGGTTCCAAAAACTACCCATTGGATAATTAATTTCTTTAACAATGGAATCACTACAAGGGAAGATTGTCTCTTTTATTGCCATTCTGTTGCTAAATTACATTCTAAATTCCACTTCCAGAAAGGATTGTTTTCTCTGTTCTGAAGCTGTATATGAATGACATTTCTCATTTCATTAATATAATAATTCAGTCTCAGCATATAAAGTCCACTAAAGGGCTATAACTCAGCTGTATCTTCATGTGGCCGTAGCTTTTATATTTTCTGCTACTTTAACTCTGGCCATAAATGTTGCATATTCCATTTATTTTAAATTCTTATCTTTACACTCAGTTGCTAGATTGAAACCATTACATATTCTGCTAAGTAAATTCATTACTCAGAAAATAGAACTGAAATGTGCTTTTAAAAAGTATATCTTTCATACCATAGCTGTATAGATTTGCTTTCATCAGTTCAATCATTCAGAAAAGGAAGTTATCAAATTTTCAAAATCTGATGGAATCACTGAAGTAAAACCTATATAGCCTAAAAGGATATTTCCATTTGATATCAATGCCAGATACATAGTAGTTACTCAGTAAATGTTTACTGAGAGAATGTATGGATGAGAAAAAAGTATCCTTATTACTATTTTTTAAAGACTTTCACTGTATTGTCACATTTTATGCTCACAATCATATGATTAATTGAAATTCTATATTAATTTTTTTGTAACATGCTGTCACCCCCTTGAAATGAGATTATTGCACATGGTTGCCGTGGGAATTATAATCAAATAGAGTGGCCTGAACACCAATACCAGAAGTTTCACTGATGAGGCTGTTGGAGCAAATGAATTTAGAGGTTAGCACAAGTTGACACAGACTCCATGGCATAGAGGATAGGCTCTGAAAACCAAACAACTCATTCCTTAAACAACCTCAGGCAGGTTATATAATTTCTCAGAGCTTCACCCATCCTTATCTGTATAATGGCAAGATTAATAGGATCTGTTATGAGAAGTAACAGTTCGTTCAGGTAAAATACTTAGTGCGAAATATATAATAAAAAATAATGTTTGAGTATTAAGAGGATGATGGTGACAATGATGATATAGTAATGGAAAAAGAAAGATTAGACTCAAGCTTTTACATTCAAGCCATTTTCATCCTCATCCTAGTGGTTGGAGATTGATTCTTTTATTTCCAATTCCTTAGATTTCAAGGAAGCTTTCTAGTTGGGTCTTATCTCTAGAGGTAGATAATTCATATTCATTTTGTATCTCCCTTCAGAAAGTGCAGGTGGTGGTAACTGTTTTGGACTATGACAAGATTGGCAAGAACGATGCCATCGGCAAAGTCTTTGTGGGCTACAACAGCACCGGCGCGGAGCTGCGGCACTGGTCAGACATGCTGGCCAACCCCAGGCGACCTATTGCCCAGTGGCACACCCTGCAGGTAGAGGAGGAAGTTGATGCCATGCTGGCCGTCAAGAAGTAAAGGAAAGAAGAAGCCTTTCTGCATTTGCCCATATAGTGCTCTTTAGCCAGTATCTGTAAATACCTCAGTAATATGGGTCCTTTCATTTCTCCAGCCATGCATTCCTAACACAATTCAGTGGTACTTCAAATCCTGTTTTAATTTGCACAAATTTAATGTAGAGAGCCCCTAAGTTTTCATCATACCACTGCCCTCCAAATCTACTCTTCTTTTAAGCAATATGATGTGTAGATAGAGCATGACTAAAATTATTTATTGTATCACACCGTTGTATATACCAGTATGCTAAAGATTTATTTCTAGTTTGTGTATTTGTATGTTGTAAGTGTTTCCTAATCTGTGTATATCTAGATGTTTTTAATAAGATGTTCTATTTTAAACTATGTAAATTGACTGAGATATAGGAGAGCTGATAATATATTATATGGTAAATATAGTATCGTCTGCATTCCAGCAAAAATATCAACTGGTAAGGCACTAGTACAGTTAAACTGATATCTTAAAGGACAACTTAAACCTGAGCTTTCCAAGATAAACTTACACCACATACTTGGTAGGTGAATCCAATTTTTTAAAAATCCTACACAGGCAAAATAGCATGATCTGAGCAGCAGCATCCAGGCTGACCTCAAGGAAGCATAGCCACAAACCAGAATAGCATCTGTCTGTACATATTTACAAAGCTAAAATAATGGCTTCACTCTTACATTTGAGGAGGCAACTGAACAGGAGTCAATGATTTCATATTACAAGGTGGTGTGTGTGTGTGTGTGTGTGTGTGTGTGCATGTGGTGTGCACACATTTGTTTGGGGATGGGGGAGAAGAAGCCGAGGGGAGAAGTCAACATTTATGAAATATTGCCTGATTATTTAAAAAGAAAAATGTAGCTCTCCATTATCACCTTTATACAAAATGTGCATCCTGTGAATTCTGTTCCAGATTTCACACTTATAATAATTCCAAAACGGTTGCACATTAGAATTTGTAACAAAATATTTTATGATATAAAACCAGATTAGAAGGAATGCAGAATATTTTTAACACAGCAATCTGTGCTTATTACACAAAATTACTTTGTGGTAAACAGACAGTATTGTGATCCCACCAAAAGATGGAAAAAAAAACAACAACAAGGATTAGCCATAGTTCTGAATGCACTTCAATTAAGCCAAAACAGACAGCTAGTGATCTTTTTATATACTCTTTTTACTTAAATAAGTTTCAATTTGTCCTTTAAAAAAAGGTGTAACAAACCAAGAACAAGTTCTAGAAAACTGAAGCAACCTCTTATGTATACTAGATGCTTGATTTAGGAGGAGTTTTTAAATGTTTTCAATGTTATTATGTAGTAAATGGCACTATTATGAAGCTACTAGTCATTCCATAAGAGTCTTAAAGGACTGCTCTGTGTAACACTGTGACTGCCGTGTGTGCTTAGACACGTAGTTTCCTCAGTGGATAGCACTCAATTTATTCCGTAGTGATATTGTAACAATACTGCCATTCCCTTCTACTGCACTGCCCAAGGTGTGTGTAGCACAAACAGTTCTCATTACAAAGGACCAATTCAGAACTGAAAAGCTATGCATAGGACAAGGAAGATACATAGAATGGGGTGGAACACAGCATTTTGTCAAGCACTGTGCAATATTCCATATTTTTCCCCACTATGGTGGACAACCACTTTGTGGAAGGGCAGCCTGTTAGGTCACATTGCATCTACTCACTTTTCTCCCACTCACTTCTGTGACCCATTTTAATTTCCGGCCCACAGACAGTAGTGATCCTCTGAAATGAAAGTTTATCTTTACAAATACCAAAACAAAATGGAGGAAAACTAAGCATTGACCTCATGTTCAGACTTCAGGATATCACACCATGTCTTTTAAAAAACTAAAGAGAATTCAAAAAGGGCTGATGGTAGGCTTTGAACATGGGGCTGGCTGTTTCCTAGAAAATCTGGAATTCCTGTTATTACTGTTTCCTTATCAAAGAAGGGGCAAGTGCTTTTGCCTTTTAGCCCAGACATAGCAAACACTTTATAATTGGGACAGACACAAAGGACAAAAGAAAAATACCATCTCCTTCTGCTGAAGGTCCATACATCTAAAAAACATAGGTAATAGAAAATATACACGAGTCAGATTGTGAGATTAAATAATGGCTTGAACAGAAAATTCAAACAAGACTCTTCTCAGTTTAAAGGACCAAACGCTTCCAAAGAGAGGGAGTTGATTGGCTTTTAAAAATTATTTAAGTATCAGAAATGACGTTTAATTTCACTGTCTTCAGCGTTAAGTTGTTCACAATGAAACAACACTTTAAAACAAGCAGGTTCAAGCTGCTGAGCAGATATTATTTCTTGCATTAAAGTTCTGCTAATGTATTCTCTTGCAACACTGCCAGACATGGGATTGTCACCATAGAATTAGTTGGTACTATGCCATCTTTCATAAGTCAGTGATGGAACCTGCTTTATGACCAAGATTCATCCTCAAATAAGCCACATGTACCTTTCTGACAAAGCTGTGTAAAGTATTAGAATCCAATACTCTAGAAAGATCCTAGTTGCCTTTGTGTATATTTACTGCCTGCTTGAGTGTTTCTCTGTGTGGGTTTTTTCTGTATCTTGTAGAAATGTTGGGGTGTTTTCTTCTGCCATATGGCTCGTGGCCCACGAGCCAACTACTTCAGCTGTATTTTACCTTCATTTTTGATGAGGTGGTTTAAATTTTGTTTCACTTCGTGTAGTGAATTCCACAGTAGTTTTCTGATTGTTGTTAAAAATGACTTAACATATTACACAGATATTCAATAAAAATGTTTTATTTCCTGTTGATGTTGCTGCCTTCCCACTCTTTTCCTTGCCTAACTCTGGTGGTAAGCCAATGGCCTATTGACTTTGGGGAACTCATGGAAACAGCAGCTAAACAAAAGTTTGCACTGAGTGCCAGCGTCTGAGTCACTGATGACTGATGACTACAGAATGGCTGGAGGGAAAACAATGCCTGGAGAGCATTTGGCCATGACTGCTCCATGTTCCTGGGCAGTGTCATTCTCAACATGTGTTTCTCTATTCCTGTTTGTGATCAGTTCATCTGGCATACTTTGAGGCTTTTCACTTGCCCCAACATGCATCCTTCAGAGTTTTCACTCCAGAGCCCAAGTCACATTGCTTTTCCAGAATGGGACTGCAAACAAGATTGTTTTAACCCCAGTTTCAGAGAACTGCATGATACATTAAATTCTATACCTACTGCAATTGCCAGGAGAAATAAGTAAACACTTTTTCTCCGCTAAATTGAACATTTATCAAGTGCCTACCTTACTGGATGCTGGAGCCCACAGTCTCAGGCTGATGTAAATACAATATCGCAGTGCACTATGATGTGCACTTAAAAGTAAGGATCTTAGGTCCCTGAGGACTTTTATACTGGATCAATCATAGTAGATACCATGGCATATCACCATGATTCCCCTTCAGCAGAGAGGTATTCTTGCTGCAGCTGCTAGAAGTGGTGCTTGCTGATAGCTGACAGCTGTGTTCCTCTGTGCTCTACAGAAGGAAGCTGTCTCACCTAAGTTTATGCATCCTCCCTGGGAGCAGCCCACATTTGGCTGCTGATGTGGGATCTCTCTGAAGTGCCATCTCAGTTTCATAGCCCCAGGGGTCAGTGGAGACTGCTTTTGCAACTTCGCTGCAATTCAACTTCTTTCTCTGCCCTGTTGGCTTTCCTCATTGCTTTGCAGGTGTTATTCCTAAGAGAACTTCCTCCAATAAAACCCCTTTATGTACAGCTTAATCTCATAATCTGTATCCTTGGGATCCAATCCCACAAGACATTGTTTGGGGAGGAGACATCAAGAAGAGTTTTCTAGAGAAGATAACATAGTGAAGTACAAAAGGAACTGGCAGGAGTCACCCAAGTCAAGAAGTGAGCAAGACTTCTGCAAAATTGATCTCACTTGACAAGTGTATTCATGACAGGGTCTTTGAGGGTTGGCTACATACATCACACTTCCTTCCTTCAGCTCTATCAGTCATGGCCAAATAAAAGTAGGAACGAAACCCAAACTGCTAAGACAACCAGGAAAGATTAAGAAAAGATTGTTTAATTACTATTCACTGTGAGGAGGCTGTTGACAAAGGGTTCTAAATCTAAGTTTTTAAAAGAAAATGTAAGGCACAACTAGGTTTACAAATTTTTAAAAATCAACATTAAATAATCACAATTGTTTGGTTTTCAATGGTGAGGATTTTCTTTCTCAAAATGCTCTCGAAATTTGGTCCAAAACTATTTAAAGAATATTTCTTAATGAATTCTCAAAAAGAAAAAAAATATCACTTCATCCGTTTTCAATGTATTTTCCCAAAAGGTTTGAAGGTCTAATATAAATACATTTAAGATATTTATTAGGTGTACTAGCCAGGAAAACAAAACCATTTCACATATTTCAATGAGGGAATTTAACATAGGAAACTGGCTGCATAAGGGAGAGCTGAGAAAGCAAAGCAGAGACAGTGGAGTAACTCAGAGATTAGTAGTCACCTCTGGGCTGGGAGAAGAAAATAGAGGATGTAGTGTTCATGGAGCCCGAGACTGAAAAGGAGGGGCTGGAATCTTGGACAAGGTTGCATGGAGACTGCATGATTCTAGGACCACAAAAGGGTATTGGGTGCTGGTCCACCCTAGAGGTAATGGAACTGCCAGAAAACCCTGATCCATTAGCTGCTCACTACTGCTAGAAGGAAGCTGAAAGAAGCTGAAGGCAGGAAGAAGATCTCTTCTCCTCTCCTCCCTTCCACTTCAACCAGTGCTTCCCATTGGCAGAAGCAGCTGGTACGAGATTCTAGGAAAAATAATCTGCAAAGGCTCCGACCCCACCCCAAGTATATAGCAGAGTACAAAGGTGGGAATGAGAACAGCCAGAAAGTGATCAACGCATTAGTAAACGTGTTACCAGCTGCAAGCACTTCTTAAATGCTTTTCTTTTTTTCGCAGAGGACTCAGATGTTTCTGTCTGAGTCACACAAGTCATCCCCCACCTGATAAAACATGCATAGAAATCACATTCTTATTCTATTTATGCAGAGTTTACTCTTAACAGATTTGAAAATTCCAACCATGATTGTAGTTACCTCCCACCCCCACTGCAACACATCTTTATTACATATGCACAGGACTCTTTGATGTTTAGCAACTGATTTAGGCTGCACACAAATCTTTACCATAAAACAGTCACACAATGACTTTGGAATAAGAAGGTAAAAAAGCAGGAAAATAAAAATGAGAAATAGCCTAGTACTAAATGTACAAAGAAATTTTCCAAAGCATACAGAGCAATAATTATGCAGGAGGCGCCATCAAGAGAGACCCAGAAATAAAAGCACTATGCAAACATGCTGATGATTTGTGTAATCTAAGTTCTGAGGCTGGCTGTTATATGCATTTTCAAATCCACATTTCAGCTATATTGATTTCTTTGCCCCCCACCTGCTTCCCACCAATGAATATCCCCAAAGTTCTCACATTCATCTTTCCTTGACAGTAACTATCCTGCCAGCTAAGCCTATACCCTGTGCAAAATATTCTTGCCCCTACTTGGGCACACACAAGGTTAAGAGGTATTTTATACTTAGTAAGTTGGGACTCACTTTCTTTTCAGCTGTCCACTTTAACTGTCAACTTCCTTCCCCTCTGGACTCTGCAACAAAGTGTTGACACCTTTTATAGGTAAGAATGTTTGAATTGCAAATGGAAGAAATCTAAATCAAGTTGTATTCAGGAAAAAAGAGAGAAAGAAACGTAAAAGAGGAGAGAGGGAGAAAGAGATAAACAACTGGCTCACCTAACCAGGAAGTTCCAGGGAGGTGATTACTTTTAAGAAGAGCTGGATCAGAGAGAGATCCAAGATGGCTGATCGCTAACAGCTCAAGATTGTAGCTCCCAGTGAAAGCACAGAGAACGAGAGGACACCACACTTTCAGACGAATGTGTGTTGCTCACAGACCAGGGGATTCCCAGCAGAGGAGCCCCACAGGGCACGGCGGTTTTGCCAGTGCCTCGGCCTAGCAGTTCTTGGTGCAGAATAAACGGGACTGGTTCCCCTTTTGACCAATGTTTGGAGCTCCGGGAAGGCAGAGTCACCTATTTAGCTGATTGAAGGACATACTCAAGAAGGAAGCCAGACCAGAGATTCCTAGGCAGAAAAGCACCATCAATTTTAACGCTGCTGTTTTGGCCGGTGCAGTGGGTTGCTCAGATTCCGGCTCTGGGAATCAATAAATTGAACGTCCACTCAGAAACCTAATTAGAAAGGTGGTAATTACAAAGCTGACTGATGGATAAATTTATAATGAAGGGAAGAAACCAGCCTAAAAAGGCTGAGAATACCAAAATCAGAATGCCTCTCCCTCTACAGGGGATTACAGTTCCTCATCAGCAACGGAACAAGGCCTGATGGAGAAAGACTGTGTTCCATTAACAGAAGTAGGCTTCAGAAGGTGGATGAAAAGAAACTTCTGGGAGTTAAAAGAACTCGTTCTAACCCAATGCAAAGAAACTAACAACTTTGAAAAAAGGTTTGACAAAATGCTAACAAGAATAGACAATATAGAGAGGAATATAAGTGAATTAACGGAGTTGAAAAACACAACACGAGAACTTCGTGAAGTATGTACAAGTTTTAACAGCCGAATTGATCAAGCAGAAGAAATCGATATCAGAGGTTGAAGGCCAACTTAATGAAATAAAACGAGAAGACAAGAATAGAGAAAAAAGGATAAAAAGGAATGAACAAAGTCTCCAAGAAATATGGGACTATGTGAAAAGACTTAATCTACATTTGATACATGCACCTGAATGTGACGAAGAGAATGAATCCAAGCTGGAAAATACTCTTCAGGATATTATTCAGGAAAACTTTCCCAACCTAGCAAGGCAGGACAATATTCAACTCCAGGTAATACAGAGAACACCACAAAGATATTCTTCAAGAAGAGCAACCCCAAGGCATGTAATCGTAGATTCACCAGGGTTGAAATGAAGGTGAAAATACTAAAGGCAGCCAGAGAGAAAGCTCAGGTTACCCATAAAGGGAAGCCTATCAGACTTACAGCAGGTCTCTTAGCAGAAACCCTACAAGCCAGAAGAGAGTGGGGGCCAATATTCAACATCCTTGTAAAGCCTGCTTTACATGAGTTTCTGAAAGAAGCATTACACATAGAAAGGAACAACAAGTATTAGCCTTTCCAAAAATACAGCAAAAAGTAAAGAGCATCAATATAATGAAGAATTTACATCAACTAATGGGCAAAACAGCCAGCTAACATCAAATGGCAGTAATCCTAAATTTAAATTGACTAAATCCCCCAATCAAAAGATACAGCCAAAACCCATCAGTATGCTGCATCCAGACCCATCTCACATGCAAGGATACGCAAAGACTCCAAACAAAGGGATGGAGAAAGATTTACCAACCAAATGGAGAGCAAAAATAAATAAATAAATAAAATGCAGGAGTTGCAATTCTCGCCTCTGATAAAGTAGATTTTAAAGCAACCAAGATATAATGGTAAAAGGATCAATGTAACAAGAAGAGCTAATGATCCTAAATATATATGCACCCAATACAGGAACACCCAGATACATAAGATCTATAAGAGACTTAGACTTCCACACAATAATAGTGGGAGACTTCAACATCAATATTAGATAGATCAATGAGACAGAAAATTAATAAGGATATCTAGGACTTGAACTCAGATCTGGAACAAGTAAACTTAATAAACATTTATAGAACTCTCCACTTTAAATACACAAAATATACACTCTTTTTTTTTTTTTTTTTTTTTTTTTTGAGACGGAGTTTCACTCTTGTTACCCAGGCTGGAGTGCAATGGCGCAATCTCGGCTCACCACAACCTCCGCCTCCTGGGTTCAGGCAATTCTCCTGCCTCAGCCTCCTGAGTAGCTGGGATTACAGGCAGGCACCACCGTGCCCAGCTAATTTTTTGTATTTTTAGTAGAGACAGGATTTCACCATGTTGACCAGGATAGTCTCGATCTCTTGACCTCGTGATCCACCCACCTTGGCCTCCCAAAGTGCTGGGATTTCAGGCGTGAGCCACCGCGCCTGGCCATACACTCTTATCAGTACCACATCACACCTACTCACAGGTTTAAATGAAATATTGATCGGCCATTATTAAGCATAATTATTGACATAAAAGAGGTTTTCAATACCCATTTTTAGAATAAAGCAACATTCCCGTTCTCTCCCCCTCTTCCTCTTCCTCTTTCTTCCTCTCCTTCATTCCTTTTTCTTTTTTCTTTCTTCAAATAAATAAATAAATTCTTTTGACTAGGTTTTCCTAATACAAAAGTAGTTAACTTTATGCTCTGCCATCTTTCATTTATTTTTTCTAATAATCCTGGAGCTATTTTACTAAGAATTTTGGACAATGCTAGCAAGAAATTCAAGTTGGAATTCCAAAAAATCCATTAAAAAAAAAAAAAAAAGAAGAGCTGGATCAAGAGCCACAAATAGTGTCTCATTTTCTCTCTCTTTCTCCTTCTTCCTCCTAAACTCTGCTATCCTTAGTATTGACTTCATTGTCAAGCTTCTATGTCCCCCTGTAGCAAGAGGGATGATCCTTGGGAGCCTGACACATATTCTTCCAGCTTAACATGATTGCAGAGAGTGTTTGTTTCACAATTATACCACCAGCCAGCTGTGGTGTCTCATGTCTATAATCCCAGCACTTTGGGAGACTGAGGCAGGCAGATCACCTGAGGTCAGGAGTTTGAGACCTGCCTGACCAACATGGAGAAACCCTGTCTCTACTAAGCATACAAAAATTAGCTGGGTGTGGTGGCACATGCCTATAATCCCAGCTTCATAGGAGACTGAGGCAGGAGAATCACTTGAACCAGGGAGGTGGAAGTTGCAGAGAGCTGAGATCGTGCCATTGCACTCTAGCCTGGGCATCAAGAGCAAAATTCTGTCTCAAAAAAAAATATATATATATATATACCACCAAAATTCCCAAACCTGACTCATATGCTTAGGTCACATGCTTTTAAAACAATCACTATAGCCAGATGATGATACAGTATTTGTTTCAGCCACAACTAGGCCATGTCTCTAGACCCAGAGCCAAAGAGATGGGGGAAGGATAGCTCCTCAAAAGAAAATCAAAATGATATGAACAAGAAAGAAAAGTAGATACTGAGCAGACAAAAACAGTAAACAGCTACTCTTCGGCTTCTGGTATACCTCCAGCCCTAACAGGAGGGACAAACTCAGGTGATAGCAGCATCCTGGTCATTTCTCCTTTTACTAAAAACACCGTTAGGAAATTTTTAAAGTGTGTACCACCTTTCGATTATCTGAAAACTTCCACTTACTTTCCTATTTGTTGCCAGGAAAATCAATCACTTGCTGTATATTTTAAACAGATTATTATTATTATTATTATTATTATTATTATTATTGGAGACAGGATCACACTCTGTCACCCAGGCAATCATAGCTCACTCCAACCTAAAACTCCTGGGCTCAAGTGTCCCTCCTCAGCCTCACAAGTAGCTGGGACCACAGGTTCACACCACCATGCCTGGCTTTGTTTTTTTTGTTTGTTTGTTTTTGTTTTGTAAAGACAAGGGGTCTCACTATGTTGCCAAGGCTGGTCTCAAACTCCTGGGCTCAAGCAACCCACCCACCTCGGCCTCCCACAGATGCCTTTTTTTTGAAATCACTGAGATATTAATACAATTTTAGATTCCTGGCTTCATGAAAAGAACGTATAGTTACAGAAATTTAGCAAGGCAAAAAGGAAATAGAAAAGAACAGTAATCACTCTTCACAGCACTTTACGCTTTTTGCTTTCACATACATGCGCACGTTCTTGGTCCACATACATCTGCCTTCTAGTTTTAATCATAATATGCATAGACTTCAGTATTAATTTTTTTCACTTAACATGAAAAATAAGCCTTTTTTCTTATTGCCACACAGTTTTAATAATTTTTTTAATGGTCAAATGACTTTCCTTTTCAAGTGGATAAACATAAACTTAATCATTTCCCTAATATCAGATATTTAAGTTATTAGTTTAATTTTTACATAAATACATTGCAGTTGATACTTTAGTGACTATGTATAAGACAAATTGCTAGCTAGATGGACAGATAGATAGATAAATGATACATAATCCTTTCTACTTATTTTCTTGGGATGCGTTTCCAGAATTAGAACTACTGGGGAAAATACAATTTCACAGCTGCCACTATGGTTTCTTGGAAGGTTACATCAAAACACTGCCATTGGTATTACACCTTCCAGTTTCCTCACAGGCTCTTCAGCTATGGGAGACTGCTAACTGCATAGGTCATGTACCTCGGTGATGACAGGTGTAGAGCTGGAGTATGAGTCTCTCAACTCTGGAGCCACAGTTCTTTTCACTCCTCCAGGCAGCATTATTGGAAAATCAATGACATGAGGAAAGCTTTGGCAGAGAGCCTGAGAAGGAAGTGCAGGAGGAGAGAATCTCAAGGAAAATAATGTGTCCGGATGTGACTCTTCCTTCTGCCTCACCTTCACAACAGACCCCGCGGACATTCAGCACTGTGAGGTTTCCCAGGTCCTGCCCTGCTCAGTTTGCCCATCGCTCCCTTAGACTTGCAGCATCCTCCCCTTCTATGCCACAGAAGCTGCCTTTGGTGACAAGTGTTCAGCTGGCTCACAACAGCTGCCCCACCCTGCTCCAGCTCTCTCTGAAGAGGGAAGGAAGTGCCAGCTTTCAAGCCAGCAGCCCTGGGCCAAATCCTGCTTCATTCACATAACTGTATAGCCCTGAACAAGTCACTTAATTTTGAAAATGAAAGATAATGGACATTAAAACCTGGTATAAAATAAGCATTCAATAAATGGTAGTTATTGTCTTTCTAAATCTAGCCGAGAAGTCAGCAGACTTCATCTGTAAAGAGCCAGCAGTAAATATTTCAGGCTTTGTAGGCAATACATTCTCTGTCACATCTTCTGTCTGTCTGTCCATCAGCCCACCCTTCCTTTCTTTCCAATCCTTTACAAATATAAAAACCACTCATAACTCATCAGTCACACAAATACAGGCAGGGGTAGTTTGCTGACTAGATTCAAGTCATGTCACTCTGCATCTAAAAAAGCTTCAGTGTTTCCTATTCCTCAAAGATTAACATTGAAATTCTTTAGCATCGCAAGAATGATGAAGGCCATCCCCAGGTACTATTTCCTTCTCTCAAAGCCTGCCCCATTTTCTAGCAACAAAATTCTCTAAACAAGCTGCATGCTCTCTCATCTCCATGCCTTTATAATGTCATCCCTTCCACCTGAAATTTCCTGGCAAAGTCCTCCAGGTTGGTGAGTGAGGTGGGGAGGAAGGGAAGGTGGGGAGGTGCTCAGGCAGTTTGCGGGAGGAGAGAGATGTGCCATTTATTTCCACCTGCCCTGCACTGCCATGCACTTCACTCTCTGTGAAACACAGCCCAAGTTCTCAGGCTCATTGGTTACTGCTGTGTTCTTCTAGCCCACAGTTTCTTCATTTCCAGATGCCTATGACCCTTAGGCAAACAACAATGCTTTCTAGAGCAGCAATGCCTGAAGAACACACCACTTTCCTTGAACACATTGCAGATTTTTTTTTTTAATTCAGGGGAAAAGAAACACATTTCAGAATATGTAAGCAATGCTTCCTCCAGCAAATGTGAGATAGTAGGATGCCTTATAAATTATAGAAAGGAATTGGAAATAGGTCCCTGACTCGTTTTCTGTCAGTGTCACAGTTGCTTCATTTTCTCACATTTCCCTAAAAATATGTGCTTCTGGGCTTCTCATAGCCAAGACTCAGACCCAGATGACTCCAATTAGGCAGGCTTGGGAGAGTAATTATGGGCTACATGACTCACGAACCTTTGCTCTGCCTCAGTCTCTACCACCATTGCTGGTGTCCCATGGCCAGGAGTGGAAGAGATGAAGGCATCCTTCACCATTTGCTTCACCAACCTCAGAAGCCACTGTGACTTGAGCTCACCCAGGCCTGCATTTTTACTCTGAAAGATTCTCCTAGTTTGCTGAGAATTCTTCAGGAGGATGTATGCCATCTCCACCTATTTAGTCTTTGAACACTTGCTCTGAACTATCTTTTGGTTGGGAGTCTAAGGCAGACCTAGGTGAGGGTCACTGGGGCCTGTTATGGATTGAATTTTATGTTCCCTCCAAATTCATATGTTGAAGTCCTAACCCTTTGTACCTCAGAATGTGACTGTATTTGGAAATAGGGCTTTTAAAAAGGTCAAATGTGGGCATTTTAAAAGTTAAAATGTGGGCATTAGAGTGGACCCTAATTCAACCCAGTATATGTCCTTATTACAAGAGGCGATTAGGACCCATAGAGGCACCTGGGCACCAAAGGATGCCTGTGTGAAGGCAGCAAGCAGGTGGCCATCTGCAAGCCAAGAACAGAGGCCTCAGAGAAGCCAAACCTGCCAGCACATTGGTCTCAGATTACCAGCCTCCAAAACTGTGAGCAAATAAATATCTCTGTTTAAGCCACCCAGTCTGTGGTATTTTGTTATGGGGGGTCTTAGACAAATCCAGGACCCATCTCTTTGGCCCTTGACAGAATTAAAAATGCGTCAACCCAAGCGAAACTGGCTTTGCTGGGACTGTATATCAGATCTCTCTGGCCCTCTTGAAACAGAACATACTCACTCCTTCCAAAGTCAACATAGACCCTTTCCTTCACACTTCCCATGCTCTCTTCCTCCTCCCGCTGGACAATATAGAACCTCTCCTCCTGCCTCACTTACACACTCCCAATGCACATACTTCTCTTCCTACAGTGACCACTATTCTGCAAAACTCTGGACTGTGGAAATGTGTCAGGGAGGTAGAGTAGGGGGGTCTAGACATGGTGAGTGTCTTTCCTTTGTCTCATGCATGTTGTATTAGTCATGTTTCTTCAGAAAAACAGAACCAACAGAATGTGTATATGTAGCGTGGAAAGAGAGGGAGACATGCATTTTAACAAATTGGTTCAAGCCATTGTAGAGGTTTAGTAAGTCCAAAATCTAATGAGCTAAGCTGGCAGGCTGGAGACAGAGAAGAGTTGCAGTTTGAGTCCAAAGCCCACCAGCTGACACAATTGCTTCTTACTTGGGGAAGTCTGTCTTAGTTCTAATCAGGCTTTCAAGGAATTGAATGAGGCCCATCCACATTATGAAAAATAATATGCTTTACTCAAAGTCCACTGATTTAAATGTTAACCTCATCCAAAAATACCTTCACAGAAACATCCAGAATAGTGTTTGACCAAATATCTGGGCATGCGGCCTAGCCAAGTTGACACATAAAATTAACCATCACACATGTTATTATTGTACTAAACTTCTTGGCCCCATTCTCAATGTACTACTTAGAACTATACTGTCCAATATGGTCACCACTAGCCACGTGGTGCTATGGAGCATTTGAAACGGAGCCAGTTCAAGTTCAGATGTGCTACATATGTAGGATATACACTAGGCTTTGAAGACTAAGTATAAAAGAGTAAAATATCTCATTAATAATCTTTATATAGATTTCATCTAGAAATCATAATTTGGGGAGTATATGGAGCATATTAGCTTCCTAGAGTTGCCATACAAATTATTGGAAACTTAGTGGCTTAAAATAACACATTTATTATCTTACTTTCTGTAGTTCAAAAGTCTAACTCAGGTCTCATTGTGCTAAAATCAAGGTTTTGGCAAGGTTGCATTCCTTTTGGAGGCCTTAGGTGACAATCCTTTCCCTTGCCTTTTCCAGCTTCTAGAGGTTGCTCACACTTTTTGGAGTGGCCCCTTGCTTCATCTTCAAAACCAACAATGTCTCCTCTCTAGCCCTTCCCCATTCTCACATCTCCCTGACCATAGATTGGACCCACCTATATGATTCTTTATACTCTATTCTTCTCAAGGCCCGTAGCCTTAATCACATGCAAAGTACCTTTGCCATGTAAGAAATATACTCACATTTCAGGGATCCTAGATTCGTTTTTGAGGTTACTATTTTGCCTACCTAACTGGGTTAAATAAAATGTTATTGAAATTAATTTCACATTTTTAAAAACTTTTTAAGTGGTCACTAAAAAATTTTTAATTACATATGTGGCAGGCACTTGTGGTTATCAATATATTTCTATTGGACAATGCTAGATTAGAAACTGAAAAACAGAGATTAGAGGGCTTGTCGAAATTTAGCAATCACATCAATAATGATGCTAAGGACTTTGGGGATTTTTGGTTTTTGTTTTGTTTTGTTTTGTTTTTTTTTGAGATAGGGTCTCACTCTGTCGCCCAGGCTGGAATGCAGTTGCACTATCTCAGCTCACTACAACCTCCGCCTCCCAGGCTCAAGTGATCCCCCTGCCTCAGACTCCAGAGTAGCTGGGACTACAGGTGTACACCACCATTCCTGGCTAAATTTTTAATCTTATTGGAGAGACAGGGTTTCACCTTGTCGCCCAGGCTGGCTTCAAACTCATGGACTCAAGTAATCCAGCTGCCTTGGCCTCCAAAAGTGTTGAGATTACAAGCATGAGCCACCGCACCCAGCCCCTAAGAACTTTGAAGGGCCTCAGTTGGCTTAAACAGGGATATTTATTTGCTCACAGTTTTGGAGGCTGGTAATCTGAGCCCAATGTGCTGGCCGGTTTGGCTTCTCTGAGGCCTCTGTTCTTGGCTTGCAGATGGCCACCTGCTTGCTGCCTTCATACAGGCATCCTTCAGTGCCCAGGTGCCTCTGGAGGCTCACTATGGGTCCTAATCGCCTCTTGTAATCCTCCTCTTTCCACACTCATCTCAGGTGATCTTACCCTGTCTAATTACTTTAATGCTGCTGCTCCTGCTGCTGCTGCTGCTGCTGCTGCTGCTGTTGTTGTTGTTGTTGTTGTTGTTGTTGTTGTTGAGACAGGTTCTCACCCCGCAGGCCAGGCTGGAGTGCAGTTGGCACCATTACAACTCACTGCAGCTGCCTCAATATCCTTGACCCAAATAATCCTTCACCTCAGGCTCCTGAGTAGCTGGGACCACAGGTGTGTGCCAGCATGCCTGAATAATTTTTTCTGTGTTTTGTAGAGATGGGGTCTCACTATGTCGCCTAGGTTGTTCTTGAACTCCTAGGCTCCAGAGGTCCTCCCACCTTGACCTCCCAAAGTGCTGGGATTACAGGTGTGAGCCACTGCACCCCAACAACTTGAATGCTATTTACATGCTATTTTACATACTCCAAAATGTTTATCTTTAGCCCAGGCCTCACCCTTGAACTAGCCTGACATCCAGCTGCCTACTCAATGTTTCCGCTTGGATGTCTAAGAGGCATCCGAAATGGAATGTGTCTCAAAGGGAACACTTGCTCTTCCCAGCACCCCTGCCACTCTTCATCCCCACCCATTACTCATAGCATTTTTCCCATCTCAGTAAGGCCAAAAACAATCTTGACTACTCTTTCTCTTTCACGACCCATGTCCAATTTATCAGCAAGCTCTGTCAGCTGTGCCTTTGAAATATATCCAGTATCTAATTATTCACCACCTCTACCCCCCCACTCAATCCCAGCCACTATTGTATTTCACAACAGTGAGTACCACAGCCTCTTAACAGACCTCTGTGCCCTTGACCTTCTCCCATTTAGTATATATTCAATTCAGCAGCCAACGTTATTGCTAAAACACACAGATTGTGCCATTTCTCATCTTAAAGTTTTCCAGTGGTTTTCCTTCATACTCAAGAGAAAAGCCAAATTTTTTACCATGTTCTACAAGGCCTTACATGGTCTAGCCTCTGGCCGATGCTTTGACCTTTCTACCCAGCACTCCTTCCCTGGCTTGCTCCCCTCCAGTCAGGCTTGCCTTCTTGTGTTCTTCAGGCATGCCCAAAATGCTCCCGCCTCAGGGCCTTTGCACCTGCTGCACCTGCTTTTCTTTCTAATGCAACAGTCATTCTCCAGAGAGCTCTATATCTAATTCTTTCACTTTTTAAGGTCCTTGATTAAATATCAACTTGTCAGCATCCCTATTCCATCATCCTCTATCCCCCTACCCTGCTTTTTTTTTTTTTTTTTTTTTTTGATGGAGTCTTGCTCTGTCACTCAGGCTGAAGTGCAGTGGTGCGATCTCACTACAACCTCCGCCTTCCTGATTCAAGTGATTCTCCTTCCTCAGACTCCTTACTAGCTGGGATTACAGGCACCCACCACCAGGCCCAGTTAATTTTTGTACTTTTAGTAGAGACGGGTTTCCGCCATGTTGGTCAGCCTGTCTCGAACTCCTGACCTCATGTGATCCACCCACCTCAGCCTCCCAAACCCTGCTTTTTTTCATTAAACATCAATATCTGACATACTAAATATTTTCTTGCTTATCTGTTTATTGCCTGTTTCTTTTCCTCAAACCCTGGGGGGACTGAGCCTTTCAATTGCTTGTTCATTCCTTTATCTCATGTATCTAGAAAACTTGCTGGCTTTGCAAGCCCTCAATAAATACTGACCAATAAATATATGAACTATCTGATTCAGAAAGAATTAGTAATATTAGGCTGAATAATTAGGAATAAGCTCGATAACCACGTGTTCAATATTATTTTTTCCAGACCTGCATTATTTAGTTTGGCAGATATTTAAAGGCAAATTATCAATCATATTAGCCAATTTTCAGATGTCAATCTTATCCACCAAAGATCTAGTGGTTTCAAATCCTAGTTGCCCTTTTGCTATTCAAGATCAGGGGTTTTTTTTCTACATAGATAATTGTTTCAATCTAGTCTTTAGAACTGGCAGAAGAAAAATGCAGATAATTGCTGTTATAATAAATGGAAAAGCAGCAAAAATTACTGATTTTTTTCAGTTCATTTAATCCCTAATCAACTGTCAAACAAAACGTCCTTCCCAACTGGCAGCCTCAGTTAGCAAATTTAAAGGGCCTGCTTTTCTCAGGCTCCTGTCACATTGCAAGTCTCAGAAAGCAAGTTAATTGCTTATCACTTATGCAGAATGGGAGTGGGGCATTATATTTTCTTACTACTGTGCAATTCTATCTCCTTATTGGCTAATATTTTTGGAGCTGTTGATTTCAACTTTCAAATTGCATGTTTTCCCCAACCCATACCAATACCAGATGTTCATGACTTTGAAGCGCAATCCTCTTTTGCCTTATTTTTCTTAAAATCACATTGCATTCGACACTATTGTCTACATGTGGTATTGCCATATTTTATAGAAGCTTCCAAACTACTAATAGCCTTTTTTCTTCTTTCCATAAAACCTTGAGCTAATGTTTACATTTTGCTAATGCTTACATTTTTACCAGTCCTATGGCCCTTAAGGACATTAAAAAGTAGAAGGAGCTGTTCTACTGAATCCAATGAAATTAGACCTAAAAAGAAATTAAAATTTTTTTAAATCATCATAATCCATAAATGAGGACAGTACTAACTCTTGCTCCACCAGATATTAGAAAGTTAGATGGTCACCACACTACACAGATATCCCAATGGCATAGAAAAGAAAGTCCAGAAAGAGACCAGATAAATATACATATAAGAATTTGGTATAGGGCAAAGTGGCCATTTCAGGAGTTTTTGTTTTGTTTTGTCATGAGACAGGTTTCACCTTGCACCCTGGCTGGAGTGCAGTAGCATGATCTTAGCTCGCTGCAGCCTTAACCTCCTGGACTCAAGCAATCCTCCCACCTCAGCCTCCTGAGTAGCTGGGACAACAGGTGCATGCCATCATGTCTGGCTAATTTTTGTATTTTTCCTAGAGACGGGGTCTCCCCATGTCTTGAACTGCTGAGCTCAAGTGATGTGCTCACCCCAGCCTCCCAAAGTTCTGGGATTACAGATGTGAACCACCATGCCTGGTCTTCAGTAGGTATTTTGTTTGTGTTTTATAACTGTCCAATACATTGAAAAACAAAATCTTTAAATTCTATAACAGTTTAAAATGCTCTGGCTGCAAATAACAAAACAAAAACTAACAAAGGCTTAATACATAGAGATGGCACATATTACATAACATGAAGTCCAAAGTCAGAAAGTCCCAGGATTGGCTTAATACCATAAAGATGTCTTCAAAAACCCAGGCCAGGGTGGTGACACAGAGAGCATGCTCCTTTAATATCTCCTTCCTTTTTACAGGGACTAACATTGTTTACTTAGAAGCCACCCAGAAGAACTCCTCTTACATGCTGTAGAGAATGCAGGTTAAACCAGTGTCTGACTTTTTCGGTCTCTGCAATAGGCGATGGACAAGGGAAGGGGCACTGGAAATAGATATTTGATAGCCAATCAGACCATCAATTACATATATCAATATCAAATACATACTTTTGTCTTTCCTGAAAATTAAAAATCCACCCTCTCTATAACCACCTTCTCTGTTGTTTAATACACTAAACCTGCTTTAGAAAAATCTAGAGTCAAAAAGTGCCAGAGAATTTAATTTCTCTTCTTTGGTTTCTAAATTTCTCTGCCATATTTCTTTGTCTTGATTCTCTTTAGGAATTCAGTTATTGTTTTTTCTGACTTCTGACTTATACAGATTTCTACTCTTGATTTTTTTTGAGGGGGAATAGTGATTTTGGGGGGAACCTATGTAATGGGTACATTTTTTTCACTTTCATTTAGTTTTCGTGTATAGCACTATGCTTGCAAATTTAAAAGTAATATGGTAAAAATAAGATCTATCTGTCAAAAAGCGAAGTGAAATTCACTCAGATGCAGTTCTGTACATACTAGTACTTAAATGAACTTTTCATGTTTTCTTACCTTGTATTAAAGTTATTTTTGATATACTACTCATCTCCAGCTGACTACATTCCAAATATGTGTCCAAAAAAAAAGAATAACTATCTTTTGTACAACCAGAAATGCACCAATCCCCAACCCAAATACTATTACATGGAGTTAACAATACTTAAATGCTGATGTGAAGTCAATAAATCTTATGTCACATGATAACAAAGGAAATAAAATGAAGATATTTTCTTAGTAGAAGTGTATAAATGCACAAACATGTTTTTAACAAAAGAAAAATTATATTTCAGGATATTATCCATGAAAACTTCCCCAATCTTGCTGAAGAGGCCAATAGTCAAATTCAGGAAATACAAAGAACCCCTGCAAGGCTATACACAAAAAGATCATCTGCAAGAGATATAATTATTAGCTCTTCCAAGGTGGAAATGAAAGAAACAATGTTAAAGGCAGCTAGAGAGAAAGGGCAGGTCACCTACAAAGGAAACCCCATTAGGCTAACAGCAGATCTCTCAGCTGAAATTCTGCAAGCGAGAAGAGATCAGGGGCTTATATTCAACATTCTTAAAGAAAAAAAATTCAATCAAGAACTTCATATCCAGCCACACTAAGCTTTCTAAGTGAAGGAGAAATAACATCCTCTTCAGATAAGCAAATTTTGAGGGAGCACATTACCACCAGACCTGCCTAAGAAGAGATCTTGAAAGGAGCACTAAATATAGAAAGGAAAGACCACTACAAGCCAATACAGTAGCACACTTAAATACACCAGTGGCACTATAAAGCAACTACACAACCAAGCCAGCATAATAGCCAGCTAACAACACAATGACAGAATCAAACCCACACCTTTCAATATTAATCTTAAATGTAAACAGGCTAAATGTTCCACTTAAAAGGCACAGAGTGGCAAGCTGGTGAAAAAAACAAGCCCTAATGGTATGCTGTCTTCAAGACCCAGCTCACACATAATGACATACATAGGCTCAAAATAAAGGGATGGAGGAAAACCTACCAAGCAAATAGAAATTAAAAAAAAAACAACAACAGGGATTGCAATCCTAACTTCAGACACAACAGGCTTTAAAACAACACAGATCATAAAAGACGAAAAAAAAAAGGCATCACATCATGGAAAATGATTCAATTCAAAAGAAGATGTTAACTATTCTAAATACATATGCACCCAATACAGGAACATGCAGATTCATAAAGCAAGTTTACAGAGACCTACAAAGAGACTTAGACTCCTACACAATAATAGTGGGAGACTTCCACACTCCACTGACAGAATTAGACAGATCATCAAGGCATAAAATTCACAAAGATATTCAAGACCTGATCTCAACATTGGTCCAAATGGATATGATAGACCTCTACAAAACTCTCCACCCAAAAACAACAGAATATACATTCTTATCATTGTCACATGGCACATACTCTAAAATAGACCACATAATTGGATATCAAACAATTCTTAGCAAATGCAAAAGAACCAAAATCATACCAAACACACTCTTAGACCACAGCACAATAAAAATAGAAGTCAAGACTAAAAAAAAAAAAAAATCCCTCAAAACCATGCAATTACATGGAAATTAAACAATATGCACCTGAATGACTTTTGGATAAATAATGCAGTTAGGCATAAATGAGTTCTTTGAAACTAGTGAAAACAAAGATATAAAATACTAGAATCTCTGAAGCACAGCTAAGGCAGTGTTAAGAGGGAAATTCATAGCACTAAATGCCCACATCAAAAAGTCAAAAAGATCTCAAATTAACAACCTAATATCACAACTTAAAGAATTAAAGAAGCAAGAGCAAATTAACCATAAAGCTAGCAGGAAAAAACAATTAAATAGCCAAAATCAGAGAAGAAGTGAAGGAAATTGAGACACAAAAAAAAAAATTCAAAAGATCAATGAATCCAGAGTGGATTTTTCAAAAAAAATTAATAAGATACATAGGCTACTAGCTAGGCTGATAAAGAAGAAAAGAGAGAAGATCCAAATAATTACAATTAGAAATGACTGAGAAGATGTTACCAATGACCCCACAGAAATAAAAATAACCATCAGAAACTGCTACAAACATTTTTATGCACACAAACTAGAAAACACAGATAAATTTCTGTACACATACACCTTCCAAGACTAGACCAGGAAGAAATTAATTGCCTGAATAAACCAACAAGGAGCTCCAAAACCGAATAAGTAATAAATAGCCTACCAACCAAAAAAAGCTCAGAACAAGATGGATTCCCAAGCTACTTCTACCAGATGTACAAAGAAGAACTGGTACAATTCCTACTGAAACTATTCCAAAAATCAGAAAAGGAGTAACTCCTCCCCAGTTTATTCTATGAGGCCAGAATCATCCTGATAACAAAACCTGGCAGACACACAACAACAAAAAAAGAAAACTTCAAGCCAATATCCTTGATGAACATTGACGCAAAACATCATCAACAAAATACTTGCAAATGGAGGACTGCACTCAGTGGCTCACGCCTGTTATCCCAGTATTTTGGGAGGCCAAGGTGGGTGGATCACTTGAGGTCAGGAGTCCAAGACCAGCCTGGCAAGCATGGTGAAACCCTGTCTCTACTAAAAATATAAAAATTAGCTGGGCATGGTAGCAGGTGTCTGTAATCCCAGCTACTCAGGAGGCTGAGACAGGAGAATTGCTTGAACTTGGGAGATGGAGGTTGCAGTGAGCTGAGATTGCACCACTGCACTCCAGGCTGGGCAACAGAGTGAGATTCCATTTAAAAAAAAAAAAAAAAAAAAAAAAAACAGCTGATGCCATGATCAAGTAGTCCTCATCCCCAAGATGCAAGATTAGTTCAAGATGCAAATCAATAAATGTGATTCATCACATAAACAGAACCAAAGACAAAACCACATGATTATCTCAATAGATGCAGAAAAGGCTTTTGATAAAGTTGAACATCGCTTCATGTTAAAAACTCTCAATAAACTAGGTTTGAAGGACTATACCCCAAAATAATAAGAGCCATATATGACGAACCCAGAGGAAACATCATACTAAATGGGGAAAAGCTGGAAGCATTACCCTTGAAAACTGGCACAAGTCAAGGATGCTACCTCTCACCACTACTATTCAACATAGTATAGGAAGGCCTGGCCAGAGCAATCAGGCAAGACAAAAAGATAAAGAAGAGAGAAAGTGAAACTATCCTTGTTAGCAAATGACATGATTCTATATCTAGGAAACTCCATAGTCTTGGCCCAAAACTTCTTCAGTTGATAAACAATTTCAGCAAAGCTTCAGGATAAAAAAAAATCAATGTACAGAAACCCCTAGCATTCCTATACACCAACATTCAAGCCAAAGGCAATCAAGAATGCAATCCCCTTCATGACTGCCACAATAAGAATGAAATACTGAGGAACACAGCTAACCAGGGAGGTGAATAATCTTTACAATTGGAATTACAGAATACGGCAGTATTTGGATAAAATGTTTTATAAATGTCTATTCAATCCATTTGGTCTAAGGGAGAGTTTAAATCTAATATTTCTTTGTTAATTACCTGTCTAGATGATTTAATGCTGAGAGTAGGGTGTTGAAGTCCCCAACTATCATTGTATTGGAGTCTATTTCTCCCTTCAGATCTAATAATATTTGCTTTACATATTTGTGTGCGCCACTGTGTGTGCTATATGGTTTATAATTGTTATATCCTCTCGCTGAATTGATCCTTTTATCATGGTATTTTTTGTCTCTTTTTATTGTCTTTCACTTAAAGTCTATTTTATCTAAGCCCAGCTACTTCTGCTTACTTTTCGTTTCCATTTGCATGGACTACCTTTTTCCATCCCTTTAGTTTTAATCTATGTGTGTCTTTACTGGCAAGATAAATTTCTTACAGGCACCATATAGTTGGGTCATGTTTTTTTTTTTTCCCCTCCATTCAGCCAAGTCTATATCTTTTAAATTGAAAGTTTAATCCGTTTTAATTAAAGGTTATTAATGATATGTGAGGGCTTATTCCTGTCATTTAATTAACTGGTTTCTGGTTGCTTTGTATATCCTCTGTTTCTTTCTTTCTCTTATATTATCATTGTGTTTTGGTGGTATTCCATAGTGGTAACATTTGAGATTTGGTGAACAACACCAAATCTTCCTTGTGTATTCACTCTACCAGATGTTTTTGTATTTTCATAATGGTAGCCACTGTTCATTTGCTCCTGTGTGTAGATATCTCTTAACTATTTATTGTAGGGCTGCTCTCGCGATGAATTTCTTCCATTTTTGCTTGTGTGAGAAACACTTTATTTATTCTTCATGTATAAGGATAATTTTATCGGGGAGAGTATTCTTGTCAGGCAATTTTCTTTTTCTTTCAACAGTTGGAATATATAATTCTGTCTTTTCCTGGCCTGTATGGTTTCTACTGAGAAATCTACTGTTAGTCTGATGGGTGTTCCTTATAAGTAACTAGACACTTTTGCTGTTTTTAGAAGTCTTTGTCTTTGACTTATGATATTTTGACTATAATGTACTGTGCTGAAAACCTTTTTGAATTGCATCTATTTGGGGGATTCCGAATCTCCTGTATCTGGATGTTTAAATCTCTTGCTAGGGTTGGAAAGTTTTCACTTATTATTATCATTAAATAAGTTTTCCAACCCATTTGTTTTCTCTTTTCCTTCTGGGACACTGAAAAATGAAATATTTGTTACTTTACAGTATCCCATATACCACATAAGCTTTGCCCACTATAGTTTATTTTTTCTTTACTTTTGTCTGATAGGGTTATTTTAAAAGACTGTCTTCAAATGCTGAGCTTCTTTTTTCTGCTTGGTCTAGTCTATTGATAAATCTTTTGAATGTATTTTGTATTTCATTCAGTAATTTTTTAAGTTACAGAGTTTCTGTTTGGTTCTTTTTTATGATATCTACCTCTTTAGTGAATTTCTCATTCATATTTATATTCTCCATTGTTTTTTCTGATTTTTTTTTGTACTGATTTTCAATACTCTCTTGTATCTCACTGAGCATTTTTTTTTTCCAGATAAGGTGCCTCACTGTTACCCAGCCTTGAGTACAATGGTACAATCTTGGCTCATGGCTCACTGGAGCCTCAACCTCCCAGGCTCTACCAATCCTCCTACCTCAGCTGCCCAAGTAGCTGAGACCACAGGCATGCACAAACATGCCTGGCTAATTTTTAAATTTTTTGTAGAGACAGGGTCTCACTATGTTGGTCTTGAACTCCTGGGCTTAAAGTGATCCCCAACCTGGGCCTTCCAAAGTGCTAGGATTATAGGTATGAGCCACCATGCCTGGCTTTGAGCTTTTTTCATATCAATATTTTTCATTCTTTTTTAGAATTTTATAAATTTCTATTTGATTGGGATCTGTTGCTTGAGAAACACTGTGTTCCTTTGAAGGTGTCATATTTCCTTGCTTTTTCATATATTTTGTGTCCTTACAGTAATATCTGTGCATCTGATTTAACAGTCACTTCTTCCAATTGTTTTGTTTTTGTTTTTGTTTTTGTTTTTGTTTTTGTTTTTTTGGAAACAGTCTCTGTCACCCAGGCTGGAGTGCAGGGTACAATCACACCTCACTGCAGCGTTGACCTCCTGAGCTCAAAAGATCCTCCCAACTCAGCCTCCCCAGTAGCTGGGACCACAGGCATGCACCATCATGCCTGGCTACCAATTTTTTAAATTTGCTTCTGTAGGGGAGGATTTTTTCCTGAAGATACATCTATGGTGTTGGTTGGGTAGGGCACTTTGGCTTTGATTCTGTGTGCTTACAGTAGTGTAGTCTCTGTGTGATTTCTTCATTTGTAAACAGTATTAGTGGTATCTGTGATTTCGTTGGTGTCTTAGTATGCAGTTATTAGTGGAGGCTGTGGTAAAGATATGCTGGGATATAGGATGCCATGTGGCCAGTCTTTGGGTCTCAGTGATGGTAGTGGTGGGCCAAACATATGTCCCAGGGTGACATACACTGGTACCAGTGTTAGTGGGTCCATGCAGGCCAAAACTTGGGCCACTAAGTGACTTGCCTGGATGCTGAGAATGGCAGTGGTGGGTTGGGTGGATGGACAGGTTCTCCAACCCATGGGCAGTGGGCACTGCATGGGTGACTGCAGTAGTGGTGAGGGGACAGCCCTCTGGGACCCAAGTGGTCCCTGCTGGTCTTGGCAGTGATTGTGATGGGCTGGGAAGACCAGTCCCCAAACCTTCAGGTAGCATGTGCAAGTGGGTTCCAGCTGTAGTGGTAGTGTCAGGTTGGGTGGGCCCAACTTCAGACCTGAGGAGGAGTTCTCAGGTGCCAATGGTGGTGAATTTGGTTGGGTGATCCCAGGCTCTTGGACAGCATGCTCAGGTACTGGTGGCAGCCCTAGCCAGGTTGGGTAGACCTGTCCTTAGACACCCTGCTGATGTGTGTAGATGCTGACTGTGGGAGGCAGGGGCAGCATGATACCTAGGCCACTAGCAAAATACTCAGATGGTAGCAGCAGTGGCTGTGCTGCAACCCTTCTACTGGAGAAGGTAGGAATACTTTCAGTGGGAACAGCCACAGGCAGGTGGCTTGGGGGCACACACTTTGCTTGCACCTCAGCCTTGCTGCAGCTTGCAGTGGTGGTGGCTGTGGGCAGTAAAATTTGTTCTTGAGGTGTGTAAAAATGCTGCTTGGGGGTGGGGGATGCAGCGTTGCTACCAGTGGCTCCCACCTCAACCCTGGCTGCAGCAGCTGCAGGCAGGGAATGTTAAGGAAGCTCCAGGAATGTGGAGGTGCAAGGGCTGTCAGGCCCCAAGGCAGCATGCAGTCTGGTAGGAGCTGGGCTCTCAAAATGGTGCCATGTTGCAGCGGCATAGGCCTCCAGGGTTTGTGGGATTCAGCAAGAACTCCCTCTCTGGTGCAGTGCCATTGCACAGTCTCCAGGAGGCTCCCTATGTTAGTTTTGGGCCTGTGGCAGTCAAAGTGTTCTCCTGTGGCTAGGATTGTAGGAGTCTGTGGCAGGAATATGGACCACTGGAGGTCTCTCCTTTATTCTTTCCTTGCATCATGGAGCCTTCAAGACTCTCAGCCAATCCTGGCAAAGCAGGCTGCCTCACTTCCCTCGCCTTCCCTTGCTTTTGGTGCTTCTTGTCACTTCTGTTTAATTCCAGTGTTTTGTCTTAGATGGCCTGTTCGAAGAATGCTAACCTACTTGCTGGTTTTGTTCCTCTCTGTGGAAGAGGCAAGTAGTCAGCCATCTAGTAATCTAGTCAGCCATCTTGAAGCCCCTCCTTGGGCAGTTTTTCTCCATATACCTATATCAAAAACCAGTTACTATAACAAACATCTTATATTTTATATCCATTTTTCTATCTATCTTTACAAAACAAAGCAAATTCCTTTTGTTCAATGAGGAAATGTGCTCAGCTAAAAATGCCCATCTTAGATCTCCTTATGATCTTGTGACCAAGCTTTGGCAAATGAGAGCTAAGCTGAAGTAATGAGGTTATAATTCATAGGAAAGAAATTCAGGAGGTACTAATTCTATTGGCGTGCCCATTTTGCCTTTTGCCTCTGTCACTTTATCCTACCTGGAACACAGTCATGGTGCCTGAAGTATAGCCAGCATTTTGCAGCTATGAAATTGAAACCCACACTCTAAAGAGAACAGAGCAGGAAGATGGAAGCAGCCTGGTCCCTGATGGCATTATTGAGCTGCTCAGGCTCCAGAACTTCTTTTTGTTTCAGAAAAATAAGCTTCTTTCTTATCTAAGCCAAGTCTTCTTCTAATTTTAACAAACACATTCCTAACCAACAGTCACATTTATGATAACTTTTTACGTAATTTTTTATCTTTGCAATTAGTTAATTATGTTTGGGATTTATAATTCTCATAGTTTTATTGAATATCACCTCAAGCCCTTCTTAAAGTAGGTACAGTATACCTGAATCAATAACAAAAACTTATAAGTATTATAAGTTCTACACTGCAAACTTTGTAGAACAGCAATTAGAAATAAAAATACAAGTGGCTTGCAATGATTTTCCTAAGCCAAAATGTTGACAAAAAAAATCTAAAGCCATTAGTTTTAAAAAATTTTTGTAGCAATCACCTAGTACAAATTAATATGTTTGCATTTATAATTTAAATACATGAAAATAAATTTTGCAGTGAGAATTTTATTATACCCTTTGTAAAACTATAACCACCCTTAAGTATTGTAATCTTGAAGTTGGGATGCCAGAACCAGATACATATCTGTATCTGCTTTGTTCTCTTTGCATGGAGAAAATCTGAATTCATTCCAGTTCCCAGCACAACCAGACTTGGGAATGCTGGGAAATTGATAGCTCTAAAATATGAGGTAAAATGAAGGGGATATAAATTGCTAAGTATTATCATCATCTTGATGGCATTGTCATCTTTTTCTCTTCTTTAGACACAGATTCACTGGTGGGAAAAGAGACACAATTGAATTCTATAAGTCTACATGAGAATGGAAAGGTAATAACCCAAACTACTCTCTAAGTTCTATTGAAGATGGGTTGCTTTGCAGTTATGGCAAATTGCCTTGCAATTTTCAAAGGTAACTATAAAGACTTGACATTTTTAGAGTGGAAAAGTAATGAAACAGAATCCAGGCTCATTTAGGAAGTTTCACCTGATTGAAAAAGGGTCAAGGAGGCCGGGTGCAGTGGCTCATGCCTGGTAATCCAGCACTTTAGGAGACAGAAGAGGGTGGATCACTTGAGGTCAGGAGTTCAAGACCAGCCTGGCCAACATGGTGAAACCCCATCTCTACTAAAAATACCAAAAGTAGCCAAGTATGGTGGTTCACACCTGTAATCCCAGCTACTTGGGAAGCTGAGGCAGGAGAATCACTGGAACCTGAGAGGCGGAGGTTGCCGTGAGCCAAGATCATAACACTGCACTCTAGCCTGGGTGACAGAGTAAAACTTCAAAAGAAAAAAAAAAGCCAAGGAAATAAAGTACAGTTCTGGAAATTTCCATGCATATTCTTCATAGTTGCAAATGGAATTCTATGGAATGCTGAAGCTGTCACTTAAAAGCCTTCTATATAACCTGCCATAAAGAGAGAAAGATCAAAGAGGGCAATGCTTAAACTTTGGCAAGAGTCACCTCAAATAAATTACAAAGAATGTACCTTTTAACTTTGCATGCAAAAGCAATCTCCTTCAGGTAAGTAATTAATTGACTCAAAATATATTCTGAGCAATTGATAAATGTAACAAACTCGTATTGAATGCCTATCATTTGTTATCACCGAGATTCATGCTAAGAATACAATAAACATTAATACGGCAAAAGTATGTAACTTTAAAAGTTTATGACAGAAAAGGAAATATAAAACAAATACAGAAAAAAAAATGATGATACATAGACTAAGTATTCTACATCCAAGTGACATAGCCAAAATGACTAAAGGAATCCAGCAAAATAAATAAATAAATAAACAAACATAATAAATAGAATGCCATGGGTAACAACTCTGTAAACAGAATGGGCTTGAGTCCCTATTCCATCCACTTCATGTTCGTGACTGGACGCATGTTGTACAACCTGTCTATGCCTCAGTTTCCTCAACTGTAAAACGGACTTCAGAACTGTACCTACTGCACAAGGATGTTGTAAGGATATTTATGTAAAATGCTTCTACTGAAGCATTTTACATACATTATCATATTTGTGTAATGTATGATGTCAATTACATAAACATTATCACATTTGTGTAATGTACATTATCATATTTATGTAATGCATGTATAAGTACATGATAAATATTACTTTATATTACCCACTATAAAAATTATCAGAAGAATGATAACAGAGGACTGGCTCTGCATCTGCATTGGGAGTCTTTTTTAGAGATGTTGCAACGGATTCAATTTAAACAAGTAGAGGACATGGAATCACTGAACACATGGACTCACGTGAATAAACACAGGAAAACAGGAATGCATGGGGAACGTTTTGGAATTAATAAATTTGCATGCAGCTGAGCAGGAGTTTTTTACTTTAAAACAAATATTACAATGAATAAAGAAGCAAAGGGTATGAGTGGCAAATTAACAAATTAGGGAATGATTAATAAATGAACATGGAAAAAATGTATGTTTACAAAGAATCAAAAGTGCAAATTAAAATACAATGAAAGAAAGAGCTTGAGTCAAGATGGTGAATTAAACACACAAATCTAATTATTCTCTGGACCCGAAATCCCAAAAATGACAGGTGTGATATTAAGAAAATAGAACAAAGTGCCACCAGCAGACTAGAAATATTGTGAAATTTTTTAACTATAAAAATCACACTGCACTGGACTGATGGAGAATACTCAAAAGAATGTGTGCAGAAAAAGACCTCTACTGTGTAGAATGCAGCCGTTCTGGAGGTTATCCAAGTTCACAGGTAATTAAAACATGGAGGAGCTGGGATGAGTAGTTGTGGGAATTATTGGGTAGCTGCTGTAACAGACACATCCTGAAATCTCACTGGTTTAATACAACAGAAGCTTCTTTCTCCCACTTGCATCATGTGCCATTAGCAGAAAGGATGAGTGGGAGCTGCAGGATGGGGGCACTGTTTCACGCTGCCCTTCGGTCTGATGGCATGCTCTGCCATCTTTATAACTTTAGGTATTTCTCTGGAAGGGAAATAAAGAAAGGGAGGGAAGTAGTAATGCCTTTAACCAGGGCAAGTGAGGCTTTTCTCCTGAGTCATGCCACTCAGGGATCCCTGTGCTTTGGAGCATCTTCCTTGACATTTTCTAAACCTGGTGTCTGGAACTGCCCAGACAGCCAGTATCTTCCATGCAGAGCACTTCAAGTCTGGACCTGGTCTAACATGATCATGGTCACCAGCATCTCACCTCTGAAATTTCCTAAGCTCACTCCCAGGGCTAGGAACAGCCTGAGCTGGAAGTATCATCCAGGTGAGGCACCCTGGGCCAGGACTGAGTGGGTTTCAGTTTAGTCTCTCCCCTTCAGACTGTTCTGTGACTACTTCCCACATCTTTGTTTTATCTCTAACGTGTCTTTTTTACTTTCTGGTTGCTTTTCAGAGTTTTCTCATCACTACCATTTTTCAGCAATTTTATTATGAGTTGGTGTGGCTTTATTCATGTTTCTTATGTTTAGTGTTTGTCAGGCTTCTCATATCTATAGGTTTATAGTTTCATCAATTTTGCAAAATTTTGAACCTTATTTAAAAATTTTTTTTCTCCTCTCTCCCTCTTTTCCTGGAAATCCAATTACATGTAGTTTTGACTTCTTGATATTTTGTCCCACAGATCATGATGCTGTTGTTCTTTCTAAGGCTTCTTGCAATCTGTGATTACTTTTTTTTTTTTTTGAATCAGAGTCTCACTCTGTCACCCAGGCTGGAATGCAGTGGCGCCATCTCAGCTCACTGCAACTTCTGCCTCCCGGGTTCAAGCAATTCTCCTGCCTCAGCCTCCTGAGTAGCTGACACTACAGGCACTCACCACCATGCCTGGCTAACTTTTGTACTTTTAGTAGAGACTTTTGTACTTTTAGTAGAGACTTTTGTATTTTTAGTAGAGACAGGGTTTCACCATGCTGATGATGCTGGTCTCAAACTCCTGACCTCAAGGATTTGCCCACCTTGGCCTCCGAAAGTGCTGGGACTACAGGCATGAGTCACCACACCTGGCCAGTCAAGGGCTAATTTAGTTCCAGTACTAACATAACACTCTTTGGAGGTTTCTTCCCAATGTGTTGTATGTAATGAAATCTTTCCCTGTGTTTAGTGGGCAAATTTCCCAGCCTTGATCTCCAGTCACAATCCTTCCTACTCCTTTCTGATGCTTGTTATTCTGGTCCTGGAGAATTTTTTATGACAAATCAATACTTAGGACCCTTCTGCAACTCGGTCTTTCCCTCCCTCTTTTTCTTTTCCTCCTTTTCATTTCTTTCTTTCTCTCCTTTTCTCCCTCCCTGTCTATGCCTTTCCTTTCTTGTCTCCTTTGGGAATTACTTTTATGAGGTTAGTTAGAGTTAGCTTGGTGGTATTTCATAATTCTTGCAGGCCTTCTTCACTCTTTGTCATTCTTTTTTCCTTTTGCTTCTCTGATTAGGTAATTTTATATGTTCTGTCTTCAGTCTTGTTAATTCTTTCCTCTGGTTGATCAAGTCTGCTGTAGAAGCTTTCTCATGAGTTTTCAGTTCAGTTACAGTATTATTTCTAGGATTTCTATTTGGCTTTTAAAAATTGTTTCTATTTATTTGCCAAATTTGTTATTTTGTTCCTGGGCTGTTTTCCTAATTTCATTTAATTTCTATCAATTTTTTTGTGATTCCCTGAACTTTAAGAGAATTATTCTAAATTCTCTATCTGACATTGTATACATCTTCAATTCTAGGTCCATTGGTTCCTTTTGATGGTTTCCTAGTTCCTATGTTTCCACAATCTTTGCATCTTTACATCGATGCCTCTGCATTTTAAGAGACAGTCACCCTTCAAGTTTTTGCAGGGGTTCTTTGGTAGTATTAGACCTTGAATCTTGTCTCTTCCCATTCTGGGGAGGACCTACAATGAGCACCAAAACTAAAACACTGCAGTGGAAGTGATTCATTGTCCTGTTGTTATTTTCTGCCCTGGGGAAGACTTATAGTGAGCACCAGAACTTAATGTTGCTCTAGAAATATATTGCTGCTCTGCCATTGTTTTCCAGTACAGGGAAGAATAAGGGGGCACTGGAACTTAATCTTGACCTTTTCGTTGTTTCTAGGCCAGGGAAAGGCTCCATCAAGAACCTGGGCTTAATGAAAAATCTGACAGGAGATTCAGGCCTTCCTGTGAATCTTGCCCCTGTGACACTATGGCCCCAGCCTGTGTCTTTATCATGGCATCTCTGCTGATGGAAGCACAAAGTATCCATCAAAATCCACATGCTAGTTGCTGCGATTCATGCCCTGCTCTGTCTGCAATTCACTCCAGGTGGTTCAGCCCTCTGGCACCCCAATGGTTCCTTTGGCACAGGACTAGAGTAGGATTCCCTTGAAGATTTCTAGACTGGTGGGAGATAAAATGTCCACCTCTAATTCCCTTCTCTCACCTGGGAAATTCTCTGTAAGTGGTGTTATGCAGGCTTGCCAGAGGGGCAGCACAGTCTGAAATGATCATTTCTCTTACAAGTCTTAGCTTCTCTCTAGTCTGTGGTCCCAGGAGGTTTTTCTGCTTTCTCCCCTGATTTCTGGTGAATTAAGGATGATATTCTTATCTTGGAGTAGTTTCAAGTTGCATTTTTGGGAGGCAGGGAGTGATGCCGTGGGCTCTTCTATCTCACCATCTTGCTCATATCATCTCCTTCCCTCCCTCCCTTTTTTCCTCTCTCCATCTCTCCCTCTCTGCAACTCCATTCTCTGTGGTACTCTGAGAATGTACTCCCACACATTCTTGGAACTTTGGCCTCCTCAAACTGTAATCTGTCTTTTCACTTAACGGAGAGTGCCAGATTCTGTTTGGGTCCCCCTCCCTGTGCTGTGGCCTGGAAACTGCCTCCAGGCAGTAAGCTGGCACAGCCACAGAGCTAACCTTAATTGTTTTCCTTTTCTCCGAAATATATATCTGTGCTGCCTATTATTCAATGTCTAAAAACTGTTGTTTCATATATATTTTGCCCAGGTTTTTAGATAAGGTGAGAAAGTAAATCTTGTCCCTTTATTTTACCCTGGTCAGAAACTTCTCAATGTAGTTTACATTTCTCTGATGCTGAATTCTTGTTCAAAGTGTATATGCATTTCCAATGTTGAAAACTACTGCCTACTTGTTCTCCAGAAAAAGTGTGATAAATTTTTATTTTAACAGTTTTGGAGAGTGAGTATTTTCTTATGTTCAGGACAATCCTAATGATTGCCAATCTTAAAACGTTGGATATGGATAGACAGTAATCAGAATAGGAAATACAAATGCCTTTAAACTTAGGAAAACATGCTTAACCCAATATGGAGTACAGAGACCCAAAGCACAAAATTAGAAAAAAGTTACTTAGTAGTAAGAGAGACTATGCAAAAAGAGAAAATATCAAACAATATGTTCTATTCCGTTTTGTTTTTTGTGATGGAGTCTCACTCTGTCACCCAGGCTGGAGTGCAGTGGCTCGATCTCGGCTCACTGCAGCCTCCGCCTCCCAGGTTCAAGTGATTCTCCTGCTGCAGCCTCCTGAGTAGTTGGGATTGTAGGTGCCCACCACCATGCTTGGCTAATTTTTCTATTTTTAGTAGGGACAGAGTTTTGCCATGTTGGCCAGGCTGGTCACAAACTGCTGACCTCAGGTGATCTTCCTGCCTCGACCTCTCAAAGTGCTGGGATTACAGGCGTGAGCCACCGCACCCCACCATACAATATGTTTTTGATCAGAGAAGATAATGCATTCATAAGACAAGATGCTATTTTTTAAAAGAGACGTTTCAGAGAAGAAAAAAAGTACTCTCATAAATTTAAAATGTGATGACAAAAGTTAAAAAAAAAAGAAAACTCCCAAGAAACAAAAGACAGTTTGCTAAAAGTTCCCATAAGTTGTACACTCATACAAACAGAAGGACAAAGATAGGAAATAGGAGGAAAAAAAGATTTAAAAAAAAATAGAGCCAATCCAAAAAATCCAATGCTTACATAGTAGGAGTTTCAGAAACAGAGAATATAGAGGAGGAAATTATCAACAAAATAAGTCAGAAAAATTTCCCAAAACTGAGATACTAGTTTAAAAGGGTACAGTGAGTGCCCAATACAGTGGGTGAAAATAAGAATGAAGCATATTATGGTGACATTTCAAAACACTGGACCAAGAGAAGATTCTCCAAGTTTCCAGAAAGAAAGGGAGAGGAAAAGGAGGAAATAGAGGAGGAGGAAGAGGACAATGAGAACAAGGAAAAGAACGTAGTGACCATACAAAGAATCTGATACCAGAATAACATTGGACATCTCAATAGCTATACTGGAAGCTGAAAGACAATGGAAAAATGACTTCAAATGATATCCAACTTAAAATTCTATACTCAAGCAAATATCAAACAAGTGGATGAAAGTGGAATACAGGCATTTTCAGGCTCAAAACAAATATATACACATATATATATGTGCGTATATATATATGTGTGCATATATACATATATACATATACATATACATATATGCACACATATATATACATATATACACACACGTATATATATATATATATCCCACTAACTCAATATTAAGTAAAATTGATGAGTAGGTTCTACCAAAACAAGGAAGTAAACCAAGAAAAAAGAAAACATAGTATTTAGGAATGTATGAGATCCACACAAAAGGGAAGCAAATTGAATACCCAGGAAAAGAGTAAAGGATGATCCCAAGATTACAGTCATATAGGCATAGAGGCCAATCACAACAGTATTATTCAAATGACTGTCATATTGAGAAGTATCATGAGCAAGAGTCTCCTTTTTCTGTCATTTTAATCTGAGGATTGAATGCCCAAATAAAGCCTGGCCCAGGATTTTATATATACTTGGCTTATCTGAATCATGTGCAGATGCATCTCTTCACTCCACACCCTGATTTCTCTCTTGTGAAATGTTTTGCTTTGACCTGTTCCTGAAAGTTTGAGGTAGGCCATCGTGAGCTCGTAAGCAGAAAATACAATGCAGCCTTTCCCCCTATTCCTATTGGACATCTGGTACGTGAACATCCACATTCCTTCCAGATACCTCAACCTGTTTCACTGCATTCATTCATGACCATGTCCCCTGAGATCTGCAGGAGGAGCCCCTGAAAACTTTTAGGAAAGCTGAGGCTAGGCTATAATCTAATTATTCTTGGAAGTTTTTAACTAATATTGGCAACATTGACTTTCCCTTACACAGTTAAGTTTGTGCTTGGCACTTAGTATCTTTAAAATTAAACAATGTTTTTCTTTTTTATTTTTCTGAGATTGAGTCTTGCTCTGTTGCCCAAACTGTGCAATGGCGTTATCTTGGCTCACTGCAACCTCTGCCTCCCAGGTTCAAGAGACTCTCCTGCCTCAGCCTCCCGAGTAGCTGGGATTACAGCACATGCCACCATACCTCACTAATTTTTCTAGTCTTAGTAGAGACAGGGTTTCACCATGTAGGCCAGGCTGGCCTCGAACTCTTGACCTCGTGATCCGCCTGCCTCAGCCTCCCAAAGTGCTGGGATTACAGGCGTGAGCAACCACGCTCAGCTAAACAATGTTTTCTTAAAAGATACAAATATATGTGGTACAGCTATACAGAGAAACATCATAATAAATACAAAACTCACATAGCATTTCCTGTGGAAGGGAAAAAAGGAATGCAATTAGGAAGAAACACAGAGCTTTTTCCAAAGTGTCAGTGATATTTTGATCTGGTTAGCAATATACAATTTTTCACTTTCTAATTATTCTTTAAAATATGTGTATATATTGTGTGTGTGTGTCTCTCTCTATATATATATAGACATGCATATATATACATTTTATATATTCTTCCATGTGTGATATACTTCACAAACTTTACAACAAAAAAGAAAAAACATATGACAAATAATGTTCATAATTGGAAAAGCACTAAAAAAGTATTTACGTATTCAATAAAATTGAATGAATGCTGTGGTTACAACTGTAACCACAGTTGTAACTGTGCATTATATGACTACAGGGGAAAGAATGGAAGGCAGTGATATCTAAATAAAAACAGTGAATTGTATTTAAAGATTACACATGGTTTTCTCACAAATGCAATAGTTTTCAAGTGACTCCAAATGCATTATCCCATTTGGTCCTCACCATTCTGTGAGGCAAAGGTTTTTATCAACTTTCATATTACTTATGAAGCAGAGGGCTCACAAAGTTTCTCCATAATCTGACAGCCAAGGGTAGTGATTCTGGAACCCACCTCTCAGCCTTCTGGCTTTGACTTTGCCCTTTGCTCTGTCCTCTATGCCATACAACATCTCTATCCCAGGCTATTTTCCTACTTTGGTCAAGTGACAACTTACTAAGCCTCAGCTTCTTCATCTGTAAAGTAATAACAGTGATAGGGCTTCATTCAGAGTTATCAGGATTAAATGGAATAAATCATGTAAAGCACTTAGTATAATACCTAGCACATAATAAGGGCTCAATAACTGTTAAGTTTCAGTAATAGTAACGTTAAAATTAAAAACTAATTAGTTGAATTCGAGTATTATTCAACTAGGCATTAGGCATACAAGAAAGAACATGAGCTCACTGTCCAGAATAGACACATAAATTCAGGAACCTCTGGGAGTGACAGCAGTATACACAGGATGCTACGGGAATAGGGAAAAGGAATATTTGGATTGAGACTGGCTGGGTAAAGGCAGCTGGGAAGCCTTCCTTGAGATGTTACATCCTCTGAGATGCAGAGCTGAATTGGAAAAGATATCTGAGATGATCATACTATCCCCTCAACTCCACCCGAGAAAAGGAAACATGATGATAGATAGAGTAGAGGCCAATATATTACTATATCCAGAGTTTAGTATTACATTACTGAAAAGGTCTACAGTGACTGTCCAAACAGATGGAAGGAATAAAGACCAAAGATCATTTTTGACAATTAAAAGATAAGCAGCATTAGAAAAACTTGAATATGTACTGGGAATTAGATAATATCAAGAAATTTTCAATTTTGTTGTGTGTGCGAAGTTACAATTTTTATAGTAATAATTTTTAAATGCCTTTATTAGAAATAGAGAGTTCAGTTCACATAGTTATCTTTAATTTATACATTTGGCCCACAATGCAATGGGATGGAAGGAGTCAGGATTATTAAAAGAAGTATCACAAGAAAAAACATCACCAGGAATTCAATGAGAAGAATAATTTTATCTTTACTTTCATATATTTTTGGCATTTTTCTAAGACAAAATTTAAATTTTAAAAAAAGTCGGCCAGGCACGCTGGCTCATGCCTGTAATCCCAGCACTTTGGAAGACCGAGGCAGATTGCTTGAGGTCAGGAGTTTGAGACTAGCCTGGCCAACATGGTAAATAACTGTCTCTACTAAAAATACAAAAATTAGCCGGATACGGTGGCCAACACCTATTGTCCCAGGGAAGGGAAAAAGGAAAGGAAGAAAGAAAGAAGCCAGCAAATAGAGAAAGACTGAAAAAGTAAAAGAGAAGGATGATAGATTAAAAGCCCTGATGACAGGCCTGGGTCCTAAAAGGAGAGGTGATTCAGCTATCAATAAAAGAGCAAAATAAACTATTTTCGAAACCTCATCCAATGGGACAAAATCTTCCGCTTTCTTCCAGCCTGATCCCCCACAGTTTCAGGAAGACAGCAGCCATCGCCATTATGGCTGGGATAGGGCTATTTTGTTGGAAGACCTGACACACTGGAGATGCCAACGAAACGGAGAGAAAGCAATATAGCTACCCAAAGTGAAAAGTTTCATGCTGAAAGACTCTGGCACTGCAGTGAATCATGCCATTCACCCACAGCCCTGCTGCTTCATCACTAAGTTCAATCAGACTTCGTTCCAGCAAATGACCTACCTGACACTCTCAGACCTCATGTTCAGGAAAGGCAAGAGGTCTGACCTAAGTTGGAGTGAGTAATCAAAAGGGTTAATACAGGCCTGAGGTCACTGGGACAGGGCCGGGAACTGGAGGTGTCAGTATCCACGTCAAAGAAATTCTGAGTCCCAGACTCAATAGGTCTTGAGTCTCAGGGGTCAGTCCAAACTTAGGCCAACCTTCTTTTGGTTTGAAATAGCAGCAGGCTGCTTAAATGGCTACTCACTAACAGTACGTATGCTACTATTCTACACTAAATTCAGTGATGCAGGAATTTGGGCTCAACACTTCTCTGCAATTGAATTTCCCAACAGTTACCCCTAAGTTGGCCCCATGGCAGGAGAAAATAATTTCAAAATAATCATCATAAGAAAAAAATAATAATTTCAATGACAGGAATAAAATTATTTCTCTCCTGTATGCAAACAGAAAAAAAAATTCCTACCTTTTCCCCCACACCCATCCAAAGACATAACTGAATCAGTGGTCTTTTGAGAGTCAACAATAACTCCCAATTGTTAAGGAACTAGAATTCTACTAGAATAAATCATTTTCCTCACAATGCTATGCAAGGAACTGAGAACTATTTGTTGCACTCTTTAGTTGTCTTAATAGGACATCATTAAAATTCCCTTTTCCATTCACTACTTGAGATGCAAAGCCAGGGAAATGGTCCACTACATGTGAGTAAAGACACTCTAATTGGTGTTATTGTAACCCGGTTTCCTGCCCGTGGATATGCTAAATCATGTGAACTGCCTGAATAGCTAAATACAGTGACAAGTGTTTCAGGTCTGCCTGCTGTGCTGAATCTATATTCTGCCCCTAATTAGAGTTACAAAGATTTCCTATATACAAGCCCACATTTCTAACTCCCCACCCATTATTAACTCTTCCACAGTCCTCTCAGCAATGCTCACTCCTGTGTATGTTTTTTATTCCCTGGAACACAGTCCATTTCTCCTGGCCAGGAATTCTCACTGACAATACCTGGAGAGCAGAGTTATTCTCAGAGAACAGCGTGCCCAGTGCCAGGCTTCATTTGTCTTTCCCTATGGGTCATTTATCACAGGGAGGTGGCCTGTCGAGGTAAATCCCCACTGAAAGTCTGTGTATTCTCTGTGTGCAACCTGATTCCAGCACTGAGCAAAGGAAATTATTTTGCGCCCTGCATACAGGGCGCACCAGTACAGAAATGAAAAGCCTCACCAGCTGACAATAACACATGCCCTATCAGTGTCTTTGGAAGACAGTCTTCAGTTCTTAGAGTAATCACATAGTATGGCGATTTACATATGCTACCTGAGATTTCCTCCATGCCAAAGGCTTTCTTCTCCAGTAGCTGTAACTACCTTAACATCAGAACCCAGTGCCAGAAGGTCAGGTTCCTAAAGTTAGGCATGTTCTTACATCCATTTCCTCACCCTTTCAGACCTTCTCTCCACCCTGTTGAACTTGACATTATAGATAAAATCCATTTGTAAACAATTTGAGTACATTTATTCTTGATTCAGTAATCATCTGTAAGGTTTCTGGTATGCACCAGGCACAATGGTAATAAGCAAATCTAAATCATTGGTGAGTAGAATTCTGATTCTAAAAAATTATACATCACACTAATACAAGCATTCATTAATGATTTTCAATTTTTAGGGTCAATCTATACACAAAACTTCACCTAGATAAAAATATGCAGAACAGCATGTGAATGTTAGCAAAAGTGACAATGTAAAAAACCTAGATGACAGAGTCTGGGAAGTGGAAGGCAGAAAACATTCCTCATGGGGTGCACTGGGGAATCAAGAAATAGTTTCTAGGGTCAATGGAAGAATTTAAAAAAGGCATAAATAAATTAAACCTATGGAGTTAATTATAGCAGACATTATTTGTGCCTGCCCTATTACTACCTCTCCTCTCCCTCTTACTACTGCTCTCCCCCTTCCTACTTCTTTCTTTTGTTAGCAGAGACCAGATTTTCACTCATGTGTCCACATTATCTTCTGGGGTCAGTTATGAGCTCAGAAGGACTGAGGTAAATCGTCATTATTGCAGATGATAGTAATGGCACACCCCTTGTCAGTCATGAGTAGTGGCTATATGGCTGCTTTTAGTCAGAGACATGAGGAGGAAACTGCACTGGGCTTCCAGGAGTGCTATAAAGGCAGAAACAGCCTCTCATATTCTTTTAGTCATTATCTGAATTAATTAATCTTACAGCTGACTTATGTTGGGACATCTTATTGTGAGAAACTACATTTTCCTTACTGCTTAAATATTGAAATGAATTTTCTAGTACTAGTAGTGAATGCACCTTTACATAAGATAAATCACTGAGGAGTTGAAAATGATGATTTAACTATACCGGAAGGAAGGAGAAAAGACGGGGGAGGAAATACAAGTAAAGAAAATTCTCATGTAAATTGTAGAAAGTCAGTAGATAATAGACGTATAGCTGATTTTTTTAAAGGAAATGAAGTAGTGGTATAATACTATTTAGAGAGATGGAAGTAGTCAGCAACATAAACAAGAGTTAAAAATGGGACCAGAGGAGGGGAGGGGTAGGTAAATGTTGCTTTTCATTATTAAGCCCTTTCTCACTATTTTATTTTTAAACTATGTACATGTGCATGTATTATTTTAATAAAAGTTTTAAAATTGACATAAAAAAGAAATGAATTTAAAATCACAAATTGCACGCCTGTAATCCCGGCACTTTGGGAGGCCGAGGCAGGTGGATCACGAGGTCAAGAGATTGAGACCATCCTGGTCAACATGGTGAAACCCCGTCTCTACTAAAAATACAAAAAAAAAAAAAAAATCACAAATTGATTTCTCTTCTGGAGGCACTAGAAAGAAAGAAAGAAAATAAGAATTTTTCTCTGAGGCAAATCAGCAAGTTAATAGAAGTGCTTTTAACCCAGGAAGAGTTCCAAGCGCTCCAGTGCTTTTCCTTGTGCTATTACTGCAGTAGTGTTCTCTTTGTGCAGATGTGGATTAGGCTTTTGGCAGTGAAAGTGTTTGAAACAGGAAGAGATAAAGAAGCTTGGAGGGCAAATAAAGAGAAAAATCCCCTAGCTACAGTCTGATCTGTTTTTCTCTCCCCATCCAAATAATGCAAATGACACAGATTCTCCGACTCCATTTTGTGTTTGTTTGCAGCATCACTTCGTTGCCTCACTATGTTGCCTAAGTTGCCCAGTCTGGAGGGCAGTGGCTATTCACAGGTACAATCCCACTACTGATCAACACCGCAGTTTTGAACTGCTCCATATCTGACCTGGGCTGGTTCACCCCTCCTCAAGCAACCTGGTGGTCTCCTGATTTGGGAGGTCACTACGTGGTGGCCGAATGTAGTGTGGACACTCTATCAGCATAGCACCCTGTAGCCCAAAACTGCTGGACCCAAGTGATCCTCCCACCTCAGCCTCCTGAGTACTTGTGACTATAGGCGTGCGCCACAGTGTCCAGCTTCATTTTGTTAAAACAGTGTTATATGAATTAGATAATTCAGCATGCTGGATTTCTGCCACTAAAGTAACTCATCAATTTTCTTCAAGCTAATTTCACTCTTAAAAAGTACAACAGAAAATTGTCTTGGTTATCTTGACAGTCTCCTCGGGGATATGAACACAGATCACACTTCAAACTGTATCTCCCACACCTCTTTGATGCCATTGCCTAAAAGGTACTACTAATGCCCTAGCTTGAGCAACTAGCACTGCTTTAAATCAGCCAGACATTCTTCTTCAATAAATCCCAAAGCCTCCAAAGCTGCAATTGTGTTCTCAGGAGAACAGAGTTATTAAAACAAGTTCTAAGAAGAGGACAATCCTATAACTTCCAAAGTCCATGAGAAATAAACATTTACTTCCAATTTTATTCACTATGTCCCACTGAACTCAGTGGTAAATAGGCCATTTTCTTTAAGTGGTTTTTCAGTAATGCAAGCCATACATATTGGTTTAAAGTCAGTTAAAATAAATCCTAAGTTAAAGTTTTCTTTAACCTATTACAATATTAAATATGTCTTTAGCCATGCATATATCTATGAATATATGCTACAGAAAAACATACAATGTTGTACATTGCAGCATCTCTTCTTGAGCAGACATTATTTGAGGCAAAATATTTATATTTGAGGCAAAATATAAAACAAAAACTGGAAACAGTCTGAAAGTCAAATAGTAGAAGACTAATTGAATAAGTAATGAGGTAATCACTTTATGAAACATCATGCAGCTATAAAATCAAAAACAAACTACATAGAATTCCATGAATTGACAGAGAAAGGTGTTCATGATACATTGTTATATATTTAAAAAGCAAGCTACAGAAATATGTGCCCAATTTTATTCCATTTTTCTTTTTCTTTTTTTTTGTGAGACGGAGTCTCACTCTGTCACCCAGGCTGGAGTGCAATGGAGTGATCTTGGCTTCCTGCAACCACCACCTCCCAGGTTCAAGCGAGTCTCTTGCCTCAGCCTCCTGAGTAGCTGGGATAACAGGCGCGTGCCACTGCGTCCAGCTAATTTTTTGTATTTTTAGTAGAGACGGGGTTTCAACATCTTGGCCAGGCTGATCTCGAATTCCTGACCTTGTGATTCACCCACCTCGACTCCCCAAAGTGTTGGGATTACAGGCGTGAGTCACCGCGCCCATCTCATTCCATTTCTCTAAGAAGAGGTATGTATTCTTATTTCATGTAACTCAGGGAAGGTATAAAGGGGTATACATCAAACTATTAGTGATAATCAATTTAGTGCATGGAATTAGAGCACAGTAGAGTTTTACTTTATATACTAATGAATGTTTTGAATTATGATATCAATCATACATTATTTTTCATCAAGGGAAAAAATAAAATTTGTTTGTTGAGAATGTGGGAAAGTTATCAAATCCTTCTTTCCAGGACACTCTGAATATCATAATTTAATAAAAATATGTTCAGTTTTTTTCAATATCTTCAGTAGATAAGGATTTTACGGCTGGGTGAGGTGGCTCATGCCTGTAATCCCAGCACTTCGGGAGGCTGAGGCGGGTGGATCACCTGAGATCGGGCATTCGAGACCAGCCTGATCAACATAGAGAAACCCCAACTCTAGCAAAAATATAAAATTAGCTGGGCATGGTGGCACATCTGTAATTTTGTCATGATACTAGTTTTGTTTATCAAAAGGCTAAAATGTATAATATAGTAGGTAATTCACATGCAGTTACTTAAGTTACTCCTCTAGTAACAGCACAGGCTCTATTAGGTCCATTTTACAGATAAGAAAACAAAATAACTTAAACAAGATCACGTAATTCTAGAAAGTAGCCCAGCCAAGATAGTACATAGACTGGAAAGCAGACCTAACTAGAAAGTTAATGTTCTTCCTAACCTTAAACTGGATCTATGAGGCACATACATCTAAGTTAAATCATTCACTTCATTTCAAATTCATTTGTAAATAAAAGTAGTATTACTATGGGGATCTAAAAAACCTACCTTTTAGAGTTGTTTTAAAAGGATGAGAGTGTTTAAAAAGGATTAAAGTTTTCCCAGTCTTCAGCAAATCCCTCTTCTTCCACTCACCAGACTTGGCTCCTAAAGAAAACTGTCCTCCATGAGCCACCATGTCTTCTGGTACTCAAAGTCATACTCTTCCTGCCTTATATTCTTCCTTCAATCTCTTTTTCTTTTTTTGAGACTGTCTTCCTCTGTCATCCAGGCTGGAGTGCAGTGGTGTGATCTCAATTCACTGCAACTTCTGCCTCCAGGGTTCAAGCAATTCTCCTGCCTCAGCCTCCTGAGTAGCTGGGATTACAAGTGCCTACCACCACACTCAGCTAATTTTTATATATATATATTTTTAATCTTTTTTTATTATTATACTTTAAGTTCTGGGGTACATGTGCAGAATGTGCAGGTTTGTTACATAGGTATACATATGCCATGGTGGTTTGCTGCATCCATCACCTTGACATCTACATTAGGTATTTCTCCTAATGCTGTCCCTCCCCTAAACCTACCCCCATATCCCTCCCCTAGCCTCCCCACCTCCAGACAGGCCTGGTGTGTGATGTTCCCCTCCCTGTGTCCATGTGTTCTCATTGTTCAACACCCACTTATAAGTGAGAACTTGCAGTATTTGGTTTTCTGTTCTTCTGTCAGTTTGCTGAAAATGATGGTTTCCAACTTCATCCAAGTCCCTGCAAGGGACATGAACTCATCCTTGTTTATGGCTGCATAGTATTCCATGGTGTACATGTGCCACATTTCTTTATCCACTCTATCATTGATGGGTATTTGGGTTGGTTCCAAGTCTTTGCTATTGTAAACAGTGCTACAATAAACATAAATATGCATGTGTCTTTATAATAGAATTATTTCTAATCTTTTGGGTACATACCCAGTAAAGGAGTTTCTGGGTCAAATGGTATTTCTAGTTCTAGATCCTTGAGGAATGGCCACACTGTCTTCCACAATGATTGAACTAATTTATACTACCAACAGCAGTGTAAAAGAGTTCCTATTTCTCCACATCGTCTCCAGCATCTGTTTTCCCCTGACCTTTTAATGATCGCCATTCTAACTGGCATGAGATGGTATCTCAATGTGGTTTTGATTTGCATTTCTTTAATCATCAGTGATGATGAACTTTTTTTATATGTTCATTGGCTGCATAAATGTCTTCTTTTGAGAAGTATCTGTTCATATCTTTTGCCTACTTTTTGATTTTTTTTTTCTTGTAAATTTCTTTAAGTTCTTTGTAGATTCTGGATATTACCCCTTTGTCAGATGGGAAGATTGCAAAAATTTTTTCCCATTCTGTTGGTTGCCAGTTAACTCTAATAATAGTTTCTTTTGCTGTGCAGAAGCTCTTAAGTTTAATTAGGCCTCATTTGTCTATTTTGGCTTCTGTTGTCATTGCCTCTGGTGTCTTAGTCATGAAGTCCTTGTGCATGTCTATGTCCTGAATGGTAATCCTAGGTTTTCTTCTAGGGTTCTTATGGTGTTTGGGCTTATGTTTAAATCTTGAATCCATCTGGAGTTAATTTTTGTAAAAGGTGTAAGGAAGGGATCCAGTTTCAGCTTTCTGCATGTGGCTAGCCAGCTTTGCCAGCACCATTTATTAAATAGGGAGTCCTTTCCCCATTGCTTGTTTTTGTCAGGTTTGCTAAAGATCAGATGGTTGTAGATGTGTGGCATTATTTCTGAGGCCTCTGTTCTGTTCCATTGGTCTATACCCCTGTTTTGGTACCAATACCATGCTGTTTTGATTACTGTAGCCTTGTAGTATAGTTTGAAGTCAGATAGCATGATGCCTCTAGCTTTGTTTTTTTGTTTGTTTTATTTTTATTTATTTATTTATTGCTCAGGATTATCTTGGCTATGTGGGCTCTTTTTTTTGGTTCCATATGAAGTTTAAGGAGGTTTTTGCCAATTCTATGAAGAATGTCAATGGTACTTTGAAGGGGATAGCACTGAATCTATATATTACTTTGGGCCATATGGCCATTTTCATGATAATGATTCTTCCTAACCATGAGCATGGAATGTTTTTCCATCTGTTTGTGTCCTCTCTTATTTGCTTGAGCAGTGGTTTGTAGTTCTCCTTGAAGAAGTCCTTCACATCCCTTGTTAGTTGGATTCCTCAGTATTTTATTCTTTTTGTAGCAATTTTGAATGGGAATTCACTCATGATTTGACTCTCTGTTTGTCTGTTATTAGTGTATAGGAATGCTTGTGATTTCTGCACATTGATTTTGTATCCTGAGACTTTGCTGAAGTTGCTTATCAGCTTAAGGAGATTTTGGGCTGAGATGATGGGGTCTTCTAAATATATAATCATGTCATCTGCAAATAGTGACAATTTGACTTCCTCTTTTCCTAATTGAATACACTTTATTTTTTTTTCTTGCCTGATTGCCCTGGCCAGAACTTCCAATACTATGTTGAATAGGAGTGATGAGAGAGGGCATCCTTGTCTTGTGCCAGTTTTCAAAGGGAATGCTTCCAGTTTTTGCTCATTCGGTATGATATTGGCTGAGGGTTTGCCATTAAATAGCTCTTATTATTTTGAGATATGTTCCATCGATACATAGTTTATTAAGAGATTCTAGCATAAAGGGCTGTTGAATTTTGTCGAAGGCCTTCTCTACATCTTTTGAGATAATCATGTGGTTTTTGTCTTTGGTTCTGTTTATGTGATGGATTGCACTTATAGATTTGTGTTGTTGAACCAGCCTTGCATCCCAGGGATGAAGCTGACTTGATATGATGGATAAGCTCTTTGATGTGCTGTTGGATTCGGTTTGCCAGTATTTTATTGGGGATTTTTGCATCAATGTTCATCATGGATATTGGCCTGAAATTTTCTTTTTTAGTTGTGTCTCTGCCAGATTTTGGTATCAGGATGATGTTGGTCTCATAAAGTGAGTTAGAGAGGAGTCCCTCTTTCTCTATTGTTTGGAATAGTTTCAGAAGGAATGTTACCATCTCATCTTTGTACCTCTTGTAGAATTCAGCTGTGAACCTGTCTAGTCCTGGACTTTTTTTTGGTTGGTAGGCTATTAATTGCTGCCCCAATTTCATACTTTCTAATTGATCTATTCAGGGATTTCACTTGTTTAGTCTTGGTTTAGTCTTGGGAGGGTGTAAGTGTCCAGGAATTTATCCATTTCTTCTAGATTTACTAGTTTATTTGCATAGAGGTGTTTGTAGTATTCTCTGATGGTAGTTTGTATTTCTGTGGGATCGGTGGTGACATCTCCTTTATCATTTTTTATTGCATCTATTTGATTCTTCTCTCTTTTCTTCTTTATTAGTCTGGCTAGCCGTCTACCTATTTTGTTGATTTTCTCAAAAAAAATCTCCTGGATTCATTTATTTTTTTGAAGGGTTTTTTGTGTCTCTATCTCCTGCAGTTCTGCTCTCACCTTAGTTATTTGTCTTCTGCTAGCTTTAGAATTTTTTTATCTTGCTTCTCTTGTTCTTTTAATTATGACTTTAGGGTGTTGATTTTAGATCTTTCCTCATTTCTCTTGTGAGCATTTAGTGCTATAAATTTCCGTCTACACACTGCTTTAAATGTGTCCTAGAGATTCTGGTATGCTGTGTTTTCATTCTCATTGGTTTCAAAGAACACCTTTGTTTCTGCCTTTATTTTATTATTTATCCAGTAGTCATTCAGGAGCAGATTGTTCAGTTTCCATGTAATTGTGCAGTTTTTAGTGAATTTCTGAGTTCTGATTTGATTGAATTGTGGTATGAGAGACTGTTTGTTATAGTTTCCATTCTTTTACATTTGCTGAGGAGTGTTTTATTTCCAATTATGTGGTCAATTTTACAATAAGTGTGATGTAGTGCTGAGAAGAATGTATATTCTGTGGATTTAGTATGGAGAGTTCTGTAGATGTCTATTAGTTCCACTTGGTCCAGATCTGAGTTCAACTCCTGGAATTAGACAATTCATTGATCTGTCTAATATTGCCAGTGGGGTGTAAAGTCTCCCACTATTATTGTGTGGGAGTCTAAGTCTCTCTATAGGTCCTTAAGAACTTGCTTTATGTATCTGGGTGCTCCTGTATTGGTTCCAAAAATATTTAGGATCATTAGCTCTTCTTGTTGCAATGATCTATTTACCATTATGTAATGCCCTTCTTTGTCTCTTTTGATCTTTGTTGGTTTAAAGTCTGTTTTATCAGAGACTAGGATTGCAACCCCTGCTTTTTTTCCTTTCCATTTGCTTGGTAAATCTTCCTCCATCTCTTTATTTTGAGCCTATGTGTGTCTTTGTATGTGAGATGGGTCTCCTGAATACAGCACACCAATGGGTCTTGACTCTATATCCAATTTGTCAGTCTGTGTCTTTTGATTGGAGCAATTAGCCCATTTACATTTAAGGTTAATACTGTTATGTGTGAATTTGATCCTGTTATTATGATGCTAGCTGGTTGTTTTGCCCATTAGTTGATGCAATTTCTTCATACTGTCAGTGGTCTTAACAATTTTGTGTGTTTTTACAGTGGCTGGTACTGGTTGTTCCTTTCCATAGTAGTGCTTCCTTCAGGAGCTTTTATAAGGCAGGCCTGGTGGTGACAAAATCTCTCAGCAATTGCTTGTCCATAAAGGATTTTATTTCTCATTTGCTTATGAAGCTTAGTTTGGCTGGATATGAAATTCTGAGCTGAAAATTCTTTTCTTTAAGGATGTTGAACCCCCACTCTCTTCTGGCTTGTAGGGTTTCTGCTGAGAGATACTCTGTGAGTCTGATGGGCTTTCCTTTGTGGGTAACATGACCTTTCTCTCTGGCTTCCCTTAGCATTTTTTCCTTCATTTCAACCCTGGTGAATCTGACAATTATGTGTCTTGGGGTTTCTCTTCTCAAGGAATATCTCTGTGGTGTTCTCTGTATTTCCTGAATTTGGATGTGGACCTGCCTTGCTATGTTGGGAAAGTTCTCCTGCATAATATCCTGAAGAGTGTTTTCCAACTTGGTTTCATTCTCCCTGTCACTTTTAGGTACACCGATCGAATGTAGATTTGGTCTTTTTATATAATCCCATATTTCTTGGAGGGTTTGTTCATTTCTCACTCTTTTTTATCTAATATTGCCTTTTCACTTTATTTCATTGAGTTGATCTTCAGTCTCTGATATCCTTTCTTTTACATGATCCATTCAGCTATTGATACTTGTGTATGTTTCCTGAAGTTCTCATGTTTTGTTGTTCAGCTCCATCAAGTTGTTTATGTTCTTCTTTAAACTAGTTATTCTAGTTAGCATTTCATCTAACCTTTTTTCAAGGTTCTTGGCTTCCTTCCATTGGGTTAGAACATACTGCTTTAGCTTGGAGAAGTTTGTTATTACCCACCTTCTGAAGCCTACTTCTGTCAATTTGTCAAACTCATTCTCCATCCAGTTTTGTTCCTTTGCTGGTAAAGAATTGTGCTCCCTTGGAGGAGAAGAGCCATTCTGGTTTTTGGAGATTTCAGCCTTTTTGCACTGGTTTCTTCCCCTCTTTGTGGATTTATCTACCTTTGGTCTTTGAAGTTGGTGACATTTGAATGGGGTCTCTGAGTGGACGTCCTTTCTGTTAATTTTGAAACTATTTCTTTTTGTTTGTTGGTTTTCCTTTTAACAGTTAGGCCCCTCTGCTGTAGGTCTGCTGGAGTTTGCTGAAGATCCACGTGAGACTCTGCTTGCCTGGGAATCACAAGTGAGGATTGCACAATAGCAAAGATTGTTGCCTGTTCCTTCCTCTGGTAGCTTCATCCCAGAAAGGTACCCACTAGATGCCAGCCAGACCTCTCTTGTATGAGGTGTCTGTCAGCCCCTGCTGGGAAGTGTCTTTCAGGCAGGATACACGGCTGTCAGGGACCCACTTGAGGAGGCAATCTGTCTCTTATCAGAGCTTGAGTGCCACGCTGGGAGATCCTTTGCTCCCTTCAGAGCTGTTGGGCAGGGACAGTTAAGTCTGTTGAAGCTGAACCCACAACCACCCCTTTTCCCAGGTGCTCTGTCCCAGGAAGGTGGGGGCTTTATTTATAAGTTCCTGATGGCCTGCTGCCTTTTTTCAGAGATGCCCTGCCCAGCAAGAAGGGAGTCTAGTGAGTGACACAGTCTGCCTGCAGTGGCCTTGCTGAGCTGCTGTGGGCTCTGCCCAGTGTGTGTGTAAACTTCCTGGTGACTTTGTTTACACAGGCAAGGTTAAAACCACCTACCAGAGTCTCAGCAATGGCAGACGCCCCTCTCCCCACTGAGCTTGTATGTCCCTGGTCAAGCTCAGATTGTTGTGCTGGCAGCAAGAATTTCAGCCATAGCTCTTAGCTTGCTGGCCTTTGTGGGGCTGGGACCCAGTGAGCTAGATCACTTGGCTCCCTGGCTTCAGCCCCCTTTTTCAGGGGAATGAGTGGTTCTGTCTCACTGACATTCCAGGTGCCACTGGGGTATGAGGAAAGAAAAAACACTGCTACGACTAAAATGACTGCCCAGTTTTTTGCTGGAAACCCGGGGTGCTGGTATTGTAAGCACCAGAGATCTCCCAGTCAGTGGGTTGTGAAGACTCTGGGGAAAGTACAGTATCTGAGCCGAGTGCCAGAGTGTCAGGAAAAGTCCCTAATGTCTTCCCTTGGCTAGAAGAGGGAGTTCTCCAGCCCCTTGCACTTCCCAGGTGAGCTGATGCCCCACCCTGATTCAGCTTGCCCTCCTTGGGCTGCACCCACTGTCTAACCAGTCCCAATGGGATGAATCATGTACCTCAGTTGGGAATGCAGAGATTACCTGCCTTCTGCGTTGCTCTTGCTGGGAATTGTGCACCAGAGCTGTTTCTATTCAGCCATACTGGCAGAAGTCCTCCTAATTTTTATATCTTTAGTAGAGACAAGGTTTTGCCATTTTGGCCAGAATGGTCCCAAACTCCTGACCCCAGGTGATTCGCCCACCTTGGCCTCCCAAACTGCTGGTTTTACAGGCATGAGCCACCTTGCCCGGCCTACCTTCAATTTATTTTTCAAAAAGTACCTCAGTGAAGTCTCTCCAAATTCTCTAGGTTTCTCTAGACTTGATACCTGATCAGGGATCTATAATATTGAAGATTATCTCATGACTTCTAAAAGCTAAGATTGTATTCATATATCTGAATATCCTGCAGGTGTGGTGTTATGTTTTGTACATTAACAAAATAAAAAATATTGCAGACTTATAGTCATTTAGCTCTAATACCTTTTTCAGCTCTACTTGCATATGGTTTGTCATTCCTGGCCTTGAATTTGTAATATTTGTTAGAAACTCTATGGGGGGGACAGTAGTCAACAATTTTTACAGGGAAATGCTCATTACAGCAAAAGATGAAAACTCAGTAGGGTTTAGAAAATGCAAACCATAGTAAATAAGAAATGAGAAAATACACTAGACATCAGAGAGGAGGTAGCTCTGTTCCCTATTGTGTACCCTAAGACATGGCTGAATTTATTACTGATGCTGTATTCTCACACAGTTTCAGTGACCACAAATGCTTTTCATCCCATCTCTGACTGGTCCAAAGATCATACTCCCCAGGGACCAAGCACTTCATAATAATGATTCATTATTTATTCTAGCCCCAGGACATTTCCAATGAGTGTTTCAAACCACTGCTGGTTATTATATTGGATTTAACTCTACAGATGCATTTATTGACACCACAGGAACCACTGAAATGCAGTGGTCTCCATAGCGCTTTGAAAGCTGCATCTTTATTTGATTTTCTTTCTTGAATCCTGAAACCCAGCATAAGAATCTTTCTATAATAATTAATCAAAAGAAACATATTTGATAAATCAATTAATAAATGAATAGTTTTTAAAACTAGCAGAGTAAAATCTAATGACTTTAAAGTTTTAAAGAACTAATTTTCTTTTTTTTTTTTTAATTTTATTTTACTTTAGGTTCTGGGGTATATGTGCAGGTCATGCAGGGTTGTTGCATAGGTGCATACTATATCTGGCATTTCTCCCCATGTTACCCTCCTCACCCTTCCCACCCCATGTTGTCCCTCCCCTAGCCCCCTGCAACTGCCCCCTGTGTGTGATGCTCCTTTCCTTGACGCCATGTGTTCTCATTGTTCAAGACCCACCTATGAGTGAGAACATTTGGTGTTTGGTTTTCTGTTCTTGTGTCAGTTTGCTGAGAATGATGGTTTCCAGATTCGTCCAAGTCCCTACAAAGGACATGAACTCATCATTTTTTATGGCTGGGTAGTATTCCATGGTGTATATGTGCCACATTTTCTTTGTCCAGTCTATCATTGATGGGCATTTGGGTTGGTTCCAGGTCTTTTCTTAATGAGCATACCAAACATTTTCCGAGCCTATGCCAAGATAACCGTGAAGGTAGGAGTGGCATCTGGTGTTACCTGGCATATCGAAGAACTCAATTAATAGTTACTGAGAAAATGAATAACAAACTAGATTACCAAAACAAGTTATCTTATTATTTTTTCTGATATTATACAAGTGCTATGGAGTAGAAATTGGAAACATGTCTACTCCTTTTATATCTACCTTTAATCTTTCTGCCTGGGGACATTACTACCTCAGTCACAGTGTCTATATATCCTGCAAATAGAAAGATACATAGGTCATCAGAGAGAAAATTCAGAAGAGTGCTTCAAAGTCATTTCCAGAAAACCAGTCTTCAGAATCAACAGAAGAAAAGGAAACAAAATAACACACCCCCACCCCCACCCCCACCCCATATCTCCCAAAAGCATAGATACTGCCAATTGGAAAGGATGCTTTAAGCCCTGGAGAGAAAGCTTATCTGGAGTCTACAATGAGTAAGTCTTCACATTTGCATTTGTTTGAGCCCATAAGAAAGGATGTAGAGGAATGAAAAGAAGAGGCTGTTAGTGTAAATGGTCGACCACATACAGTCCTGTGCCACAAAACATCTTGATCAATGACAGATCATATTAATGATGGTGGTCCCCTAGGATTATAGTACCATATTTTTATGACACCATTTATGTTTGGATATACAAATACTTACTGTTGTGTTACATATGCCTACAGGATTGAGTACAGTCACATGCTATACAGGTTTGTAGGAACGAAAGGCCATACCATAGATCCCAGGCGTGTGGTAGGCTGCCTCATCTAAGTTTGTGTCGGTACACTCTGATGTTCGCACAGCAGAAACACCTAACGACGAATTTCTCAGAATGTGTCTGCTTTATTAAGAAACACATGAGGCTGGGCGCGGTGGCTCATGCCTGTAATCCCAGCACTTTGGGAGGCTGAGGCGGGCAGATCACGAGGTCAAGAGATCGAGACCATCCTGGCCAACATGGTGAAACCCGTCTCTACTAAAAATACAAAAAAATTAGCTGGGCGTGGTGGCGCATGCCTGTAGTCCCAGCTACTCCGGAGGCTGAGGCGGGAGAATTGCTTGACCCGGGAGGCGGAGGTTGCAGTGAGCTGAGGTCACGCCACTGCACTCCAGCCTGGCACCTGGTGACAGAGTGAGACTCTGTCTCAAAAAAAAAAAAAAAAAGGAAAAAGAATACAAAGAAATACATGACTATACTTCCTTGGAATGTCCTTGGATTAATGTATGACTCAAGTCATATAACAAAGCAACTGAATTATCAGATTTAAAAGTCTACTGGTATTAAATGGTTGGGCAATTTTCTTACTCTGATCTATAAAAATTTGCTTATAGAATTTCAAGAAGGCACATATGAACCTATCTTTCCTAAGAGGCACCAAATACACTAATGGTGGCTAAGTCACAAGCCTATGTATACAGAGAGAGCTGGGAAGGAGGACACAGCTCTGGGAGGAGGGGTGAAGGGTACTGGTATTTATTTACTTTTCATGGTCATACTGTTACCATAGCGACCTAAGTAACTCCCACATGGAAAACCCTTCAGTGGCTCCCCATTACCCTGAAGATTACTCCCCTAACATGATGTCTACCCTCTTTCAGGATCTGGCACAAAACTTCTCCATCTGGGATTTAATCAAATTAAACTTATTGCTATTACTCATTTTAACTATGAGAAGAGTTAATAATAATTGCCAGAAAATACTAATAGGCCAGTCGCAGTGGCTCACGCCTGTAACACCAGCACTTTGGGGGGCTAAGGAGGGCAGATCACCTGAGGTCAAGAGTTCAAGACCAGCCTGGCCAACATGGTGAAACCCCATCTCTACTAAAAATACAGAATTAGCCAGGTATGGTGGTACATGCCTGTAATTCAGCTACTCAGAAGGCTGAAGCAGAAGAATCACTTGAAACCAGGAGGCGGAGGTTGCAGTGAGCCAAGATCACACCATTGCATTCCAGCCTGGGTGACAAGAGCGAACTCTAACTAAAAAACCAAAAACAAACAAACAAAAGAACTAAACTAATAGACTATATAAGTTTTTGTACCAGATGAGCTAATAGAGTGCTTAAAAACAGTAGATGCATAATGACTAAATGAATGAATGAATAAATGAAAGAACAAACAAATGAGACATTATTCTTATGTATTTATGTCCAGTTGTTTTGATAAAAAATTTGCTAGTTTATATTCACAGGAGGAAAAAATTTTAAATATATCTACATATGCTAATATTCACAGGAATAAAGAACATATATCTATCCATCTATCTATCTGAAAGCCCAACAGAATCAGGCATTAAAGATATGGTTGTTATCTTCAACAATAGGGATTCTTGAACCCAAGAATTACTTGTGTTTACTTTTTCTTTTCTTTTTTTTTTTTTTTTTGAGACAGAGTCTTGCTCTGTTGCCCAGGATGGAGTGCAGTGGTGCAATCTTGGCTCACTACAACCTCCACCTCCCAGGTTCAAGCGATTCTCCAGCCTCAGCCTCCTGAATAGCTGCGATTACAGGCACCCACCACCATGTAAGGCTAATTTTTGTATTTTTTTTCAGTAAAGATGGGGTTTCACTGTGTTAGGATGGTCTTGACCTCCTAACCTCCACCCACCTCGGCCTCCCAAAGTGCTGGGATTGTAGGCATGAGCCACCACACCCGGCCTGTGCTTACTTTTTCATCCTCAAGGCTAATTTTTTTTTATCACTCAACATGCCAAAAGTCCCCGGAGCCAACTAAGTCAACCATATGATTGAAAATAGAATTGTAACCTGGTCATCTAGTGACTAGGGAACTAAGCAGGATTCCAACTTACTTCCTTAGTACCATGTTAGTCTGAAAAACAACAACTAAAGAAATCACATGCCAGGAGTGGTGGCTCATGCCTGTAATCCCAGCACTTTGGGAGGCCAAGGTAGGTGGATCACAAGTTCAGGAGATCGAGATCATCCTGGCCATGGTAAAACCCCATCTCTACTGAAATACAAAAAGTTAGCTGCGCATGGTGGCACGCGCCTGTATTCCCAGCCACTCGGGAGGCTGAGGCAGGAGAATCGCTTGAACCCGAGAGGCAAAGATGGCAGTGAGCCGAGATTGTGCCACTGCACTCCAGCCTGGCAACAGAGCAAGACTCCATCTAAGAAAGAGAGAAAGAAATCACATATTTCTGGTATTAATGCATGACTCAGATCACCCAGGTCACAAATGGCAGGCAACTGAGTATCAGAAAACAAACTGCCATCTAAAAATGCCCCCTGTAGATGTCATTAGTTAAAAAAGTATTAATGCAGCTTTCTAATTATATTAATGAAGTTGTTTAGAACAGAATGACTAATTCCTTTGCATAATTATGAAGAGAACTCTAGAAAATCACTTTGTCATAAAATCTCCCTTTCTTCCCGATTTCACCAGCAACCTTAATAATAGCACCACTATCTACTCGTTGCTCACATTAAAAACCTAGTAGTCATCCTGGGCTCTTCTCTTTCACATCCAATCAGTTTGTAAGTCTTGAGAGCCCTGGCTACAATAAATGTCTCTAAACTGACCATTTCTCACCTTCGTTGTTACCACCCCATTTTAAAGCAACTAATAGGTCTCCTTGACATCACATTTGCTATCACATTGGCAAGGAGACCCATTTAATGATCTTCTTGACAACAGACAAATTGATTTTTTCTAATTACATGAGGCCTCATTTCTTTCCTGCATAAAACACTCAGTGACTCTTCATTGCAGCGTGAGTAAACACCAAACTCCATTCTATGGCCCAAAACACCTTCAGTGATCCAGCCTCTGCTTTCCTCTTTAACCCCATCTCTCTCTACCATTCTCCCTTGTTCACCACATCCCAATCTACTGGTCTTGTTTCTATCAGACATGCTAAGCTCTATCTCTTTCCCCTCAAAATTGTCAAATTGTTGCCTTTTCCCCAACATTCAGACCTTAATTCAGATATCATTCTTCTGAGAGAGCTTTCTTAACCAATTTAGGTCAATTTCTAATGCATCACCCTATTTTATCTTTTAATGTCTGCACTTTTATTATTTGTCTCCCTCCACTAAAGTGGAAGCTACTTACGGCAAGGAATCATCTGTGCTATCCCTTTCCCTGTCCTCATGAACAGAACAGTTCCTAGCACAAAGTACACATTAGTAAATATTTGCCAACTACCCAGTACCATCAAAAAAGGATATTCTCCTCCAAATAACAAAGCTTTGTGTTCAGAATTAGCACACCTGGGAGCTGAGCTCCATTTTGAAGAACAAACAGCTTATGTCTTTGAAAGGAATATGCCAGACCACCGTGTGATACGATTTGCATCCTAAAGTAAAGAAATGTCTTGTCATGGGCAGACACTATGGGTAGTCCATCTTTCATTCTCACTGGATTAAGATCTAAAAGTCTGATTTCAACATCCTGAGACCTTCACACTAAACTTGATGAATTATTTCCCTTCTCTGGTCAATGGATAAACAGAAACTTCTTGTCAAATCTCACTATAATTTACTCAATCTTAAATCTTTGGAAATCTGTTTCCTCCATCTTAGTGCAGTTACAGCTCCACTCTGTGGAAAAACAAGGAAAATAGGCAATAGAATACAGGTATGTTACGTAAGTGACCAGTGAGAAAATTTGAAAACTATGCATAAGAGATTATAATCTGTAAAAACATATGCACAAAATAGCAGAATAATAGAGTATTTATTTGTATCTAGAGTTGATATGGTATTTCTAAAAGTTAATTATGAATCAGGGACCAATAAATATTTGATTATTTGCATACTCTCTTTCCCATCTTCTCGCCTTTTATTTCCATAGCATACTTGAAGCTGTTCAGCAATTTTCTTTTAACTACTGCATCTGTCAGTAGATACCTTGACACGTATAAAAATCAAGTTTCAAATACAAAATCCAGTTTTGTATTTGACACGAATACAAAACATAAAATTCATTCTAGTCAGATCCAGAAATAAGATAATTTAAAGTAAATAATTCCCTGTGTGTAGATACATAGAGATGCAGCCATGGAAACTAGCAGAGGCAGCACTCCCTTTTCTGAAAAGGAAAAGAATATTTTTCACTGACTTGCATCCCTTGACCTTTGCCTAGGAAAAAAGATCCTTCATAAAACTGCCAATAGTTATGAGTGACACTAAATCAAGACCTAGTCAATGTGAAACTGGCTCAGTTTCCAGGAGATCAGGTGCAGAAATAAGTTAATAATCTCTTCCAAAAAAGCTCAGAAATATTTTCAACATCCCTTAGGATTTAATACATTGCAATTTGGGGTCTTCAAGGCACCAAAGCATAGTCTGATTTCTAGTAACACCCAAACAAAGAGCTACACAGCTTCTACTGGTTTACCATCTAAGACTTTAAAACCATTTCAGGCCCAATTTCAACATATGATTGATGGAAATAGTATAATCCTTTCCTTCCCTAGCTTCAGTGAGTAGAATTTGAACTCCATTATATACTACTGGGTCTTTCACTGGACTAACTCATTAGAAGGCTTCAACTGTTAGTGAAATAAGAAACTAGACGCCGGGCACGGTGGCTCAAGCCTGTAATCCCAGCATTTTGGGAGGCCGAGGCGGGTGGATCATGAGATCAAGAGATCGAGACCATCCTGGTCAACATGGTGAAACCCCATCTCTACTAAAAATACAAAAAATTAGCTGGGCATGGTGGCGCATGCCTGTAATCCTAGCTACTCAGGAGGCTGAGGCAGGAGAATTGTCTGAACCAAGGAGGCAGAGGTTGCAGTGAGCCTAGATCGCGCCATTGCACTCCAGCCTGGATAACAAGAGCAAAACTCCATCTCAAAAAAAAAAAAAAAAGAAACTAGGCAAAGTTTAATCTTTGGTGACTCAAGTAAGATAAACCCTCGTCTCCACTCTCCCCCATGCTCCTGCTACTCTTTAGCTCTCAAGTTCTTTTCCTATCAAAACACCCTCTGTGCAAGAGATCTGAACACCTTAACATTAAAATAAATATTTGCTAGAAGCTTCAAGAATGACCTTTCTCAAGGAGCTAAGGAAACAAATAGGAATCAGAGCTTTGAATTATAGTATGTTTTCCAGAATAACACAACAGGTAGGGGGATGATAGGGGAGTTTTCCCTGAGCCTGTCAAATTGTACAACACAGCAGCCTCCTGCTTTGTCTACACTGTGCTTGTCAATTCAGTTAATTCAAAATCAGACTCTTCTCTCAAGTTCGTAATTCAGACAAGTAAACAATTAATTTGCATTCATGAAATAATTGCAAGAATATTTAAAGGAGATAATTAGTACCAAAAAAGGTTAAGTTTTACAGGGGAGGCAATGATGGAGCTTGGTTTTCAAGAATGAGTAAGAATTTGTCAGTGGTTGAGGTTAAAGGACATTTTAAGCAATGGGATCAAAGTAAGCAAGGTAAAGAGAACTGAAAAGCATTGTCTTAGTAGCATGGACTCTAATTCACCTCTCTTCCACCTCCAGAAGATTCTGACCTTAAGTATTATGAACTCTGCTTACAACTTACCAGTGCTCAGTTTTAGAACATAAATATGTGTTGAGAATACTATTGATGGATATTCACTGCATGGAACACAATGATGAGTAAGGTACAGCCCAACCTCAAAGCAGTTTACAACATAAGGGGTTTAGACAGAAATGTATGCAAATAATATAAGATCACTCAAAATGAAAGTCAGGAAATCCCCCAGTCTAGACATGGTTCTCTGTATGGCTGCCAGCAGCTGCCCATCCCTGCTTAGACCAGCCTTTACTCAGCTATTAGTATGCAGTCCTGTTAGAGTAAGGAGAGCGCAGCTCCAAGTGTTGACAAATATCGTTCCCTCTGTAGCTAGATCAGCCTGCCTGATCATTCGTGATGAAGGCTTCACCAGGAAGACTTGACTCCTTTGGCCAGATATCCAGCTGATTGTTTTCAACAATTATGAATTGGGTAAATATTTTCTTCAGGCTGAAATTGTTTGGGTAAATGCTCTCCAAAGCTTCAGGTATAGAGTCAACCACACTTTCCCTTTAAAAAGTCTCACCCCCTCTCTTTTAACCTTTTAAAGCAGTATGGGCAAGATTGGAATTCACTGCTGCTTTTCTTTTTTCTTGTTTGGTTTTCTTGAGTGCAGAAGCATGGAAGACCCATGTTAAGGGTCCTTCTCTCTTGAGAAAGCATCTGAAGTCCAATCGCCTGCCTTGAAATTCCCACTTATGGAATGATATGAGCCCCTCATGTAAAATGAATGCAGTAACAAAAGATGAAAGCAATCTCAGTAAACACTGAGATTTAATTATATGAAAAAATGTGAATGAGGTATTCTGCAGTTTAGAATCACAGAAGCATAGACTCAAAAAGATCTCAGAGGCCATTTCATCTAATTTCTCATTTTATGATTTAGGGAATTCATTTTCATTCACTTACTTATTCAAAACTCAAATGATTCATTCCAGGCCAGCATTCACCTTACTGACTCTCAAAGTATAATCCCAGCAGCATTAACATCACCTGGGTCTTCCTAAAAATGAAAATTCTTTAATTTTAATTTTATTTACTCATTTATTTATGAGACAGAGTCTCACTTTGTTGTGCAGGCTGTTTTCAAACTCCTAGCTTCAAGTGATTTTTCCCACCTCAGCTTTGCAAAGTGTTGGGATTACAGGTATAAGCCACTGTGCCCAGCCAAAAAAAAAAAGGAAAGTTCTTAAAGTTCTTGAATCCCATCCCAGATCTACTGCATTGGAAGCTGTGGCAATAGGGTCCGGAATCTGAATTTTAACAAATCCCCCAATTTATGATAGCGCATGTGAAAGTATGAGAATTACTGCCCTATACCTTATAAGTGAAATGTATTAGTGAGGGCTGTACAGTTTAACTGGATTAAGCAAAAAAGGGAACCTGTGCTCTGTGTAACTATTAAGTTCAGGGAATAATACTTTCTCCAGAGTATCTGTGAAAACACCGTGTTTTTTCAATGACTCCCAATTTCCTTCCCCATCAACTGCATACTCCTCTGTTACAGTTGTACAGATCTTGCTCCCAAGTTGCCTAACTGGATTTTCCACTGCTCTTCCACAGGCATCACAGCTAGACTTTGTACTCTTCTCTCCATGCCTTGACCATGCCATGTCCATCTCCCTCCTTCCCATTTCATCCATGAAGTTCTCCTTGACTGCAGCACTTGCCATTCCTTCCACCCATCAAAAATCCTGCCCAGACATTAAGACTTAAGCTCACATTCTACCACTTACATAAAAAACCCTTTGTCTGCTCCTACCCTCTCTTACAACTTTCTTATGAACTCCCAAAACATTTCGTTTCTGACTCATATGATGTTAATTACATTTCTGTCTTAGGGACTGTTTTATTGTAAAAGAACCCACCTATGTTAGCTAAATAAATGTAGAGAGTGGGCTGGGTGCAGGGGCTCAAGCCTGTAATCCCAGCACTTTGGGAGGCCAAGGCAGGTGGATCACGAGGTCAAGAGATCGAGACCATCCTTGTCAACATGGTGAAACCCCGTCTCTACTAAAAATACAAAAAATTAGCTGGGCACGGTGGTGCGTGCCTGTAATCCTAGCTACTCAGGAGGCTGAGGCAGGAGAATTGCCTGAACCCAGGAGGCGGAGGTTGTGGTGAGCCGAGATTGCGCCATTGCACTCCAGTCTGGGTAACAAGAGCGAAACTCCGTCTCAAAAAAAAAAAAAAAAAAAAAGTGTAGATAGTAGTAAGGATTTGGATGGATTTCCTATAATCCAATTGCAGGATAATTAGCTAAACCTCAACAGGTTTGAAAGTCTTAACAATTAGATAAGAGTACTTACTCCTCATGTAGCAATATGAGTAGACTTATATTGGCCTCTTTCCTTAACCCTCAATCAATCTTAATCAATTATCTGACTGGTGAATTTGGAGGAAGAAACTATACATGCTTTGTGCTGCCCTTTCCTTTCTTCTCCCTGGGGATCTTCTGTATGGGGCATTCAAGGGCAGGTCCCCACAGCAGGGAAAAACCAGGGTGGTACAGTAGGCAGCACTGCACTTTTCCAAGTTTGCCTTTGATTAGGTAGATAAGTTTATTTCTGCAGTGAAGTTGGTAAGCCCCTTGATATCGCAAGATTAAAGTCATTCTCCTGGCTGTGCACGGTGGCTCACGCCTGTAATCCCAGCATTTTGGGAGGCCAAGGCAGGCAGATCACAAGGTCAAGAGATCGAGACCATCCTTGCCAACAGGATGAAACCATGTCTCTACTACAAATACAAAATTTAGCTGAGCATGGTGGTGTGCTCCTGTAGTCCCAGATACTCAGGAGGCTGAGGGAGGAGAATTGCTTGAACCTGGAAGGCGGAGGTTGCAGTGAACCGAGATCACACTTCACTGCACTCTAGCCTGGCGACAGAGTGAGACTCCGTCTCAAAAAAACAAAAAAGTTGTCCTTCAAATGGCTTAAACAGCAATAAAGGTGACACTTTTATTTCCATGTGCACAACTTAATTATCTGTCCCTCAATTGGTTTGAAACTCAGGAGAGGAAAAAGGGGGTTATCATTGGTCACACTAAAATTTAGATAATAGGCAGTGATCCTGTCTCTATCTGGAGCTATAAACTTATGATTTCTGCAGTAATCTACTCCAATTCATCTCACTCTAAAAACTAACTTCTTTTTAATTGGATCTTCTGGTTCCTCATTAACTTGGGCTGTTACATGGAACTAGTGTTATTATTAGTGACAGAGACTACTAATTTTCACCAAAATTTAATTTCCTCTGTTCCTTTAGTAACAAAACACCCTAATTAAATGGTGAATCGTGGCCCAGAATAAAGAATAAATTTCTCACCTAGGTGTGATCATGTGTTAAAGTTACCACCAATGAGATTTAAGTAGAAGAACTGTGCACAACTTCCAGAGGATATCCTAAAACGGGAAGGAGCTTGATCTTTTCTTTCAATTTCTTTCATCCTATTGATTGAAATGCAGTTTTAATGTCTGGAGTGAGAGTAGCCATTTTGGACCATGAGAAAGAAGCAGAGGTGTGCTAGCTCTGGCTTATATGAGCTTGGGAGAGCAGATGGTTAAACAATAAGGAATTCTGCAAGCTGGTTGTTAAACCACTGTAGCTTGCAATTAGCCATGGTGGGATTATTTCCACCATGAAAATCAGGCAAATGCTACAAATCAAGCTTTTTTTTTTTTTTTTTTTTTTTTAAAGAGGGCCAGTTTACCAGCCTACCACTGGATAAAAGCTACATGTTGAAAATGGTAGAGCAGGCTGGGCGCGGTGGCTCACGCCTATAATCCCAGCACATTGGAAGGCCGAGGCGGGTGGATCACCAGATCAAGAGATCGAGACCATCCTGGCCAACATGGTGAAACCCCGTCTCTACTAAAAATACAAAAAATTAGCTGGGCATGATGGTGCGTGCCTGTAGTCCCAGCTACTCAGGAGGCTGAGGCAGGAGAATTGCCTGAACCCAGAAGGCAGAGGTTGCGGTGAGCCGAGATCGTGCCATTGCACTCCAGTCTGGGTAACAACAGTGAAACTGTCTCAAAAAAAAAAAAAAAAAAAGAAAATGGTAGAGCAATAAGACAGAAGGGGTCTGAGTCCCTGATGATCATGAAGTGGCTAGCCAGATGAGCCTGAAGGACTGCCTGTATTTGCATGAAAGAAAAATAAGTTTTCATCTTGCTTAGGCATTGGAATTTTTGCTTTCTGCCCCTCAAAGCCAAATTTAATTGTAACTAATGCTCATTTGAGGCACTAGGCCCAACTCAACAATATCTAAATAAAGTTTTGGAGTAATTAAGGAAACTGAGAAAAAAAAAGTAACTAGTTCAGTGTAGGTCAGGTGTTCACATTCCTCGTACAATCTGTGGGGCCAGAGATGTGGGTTCCACGGTACAAACCTGGCCACCTAAACCTATCCTTTCAGCAGGGACTATTGATTCACATCTGAAAAGGAAGATATGGGCTGATAGACATCCTAACTAGTTTACTATGCTACATAGCACAAAAAAAAACCTCTGTGCTATACTACCATTTACTATATGCTAAACTCCCTCGATCTCAAGAAAAGAAAAAAAAACCCTCTGTGCTATACTACCGTTTTTCTTTTTTTGAGATGGAGGGAGTTATATAGTAAATGGTAGTATAGCACAGAGGTTTTATTTTTTATTTTTATTTTTTTTTGAGATGGAGGGCGTTTCACTCTATTGCCTAGGCTTGAGTGCAGTGGCGTGATCTTAGCTCAGTGCAAACTCTGCCTCCTGGGTTCAAGCAATTCTCCTGCCTCAGCCTCCCGAGTAGCTGGAATTACAAGCACCCACCACCACGCCCAGCTAATTTTGTATTTTTAGTAGAAATGGGGTTTTACCATGTTGGCCAGGCTGGTCTCAAACTCCTGACCTCAGGTGATCCACCCATCTTGGCCTCCCAAAGGCCTCCCGATTACAGGCATTAGCCACTGTGCCCAGCCCTTACCTAATATCATTCTATGTAGCAGCTATTCCTTTTAAGCCTATTAGTCCAAATTATTTTCCAAAAACATTTTATAAATCATTGTTTATATGTATTTTTCCTTTAATTGCTAGATATAGATTTTATGTTTTGCCATGAGTGCAGTAGACTATTTTATACTCTCTCAGCCACTGAGTACTCTACTATGCTGCCCTGAGTTAAGTATCTTGTTTATTCCAATATGGTCTCTCTCCAGTTATGTTATGTTATAGCAAACCATTTTGACCAATAATGCCTGACAAGAGCTGTTCAAATAATGGTGCTGTACCTGCTTAAAGGAACAAGAAAGAGTATCACAGGAGACCTTCAAATGTTTTACTGCAGCTCTACACACCTTCAAGGAAACAGAGAATAAAGGCCCTTAGGGAATAAGAGACTTGTAAAGATCTTTTGACTATAAGAAAACCGTCATAAACATGACTGCATCCAAGGAGGACCAACCGATAATCGTGTGAATATGGAGCTAGAAGAAGACATAGATGGAGGCATATCAGACTTTAGGAGATCTGAAGAGACTGGAAAAGCTACTGCCACTGTAGTTTTTCAGTAGAAATGCATTTCCAGTGGACTTTGCTATAATGACCTTTTATACTGCTGATTCAGTTAGGGCACCCAGATTCAAGGACACATGCAACACAAAAATGCATCTATTTAAAGTGTATGTGTGTGTGTGTATTTCATACCCAAGTTGCTAATATTATATTGCTAACCAGATTATAAAGTCCTGGAGGACCTGGAGAGAAAAAAATGAATAAGACAGTATCCTTAACCTACTAAACAGAAAAATAAAGAGAATACTACAAAACACTCTAAAAAGTGCCGTGAGAGAGGTAAGCAGAGTGTAGTTTTCATAAAAGGTGACGTTCCAATATTCATCCCACCACATGTGAACAGTCTAACTCCACCCATGAGAATCCTATTTCCTTCATTGGCAATTAGTTTCAAAGTGAACATATGATTCAGTCTTGGCTAATGAGACAGAAGGAAGTGGAAAGTTTTCTGAGAAAGTTTTCTCACTTCTAAACTGGAAACACAAAGAAGAGAGGCTCCCTCTCTTGCTCTGAACTTTGGAGGCAATCACCTCCCCAGTGGGCTTACTGTAAGGCAGTAGACATTATTTTAGCAGATGGAAAAGAAGGCCTGGAAAGAAAAAGGTATCTGAGTAGACAGACTTTAAATGCCATAGGAGGAAGTACCACTCTTCTCGTGGCCAGGAGCTGAACCTTTTAAAAAGAGGCCAGATCTACTGCTTTGTATAATAAGTAATAGCAGAAGTCTTATCCATACTCCTATGTTATAGGGCCAAAGCAAGATCACAAGCACAGCACCTTGGCCATCCCAACTGGCAGTGTTAAGAACAAAAATTCCAATTTCTTTTTCTAAGAGAGAGATTGAGTATTTGATCGTGAGAAAAACAAAATGATTAGTAGGAAACTTTTGGGGGAGAAATGAAACTACTCAATGATCCCTAACCCTAAATTCTTCATCCCCCAATCTACTCATACAGGAGTCTTGCTTTCTTTTTCCTTTCCTCTTTTTTTTTTTGAGACGAAGTTTTGCTCTTGTTGTCCAGACTGGAGTGTGATGGTATGATCTCAGCTCACCGCAACCCCAGCTTCCTAGGTTCAAGTGATTCTTGTGCCTCAGCTTCCCGAGTAGCTGGGATTACTGGCATGCACCAGCACGCACAACTGATTTTGTAGTTTTAGTAGAGGCAAGGTTTCTCCATGTTGGTCAGGCTGGTCTTAAACTCCCGACCTCAGGTGATCTGCCCGACTTGGCCTCCCAAAGTGCTGGGATTACAGGCCTGAGCCACCGTGCTAGGCCTAGGAGTCTTGCTTTCTTCAGGTGCACCTCAAGAACCACATGTTTCTCAAGAGATTGGTATACTAACCAACCTCTATAATTATTTCTAAGTACTGTCCTTTCAGAGTCTTGTTCTATTCTCCACTGGTCATGTGAGGTTCTTAACCCTCACTGTGCATCAAATCACTAGATTAAAACAAACAACCACACACAAAAAAGGCTTAAAACTACAATACCCAGACTGGTTGAATCTAAAATGAAGCCAAGTCTGAGAACCACTAACTCACTGTACCACGGGCTAAACATCAAGAATTGCAGAGGAAGTCCCGGAGCTAAGAATAAAACTCTACCTTACATTCTATGTCTGGAGAAGTTACAGATGTAGGGGACAGACATCCTCATGCAGGGATTAAAGGCAGTTAGCCAACTCTCTTCTCTGATTAAAGACCTGGAGAAAACAGAGGTCATGTAGGCAGGTGACACACACCTGTAATCCTGTCACTGCCAAGGGAGGCGGATCACTTGTAGTTAAGAGTTCAACACCAGCCTGGCCAACAAGATAAAATCCTGTCTCTACATTAAAAAAAAAAAAATTAGCTAAATGTGGTGGCACACACCTGTAATCCCAGCTACTCCAGGGGCCAAGGCCAAAGAATCGCTTGAACCTGGGAGGTGGAGGTTGCAGTGAGCCACAATTGCACCACTGCACTGCAGACTGGGTGACAAAGTGAAACCCAGGAACAAATGAATGAAAGAACAAAAGAAAGAAAGAGAAAGAGAGAAGGAAGGAAGAAAGGAAGGAGAGAAAAAAGAGGTCATCCTTAGGGAGATGCATTTTGTTTTTGTTTGCTTGGTTTTTTTTCTCTCTCTCTTACTGCCCAGGCTGGAGTGCAATGGCACAATCTTGGCTCACTGCAACCTCTGCCTCCTGGGTCCAAGTGATTCTTCTGCCTCAACTTCCTGAGTAGCTGAGATTACAGGCATGCACCACCAAGCCTGGCTAAGAGAGATGCATTTTGTAGAGAGCTGACTATCCCTTCTACCATCTCTTACTGTTTGGGGGTTAGAATGTGACCAGGCATTCCACATGAACTGAAATGTGCTTCCCACCAACACCACTAAGTTGGGGATTGGAGATTGGCTTTGATCTGAAAGTTGTCACATCATTGACCAGACACAGCACCTGATCCTTTGGAGAGGGAGGGAGGAGAGAGGTGCAGAAGCTGAGAAGTGCCTGAAGGCAGACTGCATTGCCATTCTTTGCAGTTGCAAGGAGAAAGGGTTTCACAGGACACTGATAAACGCCAAGGAAGGTGGGGGTGGGTGGGGTCTTAAGCCTTCATGCTTTCTCATGAGACTGTGTACAATGGTATGAAGAAGATTATTATACCTGAGAGAGGGCTCCACCTAGAGCCTGGTCAGAAATATCCTGTAGAGTCCACTGAGGAACTAGCACATGTGTCTCAAGAGAGACCACATTCAGACTCCTTCCCGTGGATTCAACTAAAGGACAGTTTGTTGGCCAAATAAACAGGCACAACTTACAGAGAGAAGTGAGGACAAGACAACCTCACTAGAGGCAGGCAGGTAAGAGGAGTCAATGTCAGCTTCAGTTTCTACATCAGAGGGTAACCACAGGAAAGGGGGCTAGGATGTTAAAGAACAGACCAAGACCCCCCACTCCACCCTCTAGTACTTAAGATTACTACACTATTCTGTGGATAGATAGAGGAGAAATAAGACTTTTGGATAGAAAATAATTTTTATACTTTTTATTATTTTTATTATTATTATTATTATTTTTGAGACAGAATTTCACACTGTCACCCAGGCTGGAGTGCAGTGGTGGAATCTCGGTTCATTGCAACCTCCACCTCCCGCATTCAAGCGATTCTCCAGCCTCAGCCTCCTGAGTAGTATCTGGGATTACAGGTGCCCACCACCACCCCCGGCTAATTTTGTATTTTTAGTAGAAACAGGGTTTCTCCACGTTGGTCAGGCTGGGCTTGAACTCCTGACCTCAGGTGATCCACCTGCCTCGGCCTCCCAAAGTACTGGGATTACAGGCATGAGCCACTATACCTGGCTACACTTTTTAAATGAACACTTCTGAGTCTTAAGATTCCAATAACAGCATTTTTAATAAACTGGATGTGAACAAGTTATAGAACTAGGCTGAGACACCATGAAGGGAGCTTACTACCCAGCAGGCAAACAGTTTTAAAAGAACACAGTTAATAGCAATTATGGTGAAAAAAAAATCCTTTCATGTTTATATCTTAAGGAAAGATTCCCACTAAATTGGTTAAGAATGGTAATGTTTGCACTCCTTGAATGTGAGTTGAAGAGTTGACTCTCCTAAGTAACATATTTATGTTTCCAAGGTGGTTTTTATGGAGACAAAAGATGTTGAAGGACAGTCCTGTGAAGTGGCTGTAACATTTGAAGGTAACAGTAAGTCTTCACCAAGAGTCAGACATGCCTCAGGATAAAGGTAAATAAATAATTCAAAGCAGAGGCCTCACATTACCAGTCTCAGTCCCAACCAACCAAATCACGTTCCTCATTTGAAATTCCTCTCAGTGTCACAAAGGTTATTGTGTTTGTGATGTGGGTTTTGACTGTCCTCATGTTACCAGATAGGGGTCCCAATCCAGACTGCAAAAAAGGGTTGCTGGATCTGGAACAAAAAATAATTTGAGGGGAATCAGTAAAGTGAAAGAAAGTTTACCAGGAAAGTAAAGGAGTGAAAGAATGGCTACTCCATAGACAGAGCAGCCCCAAGGGTTGCTAGTTGCCCACTTTTATGGTTATTCCTTGATTTTATGCTAAACAAGGGGTGGATTATTCATGCTTCCCCTTTTTAGACCACATAGGGTAAACTGTCATGGCACTGATGGAGGTGTAGCGGTGGGGACCTGAGGTCACTGTCGTTGCCACCTTGGTTTTGGTTTCGTGGGTTTTAGTCCGCTTCTTTACTGCAATCTGTTTTATCAGCAAGGCCTTTGACCTGTATCTTGTGCTGCCCTCTTATCTTGTCTTGTGACTTAGAATTCCTGTCTGGGAATGCAGCCCAGTAGGTCTCAGCCTTATTTAACCTAGCCCCTATTTAAGATGAAGCTGCTCTGGTTCAAACGCCTCTGAGTTGAATAAGACACATTCAAAGAAACCAAATAAAAAGCTTTATGTGGATAGAGAATCAGAGAGACTGTGGTGATAGTTCTGAGTCCAACCTTAGCCATTTTCCCTTCCTTTTCTTTAATGAAATTAGACTCAGGAGAAGTTCCAGGATTTAACAAACCTAGGAATAGCAGTCTACATTTCAACTCTGAAAAATTTTGTTACTTTGTTTACCAACTATGTGGACTAGGACTAAAATATTACAAGAAATAACTCATGTCTCATGACTCAGAGCCAAATTAATTTCACATATCTATAGTTTGCTACACAAACAAACCCTTTCCCAGAGGCCTCTGTTCCTAGGTCAACAAACACGAGATGACTCCACGATGAGACTCCCAGCCTTCAGACAAGTCCATAGCCTTAGGTAATTATGATCTGAGGTGGTTTTGAAGCCCCTCTTACATACACACAGCAATCCCATCCCTCCCACCCCCTGCACCCCACCCCATCTCTGGACCAAAACTTTCCTTCCAGTGGGTCTGAAAAGTACTGCCTGAAATTCTCAGCATTCCTGTCATTCCACAAGGGCTGAGGCAGCTCTCTAAACATTCTTTCAGGCACCTGAGGAATTGGGCCACCAGCTCTTCTGTGGGAAGTCAGCAGGAAATTAAGTATAAAGAAAGGGTAGAAAAAGTATTTGGAAGATGACAATGAGGCATCAAGGAAACACAAAGGGTGAGCGTGCAAGAAAAGAAGCCTGGTCTACCTACGCACTTTGCCCTGCAGACAGTTCTACCTCTCAGCACGTGTGATGACCTACCTAGGAATGGAATGTGGGCCAGGGGAGGGGAAGCTGGTACAAAGCTGTGGAGGCCGGAAAGAAACCCAGGGCCCTAGAACAAATCCTGAATAGTGACTTTTAGCTAGAATCACTTGCTGGAAGCCTGAAGAAAAAATGTTTTCACTGAGGGCCTAATTGGATGCCAGAAGCCCTCTACAGAAAGCCTGGCTCCTAGAGCTTCCTAGTTGCTGAGATGGGCTGTCCTGGCAAGAATCCTCTCCCTCCACCTTTCTTTCCCTCTCTCTCCACCTTTCTTTCCCTCTCTCTCCCTTCCTCTTTCCCCTCTTTTCTCTTTCCACACACAATCTGGCAGTTTATTTGGGAAAATTATTTGGAGAACTGGGGTGCACCTTCAGTATATTCATTTTTAAGCCACGGACACACCACCAGAGGGCAATGTTATCACTAGTCGCTTAAACTTATCTGATTTCTTCTGGCTTCAGCATTCAGCAGGCCTATCCACATATCCTGTGACAGGATGTTTCGGAACTTTTCCTTCGATTCTCATTGTAAATAAACAGCCTGGGGTGAATACATCCAGATGCACATCACAGCGACATGCAGCATGAATTGTGCAGGGCAGTTTCCGGTCTATCTGGAACAATCATGCCTAATATGCACCACAGTTCAGAATCCAGAGCTTAAATTGGCATTTTTGTCTCGAATTTCTGCCTGAATTTTGGAATTTCTCTCAAATGCTTTCCCTAAGGGCAAAAGGAGCCCTTTAAAGAAATAAAAAGGTAAATAATACAGCATAGCCCATTTGTAGAGAATTCTGTTTCCAAATTCAAGTTACAAGTATTTAGTTTGCATAAATGCAGCATTGCCCAAATGGTCAAAAGCTATTAGTATATTAGTCATTTATGCAAGCATGGGGACCAGGGGCCACATGTTTCTCTCTGCTTGAGAAACTGTGTGTATAAACTGGGTCCCAGTTTATGTGGTCCTACCTGGGGTGTACCAAAGAAAGCAAAGCTAGCCAGGGGTGGTGGCTAATGTCTGTAATCTGAACACTTTGGGAAGTTGAGGCAGGAGGATCACTTGAGGCTGGGAGTTCAAAGTTAGCCTGGACAACGTAGCAGACCCCATCTCTACAAAAATAAAAATAAATTAGACAGGCAAGTTGGTATGCACCTGTAGTCCCAGCTCTTCAGGAAGTTGGGGTGGGAGGAATCTTTGAACCTAGGAGTTTGAGGCTCCAGTAGCTACGATCACACCACTGTACTAGAGCCTGGGTGACAGAGCAAGACCCTTTCTGAAAAAGAAAAAAAAAGAAAGGGAAGAAAGAGAGAGAGACAGAAAATAAAAGGAGACACAAAAGAAAGTGAGAGAGAGAGAAAGAGAGAGAGAGAGAAAGAAAGAGAGGAAGGAAGAAAGAAAGGAAGGAAGGAAGGAAGAAAGAAAAGAGAGAGAGAAAAGAAAGACTGCTAGAAATCTAAACTCCTCCAGGCACACTGGCTCACGCCTGTAATCCCAGCATTTTGGGAGATCAAGGTGGTCGGACCACCTGAGGTCAAGGATTTGAGACCAGCCTGGCCAACATGGTGAAACTCTGTCTCTACTAAAAATACAAAAATTAGCCAGGTGTGGTGGTGGAAGCCTGTAATCCCGGCTATTTGGGAGGCTGAGGCAGGAGAATCACTTGAACCTGGGAGGTAGAGGTCATAGTGAGCTGAGATCGTGCCACTGCACTCTAGCCTGGGTGACAGATTAAGACTTCGTCGTCTCAAAAAGAAAAAAAAAAAAAAAACTTAAACTCCTTGAACTTTTTTGGCAGAATCTCCCTTCCTATGAGTTCCACTACTGTTCCCAGGCATACACTCTGCACTCCTGTATAGGGGCAAACTAGCATCTGACTTTTCTGAGATTAGTATTCAAGAAGTCATGCAAACTAACCTACTAAAGTTAGACTTAGACTGAAGATCTGGATAAAAATGTAAATCAGAAGGTATTCAAGAAATCAGGTAAAAGACATAACAGGCTATTCACTGACCGGGATACTGCTGCCTCCAGCACTGATGCTGTACTTCTTCAAGTACAGCACTTCTTCAAATATTTGCTGATGTCAAGCTTATCCTCTATTTATCAGCAGAGGCAGATAAAATGAGGAAAATATTTGTAGGCAGAGAGATTTCTGGAATTTTCCTACAGTGCTGAAATACCATCTGGAGTTCAAGTGGGCCATATTTGGACAACGATTGCTATGTTATTTTTTTCTCTCTCTTATATTTTCACTGCTATATAATAACATTAACACTCTTTACACAAGGTCAGTTCTATTTACCTAAGACTTTCCCAAATCTTTTCCATTCTCTCCCCTCAAAGGGTCATGAACACATTCTATGTTTCTGAAAGGAAAAATATAATAGAGGAAAATTTTACTGAAATTAGTCAGGTGGGGATTATAATTCACCAAATCTGCATTTACTAGAAGGAGGACAGAGCAGAAAACTAGTCCCAGGGTTTAAAGATTACAATTCAACAGAAGACTCCTATGGTTGTGCCAACACTGCATTTCATAGCAGGCGAAGAGAGAGAAAGTAAAGAGAAACAAACAGGAACAGAAGTATGGTGTAGGAGGATGCACAGTGAACAAAAGAAAATGTTATGGAAGACTACTTCGCACCGAGCAAAACCTGACCAGGTGGAATGTGGACTGACGGTTGAGATGAATTCAAGAGTTTTACAGAGGGCACCTGTCATCTAATCACAGCCCCAACAACGTCACCAAGAAAGCATCATGACCTTTTCTTTTACAGGCACTTTGATTACAGGACTGCACCCCAGGAAATCAAGGAACAGGCACCTTATCTCTTCCAGATCACTTTTAGAATCCAAGCTTTGGTATACTGGGACAAATGAAAACACATAGTTAGGAAAGGGTAAACAGTAGACGAGATCCCACTTACAACTTGGCTAAATATAGCTGTTTCAGTACCTGACAACTTGAATTCAATCTGGAGTATTCTAAATGTGGCCATCAGTTTCCAGTAGAGGAACTTTTGTTTTGCTTTTTTCCCCCCGTTTCACTCAGAAGGAATGGCTTTCTCATTAGGAAATGTTCACGTGCCCTCAGAAAATGTGTTTGGAATAGAAAGACTCCCCGGAATCACAGATTAAAACGCCAGCAGAGTTGAGTATGTTCTTCCCCATTTTGAGCTAGTTAAATGGAAACTCACGCCGTTCTCCACGCAGGGAGCTTCTCAGGTAAGACTATTAAAGCCATGGAACCAACTACTTAGTGTGGTTATTAAAATCCTGTGGCGCTCTGGTCAACAGTGGTGTGGACTGGCAGCCAGAACATCTTTTCCAATTCTAGCCCCTATATTTCCTGGATTTACAGAAGCAAAGTAACTAGGAGAGAGCTGTAGGTCTTCTCTCCCATTTTGTAGATATTTATCAATGTTTTAGGCACTGGAGTACAGTAATAAACAAGATCTAGCACAGTCCTTACCTTCACAGTTTAGAGTCATGAAGGAAATAAACCAGTAAAAAGGCAATTGTAACTTCATCCACTAGCATGGCCATCATACGAGAGAGAGACAGAGAGAGAGAGACAGAGAGACACAGAGAGGAGACAGAGAGACAGAGAAGAAAGAAGAAAACAAAAGGAAAAAAAGAAAAAGTAAAGTGTTGGTGATGATGTGAAGCAATCAGAACCCTCATACAGCATTGGTGTCAATGTAAAGCAATGTGGTTACTCTAGAAAAGTCCTCAAAAAGCTCAATACGGAATCAGAATAACTATACGATGTAGCAGTGTCACTGCTAGGCACATACCCAAGAACACTGAAAACATATGGCCACACAAAAACTTGTATACAAATGTTCACAGAAGCATTATTTATTAATAGCCAAAAGGTAGAAGCAAGCCAACTGTCCATCAGCTGATGAATGGACAAACAAAATGTGGTATATACATACAATGGAATATTTCATCCATAAAATGAAGTACTGATACATAATACAACACGGATGAACCTTAGAAACATTATATTTAGTGCAAGAAGCCAGACACAAAGGGACAAATATGGTATGATTCTGTTCATATAAAATGTCCAGACTAGGGAAATAGAGATATAAAGTAGATTAATAATTGTCAGGGGATTGAGGGAAGGAGAAACAGGGAGGGGCTGTCGATGGGTGTGTATGCGGGTTCTTTTAGAAGTGATGAAAATGTTTTCAAATATATAGTGATTGTACAACCTTGTAAATATATTAAAATCCACTGAATTGCACAATTTAAAAGGGTGACTTTTCTGTTATGTAAACTATATCTCAATAAGACAAGGTAATTCTAATAAGATGACGGCCATATTAGAGGATGCTAGTCTACAGGTGTAGAGGTAGTATTGGAGAAGAGGTTCAGAAAAAACTTTCTGAAAAAAATGACTGTTAAGCAGTGATCACAAAAGAGAAGTAAGAGTAAGAAGGACAAAGGAGGAAGAATGGATCGATGCTAAAGGAACAGGAGAACATGCCCACGGCAGAGGGGAGAGAGCACATTAGGTACATCTGGAGGAATAGTGGTCCTGCTGGGCTGAAACATGGTGTTCACAGTGGACAGTGGAGAGAAGTAAGGCTAGGGATAGAAGGAGCTAACAAGCCATGCTAAAGAATTTCTACTTTATCCTAATTATCATAGGAAGTACTTGAAAGAGTTAAAGCACAGGAGCGACAAGATCTGATCTGTTCTTTGGAAAGGTTGTTCTAAACGCAATGTGAAGAATGGACTGGAGGTAAAGCAAGAATACAGGCCAAGAGATTAGTTAGGAGGTTCTTGCACTAACACAAGTCAGAGCTGACCAAGAAGGGAAAATTAGAAGGTAATGGGGAAGTTCTTCCAAGCTCCCTGTAATGCTCTGCCAACTATAACAGTACTAGGCTCTGCCAGGAAGCAAGATGTGGTTTCATAAGGAGGTGGTGTCCATGCTAAGGCTGCTAGAAAGCCTTCCAGCAGACTCTATTACTGCTTTGGGCCAAGCTTTATACTCAGTCTCCTCTAGACCTGGGTTCCCTTTTCCCTCCACAACAAACATAAAGATCCTCACCATGTGCAACAGAGAGACAGTCTACTCTAAGAGTATGGATTTGAGAGTCAGAAGCACCCAAGTTCAAATTCCTACCCTGCTATGTCCAAGCTTATGTGATAAGATATACTTAACCTCTGATCTCAGTTTCCCCAAATGTAAAATTAGGAAGATATTAACATAGCCCAGTTTTCTACTAAGGATTATATGTGACTACAGCTGTAAAAAAGACTTGCACTAGGCCTGCCATTTAGAAGGTGCTCAATAAATGTGGTCTCTGTGCCATTCAAACCCTTTGGATCACAATCCCTATAGTTACAATCATAATTCTTCAATGGAAGCATGACACCAAAGGATGAGGCCTGCTACTGTCAAAATTTTAGTGAGCTAGGAAGGACGACTCCATATCATTCTAGAAACAGGTATTTGCTAGTTGACAAACATAATTGTATCCATGGTTCCTTAAATACCATTTCAAAGTCAAATGTATTTAGGGCCAGGTGCATCCCAGCACTTTGGGAGGCTGAGGCGGGTCGGTAACCTGAGGTCAGGAGTTTGAGACCAGCCTGGCCAACATGGTGAAATCCCGTCTCTATTAAAAATACAAAAAATACAGGTGGGTGCCTGTAACCCTACTCGGGCGGCTGAAGCAGGATAATCGCTCAAACTCGGAGGCAGAGGTTGCAGTGAGATGAGATCATACCATTGCGCTCCAGCCTGGGCAACAAGAATGAAACTCTTGTCTCAAAAAAGAAAAAAAAAAGGACAATAACTAAGTCAAATCTATTTAAATTAACTCCTAAAAGGAAAGCTCTGAGAGCGCCTCGGACAAGTCATTAAATCAGGCTTGTTTATGCTCAAGCAGGAAGGCCAAAGTTCCAGGTAAAGGCTCTCCTTTCTAGAATCAGCATAACTGCAAGGCAGCAGACCATATAAATAGTTTGAGGCGTTGAACAAATGGAATGTCGTCTGGAATGATAATGTGAAAGAGTTCATGTCAACACAGCAGGCCATTTAATATAAAGAAACACATTTTAAAAGCTACCTAGAGCTTTCTAGGCACAAGCATTTTGTTCAGGTTTTTACACAGACAGAAACACAGTTTTAAAAAGGGCAAGGATAGAAGGTATCAAAATGTGTTTTAAAACCTATCTTAAGGAGCTGATAACTATCAGCACTAAAACCCAGTCTTTACTCTTCTTTACCAGGATTTGAAATAATTAGTATAAAACCTTTTAGCAATCAACCTGAATGCTAAAATCAACTGTATAAAATCATTTGGTCTAGTCATTTGCTTTAGACAGTTGAAAAGCTATTATTATTCCCTTCTATTATGGGCTCAAGCAAATTCCTAGAACTGATCTAATATAGTAAACAATCCTCAGACCTTTGGAGATTTATCCCTCTCTGTCTCTCTCTCTCTCTACACACACACACACAGAGTTTTGTATCTTTCATGTATTCCTCACCCTGTTCTTTGTACTATGAAGTAACATTTACTCCCAAAGAAGTAACAACCTTGTTAAGTATGTTTCCTTCTAATCACTGCAATGGATTTCAGAAAGCACAAGGTGGCAGAAGCACACTAGAAATGCAGCTGGAATAAAAGGCTACAGCAATTTGAACATCATGAAAATAGCAGCAAACTCTATTTTTTATAAAAATGAGTGCTTTTTCATCATAACATCCTCAATAAAATTTTGACAATATGACAGGTAGAAAAAGAAGATTGTATTACCCAGACATAGGACAAATGTTTAATTCTTCCTACTACAATTATTAGTTGTGATTTTATCATATATGCCACTTTATATCCTCCCTTTTAAACTTTAACAATGGGAGCACTTCAAACCTGATTTATTGAAACATCTCTTTGTTTCACAAAAGATTTAAGGCATTTGCATGTGTCCATATTTTTATAAGCATTTTCAAAAGATCACTGATTACAACATGGCTAGTTTTATCTAACCATTTTCCCATTAGCAATGATTAAGTTAAACATTATCAATGAATGATATCTGAGCCAGTAAATTTACGTTTTAAGATCTCATTTCAAAAAACAAAACAGGCTGGGCATGGGTAGCTTTCGCCTGTAATCCTGGCACTTTGGGAGGCTGAGGCGGGCACATCACCTGAGGTCGGCACATCACCTAAGGTCAGGAGTTCCAGACCAGCCTGCCCAACATGGCAAAACCCTGTCTCTACTAAAATTACAAAAATTAGCCAGGCTAATTTGAAATTATTAGTTCCTCATTATTATACTAATAATGGTGGGCGCCTGTAATCCCAACTACTCAGGAGGCTGAGGCAGAAGAATCAGTTGAACCCAGTAAGTGGAGGTTGCAGTGAGCAGAGATTACACCATTGTACTCCAGCCTGGGTGACACAGCAACTCCGTCTCAAAAATAAATAAAATAAAATAGAAACAGCCATCTGAGAAAATCAGACCTGAATAAATGAAAACATTTTATTCCAAAACAGAAACAAATGATGCTTCCTTTCTGTTTACTTTTTGTGCTGGCCTGTAGGTACTTGGACCTTTGTTTTCCTATTTTACAAACCTGTATCTATCGTGTTTGTGTGTATTTAGAAAATCATTTTATATGTCAAAAATATGACAAAATAATTTAAAAAATACTTAAGTATTGTGGTAGCAGTCAAAAGTTATTTATACTTTTTAAATTGCTACTAACTAGATTTGCCTCTGGAAAATTAACCAAAGCCATAAATCCTTTGCTGCTTTGGAATCAACCTGAATGCTAAAAACAGCTGTATAAAATCATTTGGTCTAGTCATCCGCTTCAGACAGGTGAAAAGCCATTATTATTCCCCTCTATGAAGGGCTCAGGCAAAGCCAACATCAGTGGGAGACAGGGTGCTCAGAACTCGGTCAAGTATGGGAAAAATGTTGTATCTCCGGATGTCTTGTGACCTTAATTTAGACCTTTAATCCACAGGTCAAAATATGTAAAATTAGAAATAATGTAATGACTCTTCCCCTTTTTAACTAAAACTCAGTTTTCTCCATTAAATGAGCAAAACAATGACTTCCATGGGAAAGGAAATTCAATTGTCAGGAACAAATGTTATTACATTCCAGCAACTTCTGAATGGTTAGTCTTGAGTCTTCCTTTTGCAAGCACTAACTAAGCAATCATAGGGAATTCTCTTCGAGGAGCATTCTCACTCATGATTTTCTCCAGGCCCCAGTGAGAACTCTAAATTAAAGGGCGCTTCACTCTTTATAGCTTCACTTGCTTCTTCCTGGCTTCTTCCTTCCTCAGTAGCTTTGAAGAAATTTCCCTTTTTATTCAAATGCACTCAACCAGTTCAGAGAAGGGATTTCCTGAACTCTAAGCATCAAGGTTAAATCTTCCACGGTCTAACACCTTGCAAGTTGCAAATAATTGAAGAGGGGGAAAAAGCTCACCTTAAAGAAATTATTGTATAGAACTTTTCTGTACTTTCTCAACATCTCTTCTCCTTAGGCCTGCATATGAAATTCAAGACAAAGTCTGGATAATTCAACTATAAACTCAGCATCAGAACTTTTTTGCCTTCCTATTTGCTAAGGTTTCCCAAAACTGGGCTTATCCAGTCCCAGAGCCCTGGAAAAGATTTGAAAACATGAACTACATTAAAAATAATGTGCCTTGTCTAGAGAGCATACACATTTTAAAAGCCTAGAGATCCTGGCTTGGGAAAGCTAGAAAAGTAAATATCAACTATGATGACTGGAGAAGCTAATCTAAATTCCTTTGCTGAATCTTGTCCCCAAACTTCCAATAAAAATAATTTAGGCTTTGGCTCTCAGAACTATTCATTACAAAAACTGCTTATCATTATACAAGAATAGTTTCCCCTATTTTTTTGTTTATTTGTTTTTCCTCTAGTTCTATTCTTTCCCACATAGATTAAACCAAAATAAGAGTAGCCAAACCTAATTTGATTCTAATCCAAGCCACACACCCTATGTATTCCATTACAAATCAAGTTTAATTTACTGACTTCCCTGGGTCCCAACTGAATAACCTACTGGAAGCTATGAAAGGGGTCACAGAGTAAGACTGCAGGCCAAAAAAAGAATGTGAAAAACACAAGCAAGCCTGGAAACAAATTCGCCCAAAAACATAACTTGATTAAGATGTTTCTTGTGGAATTTGAATGCTAAAAGGTCAAGTCTCTTAACAGAAAAAGCAGCCAACAGAGAAGCAGATGCATTCACATTCACTCATTTGTTCATTCATTCATTCATTCTACAATTATACATAGACCTCTTATATTCATGAATTTTAACAACAGTAGAAACTGGCCGAGTGCGGTGACTCATGCCTGTAAGCCCAGCACTTTGTATGCTGTAAAATATGTGAACATAAACTTTACTTTTTATCTGCTTTTATTTTTTGGTAATTTGGAAGCTGAATTAAAAACACCATCTTTAATTTTGGCAACCAGTAGCTTTTAGATTCTTTTAATCCAAGGGATTTTTAGACCTTCTGAAGTCAAGGTTTACTTCTAAAGAATAAGGTAAATTTTGTTTGCTAACAATGTGAAAGTAAGAGCTAATTTAATAGCTATGTATGGTCTTATACAAGTAATAAGTCATTAATGTTATTGCTTATGTTACAAACGTTCACAATATTTTTGATCCTCAAAAATCACCCTCATGACAGCAGTAGTACTCCAGACGAGTGTGAGGAGATGAATGAAAAACCCAAAAAGAAAAAGAAAAAGAAAAAGCCCCAGGAGGTTCCTCAGGAGAATGGAAGATCCATCTATCTCTTTCTCCAAACCCAAGAAAAAGAAATCTTTTCAGGCCGGGCGCGGTGGCTCAAGCCTGTAATCCCAGCACTTTGGGAGGCCGAGGCGGGTGGATCAGGAGGTCAAGAGATCAAGACCATCCTGGTCAACATGGTGAAACCCCGTCTCTACTAAAAATACAAAAAATTAGCTGGGCATGGTGGCGCGTGCCTGTAATCCCAGCTACTCAGGAGGCTGAGGCAGGAGAATTGCCTGAACCCAGGAGGCAGAGGTTGTGGTGAGCTGAGATTGCGCCATTGCACTCCAGCCTGGGTAACAAGAGCGAAACTCTGTAACAAAAAAAAAAAGCTATACACATATATACAATTCCTCCTTGGCCTAGGCAACATGGCAAAACCCGATCTCAACAAAAAAATACAAACGTTAGCTGGGCATGGTGGTGTGGGTCTGTAGTCCCCATCACTCTGAGGTGAGAGGATAGCTTGGGCCCCAGAGGTTAAGGTTGCAGTGAGCCAAGATCACAGCACTATACTCCAGCCTGGGCAGCAGAGCCAGACACTGTTTTGAAAAAAACAAAAATTCCTCCTTATGATTCAAAAGATTCCTACATAGTCCTCAATCTTTGGTTTTGCTTTAAGAACAGATCATCTACCCCATTAGGCTTAAAAACAAAAATTAAAGACATAATACAAACATGAGACTACAAATGCATTAGACTTCCAATAAATTGAACAAAAATGTTCACTGTTTAGTTACAGCATATCATTTGGTGAACAGAAAATTAGAGAAATGATTTTATTCCCCATTTCAGCATTATTTAACTAGAAAACCTTGGATAAATCTCTCAAGTTCTGTGCCTCTGTTTGTATACACTATCAAATGGGTATAAAAAATTGTCCTTCAGGGCGGGGTACGGCAGCTCATGCCTGTAACCCCAGCACTTTGGGAGGCTGCGACAGGTGGATCATGAGATCAGGAGTTCAAGACCAGCTTGGCTAAGATGGTAAAACCCCGTCTCTACTAAAAATACAAAAATTAGCTGGCACAATGGCAGGTGCCTGTAATTCCAGCTATTCGGGAGGCTGAGGCAGGAAAATCACTTGAACCCAGAAGGCAGAGGTTGATGTGAGCCGAGATCACCCCACTGCATTCCAGCCTAGGCAACAGAGCAAGACTTCGTCTCCCCCCACAAAAAAAATTGCCCTTCAAATTTTATAACCACTACAAAATCATTATATCTAAAATTGTTATATATTTCCTAGTACTACTGGTATAAGAATTCTGAAAAAAGAGAAGAAAAAGCTCACTTTCAGTTTCGTCTCATGCAATAGTTTACAAGGCACTTCCCCCCCCCACCCCCACTTGTTTAGTATCTAGAATATTGTGTACACATTCATTAAATTCCTGAAATTCTTTTTACTGATATCCCTTTGCACCCTGAATCCAAAATTATGTAGCCTTTTTCCCTATTATATAAATAGACTGGTTTGCATAGATTACACAGTAAGTTAGCAGCAGAATCAAAGGTCAAAATGTCTGATCGATATCCTAACCTGCCAGGATCTTTAGGTCACACCACTGCTAACAAGACAAAACTGTGACAGTCTCTCTAACATACCAGAATTCTCTAAGCTGAACCTTATTTTTTCAGTTCCCATGCTGAATTTTATCAAATCTGCTTCTCACTCTCTATTCATGCCCAATGAGCAAAGAAATAAAAAAGAAAAGCTGTAAAAAGCAGAGCACAGCATCTAGATAATCCACAAGCCAGAAAACCTGACATTTAAATAAGGGTTAACTAAATGGATTTTTTTGTGGATTTGCTTTTTTCTGAAACAGGATCTCACTCTGTTGCCCAAGCTGTGGGCAGGTACACAGTCACAGATCACTGCAGCCTCAACCTCCTGGGCTCAAGCCATCCTCCTGCCTCAGCCTCTTGAGTAGGTGGGACTACAAGCACGCACCATCACACCACTCTGATGTTTTGTTTTGTAGATATGGTTCTTGCTATTTTGCTAAGGCTGGTCTCAAACTCCTGGCCTCAAGTGATCCTTCCGCCTCGCCCTCCCAAAATGCTTGGATTATATTCATGAGCCACTGTGACTGGTTGGATTTCCTGTCTACAGTTTAGAAAGTGAATTTTCTTTTTTTTTTTTTGAGACGGAGTTTCGCTCTTGTTACTCAGGCTGGAGTGCAATGGCGCAATCTCGGCTCACCACAACCTCCGCCTCCTGGGTTCAGGCAATTCTCCTGCCTCAGCCTCCTGAGTAGCTGGGATTACAGGCACGCGCCACCATGCCCAGCTAATTTTTTGTATTTTTAGTAGAGACGGGTTTCACCATGTTGACCAGGATGGTCTTGATCTCTTGACCTCCTGATCCACCCGCCTCGGCCTCCCAAAGTGCTGGGATTACAGGCTTGAGCCACCGCGCCTGGCCGTGAATTTTCTTTAATCACCTAATGAGTGTCACGATATAACAGCAAGATACAATGTGAGTTTGTGATTAAATTTTATTTTCATGAAATTTTTTGCATAGCCAGAATCACAAAACAAAAATGAGGAAATGCATAACAAAAAGTGAAAGAAATAAAACACACCTGTGGGAACTCCTTCACCACAAGACAACAAAAAACAAAAAAAATCACAAAAATCTTTCAGAAAAGGCAGTCTAGTCACCCAAAGAAATTCATAAATTGACTGGCTGGAGAAGATCTATTGAAAATATACACATAGTCCTTATGAATTAAGAAGTAACATATGGAGTAAATGATCAAAGCGTATGTGAAAATAATAGCAATAGTTCTGCATTTACCATGTGATTTATAATGGACTATACATTTTTAAAATCTATTATTTTACTTAATCCTTACAAATGCTAGATTGAGTAATTTTCAAACTTTGGGTGCGTAAGAACCATGAGTCGATCCTGCTAAGAGGGCAAATCTCTATAACCCTAACCCCAAAAAACTTGACTCAGTATATTATCTGAGTTTGATCTAGTGCTTATGTGAGATATTCAACAAACATTTACTAAATTATTTTATGCAGTACATATTAAACTCAATTTTACACACACAGAAACAGAGCCATGAATATATAAAGTAATTTGCTAAAAGTCATAAAACTTAGATTAGTCAGCAGAAGTACAATAGACAAGGTCTCTCACTTATTCGTTCCTATATTCACTTATTCGTTCCTATATTCACTTATTCAACAGGTATCTCGAATACTTCCGATAAGCTTTTGCAAGGGAAAGGCATTCAGACAACAAAAATCAATTATTTCTGTACCATTAGCTGAGAGTCCTGAAAAGTTTCCCTCTACCAATGTAGTACTGGAGTATACATCAAAAAAGGTGCAAATCAAGAAGCAAGAAAAAGGGGATGTTCTAGTTTTATTTCTAGAAATAGCAACTATTTTAGAAATAGCTGTTTCCTTTGGACACTAAATTTTTTCCAATGGGGAATATTTTAAAACATATTTTTTCTAGGCCAGGCACGAGGCTCACATCTGTAATCCTAACACTTTGGGAGGGCAAGGTGGGCAAACTGCTTGAGCTCAGGAGTTCAAGACCAGCCTGGGCAACAAAGTGAAACCCCAGCTCTACAAAAGATACAAAAATTAGCTGGGTGTGGTGGTGTGAGCCTGTAGTTTTGGTCACTTGGGGATGCTGAGGCAGGAAGATGACTTAAGCCTGGGAGGTCAAGGCTGCAGTGAGCTGAGATTGCACCAGTGCACTCCAACTTGGGTGACGATTTAGGCAAGACCCTGTCTCAAAAAAAAAAAAGTGCCTTTTAAATGTCTTTTTCTGTTTAACGTCTTGGTTGTCTTCTCACTGTTCAGAAAATTCATCTACCTCTTTAAAACTGTATTATCTCTGGTAATCCCTATTATTCTATATTAAAAGTTTCCAATATTTTTATTAATAGTTAAAAAGATTCTGTTTTCTGCTTTTTCTCTTTAATCTCACTCATGGAAAAAATAGCTCCTACTATGTCTGAATTTTTTTTTTTTTAGACAGGGTCTCACTCTGTCACCCAGGCTGGAGTGCAGTGACACAATCTCTGCTCACTGCAACCTCCACCTCCCAGGCTCAAGCAATACTCCCACCTCAGCCTCCCGAGTGGCTGAGGTACCACTATACCCAGCTAATTTTTTATTTTTTTTTTGAGACACAGTTTCGCTCGTTACCCAGGCTGGAGTGCAATGGCGCAATCTCGGCTCACTGCAACCTCCGCCTCCTGGGTTCAGGCAATTCTCCTACCTCAGCCTCCTGAGTAGCTGGGATTACAGGTACGCGCCACCATGCCCAGCTAATTTTTTGTATCTTTAGTAGAGACAGAGTTTCACCATGTTGACCAGGAGGGTCTCGATCTCTTGACCTTGTGATCCACCCGCCTCAGCCTCCCAAAGTGCTGGGATTACAGGGTTGAGCCACCACGCCCGGCCCTGCCCAGCTAATTTTTTGTATATTTAGTAGAGACGGCATTTCACTATGTTGAACAGGCTGATGTCAAACTCCTGGGCTCAAGCAATCCACGTGTGTTGGGCTCTCAAAGTGCTGGAATTGATTACACGTGTGCACCACCCTGCCTGGCTCTGAACATAAAGATTGAGATTAAACTTTATTTTCTATATTCCACAAATTTCATATAATCACAAGTAAATATCCCATGTTTATGCTCAGCAGAGTACTGACCTACTTACTAGACAGTATTTATTAGATATGCAAAGTCTAAGAATGTTAAGTGTAAGAGCCAACATATTTAAGGAAAAAATACAGCATGAAGAAATTGTCCTGTGTGTATAATTTAATATCAATACATATAATTGGACAAATAAAATATCCACTTCTCAGTTAAAATCCTTTTCTAGGTCATAAAATAAACCTTACTTTCAAACTTGTGGAATTCAGTAGAAAAAAAAAGTTTTGTTTTAGACCCTTTCAAGTGCCCCTGTGACCCTCTCCTGCAATGATTCAAAAAAAAAAAAAACCCTATTGCCAATACCTATAATTGCGCCTTAAAGCATGCACATCCAAATTAATAAAAATTGCTTCTTGTACAGGAGGAGGTCAGTAGACAAACAACTTCCTGCTTTGGTAATGTTTCCTGTTTTCTGCTATCAGGACATACCTGTAAGTATGTAGTAATCAGGTTCACTGAAAAAACAAATTGAGAAGTAGAGAAATAAACTGACTGGTTGCCAACCCACGTGAATTCAAGCTAATTCATCCTGTTTAGTTCCTGTTTCAGCTTAGTTAATGACACTTCTCTGGAATGAATATATTTGTTTAGGAGTCCAAGCAGAGACATTTCTTACTAGGAAAACAGGCCGAGGTTGAGCACAGAGATTTCAGAGAAAAAGAAACCTAATTGGGAAACATTTTGAGCTTCTCAAGTAAACTAACTCAAGAAACTCTTTCTTTCTAAAAGATGTTTTCCTTTACCCAAGATTTTGTTCAATGTTTCTTCAGTAGCTACAGTTTACAGGTGACTACAGAGATTACATTACATCTGTGTCAACACATACTGCATTCTTTAGAACAGAGTTCTGATTTACTTCAATTGGGTTTCTAAGGGACATAGAGTCTTCCTAGAAAAGAGGAAATTTAAGACCAGAAGGCAGTTTGTTAATAGTCCAGAAACTTCCTTACAACTCCCTTTTTTTAAAAAAATATTTTTCAGGAAAGACCACCATCATAATCTTCTCAATTTCATTACTGACACAAACCATACTATCTCTGAAAATGCACTGTGTCACACGATTTACATGCATTATCTCATTTGTTCTTCACAATGACCCAACCAAGTTAGGCCCTATTTTGTCTTGCTGAAGAAGAGGACTCTGTAAAGCAACCTGCCCAAGGTGACACAGCTAGTAGTGGTAGAGCCAGGATTTGAATTCGAGTAAATCTAACTTAGAAGCTAGTGCTCAAGTGGGTCTGATTTGGAAGCTACCACTTCATTAGGTGGTGCTTGTACAGAGAGCCTTAAATGCAGCACTCAAGTATAATAACCATGGTTCAGTCAGATGTTGAATGCATTTTTCTAAATATTTCTATGATTGAAACCAATCTTTCCACCTCAATTACTTCAAACCTTGCCTTAAATGCTAGATCCTAAAGAAGTCTCTCCCAGTCCTTTAAGGAATGAATGAATCTCTCTCTTTTTCTGCTTGTACACATTCTGTTCTCTATATGTAACTATATGTAAGCTTTTTTGAGAATGGAACCAGGCTGATTCCTTTGAGTATTCCTATGTGCTCCTGGTGCTTCTGATGCAGAAGTAAAAGTACCACGTCACACTTAAATAGGCCTCCAACTGTTGTTTGTAATACTGAATTCATATCATGTTCTAGACAGGCAAGAATAAATAAGCATTAATTGCTACTCTGCTCAAAAATAATTTTTATAAATTCCTATATCATATGGCTTCATAGTATTTTGTAATTCCTAATTTTTCTTCTAAACAGACTGTGTTGCAGACTAATTTTATTAGTGGCTAGATAATTTTCAGGAACTGGCAGATACCTGATTTAGTTTATATCATCATGTGACATCAAAACAAGTAAAATATCTCCCTCAGTCTTATTCTCCCATCTACAAATAGATTAATCAACTTTTTAAAAGTCAGGAAGATGTTATAAACTCATTTGAGGCCAAATAAGAGAAACTTCTCAAGTATCCTAAGGAAGGAAAGTAGCTCTTATCAATTTAAGTTGTTTTAAGAGTTTTAAAAAATCAACGTATAAAAAGCTAAATAAATACTATTCTAATGATCCAGGTATAGTAAATCCCCCAAATTGGATCTAATTCCCCTATGGTCTCAAATGAAATAAATCTTTACATAAGAATCACAACAAAAGAACAAAGTTTTCTGGATGAATCAATTCCTGCCCCCACATCAAAATAGTGAAAGGATGATGATTTCAACCACAGTGGGAGTGTTTCTCAAATAACTAGATATAAAGAGCTTGTGAAGTATACTGTACTTAGTTCCAACTCAACTTTGGATCTCAGAAGGAAAAAAAAACACAGGAAGAACAAATAGATTTAATTGTGGGTGACTTTGGGAAATTTATGAGCTATAGGAACTCAGATATTTGGAAATCCATTATAAAATTAAGAACAGAAACTGAGTGTAAATAATTATAAATGTTTTAGAGGATCAGAATGTATGAGAAAATGTGGGATTCTGACCTCCTACCAAGTACTTAATAGCACTGGCCATTAAGGACATGACTTTTTTTTTTTTTGAGACGGAGTTTCGCTCTTGTTACCCAGGCTGGAGTGCAATGGCGCGACTTCTGCTCACCGCAACCTCTGCCTCCTGGGTTCAGGCAATTCTCCTGCCTCAGCCTTCTGAGTAGCTGGGATTACAGGCACACACCACCATGCCCAGCTAATTTTTTGTATTTTTAGTAGAGACGGGGTTTCACCATGTTGACCAGGATGGTCTCGATCTCTTGACCTTGTGATCCACCCACCTCGGCCTCCCAAAGTGCTGGGATTACAGGCTTGAGCCACCGAAGGACATGACTTTTAGGCAAAAATGTAATTTATGTATAGGGGACGGGCTTCAAGATGGCTGACTAGAAGCATTTCATGCTCATCGCCTCCACTTACCAAAACAATGTATAAACAATCATGCTTCAAACAGTATCCAAAAAAGAACACTAGAATTAAACAGATAAGTGTCATGAGATACCAAAAGCACAAAAGGAGAAGGAAGAAAGGCAGTCTGTTTGGCTGGGAGCCATGAGTGACTTCCCAGTGTGGGGAAACACGAGTGAGAGACTTTTAGAAGTACACATCTCCACCATGGAATTATGCATTCCTGACCACAGTAGAACCCCTTGATCCTTCCCTTCCTTGAAACTAACATAGGGAGCTGCCAAGAGACCCTGGGACAGAACTGCTATCTTACATACCTACATACCTTCTGAGCGCCAAGTGGCTACAGCAAGGCATCATATTCAAACCTGACCATTGGCAGACTGCGCTCTGTGCTGGATCCAAACAGCACTGGTACTGACTGATGAATCAGGGAAACAGTCTGTCATAGCTGGGACTGGGACACAAACTGACAGCACTCCCGCTGGCAAGGCTGAGCAGTGAGTGAGGTGTGAGCTGCAGCTGCCAATCCTGTGCCCTTTTAGGACTAGGACATGAGACAGATGCACAGTCTCTACCTGCCAACCAAGGTTGTGGCTACTGAGGCCAACTTTGCTCTCTCCAGTGGCAGGGTCTCAGTGCAGCTGCTACCACTAATTATGCAAGCATTCTGCCTGGGACCTGAGATCACCTGGTCCCAGTCCACCAAAGCTGGTGCAGACTCTCACCATTGGGGGACTTCAGCAAAAGCCTACCCAGTCTGGTTTCACCTCTACACCCCAATGAGAAACAGAACACTGCTCAGGACCCAGAAAATTGTTCTGCCACTGCTATTGCCTTGCCCAAACAATGCTCAATGCTCACGGGCCTGATAATATGCCCACCTGCCTGGTCCACTGCTGCCACTACTGGAATACAAATAAACCATCTGGCAGACCAAAATCAGCCCACTGATAACTGCCAACACAGGTGACAGCATATGCCACGCTGGGGCACAAAGACAGCCATAGTCAGCCTACTGCTGCTACGACTAGGGCCTGAACACTGGCTTACCTGACATCCCAGTCCCCAGTGCAACTTCACCAGCCTTCACTAAAAACAGTACCCTAACCCATAGAGGAAATGACAGATACTGCTAATGCTGTTTATAGCTGAAGAAACAACACAGAGTACATTACTGCATACACCCAAAATCAAAGCCAAACTGCCCTACAAAACCAACAGCATAGATATATCTTAAGGAAAGAGTTCTCTCCTACAAAAGTAAATCCAGGCCAGGCACAGTGACTCACGCTTGGAATCCCACCACTTTGGGAGGCTGAGACAGGCAGATCACCTGAGGTCAGGAGTTCTAGACCAGTCCGGACAACATGGTGAAATCCCATCTCTACTAAAGATACAAAAATTAGCCAGGCGTGGTGGTGTGCACCTGTAAAAAGAAAAAAGAATGAAAAGTAATGAGCAAAGTCTAGGTGATACTTGGGACCACATAAAGAAATGAAATTTAAGTCAGGAACGGTAGCTCAAGCCTGTAATCTCAGCACTCTGGGAGGCCAAGGCAGGAGAATCACTTGAGGTCAGGAGTTTAAGACCAGCCTGGGCAACATGGTAAAACCCTATCTTCACCAAAAAATACAAAAATTAGCCAAGGATGATGGCACACGCCTGTAGTCCCCAGCTACTCAGGAGGTTGAGGCAAGATAATTGCTTGAACCCAGGAGGTGGAGGTTGCAGTGAGCCAAGATTGTGCCACTGCACTCCAGCCTGGACAAAAGAGTGGATTCCATCTCAAAAAAAGAAAAAGAAGAAAGAAAAGAAAGGAAAGAAAGAAAGAAAGAAGGAAAGAAAGAGAAAGAACGGAAAGAAAGAAAGAAAGAAATCAAATTTAAAGGTAATAGATGAAAACTGCTCAATTCAAGGAAGAGATTTAGATATTCAGATAGAGAAGGCTCAGCAATACCCAGGTAGATACAATGCAAAAAGGTCTCTTCCATGTCACATTGTACTCAGATTGCCTAAAGTCAAAGAGCAAATCCTAAAAACAGCCTAAGAACATCCAGTCATCTCTAAAGAAAACCCCATCAAACAGCAGATTCCTCTGCAGAAACCTTATACACTAGAAGAGAATGAGATTAATATATTAAAAGTGCTGAAAGGAAAACACAAAACTATCTGCAAAGGATACTATATGTAGCAAAATTATCCTTCACAAATGAAGAAGAAATGAAGTATTTTCTGGACAAGCAAATGCTGAGAAAATTTACGTATTACCACTAGACTACAAGAAATGCTCAAAGAAATTCTAAACTTGAATGCAAATGGATGCCACTTACCATTGCGAAAATACACAAGAGTACAAAACTCATTGGTAAAGCAGTCACACAAAAGAGAAAGGACTCAAATGGCACCATTTGAAAAATCTACCAAACTACAATGACAAACAGTAAGAGAAAAAGAAAAATATATATATATAAAATAGCCAGGAAACAATGAACAATTATGACAGGAACATAATAACCCTGAATGTAAATAAATGAATTAGATTCTCCCCTTAAAAAGAATTAAAAAATAAATAAAAATTCTCCCCTTAAAAGATACAGAATAGCTGAATGAATTAAAAAACACGATCCAACTTTATGCTGTTTACAACAAACTCGTGTTAGCACTAAAAAAACGGTTTGAAAATAAAGGGATGGAAAAAGATATTCCACACAAATAGAATTAAAAAGCAAGAAAGAATAGCCACACTTGTATCAAATAAAACAGACTTTAAGTCTAAAACAGTAAAAAGAGACAAAGGCCTTTATATAAAGGTATCAAGTCCAGCAAGAGGTTATAACAATTTTAAATATATATGCATCTAACACAAGGAGCACCCAGATTCATAAAGCAAATATTACTAGATGTAAAGAGAGAGAAAGACTGCAATACAACAATTGTGGGGGACTTCAAGACTTAAGTCTCAGCATTAGACTGATGATCCAGACAAAAATTCAACAAAGAAACATGGATTTCAATTGGATGTTGAACCAAATGTACCTAACAGACATCTACAAAACATTCTATCTCCAAACTGCAAAATATACATTCTTTTCATATACATGAGACATTCACTAGGATAGACCATATGTTAGGCCACAAAACAAGTCTTGACATTTTTATTTTTTATTTATGCATTTATTTTTAATTATACTTTAAGTTCTGGAGTACATTTGCAGAACGTGCAGGTTTGATACATAGGTACACGTACACCATGGTGGTTTACTACACCCATCAAATTAAAAAAAAATTTTTTGGGATGAAGTTTTATTCTGTTGCCCAGGCTGGAGTGCAATGGCTTAATTTTGACTCAATGCAACCTCTGTCTCCCAGGTTCAGGCGATTCTCCTGCCTTAGCCTCCCAAGTGTTATTATGTATTATAAACATGTAACAGAATTTCAAATGCACTCCATATATTTGTAAAAATAAAGTAATAAAATTCATTTAACAAATTAATGGAAACATAAATTTGTGCCCAAAATCCCCAATCGTTCTCAATTTCTCAAGATTAAGGGAATAAATCTGTCTTTTCCAAACATCAGACCTATCAGCATAATTTTTTCATCACAATTTATGACCCATGACATGTACCGACACCATTTCTGTCGAGAAACAAGTGGAGTTCAATTCTCATCTTTTGGAAAGGATCAAAGAATATTTTAACCAGTCCTCAATTCTGTGCCAACACTCTTTCATTGAGTAACTAAAAATTAAAATAGTGCCGGTTAGGGTTCTTTTGTTCACTGCTATGTTAATAGTACCTAGAACGGAGCACAAGTAGGCACACAATTAAGTATTTGTGAACCAATACAACAGACAAAATGTAAAAACTCTAGGTTTCAGATGCTTTTCACATTCTGGAAGAAAACAGTGGAGCCTTCCTTTTACCAAAATTATAAAGTGGTATCCCAAGTGATGGCTGCCAGCAACTGGGCTTTAATCCAAGCACTGCAGAGGCTCTTGGTGGTTCCATCAGCCAAAGGGCAACTTCACAGCCTGCTTTGAGCCATCAACCAACACTTTCCTCATCAGGACTGCCTCACAGCCAGCTGTGAAAACTTACCAATGATCGGCACCCACACAAACCCTCATTCAGATGTGACTGGAGATAAGTATCTAATCAGGAGCACAATTTGGGTACCACTTTTAAATTATATATTTAATTTACCTGGCTCTAATGTCTTTTCACATCTATACATTTTTACATAGTTATAAGGCTATCTATAAATCCATACATTTTAATACATATCTATATATATATGTATACTATAGAAATGTACATATACTATGTACCTATAGTATCTATACATTTTTATATAGTTGTGTGGCTACTGCCTAATTTGAACACAACTTTTAAGTGCTTTTAACTATCAAAAAAAATCTTGATTTTTATAGCCAATCTTCTGAAGTCCCTAACATATATGTATAGGTTTAAATAATAATAATAAAAAAACTAGATACGGTCATCCCTATTTGTAAGGCATTGGGTATAGGACGCCCTACAGATACCAGTATCTGTGTAGTAGTTGCATATACCCCATGCATACCCTCCTGCATACTTCATCAGGCCTACTATTACTTATAATACCTAATACAACGTAAATAGTTGTTATACTATTTTTAAATTTGTATCCTTTAAAACTGTTGCATTAATTTTTTTCCTAATACTTTCCATCTACGGTTGGTTGAATCCATGCATTCAAAATCCATGGATATACAGAGCCAACTGTGTATCTAAGATCTGCCTGTCTGGCACAGAATATGTAAGAAAATAAATTTTAAGAAGGCAAAGAAACAAGCAGACTTGTCATCTTCTTAAAAATTTTCAGTGAAAGTACAAGTTGTAGGCCAGGCATGGTGGCTCACGTTTGTAATTCCAGCACTTTGGGAGGCTGAGGCAGGCAAATCACCTGAGGTCAGGACTTCAAGATCAGCCAGGCCAACATGGTGAAACCCCATCTCTACTAAAAATAAAAAAGTTACTTGCTCATGGTGGTAGGCACCTGCAATCCCAGCTACTCAGGAGGCTGAGACAGGAGAATTGCTTGAACCTGAGAGGTGGAGGCTGCACTGAGCTGAGATCATACCACTGTACTCCAGCCTGGGCAACAGAAGGAAACTCCTCAAAAAAACAAAAAAAGTACAAGCTGGAAAATGTTTCAAAATCCTTACAGACTTTACAGTTAAGCACTCCATGAACAGGCTGGGTGCAGTGGTGCAAGCCTGTAATCCCAGCACTTTGGGAGGCTGAGGTGGGTGGATCACCTGAGGTCAGGAGTTCAAGACTAGCCTGACCAACATAGTAAAACCCCGTCTCTATTTAAATACAAAAATTAGCCAGGTGTGGTGGTGAGCATCTGTAATCTCAGCTACTCGGGAGGCTAAGACAGGAGAATTGCTTGAACTCAGGAGGTGGAGGCTGTAGTGAGCTAAGACTGTGCCACTGCACTCCAGCCTCGGCGACACAGTGAGACTCTGTGTCAAAACAAAACAAAACCAAAACCCTCCAAAAATGCCCTCTGGTTTTAATACCATCTAACAAATTAGATGGTTGTCAGGCTTTAATTATCTGAGAAACTGTCACATCCAAGAGGAGTTTATAGAGACACAACTACTAAATATAATGTGGTATCCTGGACTGGACTCTGGAAAAGAAAAAGGACACTGGGAGAAAACTGAGGAAATGTGAATCAAGTATGAGCTTTAATAAATAATTCTGCATCAATATTGGTCCATTAACTGTGATAAATGCACAGTATTAATGTAAAATGTTAGTAATAGGAGAAACTTGGTGTGATGGCATATGAGAACCCTCTGGACTATCTTCACAATAATTTTGTAAACATAAAACTGTTCTAAAGTTTGTAAGAGGTAAACAGATGTAGCTTATTTAACTATTTAACATATGAGAATATTGATCCTGAATCAATAAATAGTGTCTTTCAATTTTATATGGATTTTTCCCCATTGATAAATTAGCTCAAAAGCGCTATTCATTTTCTGAGCTCACAGAAAGTACATTTTGAAGATTCAGATTCCTCGGGGACCATCCCAGTGTCCATACATACAAAACAAAATTCTACCTCTGATGAAGCATACATTTATTTGTTCCAGTCAAGTCTTAAAATTTGACTAAAGTGTATTATTGCTACCAAATATCTTCAGGTAATAACAGAGATAAACCTTAACAAAGAAAAACAAAGATTTCATTCCACAGTCTCTTGTACCCGGGAATCCATTTGAGTTCCAGAGAGATACTAAACTAATGGGGTTATGTCAGGATACCAATGTCCATGACGAGAATTTTCCTGATACAACTTTTACAACGTAAGCAACAAAGATCAGGTGCCTTTAAAAAAAATACAAGTTCATGTTATGTTATTTCTACAATGTCCAGAAGACCAAGATAGTTGCTTAAAATAGAAATGTGGCAAGTCATGGTGGCTCATGCATGTAATCCCAACTCTTTGGGAGGCTGAGGCGGGAGGATCAAGAGGTCAAGAGACTGAGACCATCCTGGCCAACATGGTGAAACCCCGTCTCTAATAAAAATACAAAGATTAGCTGGGGGTGGTGGCACGCACCTGTAGTCCCAGCTACTCAGTAGGCCGAGGCAGGAGAATCGCTTGAACCTGGCAGGTGGAGGCTGCAGTGAGACAAGATCACGCCACTGCACTCCAGCCTATCAACAGAGCAAGACTCTGGCTCAAAAAAAAAAAAAAAAAAAAACGGTGAAAAAAAAAAAGAAAAGAAAAGAAATGCGTATTGCAGTGGTTCAAAAACTTCAGCCTCCATCAAAATTACGTGAAGGGCTTATTAAAACAGCATAAGCCCCATCTACATTTTGTGACTCAAGTGTCAGGTGGGGCCAAATAATTTGTATTTCTTTTTTTTTTTTAATTTTCCCTTTTGAGATGGAGGTTTGCTCTTGTCCGGGCTGGAGTGCAGTGGCACGATCTTGGCTCACCACAACCTCTGACTCCCAGGTTCAAGCGGTTCTCCTGCCTCAACCTCCCGAGTAGCTGGGGTTACAGGCATGTGCTACCACGCCAAGCTAATTTTGTATTTTTAGTACAGACAGGATTTCACCACGTTGGTCAGGCTGGTCTCCAACTCCTGACCTCAGGGGATACACCCGCCTCGTCCTCCCAGAGTACTGGGTTTAAAGGCGTGAACCACTGTGCCCAGCCAAGAATTTGTATTTCTAACAGGTTTCTAAGTGAAGTCAATGCTACTGGTGTCGGAAACACACTTTTAAGAACCAATAGCAAAACATTTAATAAGACAATAACTGTCATAAAAGTATATTGCAGCCTAAAAGCAAAAATCTTTGCAGTCAAAGACTAGTTTTGTGATACAATGTCACCTTACAAGTTTGTACATTCCACAAGTTTTTAAAAATTAATATATAAATCACCTAACACAACCTGGCACACGTGGCTACTAAATTACTAATGAACACTATTATGGTATAATAAGTTATGGTTAAAGTTATGCTCAAGTTGTTACCTAAGACGCTATGCTTCACTGAAACTATTTTGATTTTTATTTATTTTTGAGGCAGGGTCTCACTCTGTCACCCAGGCTGGAGGGCAGCCTACCAAGTAGCTGGGACTACAGCTGCATGCCATCTTGACCAGCTCACTCTTTATTTTTTTGTACAGACAGGGTAAGCCTATGCTACCCAGTTTGATCTTGAATTGGTAGGCTCAAGTGATCCTCCTGCTGTGGCCTCCCAGAGTGCTGGTATTACAGGCATGAGCCACAGCACCCAGCAGGTATACTGATTTTAAATGGGTTACACAAAACAAGAGGCACTTTTAGACTTCCTATAATCATTAATCAGCATTTCTAAAGCACGCATTTATTCATCTCATTAACATTTTCACTGATTTAAATAATATAAACAGACTGACATAATTTTACTTAAAATTAGTGTTGTTTATTGCCCTAAGCTATCCATACATAATATGTTCAATTCTTTTTTTTTTTTTTTTTTTTTAAAGAGTCTCACTCTGTTGCCCAGGTTGGAATGCAGTGGTGCCATCTCAGTTCAAGGCAACCTCAGCCTCCCGAGTTGCTGGAACTCCAGGCGCATGGCACCATGACCAGCTAATTTTTGTATTTTTTAGTAGAAACAGGGTTTCACCATATTGGACAGGCTGGTCTTGGACTCCTGACCTTGTGATCTGCCCACCTCGGCCTCCCAAAGTGCTGGGATTACAAGTGTGGGCTACCGTGTCCAGCCTTCCAACTTTTCTTAATACTATCAGATCAATGTATTCTTACCAAATGTGATTTACATATTTTTCAAATGTGGATTTCTTAGACCTCTGACATTGACAGCTTTAGGCTTTTGCACTACAAGAAAAAGTCAGACACCTTTCTATTCATTTCTTAATAATTTGTTTCCATAAAGCTAAAATGTTCATTGATGACATCTATCTTTGGTTAATCACAGCAAATAGTTCACATTTTAAAGGAATGCAGATATTTATTTGGATAGAAGCCTCTAACAATATAAATATTGCAAATTTCAAGTTTCATATTTCAAGTTCTAAACAGGGATGGCAACTAATCATATGTGGATTAACAATATATAGTGAATAATTGAGCACATTTTAACATGAACAACATATACAGCAGTCAGAACTTACCGTTTTTCATGTGTAGAGTATATTCAGTCTATCTTTCTTAACTGACTCATATTGTTTCCATGTTGTTCAGCTATCTGACAGAAAAAGGCTTTTTCCTTTCTTTAAAAGGATTTTGATTCAGTCACAACAGATTTTTGAAAGTGAGGGTAAAATTGTGCATTTGGTCCAGGATTAAGAGGGAAGTTTTGCTTGCTAGTTTCCTTTTTAACTTATCCAGTTAGACATCAGAATAAAATGAATGGACTGTAAAAGATCTTATAACCAGTCTATCTCATATATGAAGGTCCAACATTACACAATTCTTTACAAGAGTTGACCAGGAATGAAATGTTAACATCTTTTAGAGATGAAGAAAAACTGGAAGAATGAGATTAAGAAAATATGCAGGTAGTTTACAGCTGCTAATAGAATTGTGTGCACGCATGTGTGCATGAAACACAAAGTGGATCTAGAAGAAAAAAATCAGGTTTTATGAAGTCTAAGATAAAAGGTTCCAGTTTCATTTAAGATTATGAGATCTTGGTAAAATTTACGGGCTTGCTAGTGGAATATGTTCTTACATAAGGACTTGAAGCATTTATCTAAACAGACTGACTTAAGGATGCTTATTCACTTGTTAAACTTCTATGATATTACTGAGTAGATTAATTTAGAGTTCTAGCAGTAGAGAAAACTGATTAGCTTGTGCCTGTGTATGAAGAATGACACATTATGTAAACCTACTTAGTAAAATGTCTAAATTTTCATATTCCTAGTCCCCTACTTATCTTTTACAAACTTTGAAGGACCTGAAGTTCTTTGGACACCATCAGATTTAGTTTATAATAGTTCTGATGTTTGAATTAAGAAATAATCCATGTAGTTTTAAAACACAATTAAAATTTTCAGTCAGGCTGAACTTTTGTGCACTTCCTCATTTATGCAAGAAGCCCCACCACTAATATATTTAGATCTTAATATGATGGTATTGATTTTTAAATCATTGTCCACCTAATATACCAAATAAAGATTTAAAAAGTACTACATATGGTTTCTGCAACAGCTAAATAGATTACTAGCATTATCCTTTAACTTCAAAAGTCCAACTCATGGTCAGGATTTTATTGATAGTATAGGAAAAAAAAAATAACCACTGTTGAAAAATAAATGAAAAACATTTTATTGAGTATTAATTTACACATGCAAATTAAAAGTGAATCTATATTAAGTTGACTATTCCACAATTAACACCTATGCAATGGGAATGATCAAAACTGTCTACACAATACTAATGTGTTCAATAAATTATCCAGATGTTTTTCCACAAATATTTGGATTACCTGAATTAGCTGATTCAACAAAAGTTAAATTTTGCTTTAATATGGTAGTAGTGGCCTGCTACGAAGAAAAACATATGAATAAAAACCCTGACTAGCATAGCCAAATCTTTCAAGAAACAAGTTCACCAAAAAAGTAGCATACACCTATTTGTTATCCAGAGGAGGAAACAAAACAAAACACAGGCACTTAATCAACATCCATCAAGTGATCATCACTAACATTCTATTATTACCAGAGCAACTGTCTATATGTGAACTGTAGATCAGAACAGACTTAAATGTCTAAAACCAGTAATTAATAATATTATACAGATATACTAACTTGAAGTCACATTTAAATACCATCAGCAGTTTGGTGTATCTGATATATACTCCATTCATCACTGTATTAAATTCCTTAAAAGTGTTCTTTTCCTAATGTAACATTATCTTTTTTTAAAAAATGGCATATTTCCCCATATGCATTAGTTCTTTCACTCCGCCATTCAGTAAACATTGCAGTAAATTAAATAGAACCTATTAACTAGATCTAAAAACAATAGCTAATTAACAGAAAAAAGTACTTTTGAGTGAACTAGTCAGATTAGCAGGCTAAATAAGACTGCATTTTGTGCTACTGACATGCACTATATAGATTGTACACTACTAGATGGAAGGTTGGTCCATGTCCATTTATTTAAAGATTCTGTAATAACTATAACAGTATTTAATACAGCTCCTACATACAATATTCCTCTTACATAGACATAATTATTGTTAGTGAGGATAAGGATATGACTTTAACATGCTAAGAGATTCTAGCTAAGTAAAATAAAAACAATATGGGCTCAGGTTTTCTTAGGTAATATTAGTTCAAGTTTTTAAACTGGGAAACAAGCAACTTCCATATACCCAGGAGCTTAGCATGGGGGAGGTGCCTTAGTTGATGTGCCTGATAAGCAAACTGTTAGTTGTCTATGAGTATTATGTTTTCAGCTTAATGTAACAACAAAAGAAAGGTGTCACATTACTTCTCAGATAAGTGATATCAAATACAATCTTGGGGACTGTAATTGGGATTACAATTACAATTGGGATTAAATTGGAATTACAATTACAAACCCCTGGCATATGCCTTATTCATGAAAGCATAGTTCCAATGCAAAAGTCAAGTTTTATGATTACATATTAGGATAGTTTCAGATCCAATACGACAATGTTTAGCACTAACTTTAACATGTTAAAGTTCTGATTCCTGAATGTTTTTCTCACTTAGTATTTTCCCTCCAGTGACAATCTGGTGTGTTTGGCTTCTTATGCTGAAAATATATGCCCAAACCCTATAACAAGGTAACAAAATCATGAATAGTTATTAAATAAGTGCCAGCACTACATGGAACTTACTGGTCACCAACTCAGAACCATAAAACTACATACACATGCACAAAGAAAACTCCAAAGAGACTGAGCAAGGTGGCTCACACCTACAATCCCAGCACTTTGGGAGGCAGAGGTGGGCGGATCATGAGGTCAGGATTTGAGACCAGCCTGACCAACATGGTAAAAGCCCATCTCTGCTAAAAATACAAACTTAGCCAGGTGTGGTGGCGCATGCGTGTAATCCCAGCAACTTGGGAGGCTGAGGCAGGAGAATCGCTTGAACCTGCGAGGCAGAGGTTGCAGTGAGCTGAGATCGTGCCATTGCACTCTAGCCTGGGCAACAAGAACAAAACTCTGTCTCAAAAAAAAAAAAAAAAAAAAACCCAGAGAAAGATAACTATCACTGTACATATGAATATGTCTAGGATATCAGATCAATTATCAAATTCAAGGTCTCTGCTATTTTGTCTTACAGTGTTGAATATATGAATGGTTTTCTATTAAACTGACTTGTATTATTTTCACCAAATTATTAATTGGACTCAAAATATTACATTTTTCTTTCGAATTATAAAATCCAGATTAATCCAGAAAACATAAACCACATATAACTGAGGTAGGTTTTGTACCCTAAGAATACATTGCTTCTACCACAATTTAAAATTTTAAAAATTGAAGAAAAAAAAAACTACATGCTCCATATACCTGCCTCTGATACTTAATTTTCTATGTTTGAAACTACTTGAACAAGTGTGACAGTGCTAATCTATAATATTTAGTAAATCCCTTAGTACCTAGAAATACACACCCAAAAGCCCTTCCCCCCTTATCTAATGGTAACTGTTGTATAATAAAATTACCAACTCTAGAAAGATGAAATAAAGATTTCTATAGCAATTTTCAATTAATGCATTTCAGAAATCGAGGAAGCAAGTCATGTTCATTTTAAAGATGACAAACTTACTATTTTGAAAATGATCTCATAGACACATTAGAACTTTGGATGTGCTTTATTATGTCACAAATTCCCAGGAGATTTAAGAAATAGTATTTCTGAATAGTAATAATAACTTCACAAATACTATCACTTTATTGACAATAGGCAAGTTGTCTAGGGTAGTGCATATGTACTTAAAAACTACCTTCTAACAATCTCGACACTTTTAACAAATTTTCAGGGGAAACTGAAGCAGATCCTATTTCATTTTCAATAGTTAGTGTAAAAATCTGTATGTAAAATAAATACATATTTTAAAGAGATGGGAGAAAGACTGCATGTGAAATGCTTTGCCTAAATTGTAAGGATCCTGTCTTTATACTCAGTATCATTTATGTTAAAAAGCCCAAAAAAATCACTACTAGAAATGTTCCCCAAAAACTGAAAGAAAAAATTTTTTAACAGCTGTCTTTAAAAATATTAATAACTGATATAACATTTTTAAAGTGAAGTGAAATGTTTTCATTTAATGTTTTTATGAATTAAGTAGAAAATTCAAAGTAATTATTTTAATAAAAACCCATATACTAATATATTTTAGGGTTGGATACTGACAGCATTTTCACAAGATCCAAAGTATGGATGAGGAACTAGGCAATAAGGACATGTATGCCACATAACTAAGGGCAATTAAAGATGAGTACAACCAAAGGCAGTAACTGTGCCTGGCATACCACCATGTCATGTGGGCAGCAGATCACTGTTCCCATGCTGCATAAGAGTCTCCAAGAAGGGAAGCCCTTATGCATTAATTCTGCAACTATATTAAATTAGGTAATCTAACATTAAACTTTTTCATGAGCAGTGAATACATATATATACATGGACATATGAAAACCACCCTGGAGACCAGGTTAATTATTAAACTAAAAGGGGGGAAATGTTGGTAGATAAAATTATGTCAATTCAATGACATAAAGATACATACTCAGTTTTCAATGAAATAAAGATAGAACAGCAGCTGCTTCAAAACTAGGCTATGATCAGAAACCTCAGATGATAACCTTTAAAAATTGTGGAGTCCAGAGTCCCAACCTAAACTTATATAGGAACTACAGCCAAGGAATTCTTTGTAAGTTTCTCAGGTGATTCTGATGATCAGCCAAGCTCGAAACTTCTGAACTGGGGAAGACCGAGAGCCAGTCCAGGTAAATGTAGAGGCTTTTAGAATTCAACATCTGCTATTTATCATTTACTGCACATTTCCCCCCAGCTGTTTCACCTTCTCTGTTTTTCTAAAGGTGAATAATAAAAGAGCTTGGCAAGTGAAGGAAAAAGTCAGTAGAGTACCCAAACTGGATCTGACTATATTCAAGCCACTTTCATATACTAACTAGATAAAAGGGTATCATACTGCTGTTTGAAATTCAATCATCAGGCAAAAATTTCATAATGTTCATCATGTATTTTAAGGGAGGAGGGGGTTCTTAACATGAAAATGTAATATAAAACAATTCTAAATAATAATATTAAATAGAAGAGAAAATTTGTATAATTCTTTAGAAGTAATTCTGTTTTAAAAATTTCAATGTTAGGAAGAAAATCCTCTAAATTTGAATAGGAGAATATTCTCTCACAGGGAAAAACTGTGTCACAGTGTTATTCTTCAGCTTGGAAATTAGGCAAAGTATGTTAGTACTATTTCTGCTTACATACTGTTTTGTATAAATGTTTTAAGTATGAATAACATTTTGGTTTTGATTTTAATGCATATGCTAATATAAAAACATGGATTTTTCTTTTACACGGACTTTGTACACTTTCTAGGTTTGAAGAGTAACTTTTAAAATATCCTATGTTCACTAGCAAACCTTGGAAAAATAAAAAAAGGTAGTACCTACATACAAAATTTTACATTAAAATTACAATTGTATGTTTTTCAGGAGTTAAAGTTCAAACACAATAGTAAATTTTGATTTACTATAGCATAATTCAAGTATTCCCTTAAATTTATATTTAGTCAACTAGAACATGACAGTGACTTTATAAGAGCTTTGCTTTTAAAAGGTTACTGTTATACAAAAGTATGACTATATTACTCTAAATTGCTTAGAATATGTGGAAAGAACAAATGACAGTAGACAAAAACCTTTATGAGTGAGTTATCAACACATAAAAGGTTGCACACATCAGTAATAAGGCATTTGTTAAGTAACATCCCAAAAGTATTTGAACTCATGTAAACAACGACTATGTATATTCCTTTAGGGAGAAAATGTACTACCAAAGATAAAATATTCAAAAGCCTGTGACTTTAAACCATATATTAGTTGAATAGCACACAAAACCAAAAAGGCATTATCTATCATTTAATAACTGAAAGATATTACTTATTTGTGAGATAAAAGGTTAATGCTTTTTTGAACCCAATAATGATAGAGAAGTATTTTGAAAATAAACGACCGTTTTCTAGAAATAAATATACATGCTTAGTTATTTTAATGTATTGCAGCATAGGAATATTGTTCTAGCATTGACCATAACATTCAGTAGTTTAAAATATTTTTTCAACATTGGGTCTTGAATCTTCTACCTTGTCAGCTGACCAACAACTTTCAAAAGAGTTTTATTTTCCTGCTTTAGTTGTTCATTTTCATCTTCTATGTCATCTAGGTCCTTAAAGAAAAAAAAATCATACTTTAAAAATACTTAAAAATATTCTAAGGGAGATGAAAACACTACATACTCAAAAATAATTCATACAACCAATTAATTTTGAAATGACGGCAAACTCTGAAAACAACTTTAGATGTAATATGTCCCACCTAAAACGACCATCCATTACTTCAATGTTTATTCTTACAAGTCTAAAGGCCAACTCTTAAGATCTTTCAGTTTTTCAAAAGAAGCCAAAAATCAGAATTCTAAAATGTGAATCTTCCAATTTTCAATCATCATAAATAAGTTAGTTTTTTAGCTAAACAAACTCCACTTCCCTTCCCTAAAATTGAGGCTAAAAAAACCTACACAGGCAAGTCATATGTGGTATTGAGCCCTAGGTTGCAACCTTCTGTCAAATTAGGCATCAATAGATGCAGGTAAAAGTTCTAGATGCACTCCTACCACTTTGTCTGATCTTTAAAGGTGTGTGATGAGGATAACACTCTGGGGAGGTGACAAAACTGAGGTCTACAGAAAAGGGTATCTGGAGAAATATTGAGTTGATCTGGTTCAATTTATATGCTGGACTTTTTTCTATGACATTTTAAAGGAAAGGTTTTAGAGCTAAAAATAATTCAAAGCCACTAAATTAAGTATTCACTCTCCAGTTTATAAAGCATATGATCCAGCTCTTTTTCCCCTATATTAATCCTTGTCCCAAATACACTACCATCTGGTTAAAAACAATTCACTATAAGTTACAGTTACAAGAAACACTATTTCAAGATAAGACTCTTTACTGTTAAAAAAAAGCAGACATTTATAGATTTATCCTTGCAGTTTAAAATAACAAAGCTTGATGTCATCAATTTGAATCACTGCTTTAACAGCATTCTAATACATTCAGTATATTGCCTTTGGATAATTAGGTAAATGATTTTAAAATTTATAAGATCAGAATTTGCATTTATTCACAAACTAAACGAATAATGTTGGAAAACATTTGTTAAAGCAATAAAAAATATGGGATTTCTAAAATTACTACAATTGAAATCTACCTGAAATTTAGAATTAAATGATAAAACATATTCATGTACCATTATTAGATTATAAACTCTATAAGGGCAGGGGTTTTATTATTCTTATTAAGGCCTGCAGTGCCTAAGACAGTACAAAGCCAACAAGGACATCAAAAATATTTGCAGAAACAGACCAGGCATGGTGGCTCATGCCTGTAATCCCAGTACTTGGGAAGGCCGAGGCAGGTGGATCTCTTGAGGCCAGGAGTTCAAGATCAGCCTGGCCAACATGGTGAAACCTCGTTTCCACTAAAAGTACAAAACTTAGCTGGGCATGGTGGCTCATGCCTGTAATATCAGCTAATTGGGAGGCTGTGGCAGGAGAACTGCCTGAACCCAGGGGGTGGAGGATGCAGTAAGCCGAGATCATACCACTCACTGCATTCCAGCCTGGGCAACAGAGTAAGGAACTGCCCTCCTCAGCCTCCCAAAGTGCTGGGATTATAGGTATGAGCTGTAGTGCCTGGCCAATTTTAGTTATTTCCTGAGGCAATTCTGTGCCAATGCCCTTACATATGGTGGTGACCAAGTGCCTGTCACCTCCAGACTTTAACAAAACATAGAACAAATCTATAAATCAGTCTATCACCAAAAGAATAAAATTAAGTGAACTAAACTGATAACTGCCCAAAGGAAATCAGTTTATGGAAGAAAATAATAGTTCTTATTACTACAAATTAGTATTTCACTAACAAAAGCACAAAGTAAACAATGCAATTACTAATTTCTTCATATTTATATATTTTCATCCAATTGCCAAAAAAATCCTCCAAATATGAAATATGGCAAAATACTCACTCTATTTAATAAATCAATTTCTTCTTTCAGTTTTCCAATCATTTCCTCTTTATCTTGCATCAGTCTCACAAGTCTTAGGTTTTCTTGTCTTTCTCTTACTACTTCCTGGTAGATATAATTGCAAAACAGTAATTAAGAAGTAACTGGTCATATATAATCTTCCTAAATGGCATATATCTGCCAAGTTCGGTAAAATGTATTACACACATGAAGATTTCCAATGAGTTCCTTGAGATATTTGGTGAAGGAACAAAGATCCCACCACCAAAGGAATCAGAGAATGAGGGGAATACAGGAGCTGTTAGGATGCTCCTGAGTAAACCTATGTTTATATAAGTTTTTAACTTATGTGTTAAAAACTTAGATGTAATAGACAATGTAATAACAATGTAATAGACTCAATGATTTAACCTCTTTTTTTTTTTTTTTTTTTTTTGAGACAGTGTCTCCCTCTGGTCGCTGAGGCTGGAATGCAATGGCGTGATCTTGGCTAACTGCAACTTCCACCTCCTGGGTTCAAGCCATTCTCCTGCCTCAGCCTCCTGAGTAGCTGGGATTATAGGTACGTGTCACCATGCCTGGGTAATTTTTGTATTTTAGTAGAGATGGGGTTTTGCCATGTTGGTCAGGCTGGTCTTGAACTGCTGATCTCAAGTGATCTGCCCACCTTGGCCTCCCAAAGTGTTGGGATTACAAGCGTGAGCCACTGTTCCCAGACTATGATTTAACTTCTTTAGCTTATCACCACTTTAAGTTATGAACTAACTAATTTCTTAATAGGTATCTTCTTTGAAATAATTCAAAGTTAATTTTTTTTTTTTTAAGTACAAAGTTTAAGAAAAGGAGAGGGCCCAACAGAAACTCTAAACAGAAAAACAATGGTCCTCAATTTTACCTCTGGCTCTGCCAGTTAACTAATAATGGATTAAAAGAAGAAACTAAAATAGATTACTGATTTTTAATTTTTTTTCCTTTAAACAATGCAACACCTTTTTCAAAGAAATCTTATTTAGAATCCAGAGCATCAGACTTGGTGAGACACCTTGGGGGCAAAAGGGAAGCAGAACTAAAAAGGCTTTGCCCAGAACTTGGCTTCTTTCTGACTAAACTTCCCAGAGAACAACCAACCATCCATATCCCTTAGCTGCTGCCAACTATTAGCAACTCAATCGAAACTCATGGAACTCAAGAAATCTTTCTGGGTAACTCCCTTCAAAACTATTAGATTACATATTGTCTAAAGCTTTTAATTTAAAATTAATGAAATAATAGGCTGGCAACAGTGGCTCATGCCGGTAATCCCAGCACTTTGGGAGGCCGAGGCAGGTGGATCACCTGAGGTTAGGAATTCAAGACCAGCCTGACCAACATGGTGAAACCCTGTCTCTACTAAAAATACGAAGAAAATTAGCCAGGCTTGGTGGTGCATGCCTGTAATCCCAGTTACTTGTGGGGCTGGGGCAGAAGAATCGCTTGAACCTGGGAGATAAAGGTTGTAGTGAGCCGAGATTGCGCCATTTCACTCCAGCCTGGGCAATGAGAGTGAAATTCTGTCTCAAAAATAAATAAATGAAATAATAATTCTAAGAAGAAACTATTGCTAAAGCTTAGAAATCTGACCTCAAAATAATCATAAATGTTATAAAATAGAAACAAGTTTGAAAAATTAAGTTTCTTTATATAACATATAAATTAGATCTTTTATAGAGAATAATCTCCAGTAAAACAAAACACATTGTCAATAATTACAAAAGAATTCAACACCATTACCATTTTTAAGGGTTGAATGTCTAAGGCACAAACCTGAGACCCTATGCTTAATAAATTTATGCCAACAGTCATCTGAATTGTACTGAAAGACACTTTTAAACAAGCATATTGTTATACAAAATTGTTTCAAATAGCAAAGATGAACCTAACTCCGATTTACTCCTGTAATTTGTAAAGTTACAAATGAAAATCTGTTCAGACAATATAATAAATACACAGTAGTATATATTGCCAGCTCAGACTTCTAACCATTTCAAAAACAAAGACTGTAATATATTAAAGGTAACACTTAGCATAATAGAAGTGCACATATTAAATATTATATTATTTTTCTCAGTTACTGTGAAACTAAAAAAAAGAATTCTAATGGTATATTAATTTCATCAATCTTAAAAAACTTATAATCCATACCTTTTCAAGATCTTCAATTTTCTTTTCCAATGTGTTACTCGAAACCAGATTACCTGAAATATTTGCATCCCTGTTATATCTAGGGAACCCACTTCTATCTGTTCGAGGATATCTACTTGAGACTTCTTCTTCAGAGACACTGGTTGTGCTGTGGAAATACAAGTATTTTATAAAAATCCCTTAGTATTCAACAAGAAAAATGCTAAGAATATTTTCTATTCAGCTTAAAAAAATTAACATTCCCCAAGGACATATGGTTATAACAGCAACTTATTTCTAACTGTAGAAGTTAATCATTATTCCAACACAATGAAATAATGTAAAAGTAACATTAATTCTTTTAGTCAAGATCTCCTGAGTAGCTGCTAAGTAATGAACACTGTTCTGGATACTGAATATGTAACAGCAAACACACACATGGACTCTACCTTTCACAGAGCTTTCAGTTAAGAGGGAATATAATCTTAAGGTAAGAGTAAAAGGATTAATGCAATACTAAGAGATCTTAACACCCAGATACATAAGACACATAATGAGATTTAGATTCAACGAGACAAAAAATTGATAACGATATCCAGGACTTGAACTCAGAGCCAGAACAAATAAACACAATAGAGCTCTCCATTTTAAACACATAAAATATGCATTAACCACTTTAAACACACAAAATATTGATCGGCCATTATTGAAACCCATTTTAGGAATGAAGTAATATTCCTTTTTCCCTCTTTTTCTTTTTCCCTCTTCTTTTCCTCTTTTTCCCTCTAAAAAAAAAAAATCCCAATGGAAAAAATATTAGTTCTGAACTGTCATATATTAAATATATACTGACAAGCAATGCAGCTACCTTAAAAATTACATAAATATAAGACTGTTATATTACTCTTAATTCAGCCTTTTACTTTCCACGCTTAGAGAAAAGAATCAGTTTGAGGAAATGGAATCACTATTTATAAAAAAAAAGAATTATTTCAGTATTTTCCAGACTTCTCTCCTCCTGCTTGTTTTTGACCTCTTTAAGTTTCTTCTCAATGTGAGCATCTTGCAAAGAGGTAAATCAAGTCATGTCATCCTTTTGTTCAAAAAAAAAAAAAAAAAAGAAACTCCGTCTAAAAAAAAAAAAAAAAAAAAACTCCTCCTAGTGTGAATTCTCCAAGTCAAGAATATAATTGCCGTTAATTCCACTGGAAAAATCTGCATGCACACATTAGTCCCTGAACGAACACTCATTTATTCTCACACCCCATAGACCCATTAAAATGGACACTGATAATTAACATCAGCTAACACAGCACAATGTAGGCAAAGTCTCTTAATTACCCTATAAAATAGCTGTCTACATACATTAGGCCATTCTTGCATTGCTATAAATACCTGAGGCTGGGCATTTTACAAAGAAAAGAGGTTTTGTGGGTTTTTTTTTGAGATGGAGTCTCACTCTGTCACCCAGGCTAGAGTGTGGAGTACAGTGGTGTGATTTTGGCTCACTGCAACCTCCACTCTCCCTGGTTCAAGCAATTCCATTGCCTCGGCCTATTGAGTAGCTGGGATTACAGGTGCCTGCCACCATACCCGGCTAATTTTTGTATTTTTAGTAGACACGGGTTTCACCATATTAGCCAGACTGGTCTCAAATTCCTACCTCAAGTCGTCTATACATCTTGACCTCCCAAATGCTGGGATTACAGGTGTGAGCCACCATGCCTGGTGATTTTTTGTATTTTTAGCAGAGACAGGGTTTCACTATGTTGACCAGGCTGGACCGAACCTGCTGACCTCAAGTGATCCACCCACCTCAGCTTCCCAAAGTGCTGGGATTACAGGCATCAGCCACCGTGCTTTTTTTTGAGATGCAGTCTCACTCTTTTGCCCAGGCTGGAGTGCAGTGGCACAATCTCAGCTCACTGCAACCTCTGCCTCCGGGTATGGTGGCAAGATGATCATTAAAATAAGGTCAGTGACGACTACTATGAGAACTATGACAGGATAGATCTCCCAGATTATTATTATTATTATTATTTGAGATGGGGTCTCACTCTTGCCACCCAGACTGGAATGCAGTGGTACAATCATGGCTTACTGCCGCCTCGACCTCCTGGGCTCCAACAGTCCTCCCATCTCAGCCTTCTGAGTAGCTGGGACTACAGGCATGTGGTCACCACACCTGGCGAATTATTTGTATTTTTTTCAGAGAGGGGGTTCCACCATGTTGTCCAGGCTGGTCTCAAACTCTTGGGCTCAAGCAATCCGCTCACCTCAGCCTCCCAAAGTGCTATGATTACAGGTGTGAGCATCTGTGCCTGGCCTAGATCTCCCAGCCTATCTGTGTTGAAAAACCACTTTGCTTTTTCAAAATACCAATGTTTCATGGACCAATACTTTTATAAAGTAAAAAAAAATGAACTGCTGGAAAAATAAAAGTTTAAAAGGTCATACAAAACACAAGTCCAAATGTTTTATTAGATTCAGATCGATAACATTATAAACAGAAAAAAAAAGAAAAGAATTACATAAAGTGGCAAATTCTCCACTATAGGTATTCATACAGGCAATTAATACAGAAAACTGCTACCACACTGATAATCTTGTCATGCCATAATGCTAATTGAATCAAAAGTTCTAAGTAAAACAGCAATTCTTTGAATACCAATTCATATCCTCTGAACTAACAGCACATCAGTATTTAAAGTTTTTAATGTATCAAATCAGTTTGCTGTAATATTACTCCATTAAAAATTACCCCCAAATTTACACGCATTTTTTTTTTTTTTTTTTTTTTTTTTTTAATATGGAGTCTCACTCTGTCACCCAGGCTGGAGTGCAATGGTGTGATCTCAGCTCACTGCAACCTCCGCCTCCCAGGTTCAAGCAATTCTCTGCCTCAACCTCTGGGAACTACATATGCGCGTCACCACACCCAGCTAATTTTTGTATTTTTAGTAGAGATGGGGTTTCACCATGTTGGCTAGAATGGTCTTGATCTCTTGACCTCGTGATCCGCCCACCTTGGCCTCCCAAAGTGCTGGAATTGGAATTACAGGTGTGAGCCACCTATCAAAATTTCTGTTGGTCAGGAAATGTAGAAGCAGCTTAGGTGGGTGATCATGATTCAAGGCTTCTCCTGAGCTTTTAATCAAGATACTGGTTGAGGCTTCATTCACTGGAAGGCTTAACTGGGCTGGAGAATCTGCTTCTAAGCTCACTCACATGAGTGATAACAAGGGCCTCAGTTCCTCACTGTTGGCCTCTCTGTTGGCCAGTTCATTACATGGCAGCTGGCTTCCAGAGACAAACTGACAGAGCAACCAAGACAGAAACTACAGTGTCTGTCATAACACAACCTCAAAAGTGACACACTATCACACTGACCTTATTCTATTGTCCATACATATCAACTTGGTATAACATGTAAGAGGATTATACAAGGTATAAACATCAGGAGGTAGGGTTCACTGGGGGCTGTTTTGAAAGCCAGTTACCACATTTGTTAATTAATCTAGGTTGGACTGATGACAATGCTATTCACAAGAAATATGTATATCTAAACTATTTCTGTGTTTTGTTTTAATAGCACTCAGAAAACAGTCTCAAAGGACAGAAATAGGAGTAAGTTTAATGCAATTTCAGCAAGCTCATTCATTTTTAAAAACTTTTATCTAAAATGCAGAAAATTTGCTTTTCAAAATTTATTTTTAATCTTTTATTGACTGGCATTCAGTTCCAATAATTTATCCAGCAAATTTATAATTAAATGTAAAGTGACTTCTGGTTTTAAAAAATTGATTCCTCGTCTACGAATTTCTTTCCCATGGATTTTCTTTTGATAGAAAATAAAAGTGTCCTATCAAATTTGTAAGCTTTTCAAAAGTGCAATACCAAAATCATCACCTACTTTACTGATAGCTGTTACTACATCGGAGAACCCTTTACAATAAGCTAAGGTAACTTTCTCCTCAAATATCCAACTTTCATTTTTGTCACCTGATCTTCTCTGCCACTGGAAAGCCTTTGACATTCCTTCTTTGCATGTAAAGCTAAGATCACTTAAAAAGGAAAAAAAGAATAAGGCTATCAGACAAATAAGTCTAACTCACATATTTTAAAAGCTGGGGACCAAACTGGTTTCTTATCTTGCAAAAACACCAAGAGTTCATCCCAAAGTTCAAATACGCTTGACTGAAAGGTTACTTTGAAGACCAATGTACACCCTAGCATATGATAACAGTTGATCAGCTCAACTCCCAAACTACAATATGTAATTTTTTAGAAACCTCACATTTTATGAATTAGCATTTGTTAATTCACACTTTTAGTGAACTATACTGTTACTTCAGCTGATATAGCAAGAACACTGTGTAGTCCAGCTGACAACACAAGACTTTCTGAATGAAAGCAGCAGGACACTGATTTACATTATGGTACAAGCTTCAGCATGTTTTTCTAACACTGTGTCTGCATAATTAGAATATACTCCGACAGAAGTAAAGCAAAACTCCAAACCACATTTGTTGATACTGTAACCCTTTGCAAGTGTTACATACTTCAGAGCAAGCTGTATTTGTCAGCAATGAAGCTGAAAAATAAATTCTTATTTCCTATCATTGTCATGTTAGCAAAACCAATGTGCTCATCATATTGTAACAAAAATTCCTTTGCTATCCTTATTTGTCTGAGAGTTAGTCTTCTGTATCACTATCCTGTTCCTAAATACCTCAAACTATGGCATTGCTGGAAAGTGGTATGTGAACTATCTTCTTTACTACAGATTCATCCAACATTTCCAAGTAAACATATTTTGTCATGTGTATGCAGCTTTTTAATGTGAGCAACCTCAGGTGAGACTATCAGAAACCCCCAAAATACTAATGATTATATGTGAAATCCTGAACATCCGCTCCTGTCACCTTTGTAATACTCTTTCTTTCAAATAATGAATTTGGTTTTGAACATATTTGATGAATTGGTCTTGAACATATCATGCCTACAAATACCAATTAAATTTAGATCATTTTATATTGTCTGATTAGCCAGTGTTATCTCCAAACAACCCATTTTGCACTGTGCCCATCAATTATGGCTAAAAACTAACATAAGACACATAGTACTTTCCAAGAAAACTAGTACAAACTCTTTTATCTGTATCTCTGAAGTTACTTCCTTTGTCATCTGGTTTACTACTGCTAATCCATTTAAAAAAGTTCAGTAAATTCTGTTTTGTCATCAGTAAATCAGACTTAAAAGTAAATAAGTTTTGCTTCCAGGATTTAAATACTTGTAAAAGAAAAAGATTTTTACATTTTATTTTTATTTACTATATATTTTAAAATTATTTACAGGACAAGAATAAGCATGATTCTGAGATTTTAAAAATAAATGCTTTGCTTTTTTTGAGATAGAGTCTTGTACTGTCACCCAGGCTGACGTAGTGTGGTGCCATCATGGCTGACATACAGTGGTGCCATCATGGCTCACTGCAACCTTGAAACCTCAAAACTCCTGGGCTCAAGTGATCCTCCCACTTTAGCCTCCCAAGTAGCTGCGACTACAGACATATGCCACCATACCTGGCTAATTTATTTTCTTTTTTCTTTTTTTGGAGTAGAGATGTGTCTTACTATGTTGAACAGGCTGGTCTCGATTTCCTGGCTTCAAGCTATCCTCCTGCTTTCGTTTTGGGATTATAGGCATGAGCCAGCCACATTTTAATTCTTACACATTTTGGATTACAAATGACTAACTTCAAAGTATCACACATTGTAACAGTCCTGCTGGGCATGATTAGCATGCAACTCATCATGGCACTTGAACTAGTCTATGTCCTATTCACAGAGTAATCCACTGATCACGCACTTGGATGTGACGATGACAAGTCAAAATTTCTAAATGCTTATTCTCAAGTTCTTTTCTTGCCTTAGACTGACAACAAACAGTTCCAGGACTATACTTTGAGTACCACTATGTTAGAGAAGGTTGAAACTTAATAAAAAGGACAAGAATGTGCAAAAATCCAGAAACTGTGGCCTATTTGAGAAACAGAGAGGTCCAATACAGCTAAAGCATGGAGTGTAAACGTTAAGAGAAATAAAATACGAGGCTGGAAAAGAAAGCAGGAAACCTGTTTTTTTTAAAGAGATGGTATCTCACTTTGTGGCCCAGGCTGGAGTGCAGTGGACAATCATAGCTCACTGTAAAAACTCCTGGGCTCAAGCAATCCTCCTGCCTCAGCCTCTGGAGTAGCTATATGTGCAACCATGCCCAGGTAATTTTTTTTTTTTGGAGACAGAGTCTCACTCTGTCACCCAGGCTGGAGTGCAATGGCGTGATCTCGGCTGACTGCAACCTCCACCTCCTGGGTTCAAGCGATTCTCCTGCCTCAGTCTCCCAAGTAGCTGGGACTGCAGGTGTAGGCCACCACACCTGGCTAATTCTTGTATTTTTAGTAGAGACGAGGTTTCACTGTGTTGGCCAGGCTGGTCTCAAACTCCTGACCTCATGATCCACCCACCTCATTCTCCCAAAGTGCTGGGATTGTAGGCATGAGCCACCGTGCCTGGCTATGCCCAGCTAATTTATCTTATTATTTTTTTTCAGAAGTTAGATCTTGCTACGTTACCCAGGCTGGTCCTGAAGTCCTGGCCTCAAGCGATCCTCCTGCCTCAGCCACCCGAAGTGCTTGGATTAGAAGTCTGAGCTACCCCCTGAAAGCTATTTACGGAAGAATTTAAACTAAGGGTCTCCAAATATTATTCATAATTACATACTCATGTTGGTATGTATGTTTACTTATCTACTATTTTTATAGGATTTACAATATGACAATATAAAATAATCGCCTGTATACCAAAAACAGAGCATACAAAATATGAAAAAGACTAAAATTTGATTTGTGGTATAAAACTTCGTTCTCACAAATATTTTAAATAAAAGGATAATTGAATACGCTTCATTATTTCTGAAAATCTTAACACTGTGTGATATAGAGATTCAAAGATCTAGTTCTAACATCAGTTTGAACATTTTATTTTTAACGGCTATCAAAGCAGAAAGGATGCCTTACAACAAAAATGAGAATATTTTAAAGGTTTCACTTAAAACCTCTAAATCAGCATAATAATTTTTCTTGATTTATGAGAACAGATTTGATTTTGTATAGCTTACCAGCTGAACAACAATGTTATCTTATCTGCAGTTAGACACTTGGCTTGATTTTCTCCATAAATTCCCTAATCCAGACTTACGTATTTTGTGAGTCATAGTTAAAGTAAATAATTCATAAGTCCATGTAAATGGACATTCAAATTATAGTATTGTACAACATGCAGAAAGTGAACAAAGTATGCTTCCCTCAGGACACCTTTAGTACCAAATGACCATCTGACATATAGAGCAAAGAAGGAATGACTAAATAACTATTACACAGTAATAGCTTTTGAATATAAATCCCTTAGTGTTTTTCAAATAAAAAGAGAAATATGAATAAAAATTCTATTATTTTCTTCCTGCACCCTAGCAGATTATCTTGCATATCACCCTACTTTGGAGATCACTGATTCAGACTCCGCTTAAAGGTAATGGTAAGCTATTAAAGCAGGGAAATTAACAATATCATTTTTATAAAATATATTGGAGATGAGATAAACTGGAGACAGGGAGGCCAGTGTGGAGGCTATTGTAATCACCTATGTAAGTGATGATGGTGTCCTAGATTGGGGTGATGGCAATGAGATACTCAGAAGATAAACTCAACGATCATTGGTGAATGAATGGGTATGGGCTAGATAGTGAGGAAAAAAAAGTAAGTGCTATAAATAATGTCCTGGTTACTGACTTGAACAAAAGTAGATGTTGATGTCAACTACTGAAATCCATCAGTTTTCACAAGCTTACTTTTGATAATGCTTAGTTTAGTATGTTTCCGAGATATCTAAAAGCAGATATTTAATAGCTGTTGATTATATAGGTATGAAGCTAATGATGTGAAGGCATCAGCCTTACGTACATATAGTAATTGAAGTCATTGGAGTGAATGAAATTTCTAGCACAAATACACAAAACCAAAAGAGAATAAAGTCTAAGATTAACAGCTACACAGGCTGAGCATGGTGGCTCACGCATGTAATCCCAGCACTTTGGGAGGCCAAGGCAGGAGGACTGCTTACATTCAGGAGTTCAAGACCAATCTGGACAACATAATGAGACCCTATCTCTATAAAATAAAAATAAAAAATTAGCCAGGTATGTTCCTGTAGTCCCAAAGCACTTGGAACTTGAAAGGCTAAGGCAGGAGGATTGCTTGAGCCCAGGAGGTTGAGGCTTCAGTGAGTGATCTCTGCAGTGAGCGATCACACTGCTGCACTCGCCCTGGATGACACAGTGAGACCTTGTAAAAAGAAACAAAAACAAAAACAAAAATTAAGTAATAGCAATACATAAAGAAAAGGTACAGGAAAGAAAGAACTACAAATAAGACTAGGAAATACCAGCAAAGTGGTAAAAAGAAAATCACTAAAGCCATGCTATATTATATAGAAGGTATCACTAAAGCCATACTATATTATAGAAAAGCATTAGAACCATTTCAAAGGACCCATTTTTCACACAAAAAAGTCCAACTTTCCAGATCCATCCATGACTTTTTAGGCAGAAACTATAATGATGACAGCTACAAACGGTCCATCTAGAAATATGGATATCCCTTAGTAATTGTGTATTTACTTGATGAACAAGTTTAAAACAATACTTCGAAAAAGTTTAACCTATTAACAATTTTCGAAATCTTCCATCTTAGGCTTGTCAATACATAAATGGCATCATTATACAATTTTGTTGTTGTTGTTTGTTTGAGACAGAGTTTTGCTCCTGTTGCCCAGGCTAGAGTGCAATAGCACTCTCTTGGCTCAATGCAACCTCTGCCTCCTGAGTTCAAGCTATTCTTCTGCCTCAGCCTCCCTGTTGTCCAGCTTGGGCAACAGAGAAACAAGAAAGGAGGGAGAGGGAGGGAGGGAGGGAGGGAGAGAGAGAGAGAGAGACAGAGAGAGAGGAAGAAAGAAGAAGAAGAAGAGGAGGAGGAGGAGGAGGAGGAGGAGGAGGAGGAGGAGGAAGAGGAAGAGGAAGAAAAAGAAAGAAAAGAAAAATAAATAATAGATCTTGAAAGAAATAGATTTCATTAGGGTCATATACAGCCCAAGAAGACTCTCTTTCTTCAATTACTGAAAGATACATTTGGTCTTCTTTAGTTTGGATTTCTTACCTGTAAAGAATCTAGCTGATTTCTGGCCAGGTGCTGTGACTCACACCTGTAATTCCAGCACTTTGGGAGACCAAGGCAGGCAGATGTTGGCCTAGCCTACAAGTTCACGACCAGCCTGGGCAACACAGAAAAACCCCAACTCTACACAAAAATTAAAAATTAGCTGGGTGTGGGGGCACATGGCTATAGTCCCAGCTACTTGGGAGGCCAAGGCTGGAGGATCACCTGAGCCTGGAAAGTCAAGGCTGCAGTGAGCCATGGTTGTACCACTGTACTCCAGCACTCCAGTCTGGGCATCAGAGTGAGACCCTGTCTCAAAACAAAAAAAGAATCTGGCTGATTTTTCTGGTTTTGACCCTTGACCAACAAACCAAGGAAGTTTCAGTCTACTTGGTGGTTCTCAAAACAAGATCTACTTACTGATTAAAACAATGATCATAGAGTTCCATTTAGAAAAAAAAAGTTAACATTGTGTTTCAACATCTTACTTGAATGAAAACTACGTTTCTAAATAAATTATTCATCTCTTGAACAGGTTCTAGTCAGTTTCTTATGAAAGAGCTTTGAGAATAAAGTTGAGAACTAAAGTCTAAACTGGCCGTCCCCAACCTTTTTGGCAACAGGGAGCAGTTCGACAGACGATAATTTTTCCATGGACCAAAGGTTGGCAGGGAGGATAGTTTTGGAATGAAACTGTTCTACTCAGATAATCAGGCATTAGATTCTCATAACGGAGCATGTAACCTAGATTCCTCAAATGAGCAGTTCACAATAGGGTTTGCATTCCTATAAGAATCTAATGCTGCTGCTGATCTGGAAGGAATGAGGCAAAGCTCAGGCAGTAATGCTCACCTACTGCTTACCTCCTGCTGTGTGGACTGATTCCTAACAAGCCATGGACAGGTAGCAGTCCACAGCCCGAGGGTTGGGGACACCTGGCTTAAAGTATTTCACAATGTCTCAAATTAAATACATTTATGTTACATAGAAGTTTTATCATTTAAACAATGGCAAAGATTTAGTTTATTGAACCATCGACCCAGAGTTAGTTCTGCTATAACACAACATAGGTGTTTCTAAAAATCAATGTGCTATGCAAAAACCACCCAATAAACACATGAGGGGGCCAGGCATGGTGGTTCATGCCTATAAATCCCTTTGGGAGATCAAGATGGGTGAATCACTTGAGATCAGGTGTTTGAGACCAGCCTGGCTAACAAGGTGAAACCCCATCTCTACTGAAAATACAAAAATTAGCCAGGCATGGTGGCAGGTGCCTATAATTCCAGCTACTTGGGAGGCTGGGGCAGGATAATTGCTTGAGCTCAGGAGGTGAAGGTTCCTTGAGCCCAGGAGGTAGAGCCTGGGTGACAGTGTGAGACTCCGCCTCAAAAAAAAGGGAGTGGTAATACAGAAAATGGGGTTATAGGTACAATGTTCTAAAACTTCATCAGTGACACATTAAAAAAGATAGGATCCTAATGTAAAATAGTAGTACAGTTTTACAGGTTAAATAGCTATGAAATACATAAATACAGCATTTTAATCTTGAAAAAATAGTGACGTTTCCTCATAGAAGATGGTTGGCAGCAGAAGAGTTGTAGCTTGTAGGTTAATATGAAGTGTGAGAAAGAAGATATCTGAAATTAGACTTGAAGTTTTAACATCACCTGTGGAAATGACAGGGACAGGAGGCAGAGAAATTCCGGGCAGAAGAGGGCGGTCCTGGCAAGGGTCCCACCCTCAACCCTTGAACCACAGCCCAAAGTGAGAACATGCATTCCTGTTTTCCTGCTCAAATGTTGCCTTTTCCAAAACCACCCATGGCCTGCCCTCCTCCCCCTCCTGTGTCCATAAAAACCCCTAGCTCCACCAGAGTGGAGTGAGGAGAGGAAGAGAAGTAGCTTGACTTCAGAGTAACAGATTGACAGCGCTGCTCCAGGGAAAGATTATCTTCCCACTCCATCACTTTTCCAGCTCCCCTTTCATTGCCAATATAATCCTCCATATTCACCGCTCTTCAATTCGTTCATGAGACCTGATTTTCCCTGGACACTGAACAAGACCTCAGGTGCCATGGGTGCAAATGCTAAAGGCTGTCACAGTTGACGCTCTGCCACCACTAGCAGAGAGCAACCGGCTCACACGAAAAGGCAGAGGACCAACTGAACTGTTTAACACTTAAACTGTCCATAGACAGCAAAGGTAAAAGAGTACTAACTGTAACACTCCTTCTGGGACTTCAGGGGTAATGAGCATCCCCCCAGATACTGCCATAGGGACAGTACAGAATTCCTCACTGCCAGCTTCCAAAAGGCTCACCCCTGCTCTTGCATCTGCTCACCTACACTCACCCTCCCATGAGGTTCCCCTCATGGGAATGCAGCAGGTTTGAGTGAGTGGAATTTGCCCCTGTTGCATCAAAGCACCCGGGTAGGTCCAGTGCCTGTGCACTCCAGTTCCTGCCCGCAAAGAGGTCAGGGAAACTTTCCTGCTTCAGAAGCAAAGCTGTAACTCATACTGAGATACCTGGTAGATGTTTGCCAGGTATGCCTGAGAGAATTTTGTGTATTCCTATGTAGCCTGGTTGAGCTGGGTAAGATTTTCAGCATTTACCCTAGCATTTATGGTGAACAAAATCGTATATAAGCAAAGGCAAAATTTGAGTTAGGGTCAAATTGTTCCCTAATGTATCAATTAGGACCAATTTGCATTTTTAAAACAAGCATTATAGCAGAATTGACTTTGCAAGAAAATTCTGACACTGAAGAAAAAGAATCTTAGTCATGTTTTATCCAAATAAAGTAGACAGAAATTATGGGTCCCCACAGCAGTGATAGTGAGGATTTCTGTTGTATTTATACGTTTTATTTAAAAGGCAGAAATCACTCAGTTGATACTAGCCATTATTTAGAGAACTTAAAAGGTGAAGATACTCATGTTACATTAGGTGAAGAACAAACCAGAATGTGAAACTGTATATCCATTATTCTCACAGTTATACAGATAAAAAGCCTAGGGAAAAAAACGGAAAAAGTAAAAGCAATGCTAATAGTGCTTGACTTAGAGTATGGTAAGAATTTCTAATCCTACCTTTCTGTACTTCTTAAATCTTCGATAGTGGGTATACATTACTTTTTAAATGGAGAAGACAATGTTTAAGTTGTATAAAGTTTCTATCTTCATCATATGCAGTAGTTGTAAAAAGTATTAAGAAAAGTCCTGATTAAGCTACATGAATTATAAAACTATAACAACACTGTGAAACACTACAGATATGAAATAAGGCTTAACATCAACATTTTGGCTAAGGTTAATTTTTTCTGACATTCATATCTTGATGTGTCCATGCTCTTTATAAAAACAAAAACTAACAATATTTCCTCTCTTTCTGTTCAGAGAGAATGTGGTAAGAGTTCACTGAACTAAACAAAGCCTTTTCTCTCATCTGTCAAAGACATGCTTGCCCTGGCTGCCACCTGATGAGGCTAACTATTGGATAATGTATGTAAAAGTGCTTTACAAACTACTAAACCTATTAAGGTTACTTGGAGGAGGGAAGAGGGGAGTGCTGAGAACAACTTACTACTTTGCATAAATGTTTCTTAATAAAATAATACTAAATTAAATATATTTGTGAAAACAAAAGCCAGTTAATAACTAACTGAATGATAAAACAGTATCTGTCCTGTTTCCCCTGTTGTTTATTTTATTTAGAGTTGGGATCTCACCATCTCCCAAGCTGGAGTTAGGTGGCATGATCATGTGAGCCTCCCATCTCACATTTCAGTCCCTCTAGTGTAGCTAAAGACTGTAAGTGCTTATGACAGCATCCGACTTAATCTTTTTCTTTTTCTTTCTTTCTTTTTTTTTTTTTGAGATGGAGTCTTGCTGTGTTGACCAAGCTGGTCTCAAATTCCTGGCCCTCAAGCAGTCTTCCCCCCTTAGCCATCTGAGTTGCTGGGATTACAGGCATAAACCACTACACTAACCTCTCCTGTTGTTTATGAACAGTAAGTTCCCATACCCTGGCTAATCCTGCTCTTTATAAGTCCTTAAGACTGTCTTGCCTTCTCTTTTCTTTTTTAAAAGTCTTTAACCAGCGTACTATAAACTTTCCAAATAAAAATTCTGTTAAAAAAATTACACACTGAGGCCAGGTACAGTGGCTCATGCCTGTAATCCCAGTACTTGGGGAGGCAGAGTTGGGAAGGTCACTTGAGTTTGAGACCAGCCTGGGCAACACAGAGAGATCCTGTCTCTACCAAAAAGAAAAAAAAAAAAATTACACACTGAAAAAAAAAAAACTCACAAATTCACAACACTGATCCATCTTTACTAAATCTTTAGTTTCAGAAATTACACAACCCTCACCTCCAAATAGTTCCCTAAAGTTATTTAAACACATTTTATAAGGAAAACCAAGAATATGTAAGACACATTCCACGTAAGTCAATTCAAGTTTTAAAATACAGCATAATTAGACTGGGCATGCAACAAACTCAAGGCTAAAAATATACATTCTTATCTGTGAGAAAAAATTAGGTATTTAATTCATAATTTATAAAAGCATACATTCAAATAAATCTTCTGGGTGTCTGAACCTCCTAATGACTTTAAGAGTTATTTATAACTATATACATATATTTATATATATCTATATATATTTATAAATATATATAGATATATATATAATTTCTCATAAGTTATTTGGCTTACTGAAAACATTTTCTGTTTTCAGATATATATACATATATAAAATCACTTAATATATGATGCCAAGCTTCTTTTACCCTATTCTCCCTTTTCTTCATTCCCATTAGTTAGCAGACAACCTCACTAAGAAACATCTGTTCTCTAGTCATTGCTATAACTTGCTGACAGATTAATGAAAAAATGAACTATTAATGACAGATTAATAAAAATAATGATATAAAGCATAACACATTTCTACTAGTTAAGAGATAATTTCATATATAGATTTTAGGTTTTTGTGGCTTTTTAAGTTTTTGTTAGTGTCTTTTTTTTCTTTCTAGATGGTATTAAAATGGAGGTGGAAACCAATAAAAAAAATGATGAGAAAGTTTAAGATATTTATAACAGTATTAAACAGGGGTAAATCTTTGAAAGCTGAAGAGATGCTTCAAGCCACATGCTCTAGGCTATGAAAATACAAGTATGAAAAGTACAAATTCAGGGAAATGTCACAAGTAATGTTCTCAAAGGTTTCACAAAAATTCGTACCAAAAGAATAATTTTCTTTCGGATTTAACACAATGACATGTAAATAAAGCTTTTGATAGGATTTACAAAATTATTTCCCTCTCGATTCTGAGAACACAAATTTGAAAAGTGTCGTTCATAATTTAAGATTATTATTTAATAAGAACTAAATGTGTAAGATCCATACAACCAACTTGATAAGTTGCCAGAGGTTATCTTCAGTCTCCAAACCAAAAACTTGGTTTGCTAAAAATTTTTTGGTTTGAGAATGTGGTTTAGAACAGGCCACATCAAGTCTATTTCATAATTATTTCTGGAAAAAGAAAAAGGATTTTTTCCAGTTTAAACTATTAATGGTAAGTAAAATTATCAGGCAATGTATACATGTTAAAAAGCTTAAAAAAAAAAAAAAAACCAGGTTTCATTATACCTACATCAAAATTACCCAGAAATCAAAATAAAAGTAGTAACAGTAGCAAATGTATTGAGTGTTTTTCCATGTGCCAGAAACTATTTCAGACTTACTCACTGTTGCTGATTATCTTAGACTTCTCATCTTTTTCTATGACTAATAAATACTGCAGCCCTTGACAAATATTAAATTTTATTTTTACATAACAGCATAAAAATTAGAGTACTGGTTAGTGTTTTATTTTAGATTAAACAGCTAAAATATTTTAAATTCCAACATACAAACACAAATAGATGAAAATAAAGGGTTTATATGTATAAATCTAGGCAGATGGTCTTACACAGTTAATAAAAATGTGGGTTTCCAGAGTCAGGCTGCCTGAGTTCAAATCCAGATTTTACCGTTGACTAGGTTTATAACCCCAGAAAATTATTCTACTTATTTAACCTCACATCTCTCATCTATAAATGGAAATAAATATTATATCTGCCTTTTAAGATAATCATGAGAATTGAAAGAACTCTATGTAAAGCACTTTGGACACAGTAAATATTCAGTAAGATTTATCATTCTATGATTATTAGCACAAGTATGACCATATGCTTCTGCAATCTTTATGGCCTCAAGAGGGAAGAGGAAGTTAATATCCTAGACACCTCCACTGAAAAACTTCTCGCACCCAATTCTGATTTTCTTCCTATACATATACACTCACAAACACATTCTCTGGTAGAAGTGTTACTCATTGTGTACAGGTGGTACAATGGATTGAACTACGTCCTCCCAAAATTCATATGTTGAAGCCATATCCTCAGTGAGATGGTGTTTAAAGATGGAGCCTTTGGGAGATAACTGGGTTTAAATGAGGTCACAAGGATGAGGCCTTCATGATGTGATTAGTTCCTTTATAAAGAAGGGACCTCAGAAAGCTTACTTTCCCTCTTCGTCCCTTTTTCTCTCTGCCACATGAGGACAAAGTGAAAAAGTGGCTACCTGTAAGGCAGGAAGACAGTCCTCACCAGAACCTGACAATGGTGGACATGTGGCCTCCAGAAATGTGAGAAAATTAATTTCTATTGCTTAAGCCACCAGTCTATGGTATTTTGTAATGGCACTCCAAGCGACCTAGTACAGATGGGTCTACTTGTATTTCCAGTGCTCAATAATATGAGAAACAGCAATTCTAGGCATTTATTTTGTAAATTTCATCAGACCCTTGCAAATTCATGGTGAATTTTCAAAGACTGTTGGCATGTCAGAATAAGCCATGGTCAGGCAGACATTATACTCCTGCTTACAATATAATGTATTTTTAAGAGCACAACAGTAAGGTTTCTTACTTTTATTATTATTATTATTATTATTATTTTGAGATGGAGTTTTCACTCTTGTTACCCAGGCTGGAGTGCAATGGCGCGATCTCGGCTCACGGCAAACTCTGCCTCCTGGGTTCAGGCAATTCTCCTGCCTCAGCCTCCTGAGTAGCTGGGATTACAGGCATGCGCCACATGCCCAGCTAATTTTTGTATTTTTAGTAGAGACGGGGTTTCACCATGTTGACCAGGATGGTCTCGATCTCTTGACCTCGTAATCCACCCGCCTCGTCCTCCCAAAGTGCTGGGATTACAGGCTTGAGCTGCCGAGCCCGGCCGGTTTCTTACTTTTCAATAAGCTGCTTTAAACAGTTCTAGTTAAGTCAATGTCAGACAGATATTACAATCATGTCTATAATATGTTTAAGTCATAAGGATTCTTACCTTTTATATCTGCCTGAAACTGTTCTAGATGGGTCCTGTAAAGTAAAAATAACTATGTATCAGTTTGAGTATGTATGTATACAGTTACTGACTATATAAAATAGCTGATAAAGAATACCTAATTTTGAAAAGATCAATTTGAAGCAATTAATATTTTAAAAAATTCACATTGCTGGTCAAACAAAACAAGAGTCTACATCTGATTTTTCAACCCAAATCAATCACTTTTTAAAAATTACATTTTTAACACAGAAGTATTTTAAAAGCTCAGAAAACGGACAAGGGTGGGGGCATCATTCATCACCCAGTAAGCTTAAATCCTTTTGAAAGTGAAGGGGCATTAAAAAGTACCACCATTATATTCTTTATATATTCCCCTTTGTCTTTTTTATGCCATCAATTTTTCTAAAACTTACAACTCACCATATGCATGTAGCAATTAGTTCTTATTTTTAAAGACTATATATACAGCTAAAAATGAAAAGTGAAAAAGTACATTGCAATATTGTGCTGATTCTAAGCTACTAATAACAAAGATTGCTGAAAGTTCACATTAACCACTGGGGTGGAAAAATTATTACCTTCCAAATAACAAGGCAGTCATTTCTCTGTTCAAACTTTTGACAGTCTAGGTTCTCCAAACACTTTTGTAGTTTCATTTTCATAAAATAGGTCAAAATCAAATGATGTCTTTAAAAATTGACATTAACTTTTTTCCTAATTAATCATAAGGTTCCCAAGAGAGATCCTACAATTAAAGAAGTTCTCATCTGATTAAATTAAAGAATAAGTTACTTTTTTTTCCTTTTTATTTATTTTTTAATTGTACTTTAAGTTCTGGGGTACATGTGCAAAATGTGCAGGTTTGTTACATAGGGGTACACGTGCTGTGGTGGTCTGCTGCATCCATCACCCCGGCATCTACATTAGGTATTTCTCCTAATACTGTCCCTCCTCTAGACCCCCAGCCCCGACAGGTCCCAGTGTGTGAGGTTCCCCTCCCTGTGTCCAGGTGTTCTCATTGTTCAACACCCACTTATGAATGAGAACATGCAGTGTTTGGTTTTCTATTCTTGTGTTAGTTTGCTGAGAATGATGATTTCCAGCTTCATCCATGTCTCTGCAAAGGACATGAACTCCTTTTTTATGACTGCATTGTATTCAATGGTGTATATGGGCCACATTTTCTTTATCCAGTCTATCACTGATGGGCATTTGGGTTGGCTCCAAGTCTTTGCTATTGTGAACAGTAAATATATATGTGCATATGTCTTTATAGTAGAATGATTTATACTCCTTTGGGTATATACTCAGTAATGGGATTGCTGGGTCAAAAGGTATTTCTGGTTCTAGATCCTTGAGGAATCGCCACACTGTCTTCCACAATGGTTGAATAATTTACACTCTCACCAAAAGTATAAAGGTGTTCCTATTTCTCCACATCCTCTCTGGCATTTGCTGTCTCCTGACTTTTTAATGATCACCATTCTAAGTGGCATGATACGGTATCTCATAGTAGTTTTGATTTGCATTTCTCTAATGACCAGTGATGACGAGCTTTTTTTTTTCATGTTTGTTGGCAGCATAAATGTCTCCTTTTTGTCTGTTCACATCCTTCACCCACTTTTTGATGTTTTTTTCTTGTAAATTTTTTTGTAGATTATTAGAGTATTAGCCTTTTGTCGGATAAAAAGATTGCAAAATTTTTCTCCCATTCTGTAGCTTGCCTGTTTTGATGATAGTTTCTTTTGTTGTGCAGTTCTTTAGTTTAATTAGATCCCATTTGTCTATTTTGGCTTCTGTTGCCATTGCTTTTGGTGTTTTCTGCATGAAATCTTTGCCCATGCCTATGTCCTGAATGGTATTGCCTAGATTTTCTGCTAGGGTTTTGATGGTTTCAGGTCTTACATTTAAGTATGTAATCCATATTGAGTTAATTTTTTTAAAAGGTATATGGAAGGGATCCAGTTTCAGCTTTCTGCATATGGCTAGCCAGTTTTCCCAACACCACTGGAAGTTCTGGCCAGGGCAATCAGGCAAGAGAAAGAAATAAAGGGTATTCAATTAGGAAAAGAGAAAGTGAAATTGACTCTATTTGCAGATGGCATGATTGTATATTTAGAAGATCCCATCATCTCATCAGCCCAAAATCTCCTTAAGCTGATAAGCAACTTCAGGAAAGTCTCAGGATACAAAAATCACAATCATTCCTATACACCAATAACAGACAGAGAGCCAAATCATGAGTAAGCTCGCATTCACAATTGCTACAAAGAGAATACCTAAGAGTACAACTTACAAGGAATATGAAGGACCTCTTCAAGGACAACTGCAAACCACTGCTCAAGGAAATAAGAGTGGACACAAACAAATGGAAAAACATTCCATGTTCATGGTTAGGAAGAATCAGTATCATGAAAATGGCCATACTGCCCAAAGTAATTTATAGATTCAATACTATCCCCATCAAACTACCATTGACTTTCTTCATGGAACTGGAATAAATGCATTTAAATTTCATGTGGAATCAAAAAAGAACCCACATAGCCAAGACAATCCTAAGCAAAAAGAACAAAGCTGGTGGCACCATTCTAACTGGCTTCAAACTATATTACAAGGCTACAGTAATCAAAACAGCATGGTACTGGTACCAAAACAGATATATAGACCAATGGAAAAATAAGCTACTTTTAAAAGATAACCAGCTCCAGAGTAAAAGAGTAAATATTGACTGCAGGATGCAATAAAAGACTAGCAATGTGGGGAACCAGTAGATTAAACCATATGATTAAGAGGATGGATCAGATCAAACTTCCAACCAGACAGCCTACTCAGTAGCTAGAAGACTATGGGCTTAACCTCTATCAGTGACTCCTTATCTCTAAAATGGAATAACAGTACCTATTTTATTGGGTTGCTGTGGCGATTCCATGATATAAGTGAGTAAAATTAGCATAATCCCTTCCAAACAGATTTTCAATTTCAATTTGATAGCTAAAACAAACAGAAAACTAACAAGGATACGGAAAAGTGTTTATTTTCTGCATGCAATTTGAATAAGTCTGTCTTAATTTTTCCAAGTCAGTAAATTCCCACTACAGAAGCCTATATCACCTAGTTTAATATAATTTCTTTTCTGAGGCAGAGTCTTGCTCTGTTGCTCAGGCTGGGAGTGCAGTGGCGCCATCTTAGCTCACCACAACCTCCACATCCTGGGTTCAAGCGATTCTCCTGTCTCAGCCTCCCAAGTAGCTGGGACTACATGTATGCGCCACCGTGCCCAGTTAATTTTTTGAATTTTTCAAGAGACGGGGTTTCACTATGTCGGCCAGACTGGTCTCAAACTCCTGACCTTGTGATCCGCCCACCTTGGCCTCCAAAAGTGCTGGGGTTACAGGCATGAGCCACTGTGTCTGGCCCTTAATTTTTTTTTTCTTTGGAACAGAGTCTCGCTCTGTTGCCCAGGCTGGACTGCAGTGGTGTAATCTCGGCTCACCACAGCCTCCGCCTCCTGGGTTCAAGAAATTCTCCTGCCTCAGCCTCCTGAGTAGCTGTGACTACAGGCACACACCACTGTGCCAACCTAATTTTTGTATTTTTAGTAGAGACAGGGTTTCACTATGTTTGCCAGGCTGGTATCCAACTCCTGACCTGGGGATCCGCCCGCCTCAGCCTCCCAAAGTGCTGGGATTATAGGCATGAGCCACCATGCCCGGCCTATAATTTTAATCTCAATTTTACATGTATATGTCTTATTTTCTAAGTAAAACATCAAGTGTCTGGCAGATAGGGACCCTACACTACCAATTCCTTTCTTTGTCCTCCCAAACCCCAGCTCACCTAGTATGCAATAAATATACACTGACAAATAACTTCTTAAGTAATCTGCAGTTACAAAAAAGTACCACTTGGGAAGTAACCAGTTGTAGGAAATAACCAGGTCAAAGAATACTCAAGTGGCTGTATGTGTGGGCTTGACCCCATAAACAGGCTTAGTTCTGGGGAAGCCAAGCCTTGACAGTTGATACAAAGACATTTTAACCCTTTCTGAGCATCAGGTATTCTTACAGCAGGGACAATAACGAAACCTGGCAAGCAAACTTTAAAGAGTTTCTTTTCTGCCTGTCATTAAGCCAGTATCTATTAATCTCTGCTTTTGTACCAAACATGTAAAACAAATCCCCTATATAGACATTTAGATGGTTATTTAAAGTAGAAAGAAATATTAAGCTTATAAAGTAGAAAGAAATATTATACTTTGTGTGTATTCACACAAAGTATATGTTATTAATGTGAGTGATGACAATTCATACAGAAGTTTTCCCAGCTGGGCACAGTGGCTCATGCCTGTAATTCTAACACTTTGGAAGGCTGATGGGGGTGGATCACTTGAGCCCAGGAGGTCAAAATCAGCTTAGGTGAAACTCTTGTCTCTACATAAAACACAAAAATTAGCTGGGTTATGGTAGCATGCACCTATAGTCCCAGCTACTCAGGAGGCTGCGGTGGGTGGACTCCTTGAACTTGGGAGGCAAAGGTTGCAGTGAGCTGAGATGACACTACTATACTCCAGCCTGTGCAAGAGAACGAGATGTTGTCTCAAAAAAAAAAAAAAAAAAGTTTTTCCCCTGCCAGTTTCACAAACAGTATTTGGATTAACATTTTGCAAAGAGCTCTTCTTTTATTAAATTCCCTAATACAACCCTATATGAACTAAAACTAAGGCATATAATTTCTGTCTACACATGCATGAAAAAAAAATACCAGATCTCTAAAATAAAGTTCTAAAACATCACATACCATTTCTCTCATATCTCTCTCATTTTGGTTATATTTGAAACTTCTCAGAATATGCCACATCAGCTTGATTGCCCAGATTGCCTTTTACTGAAATGAAGTCAGCAGAATTGCTAAATGAGAGCAACCTTTACTAGATTTACTGATTTGTGAGTTACTGGTATATCAACTGAAATGATATGAATAACTTGGCAACAAACGGTATTCTGGGGCTTAAAACAGACATTTTCTGTAATATGGTAAAACTTAGAGTAACAGAGATTTAGAGGAGAATTTTAACAAAAACAAAAGTAAAATGGAGGGCATTTTCAGCAACTCTAAATTGCAGGGGCATTAAAATAATTTCACACTTTGACCCAATCATAAATGACTTAAAAGTCGGTATCAGACAAGTTTTGAGTTAAGCTAACCAGAAGCCATGTAAAAATATCAGATTTCTACATTTCTTTACAGTTGTTTGGTTTCTTTTTTTTTTTAAACATTTAGTCACTTAAAACATACCTCAGTAAGTTTTACACAGTATTTTCCACACTGCTAGCTTGATGCAGTTGATAAAATTAGAACTTCCACATACTAGGATGGTATGAAAGTAATTGCGGTTTTTGCCATTATAGTCATTCCATGCTCATGTCTGAGATTTATAAATAATCAGAATTTAAGCTATACTTATTTGTTGCATATAGCTAATATTTCAATAGTTAAGATTTTGATTCAGACAGACAACATTTAAGTTTATTCTTTATTGGTGGATTTGAATATGGTCTTTTATTAAAGATTATACATCTTGTAGCTAAATGTTATTTTAAAGCGATTCTTGTAATCAAAGTATAAACTTTAGGCCAGGCGCAGTGGCTCACGCCTGTAATCCCAGCACTTTCAGGGGCCAAGGCGGGCAGATAACCTAAGATCAAGAGTTTGAGACCAGCCTGGCCAACGTGGTAAAACCCTGTTCTCTACTAAAAAGACAACAATTAACCAGGCATAGAGGTGGGTGCCTGTAATCCCAGCTACTCGGGAGGCTGAAACAGGAGAATCACATAAACCAAGGAGGCAGAGGTTGCAATGAGATGAGATAGCGCCACTGTACTCTAGCTTGGGTGATAGAGCAAGACTCCATCTCAAATAAAAAAAAAATTTAACAATAATATGTTCTGCACACTGGATAGATTATATTAGTAAGCTTAGAGACTGGGAGGGGCGGTAGCCTTCTCACAAGTGTTAAAAATGGGCAATTAGAGGTGAAGTTTAAAGTAATTTCTATATCCTGGTCAAAAAGAGAAAACTGGGCATATCTTAAATTAGAAATGTTAGATAGAAAAAACAAAATTAACCTATATGGTACAGTAAAAGAGCCCCTTATAATTTTTTTTAGTTTTATTTTTAATTAACAAATAATAATTATATATATGTATGGTGTACAAAGTGTTATTTGGATTTCAATACATGTATATATTATGGAAGAATCAAATTACAGTAACTAGCATGTCCATCTAAAATATTTTGAATGTCCCCCTCAAATCTCATGTCTCTTGTTGAAATGTAATCTCCAATGTTGGAGGTGGGGCCTGTTGGGGAGGTGACTGGCTCATGGCAGTGGATTTCTCATGAATGGTTTAGCACCAATGAGATCTTGCTAAGAGTTCTGGGACCTGCTCCTTCTCTCTCTTGCTCCTGTTCCTGTCATGTGACATGCCTGCTTCCACTTTGCCTTCCACTATGAGTAGCTTTCTGAGGGCCTCATGAGAAGGTGAGCAGATGTTGGTGCCAGCTTGAACAGCCTGTAGAACTGTGAGGCAATTAAACCTCTTTTTCTTATCAATTACCCAATCTCAGGTATCTCTTTATAGCAATGCAAAGAATAGCCTATACAGAATTACCTTAAATACTTATGACTTCTTTGTTTTTCTTTTCTTTTCTTTGAGACACAGGTTTCTTTTCTTTTTTCTTGAGGCACAACCTGTCACCCAGGTTGGAATGCAGTGGTGTGAACTCAGCTCACTGCAAACTCTGACTCCAAGGTTCAAGTATTTCTCGTGCCTCAGCCTCTTGAGTAGCTGGGATTACAGGTGAGCACCACCATACTCAGCTAATCGTTGTATTTTTAGTAGAGACAGAGTTTCGCATATTGGCCAGGCTGGTCTTAAACCTCTGGCATCAAGTGATTCACCCACTTCGGCCTCCCAAAGTGCTAGGATTACAGGCGTGAGCCACCATACCAGGCTCTTATCACTTGTTTCTGGTGAGAACATTTAAAATACTCTTAGCTATTTTGAAATATACATTATTATGACCTATAATCACCTTGCTGGGCAATAAAACAGAAATTATTCCTCCTATCTAACTGTAACTTTGCACCCATTAATCAGTGCTTCTCCTTTCTCCATCTAGCCTAGCCTCTGGTAATCACCATTCTACTCTCTACTCCTATGAGTTTGACTTTTTTGGATTCACATATAAGTGAGATCATTGCAACAAAATGGATGAGGGTAAAGGACATTATGTTCACTGAAATAAGTCCCTAGTAATTTTAAAGAGGAAAATGCTTGACATTCTAACATGTTAGAACAAGATTCTACACAAATATAAACGTCACCTTACATGTCTTAACTATATTTCTGTAGCCACAAAAATTTCCAGGCAAAGGAACAACTATATAATTATTAGGCACTTTAATAATTACTACTCCATATTAAATAGAGGGGAAAAAATGGAGAAATACAGTAGTCCTTTTTCTCTTATCCAAGCTTTCACTTTCTAGTTTCTGGTACCCATGATCAAGCCTGGTCCAAAAATATTGAATGGAAAACTCGAGAAATAAAACTCACAAACTTTAAATTGTGAGTTGTCCTGACTAGACTGATGAAACCTGGTGCTGTCCTGTTCCATTCTGCCCAGGGCCTGAATTATCCCTTTGTAAAACGTACCCACAGTGTCTATGCTCCTACTTGTTAGTCACTTGGAAGTACCTTGGTTATCAGATTGACTGTTGTGGTATCCCAGTGATCATGTTCAAATAACTTTTTAGTGTTCTTAATAATTACCCCAAAGTACAAAAGCAGTGATGCTGGCAATTCAGATCTGCCAAAGAGAAGCTGTAAAGTGCTTCCTTTAAGCGAGAAGGTGAAAGTTCTCAACTTAATAATAGAAGGAAAAAAAATCATATCCTGAGGTTGCTAAGATTTATGATAAGAACAAATCTTCTATCTATTAAATTGTAAAGAAGGAAAAAGAAATCTGTGCATAGTATATATAGCATTCAGTACTATCTATGATTTCAGGCATCCATTGGAAGTTTCAGAACATAACTCCCATTGATAAAGCGGGACTGCTATACAAGTATCATTGAAACTGCTTATAAAAAGTACAACTGTTAAGACTGGTACTGGGCTTAAAACTTTCAAAGACTAGATCTTCCCCAAACCCCTAAGTCTGTTACACAACTGATTTCAAATATACTTTTTCTGAAATAATCTTTCTTGCAATGGGATGGTTTCTATTACTAAAGGGAAGTGGGAAGATCTATGTAGAGCTGAGAAAATGTTGGTAAAGCACAAACTGTTTTCTGTAAGTTTAAATAAAACATTCTGCTTTACTCAGGCTTATAATGATCAATAAGGAAATCCCTAGGAACACAGTCTTTACAGGTGCAGTGACAGATCAGAACTTGTAACGTATAAACAAGTATAACAGCATAAGTGAAATAAAATCAGACAAATACAAGCCTAGATGAATACAGCAAAGGAATACTGATGTTATTCAAATAACCTAGCAACCAAAGCCCTCAATAAAATTATGGCATAACATGCTAACCGGCCCTCGGGACTAACTTAAAATATCTATATTGGCATGTATAATTTAGTATGATATACTGTTGAAGAATATATATGCAGAATATGACTGCAGAATAAAATTTTTTAATGTATAACTGATAAAGAAAATGAAAAATAAACAAGAGCTTTATCAAATTAACAAAGATTTTTAAAGGAAAAACTCATCCTTCTTCTTCCTTTCCTGAACAATTAAGTGCTAAAGCCATTACATAGGGCAGAGCAACATGGAGAGAAAACACAACGTCTCAGACCAGGGTATCAGAATATGAGAACCTGTCGTAAAGAAGAGCTGCCTGGCATAAAGAATTCAAGTCCAAGCAAATGAAGGAGACTGCCCACATAGCAGAGCTCATGAAGTCTGACCTAAGAAATCAGAGCCTGAGCAGAATAAGGAAGATCTGTACAAAGCAGGGAAGGAAACACTTCATTCCTGAGGCAAGGTCAGAAAGGGAGTCTCATAAAGGGGCAGCCAGAGTGGGATTCTTTTCAGGAGGGTGGCTCAGAAAAGAGTGACAAAACTTTAGAAGGGTAAAGACTGTCTACCCTTCAAGAGGCAACCTGGCATGGGGTATTCTGTGCCAGAGCCCAGGCAGGATAAAGTGAATGTCCACATGGAGTGGCAGTCTGGAATGTAGGTCTCAAAATCTAATCATGTTGAGGAAGGGTCCCCATGGAGGAGAAATCTAACATGAGTTCTCTGAATCTCAGCAGGAACAAAGAGAGGCCCTATGGCAGAACAGCCTGTCAAAAGATGCCCAAGCCAGAAAAGGGTAAAGAGAGTGAAGACATGCTTAAGGGGAGCCCAACATGTGATGTCAGAACCCACTTTGGTAAGGAAGGCACAAGTAGGAGGAAAGATGGCAATGGAAGGTATGTTACCACATACAACTCAAGAATCATAATTGAAAAATTGCCATTAAAATAGTTAGTGACTTCCTGGTATTTTTAAATACTTGCCTGTAGCAGATAGGAACTGCCTGGATCTAGTAAGTTTACAGCTTCATTCTGCATAGTGTTCTGTTGTGTAATTGCATCTTCTCGTTTCCGCTCTTTCTGCCCTGCTTCATCATCTTCATACTCATCTAAGCACTGAAAGAAAAAAAAGAGTTTCCATTTTATTTCCACTATTAATAGACTTTTTCAGTAGTATGTGAAAATATATTTTGATAGCATTAAAGAAATATTTGTGCATTTAGAAATTAGTTTACACGTGTTTTTTTCAGCAACATATACATTTAATTCCTATAAATTATCTGCTTAAAAATTATACTTCCATATTCACACCACTGCCAACAAATCTTTTCCCTAAACTCCAACCACCAGTGACAGAGTTTTCTTAAAGGAAAAGCTCATTCATTCTTTATCATTCATTCAGTAAGTTAACTACGTCTACTCTAAACAAGGCATTCGGCAGAAGGTAACAAAGGATACACTAAAGAAATGAAATTTATACTCTAGTAGGAAAGATAATATATATATAGATAGATAACACTGAAAGGCCATTTTCTAGCTTTATATTCTATGAGAATATAAAGGAAGAGTATCTTTATGTGGTGAGTTAGGAAAGACTATAAAAAACTCTTGTAATTTAAAGAATGGTTAAAATTTGGAATTGTAGATACTAAAAAAAAGAATTACACATGTAACAGCATACTGAAAAACTTACAAGAGAGGGTTGCTAAAAAACGGAATCAACACCAGGAATTATCTAACTCTATACTTTTTACATGAAAAAACAAAACAGAAGGAAATCTCTATCCATTATACACATTATGGACTGGGTTATTTGTTTCTTGCAACTGAATACATTCCTAACCAATACGATGCCCTAAAGGTTTCTGTAAGAGAACCCAGGCCCAATCCCCCACCCCTCTACACTCACAAAAAAAATCCCCAAAAAACAAACAAAAAAACCCCCACCTCTCTGCAGAGACACTAAGGCACTGATCATAGCACAGTATGACAGTATGTCAGTGAAGACAACAGGAATTAAAAAAAAAAAGTGTGCAGAGAGAAAACACTGAAGCCATGGTGCAAACCAGGAAGGTGCACTGGAATATGTGGAGATAGGAGGAACATACTGAAAGGGGTACCAAGCTTGATAAGCAGCATATTCAAAGACAAGGTCTACAATGAAAAACATGGAAGAAAGCATCTGTCTGAGATGGAGTCTTACAACATTAGAATGACAAGGAGAAGAAGTCTGAGGACAGAAATGGAAAGGGCAAATGAAAGGAGCAAGCAGGTTGAGATTCATAGTTCTTCCCCTGAAATGCAACAGACTGCTTATATGGGTGTCACCTGGCCCTTGTAATATCAACCTGTGAAGAATGGGGCTCGGGGAAATAGTACAAGAAAATTATGATTCTGTAGCTACTGTTATTGCTATGACAGTTAGTTCTTGACTCTAACCCAGGATGCACAAACTGACATGCAAGTGGGGTGTGATCTCAAAGCCATCATAGTTTTTGAAGAGGTGATGACTGGAAAGGCACAGACGGAACATAAATAACAGATAACCCAAGAGGTTTAGACTCACTCCATAGCTTGAAAAGATGTTACAATGCTATACAATTCCTTGGGATAAGAGCAAAATGATCAAAAATTTTTGGGGGAAGAACCTGGGTATAGCAATGCAGAGTACAGGAGCAGGGAATTAAAGTGAAAAGACTAGTTAAACAACATAATAGGCAATTTCATCCTATGAAATATGATGTATCCTACACGGAAACAGAGTCAATGAAAGAAATCTAGTACAGGGCATTAAAGTGTTAAGAAATTAGTCCTCATTAAAAAAAAAAAAATCTCTCTTAGAACTTTTTCAAAAACTTTCTCAAATCAATAGACAATATCATGTTTGATGACAATATACCAGCAAAATTTAAAAGTAAAATCAGTCAAGGCATTGATATCCACCATCAACATAATTATTAACATCATTCTGAAGTGCTAGTTGACAAAACTAGGTAAGAATAGATTTTAACATTAGAAAGGAGGCAAAACTAACATCATTTTAGAAGTAGTTATTTTCGCAAAAAACAAAAATATTTTAGAATTATGAGTTAAGATTTTTTTCAGTAAATATGCAAAAATTTCCCAAAGTAACATCAACAGCCAGTTACAAACTTTTTAGTAACAACCATAAAAATAAACTAAAAAAACAGAGTACGTGTATGAAAAAGCTATAAAACTTTACTGAATAATACAAATTAAAACCTACTCTTAAATTAAGAAAATCCTAGTATTGGCCGGGCGCAGTGGCTCATGCCTGTAATCCCAGCACTTTGGCAGGCCAAGGCGGGCGGATCACGAGGTCAAGAGATTGAGACCATCCTGGCCAACATGGTGAAACCCCGTCTCTACAAAAAATACAAAATAAAATTAGCTGGGTGTGGTGGCAAGTGCCTGTAGTCCAGCTACTTGGGAGGCTGAGGCAGGAGAATTGCTTGAAACCGGAAAACGGAAGTTGCAGTGAGCTGGGATCCTGCCACTCTACTCCCAACCTGGCAATAGAGTGAGACTCCGTCTCAACCAAAAAAAAAAAAAAGGAAAAAAAAAAATTCTAGTATTGTGAAGGTGTCAAAAACATCTTAACATATAAATTTAAATTCCGATCAAAATCATGATTAAATTTATTTGGAAAGTAGGGGTCCATCATCTGGAAGAATAAATACATAAGATATCAAAAAATTACTTTTATAAAGAAAAGATATGGCCTAATGCTCTAGTTAACATTAAAATGTATAAAACTACAATTATAAAAATACGTGATAGAGGTTCTAGAACAGAAAGGATAAAACAGGACACAAGGCACTTTAAATCAAGAATTTCCTTAAAGAAGTGGGGGGAGGTCAATCACTTCATGAACAGTAGCGGAGGCAAAAGTATAAGATCTGGAAAATAAAGAATGGTCTCATCTCTAGTCTTCTACTTCATCACTCATTCTCCAGCATATGGACTCAAAAATCCCTCACCATGGGATCCAACATCATTAGCTTAAAGTTAGAATTCTTAAATTGTCACAGATTAGTATAAACAGAAAGTAAAGTTGAGGCAGATAACCATGAACTCCCAGAGCACTGGGAAGCTATTTTACTTATCTTTGTTTTCATTTTCTGAGACCTAGCCTCACAACACTAACTTTCCCTTCTCCTACCCCTTCAACAAATATAGACTCCCTTACAAGCACATTAAAAGAAAAAAGGAAGGAACAAAACACTCAGTAAATGTTTCATAAAAGAATGAATGTATTACCAAGATGAGACATATCATCTTAGAGATTAACTGGGAGACGAACTGTGACATCTCAAATTATAATTCGGAATGCTCTTTCTCATGGCAACACTGTTATTCATTGACCTGGGAACCTATTCATCACACATAGTATCCCTGTGGATACAGTATGTATCTAACATTCCAGACAACTTTTAGTATAGGGATTACTTGATGAATCACAACTTCCGTCCAAAATTTTGTTAGCAACCACTACAGTTCTTTTAGTGACAAGCATCCTAGAAATTCTTAAGCAATCTATTTTAACTGGAATAAATACCTTTGGAGGAAGAAGTTGGTGGAAATCATGAGAAATAAGAGAATTCCTGTATCTGCTATACCTAAGAGAATATGTGGATTCTCCTCATTCCTGTCTTCAACTGCACAGTAATTTTATTAAGTAGATGCCCCTACCATATTTTAATCAGGGCTTTATTGATGAACATTTGGGTTTTTTACACTGTCTAAGAAACCCATGTTACAAAGTCTTATATATAGATAGTTTCTGCATATATGCAATGGATTCCTGGATAGATTATTAGCATTAGGATTGCTGGCTCAAAAGGCAAATAAATATGTCAATTTGGCAGGTACTTCCAACCTCCACTCAATAGGGACTGTATCATTTTAAGTTTCCTTCAGCATGACATTACCTGTTCTCCCAACAGAGTTTTCATATTTTGCAGTTTTTGCCAATATAATAAGCGGAAAAGTTATCTTGGTGTAATTTTCGCAGCTGTTGCTATGGTTAAGAGTCATTTAAATTTCTTTTGAGGTCTCTCTTTACTTTTCCATTTCTCTATAGGTTAATCTTTTCTTTTTCAGTTGTTTATATATTAAGAGTATATAAATTAAAGTGACCTGTGAAACAGTATCAAGCAGTCTAACACATGTATAATTGGTATCTCAGAAGGAAATGAGAGAGAAATAAGCAGAAAAAAGCAATTGAAGAAATAATGGCTGAATTTTATCCAAATCTGATGAAAATTATAAACACACAGATGCAAGCTCAACAAGTCCAAAAAGAATAAGCAAAAAGAAACCACACATATATTATAATCAAATTTTTTTAAAAAAAGAGAGAAAATCTTAGAAGTAACAGAGGAAGAATTAAAAAACTAAATATTTAAATTAAAAAAGAGGGGTGAAAGCAGATTATATGCTAAAGCATATAAGAAAAACAAAGTATGAAGAATTAAAGTGAACTTACCAACAGAAATTATACAAGCCAGAAAACAATGAAATGACAACGTTTAAGTATTAGAAAGAAAAATTTGTCAAATAAAGGTTCTAAATGCAGTAAAATGTTTCAAAAAGAAAAGAAAAATAAAGACTTTTACAAAGAACAAACACTGAGCAGCAGACCTTCAGTATAAAAAAAAAGGTTAAGTGAAATTTCTCTGGAAAAGAAAAGGATACCACAAGGAAATCTGAAACTGCTCAAAGGAATGAAGAACATCCAAAATACATGAATAAATATAAGAAACTGTTATTTCTTATTATTTGGTAATCTCCTTAATATATAAGTGATTATTTAAAGAAAAAATAATAGTGACATTTGTGAAATTTATAACACATGGAAAGGTAAAATGTATGGCAATGGCACAAAGGCAGGAAATAGAAGTATACTAGTGTAAGGTTCTTACACTATACATGGCAGTATAATATTACATGAAAGTAGACTGTGATAAGTTAAAAGATATGTATCTTACAAAAACTGAGCAGCAGACCTTCAGTATAAAAAAAAGGTTAAAGTTTTGGAAATCTGGAACCACTCAAAGGCATGAAGAACATCCAAAATGATAAATACATGAATAAATATAAGAAACTATTATATATATGTATATATTAAATGTTTTATATATATATGTATATATGTGTGTGTATGTGTGTGTGTGTGTGTGTGTGTGTGTGTATATATATATAAACACATTGTATGTTCAACAAGACAGAACATATCGTGGTGCATAAAACAGGATTTGTGCAAACATAAGTTGATGAAATTATACCAAGAATGTTCTTTGACCATTATTGAATTAAAATCAGCAACAGAAAGCTATCTGAAAAATCTTCTAAATATTTGGAAATTAACTCACAAATAAGTGAAAAAAGAAATCACAAGTAGAAACTATTTTCAAATAAAATTTAAAAGCAAAACATAAAATTTGAGATCCACCTAAAAGCAGAGCTTAGAAGAAAATTTGTAACACGCATGTTTATTTTTTTAAAGTTTCAAATCAATGATCAAGGCTTTCATCTTAAAAAGCTATAAACAGAGCAAATGAAACCCAAAAATCAATGGAAGAAAATAAAAGTAAGAGTGAAAAGCAATAAAACAAAGTAACAGAAAAAATTTAGGAAACCAAAAGTGGGTTCTTAGATGTAATTGATAAAATTAGTAAACCTCTTAGTAGACTGATCAGGAAGAAAAAAGGCAAGACAGAAAATCATTATAACAAGTAAAAGTAAATGATGATCTATGGTATTAAAAGATTAAGAAAAAATTATGAAAAACTATGTGCCATCAAATTTTTTTTTTCAAGACAGTCTCACTCTGTTGCCAGGATGGAGTACAGTGGAGTGATCTCAGCTCACTGCAACCTCTGCCTCTCGGGTTCATTCAATTCTCATGCCTCAGCCTGCCAAGTAGCTGGAACTACAGGTAAGCACCACCATGCTTGCCTAATTTTTGTATTTTTAATAAAAGAGATGTAGTTTAGTCATGTTGCCTAGGCTGATCTTGAACTCCTAGCCTCAAGCAATCCAGCTGCCTCAGCCTCCCAAAGTATTGGGATTACAAGTATGAGCCACCACGCCTGGCCTATGCCAGTAAATTTGATAACTTTTATAAAACTGACAAATTCCTTGAAAGACTGAAGCTACCAAAGTTCAATAAAGGAGGAGTACATAACCTGAATAGCTCTCTATAGTAAAAGAAAGTAAAGAAAATTTCAAACAAAGATGGTTTGGTAAACTATCAAACTTTTAAAGAAATACCAACTGTTCACAAATTCTTCCAGGAGGAAAAAATATTTCTCAACTTATCATAAAGCCAGCAATGCTCTTGTACCAAAACAACAACAAAAAAAGGGACATTCTAAATAAATAAAAAATATAGATCAATGTACTCTGACAAAGACAGACACAGAAGTCTTCACAAAATTTTAGCCAAACAAATGCAAAATATATAAAAAAGGACAATCATGACCAAAATGGGGTCTATCCCAGTAAAATACTTCATTTAACCTTTAAATCAGTGTGATTCATCATCTTTACAGAATAAAGGAGAAATATTCGTGTGTGTATACATATACATATTTGCCAATACATTAGTAACAAGCATGACACAAACACACCCTTGTGCCAAAAAAAAAAAAAAAACAAAACCTTAGCAAACTTAGAAGAGAATAGCCTTAATCTGATCAGAAAAACCCATATCTAACATCACATTTATTGGTAAAAGAAATCAATCTTTTCCCCTAGGACCAAGAATCAGGTAAGCTGCTTTTACTATTTTTGCTCTCACCATTTCTACTTAGTATCTATCATACTAGCAGTCCAACCAGGACAATAAGGTAAGCATAAGAAATAAAAGGTATACTTACTGGAAAAGAAAAAGATATACTTACTGAAATATCTTTATTTATAGATGGCATTGTCTTCTATATAGAATATTATAAGGACTTATTTAAAAACAAACTACTAGAACTGACAAATGAGTTTAGAAAGATCACAAGATACGAAAATCAACTGTATTTTTATATATTGGCAACTAATAAATGCAAAAATTCAAATTAAAGAAAAATGCTATTTAAAATACAAACAAAAACAAAAAACACACTATACCCTTACATTAAAACTATAAAAATCTTGCTAAGAAAAATTTAAAAGACCTCAGTAAATGGAAAAACATGCTTTGTTAGTGATCTGAAGACTCAATTTTGTCAATATCACAATTTCTCCTCAACCTGATACATAAATTCAAGGCAGTCCTAAAATCAAAATCCTAACAGTTTTTTTGTACAAACTATCTAACTGATTCTAAATTTAAGTGGAAATGAAAGGGATCTAAAATAATCTGAAAAAACATTTTTAAAGAAAAAATAAAGAACTTATACTACTTGATTTCAATACTTACCAGGGACAGTGATCAAGACAGTATGCTGCTAGCATAACGATATTCATACATATCAGAAGAATGCACTAGAGTCCAGAAATAGGACTATGCTTTTTTTTTTCTTTTTTGAGACAGGGTCTTGGTGGTCTTGGCTCTGTTGCCCAGGATGGAGTGCAGTGGTGCAATCATGCTTCACTGTAGCCTTGACCTCCTGAGCTCAATCCATTCTCCCATCTCAGTCTCCCAAGTAGCTGAGACTACAGGCACTTGTCAGCATGTCTGGCTAATTTTTGTGTTTTTTGTAGAAATGGGGTTTTGCTATTTTGCCCGGGCTAGTCTCGAACTCCTGGGCTCAAGTGACTTGCCTGTCTCCCAAAGTGCTGGGATTACAAGCATGCACCACCATGTGCCCAGCCTGGCCCTTTAATTTTCAGCAAAGATGTCAATTGGGATAGAATGATCTTTTCAACATTCATTTGTGCTGTAACAAAGATATCCATACATTCCCTCTCACTAAAAGGAAAAAGTTAACTTCAATCCTTTAACTCAATCAGTTACAAAAATTACCTCAAAATGTACCATCATAGGTAGGCACAGTGGCTCACACCTGTATTCCCAGCACTTTGGGAGGCTGAGGTGGGCAGATCACTTGAGGTCAGGAGTTCAAGACCAGCCCAGCCAACATGGTGAAACCCCATCTCCACTAAAAATATGAAAATCAGCCAGACATGGTGGTGGCATGCCTGTAGTCTCAGCTACTTAGGAGGCTGAGACATGAGAATCACTTGAACCAGGGAGGCGGAGGTTGCATTGAGCTGAGATTGCACCACTGCACTCCAGCCTGAGCAACAAAGGGAGACTGTCTCAAAAAGATAAAAAAAAATTGACTATCAAACTTAAACACTTTTGCTATTCAAAAAATATTGCTAAGAAAATAAAAAGGCATGCCAGAGATTAGGAGAAAATATTTGCAAAAATACACACCTGAAAAATTTATAGCCAAACTAGATAATAAGCTCTTAGAATGCAATAAAGAGCAAACAACCCAATAAAAAATGACCAAAAATGTGAAAAGACATTTCACCAAAGAAATGTCAAATAAACACACAAATAGATGTTCAACATCATGTCATTAGGGAAATGCAAGTTGAAACTATGATGAATCACCTACCAGAATGACTAAAATTAAAGACTGATGATACTGAGTTGGTGAGGATTTAGCAGCATAAAGTCAGGTGGCTTTCTTTTCTTTCTTTTTTAAATAAACAGCCTTTAAAACTACAAAAACCACTCCTGGATCTCTGTCATATGAAAACAAGCCTCTGCTGACCAAATGGCCCAGTTTCTCCAACTTATAAGTTGCAAAAAGAAGGGAAAGAGACATATTAATTAGAAACTCAAAGGACAATTGAACCAACAACAAGGTACTCATCTCATTTGCATCCTTATTCAAAGAAACTACTTCAAAAAGTATTTAAGAAACAGTTCGAACAATGAATATATACTTGATGAGATTAAGGAACTACTTTTTAAAACTTCTTCAAGTGAGATAATGATATTGTCCTTTTGGTTTAAAAAAAATCCATATGTTTTAGAGATGTATACTGAAGTATTTAAAGATGACATAACATGCCACCTAGGATTTGCTTCAAAATAACACAAAAGGTAGAATGGGCAGTGTGCTGGTATAGATAAAACAAAACTGGCCATGAGTTGATGATTATTGTAACTGAATATGAGTACAGAGAGACTTCATTATATGATTCTCCTTACTTCTCTATATGATTAAAATCCCCAAATGTATTTTTAAAATAGCAATAAAATTATCTATGTTTTCACTAAATAACTAAAAGTAGATAAATATTTTATTCAATTTATCCATAACACTTCTGCCTCTGGAGAATGGAATATTATTTGAAAACAGTTTTCAAAATAATGCTGGAAAATGCTTCCAATTTAATATATGAAAATATGCAGGAATGATAAGGATACATTATCTCTTGGTTTTTTTCTTTTTAAAAAAAAATAATCTATAACATGGGTGCTGGATTACACAGCTACAAGACAAGAACTCGGATTTTAGAATCAGAAACCTAGATTCAGATCCCATGTCTGACACTTAAGGTAGGGTACTATTTAGCACTAAAATCCAGTATCTCATAATTCTTACAATAATTTTAGGAGGCATACACAATGTACATTTAAGAAGATGAGACAAGAATTAATGCTTAAGGACAGAGTTGCTGAATGGTCCAGTCAGAACTCAAACCTAACCAGTCTAACTCCAAAACCTGAACTTAAGTTTTCCAACTGCCAGGTTTCCAAACTGTCAGTCATGAAATCAATGTACTTCATTGAAACACAATTTTTATAAAGAAACAGAACAGATAATAACAATGAGCAGTTTTCAAAACTTTGGTTTCAGATTACTTATGAGTATACTGGATCACTTTGTAGAACACAGAATTACTGAGAATTACAGTCAAAAAAAAAGTGACTATGGGTTGATGATTATTATTGCTGGATGACAGTTATATAAGGATTCATCTGGCTCTACAGCTTTCTGTATGTTAACATTTAAAATTTTTTTTTTTTTTTTAGGGAGGGAAGGACGAAGGGAGGAAGGCAGGAACGGAGGGAAGGTGGAAGGGAGGGAGGAAGGAAGGGATGAAAGAAGGAAGGAAGGAAGGGATGAAAGAAGGAAGGGAGGAAGCGGGGAGAGGGGAGGGAGGGAAGGGAAGGGAAGGGAAGGAAGGAATTCAAGTATTGAGAGAGACATTGCCGACCTGGATCTAGGGGTTTACAAGTTGATTTCTTTTTTTGAGAGAAGGAAAGAAAAAAAAATGAGTAAAGGAGAGAAAGAAAGAGGAAGAGAGAGAGGGAGAATGATTGGAAATATTGCTTTATTCTGAAAAAAAAAAAATGGTTATTAATAATGGCCAATCAATGTTTCATTTAAACCTATGAGTAGGTATGATGTGGTATTGACAAGAATGTATATTTTATGTATTTGAAGCGGAGAGCTCTATAAATATTTATTAAGTTAACTTGTTCCGGATCTGAGTTTGAGTCCTTGATATCCTTATTAATTTTCTGTCTCATTGAATCTAAGTCTCTATGTATCTGGGTGTTAGGATCGTTAGCTCTTGTTGCATTGATCCTTTTACCACTATATCTTTGTTGCTTTAAAATCTATTTTATCCGCTACGAGAATTGCAACTCCTGCTTTTTATTTATTTATTTATTTATTTTTGCTCTCCATTTGGTTGGTAAATCTTTCTCCATTCCTTTGTTTTGAGTCTTTGTGTATCCTTGCATGTGAAACAGGTCTGGATGTATGCAACATGCCATTGGGTTTTGGCTGTGTCTTTTGATTGGGGGATTTAGTCAATTTAAATTTAGGGTTACTGCCATTTGATGTTACCGGCTGTTTGATCCATTCATTGATGAAAATTCTTCTTTATGTTGGTGCTCTTTACTTTTTGGTACATTTTTAATAAGGCTAATACTGGTTGTTTCTTTCTGTGTGTAATGCCTCTTTCAGAAGCTCTTGTAAAGCAGGCCTGGTGGTAATAAAATCTCTGAGTACTTGCTTGTTCATAGAAGATTTTATTTTTCCTTCAATTGTGAAGCTTAGTTTGGCTGGATATGAAATTCTGGGCTGAAGGTTCTGTTCTTTGAGGATGTTGAATATTGGCCCCCACTCTCTTCTGGCTTGTGGAGTTTCTGCTGAGAGATCTGCTGTAAGTCTGATAGGCTTGCCTTTGTGGGTAACCTGACCTTTCTCTCTGGCTGCCCTTAGTATTTTCTCCTTCGTTTCAACCCTGGTGAATCTAACGATTATGTGCCTTGGGGTTGCTCTTCTTGAGGAATATCTTTGTGGTGTTCTCTGTATTACCTGGGGTTGACTATTGACCTGCTTTGCTAGTTCAGGAAAATTTTCCTGAATAATATCCTGAAGGGTATTTTCCAGCTTGGATTCATTCTCTCCGTTGCATTCAGGTACACCTATCAAAAGTAAATTTGGTCTTTTCACATAGTCCCACATTTCTTGGAGACTTTGCTCATTTCTTTTTATCCTTTTATCTCTAATCTTGTCTTCTTGTTTTCTTTCATTAAGTTGGACTTTGACATGTTATCCTTTCTTCTGCTTGAACAATTTGAGCGTTTAAACCTGTGCATACTTCTCGGAGTTCCTGTATTGTATTCTTCAGTTCCATTAATTTACTTATATTCCTCTCTAAGTTGTCTATTCTCAATAGTATTTCGTCAAACCTTTTTTCAAAGTTCCTAGTTTCTTTACGTTGGGCTACATGTTCTTTTAACTCACAGAAGTTTCTTATTATCCATTCCTTGAAGAGTGATTCTGTTATTGGGATGCGCTTGTTCTCCGTTAAGCCTTGTTCCATTGTTGATGTGGAATTGTAATCATCTTTAGAGGGAGAGGCGTTCTGATTTTGAGTATTCTCAGCCTTTTTACCCTGGTTTCTTCCCATCATTGTAAATTTATCCTCCTGTCGTCTTTGAAATTACCAACTTTCAGATTAAGTCTCTTGATTGGACATCCAAGTTGTTAGTTCCCAGGGCCAGAACGGCAGTGTTAAGACTGATGGTGCTTTTCTGCCCAGGATTCTCCTGTCTGGCTTCCTTCTTGTGTCCGTAATGGGCGACTCTGCCTTCCCTGGGCTCCAAACCTTGGTCAGAAGGGGAACCAGTCTCGTTTACTCTGCGCCGAGAGCTGCCGCGCTGAGGTGCTGTCACAGCCGCTGCGCTGGTCTCAGCAGTTGTGCTGGGGACCCGTGTGGGTCTTCCAAACCTCAGTCAGAAGGTAAGCTGGCCCTTTTTACTCTGCTCCGAGAGCTGCCGTGCCAAGGTGCCAGCGAAACCGCTGCGCCGGCCACAAGAGTCGCGCTGGCGACCCGTGTGGTTCCTCCACTGGGGATCTTCTGCTCCATGAGAGACCAAAATTTGTCTGAAAGTGTGGCGTCCTCTAGTTCTCTCTGCACTTTGACGGAGAGCTGCAATCCCGAGCTGTTATCGATCGGCCATCTTGGATCGTTCCCCTTAAAATATTTTTTAAAAAGTTTTAAAGGGGCTATCTGGAGGAATTGTGTCAGGTCTCATTTCCAAGTTTACACTTCGGTCACTAACAGCAGACCCAGCTTCCCCAAGTCTCATCCATCACTGTACAGATTCTCACTTCTGTGTTGCTCTGTACATATCCTAATATGATCCAATACTGCATTCTTCCTCTGTCTTCCAAATTATTCCATTCTACTGCCTAAAAATCCTGCTCAGTGATGAACATCTTGCTATCCTCAGATGCAGATTGAAACCTGGCTGGCTCCCTGAAAAAGACTCCCTGTAGCCTCTCAACTGAAAGCTATTTGTTTTAATTCCCCTGATAGCTCGAGACTTGGTAACAGGGTTAGAATCTTCCGAGAACATCTCTGGAGCAAGTCTCTACTTTGACCATAATGCTTCGGGCTCAATGATTCTTGCTGAGTCAGTCTCATTCCCTAAAAGGCATTATGAAATTCTGTGGAGGCATTTTGGTCCCATTGATGACTGAGGGATGTTACTGGTTTATGGAGAACAGAAACCTGGAATGCTACCTATCTTGCAATCTGAAAACACAGTTCTGGTTAGAAAGAACTGACCTACATCTTGTTTAACTGGGGAATGTAATACTGAATAGGCAAGAAGGGGAAAAATAAGTTTATAATTATCTGAGCCTAACCACTTACCTATAAAAACAAACCAGGAGAAGTACTGGATTTTAAAATACATATAGTTTTTTTTTTCCCCAGAAAACAGCTATCCTGAAAATCCAGAAAATATTTTGTTCGTAATCTTATTTTAAAAAGTTGTCATTTTGGAAAATGTCATTAACAGTAAAACTATTCATGATATTAGCGTCACCAATAAAGCAATATTTTATCTGTCCAAAAAAAGTTTGAAAGCCACTGCTATGTTTTGATAGTTCTATGACTTTCCTTGGGGCAATAGATTGCACCATTATAATATTATCATCACCACAGTATTTCATACTCCTGTTATTATAAAACATGGTAGATGTTGTACATATTCAACAAATGTTTGCTGAACTACCAGGGTGTTTTGTGGAGAAACTAGACTGACTGGACCATATTACAAAGACACTGAGGCTAAACAGGAATTGGGACATGAAGTCATAAATACAAAAAAATCAGCCAATCAGGGTAATTTCTTGAACAAATCAGATAAAATATAGCTTTTGAAAGACTAATCTTACCATGATATAAATGTTAAATATGGAAATAAACTCGACTTAGTAATCGTAAAGGCAATAGTTTCTTACTAATATTTCTATTACTACAGCTCAAAGGTTTTAATGTAGAAATTAAGTTCATAGACTGAAATAATAAAAAAGATTCATCTCATGATAGCTTTTCCCTAACAGTTTTATAAAACAGAATTCCATAAAACTCAGTTCAGAAAAAGCAATCAATATACCATTGGCCTATATTAAACAAAAACTGTATTAACACATGTTTAAATGTTTCTAATATGTGGAAAAGACTATAACGTTTTACTTATATTAATAAGAACTCTTGAAGGGGGGTAAAGCTAAGCACCTAAGACAATTGTCACTTACAGCACTATTATTTATCTAAAACACATCACTATTATTTATCTAAAACTATGCATATTGAACTAAACAAGAAAATACGATTTTAAAAATTTCAATATAATATAAACATTAACTGTTCAAATTAATTTTTAATAAGTGCTCAAGCCAAAGTTTTGATAGCTTAAATTCTGTGATCTACTATTTCTCTAAAAAATTCAACTAGATATTGTTTTACTTTCTCTATTTTCCCATTTGTTCTCTCTCATAAGTAGTAAGTCTTACAAATGAATGCAACAATTTATTCATTCTATTTATTCATTTCTATTTTAAAACAGAATATATTTACAACAGCTGATAAAATCCTTTAGATTATATTGATATTCCTTATAATGCTTGTTTCTTCAACTCAGAATCTTTAAAAAAAATTTAATCTCATTTTCTTCTATCCAAATAACTGTTGACGCAACATATGCACATCTTAAGAATCCACACAAATTTCTTAGGTGTTTTAATTTTCTACCAAATTTTTGCAAAGTATAAACACTCCTCAACAAGGCTCTAATACTAATAAGGGAAATATGGCAACATTTAAATTACGAATCAGAATGACAATAACTACAACAGAACTAAAATGAAATACAAATTTTAAACAGCCAAGTAAGTTTAACTGTATTTATGTACAAAAAGTTATATAAATGTAGTTCAAAAACTATGACTGCCTACTACATCTAAAAAATAATCAAGTAAACAATCTTTGCAAAGCTTCTTGGGGGGAGAATTAGAACCCCCTAAAAGGGGGGGTGGAGGGGGAAAGGGTCTGTATTTGGGATCACACAATTAACAACCATGTGTATGCATTAAGAGCCTGTGCTTTCCTAAATGAGTTACTAAAACCATGAAAGGTATTAGGGAAGTTAAGATAGATTCCACTCATTTTCTTCAGGGAGACCATGTCAATCCTATCAGTGCTGCTACTTCTTTATCCACCTCCTTCTCTGGAAATACCCTTTTTATCTACCATTAGTCCTTCCTTTATCTAGCATAAACCATTCTGTCATCACTCAACCTCTGCCCTAGCTTTACCTTACCTTCCATCCTTGGTCCTAAGCCAAAAGTTACTTTGAGATGATTAAACAACAAAAACACTGAACATTAAAAAAAAAAAAGGATAAACTGAAATAAGGTCAAATTATTAAGTATTTCTATGAAAAGAAATGGACAAAATAAACAACATCTAATTGAATAGCAAAAAAAAAACTTATTAATCTATGTTATAATGAACATACATTAATATGCTATAGTCTGCTACACACACACACCAATACTCACAAACATACAATTATACCTCTAAACTAGAAAGCTTGGGAACTAAGTGGAGTAAATTAAATCTTATAAATTTCCAAAACTATTATCATCTTAAAAAAATAAAAATCATTCTTAATCTTAACCAACTATTATCACTGTGGTACACATCTTTCTACTAGAACTAGTTCTTTTTTAAATTCAGATAGATGTGGATATCCCATTCTGAAGTGTACATACATCATCTCTTCATTTGTAACAAAAATTTTAGTAGCTACATAGTATTATATCAGCTTAAGAATACAACATGATTTGTTCAATCCAGTCTGTGTCTTAAGATATATAAGTTATTCAGGTAAAGTTTTGTGTATATCTCTAATTTTTATGGTTCTTTTAACATACTTTCATTCTTTAGAGTACAGCTTCTAGGTTTCAAAAAAAAAAAATTAAACACACTGCCAATATTGCCCCAGAAAGCCTGTGTAAGATTGATCTCACCCTTATTTTTTCAACTCTCACCAAATGTATTAGGCAAATAAGGGTTTCACTGAATCCTAATATGATAAACTTGTCATACTTTTATTGGCTTTATATATTTATGTATTTTAATCTTCTTCACTGATGCTGTCAATTTCATTTTCTTAGTACTTTTAAAAGCAGTATATATCAAGAATGGTAACCTTTGTCCATCATACTGTTAATGTCTTTTTCTAGCTTACCTTTCAATTCTGTTTAATCTTCCTTTTGCGATTTCTCCTTGTAGTTCTATGCTAAAAGAAGGTTTTCCCATTCCAAAATCCAATCAACATATTTTCTAATTTTTACTATTTCATTTTTAACTTAACTAATCTCATATTTAATTTGTTATATAGTGAAGTTGGACTCTATTGGTTTCTACTTTGATAACAGGCAATTGTTCCAACTATGTATACACAAAATAATACATAACTGCAACAATGGCAGTGGGTTGCATTAATAATGGCTCCTACTGGAGTACAGCACTCCCTCAGCCCTACTCTGGGTTCATATCCAGGAACTCTAGATCCTTCTATCAACTCAAAATGCTATCATTATATTTTCATATTTGGGTATGTATTCATATTTATATTTATGAGATGGAGTCTCGCTCTGTCACCCAGGTTGGAGTGCAGTGGTGCGATCTCAGCTCACAGCAACCTCTGTCTTCTGAGTAACTGGGACTACAGGTACATGCCACTACGCCTGGCTAACTGTTGTATTTTTAGTAGAGATGGGGTTTCACCATGTTGGTCAAGCTGGTCTTGAACTCCTGACCTCGAGATCCGCCCCCCTTTGCCTCCCAAAGTGATGGGATTACAGGCGTGAGCCACCACGCCCAGCCTATTTTTAGCTTTCAATACTGTTTCACCAATTTATCTAAAGAAAAGCCATATTACTTTTATCATTATAAGTTAATAATATCTATTAATACCAGTTATCTTCCTTATTATTCACTTTAAAATTTTTCTTGGCTTCTCCCAGCTAACATATTTTCCGGGTAAAATACTTATGTCAATACATTTTATTTAATGTATAAATTATGTGGAGAAAATTACTAACAAGATTTATTAGTAGTATGACCTCATAAAATAGAGACCATGGCACTGCCCACATAACAGGGTTGTTGCTATATAGGTTACCAATGAGTTAGAACTCACTGGAAATCAAAGAAAGGAAATCAAAAGTATAATGGACCATGACTAAACTTACAGCAAACATCTGCACAATCTGACTGAATTAAGGAGTGGCAAAAGCAGTAAGAAAGAGAAGTAATAAGATGACTTCTGCATTTGTAACTCATGCTGTCATTCATGTACATAGAAAACGTAAAAGAAGGGGAAATGAAAAAGTTTGGTATTGAACATCTGAAATACTGATGGGACATACAAGACGAAACAAAGGATCCAAGGAACAGAAGAAAGGCTAAGCTTCTTCTCTCAAAAAATGCAAGAAAGGCTCTAACAAGATGAATCCAAATATAGGTAAGCTAGACGATACAGGCAAATGAAAATTGAGGGAATCATGACAACATTCTCTAGTTTCTCTGAGAAATAATTGTACTCCTCTCTGCTGACAATCATGGGTAGAAGTTTAGGATAAGATAATTGGCATGAGGTCCCTTAAAAGTTTAAAATAGACATTGTAGAAAACATGAAAGTAAGTGAAATAAAAATATGTAAAAGATTTTCAAATAAGTGCTGATGGTATGGCTCAAAATTTAGACCCTAAGACTTTTAACAACACTAACCTGTAACATTAGTTGTTACCAATTTAAAGATAATTACTGCTGTGAGTCCAATTCTACAAAGAAAACATTCATCAGTATTTTCAGCAAGTTGTCTATTTTTAGAATGACTGTAGAAAGACCATCCCATAGCCCTTAATTGTTCAAACAGGTGACTCAAACATGTCTTGACAAGCAGGAATATTAACTGTGCAATTACATTTGAACTTAACTTTGTTGCTATCATTTTCCATCAATATTTGACATTTCCACCCCACCAATAAGTATTTTCTTCTGTTACTTAATAAGAAAGACCCTAGGATCACACTAATTTTAGGTAAATATTATTTCCTCAATTTTAAATTACAAACTTTGATTATCTACCACAAAAGTTTTAACCTAATTAGACTCAATACTTAACAAATCATTGGAAGTAGCAGTCCTACGTAACATAAAATTTCCTCTACCCAAGTCACACAAACAATGCTAGCAAAACAAAGTAAGCACTAAAGAGATTATCTTCAGAAAGAACTGTCAAAACAGGTGAATATGTAAAATGTATTTATGTTAAAGGTATTGATGATGACATATATATATACTTTTTCTTTTTTTTTTTTTTTTTTTTGGCAGTCTCCCTCTGTCGCCCAAGCTGGAGTGCAGTGACACGGTCTCAGCTCATTGCAACCACTGCTTCCCAGGTTCAAGCAATTTTCCTGCCTCAGCCTCCCGAGTAGCTGGGATTACAGGCACCCATCAACACGCCTAGCTAATTTTTGTATTTTTAACAGAGGTGGGTTTTCACCATATTGGCCAGACTGGTCTTGAACTCCTGACCTCAAGTGATCCACCCACCTCGGCTTCCCAAAGTGCTGGGATTACAGGCGTGAGCCACCGTGCCCAGCCTCAACGTTGACTTTTAAACAAGCACAGTGTTGTGGTTGGAATAACAAACATCGCACTCTTCACCTCAATAGCTCACAAATTATTATGCCCCCAGAGAAGCAACAATGTAAATAATATAATCCCAGCACTTTGGGAGGCTGAGGCGGGTGGATCACGAGGCCAAGAGATCAAGACCATCCTGGTCAACATAGTGAAACTTCTGTCTCTATTAAGAATACAAAAATTTAATCCCAGCACTTTGGGAGGCCAAGGTGGGTGGATCACGAGGTCAGGAGTTCAAGACCAGCCTGATCAACATGGTGAAACCTCATCTCTATAAAAAAAAAAAAAAAAAAAATTAGCTGGGCATAGTGGCACACGCCTGTAATCCCAGCTACTCAGGAGGCTGAGGCAGGAGAATTGCTTGAACCCAGGAGGCGGAGGTTGCAGTGAGCCAAGATAGCACCATTGCACTCCAGCCTGGATAACGAGCGCGAAACTCCGTCTCAAAAAAAAAAAAATGTGAATAATCAAAGAAAAACCCAAATTTATCTAACTTTCAACTACTGTATTCAAACAGATCAGTATTCATAGTCTTTCTTCGGCAACGTTAAATAATGCAATCTAATCCCATAGTAGTGATTCTTCAACCTCCTGTTTGGGCAATTAATCACTTGATGTTTCAGTTTTTCTCATATGTAAAACAGGGATAATAGCAATAGCTATACTCCCATAAAGTTGTGAGGATTAAAGAAGATAACACACAAAAAGCTAAAGAACAGCAAATGACACACAGCACTAAATAAATATTATATGATCATGATTTATTTTTACTTCCATGAAAAAACACTGTCTAGTAAAAGTTTATCACTAGACTATCACTTACTATGTCTAGCAAAAGTTTATCATTAATTATTAGCATATTTAGTTGTAAGTCAGAATATAAACATGCTAAGAACTAGTGATAAACTTTTACTAGATACTTAACTACGTACTAGGCATTATTCTAATACTTTATTTAGATTATCTCATTTAATATTCACAAGTAAGTATTATTACCAATCTAATATTTCTTCTGAGAATTCAGAAATATTTGGATAAACAAAATGACAGAGTAATTTGTATACATACTTGACCAAAAGGATGGACAGAGCATTAAACTCTTTAGAGTTAGCGATTATCCTGAAATTATTTTTATCCTTTAAGAAACAAAAACCAAATAGCTTCTCTGCCTCCTTTAGCCAAAATTTCCAAGGAAACATTATTTGGCAAATATTATTAAAAAGAAATTACAAAGTAAGAAAAAGTTTTAGGGAAGAGATCCTAGAAAAGAACAAGATGAGAGTTATGGTTAGGTTTCCACATGCACAGAATAAAGCTCTGTGTCCAAATTCTCTGTAGAATCTACATTTGTGGTTTAGTGTCTATCAAGTTCATCTTCAGCCTTTTTGGCCCCCTAGGAATATTCAACTGGCCTTCAAGAAACTTCACATTCTTGTTTATATTTCCTTGCCCCCTATACTTCTATGAACATCCTCTCCCTTTACTCATATATTCATCTGAAAATAATTTAAACTTATATAATGCACACCTTCATTTTTAAGAATTGTTCCTCTCACTAAAAATTAGAAGTTTATGTCCATATAAAACAAATTAAAACTACCTTGTATGTAAACTAGCAATTAGCAGTGGCTGGCATACACTGTAAGTATTTAAGAATGTGTTAGATACAGAATGCCTGTTCCTAGGTACCACAAGGAAAAATCAGCATTCATACAAAAAGTTTTCTCAGCAAGGCAGTTTTACTTTCTGCTGAAAGGGTGCTGTTCATCAGCTATCCTGCCATGAATGCACAATGAACAAAGGAAAGGCAGGCATATTTATTCCTTATGCATTGGGTCCTTACTTCTGTATCTGATCTCAGTTGGTTGGAGCTGGACCTCACAATCTAAACTAAACCCAACTGGCTAACAACTTAAAACTTTTCTAAATAGGTAAAGGCAATGGAGAACAAAGAAAAAGAGGAAGTTTCTTGAGAAAGGTCATAGAAAAGTAGTAACATTCCCAAATAAGGAAGGGGCATAGGCTGAGAGCTGGGACATGAGCATGTCCAGCACAGATATCTTGGTTAAAGTACAAAGACATAGAATGCACTTATTCCCTTATATCTAACAGCTACAAAGGATAGGGCTTAACAAAGAGTTACTAAAATTAACTAGGAAAAAGCAAGAAGGCTTTAAAGAAACTCTTTAAAAGAAGCTATTATTTCTAACATTATTATTATTCTTCAACAAGAAGGAAAACTTTGAAGAGGAAATTTTTACTTTCTACAGAATATCAAGTAAATTAATGAGCAATTTCACAAGTAAACAAATATATTTATTTTATTCTTATTTTTTGAGATGGAGTCTCACTCTATTGCCCAGGCTGGAGCGCAGTGGTGGCAATCTCAGCTCACTGCAACCTCCACCTCCCAAGTTCAAGTGATTCTCCTGCCTCAGCCTCCAGAGTAGCTGGGATTATAGGCACCCGCCAATATGCCCCGCTAATTTTTGTATTTTTAGTAGAGATGGGGTTTCGCCACGTTGGCCAGGTTGGTCAAACTGCTGACCTCAAGTTATCCGCCCGCCTCAGCCTCCCAATGAGTTGGGATTACAGACGTGAGCCACCGTGCCTGACCATAAAATCTATTTCAGTGTAGCAGGAGCGGCTGCAGCAAACAGATCTCTTGAACACCGAATAAAGGAGGGAGAAGTTTATTCGGCCAGGAGACCAGGCAGTAATTTGTCGAAAGCCCAGCTCATTTTAACAAAGGAAGGTTCTGCCTTTATATAGGCTTATACTTAAAATGATACACATGGAAGAATCTTAGGTTTATAGCTTTAGGAATCACATATGAAAGGGTTCCTTCCAGTTTACAGTTTAGGACTCACATGCGAAAAGGTCTCTGTTTACACTTTCAAGAATCACATATGAAAGGGTTCTGGTTTACAGTTTAGGACTCACATGTGAAAAGGTCTCTGTTTACAGTTTTGGTAATCACTTATGAAAGGGTTCCGGTTTACAGTTTTAGGACTCCCATTTGAAACAGTCTCTGGTTTGATCTTGTTTTAAGTAAAAATAGTATCTTCCAGAGAGTTTCCCCAAGACCAAGCATGTTATTTTCAGGAAGGAGATTGAGGAGGCGCCAGCTGACCTGCTCTCTCTTCTATTGAGCTGCACAGTGGATGACAGAGGTGGAGGGAATCCCAGAGGCCTGGGTCTCCTTCCTCATTAGCAGAACCTACTCCCTTCCCACCAAGAGAAAGACTCCTCATTTTCTTTCCTTAGCAACCCCTTAGTCCTAAATCCTCTACTTTTCTCCCATCCCTCCACCCCAAGACTCAAGGACTCAGCTCTATTTGCTGTAACTTCTTCCTTTACTGCAGACCTTCAATCACACTGCAACCCAAGTAGGCGATTCAACCTTTATGACAAAGAAAGACTTTGTCTTCTCAAGCTCATGAATAGGGTGGGTGTAGTGGCTCACACCTATAATCCCAGCACTTTGGGAGGCCAATGCAGGCAGATACCTTGAGCTCAGAAGTTTGAGACCAGCCTGGTCGACATGACAAAACCCTGTCTCTTCAAAAAATACCAACATTAGCCGGGTGTGGTGGTGTGCACTTGTAGTCCTAGCCACTTGGGAGGCTAAGGTGGGAGGATCACTTGGGCCCTGGAGGTTGAGGCTGAGGCTGCAGTGATCATGCCACTGCACTCCAGCCTGGGCACTAGAGCAAGACTCTGTCTTTTTTCTTTTGAGATGGAGTCTCACTCTGTTGCCCGGGCTGGAGTGCAGTGGTGCCATCTGGTTCTCTGCAAACCCCACCTCCCGGGTTCAAGCAATTCTCCTGCCTCAGTCTCCTGAGTAGCTGGGATTACAGGTGCACGCCACCATGCCTGGCTAATTTTTTGTATTTTTAGTAGAGATGGGGTTTCACCATGTTGTCCAGATTGGTCTCGGACTCCTGACCTCATGATTCACCCGCCTCAGCCTCTCAAAAGTGCTGGGATTACACGTGTAAGCCACTGCACCCAGCCAAGACCCTGTTTTTAAAAATAAAAGTAAAAATTTTAATACACATATGCCCGGCATGTAAAAGAGAAAGCTCTTAGGAGAATACTGATTAGTTGGGAGCACAGGGATATATATTATAGAAACTATGTCCTATAATAGCTTGATAGTAAGGTTCTTGGATGAGAGCTTGTGAGTTATGTGTCTGTATATCTGAGAGTTTGATGTTAGGAGAAATAACTAAATTGTATATTCTATTACGTTGGCAGTGGCTACATACTAAAGAAAGTAAACAGAGGACTAAAAATTTAATCCTAATTTTATCTAATTACCATACAACATACCCATCATTAAATGTTAGGTTCATTTAATTTTAACTTTCATTAGGTAAGATTAAATTCTATTTTACCTTGAATTCTCAGGTTTTGTTGCTTATATAGAAAGGTAATGAGTATTTTTTTAATGTTTAAGAGAAAACACTATGGTTAACTCAAATAAAGGAACAACGATAACAATAGCAGCTAACAATTACATAGCACCTATTTGACAGCCATTGTTCTAAGAGCTTTTCAGAGCAAAACTCTTAACCTTCACAACAACCCTACAAAATAGGTACTATTATTATCCCTACTTTATGAATTTGAAATCAGTTAAGCATTTGCTTGAAGTTATGCAACTAACAAGTGATGGAGCTGTGAGACGAACTTAAGACATTCTGTCCATCTATTCTCTTAACTATGAGGCCACACTTACTGTTTAATGAAAATTAACTTATTCCCTATTTTTAGCTAGGTAAAACAAGGTCTCAAATATAGTACATATTTCAGACAACATTTATTAACAGAATTAAAAAGTCATATGAATTAACTAAAAAAAGCTACACAATAACTCCTTTCCTGATTGTTGTGAAGAATCACAAATATTTGAGATGCTACAAGAGGACCTGGAGTGATGGGATATAATGTAAAATATGTATCTCATTCAACCTAAGATGCCAGTGATTGAAAACATACCTTTATTTTATGTGCCACTGAAAAAGGAAACTGCCAAACTATAACACATTACCATTTAAAATATACTAGTATATAAAAAGGGAATAAAAGTATAAATAAATAAATGATTAGAGTCACTTACCAAAGATACCTTCAATTTAAGGCTGCTTAATAGGTAAGACTGTGTACAAGAAAATTAGTATTTCTTGAAAGCTGTTTACCTTCTGGAAATCGATGTATTTGGAAGAAATCAAAGATTTGAGAATAGCTCAAGATTGAGGTTTGAACTGTAGTTGTAGAGAACTTCAGGACAAGAAAAGTTGGTTTATCAAACACATGGCTACATTAGGTCATATGTATTATTAAATAGTTTGCTATGCTGCCATTAAAACATAACACAGACCAGGTGGGTTACATCACAGAAATTTATTTTCTCACAGCTCTGGAGGTTGGAAGTCCAAGATCAAGGTGCTGGCCGGTTTGATTTTTCCTCTTACCTCCTTGGCTTGCAGATGGTTACCTTCTCATTATATCTTAATTTGGCCTTTTCACCGTGTGTGTGCATCCTTGGTCTCTCTATCCCTCTCCTAATAAGAACACCATTCACATTGGCTTATAGTCTCACTCTTAAGGCCTCATCTAACCTCAGTTACCTATGTAGAGGTCATATCTGCAAATCTCCAAATGCAATTCATATTGGGGATTAGGGTTTCGACATATGAATTTGAGAGAGACAAAATTTAGTCCATTAATAACATAATAGTTGATCTCATTGGAACCAAATATGTAACACTTGGAACCTGAAATGCAAAACATCGTTTCTGTTATAGCAAGCTACTGTTGAGGTAATAGCATTCAATACAAAGTCATTTCTACAGTAGGATCAACAACTCAAAGAAAAAACAAAATCATATCAGTTCTTAATTTAAGACTAAAATTAATTACTATAGGAGATTTTTCAAAAATTGTTTAAGCTTAAGACAGCGTCCTTATTTTTGGTTCCTGCTATATTCTTATATACCAATCAATTCACATTTTGTATTACAAAGGCAAATCTTGCTTTCAGACAATTTTTGCACACTCTTTTCTATACTATGGAACAAGAACCACTGTTAATCTTTCACTCACCAGTGCCTTCAATGTGTGTGGCATAGAGTAGCTACTTAATAAATATCAGAGGGAGGAAAGAAAACAAGGTAGTGAGGAAGGGAGGAAGAAGGAGGAAACTAAGTCAGACATTTATTAATTTATATAGCATCTTTTATTTGCTTTAGTTTGGCCCTCTGCAGATTATATGAAGCAACATATTTAATATTCAAAGTCATGAAAATACACATAACAAATTTAAGGTACAACACAAACTTCATATCACAGCTTATAAAAGTAGAAACCAAGAAAATCTTCTGAATAAAATAACCAAATACCCCTACCTCCCCAGCCATGAATGAGCATTTAAATCCTATTTGAAAGTATAAAGACACCACTTAAAAGACACTTCAAAGCCTATATAAAATTGCCAGAATGTCCTCCAGTAGAGTTTTTAAAACCAGCTAATTCTGATGTTTCAACAAGAAATTTTTACAAAAATTCCTCCCTCACCTCTTTCTTGGTTATGAGAAGCAAAAAGGAAAAAAAAAATAAAGAAAATTCCTCCCTCCCCCTACCAAAAGGCGAAACCTACTCTAAATCCTAGTTAATCAGAAATCATCCAGTGAGTAGTCAGCTCTTTCAGTTTACTTATATTTTGGCTCTAATCTACAAAGGAAAAAGTCAAAGCAGAGTCAGCTAGAGCTATGTGAAAAGAGATACTCAAACATTTACCTGTTATTTTTCAGCTGTCAGGGAGTATCAAAATTTTACATAGCAAAAATAAAGCAATATCTAAATGTTTGGTTAGGTGTTAACAATATAAAAAGTATTTCACTGACACTGGACTAAATAATAGCTATGTGAACAAACAGATTTTCGTCTACTATGTGTCCATGTTGCTCTATAAATTCATACAAGTTAGTATGAAGCAACTGGTAAGACAGTAACACAATTGATTTAGATGTGTTAAATCAAACATTAACATACAATGGTTGTTTAGAAGGGAAAACTATTCCTTCAATACAAACATGCTTATTATGTGGTTTCTCTTCTTTGTAATTAAAATTTTAGATTCATTTAAATTGCCAAAATGTCATTGAGTTTTACTGTATTTTAAAAGGACCCAAAGTTCTTGACCTCATGTCAGAAGGACAGAACAGGACACTTCTAGAAGAAAGAGAGAAAACAAAATGTCCACATAAAAAAGTTAATTTGTCTCATTTTTGACATTTACTGAAAAACGCTCTTGTGCAGTATTATGTCTCAAAGTCTTTTAAAGAATGATAATCATATGTCTTTCTCATTACATAGTTCACATCAAATTATATGCCTAACAATTACAACCATGAAGTATTCATTTACATACCTCCCTTTAGTGTTCAAAACACGTTTACTGTTGACCCAATCACCTAAGTGGAAGATTTAACTAGACACCAGAAGACAAACATTGCATTTCTCTATACCTCAGTTGTTTCCCTATTCCCTTTATCAAATAATCGGTACTTAAGTAGTTTTCTGCTTCAGAAAGTTTAAATAAATGAAAACTTTTGTCAATGATTCTTTTTAAAAAATCTGTGAGCAAAGATAGAAAGCTTTGTGGTTTTTTATTTTGATAGCAAAAACATTTTCACATAAAGCAAAACAGAAAATCCAAGGTAAAGAAAACACAACTTTACTTGAAGTCTAAACTGAAACTAGTCTTTAAAATTCCCTTGGATTCTAAACGGGTTTGCGTTTACATGTCCTAACGCTAAGATAGTTTCCAAACAGTACACCAAAGTGCAGTGAACTCAGACACCTCAGTCACACTTTAAATTTCTGAGGGAAACAAAGTAATTTTAGATATCTTGGATTACTGTATGAAACAGTCCACTAGATCCTATTATAATCCTTTCCATAGTATCACGTCTTTACAAAACTGAGTCTCTGCACTGTGAAAAAGAAAGAATCATGCTTCCTCTACCCTCACTGCAAAAAAAAAAAAAAAAAAAAACACCCCACAATGTGGAAGAAGTTGTACAGTGTCCAAGAGATACACACATCTCATTAGAAATGTTGGTTACTTAAGAATGAAGTAAAAATGTTTATTCAAATAATTCATGTATTATTTATTCAAATGGCTACTAAGTTGTTAGGACATAAATACTTATGTTGTTTGGACCTAACTACTAAAAAAATAAAACTATTTGGTATTTCTTTAGGTCTAAGGATATCATGAAAAGATCACTGGCCTACTAAGAGTGTGATGAACAGCCAAAGTTTGGGAACCTTTGCATATGGGTAGAAACAGAAATTACACTAGGGCTGTCACTAAACTTAGTGAAACATTAACTGGCTAGCTTATATTATTACCCAAAGGCCATTAGTGCTGTGTAAGGGCTAGTATACTCTATTTACAAATATCTGAGGGCTAATTAACTGAAATCCAGCTGGAGCCTAAGGAGTCCAGTTTCTCTGCAACTCCCTCCAGGAAGAAATGCTTCTCTGTTCTAATCTGGGCCTTTACAAAGTCATCTTCTTTTATCAGTACTTAGGAAAAACATCCAGTGTTATAGGTCTAAAACTCTTAAACAAATTAACAGAGATCCTGGTAACATTACCCTATCAATGATAACATTATTAATATTATACATAACTTTTCCAAAAATACTTTCAGAGATATTAGGGCCTAACTATAGCGTTTCATTGTATAATCTGAAGGCCCATTGGGCCAGCTCACTGTGATTTGATTATCACAATTCAAAGAAGGAACAGCTTTTAGTAGATAATGCCCAGGATTCACAATTAAGAACAAGTGTTTTGAAATCAAGTTCTGTCACCTCGTAACTTTAGGCATGTATCTCCATCTCCTGGACCTCATTGTCTTCAACCATTTTTAAAAGAATTGTTTTTATATTAATACAGGTACAGTCTCCCTTATCTGAAATACTTGGGACCATAAGTGTTTCAGATTTGGGATTTTTTCCAGAGTTTGGAATATTTGCATAATATTGACTGAGCATCCCTGATCCAAATATTCAAAATCTTAAATGCTCCAATGAGCCTCTCCTTTGAGCGTCATGTCAAGTGCTCAAAAAGTTTTGGAATTCGGAGCATTTTGGATTTCAATTTTTTGGATTAGGGATACTTAACCTACATAAGTTTTGTAATGTCCAAATGAAATTAAGCTTATTAAAGGAATTCATAAAATGCTACTTGTTATACAAACAACCAAATGGATACGTCATTCAAATATTTATACACAAAAACTATTATCACCAATGAACACAGAAATACTCCCTTTTCATGGAATTTAAGATTCTAATGGGAGCTGGGTGCGTGGAAGGCCAAGGCGAGTGGATCACAAGGTCAGGAGTGATCAGCCTTGCCAAGGGTGAAACCCCATCTCTACTAAAAATACAAAAATTAGCAAAAATTTACAAATTAGCCAGGCATGGTGGTGCATGCCTGTAGCCCCAGCTAATTCGGAGGCTGAGGCAGAAGAGTTACTTAAAGCCAGGAGGTGGAGGTTGCAGTGAGCCACTGCACTCCAGCCTGGGCAACAGAGTGAGACTCTGCCTCAGGAAAAAAAATAAGATTCTAATGGGGAAAATAATATAGTTAATCTTAGTTCCCTTCCATTAAAATGACAAGAAATTTTAAAATATATTAGCACATAAAAACAAAAAGTCTGCATGTAACAGAATGAAAGAAGACAGCTAAATTTTGGACTATAAAAAGCAAATAGACAATTGGTGATTTAGCAGAGGAGAAATTTCAAACCACTGAAATCTAAATGCTAACCAAAAATGGCAGTGGTTGGAGAATTATTTCAAAAACTGGGGAAAAGGCTTAGGAACCAGAAGTACCAGAAGCTCCTAAAAGCAAGGGGAAAGGATGGGCAAAGGCAAAGGCAAGGTGAAGGGTAGGCAAAAGCAAAGGCAAGGGGAAGGGATGGGCAAAAGCTGAAGAAACGAAAGTCTGCAGGAGGTCACAGAATCATAAATCAGTTGATTAAGAAAAGGTAGAAGTAGTAGTAGTGGTAGTGGTAGTGGTGGCAGTACTAAGGACACTCCTGCCCCATATACCACCTCAGGTAAGTATCCTATCCCCATGGAGATGGTTTATTCTCTGTAGATATTGAACTAAAGACATGTCTGACTTGGAAACATTAATAATAGTCAAGAGTGGAGGCAGGGAGCAAACCATTTGAGAAATAAGGAGTGAAAGTCTACATACAAAATACTGGGATTACCAGTCCCCCTCCCCAACATGTGTCAAATATTAAAATGAAAAAAGTGTAATATTCCTGTATGTTCATAGTTATCAGATTTACTATATACAACAAATCTTTATAATGGTTCCTGTCCACCAAAAACCCACATCTCACCATCAAAGAAAAAGATTTACTGTGGTCAAGTTTTATACAGAAAGAGAAAAAAGGAGAAAGGGAATTATATTCAGAGGTTTAAGTAATCTTTAGGAGATGCTTGAAGCAGTAAATAGATAATTCAATACAATTAGGTAGTACACAAAGTGGTTATATAGTTACTTTAATATACATTAGAAAAAAACATATAGCTAGTATATAGAACCTGTAATTTCACAGATATTATTGCTTAAGCAAGGCAAAGTTTTTAAACTATCAAGTAAATATTAACATAGGCATTTTGTAGAAATGGCAGTAGTATGTGAATGTCTAAACTTTCAGGCACACTACTGCAGAGACAATTACTAAATTGGGTGGTGAAGTTAAGGCCAGATAAACTGAAATTCCTTCAAATGTGATTCTAGAAACTTTTAAAAATTGATATAAATGTTATACAAAGTTTAACTTTTTGAAATTAGAAAGCAAGTTTTATTGGGATTTACACTGACATAAGACAGGTTGACCACAGATACACTTTGTCAGGAAAATTTACCCAAGATAGGAGTTAACATCAAGCAAAATTAATTACTGAAGTTATTGCAAGTTTAAAATTCTAAAAGCAGTTAACAGACAAGCTGAAGAAATAAGGAAGCAATTAGATAAGACAGAAAGGAGGATAACTAGCAGTTATACTGACAGAACTACCATTTTGTGTGAGCTTCTACTACATGCTAGGCACAGTTAGGTAATCAAAATAGGTAGTCTTTATGCATATCTGCCTTTTACAGATTAAAACCTAAGACTCAAGTTAAATAATTGACTTGTAGCACCAGTTCTGGGGAAGGGAAAGTTGAAAATGAAAAAAGTGTAACATAAAGGCAAAAAACCCTTTGATAACCAACTAAGTATCACAATTAAATTCCCAATGTAGTTTTCTAACACAACGGTCCCCAACCTTTTTGGTACCAGGCACTGGTATTGTGGAAGACAAGACGGGCAGGGAAATGGTTTCAGGATGAAACCGTTCCACCTCAGATCAACAGCGATTACGTTCTCATAAAACAGCATCCAACCTAGATCTCTGACATGCACAGTTCACAATAGGGTTCACACTCCTTTGAGAATCTAATGCCCCTGCTGATCTGACAGAAGGCAGAGCTCAGGCAGTAATATTCACTTGCTTGCCAGCAGCTCACCTCCTACTTTGCAGCCTGGTCCGTGACAGACCAAGGATCAGAGAATGTTCTAACATACCTAACCTCGAAATCCTTATAAAATCCATAAAGTAAATAAAATGACTAAAGATGACTGCAGACTGGTAGGTTAAGAGATGGTCAATAAATTAGATTTGGTGCATTTAGCTTTCCAAGAAGGTACTGTGCCGAGAAAAAAAAAACCTTGAATTTGATAGGACAGATTCATAATGTTCCTCCTATCCTAGCTGAAGACTTAATTACATTGCTTCTTCAGTAAATGTAGTCCTACCCAAAACTTCTTAAATGGCCGCATTTCCACTTTTCAATTAAACAAAGTCAGAAGTTATTGAGCAACCCAAAACAATAACAACACCACAAACACATCTGGATACACGCTTGAAACTTCTATGATCTGTATAATTTGTATAAAATGGCTGTGTGCAGTAGCACACACCTATAATCCGAACAATCCGGGAGGCCAAGATAGGAGGATCACTTGAGCAAAAGAGTTCAAGACCAGTCTGGGCAACATAATGAGACCTTGTCACTACAAAAAGAAAAAATTAGTTGGGCATGGTGGCACATGTCTGTAGTTCCAGCTACTAGGGAGGCTGAGGTGGGAGGGGTCATTTAAGTCCAGGAAGTTGAGGCTGCAATGAGCCATGACTATACCATTGTACTCCATCCTGGGCAACAGGACAGCTCTAACAGGAGCTAGATAGACTGTGTCTTAAAAAAAAAAAAAAAAGGTAAAAGGTCATTTAGCAATTAAACTTAAATCCTCTAAGTTTTTAGAAATCCTCCTACACTTGGAATATCATTAAAAGTAGTAATTTTATTAAACTGTAGAGAGATTGCTATTCATGCTTTTAAAATGTGCTTTTAACTTCTCTGACTACTAAAGGCTATAATAATGTCACTTGGAAAACAGAAGGCTGAGTGAGCATCTGAGGGTAAAAAAGAATGTTTCCACAGACTCACTTGGTAAATACCACTAGCTCTAGCTAAACACTGTGATTCCTTAACTGGAAGCCAATCACGATCTTAATTTTAAAAGTCTCCTTGTTACATAGGGCAATGGGCAGCCATATTATCTCAATTACTCCTTCACATAAAACCCAAGGGTTGAACTTTAAAGCATCATAAACATCTGTTGCTTTTTACCATATTTCTAACTGAGTCCATACGAAGAGGTCAGATTTAACTGAACTAGTCAACAGGCTCAGATGTTAGTCTAGTTTGGGTACTACAAAAGGCAGCTTTTTCTTTATGTTAAGGGCATTGATTATATATTCTATATAATAGACAATAGACCAATATATACAAAAACATATGTAACATATGTCAAGAATATATCTAACATCTAATACATGTATGTTAGGATATTTATTACAGCACTGTCATATTAAAAAGTTGGAGACAGTCTAAATACCCATGAGTAAGGAAATAGAGCTAGTCTCAGTGGCTCATGCTTACAATCCCAGCACCTTGAGAGGCCAACACAGAAAGACTGCTTGAAGCCAGGAGTATGAGAGCAGCCCGGGCAACACAGCAAAATACTGTCTCTACAAAAATTTTTTTTAAATATAGCTGAGCACAGTGGTGTGCACTTGTAGTCCCAGCTACTTAGGAGGCTGAGGTGGGAGAATCCTTTAAGCACAGGAGTTTGAAGCTGCAGTGACTCCAGCCTGGTGACAGAGTGAGACCTAGCATAAAAAAAATAAACATGTAAGAAAATAGTTAAATCAGCAGTCCTCAACCTTTCTGACAATAGGGACCGGTTTCATGAAAGACAATTTTCCACAGACTGGGCTGTGGTAAGCGGATGGTTTGGGGATGAAACCGTTCCACCTCAGATCATCAGTCATTAGTTAGATTCTTATAAGGAGCATGCAACTTTTATCTGTCGCATGTACAGTTCACAATAGGGCTTGTGCTCCTGTGAGAATCTAATGCCGCGCTGATCTGACAGGAGGCAGAGCTCAGGCGGTAAAGTTTACCAGCCACTCACCTCCTGCTGTGAAGCCTGGTACTGGTCTGCAGCCTGGGGTTTGGGAACCCCTGAGTTAAATTTGCATGCCCATAAAATAATACAATGTACAACCATTTAAAACAATGAGGTTAGATCCATAATGTACTGGTTATTTCACAAAGTTTATTTAAAGCATTTCATTTTATGACACATCTTAAGCACATTTTTTTTAGAATTCTTGCAGTATCTGCTGAGTTGCAAAGGAAGGCTAAAAGTTACATTGGCATTGTACTTTTTACCAACAAAATTGCTAATTATTAAATTTTTTGTTTTTGTTTCAATGGATACATGTTCAAATACTATATCTTCAGACTCATCTGCATATTGCCAAGGACTGCATGTGAGGATTCATATTCCATACAAACATCTCAGTATATTTAGTAAAACTTACTAAAACACATCAAAGAATCTTTGATCTACTAAACCAGGAGTTGGCAAACTTTTTCTCTGTAAAGAACAGATAGTAAATATTCTAGGCTTTGTGGACCATTAAGGTCTCTGTTGTTGAAATCACAGACAATATATGAACATGTTGGGCTGTGTTCCAGTAAAACTTCACTTACTCAAGTCCAACAGAACTTAAAGGTTAAAAAAACAAAAAACAGACAACAACAAAAAAAGACAGGCAGTGGACTGCACTTGGCCCACAACCACTAATTTGCTAACTCCTGTGCTAAAATCAAGGTGCTGCTAATGCAATCTTCTTTTTAACAGTACCCTACATGCATGCTGTTATCCTTCAAAGACAGACCTTTATAATGCACGCTTTCATTTTCATTTTTCAAATGTTGAATTTGCAAGTTAGAATACAAGTGCTTTAAGGGAATAATATCTTGAGGATCTCAATACAGAACTTCAATGTCAAGGCAATTCTTCATTGTATTAAAGCACAGCAGTGTGAATAAGGCAAGTATAATGGAGGAAATAATTCTACACAAATATATCCTATAGCAATAAATCTGCAATCAAGAAATCCACTTGGGTGCTAGAGTAAATGGCCTTGAACAGAACTATTATCTAGGAAATGCATAATCACATTAATAAAAATTTCTTTAAAAAAAGCAAAAGGTTACATTTTTAAAATTTAAAGTATTTTTCTTTCTTCACACTTATATTTTTATGTTAAGTGACTGAACAGAAAATACACCATAAAGATGAATAGGGAATTCAGAAAAGAAATACAAACACCTAGTAAATAAATGTAAATATACGCAATCTCCCAAAAAAAGTAAATTATAACCAGAAGAAATATCGATTTAAAAAGTTAGGGTGCATAATTTGCATGTGAAGCTTTCCCTTACAAGACTGAATTCTCAATCCCAGATCTTCATCTTCCGTATCTCAGCTTAGCCTCTCCAAATATAGCTGCTCATCAGTATTTCAGTTTAGATCTGGCCAGATCATCAGGCTACTTCCATTATCTAGTCTGGGCTACAAAAGACTCAAGTGACATTGAAAAAAATGAAAGATGATGAGCCAGCCATGGTAGCTCACGCCTCTAATTATCTGGAGACTGAGTGGGGAGGACTGCTTGAGCCTGGGAGTTCAAAGCTAGCCTGGGCATCACAGCAAGACCTCATCTCAAAAAAATGGTGGAGGGAGCTGTAATTTCAATGCTTAAATTCCTTGGTCCCTTCTGTAGTGGATTTCTAAACCATTTGTAAGGCAATAGAAGGCAATGGCACAATCAGTATTTTAAATCTGTGCCATGAAAGAAAAAGCAAGCCAGTCAGTATCCACCAACCTACCAATGAATGGATGAAGTGTTAGATACACATAATGGAATATTATTCAGCCTTAAAAAAGGAAATTCTGGCACATGCTGTAACATGGATGCACCTTTGAAGACATTATGCCAAAGGAAATAAGCCAGTCACAAGAGGATAAATATGTATTATCTCCCTTCTACTAGAGTAGTCAAATTAGTATAGACAAAGTAGAATGTTGGTTGCCAGAGGGGGGTGGAAAATTAAGAGTTATTGTTTAATAGATACATAGTTTCAGTTTGGAAAGATGAAAAAGTTCTGGAGATGGATAATGGTGATGGTTACAAAACAATGTAAATACACTTAATGCCACTGAACTCTACACTTAAAATGGTTAAATGGTTAAGTTTTATATTATATATCTGTTACCACATTAATAAAAAAGAAAAGAAAAGATGAAAGCAATTAAGTTTACAACTGCAATGACCCTAAAAACCTTTCAACAGAATTAGTGGAATTTAAATCTTTAATTTACTAAGTAATACAAAGATATTCGTTGGCTAGATATACTCTGCAACGCAGACCACAACCTGATAGATGCGACCAGATTAAAGAAGGGCTTTCAATACAAGTTACTTTTAAGCTTTTATGTGAAGAAGCTTCATAATTCTGAAAGGAATGTGCCTTTTCAAAAGCTCTTTGGAAAAAGTTCAATCATAAAACAAGACAAAAATATGGAGCATCACGTATTCCACTTTCCAACCTCTATATTAACCTGCTCCTAAAATGTATTTTAAAAGAATGCATATTCTTCAGCAAATCTTTTCATCAATCACCATGTGAAAACCTTTGGCAGGGACACTGTGCATTCCTGGGAGGATTTAAATTAATTTGCGAGGGACTGAAACCTGGCTTATAAGCTAAGAATTGGATTTAGGATTTGACAAAGACTTCTTTTCTGAATTTAAAACGTTGTACCATGAGTTCACATTTATGTTCTCCATCACCAGTAAAGTAACAAAATGATATAGGACTTAAATTCAATTAAAACTATAGTTTTCTACATATTTATTGTTATAGCTTTATCTGTCTACAACAAAGTATTTGAAATCACATTTCTACTTTCAGGAAAAAAAAAACCTAAATTAAATATTCCAACTGTAAGAAATCCTATTTCTTTTTTATTTGTTTATTCATTTTTGCAATGGAGTCTCGCTGTTGTCACCCAGGCTGGAGTGCAATGGCTCAATCTTAGCTCATGGCAACCTCCATCTTCCAGGTTCCAGCAATTCTCCTGCTCAGCCTCCCAAGTAGCTGAACTTACAGATGCCTGCCACCATGCCCAGCTAATTTTTGTATTTTTAGTAGAGATGGGGTTTCACCATGTTGGCCAGGCTGGTCTCAAACTCCTGACCTCAGGTGATCCACCAGACCCAGCCCAAGAAATCCTGGTTCAATTCATTTTAAAACTCTTACCTGATCTAATTCTAAAAAATAGGAGCTTTCTACTAAAAAGCAGAATACATTTTTTAATTGTAATTTCAGTTTTCTTAAATATTTTTCATTTGAATGTTTGCAGTACTTATTTTTTAAGAATCTGCCTCCTCACTTTATTTATATTTCAAAATCAAATTCCTTTTTTAAAAAATATTAGACAAACTATTCTAACTGCAGACAACAAGAATTCATTTAATTCTGCAACTTTTAGTTACAGCCTAAGAACTCAAAGTGATTTATACCATCGTTATTTGTATTGAGGTACAGAAAAAAAATCAACCTCAACTGGAGGTACTACTGTATCTGAATGACATAAAATCTTCTGTAATAGCTGAATTGTCAGATCAATTTAAAGTCGTGAAATATGTTAAAACAGCTGCTGTAAACATGAGAGAGCAAGATAAAAAGATTAACAAAAATGAAGTGATGATCCTTAAGAGACAGGGAAAAACCAAAAGATTTTGTGAAAATACCGGAAGAATATTTCAGTTCTACGACTCAGGTAAATAGTAGACTATTGGCGCAACAACAGTGATTCAAATATGAATGGAATTTTCCCCACATCGGCACCCCCCATTCAATTAGCTTTATGTTTGGTTACATCAAAGGATTAAATTTTAAATGACTGTATTTAAAATTTATTTTAAGTACAAATGCTATTCAAAGCACTATCAAAGTATGGGGGCAGGGGAGACATGGACTTGTCAATCTAATGGTTATAGTGACTAACAATAGTAACAATAAGGCAGTACATGTGATCAATAAATTTTAAAAGAAGGAGGGATGTGCTTCCATATAAATACAAAGCTTGCATCATATCTAAGACACTGGTTCAAAAGACAGCTTTTTTGTACCCCGTCCAAAAGCAATCAACCCACCAAAGCTCTGGGAGAGCTGGCTTCCCTACTTAACATGGGAAGCTGTTTATAAAGCCTAGTTCTTGTAGAGGTTTTCCACCTCTATTAGTCCATTTTCACACAGCTACAAAGAACTGTCCAGTTTATAATAACTGAATAACCATAAATAAAAGGTTTAACTGACTCAGTTCCACACGGCTGAGAAGGCCTCAGGAAACTAACAACTATGGTGGAAGGCGAAGCAGGCACTTTCTTCGAAGCTGGCAGAAGGAGAGTATGAGCGCATAGAAAAAACTACCATTAATAAAACCACTGGATCTTGTGAAAATTCACTATTATGAGAACAACATGGGGGAAACTGCCCCCATAATCCAATCACTTCCCTCCCTCTATAAATGGGAATTACAATTTGAAATGAGATTTGAGTGGAGACACACAGCCAAACCATACCACCACCCCATGGGAGAGGGAGTTACCACTTGGATACTGGGGATTGCCAGCAGTTAAATGCCCTTTATTCTTTACTCTGTTCAATAACAAGGAATTCTTTCAGCTTGCTAAGGTGCCAGGTACTGCTGCAGTACTCAAAAGGAGTACCTTTTTTTTTTTTTTTTTGCATAAGTGTAGCATCTGTGTTAGTTTTCTAATGCATTGTGTGGAAGCTTGTTAAGAATGCAATGTCAGGTCTTTAAACAAATCCGAGGATTAAACAAAATCTGCATTTTAACAAGAGCCTCAGGTGATTCGTATGCACATTAAAGTCAGAGGCATACTTGACCTATAGTGGCCACAGCTGCCAACCTGACAGCCACAATTAGCTCCAGGCCCCCACTCTCCAAACATTTAGGCTTTTACAATGAATGTGTGAAAGCAGCTCAAAATCAAAATATAAACTGACAGTTTCTCAAATTCCAGACTAAAAAGTTAGAGGAATTAAAATTAAAACAAAGGTTTCTATTCCTGGCTCTTCTTAGAATTCCCTGAGCACTAGCTTTACCAAAATATCAGTGCCAAGGACCCACACCAAAGGATTAAATACTGGGCATCAGTTCCCCAGGTAATTTTAACATGCAGCTAAAAAGGATAACCAATAAACTCAGAGCATGGCTTCTTAACCTTTAGAACACCCCTGCATGACCTGTGGATCTGTTAAAATGCAGATTCAGTAAGTCTGTATTGAGGCCTCAGATACTGCATTTCTAACAATATTCTGAAAAGGAGCAGTTCAGCCTCTGCCCTTGTGTTCCATAAACTTAGAAAAAGGTTGTCAAAAAGACTTCAACGTTTTGCCCTCGGGTCATATTTCTCTACAGTCAAGTATGATTATAGCCTCCAATTCAGAACTTTAACATGTGTCCTAAAATGTTTTAGAGAAGCCAATACAAAAATTAATATGATGTAAATTCCTATCCTTGTGGAGCATATAGTGTAAAATATGTAAAAGAGACAAATAAGCAATTAAAATAGAGTGCTGATAGAAGGTATCTAACCCAGATCCAAGATCAAGAAAAATTTCTGGAGTGATTATCTAACAGAGAAAATCAAATGTGGGATGGAATTCCTTCAGTCAAAGTGTAGTACACCTCAAGATCTGAAGATGAGGAAGAGAATATCACATCTGAGGTATCCAGTATTTCCAAAAGTCAAGAACATGAAGGATAGAATATTTGAGAGGTGAGACTGAATGGGCAGAGAGAGCAAAGGCCAAAACATAAAGAATGCTGTAAACCACCTTAAATATATTTTGGACTTGTTCTAAAGAAAACAGAAAATTATATGAACAGACTTGTGTTATGAAAGCTAGCTCTAACTGCAGGATAAGGAACAGACTAGAGGCAGATAAATTAATTATGATCACTATAGTGGTTCAACTGGTTGACATTGGTAGCCCGAACTGGTGTGGTAGAAATGAGAATGGGAGAGAAGCAGATGAATCTGAGCAATATCTAGAACTAAAATTGATAACATACGGTGAATGAATGTGTAACATGTGGGTGAGGCAGGAAAAAATTCAGAACATTCATGGCAATGACTTGGAAAACTAGGTAGATGGTGCTACTATTCACAAATTAGGGAATACAAGAAGGTTCAGCAGGAGTCATGACATTTTAGAAAAAAAGCAGAAAACGTCCAATAGGCAAACCAGCACCCATGTGTCAAGCTCAAGAGGAAACTATGGACTGGAAATACAGATTAGTAAATTCAATAATGACATCCAGTTCTCGCCAAGTTGGAATAATTGGGACCAGATTTACCATAATCCCTGAAATAACAACAAAAAGAATAGATCAAATATACAAAATAGTTTTCAGAGACTGAACATACCACAGCACAAAACAATGACCCTGAGAGACAGAAAACAAACCAGGTGAGCTCTACAATTATTGCAGGTTAGTGAGGGAGAGCCTAGGCAGAGACCAGCACTCTCCCTGAATTGAAAAGATGGAAATGAGAGTCCAGGAATGCCAAGGTAGCTAGTTTTCAGGTCAGAATTCTGAAGAGGAAAAACAGCAGAGATCTCTCTCTAAACTAAGTATTGAACAGCGTAATATGCACATGAGGAAATGCTCCAAGGCTGGGGAGAGAGCCACCTGAAAGGTTTAGGGGGAATAAACCTAAACAAAGCCAATAGAGGCAACATGAATGGATCTCAAAATAAGTGTGCTCAATGAAGCCAGATTTTAGGAAAAAAAAGAGTCCATAACACATGCTTCCATTTATATAAAATTCTAGAAAATGCAACGTACTCTTTTGTGATAGAAAGCAGTTGCCTTGCACTGGGGAAAGGATTACAAAGGAACACAGGTAAACTTTTGGGGGTGATGAATTGTTCATTCAATACTTTGACTGTGTTGGTTTCATGTGCCAAAACTTGTTGAATTGTACACTGCAAAAAAATGCAGTTTATTATATGTCAACTATACTTTAATATATTTTAAAAACTATCAGCATACATGAGAAATCTGAAGAGTATGGCATCACTGAAGCAAAGGGAAAAATTTTTTTCTCTCAGGGAGAAAATATGAAAGATTCACAATGTCAAACAAGACAAAGCCTTAAAACGTCCAATGTGCATATGGCAGAAAGACTATGAGTTAGGCATGGTGTAGGAAGAAAGAGCACCAAGGCAATCTCAACCTTTATCCAAAAATTTGTGTCACTTTACCTAGAAAGACTAAGAAATCTAGAGGAATTTTTATTTCAGATTTGATATTTAAAAAAAAAAAACATGAATCCTAGATGCCAACAGATTTTACATCTGGCATTGGCACACTCCTAATATGTTATATTCACTATAAGCAATAATTGTCCTTAAAAAGTCTTCAAAAGAAATTAAGCCAGAATCATGCTGAGTTATAAATGCATACAACTCATTAAGGATAAGGAAAAGTTCAACTTAGAGGTTTATCGTCCCATCTGAATTTAATAAGAAACTAAATACTTGAAATTCTTCCAGTTTTTCTTTTTTAGTGAGTAATAGGGTTATTTACGTTCCTCTTATCGGACAACGAAGCAGAGAAACAAGATTTTTGCCTTGTTTTTGTGTTTGCGTAACATCATCTCATTTGCGGCCACTTATTTTATGTCTGTCTTCTCACAGAGGAAGGACTCTGTAAAACCCATCATTGTATGCCTATAATCTAGCACAATGCCTGATATATCATAATATTCAAATATTATTTACTGAACAAAGACCATTTTCAAACACATGGAATACAAATAAAACAGAAGTGAAGGACAGGGTGTAATAAAAAGGGAAATAAAAGTACAAAGACACAAAGAGAAGGCTCAATACAAATTCACAAGTATTTATAGGAAGGACTACCCAAATCTTAATGAGAATGACAGTAACTGAACACTAATTTCATAAGGTAGCAACAAACTAGAGAAATCTGTGTGACAATGCTACAGAAAATGCAAAAGAGTTACAAGAAAACTCAGAGAAGATTCTTATATCATTAAAAAGATATTTCAAAATGAAAAGTGTGGTGAATTAAAGTGGACAAAACAATCTTGTAGATGTACTATCTTTAGACATCTATGATACTAATCATCATCATTGCTAAAAAAATTCATTAAGTATCTATGAGTCTGACACTACAATAACCATTTACATTTAAGCAATCCCTCCAAGGAACTATTCTATACATTTTACAGGTGAGTAAACCAGGCTGCTTTATCATATTCAGAAAGTAAAATAAAAAAGTAACAAAGTAAAAATAAATTAAAACATCTCAAACAATAACCTAAATGTTGCCACTTTAATAAATGATAAAAAAGATTCTCATGCCAAAGAATAGTATTTTCAAAAAGCTCTATTTCACCTTAGAATTCAGGACACATTACCTAAATGACAGAAAAATCTCAGTCAATAAGCATAGTAGCATTTAGCCAGGCACAGTGCCTATGGTTGCACTGTGGCAGGAGGAATCACTTGAGCCCACAAGTTCAAGGGCACCCTGGGAACATGGTGAGACCTCATTTCTTTAAAAAAAAAAAAAAAAAAAAAAAAAAGTGTACTAACGCTTAAGAGATCCAGAACTTTAAGGGCTGGAAACAGTAATATGAATCATTTGTAGTTCACATTTGACAAAATAATTTTTATAGATAACATCTTGTTTAATCCTCACAATCACCCTGGGAATAGGTTTTGATTTATTTTAACAAAATAATCAAGGATCAGAGAAGTTAGATAACTACTCAGAATAATCAAGCTGCAGAAAAGTCCAAAGTCTTTTAGTTCTTTGCCTGTGACTTTCTACTGTATCTGCTATGGGAGGAAATCTAAATATCCTGCAATTATTAATCTCTTGCTTCCATTCACATTCTAGTTCTAGACCCTTCAATAATGAACCACACTGCCAAGCCGACCTAGAATTCAGTTCAGCTCGCTTCCTTCTACAAGGCAAACGTATCATTCACACATAAAGACAAAAAGCAGGAGCCCAGCTCTTTATGGATTCCAGACTAAGAAAAGCACAAAAGTTTAAACCAAATCACATAAAGCCCATTTATACAAAGCCTTCAATGAAATCACATAAAGCCCATCTACTTTTTCTTAGATTTCTTAGGATTACTAAACTCCTAGCACTTGGCACATGAAGATAGAGTATGAAAACATCAAGAAAATGCTATTTTTAAAGTACTAATTATTAATCACAAGAAAATAATTAAAATGATTCTATGGTGACATGTTGTCATTAAAAATAACTATCCTTTGAGAATGATAGATTGATAGATCTCATATGGCAGATTAGTTTGAGTAAATGCTTTTAATTTATTTAATTCTAAGTCTAAAACAGGTAGTTGAACCTCCTTTACACTACACTAACGAGAAGCCTGTCCAACTACCTAATTTTATGCAACAAATAACTAACTCACTCTGAAATTCATCAACTTCAATCTTTCTGTAATGGGAAAATGAGTGGCTAAGATGTTTAGTAGCAAAAGGCCTGCTCCCTTGGTGGGGCCAAAGAACCCCAGTCACTTACTCTGTATGCTAGGGTTTTGCACATGGGATATAGAGATCTGTATTCTAGGGTTTTGTACATGAGATAAGATTTTTATTGGTGCTTTGCCTCTTTCTCCTATCTCTTGTATAGTTTTAAGTGTTGATGCACACATTTTAGAACTATTTCTTAATCTTCTCTGTTCTTTAAAAATAGACCTGATAGAAATGGGTGCCACTTTTGACTTTTAGTTTACACTTAATCAGAATTACCTGGGAAATGTAGATTCATCAGTCCTGTCACAGATTCATTAAAGTTCCCTTCATGATTTTGAGGCAAATAAAATTTAAAACTTCATTTACTTTACACTGTGGGAGGCTGAGACAGGAGCATCACTTGAGCCCAGGAGCTTGAGACTAACCTGGTCAACATGGCAAAACCCCAGCTCAACTAAAATATACAAAAAATTAGCTGGGTGTGGTGGTACACACATGTAATACCACCAACTCGGGAGGCTGAGGTGGGAGGATCATTTGAGCACAGGAGGTGGAGACTGCAGTGAGTCATGATCTGCACCACTATACTCCAGTCTGGGCAATTTTTGGGCAGTCCAGTCTTTTGAGATCCTGTCTCAAAGAAAACAAAAAACCCTACTTATTTCAAATAGCATAGTGTGAACTTCTGACACACAAACTTTTAAGAGAAATAAATGAAAAATTGTATTACATGCAGTGATCTACTAACATCCCAGTTAACTGAAGAACGGTAAAATTAACCAGGCTAAGTGTTTATAATGTAATAAACAAAAATAAATCCAACTACAAAGTATATGCCAAATATACATTTTATGAAACATACTGAGTATTAGCAAATACGAAACTGCCAATGTACCAATTAGAGAAATAGCTTATAATAAAATAGTCCATCTTACATTCCAAAGAGAAATTTACCCATTAAAAATAACTAGTCATAGTGAGAAATTTGGGAATACTTACCACTATTCATAAAGGATTATTATCTTAAGAGGTGTACAGAGTAGGCTGGGCACAGTGGCTCACGCCTATAATTCCAGCACTTTGGGAGGCCAAGATGGGTGGATCACGAGGGTCAAGAGATCGAGACCATCCTGGTCAACATGGTGAAACCCCGTCTCTACTAAAAATACAAAAATTAGCTGGGCATGGTGGTGTATGCCTGTAGTCCCAGCTACTCAGGAGGCTGAGGCAGGAGAATTGCATGAACCCAGGAGATGGAGGTTGCGGTGAGCTGAGATCACGCCACTGCATTCCAGCAACTGGGTAAAAAGAGCGAAACTCCGTCTCAAAAAAAAAAAAGAAGTGTACAGAGTAAATCTCCTAAGACAGTCAATGGAGGCCACAACTTCAAGGGTGGGGCTGCAACTAGACCCCAATTATTTTTTTAAGTGAATTTCGCTACTCAAAAAGATTTGGAGATAAAGGATGATGATCAGAGTGATTTTCTTCTTTAACTCCACCTCTGCAAAACCCACCCTCAATTAAAAAAAATTATATAGTGAATACTCATTTCTTTACTATCTTAGAATCTTCTCTAATTTTTAAAACTTTAGGATCATGCCATGTTTCCAGACCATTAACTACCAAAAACTTTAGTTACCAAGTTTTTACACTAAACCTATATTTACTAAAACATGCCCTGAAAGGACATTTTGTTTTTAAACCCATGTCATTATCTTGTTTGGAGTCACATATTGTTTTTTAGAAAGTCAATGTTTCAAAATGTAGTATTAAAAATAAGGTCCTAAGTGTGCTATGAAATTATCTTGAGCACAGTAAATTCTTTGGGGGAAAAGGGGAGGGAGTCTTACTATGTTGTCCAGGCTGGCCTTGAACTCTTGGGCTCTCAAGTGATCCTCCTGCCTCAGATTCCCAAGTAGCTGGGACTACAGATACATGCCATCATGTCTGGCTGTGTTTTTTTTTTAAAGCTCCAAGGCCTACACTCAAATAACAACAAAATGAGAACAAAAAACAGTGATTATTGTGTAAGTATAGTTAATATGCATCTACTATTTATGTAAACTGGAACCGTAGTGAACATTCAGTCACTGCATTCATCATCAACTAGACAACACCTCTTTAATTTCCAACTTGGAAGAAGGAGCAGCAATTGACTAAACCATTTTCCAAAAGTCAACAATAGTTATACTTTAAGGTTTACTATGTACCTCCAATAAATATGAAAAATCAGATTACAACAATGAAAAGATTTGAGTATGTTTCCATAGAACTACTGTAGTACTCATAAGATTCTCCAAAAAGTCTGATTTTTAAAGAAAATTTTATAGAGACAAAAATTATTTCAATTTATTTTTCTTAGAATCTACAAATATGTAACTAAAACAGATATCTTGAAACCCTAACAACACTATTAAGTTCCAATCTCTAAAACAATTTTCATCAGGTCCAAAAACAACAAGAGATTAAGTCAAATTGGAAAGGATTTATTTTGCTGACACATTATTCTATTTGGTTCAGCTTCCTTCCATACTTCAACTCACATCCTTCCCACTTCTAACCCACATTAAATAACTATTTAAACTGCCAAATATTTTAAGATGTATAAATAGTTGGCTCAATAAACTTGTCTCAACATATTTCTATTGTATCATAAAAATTCTGTAAGTCAATTAAAATAAAAAGTGTTACATAGAAGAAAACTGACTTCACATTTCATCTCAAGTATATACAAGTAAGGAATTAAGACGACCTTCCCCCTTTATTTGTACTTAAGAACAAGAACTGAAATTTCATTATGCTTAATTAACCTAGTGCTTACACTACTCTGATACACATCTCCTTTCTCTAGACTTCATTCCATTCCAAGTCTTAGTCTCTGGGTTGTATCATTTATGACAGCTTACAAACTCCCTGTCTTGCTTCAAGAGCACTTAAGTTTTTGAAGTAATTCTGGAAGCAAATAAGAGTTTTATAAAATCCAACTGCAGCAAAACTCAACATCCCAAAACAGAGCCTGATTTTTCTCTTCCATGGAGTCAATAGTAATATATCTCACAATAAATAAGCGATTTAAACTAATCGCAGACATTATCATGTTAATCTTTACATTTCCATATGGAAACAAATGGGTGAAAGTATCATATAACCTGAAAGCTTCCAATCCTTTTTAGACTCCTCAAGCAAATTTCTTAAAGAGACTATGTGGTGTTAGTTGGCATAGCACTAAAATAAGCAACCTGTAAGATACAAATTGCATCTTAATAATTAAAGAAGGCAACTGTACTAGCGGAGGCCTTCCTTTCACTTGTAAGTGGAGGCGGTTTCAATTAGTACAAAGGGGGCTTAGAAGTAGTCCTCTCATCTCTTTCTCACACAGTAAAGTGAGTGCAATTAAGCTTCTGTCTTCTTAAGGAAAAGAATCAAGCATCTAGGCTATGTTATTTGTACAAATTGTATCTCAAGGTAACTAAACAGTTGTTTAATGAATATTTCTCTATATAAAATACTTGAGCTAATAAATTACAAAGAAATGATAGAATAGAATAACACCATTTTGCAACCAATAATAAAATAGATCTAGACCAGCAGTAAGCATAGTCCAAGCACTCCTGTGAGTCCCCAAGACCATTTCAGAGGACCTGCAAGCTCAAACTATTTTTACAGTACTAAAATGTTACCTGCCTTTTTCCTCTCCTCATTCTCCCATGAATGTACACAAAGTGTCCAGAGGCTACATGATATGTAATATTACAACAAATTAAACGATGAAGCAAATAGGAGAAACAGGATGTCTTCAGCTGGACAATAAAAAAGAGATTTACAACAATGTAAATCAGTGGATCAATTTTCTAAATGTTTGGAAAATAGCTTTCACAAAAATGTTATTTATATAAACATGCAATGAGCTTCTTTTTCAAGGAATAACGGGTATTTCTAAAATTTCTTGGTTTTAATTTTTAATAAAGTAAATCCTCATATGTACAGTGATATTTACATAAACAAAAACCCTTTAGGATACTCAATAATTTTTAAGAAAGCAAAGTCCTTTACATTAAAACTGAAAAGTTTGGTGCGAAAGAAAATAAATCTTGGGACCCCCAAAATCACTAAGCTAAAGGAAAAAGTCAAGCTAAAATTGCTTAGGGCAAACCTGCCTCTGACCTGGAAGCCCCTTCCCTCCTTCAGGTTGCCCCGCCTTTCCAGATGGAACCAATGTACACCTTACATATACTGACTGTTTCAAATGTCGTAGTAAAATGTAGTTCAAATGCAGTTTCAAATGTAGTATTAAAATAAGTTCTCATTTTAATACTACATCTTGGGTTTGTACATCTAGGGAGACATGAGGTATCTCCCTAGATGTACAAAACCAAGCTATGCCTGTGACACATGTCGTCAGGACTTCCTGAGGCTGTGTCACAGGCACATCCTTAACCTTGGCAAAAAAAAATTTTCTAAACTGACTGAGACCTGTCTCAGATATTAATATTTTGGATTGACAGCTGATCTAGTGATTTACCAGTGATTGCTAACTTTTACTCCTCCTGATGGAAGTACAAAATACCATATATAATGTATCTTTGCCCAGAAAAAAGAAAAATATTGAATGGATCTGATCAACCTTCTAGTTTAAATTTAAATTTACCAAAGTATAGGAAATAAAGAGTTTACAGGATTACATTAAACAAGACCATGGGGATGCATTCAGCAAAATCCAGACTGTGAGAAACACTACAGGACAAACAACAAGCTTTATTCAACAAATAAACTGTGAAAAAATAACACAGGAAGAATGTAAAGATTAAAAGAAAGTTAAGACATACTGCAAGCAATTATAATGTATAGACCTTATTTGGACAAAATATAAAAGACATGTATAAGACGTTCATGAAAATTTGAACACTGATTGGATATTTGATATTAATGAATTATTATTTACATGTAATAACGGAATGTGGTTATCTTTAAAAAAAAGCCCCTTTTATAAATTCATACTATTTACAAATGAAATGATACCATATACAGTGTTGTCTCACAATAATAAAAATTGATAGAAATCAATAAAGTAATATGGGCCATAAATTAATAATAACTGAAGCTGGTTAACATGTTCACACATAGGGTTGATAATATTACCTTGTTTTCTTTTGTTCACTTGATTTTTCTATAGTAAAAATTTGGGGTTTTTCTTTTAATGTTTCAAGTACAAGAAAATGTACTTACATTGAATCAACCGTTAAGGGCATTAACAATGTTTCTTTCTCCCATTAAAACTACCTGATGGAGTCCCGTTTCTGCTTCACAAGATAGTCCTGAGATAGTTTGTCTTTGGCTTTCTAGTCTCTTACTTCTGAACACTTCACCTCTAAAATATTAAAAATGAAAACAACTGGTTAAGTAAGGAAAGTTTTAGAGCAGTGGTTCCCAACCCTTTTGGCACCAGAGACCAGTTTCATAAGACACAATTTTTCCACAGACCAGGCGGGTAATGGTGAGGATGGGTTAAGGATGAAACTGTTTCACCTCAGACCATCAGACATTGATTAGATTCTCATAAGGAGTGCACAACTAGATCCCTCACATGCACAGTTCACAATAGAGTTGTGTTCCTATGAGAATCAGGGTGCCGCTGATCTGTCAGGAAGCAGAGCTCAGGCAGTAATGCAAGTGATGGGGAAGGGCTGTAAATACTGATGAAGCTTTGCTCGCTTGCCCACCGCTCACCTCCTGCGATGTGGCCTGGTTCGTAATAGGTCATGGATCAATACAGGTCTATGGCCCAAGAGCTGGGGACCCCTGTACAGAGAATACAAATATAAGGAGATGAATCCAGACAAGTGGGGGAATTTCTACTGGAAGGAAATACTCTCATCTTAATCAAATACAAACATATTTACACTTCAAACTGGGTGCTGTTAATAAAGAACAGTTCAAAACAAAGCCAGGGAAAGGAATAATGGAGTACGTTTTTAAATAATTTTACTTATCTTCTTCTATTCAAATACACCAAAGACTTTAATTAGTCTTCACATTTTAGTTTGAATGACTTCTGTCTTGGTGATACTGTAAAAATTGCCCTAAAAGTTATAGGCGTGAGCTATGCAGAAGATTCCCTATACAGTGGAGATTATGTAAAGATGAGGAATGTAAGATCAACAGTATTAAATTGAGGGTTTCTTGTACAATGATCTTAATAGAACTTCAATTTGCAAAATTAAGAATCCGAGAAGGCCTCAGAACTTTCCCTGCATGGTAGGGAAGAAGCCAAATCATAGAATACGGCCCTATCTATTCTCAGAACTATGCAAATTTCAAAATATATTGTACTATCCACAGACCTTAAATAACTAAGAAACATATTTTAAAAAGATCTCCTCTAATAACTGTCTTAAATTATACATACTTCATTTTCAAGTCCTCCAATGAAAGCAATTCTAACAAACATCTAGATAATCTATCCTTGAGTAATTGTCAAATATTCTCTTAAAAAAATCAAATGATACATAGAAAAAATATTTCAATAATATATTAGAACTGTTAAATAATTTATACAATGAATAAAAAGGTATTCTTTTTTGTTTATTGGGTTTTTTTTATTGCATTTTAGGTTTTGGGGTACATGTGCAGAACATGCAAGTTGCATAGGTACACACATGGCAGTGTGATTTGCTGTCTTCCTCCCTTTCACCCACATCTGGCATTTCTCCCCATGCTATCCCTCCCCAGCTCCCCCCCACCGCTGTCCCTCCCCTATTCCCCCCAACAGACCCCAGTGTGTAGTGCTCCCCTCCCTGTGTCCATATGTTCTCATTATTTATCACCCACCTATGAGTGAGAATATGTGGTATTTCATTTTCTGTTCTTGTGTCAGTTTGCTGAGAATGATGTCATCCAGATTGATCCGTGTCCCTACAAAGGACACGAACTCATCATTTTTGATTGCTGTGTAATATTCCATGGTGTATATGTGCCACATTTTCCCAGTCCAGTCTATCATCAATGGGCATTTGGGTTGGTTCCAGATCTTTGCTATTGTAAACAGTGCTGCAATGAACATTCGTACACATATGTCCTTATAGTAGAACGATTTAGAATCCTTTGGATATATACCCAGCAATGGGATTGCTGGGTCAAATGGAATTTCTATTTCTAGGTCCCTGGGAATCGCCACACTGTCTTTTCCACAATGGTTGAACTAATTACACTCCCAGCAGCAGTGTAAAAGTATTCCTATTTCTCCACATCCTCTCCAGCATCTGTTATCTCCAGATTTTTTAATGATTGCCATTCTAACTGGCGTGAGATGGTATCTCAATGTGGTTTTGATTTGCAATTCTCTAATGACCAGTGATAATGAGCATTTTTTCATGTTTGTTGGCCTCATATATGTCTTCTTTTGTAAAGTGTCTGTTCATATCCTTTGCCCATTTTTGAATGGGCTTGTTTCTTTCTTTCTTGTAAATCTGAGTTCTTTGTAAATTCTGGATATCAGCCCTTTGTCAGATGGGTAAATAGCAAAAATTTTTTCCCATTCTGTTGGTTGCCGATTCACTCTAATGACTGTTTTTTTTGCCGTGCAGAAGCTGTGGAGTTTGATTAGGTCCCATTTGTCTATTTTGGCCTTTGCTGCCAATGCTTTTGGTGTTTTGATCATGAAGTCCTTGCCTACTCCTATGTCCTGAATGGTTTTGCCTATATTTTCTTCTAGGGTTTTTATGGTGCCAGGTCTTATGTTTAAGTCTTTAATCCATCTGGAGTTAATTTTAGTGTAAGGTATCAGAAAGGGGTCCAGTTTCTGCTTTCTGCACATGGCTAGCCAGTTTTCCCAACACCATTTATTAAACAGAAAATCCTTTCCCCATTGCTTGTTTTGTCAGGTTTATCAAAGATTGTATGGTTGTAGATATGTTGTGCTGCCTCCGATGCCTCTGTTCTGTTCCATTGGTGTATATCTCTCTTTTGGTACCAGTACCATGCTGTTTGATTACTATAGCCTTGCAGTATAGTATGAAGTCAGGTAGTGTGATGCCTCCTGCTGTGTTCTTTTTGCTTAGAATTGACTTGGCTACGCAGGCTCTCTTTTAGTTCCAAATAAAGTTCAAGGTGGTTTTTTCCAGTTCTGTGAAGAAAGTCAATGGTAGCTTGATGGGGATAGCATTGAGTCTGTAAATTACTTTGGGCAGTATGGTCATTTTCACGATATTGATTCTTTCTAACCATGAACATGCAATGTTTCTCCATCTGTTTGTGTCCTCTCTTATTTCGTTGAGCAGTGGTTGGTAGTTCTCCTTGAAGAGGTCCCTTATGTTCCTTGTTAATTGTATTCCTAGGTATTTTATTCTCTTTGTAGCAATTGTGAATGGCAGTTCATTCTTGATTTGGCTCTCCTTCGGTCTGTTATTGGTATATAAAAATGCTTGTGATTTTTGCACATTGATTTTATATCCTGAGACTTTGCTGAAGTTGCATATCCGTTTCAGGAGTTTTTAGGCTGAGACAATGGGCTCTTCTAGATATACTATCATGTCGTCTGCAAATAGAGACAATTTGGCTTCCTCCTTTCCTATTTGAATACCCTTTATTTCTTTTTCTTGCCTGATTGCTCTGGCTAGAACTTCCAGTACTATATTGAATAGGAGTGATGAGAGAGGGCATCCTTGTCTAGTGCCAGATTTCAAAGGAAATGCTTCCAGTTTTTGCCCATTCAGTATGATATTGGCTGTGGGTTTGTCACAAATAGCTTTTATTATTTTGTGATACGTTACATCTATACCGAGTTTATTGAGGGTTTTTAGCATAAAGGGCTGTTGAATTTTGTCAAAGGCCTTCTCTGCGTCAATTGAGATAATCATGTGGTTTTTGTTTTTGGTTCTGTTTATGTGGTGAATTAACGTTTATAGACTTGCATATGTGGAACCAGCCTTGCATCCACGGGATGAATCCTACTTGATCATGGTGGATAAGCTTTTTGATGTGCTGTTGCAATTGGCTTGCCAGTATTTTATTGAAGATTTTTGCATCTATGTTCATCATGGATATTGGCCTGAAATTTTCTTTTCTTGTTGAGTCTCTGCCGGGTTTTGGTATCAGGACGATGTTGGTCTCATAAAATGATTTGGGAAGGATTCCCTCTTTTTGGATTATTTGGAATAGTTTCAGAAGGAATGGTACCAGCTCCTCTTTGTATGTCTGGTAGAATTCGGCTGTGAACCCATCTGGACCTGGGCTTTTTTTTGTGTGGTGGGCTCTTAATTGCTGCCTCAACTTCAGACCTTGTTATTGGTCTATTCAGGATTTCTACCTCTTCCTGGATTAGGCTTGGGAGGGTGCAAGTGTCCAGGAATTTATCCATTTCTTCCAGGTTTACTAGTTTATGTGCATAGAGTTGTTTGTAATATTCTGATGATGGTTTGAATTTCTATGGAATCTGTGGTGATTTCCCCTTTATCATTTTTTATTGCATGTATTTCGTTATTCTCTTTTATTTTTCATTAATCTGGCTAGTGGTCTATGTTGTTGATCTTTGCAAAAAACCAGCTCTTAGATATATTGATTTTTTGAAGGGGTTTTCGTGTCTCTATCTCCTTCAGTTCTGCTCTGATCTTAGCTATTACTTGTCTTCTGCTAGGTTTTCAGTTTTTTTGACCTTGCTCCTCTAGCTCTTTCAATTTTGACATTAGGGTGTCAAGTTTGGATCTCTCCACTCTTCTCATGTGGGCACTTATTGCTATATATTTTCCTCTGGAGACTGCTTTAAATGTGTCCCAGAGATTCTGGTATGTTGTGTCTTCATTCTCGTCGGTTTTGAAAAACTTCTTTATTTCTGCCTTCATTTCATTGTTTATCCAGTCAACATTCAAGAGCCAGTTGTTCAGTTTCCATGAAGCTGTGCGGTTCTGAGTTAGTTTCTGAATTCTGAGTTCTAACTTGATTGCACTGTGGTCAGAGAGACTGTTATGATTTCAGTTGTTTTGCATTTGCTGAGGAGTGCTTGACTTCCAATTATGTGGTCAATTTTCGAGTAGGTGTGATGTGGTGCTGAGAAGCATGTATATTATGTGGATTTAGGGTGGAGGGTTCTGTAAATATCTATAAGGTTTCCTTGTTCCAGCTCTGAGTTCAAGTCCTGGATATACTTTTTAATTTTCTGTCTGGTTGATCTGTCTAATACTGACAGTGGAGTGTTAAAGTCTCCCACTATTACTGTGTGGGAGTCTAAGTCTCTCTGTAAGTCATTAAGAACTTGCCTTATATATCTGGGTGCTCCTGTATTGGGTCCATATATATTTAGGATCATTAGCTCTTCTTGGTGTATCAATCCTTTTACCATTATGTAATGTCCTTCTTTGTCTCTTTTGATCTTTGTTGCTTTAAAGTTTATTTTATCAGAGATGAGAATTGCAACTCCTGCTTTTTTTTTGCTCTCCATTTGCTTGGTAAATCTTCCTCCATCCCTTTATTTTGAGCCTTTGTGTATCCTTGCATGTGAGATGGGTTTCCTGGATATGGCACACCGATGGGTTTTGGCTCTTTATCCAATTTGCCAGTCTCTGTCTTTTGATTGGTGCATTTAGCCCACTTACATTTAGGGTTAATATTGTTATGTGTGAATTTGATACTGCCATTTTGATGCTAGCTGGCTGTTTTGCCCATTAGTTGATGCAGATTCTTCATTTTGTTGATGCTCTTTAGCATTTGGTATGTTTTTGGAATGGCTGGTACTGGTTGTTCCTTTCTGTGTGTAGTGCCTCTTTCAGGAGCTCTTGTAAAGCAGGCCTGATGGTGACAAAATATCTGAGTACTTGCTTGTTCGCAAAGGATTTTATTTTTCCTTCACTTATGAAGCTCAGTTTGGCTAGATATGAAATTCTGGGTTGAAAGGTCTTTTCTTTAAGGATGTTGAATATTGGCCCCCACTCTCTTCTGGCTTGTAGGGTTTCTGCTGAGAGATCTGCTGTGAGTCTGATGGGCTTCCCTTTGTGGGTGACCCGATCTTTCTCTCTGTCTGCCCTTAGCATTTTCTCCTTCATTTCAACGCTGGTGAATCTGACGATTATGTGCCTTGGGGTTGCTCTTCTTGAGGAATATCTTTGTGGTGTTTCTGTATTTCCTGGACTTGAATATTGGCCTGCCTTGCTAGGTTGGAAAAATTTTCCTGGATAATATCCTGAAGAGTATTTCCCAGCTTGGATTCATTCTCTTCGACACATTCAGGTACACCTATCAAACATAGATTAGGTCTCTTCAAATAGTCCCACCACATTTCTTGGAGACTTTGTCCATTTCTTTTTGCACTTGTTTCTCTAATCTTGGCTTCTCATTTTATTTCATTGAGTTGATCTTCGAATTCTGATATCCTTTCTTCTTCTTAGTCAATTCGGCTGTTGGAACTTGTGCATGCTTTGCGAAGTTCTTGTGTTGTTTTTCTGCTCCTTCAATTCACTCAATATTCCTCTCTAAGTTGTCCATTCTTGTTATCATTTCCTCAAATCTTTTTTCAAGGTTCTTAGTTTCTTTGCATTGAGTTAGAACATGTTTTTAGCTCATGGAAGTTTCTCATTACCCACCTTCTGAAGTCTGATTCTGTCATTTCATCACACTTAATTCTCTGTCCAGCTTTGTTCCCTTGCTGGTGAGGAGTTGTGGTCCCTTGTAGGAGGCGAGGTGTTCCAGTTTCGGGTGTTTTCCTCCTTTTTGCGCTGGTTTCTTCCCATCTTTGTGGATTTATCCACCTATCATCTGAGTAGTTGCTGACTTTCTGATTGGGTCTCTGAGTGTACTTCCAGGTTGTTGATGATGAAATATTTCTGTTTCTTAGTTTTCCTTCTAACAGTCTAGCCCCTCTGCTGTAGGACTGCTGAGGTCCATTCTAGGCCTTGCTTGCCTGGGGAACACCTGTAGCAGCTGCGGAACAGTGAGAGTTGCTACCAGTTTCTTCTTCTGCTATGTTTGTCCCAGAATGATGCCCGCCAAATGTCAGTCTGATCAGTCCTTTGTGAGGTGACTCTTTGGATATACGGGGGTCAGAGAGCTGCTTGAGGAGACTGTACTTTATAGGAGCTCAAGTGCTGAGCTGTGAGCTCCGTTGTTCATTCAGGGCTGCTAGGCAAGTACGTTTCAGTCTGCTGTAGCAGAACTCATCAAGCTCCTTTTTTTTCTCAGGTGCTCTGCCCCGGGGAGTTAGGGCTTTATTTATGAGTATCCGTTGCACTGTCCTGCCCAGCAAGGAGTTAGTCTAATCACTGTCTGCCTGTAGTGGCTATGCTGCGTTGCAGTGGGCTCCGCCCTGCTATCGTGTGCTCTGCCCTGCTGCCCTGTGTAATTCTCTGTAGTCCTGTTTATATGGGTGTGGTTAGAGCTGCTGTGGTGATGGTGGCCCGCCTCTGTAGTGGCGGACTCTCTGTTATGGTGGGTTGCCTCAGCAATGGCAGGCTGCGTCAGCAATGGCAAAGTACCTCCGTAGGGGTCGAGTGCCTCGGTAATGGCGGACGCCGCCCCCTGCCCCCGAGCTGCACCGTCCTGTGTTCAGCTGTTTTTTCTGTGAAACTGTCAACCCCAAGCGTTTCCAATTGCTGTTTTGTTTGTTTTTGTGGGGGTGGGACCCGCTGACCCTGATCACCTGGCTCCGTGCCTCAGACCCCTTTTTTTGTTTTTTTGTTTTTTAAGTTTAACGATTGACTCTCTCCCAGGTGTTCCATTTTTCTGCTGAAAGGGCACCGAGATCTGTGTGATTTCCCATGCAGCGACCCACTGCGCCAGCTTGAACAACGTTGCTGCCTGGGAATCTCCTGGCCTGGCTTTCTGTTTAAGTCCCATTTAATCAGATGAATGTGCTAATCTGCCTTCCGAAATCAATTGCCGGTTCAAGAGGGCAACCAGACCAGTGTATTTTGCACGAAGTGCCACTGCACTGCATCTCTGACCCAAACAGCCGTGCTGGCCCAAACAGCTGCGCCAGCCCAAACAGCCACGCTGGTGGCCCGTGGGACTCCTACACCTGGGAATCTCCTGCTCTGTGGGCAATAAAGATCCGTCTGGAAATGCGGCATCCACTCACCCTCTGCGCTTTCACTGGGAGCTGCAATCCTGAGTTGGTCCTACAGCACCATCTTCTCTTATTTTGTTTGTTTGTTTGTTTGTTTTGAGACGGAGTTTCGCTCTTGTTACCCAGGCTGGAGTGCAATGGCGTGATCTCGGCTCACCGCAACCTCTGCCTCCTGAGTTCAGGCAATTCTCCTGCCTCAGCCTCCTGAGTAGCCGGGATTACAGGCACGCGCCACCATGCCCAACTAAGTTTTTGTATTTTAGTAGAGACGGGGTTTCACCATGTTGACCAGGTTGGTCTCGATCTCTTGACCTTGTGATCCAGCCGCCTCGGCCTCCCAAAGTGCTGGGATTACAGGCTTGAGCCACCGCTCCCGGCCGTTTGTTTGTTTTTTTTTAAAGGACAGTGTCTTGCTCTGTTGTCCAGGCTGGAGTGCAATGGCCCAATCTCGGCTTTCTGCAACCTCTGCCTCCCAGTTCAAACATGCTACAGGCATGCACCACTATATCGAGTTAATTTCTGTATTTTCAGTAGAGATGGGGCTTCGCCATGTTGCCCAGGCTGGTCTCAAACTTGTGAGCTCAAGCAATCCACCAACCTCTACCTCCCAAGGTATCAGGATTACAGATTGGGCCACCATGCTTAGCCTTTTTTCTTCTTAAATGGGTTACTTTTCTAAGAAGAATGTCAATATTTTTAGCCTAGGGGTAGACAAAATGCTAAAGATAGGTGGAAGTTTGAAATAGGAAAAACAATTAAGTTGTTAATCACACTGTATTCATTCCTTGCACCACAACATGATTCTATTTTTTCCCCCATTTTAAAAAGCCACATAAACCGTTCTAACAATGACAGAAAGTTTAAAGCAACTAGTTGGTAGTATATAAGGAAAGTCCAAGAGAAAAATGCAAGGAAAGTTACTAAATTATTTAAAAAAAGGTTGGTTGGTTGAATTATACTTTCAAAGATTATGGAATCAGGCAATGTAAGCTTAAAAAAAATTATCAAATATGTTCCTAAACCAAAATAAAATCAAATGAGCAATATATTTTACCAGGAGAATGCCCATCTTATGTGTTACTATTACACATCATATTTTCTTGGGCAAAAAATAAATAAATAAATAAATGCAACAAGAAAGAAAATTCTTCACAGAAAAATCATTATGTTTCAAAATGCCAGAAGTATCTCATTCAATTCATTCTGAAAATTCCATCTTACATTAAAAATATATGTATATTTCCTAAGACAGCAAATGTTACAAAGAGAGTAATCTGCAGAATATCAAGATAATAGCAATTACTGTAACTGAACCGCTAACTACACAAATTTATGGATACTCTCTATTCAAATATTAGAACTTCAGTTCACAATTTTAAAAAAAGGCTATCATAAGCTGAACTTCAAATTTCAAGTGTACTTTAAGATTTTGTGATTTTAACGCAAAACCTTAGGAGAAAACACCATTTATAAGTGAAATAATTTCCATATCAGGATATATTTGTCATGTTCTTTGTTTAGGGTTTTTTTCCCATTATTTCCCTAGTTGATGAACCACTTTCTTAATCCTACATGTCAAGCAATGAGATAAGTATTGAAGATGCTAAAATAGACTATCAAGAAAAACCTAGCTTAAAAAGGAAAAACATTACCCAGGCACATTAGCACAAACCTGTAATCCCATCTACTCTGGAGGCTGAGGCAGTGTAGCTGGGCAAAAAGCAAGACCTCAGCTCTTTAAAAAAAAGAGAGAGAGAGCGAGACAGAGAGAGAGAGTGTGTGTGCACACGCGAGAGAGAGAGAGAGAAAAGAAAAAAATTACATTCAAATACTAATTTTAAATTCCACTACAGCCTGAAGTTGTTTGGTGTTGTTTAAAACTTTAATTCAACAAAATGGAAAGTACTAGAAAACAACATTGAAATATTTTTCTCTAATCCATTTACCATCTAAAATATTCTACCAATTTCAAGATTTAATCCCTTTCAGTAGGAGAATCATGTGGCTAGATTTCATCAAAACAGGAAAGGTTTTAATCAATCTAATATAGTGGAAACACAGGCCTTATGTGTATTTAGGGTAGAAGTGGCTTCTCTGAATTCAAATATATGGCTATAGGTTTTTGTAGATATTCTTGATCAAATTGAGGTCATTTCCACCTATTCCTAGTTTACCAAGAAGTTTTTACTGTGAACGATATTGGATCTTGTCAAATACTTTTTCTCCATCTATTACTATGATGAGAATTTTCTTCTTTAGCTTGTTGATGTGATTGATTACATTAGTTGAGTTTCAAATGCTGAACCAGCTGGCATACCTGGGATAAATTGTACTTGGTCATGGTGTATACTTTGTTTGACGAGGCAAGTTTTTTACCATGTTAATTGATCAGTTTCCTCAATATGAAGGATATAAAGACAAATAGTTCATATAATTGTTGAGGATAATTAAATAAGTTTATACGTCATGAACTCAGAATAATGCCTAGCATATAAATACTCAAAATGTTAGATTATTTAAAAGAGGCTCAATCATAATTTCTATAAAAAAGGCTACAGCCAAGCACAGTTGTGCACCTGTAGTCCCAGTTACTTGGGAGACTGAGGCAAGAGGATCACTTGAGCCCAGGAGCTCAAGGCCAGCGTGGGCAACATAGCAAGACCCCGTGACTAAAAATAAAAATATTAAAAAGCTATGCTTTTACATGACACCTTTTTACTGCAAGAATAGCAGTATACTGATAGTTAATGGCATCACCATCCACCCAATTGCTCTGAAGAAAAACCTATTTATCATTTTGATTGCTCTGCTTCTCAAAGAAAGTGCTATCAGCTCTACCTCTAAGAGAACATATTCCACATGCAATCTCGCCTCTCCAAGGCCCCTATCGCTCACCTGGTCACTCTCCCTTGTATTGCCGTAGGGGTCTGCCCTCTCTTTCCTTCCCACACCAAGAGCACATTCTCTACCTACAACCTAAACTGATCTTTCTGAAACAAAAATTAGATCAAGTACTTCCTCTGCTTCAGCCAATGAGGAGCTCCCAACTGCACTTAAACTCCAAACTCTACCATAACCTGATCTCTACCTATCTCTTCTCACCTACCCAACTTTTGCTCTAAGCTGAATACTTCATGAAGTTACCTGCTTCAAAGACTTTGTAATGTCTTTTCCCTCTACTAGGATATTTTTGTTTGTATTTCTTTCTCCCCACGATCTCTTCCATTTCTCCTACCTAGAACGTTTTTTTTTTTACCCCAGTTCCTTTCCCTAATTTTAACGTAATTGGCTTCTTCCAAAGTTTGGATCTCAACTAAACACCTTGCTCCAGAGAGGCTTTCCTTAACAACTCTAAAGTGCTACCACCAATCTGCAGCCTCTAGTCTCTAGCCTATCTCATTTTATCCTCTCCAAGTTACTTATTACCAAGTTTACTGTATGCACTAGATTACATATATACCCCTCAACTAGAATCAGTTTTATTAATTTGAATGTATAGCAAACAAATTTATTTTTCTGGAAAATTTCAAACATATATAGCAGTAAAGAAAATAATAAAATGAATCCAAATTTGTCCATTACTGCAATTTCAACAAATATCAATTTCATTTACACTTCTATTACCTTCCCACAACCAACTGTCCTATATTATTTGGAAGTAAATCCCAGGCATTTCTTCTCTAAATATACCAATATATATCTCTAAAACAATTATTTTACAACACACACTACACCATTATCACAACTAAAATAATGAATAATGATTTCTTAATATTATCAAATATCAAGTTCGATGTCAAATTTCTCAATTACCACAACCTTTATTAAATGAGTCAAATTAATCATATTTCTGTCAGTCTCTACCAATACAAAAGGAGAGAAGGAAACTGCAAGGCTGGAGAAGGAAGAAGTGATTTGTTCTTCAAGTTTGCTTCCTGTTCCTGTCAGTTTCACCTGAGCCTCACTTATTCACTATGGCAGCATTCATTCAGGTAGTAACAGCTGAAACCAGTCTGATTGTACCCCTCAGTGACTCCATTACCAGTCAGTTAGAAGCCTCTCAGAGAGCTGAGTCTGAGCTCCTCTTCCAAACTCAGTAACCCAGCACTAGCCAAACTGCACTCCCTTCTCAGAGGTCTGAGATTTGTGAGAACTTAAAATAAGAGCTAAAAATTGGTAATATACTTCATATTTGCATTTTTTATTCCTCATATAAGCACTTCACAAGGTTAAATTCTTCTATTAGGATGTAATCCCATGTAATAACAAGAACCACAAAAAAGAATAAAACACCTAAGAGAGTAAGCTAACTAGGGAGGTGAAAGATTTCTACAACAAGAATTACTAAACACTGCAGAAAGAAATCAGAGATAACACAAACAAATGGAAAAAAAAAATCCCATGCTCATGGATAGAAGTAATACTGTTAAGATGGCCACACTACCCAAAGCAATTTATATTCAATGCTATTTCTAACAAGTTATCAATGACATTATTTGCAGAATTAGAAAAAAAAAAATCCTAAAATTCATCTGGAAACAAAAAAGAGCCCAAATAGCCAATACAAACCTAAGCAAAAAAAAAAAGAACAAAGCTGGAGGCATCACACTACTTGACTTCAAACTATACTACAAGGTAAACTATACTACGGTAACTAAAACAGCATGGTACTGGTATAAAAATAGACACATGGACCAATGGAACAGGTCAGAAAACCCAGAAATAAAGCTGCACATCTACAACCATCTGATCTTTGACAAACCCAACAATCACAAGCAAAGGGAAAAGGACTACCTATTCAACAAATAGTTCTGGGATAACTGGCTAGCCATAGGCAGAAGATTGAAACTGGACCCCTTCCTTTCACCAGACAAAAAAAAAATCAACTCAAATTGACTAAAGACTTAAATGTAAAACCTGAAACTATGAAAACCCTAAAAGAAAACCTAGGAAATATCATCTGAACATCAGCCTTGGCAAAGATTTCATGATGAAGACTCCAAAAGCAATTGAAACAAAAATAGGGCCAGGCACGGTGGCTCACGCCTGTAATCCCAGCACTTTGGGAGGCTGAGGCGGGTAGATCACAAGGTCAAGAGATCAAAACCATCCTGGTCAACATGGTGAAATCCCGTCTCTACTAAAAATACAAAAAATTAGCTGGGCATGGTGGCGCGTGCCTGTAATCCCGGCTACTCAGGAGGCTGAGGCAGGAGAATTGCCTGAACCCAGGAGGCGGAGGTTGTGGTGAGTCAAGATCGTGCCATTGCACTCCAGCCTGAGTAACAAGAGCAAAACTCTGTCTCAAAAAAAAAAAAAATTGACAAGTGAGACCTAATTAAACTAAAGAACTTCTGCACAGCAAAATATCAAGAGATAAAAAGACAAACTACAGAATGGGAGAAAATATTTGCAAACTATGCATCCTACAAAAGTCTAGAATCTACAGGGAACTTAAGCAAATCAACAAATAAAAAAAAATGACCCCATTAAAAAGTGGGCAAAGGACATGAACAGACACTTCTCAAAACAAGACACACACGTAGCAACAAGCATATGAAAAAATGTGCAATATGACTATTCATTTGAGAAATGTAAATTAAAACTACAATGAGATACCATCTCAGACTGGTCAAAGTGGCTACAATTAAAAAGCCAAAAATTCACAGATGTTGGTGAGTCTGCAGATGTTGGTGAGGTTCCTTACCTGTAAAATAGAAATAATAATAGCAGTGGCCCATCTAAAGCTGTTCTAAAGATTTAATGAGTTAATACACGTGAAGGACTTTGAATAGTACCAGGCTTAAAAAGCACACAAATGTAATCTCTCATTAAAATGACCTGCTTATTCAGAAATATAAATACCGTTCTTCACCCATAATTAAAATAATAAAATATTCTAAAAGCCAGCTTGTAGTAATTTCTGATTTAATTAGTCTTTCAAATTATCATGTGACTCCAGATAATAAGCTCCCCTCTGTACTCCAACTGAAGACACTAACAGTCAACTAGTCATAAACCTGAAAACATATTAATAAACTGTATTCTACTATAGTGTTCTAATGATTTCACATATAATGTCTCCCTAACTAGAGTATGGCAACAACCTCCCAACTAATCTCCTTATTTCTATTCTCTCCTTCTTCTAATCTGTTCTGTGTACCACAGCCCAATAGCTGATCTTACTAAAATTTTGTTCTCACAATATGAACATATCCTGCTCAATTTCTCCTGTAGTTGGACACATCAAACCAAAAACTTGTTTTTTAAGATCCTTCACTATTCTGCTCCCTCAATTTTACCTGCTATTATTATTTCCTAATATAAACCCTCTACCCCAATCAGGTAACTAATTCTCACCTTTGTATCAGTGCCCACTCTGCTTTCACAGTCTGAAATAGAACTCTCCTCTTCACCTGTCCATATCTTATCAGTCCTTCAAGATTCGGTTCAAATCTCAACATTCCCTCCACAAAATTACCTGGACCATTCAATCCTCTAGGGCTCTCTCAAATATCTGTACCAAGAGTATGACCTAACATTTAATATTTTATTATACTCATTTTTTAATATTCAAGAATTATCCTATATAATCTTGTTTTTCTGAGTTAGATTATAAAGTACTCAAGGACAAATATTAGAGTTTGTCCAAATCCTGGCAGTGCTGATAACAGAACAGCTATATTAACTCAAGAGTTCAAAAGGCCTAGTACAGTGTCTAACATGTACTAATAAGATAGTAAATGTATGCTAGCCACATTGGAACATCCAAATTGCAAAATATTCTGTAGACATTAAGAATAACATATTTATGATATTTGTAAAGATACTGGAAACAAAAACCTTGTAACAATGTTTGTAGAATAATTACATTTCTGGATGTATAAATACATTTATTTTGTGTGTGACATCAAAGAATTGTATTCCAAAAATACAAAGTACTAGTTATCACTGGATAGTCAGAATCACTATCCAATGATAATGATTATGAAACAAAAGTGCTTGAAACAACAAAGAAATAATTAACATTTCTTTTTTTAAAAAAGTCTTAAAATGAAATCATAAAATAATGTCAAGTTTAAAGGCAGGTTATAAGACTGTGCCTAGAATATAATCCCAATATATAAAAATAAAAATGGAAGAAAATTTGTCAAATTTATAAATAATAATCTATAGCTGATTTTTGCACAATCCTAGATTTGCTATTTCACTTCAAATTTTCTAAACACTACTCCTAAAACATGGTTTGGAGATGCCACTGAGTTCCTCTAAGACACTAGTGAAGAAAACATTTGTAGAAGTTAAACGAATAATACATAAGGAAAAATTCAAAAGCAATGCCTATCGTTAAACACCTATATTCCTACCATCTGTATTTCAGAATGAACTGGAAGAATCAGAATGCAATAAACATCTGCTTTTATATTAAAGCACAGGGCAAAGTACAAACTCAGGGATAACATTAAACTATAAACTTCTCCATGATTACACTAGAATCAAACTCTAGCAATTTAATATCACTGGAGTTCCCCATCTCCACTGTGTCTGCCCTCCACCCCAAAACGCTCGTTCTCAAATTTTTCATTACATAATTATTTTTGTAATCAAAAGAAATCACTTGATACAATTTTGTTTAGATCCTATTCTCTAGTTTCTTTTCAATCCATATGGGAATTTTTATTTATTCTACTATATGTATGTTATTTTTACAGTATTTTGTGTTGTTTACTACTTTTGAATAGATACCTGCCTCCAAACAAGAAAATCTTTTTAATGATTTCAAATTAAGCAGACAAAACTGTTTTCTTTCCAAACACTGTGAGAGTTATTTTATAAACAGGTATGGACAGAGGAAGGAAGTACCCAGCCAACAATACTCAACAGCAGAATATGGTCTGAATTCCTTGGCATGCCATTAAAATCCAACACAATTGGCCAGTATCATTCCTCTTTAACTGTTCTCCATTCACTCCCCACCATGAATTTTCTGAACATCAACATTTTCTCTGTTAGAACATATCCTGCTTATTTCCAACAATGATAACCAATGTGTGGGCACTGGCAGCCAAACAGACCTGCAGTCAAAGCCAACTTATGCCAGTTTGGCCTTTGGGCAAGTCAAAACTTCTTTGAGGCTCAGCTTCCTCATCTTGTAAAATGATAAATACAAAAAACCTTCCTCATGAGTTAATGTGAAGGTTAGATGTAACACATGGAAAACCTCCTGTGCAGCACTGGACATAAGGTAGACATGCAATATAAAGTTATTATTTCTATTACTTCCCAGTTATGTGCCTTTGCAAGTGCTATTTGCTCTACCTGAAATGTTACTCTGTTTCTTTCTTCACTTGGAAAATCCTTCTTACCAACTAAGACCTAAAGCATAATACCACCTCATCTTATATAAAGCCTTTCTTGACTTCCTTAATTAAAGGCTCCCTTTAGGGTTTTTTTTTTTTTTTTTTGGCAGGGGTGGGGGAGGACAGGGGTGGTGGTGGTGGTTAGAGAAAAAGTCTCGCTCTGTCACCCAGGCTGAAGTGCAGTGGCATTATCATAGCTCACAGCAGCCTAAAATTCCTGGCCTCAAGTGATCTTTCTGCCTCAGTCTCCCAAAGTGCTGAGATTACAGATGAAAGCCACTGTGCCTGGCCCCTGGCTCCCTTTTCTGTGCTAATTCAGTACTTTGTTCTTTTCTCCATAATCGTTCTTATTATACTAAACTATATTTACTTATCTTTTTCCCTGAGAGAAGATTATAAGTTCCTTAAAGACTGGTGAGTATTTTCTCTCACATAGCACTGAGCCTGGGGCACACAGTAGGCATTCAAATATTTCTGAAGAAACCAACTTATAAAAAAAGTTGCAACATATAAGAGGAGTGACAAGGGCAAATACTACAGAGAGGACAAATGGAATGAAAGAAGCTGTCACATTTGGCAATTAAGAGGTCACAAATTTACGACAGTGGTATTAAAAAAAAAAAGGTCACAATCTTAGAAAGATGCATTTCAATACAGTAGTAAGAAATGAGCAGTCAGCAGGTGAAAATGTTGCCTTTAAGAAACCGACCAATTATGGGGAAAAAAACAGTAAGTTGAACGTAACGCCAACATTAAGGAAACATTTCTGCATGACAAGTAGAACTAGGAGGTAGACGCTGAGTATTTAAGTAAGAGGTAATAAAATAAACAAAATCCCTGATACAGAAGTAGTATTCGCCTGGTGGAGCCAGGAGAAGTGGGGAATATGCTAGACCCAGCTAGAGGAAAATGGTTGAGGTTGAAATGCAATTTAAGTTTTGAGGTAAATGCTTTCTGGAAAGTCTACATTAATGTTTTGTTTTTTCTAATGGGCTAGATTATCTCTAAAGATTTTTCCAGCTCAAAACATCCAGTTATGTAATTTTTAATGCCAATGAAATATCTCTGCAATCTATCCCTCCTTTCCTTTTCTACCACCATTGCCCTAGCAATCATTATTAGTATACTCTTACATGAGTACTCCCATTTCTCTGCTTCCTATACCTGTCCTCTATATCATTACTTGGATCGATCTTCCCAAGCCACTGTTTTCTATGTTTTTACAATGTTTTACATATTTTAAACACGTTGATGGGGATAGAGATATCTATGTATGGATAGACATATGCACTATAACATTTGTTTAGAAAAGCATGAATCTGTCCCAATGCCAATGATAAAAACATATGTCAGGGAACAAGTTGCAAATGACACTAATTTTGCATTTGCTTATATGCAAATGCAAGAATGCTCAGCAGGCTCAGAAAACTGCAACCCAGCCATGTAGAACTATATGCATATACACCTCAAACATCTGCCAGTTACCTTAGTTCACTGCATATGTTACGTGCTACACCCATCCACATCTGGTGTAACACTCTCACTTCAATTTCAGATAACCTTCTTCCTATCACTTTACAGAAATTCACAAGCTGCACTTTCCAACACACTTCTTTAAAAGTTTAGGTATTTTTCAAAGTAAAGTGTCATATTTATCGTATTTATGTATTTATTAAGCATTTAACATGTGTAAAACTGCTAGTTCTTATCAGGTTTCTACTTTTTAAATGTTTTTGAGTGTTATGCCCCAAACTCCATCTTCACATATGCCCTACAGTGCATACCATGATGAGTTTTAGGAACTTATCTCAAGGATAGCATACATACATTTATAATTACTGCAGCTTTAACCACCACTTTCCCAATGAAATCAAGGGTTACAGAGGTTTAAAAAAAAAAAAAAAAACTTCTGATAATCCTTCACAATTACCTAAAAGACTTATACCTATGAGACACTTTCAATGGCACAAACACTTTTCTTGAGGAATGTTTCAGGAAACACAATATATGAAAAGAAAAAAATTGGCCAGGTGGAGTGGCTCACTCCTGTAATCCCAACACTTTGGGAGGCCAAAGCAAGAAGAGCACTCTCGTGTGCAAGAGTTCAAGACCAGCCTGGGTAACACCATGAGACATAATCTCTACAAAAAAAATAATTTAAAAATTAGCCAGACACGGTGGCACAAGCCTGTAGTCCCAGCTTCTCAGGAGGCTCAGGTGGGAGGATCTCTTGAACTCAAGAGGTTGAGTCTGCAGTGAACCATGATAGTGCCACTGCACTCAGCCTGGGTGATATAGACCCTGTCTCCAAAAAAAAACAGAAAAGTAAAAAGAAAAGAAAGAAATAACTGTTACCTAAGACTATTTACGGGCTAATCAAAAAGCCACATGATAAGGCAGATAAGCAGTAAGGTCTTTTCCCAATGAAGTCGTGGTTAAATATTTTAATAGCAAACAGGACAAAACACATGCATCCAACTAGACATGGTGGCTCATGCCTGCACTCTCAGCTGCTTGGTAAGCTGAGGCAGGAGGATTGGCTGAGCCCAGGAGTTTGAGGCTGCAGTGATCACACCATAGTACTGCAGCCTGGGGAACAAGCAAGACCCCTGTCTCTAAAAAGTACAAAACAAAAAAATCCACATCAACCCCTATTTTTGAAGTTATAGAATAACATCATAAAAATACCCATGATGAGTGGTTACGTACACACACAAATCGATAGTGTGGTTCCATTTCTCAAACGGATGCACAGAAATAAGATTAGAAACACAAATATTAATATGTATAAGATAACAGGTTTTTCTACCTTTCCTTGGCTTTATTTCCATGAGAGAACTACAATGAACACACTGCCTTTTCAACACATTACTTCTACCAGCTGAAAAATATTAGGATTATATAAATTTGATTTGCATCAACTTTTGCTTACATTACAGGATAAGGAGAAGTCTATCAAGAATTTGAAACCTAAAAGTAACTTCTTTATTTCAACATAAAAAAAATTACTTTTTTATTCCTATTCCTCAAGCACCATCTTCCAAACGTTAACTGTCTTCTTTCTGAGATTTATATTCTTTTAAACACTACTAAAAAATATTCTGGAAAAAACTCCAAAAATAGAAAATCAACTGATACTTTACGTAATCTGCAAATTCTTAAATATTAAGTAGTTTGCTTATATGACCACAGATAAGCTTATTCTCAAAGACTTTTTTTTTTTTTAAGATGAAGTCTAGCTCTGTCACCAGGCTGGAGTGCAGTGGCACGATCTCAGCTCACTGCAACCTCTACTTCCCGAGTTCAAGCGATTCTCCTGCTTCAGACTACTGAGTAGCAGGGACTACAGGCACATGCCACCATACGTAGCTAATTTTTTGTATTTTTAGTAGAGATGGGGTTTCACTGTGTTAGCCAGGATCTTCTCGAGCTCCTGACCTTGTGATCCGCCCGACTTGGCCTCCCAAAGTGCTGGGATTACAGGTGTGAGCTACTGAGTCCGGCCCAAAAAATGTCTTTTTAAGTTAATTTTATCTGTTTCAGTTCCGTATTTCAAACCCTAGAGTTTTGCTTTGTTTGGTTTTTCTGAGCCAGAGTCTCACTTTGTCCCCCAGGCTATAGTGCAGTTGAATAGTCACAGCTCACTGCAGCCTCGAACTGCTGGGCTTAATTGATTCTCCCACCTTAGCTTCTTAATGTGCTAGGATTAGAGGTGTGAGCTACAGTGCCTGGCCCCATATAATTTATTATGAAGAACCTGAAAACAAAGTTTCAGCTGCTACAGAATTGTAATCTACAATATAAATTCTCTCCTATCTGTTCATTTCAGCAAAGTCTAACAAAATATTAATTTTCAAAATACAACTGCCCTATTTCCTCAACTACTTAAAATAAATGAGACTCTCATTGAAAAATACACTGTGACCCATAAAAATTTGTTGAATAAAATCTCCAGAAACTGTCACAGAATAAACATGTAATAGTCAACTGACATGCTAAGATTTGAACTTGCAGGAGCTGTTTCTACCTTTGAAGTGTGTGATTTTGCTGCTTTTAGAAATTAAGTATTCCTATAATTTCATTCAGCCATGGTGCCATACTTTTACACAGTCTAAGGAAAATATAACAGGTGGCTGAGGCTCAACTCTATACAAGTAGGTATATGGCTGTAACACAACTAAGATCTAAACAGAAAGTGAACTCAGCACTTATACAAATATGTTTCAGATCAACTGCCAGTCAAGGATGTCTATAGGTCTAACATATAAGATTTTTAATTAATGGGAAAAACTTTTGCACTTGACTGTAGTTTGATAAGATGTCAAAAACAATGCTTTAAAAATCTGAGTTGCTAATTATCAAATATATTTATAAACGCAATTATATGCTTTTACTTAAAGATACATAAAACTTAAAAATGAGTGAAAGTAAAGTTCTAATTATACATTTAACTATTAGAGGTGTTTCTCTCATCTAGACTTGCCTAAATTCTGGAAAAGAGGCAAGGCAGCCACAGTATTTTGCATGAAGTATGTGACATTACATAAATGTTTAAAGTACTTTGAATTTCTAAGTGCTCAATTTGTCTGTTAAAATATGTACAGTTTTTAATTGGAAGAAAAAAATGAGAAGTTTACAATCTCATAGAAAATTAATCTCTATAGTAACTACTATTTATGATTTGGGCATTTTTACAACATTTTCACAAACATCATTTTATTTAGTTCATATAACAATCCTGTTAGATAATCAGTATCTATTTCATATGACGGATCAATAAACTAGTATAAGGTATTTAAGTTAGTTCTTCTCAAACTTTAGTGTGTACAAGAATCACTCAAGTTAAAATGCAGACTCTTAGATAAAATCCCTAACCCAGACTGGGGTGGATCGCAGAAATCTTCATTTTAAATAAGTAACACAAGTGTTACAGGTAGGGGTGGACCCCCCCCGCCCGCAGACACATCTTTTAGGACACTGATTCTAGTAATATAACTAAAGTGGTAAGTGTTGGAAACTCCGTTTTTACTCTGAATCAATGTTCCCAAATGTTTAGATAACAGAGCTTTGCAGTTCTCCATGAAAGATATGTAAAAATTTAAGTAAACTGGAAGTATTACACACCATTAAATTATTAACTTTGTGCAAAAGTAATCCAATTATTAGGTTGGTACAAAATTAATCCAATTATTAAGTTGGTGCCATTACTTTCAATGGCAAAAACTACAATTATTTTTGCACCAACCTAATAAATATGTATTATACTGCAAACAAATGGTAGTAGGTGCCCAAGTTTTAAGAAATTTAAAATTGAGGAAATCCTACCATAGTTTCCAACTTCTCTGTAAAATGTGGGAAAGGCTGATATTAAATTATTTTAAGTTAATAGCTTCTCATAATGTGAACACCATATCACTTTACTGGAAAGAAAGCTAAAACTTAGGCACCACAGATTCTAGGAACATAATGAAAAATAAAGATGAAAATATAAAAGTACTTAAGAGCATACCATGTGAATATTTAAAAAAATTGAACTGTACACTTTAAAAGGGTAAATTTTACTGTATGTGAATGGTATCTCAATTTTAAATAAAGGAAAAAGGCACTGAGAAAATATCAAACCTTAATATTTGCCAATAATTTTATACTTGTAAAACATTATATCAACCTTGCTATTAAATGGCATAATTATTTAGCATTACAGTGCTAAAAAAAAATGCAGAAATAATAAATAGCATAAACAGGCTGGGCATGGTGGCTCCCGCCTGTAATCCAAGCACTTTGGGAGGCCGAGGCAGGCGGATCACTTGAGGCCCGAGGTTTGAGACTAGCCTGGCCAACATGGTGAAACCCCATCTCTACTAAAAATACAAAGATTAGCTGGGCATGGTGGTGCACACCTGTAGTCTAGCTACTTGGGAGGCTGAAGCAAGAGAATCACTTGAACTCAGGAGGTAGAGGTTGTAGTGTGCTGAGATCATACCACATGCCACTGTACTCCAGCCTGAGTGACAGAGCAAGACTCCATCTCAAAAAAAAATAGTATAAACAGGTCACTAGCTTGATGATTTTAAATAAGAATTTTAATGCCAGTGTCTATACATTCATTTGTTCTCAAAATTTTCCATTAAAATCTCACTTCATCCATCCTGCATAAATAGGGCTATTTTCAAATTCTATAGTCATATACTAACAATTTAACACTAAAATATTCTTTGTATTTCTTAAACTAGATATTCATTATGTAATACACTGAGGTGTAGCGTTAAGATGGTTTATTATACACAAGACTGTGAGTGCAGACTATCTCTCATCTACTTCTCACACATATATGACCTGAAGCAAGTAACATCCCCTGTCTGTTCCATTTTCCCATAGGGCTGTGGTGAGAACTAAATGCACTAATATACGTTAAGTGCTTAGAACAGTGCCTGGCACTTAATAAGCACAACATAAATGTCATCTACTTTAATTACGTAATTTTTATGACAAATGGCATCCCAGCTTAGACAACTCAGTACAAATCCTGATAATATTAAAATTTCAATTTACTTTACCAGTGAGCTAAAACATTTAAGAAAGCTGGGCTAATATCAGCCCAGGCTTTATACTAAGCAGACTCAGTGTTAACACTATACCTACCCCATTCACAAATCAAATTTTCTCCAACTCTGAGTCATTATTAGTTTCTCTCCTGACTCATCACACAGAAAGGTAGACAGTCTGGAGCATAATGGGAAAAACAAAAGGCAATTCTTAATCAACCTGGATTTATAAAGTTTACTAAGTGGAACTTGTCCTATATCATGTTCAATAAATATACTAAATGATTATGATCTAACCTGTGTTCACTTAAAAGTGCTTTCTATATGCTTAACGCTCCTTTATCTTCCCTTTTACTATCCCAAATTCAAACTGTGAAGTAGGTGTTATGATCCCATCTTCTTAGAAAAATACATCACTTAAGTAAAATCAAAGATCCACATTTTCTTACCACTAGACAAAAAAAAATTTACATTTTGCTGAGTGTGGTGTTCAAAATTTTGCTAATTTAAATTAGAAGGTCAGAAGCAATCTCTGAGTCCACGAATTTGACCTGAAATTCTACTCAATTCCATACCTTTACTGTTTTCCTCATTCAGGTGTTTAAATTACTTAAGATAATTTTTAGTAAAAAGTTACATAAAAAATCTAGGGAAATATGCTGAATAATAAAAGCTAGGCTAATTCTTAAAAACCTTCCTTTCCCTCGATATATACATATACACAAAATGCACAAAAACATTTAAAATATTGCTCTGTCGCTCACTTTCTATGTGATCGTGAATCATTTAAGCTCTAAGTCTCCATTTTCACCTCTAGAAATGGGGATAAACAGAATAACTATAACAACCACATGAGATTGCTGTGAGCATTAAGATAGTACATAAAGCACTTTAGCCAACCACTGAAGCTAAACCACTCTATCCAACCACTATTTTAAAACAGAAGTTTTAAATACCATATGTTAACTCTTATACTTAAATCAAAACCTCAGGGCCACCTCTCCCTGTTGAAAGATTATATTTTCTATGGCAACCATCTCCATTAACCCATTCGTACAACCCTATTTATGGCAAAAGTTTCACAAGCACCCTGAAAACAAGTATATAACCGTCTAGGAAGCTTTCTTCAACTATCCCTCCTCCTCCCTGGGTTAGGTACCCTGCTCAGACACTAAGTTATACTTACAGCTCTGCTTTTTACATTTCCTTTTATTACCTGAGAGTACCTTGTGGGCAAGGCTTATGTCCTATTCATTTCTATGCCCAGACTGCAGCCCGATAGTTCTTAACACTGACTCACATTTGAATCAAATAGTACACTTATAAAAATATTAATGGGCCCAGGAACGGTGGCTCACACCTGAAATCCCAGCACTTTGGGAGGCCGAGCTAAACGGATCATCTGCGGTAAAGAGTTTGAGACCAGCCTCACAGACATAGCGAAACCCTGTCTCTACCAAAAATACAAAAATTAGCCAGGTGTGGTGGCAAGCGCCTGTAATCCCAGCTACTTGGGAGGCCGAGGCAGGAGAATCATCTTCCACCCAGGAGGCAGAAGTTGCAGTGAGATGAGATCGCTCACGCCACTGTACTCCAACCTGGGTGACAGAACAAGACTCCATCTCAAAAATAATAATGATAATAATTAATGCCTGGGATCCACTGTAGATCCATTCAATTATTAGAGGGTGGGGTGAAGGGACAAAGAGGGTAAGAAATTAGCATGAGCAAACATTTTTTTTAAAAGATCCCAACATGATATCAATGTGCTGCTCCAGTTAAGAACCACTGTATGCTGATACTTAATATACTTACAGTTATGTATACATGCACATATGTGAGAATATATGTAAAAATATACAGGCATCGAAAAGTTTAAGACTCAGGTCAAGATTCTCAACATCAATAGCTTCTCCCAGCCCAATCATCTCCTCCCTTTAAACACACACTATTTCCAATAAATAGTTACGTGCTTCATTAAGATGGCTTTTGGCCAGGTGCGGTGGCTCACACCTGTAATCCCAGCACTTTGGGAGGCCGAGGCAGGAGGATCACAAGGTCAAGAGATCAAGACCATCCTGGCCAACACGGTGAAACCCCATTTCTACTAAAATACAAAAATTAGCTGGGCATGATGGCGTGGGCCTAAAGTCCCAGGTACTAGGGAGGCTAAGGCAGGAGAACTGCTTGAACCCAGGAGGCGGAGGTTGCAGTGAGCCGAGATCGCGCCACTGCACTCCAGCCTGGCGCCTGATGACAGAGCAAGACTCTGTCTCAAAAAAAAAAAAAAAAGATGGCTTTTAAACTGTTAACTCAGTACTTAAATTTTTTCATGTAATCATGCCTTATCCTTCTTCCTAGTTTACAGCCTTGCTCCCTGAAAATATACACTGCCATATTCTTGTTTTCTCCAGTGCTTAAGGACAGTGTCTTTAACAGGTATGTAACAAACATTTGACTGATCTGATAAACACACACAAAATTACTGGCAAGAAGTATGCCACGTCCAAATTATGCAATTCAGGTGAATTACTATCAAAAAAATTGAAAATGTAAAAATATAGAAAAAAAGGATAAAAAAAAAAACTCTTAGTAAATTTTATCTCATTAAAGAAGCTCTGGATATTTCAACTTTCCATTCATCACACACAGTAACCACCCAGTCTCCTATCTCCCAAATCGACTAGTTTCAGTTTTTGACCTGGTTCCTCACCTAAAACTATCTTCTCGTCGATTCTAGTATCTTTAGCTGCTTTCAGGTACCTTTATAACAGTATTATATAATCTATAACTAGTAAAATGAGGTAATCAAAGTCACAATAAACGTATCACACAGATGTTTCGTAAGTACTTCCTTGAAGGAGCTTCATGTTTATCAACCATTAAAACAAGATCTCTACATACGAACTACATGTTAATCTACTAATATAAAATGGCTAGGAATCATGTCTGTAAATAAGAGTTTTACTCAACATTAGATAAAATATAAGACTACTTCTGAATATAGATTGGTCGTTTGCATCCTTTTACATATTTTCATACCTGAAAACATTGCAAAATATATATGACTTTTTAAAACAGGAGTGCTAAACTAAATATTACACAAGAAACTCCACAGCAACTGGTATTCTCACTGTTGAAACTACTAGAAGAAATGGCACACAATTCTAAAAAAGCAACAATATAAAGACATGAAAATGGCTCAGCTTAAAAGTTTTGCATCATGTATTTTACCACTTTAAAATAATCTGAAATACTTAAGTTGTTTTGAAAAAAATGACAATATATGGAGGAGGCATTCAAGAAATATGTCTGTTAATTAGATACTGTGGTAAAAAATTATTATGTTTTGTTGGGTCCTACAGCTTGAAACGGATAGAGCCATAGTTACCACTAAAAGAAAGCAGTCCTCAATTCCCTATTCAATAAAAAGGTTCAAATTCCACAGACCAAAAAAAAAAAAAAAAAAAAAGGTACCCTTGGTTTGTTTGTTTTTAAGGAAGATTAAATTTAGGAGTTGCCAACACCCAAACGAAAACATTCCAGAGTATTATACTCCATTGTAGTGGGGAGTCATCTACATTCTCAGCACTATGTTCTCTTACTCAAAAGCAGGGGTATTAACAAAAGATGTTTCTTAGGATCTCACAAGATACACCCTACTTCCTTCCCTCAGTAAACATTGAAAAATACTTGAAACATTGAAAAAACTACTTGAAAAATAATATTAGCACATGCAGCCAGAAAAAAAGTGAAGTTTAACATCTGCTGAGTTATTTCCCAAAATAAGACCCCTGTCAGATGAACAATTAGGAAAAGACTGAAAAGGACAAAATCTTTTATTTGAACTATCAGCTACTTTTAAAAATAAAGTTGAGGAATGTAGCTTTCCCAAAGCTTTGTCTTCAATTTCCCCTTAATCTTCATATTTTTAACTTAAAAAAAAAATGGAAATTTGATTACCACCCTTAGAATTCCTTCTAAAGCAATTTAATGAATAACAGATCTTTTGTGCAAGGAGCAAACCACAGAGGACAGTTTTTCTGGCTGATAAAAATCTCAGAAACACTCATATAAAAATACACCCTACAAAGATACACTATGATTTTCTAGGTATGGAAATCATATTAATTCTAAAAATTTAGGTGTATTTTATATACACCCTAACTTATTGCAAATGCTTTTACTTAAACCACAACTAAAGTTAGTAAATTCTTAATAGTTATTTACCGGGTGGCAAAATTGAGTAAAATCAGAAAGCAAGGAGGAAAAAAAGTGAAAACTAAAGGGTCAATGAGAAAAAGATGCAACTATTTTAGGTGAAACAAGGTAGTTCAGCCACTTCCTCAAATCCGTGAGCTACTATTAAAGTAACCAAAACTTGTTTGAGATTGTTTTGTCTTGTTTCTGGTAGAAGGAGGTGTGATTATACACTTAGTAAAAATGTTTTACCCGTCAGTCTAACGGGAAGATGCTGCTACCTGTAGCAACATTTTGAAAATGCTCAAAAATGCAAACAACCCAAAACAAACAAAAAACCCTACCACATATGTATTTCAGATACAGTACTTAAAAAGAAGATGAGATCGTCTTAGCAAACAGAACTGTAGGTTACTAAAGGATGCCTATTGTCCTAAATATCCCTCAGAAAAAAAACCTATGTATGTGTTTAGGTGCACAACTTATAAACAGTTGATACATGAAAGAGTGCATATATTCATTTAGATATATTCATCTTAAGTTCACTGGAAGATAAAGCTGTCTTGGATAATTGCTAAGGCCACATTTTCTTTACAGGTACTATTAAACGTCGGTAGGAAAGAGATAAACTGGCAACTTCACATGGGCACGTGGGACCCTAGAAAATGTTGTCACCACCATTAATCAATTTTTCTAACTGATCAAGCATAAACAGCCAGGTCCAGGTGGGCAAGTCCTGGAGCCACAAGTTGTCTTTCCACCACGGTAAAGAAAGATACTGGATCTGAGACCTGGCCAGGAAGCCTGAAGAGGGCACATGTCCTGCTCTAAGTTTGAGGAACTTCCCAGGAAGCATTTGTGGAGAATAAAACTCCATCACCCCCGCCTGCCTAACTCGGTGAAGGGACAAGTACGAACCAGAGGAGGAAAACTCCAGGCCCCGGGGACTCCCAGGAGGAAGACAGCGGAGGCATCTGCCCGCCCCGGCCCGGCTGCGGCCCCCGCCCGACTCACCTCTGCGGCGGGGATGTTGACCACGCCGGTGGAGCGCCGCTTCTCCCGCAGTTTCCTCTTCTCGATCTGCCCTTTGCCTTTCCTGGCACTAGGGCCCGAGCTCTTGCCCTTCTCTGGGGCGCCGTCCCGCTCCTCCTCGTCACGCCGGGGCGGCAATGCAGCAGAGGAAGAGGCGGCTGGGGGCTCGTCCTCCGACCGCCGCGGGCCGGGAGCCGCCCGGGTCAGCATGGCGGAGCCGACCGCGCAGTTCACGCCCCCGGGCCCGGGGGCGGCAGGTGCGGCCGGCGCGCCGCCAGGGAGGTTGTTGTTGAGCTCGTTGGCAGCGGCGGCCGCCGAGGTGGCCAGCGCCCCCGCGGGGGGCTTCCCGGCGGCGTCGCTGCTGCCCCCTCCCGGGGCGGCGGGGCCCGGGGGGTTCTGCTTGGCGCGCATCTTCTCGCGTTTCGCCTTCCACTCCTCCAGGAAGTCTGTGGTGCTGCTGCCGAGGCCGCTGCTGGTCCGGTAGCCACCGGTCGCCATATTCCCAGCGGGGCTGGCCGGGTTCTCACCTCAGGCCGCCCACCAGGGCTCCCGCCGCTGCCGCCTCTTCCTTCCTCCGTCCGCGAGGATGCCAGGGAACGACCTCCAGGAGCTTGGCGGCCGCCGCTCCCCCAGCAGCCAGCTGGTCTGAGGGGAAAGACAAAAGGGGGCGGGTAGGGGAAGCGTAAGGTCCCCGCCCGACCCGAGGGTCTGCCCCCAGGCTGCGCCCTTCGGAGCCCTCGAGCGTGCCAACTAGTCCCTACCGGCGAGAAGCCGCCGGGTCCCCACCCTGCAAAGTTTCTCCCACGCACCTACAATGAGGGCCCCGACGATCGCCGCCCCTCGAAGGGAGGAGAGAGGACTGACCCCACCCCCAAGTTGGCCAGCCCGCCCCGTCCCCACCGGGGTCCGTGCTGGAGGCGGTGGAGGTACTAGGGCCAGACCCGCCACCTGTCGGCCCGTCGTATCGCCTGCTCCGCGCTCTGGCCACTGCGGGTCCGAGGTCCCCGCCAGCGACACCCCACACCCAGGGCGAGGCGCGGAGCTCCTAGCCGGCTCGCGGAGGAGGCGGGGACCCCGCTGTCCCACCGAGCGGGGAAGGGGACGGGTGTGAGCAAGCGGCCGGGCAGCCCCTTACCTCGGAGGAGCTTGTAGGGGAAGAGGCGTGGGGCTGGGATCTGGCGCCCAGGTGAGCCGAAGCTGGCGCACTCGTCCGCCGCGCCCAAAGAACCGCAGCAAACTCGCGCTGCGGAGCTCCAAGCAGTCCCAGGACAAGAGGGAGGGAAACGAGAGAGGTAGGGAGGGAGCGAGGGGCGGGAAGGGAGCCGAGCGGCGCCGAAGCACGAACGGAAAGGGCCGAGGCGGCGCACGAGGGGCGCGGCGCGCGGTGGGTAGGGTCGTGGCCGCTGACGCCCCGCCCCCGGCGCTCAGGTGCGCGGCGCCGCGTCCCGCCCGCCGCTGCCGCCTGCTTCGAGCCTGCCGTCCTCCGCTCCGCACCCGCCGCCGGCCACACTGCACCCGCCGCCGACCGCACCGCGCCCGCCGCGCTCCGCCCGCGGCTGGCGGGTTGGACCGCACATTCCTGGGCTAGCAGCCTCGCGGCGTCCGGCCTCCCGGCGCCTGCGACTCCGGGGCGGGAACAACACTCCACGCCCTTCTCCTCGCTTGTCTTCTCCGCCTCTCTCTTCTCCCACCACTCTTCCTTTTAAGTACAAGACCGTATTATTTTAGAGAAAGTCTCGAACGCTGCTGGCTAAGGGGAAAAGTGCGATAACTTGTGATGATTCAGGGAATGACTAGACAGGATGGGAAAATACCCACGTGTCCCTTTCCCTAGTCGCTGCTCCCTTTTCAGATGTACTTTGGGCAGCGTGCAGGAGAATAGAAAGAACGGAAACAAACCCACCACCCTCCTTCTAAGAAAACTGGTGTCCTGGTGAAAAGGGTTGGCTAAGAGGAAGGAGTTACTAATAGACTTGTGGGAGAAAAAAGTTCGACAGTTTATTGTATTGGCGATCCCAGTCTTGGAGTTTTCCTCTTAACCCTGTCTCTCCCATCTCCTCTTTACAGAGTGAATTTAGCAGCAAAGCTGCCTACCAAAGTACTAACGCTGCACTGATGCTAATTTGAGATGAGCTGGGCAATGATTGCCTCTATTTTTTTATTGTTAACATGCCAGAGGCTTATCCTCAGATGCAAGTCATCTAAAATTTCTGGATCAGAGGTGGTGGGTGGGCTGCCACTGACGCACCTGAGAAGTCTGACCTTTCTATATCCAAGTAATGTCAGGGCACATAATTGTGGGCGGCGACAAATGCCAGATCTCCATTTTGTAAAAAAAAAAAAAAAGTAGGAGAGCCCTAAGTCACATTCTTACCCAACATAAACCATTCTTCCTACTTAATATTCCTGTTTTGCCCAGGAGCACATGGTGAGTGAGCAATCAGTGTTTGCCTGCCACAGAACTGGGAACAGAAGAAAGTGATTCACATGCTGTGTATTTCTTAGGGAAAGACAATTCTGGTCTTTGGTCTGGAACATATGGAGAGAGGTGCGGAAAAAGCCTTAGAAAATTAAAGGCTTTTCTTGGGAATAGGACTAAAAGGGTAAGCAGCTGTTTACCTAGCTGGTACCAACCGCAGTGTGCCACCTGAAATTTATCAGTTACATAGTCATTATTTTGTTTTCTGAGTTTTACAGAAAGGAAGGAAGGGTGGGACATTAAATGTATTCACATTAATATGCTTTGTAACTTAACAAAGGACTTTCTCTTAGAAGGGCTGCAGGATATAGTGGAGAGAGGGTATAGTCAGCCTGGATACAAACCTATGTTAAGTAGATGAGAAGTCTTGGGCATGTTTAAATTATCTGGCACTCAGCTTTCTGTACTATAAAATCAGCAAAAATCACATTATTTTTCAGCTGTCTTAACAACTGACACTGCACATAAAGTGTGCTTGATTTGAGGAAGGCACTCAGTAAACCTAGTCACTTGTAGGGACTTACAGTCCTTGGTCTCTAAAAAGTATATGGGAGAAGAGCAAAGTAAAATAGGTGGGGTACTGAATATACAATATCAACCTAAAAAACAATAGACTTTGAATGAACTGGGATAACACACCACATAAATTTATCACTGCATGGGTTAGACCAGTTCTGTTGGTATCAATAGGTTCTGAGTCATGAATTTTGAATGCTACCGACTTGTGTGGCTTTGGGCAAGTTGCTTAACTTTTGTGCCTCTGTTTACTTATGTATAAAATGGGGATAATAATACTTCCTACATTGTGAGAGTGTTGTGAAAGTGCCTGCAGTCCTCAGATAAAAGGTAGTATGTGACTACCAGAGTAGTTATTATTAGTCTATAAAGTTCTTTAGGAACCGTGGATGAAAGAGATTATTGAGGTACAAAGCTCTGTGTTTTATTATTATTATCATTTATTATACCTTTTGTCTTTACCATTCTCAATATTCCCGAAGGTATATTTCACAGCCAGACTGCTTCCAACATTGCCCCAATGTATTTAGCTGAGTCAGTCCTAAATTGCAAGATGTTTGCATATCATCAGTCTTTATGTATAGCGTTCTGATGAAATAATCCTCAAAGACTTGGAGCTTGGTTTCTCAACCTCAGCACTATTGACATTTGGGGCTGGATAATTCTTTGTTGTCCTGTTTAGCAGCATCCTGGGCTTCTGCCTGTTAGATACCAATAAGAACCCCCGACCGGTATTGTGACATTGCCAAATGTTCCCTGGGATAAAATTCTTCCCCCATTGAACACCTCTGAATTAGCCTAAAATAACCAGTTTTTAGCTATGCACTTGCCCTTAATAATAAAAAGAAATATGATAATGCCAACAAAACATTCATTTTAATATGTCAGAGTGAAACCTATTCTGTATGTTAAAGTCTTAATGCTTTGAGGCATGGTATTATTGATATGTATGGATAGCTGGTATATTGGGGAGTAGCCATTTTGCCTTAAATGCAGATATTTCCAGAGCATATGTAATTCATCCTCTAACATCAAAATATTACATGTGCATAGTATAAAAAATTACATTTTTTAGTTCTACAAGGAATACAACAAAAAACAGCAATCCCCTCTCTACCTTACTCACTCTGAAAACCTTACCCAAAACTTTAAACTTTTTAAACTTTTTAGAGATCTTCATATTTTTATGTGTATATCTGCTATTGTATGTCTTGATTTTTCCATTTTTAGATATCTCATAGAAGAGGATTTAGCTCTGATATACTAATGACACAAATACTTTTCATACTCCTACACTCCAACTATATTTATATTATGATTTTTATTGAATAAACCTTCAATGTTTTTAGTATTATGACTACAAATACTGTTCACAGCTGAGTCATGTGGTGTACTATGATTGCATTTTTTACAACTGTTTTTCCTTGTTGCACAACTATACCTTTTGTTTTAACCATTTTTCTGCAGTTTAATCTTGCCTCTTTTTTATCATCTTTTTTCTTATATACTAGTCCCGAGTTTATACCCAAATTTCCTTCTTTCAATGAAGTTAATCACACTGAGTAAGCTATTAGTTCTGTTCTATCTTATTCTCTCTTTTTTCGGGGAGAGCAGGGAGAAACTTCTCTTCTGGAGCCCTCCATCCCCTGCTTTAATCTGATTGTTGATTTTTTTTTTCTTTTGGAGATGGAGTCTTACTCTGTCACCCTGGCTGGAGTGCAGTGACACGATCTTGGCTCACTGCAGCCTCCCCCTCCAGGGTTCAAATAATTCTCCTGCCTCAGCCTCCCAAGTAGCTGGGACTACAGGCGCACACTGCAACACCATCTAATTTTCTGTATTTTAGTAGAGACAGGGTTTCACTGTGTTGCCCAGGCTGGTTTCAAACTCCTGAGCTCAGGCAATCTGCCAGTTTCGGCCTCCCAAAGTGCTGAGATTACAGGCATGAGCCATTGCACCTGGCTTAATCTGGATTGATTTTAAGGCTTGTTGCTTTGTGGTCATCCTGGGATTATGCTTCTCTAACATCTTGCGAATCATTTTCTCTGCAGACTTCTTGTTTCCTTAATTCCATACTTTTCTCTTGTTTGTTTCTCCCTTTCATTTTAGTGAAGTATATCGGTATATTCTAAAGATAGTATAATTCATTCTTAGAGACCTCGCATATTGGAAAATAGGTTAAATTCATCTTCACACTTGATTAATAGTTTGGTGAAACATAGGACTCTAGGTTTAAAATTATTGTCCTTCATAATTTTTAAGGCATTGCTTTATTATATTCTAGTTTCCAGAGTTGCTGTTTAGAAGACCAATGAATGGCATTCTGATTGCATTGTATCTTTTGTCTCAAAATTTTTGGATTTTCTTACCCAGATCCTCTGAAATATCTTGAAGATATGCTCTGATTGGGTCTTTTATCATTATTATGTTAGGCATTCAGTGGACTCTTTTAATTAGGTATCTGCCTTCCAGTTGGGAAATTTTCTTATTCTCTTTCTTTGATAAGACATTCCTTTTACTTTCTCCATTCCCACCTTCTGGAACTCCTGTTAAGTAGATATTGGACTGCTAGAAGTTCTCTAACAAATTTTTTTATCTTTTCTCTTTTTTCATTTCTTTGGCATGTTATTCTACTTTCAGTGAAATTTCCTTCACTTTATATGACAGTTTTTCTATAGAATTTTCTGTTTCTGACACTGTTTATTTCTAATCTGTTTCTTATTCTCTAAATATTTTTTTCTCTAGCATCTTGTTCTTGACACATATTGAGCATTTTTTTCTCCCTAAGCAAATTGCCTACTTTTTAAAATTTGTTTTAATCTTCATCTTTCATGTTAGAGCACTTCATCAGTCTGCTGTTTATTCGTATTTAAGACTGAAGAACTGAAAAGCTCACTGCACTCACTCAAAGCTCTTCTGTGAAAGGGAAGAGCTTGTTGACTGATGGGCCTCATTTAGGGAGCCGGTGTTTGACCCCAGGGATTTTTCTGGAGGCGTGCGTCAAATGCAGCATCTGTGGAGCTTCGCTTTTGGCTCAATAATTTTCCTTGAGTAAAACTGTATTTCTGCTTGTGTTGTCAGTTGCCAATGTTTTCAGATGTCAAGTAGGGAAAGGAGACTGGCAGCGTCTCGTTACTCAATATGCAGATTTTCACATAATCCCTATACTTAGTATATCTGACATACCCAGTTTCAGGGCTTTTGTAATTCAACATCTGTACAACGTGAACTTCCAGTCCTCTGCCAGGATCAGGAGAGATAGCTTCCTTGCTACTGAACCCTGCAGAGAGGATCTGATAATTTGTTTATTGTGTAGGTTTTCAACTAATCTTTCTGTTTTCACCCCCATCCTTCACTGTTTCAGAGGTATATGCTGCTGCCTCCAATTTCTGAATCTTTTTCAGGGCTCTGCAAGACAAAAAAAGATTACTTCTTACTGGCTTTGTCTCCTGTAGGTTGGAATTTACCTTTCTCTGCTTTGCTAAAGTCTGCATTTTTTCTCCCTAAGCAAATCTTTCATCTTCCAAAATTTTGTTCTTACTGCTCATCCTCTTTGTTGTTACTGGTTTATCATTTTACTTTGGTTTTAGTGAAGTTACTTGAGGAAGTAAAGATAAACATGTGTGTTCAACCTATTATATTTAATAGGAAGTCCAATTCATCCATTTTGCAGATTTCCAGTTACTTTGCAATCTATTCCATAACTCCAGATCAGCAGAGACTTCTACATCTTATTTCTGTCTTTAGTGAGTTACATCATAAGCCCATATTGATGTACACTGTAAGAAAGAGCTCTAAAAATTGGTTTTATTTTCCACAGGTTGTTTTTGAAGGTGTTTTTGAAGGCCCATTATATTACATAATGTTTCTGTTATTAAAAACCTAGACAAAAATTCTGATATCCATATTAAAAATAGATGTAGTTCTCTTTTGCAACTGTTTTATAACCATTTAGTAAAACTATTTTTGTATAGCTAGTGAATATTCTATTTTCAATTGCCTATAGGTAATCTTAGACCAGATTTTTGGCCTATCCAGGGAAGACCTAGATTTTATGGTCCCTGAAGCTTACATAATTTGGTGGACTTTCTATAAGAAAAAGAATGCATAAGAAAATAAATATTTAGAATAAGTGAGAAATTATTTTAAATAATGAATTTTAACAAATTGACAAATGCCACAAATATCACAAAAATCCAGAAAAAAACCCTATTCATTTACTCTCTGACACATTTCTATGCCATTTTGTATGCATTTTATTATTGATATTATTTATTGATTCATAAAGTACATGTCTTTACATGCAGCTATATCCACTATTTGTAGTACAAGTATATAGGTTTATGTCTTACAAACACAAGAACTCTGATAAATTTTACATCAAAAAAATTCTACTTCAAAAAAGAAAATGATGTATTGGCCATTCATAATTTTATCTCTAGCATTGTATCATGTATTTCTGATAGGAAAGCATATAAAATGCCAATGAAAACTTAATTCTTTGCTTATTTTACATGTCTTATGATTGGAAGAATTTCCCACAGACTGGCTTTAGTGCCATCAGACTATACTACTCTCCACAAAGAGCAACTCATTGTTCCTGTCATCAACGTACCTCCAAGTTACTCTTACTTACTGAGGACTTTAACTCCTAGCTGACCTTCTTCCTCTCCATACCTCTTTATGTCCAGTTCTTAGTGATAACATCTACAGACAATTTATCCAGGCTCCTGGCATCTCAAATACTTGACCTCCTCACTCCAAATAATGTTTTTCCTCTTTGCCTCCCACTTCAGCTAGATATCTCTTGACTTTGTCATCATCAATAAGCGCATCTTCAGAATCTCAGTTCTGAACATTCCATTTTTAAAACACTACCACCTAACTCTGAAGTACACTTCTGTCATACCCCCACTCCAACCATTTTTTGATCTATTGATCCTACCAATTTCCTTTCCATGTCCTAACTTCCTTACTCAGCTTCAGTTCTAAAGTTTATAATTATTAGGCTCTTCTGTGTATATCTGCTCAACTAAAGAAGGATATTAAAAACACTATGGCATGCTTCCTAACCCTACTTTAATGCATGATTTCAGTCTCAACGAGGCAGTCCATCCTATCTAGCAATCCTGCAATCCTAGTAAGCTTGCTCTCTGGTACACCAAAATGACTAGCTTATATCAATCTTTTAAGCCTCTAATACCACCTTATACCAACCTCACTCTCAGTTGATGAGCTTGACTTCACTTCACTAACTAAAGCAGCACCACTCAGATTAGGGTTTATCTTCGCAAGACAGCTTTACCCAATCTTCCTGCATCTGGATCTACTCTCTGCCTTCTTATTTTAAATGAAGTTATCTGCCCCTCTTAAAGGCTGTCCTTCCATCTGTGTCTTTCCTCATTTGAGGGTTTTGCTTCTACAATTATACTCTCATGCACATTCAGTTTCTTCTTCTCCATTAAATCACTCCCTCAGCATACAAATGAGCTCTAGTAATTCCCTCTGTATTAGTCTTCTCTTTATTGTTGTAACAAATTTCCACAGACTTAGCATAAAAAGACACACACACACACCTTTGTCATCTTACAGTTCTGTAGGATACAAGTGCAACCTGGGTTTCACTAGGCTAAAATCAAGAGGCTGGCAAGGCTGCATTCCCTTGTGGAAGCTCTTGAGAACATTCTATGCTCTTGCCCTTTCCAGCCTCTAAGAGTCCACCCACATTCCTTGGCTGGTGGTCCTCTTCTCTCAGAGCAAATAATGGTGCATCTCTCTGCCTTTCCTCCATAGTCACATCTCCCTGGGATTCTCTCTTTTGCCTCCCTGTTCTGCTTTTAGGAAACATTGGGACCACCTGAATAATCCAAGATTTTAAGGCCAGTTGACTAGCAACCATAATTCTATCTTCACCCTTAATTTCCTTTTGCCATGTAACTTAATACATTAGAAGTTCCAGAGATTAAGGCCTGGAAGTTGTTGGAGGCCATTATCCACCTACTATGCCGGCTTAAAGAAATAAACTTCCTGGCCAGGCTCCAGTTACTGCCGCTGAAGAGAGACAACGGAGCAGGTCCGGGTGGGGGCGGCAGAGCGAAGGCTGTGGGGAGCGGCGCTGGGACCCACGGGGGCGGCGGGGAGGGGAGTGGCAGCCGAGGCAAAGGGGCGCCGAGTGCAGAGCATTGTAGACCAAGGAGCCATGGATAGGAGATGTGTGGGTAAAACAGAAAATGGCAGTGCTTTTCTTGACCTAAAGAAGCTGCTGCCTCCAAATGCCCCCATCGCCATACAAAAGAAGAACTCTTGCATGTAAAAGAACTCCCCCATTCCAAACAGAGGCCTTCGTGCCTTTCTGAAAAATATGACAGTGATGGTGACTGGGACTCTGAGAAGTGGCATGCCTCTCTTTGCCCAGCTTCAGGGTGGAGCTCACCAGTGGAAAGTCTAAAGAAAGAGTAAGATACAGACTGGTCTTCCCTGGTGTGCAGGATAGTAGATCCACCAGAGAATGTGAAAGAAAATGACTTAGATGTTGTTCTCAGCCCTCAGAGATGGAGCTTTGGAGGGGGCTGCCACGTGACAACTGCTGTTAGCTCCTGGTGCTCAGGAAGTCCGTTAGAAAAAGACAGTGATGGGCTTCCTCTGCTTGGTGGAGGTAGGATTGGCAGTGGGAGGATAATCTCTGCCCGGACCTTTGAGAAGGATCACTGTCTTAGCGATAAAGCCCTGCAGTACTTGAGAGACAAATTGAGAGAGGGACTTCAAGGACAAGGGTTTCAGGAGAGTTTGGGGATAGTAAGCATGTCTTTGGTGAGCATAGTATAAATGATTCTTACACAGAAGAGAACCAGAATGGTTCTCAGCTGGACCCACAAGTCAGTCTGAAACCATCAAACTGACTGGCTTCAGTGGCAACATACTAGAAGAAGATCACAAAGGGAGAAAAAGAACAAGGAGATGGACAGCCTCTGTGAAGGAAGGTATAGTAGAGTGCAATGGAGGAGTGGCTGAAGAGGATGAGGTAGAGGTCATCCTTGCCCAGGAGTCTGGCTGATCAGGAAGTGCCACGGGTTGCTGTCTTGCCTGAGCAGTCCCAGGAGAATTTGAATTTAATTAGTTATTTAACCTTGATAAGGTGTCATGCTTGGCTTCGATGATAGAAGATGTTTTGGAAGAAGAGTCAGTCTCTGCCAGTTAGTTCAGTAGGTGGTTCTCTAACTGGAGCAGATCAGGAAGCTGATCCAGCAGTCTTGGGTCAACACCACATGAAGAGCTACAGAGACTTGCAGGTCTGGAGCGAGTCTCTCCTGGACAGAACTCGGGGAATTACTTCGCTCTTATACCATTGGAAGACCATACTGAAAATAAAGTGGGTATTTTAGAAATGCTACAGAAAGCCACAGTGGATTTGAAACCTCTTCTTTCCAGCCTTTCTGCAAATAAAGAAAAACTTAAAGAAAGCTCACATTCAGGGGTTGTGCTTTCAGCGGAGGAGGTAGAAGCAGGACTGAAGGGCTTGAAGGTGGACCAGCAAGTGAAGAATTCAACTCCCTTCATGGCAGAACACCTAGAAGAGACCTGGAGTGCTATAACCAACAATCGACAACTCAAGAAACTTGGAGACATGACTGTGTTCAACAAGCTGGTGAGCATGATGAAGGCAAGTGGGACTTTGCCTTCTCAGCCCAAAATCAGCCTAAACCCTGAAAGCCATATGATGTCCCCTGCTGAGATTCCAAGCTAGCCTGTCCCTAAGAATATCCTGCAGGAACTTCTGGGTCACCCAGTTCAGAGACCTACTTCTTCCAATCTTCTGAGTGGCATTTTGGGGAGTGTGAAACCTACAACATCTTTACTGGGCCAAAGAGCACCTTCTTCTCCCTTTTCAAAGGTGTTTCAAACTTGAGCGGCCTCAGCAGACTACCTTCGTCCAAGAATACCATCACCAATTGGTTTCACACCAGGACCACAGCAGTTACTCGGAGATCCATTCCAAGGCATGCGTAAACCCATGAGCCCCTTCATTCCCCAGATGAGCCAGCTGGAGTTGCAGCAGGGAACTTTAGAGGGACTGGCCTTACCACATGACCTTGCGTACAGGCAGCCAACTTGTACCAGCCTAGTTTTGGGAAACCACAGGCGGCAGAACCAAAGATGAATTCAGAAACAGCCAGTGACTAAGACAGCAGTACCAGTACATCAAAGGAATTCCTCTTCCCCCCCGACTGATGCCTTCATCACAAGCATGCTTTCTCATTTCTGTACCCCTACCTCAGTGATTTGTAAGATGTACAAGAGCAAAGAGGAAAGCAAGAAGGAGCTAGCATCTGAAAAAGCAGCTCTTGGTGACAGTAAAGAGGATATGCAGAAGGCCAGTGAAGAGAATCTCCTGTCATCCAGGTCTGTACCCAGTGCTGATTGAAACTTTTCTCCCACTACAAATTCAAAACTGTTAGCATTACAGAGGTCTTCGTGTTCCACCCCACTGTCCCAGACCAACCATTACACCAAAGAACAAGATTATCGACCTAAAGCAACTCGGAGAAAAACACCCACCTTGGTATCCCCAGTTCCCGCAACACCTTTTCTCCACCCTGTCCACCAAGTTCCCCTTGTCCCACTTGTCGCTATAGTTTGGCCTGCTCACCAGCTTCACCCACGTTGGTACAGAGGATGCTGGCCCAGGGAGTGCATCCACAACATCTTCCAAGTTTGCTCCAAGTTGGTGTGCTTCCTCCTGTGATGGACTTGACTCATTTACAGGGAATATCTGGCCCTATCCTGGGTCAGCCCTTTTACCCTTTCTTTACCTGCTGCTAATCACCCTCTCATAAACCCTGGTCCTGGAATGCCTCTGCATCTGGCAATGGTGCAACAGCAGCTGCAGCACTGATTTCTGCATCCTCCAGGCTCTGGTTCCTAGGCAGCAGTTGTCAGCATTCAGACAACCACTCAGAACATGCCCAGCTGGTTAGGCCTGCCCCACATGCACTCCCAGCTGAAGCATTGCCCCAACCAGAGGAGCAGCTCCCCCATGGGACTCACCAAATGGTTTGGCTCAGATGTGCTACAGCAATCCCTGCCCTCGCTGCTCACCAAAGTTGTCAGTGTAGATGAATTGGAATACTGACAGTGATCAGGGCACACAGATTCAACTAAGCCTGGACCTGTGGTGGCATCCTGGGCAGGACTCTGTTTCCTCATCTCAGGTTGGTTTATGGGCTTTTACTTTGGAGCACTCTGTGTGAAGTTGCTTGGGGGAACCCATGAACCTGGTGTGGTCCACATTATGATGGAAGGAACTTAACCAGTCAAGAGGAGTGTTCATTGTCTGAATACAGGATGCACAATGTTGTCAATCCTGGAAATGGTCTTTCTTTTTGTAAGATATGTGAATGAAGTGTTGGCGTCCTCACCAAGAGGTGGCACAGACCCATGTATAAGCAACTTTTGTATATACATATAGGATAGCTTTTTTGAATGTATACAGTTGTACATAAAAGTAGCTGATATTAAGCCTGTGTCAACAGTTTGGATTTTTTTCACTTGTACATTTGTGATTTTCTTTTGGTTGATTAAAATTGCATATGCTAAGCATGTGAATGAAGAATAGATAGATAGATAGTTAGATAGATAGATAGATAGATAGATAGATAGATAAACTTCCCTTGACTCCAGAATCTTATCTGGTCAATGTTATAATTCGCTGTCAATATTCTTGGAAGGTTTATCTTTAGTCACTGTTGATATTTTCACCCTTACCATTCTTTCTATAATAATTTCCAAATGGTTGTTAGTCTTAGTCACTGTACTTCTTATTCACCACTCTTGTCAAAATTATCGATAAGCTTCATATCTTTTTTTATCCTACCTACCTTTCTGTATTATTCAGAACAAATGACTCCCTCATTTTAAAAATCCTCCTTCTTACAACTTTTTAAAAAACTACCAAAAAAGTTTTCTTTTGTCCTCCATCTTCATTGGATACACCTTCTCAGCCTCCTTTACCCACTTCTTCCCGTCTGCTTAATCTGTGAAAACTAAGATCTTCTCAGTACTTACTCACTGGTCGCCTTTTCTTCACATGCAACACTTTATCCCTAGGTGATTCCATGGAATACCATTGGTTTAGGAGTCACTCTCATATCCCATTTGCCAATTCGACATCTGTGTTAGTCAGGGTTCCCCAGAGGGACAAAACTAATACGAAAAATATATATATGAAGAGGAGTTTATTAAGGAGTATTGACTCACGTGATAAGGTGAAGTCCCACAGTAGGCAGTCTGCAAGCTGAGGTGCAAAGGAAGCCAGTCTGAGTCCCAAAACCCCAAAATTAGGGAAGGTGACAGTGCAGCCTTCAGTCTGTGGCCAAAGGCCTGAGAACCCCTGGCAAATCACTGGTGTAAGTCCAAGAGTCCAAAAGCTGAAGAACTTGGAATCTGATGTTCGAGGGCAGGAAGCATCCAGCAAGTGAGAGAGATGAAGGCTGGAAGACCCAGCAAGTCTGCTCTTCCATCTTCTCCTGCTTGCTTTATTCTAGCCACAGCTGATTAGATGGTGCCCACCTAGGTCAAGGTATGGCCTGCCTCTCCCACTCCACTGACTTGAGTGTTAATCTCCTTTGGCAGCACCATCACAGACACACCCAGGAGAAATACTTTGCATTCTTCAATCCAATCAAGTTGACACTCTGTATTAACCATCAAAACATCTTCATATGGATGTCAAATAGGCTTCTCAAAATGAACATGGCCAAAAACAACTTCCACCTTATTCCCCTCTCATTTCTCTCCCATCTTGGTAAATGGTCTCACCATCCATCAAACTGTTAAAGCAAAAACCTAAAAGACCTCTTTGATTCAACTCTCCCTTACCCCATAAATCCAATTCACCATTCTATTAGCTCCCATACCAAAATATATTCAATCCTCACAACAGCCAGAATGTTCTAGAAATGTAATCAGACCATGTGACTTCCCTGCTCTCAGCCCTCTATAACTCCCTATTTAACTTAAAATCCAAACTCTTTACATTGGTCTTTAAGACCCTGTATGATCTGGTTCCTGCTTTCACCTTTAACGTTGATTCTGATGACTCTCCTCATTTTCATTAAACTCAGCTTTTTGTCTGTTCCTAAAATATTCAAAGCTCATATCTTGGTGCTCCTTCACTGCTTAGAAGCATTTGCCCCCAGATCTAGCTAAAACCATCATTGAGATCTTAGCTCAACTGTCACCTACCCCCCAAAAAAGCCTTCTTTAATCACCCAATCTAAAAAAGCCAAATTCTCTACCCTAAACTTTAATTACTATTGTATTGCCATTTTATAGTATTCATAATACTAGTCACCACTAGAAATTATTCATACATGTTTATTAGCAGTCTCTCCCACTCTAGAATATAAACATACTGAAACAGACGTCTTGCCTATTGCCTTCACAGCTCTATTTCCAGCACCAGTAACTCCCAATAAATATTAGGCATTCAACTTAATCTGAGTTCTATGTATAGATTTAGAAAGGTCTACAAATCAAGTAAGGGAAAAAAAAAAGCTTATTGTTCCCTTCAGTGTCTTCCTTTTTGTTTTACATTTGTCTGAACAATTTACATTTGTTGTCAATTTATGACTTAATTGACTGCTAACAGATACGGAGACTGAGAAGGAGCATACAATTTTGATATCATGTTATCTGTATATTGTTAGGAATTTAACATATGCTGCCCTTAAAATAATGGGCATCTTTTGTTTACATCAAGCCTAGCTTAAGTTGAAAAATATCAAAGAAAAGAAGGTCCTACAAAGGCAGGTAGGATTGTGGTGGTCAAAAGTAGTTCACATCAACTTCAGGTATTTCTAAGTCACATGACTTTGGGCAAATTACCTAATTTCTCTGCCACAATATTTATCTCGCAGATTATTGGGGGTATAAAATGAAATTTATCCTTTAAAAAAAAAAAACACAGGGTCTTACTCTATCACCCAGGATGGAGTACAGTGGCATGGTCATTGCCCACTGCAGCCTCAAACTCCTGAGCTGAAGCAGTCCTCCTGCCTCAGCCTCCCAAACATCTAGGACCACAGGTGAATACCAAGATGCCCAACTAATTTCTATTTTTAATTTTTTTGTGGAGACAGGGTCTAGCTGTGATGCCCAGACTAGTCTCAAACTCCCAGCTTCAAGTGATCCTCCTGCCTCAGCCTCCCTTATTTAACTTTGACATAACCACTGAACATATTGAGACACAAAAGTCATAGCATTTTTAATACAGAAAGATGCTTGCCAACAAAATCAGATTTCAACAAAGCTAAAAGATCATATTCGATCTTGTACATATACAGCCAAAAGAAGAAAATAAGAGTTCTTTATTGAAAAGGGGAAATGTCTTAAGGCATCAAAGCCAAGAATGAACAATTCAATTAAATTTTTTTTTTGAGATGGAGACTCACTCTGTCACCCAGGCTGAAGTGCAGTGGCATAATCTTGGGTCACTGCAACCTCCACGTCCCAAGTTCAAGCGAGTTTCCTACTTCAGCCTCCTGAGTAGCTGGGACTAAAGGTATGCACCACCACACCCAGCTAATTTTTGTACTTTTAGTACAGATTGTTTCACCACATTGGCCAGGCTGGTCTTGGACTCCTGACCGCAAGTGATCTGCTCGCCTTAGCCTCCCAAATTCTAGAGTCACCATGCCCAGTCTTGTCACTGTGGGCAACCTTGAGTACATCTTTTAAAGTGACAATAGGCAGGGCAGTGGTGGCTCATGTTTGTTATCCCAGCACTTTGGGAGGCCGAGGTAGGAGGTTTGTTGAGGCCAGGAGTACATGACCAAGTTGGTCACCATAGCATGACCCTGTTTGTACAAAAAATTAGCCAGGAATGGTGGTGTGCACCTGTAGTCCCAGCTTCTCAAGAGGATTGCTTGAGCCTGGCAGTTTGAGGGTAAAATGAGCTAAGATCACATCACTGCACTCAAGCCTGGGTGACACAATGAGACCCCGACTTAAGAAAAAAAACAGTGACAATAAACAAAGTAAAAAGACAAACCACAGTAAAGTGGAAAGTAGAAATCTGCCTGGCACATAATATAAAGAGAATTATCCAGAATATTCAAAGAACTGTGACAAATCATTGAGGAAAAAAGCAACCATGTTTTTAAAATGGTCTAATCACACTTGTAATCCCAGTGACCCTGGTGGCTGAGACAGAACTGCTTGAGGCCAGGAGTTTCAGATTAGCCTGGGCAACATAAGACCTCATTCCCAAAAATAAAAATTTTAAAAATTAGTTGGGTAGGGTGGCGCATGCCTGTAGTCCCAGCTACTTGGGAGGCTGAGGCAGGAGGATCACTTGAACCAGAGAGCTAGAGGCTGCAGTGAGCTATGATTGCACCTGCATTCCAGCCTAAGTGACGGAGTAAGACCCTGACTAAAAAAAATTGCCTACGAATATGAATAGTCCATTAATAGGAGAAGAAACTGAATGGCAGAAAAATATAGGAAAATATGCACAAAAAAATTTCAAAACAAAAAGTATCCTTTTATACCTATTGCACTGTCAAGAGTTAATGTCTGATAATGCCAAAGGGTGGTAGGCAAATGAAAGGAAAACTCAAGACTGAGTATAAATTGATCCAATGGAAAACTGTTGGCAATACTTAGTTGAAGATGTAATTTTCCAACAACTCAGCATCTGCATTCTTAGATGTCTACCCTAGAGAAATCCTGATCTATACACAAAGACACATGGACATAAATATTTATCGTGGCCAGGCACAGTAGCTCATGCTTGTAATTCTGGCACTCTGGGAGGCCATAGCAGATGAATTGCTTGAGCCTAGGAGTTCGAGACTAGCCTGGGCATCATGGTGAAACCCCACGTCTACAAAAAATACAAAAGTTAGGCAGGTGTGGTGGTGTGCCTCTGTAGTCCCAGCCACTCTGAAGGTTGAGGCAGGAGGATCACTTGAGCCTGGGAGTTGGAGGTAGCAGTGAGCCGTGATTGTGCCACTGCACTCCAGCCTGGGTGACAAAGTGAGACTCCATCTAAAAAAAAAAAAAAAAAAAAAAAAAGAGTAGCACTAATTAGCATTTTCAACTGTTAGTTTTAGAGTGGATATACATAGTTATATATACATATATATAATTGTACTTTAGGTTCTGGGGTACATGTGAAGAACATGCAGGATTGTTGTTGCATAGGTACACACACGGCAATGTGGTTTGCTGCTTCCATCCCCCTGTCACCTATATCTGGCATTTCTCCGCATGCTTTCCCTCCTCAACCTTCCTACCCCCCACTGTCCCTCCCCTAGACCCCCCAACAGACCCCTGTGTGTGAAGCTCCTCTCCCTGTGTCCATGTGTTCCCATTGTTCAATATCTGCCTGTGAGTGAGAACATGCAGTGTTTGATTTTCTGTTCTTGTGTCAGTTTGCTGAGAATGATGGTTTCCAGATTCATCCATATCCCTACAAAGGACATGAATTCTTCATTTTTTATGTCCGCATAGTATTCCATGGTGTATATGTGCCACATTTTCCTGGTTCAGTCTATCGTCGATGGGTATTGGGGTTGGTTCCAGGTCTTTGCTATTGTAAACAGTGCCATGGTGAACATACATGTGCAAATGTCTTTATAATAGAACGATTTATAATCCTTTGGATATATACTCAGTAATGGGATTGCTGGGTCAAATGGAATTTCTGTTTCTAGGTCCTTGAGGAATCGCCACACTGTCTTCCACAATGGTTGAATTAATTTACACTCCCACCAACAGCGTAAAAGTGTTCCTATTTCTCCACATCCTCTCCAGCATCTGTTGTCTCCAAATTTTTTTAATGATTGCCATTCTAACTGGTGTGAGGTGGTATCTCAATGTGGTTTTGATTTGCATTTCTCTAATGAGCAGTGATGATGAGCATTTTTTCATGTGTTTGTTGGCCTTATATGTCTTCTTTTGAAAAGTGGCTGTTCATGTCCTTTGCCCACTTTTGAATGTTTTTTTTTTTTTCCTTATAAATCTGTTTGACTTCTTTGTAGATTCTGGATATTAGCCCTTTGTCAGATGGGTAGATTGCAAAAATGTTTTCCCATTCTGTTGTTTGCCAGTTCACTCTAATGATTGTTTCTTTTGCTGTACAGAAGCTGTGGAGTTTTATTAGATCCCATTTGTCTACTTTGTCTTTTGTTGCCAATGCTTTTGGTGTTTTAGTCATGAAGTCTTCGCGTATGCCTATGTCCTGAATGGTTTTGCTTAGGTTTTCTTCTAGGGTTTTATGGTATCAGGTCTTATCCTTAAGTCTTTAATACATCTGGAGTTAATTTTAGTGTAAGGTGTCAGGAAGGGGTCCAGCTTATCTTTTCTGCACATGGCTAGCCAATTGTCCCAACACCATTTATTAAACAGGGAATCCTTTCCCCGTTGCCTGTTTTTGTCAGGTTTGTCAAAGATAAGACGGTTATAGATGTGTAGCATTGCCTCCAAGGCCTCTGTTCTGTTCCATTGGTCTATATCTCTGTTTTGATACCAGTACCATGCTGTTTTGATTACTGTAGTCTTGTTGTATAGTTTGAAGTCAGGTAGAATGATGCCTCCAGCTTCGTTCTTTTTGCTCAGGATTGTCTTGGCTATGCGGGCTCTCTTTTGGTTCCATATGAAGTTTAAGGTGTTTTTTTTCCAGTTCTGTGAAGAGGGTCATAGGTAGTTTGATGGGGATAGTGTTGAATCTATAAATTATTTTGGACAGTAAGGCCATTTTGAAAATATTGATTCTTCCTAACCATCAGCATGAAATGTTTTTCCATCTGTTTGTGTCCTCTCTTATTTCCTTGAGGAGTGGTTGAGTAAAGGTCCTTTACGTCCTATGTTAGTTGTATTCCTAGGTATTTTATTCTCTTTGTAGCAATTGTGAATGGGAGTTCACTCTTAATTTGGCTCTCTGTTTGTCTATTATTGGTGTATAAGAATGTTTGTGATTTCTGCACATTGATTTTGTATCCTGAGACTTTGCTGAAATTGCTTATCAGTTTCAGGAGATTTGGGGCAGAGATGATGGGGTCTTCTAAATATACAATAATGTCATCTGCAAACAGAGACAATTTGACTTCCTCCTTTCCTAATTGAATGCTTTATTTCTTTTTCTTGCCTGATTGCTCTGGCCAGAACATACAATACTATGTTGAATAGGAGTGGTGAGAGTCTAGTGCCAGATTTTAAAGGGAATGCTTCCAGTTTTTGCCCATTCAGCATGATATTGGCTGTGGATTTGTCATAAATAGCTTTTATTATTTTGAGATCCAGTCCATCAATATCTAGTTTTTTGAGAGTTTTTAGAATTAAAGTGCTGTTGAATTTTGTCAAAGGACTTCTCTGCATCTATTGAGGTAATCATGTGATTTTGGTATCTGGTTCTGTTTATGTGGTGAATTACATTTATAGACTTGCGTATGTTGAACCAGCCTTGCATCTTCGGCATGAAGCCTACTTGATTGTGACAGATAAGCTTTCTGATGTACAGTTGCAATCACCTTGCCAGTATTTTATTGAAGATTTTTGCATCTATGTGCATCATGCATATTGGCCTAAAGTTTTCTTTTTTTGTTGAGTCTCTGCCAGGTTTTGGTATCAGGATGATGTTGGTCTCATAAAATGATTTGGGAAGGATTCCCTCTTTTTGTATTGTTTGCAATAGTTTCAAAAGGAGTGGTACCAACTCCTCTTTGTATGTCTGGTAGAATTTGGCTGTGAACCCATCTGGACCTGGGCTTTTTTTGGTTGGTAGGCTATTAATTGCTGCCTCAACTTCAGCCCTTGTTATTAGTCTATTCAGAATTTCTACTTCTTTCTGGATTAGGCTTGGGAGGGTGCAAATGTTCAGGAATTTATCCATTTCCTCCAGGTTTACTGGTTTATGTGCATAGAGTTGTTTGTAGTAATCTCTGATGGTAGTTTGTTTTCTGTGGAATCACTGGTGATATCCCCTTTATCGCTTTTTATTGTATCTATTTGATTTTCTCTCTTTTCCTTTTTATTAATATGGGCTAGTGGTCTGTCTATTTTGTTGATCTTTTCAAAAAACAGCTCCTGGATTGATTTTTTTTTTTGAAGGGATTTTTTGTGTCTCTATCTCCATTTCTGCTCTTACCTTAGTTACTTTTTGTCTTCTACTAGCTTTTGAGTTTTTTTGATCTTTCTCCTCTAGCTCTTTCAATTTTGATAATATGGTGTTGATTTTAGGTCTTTTGTTGCTTCCCATGTGGGCATTTATTGCTATACATTTCCCTCTAGACACTGCTTTAAATGTGTCCCAGAGATTCTGGTATGTTGTGTATTTGTTCTCATTGGTTTTGAAGAACATCTTTATTTCTGCCTCATTTCATTGTTTATCCACTCAACATTCAAGAGCCAGTTGTTCAGTTTCCATGAAGTTGTGCAGTTCTGAGTTAGTTTCTTAATCCTGAGTTCTAATTTGGTCTGAGAGACTGTTTGTTATGATATCCATTCTTTTGCATTTGCTGAGGAGTAGTTTTTACTTCCTCAGCAAATGCAAAAGAGTGGAGTGGTCAATTTTAGAGTAAGTGTGATGTGGTGCTGAGAAGAATGTATATTCTCTGGATTTCGGGGGGAGTGTTCTGTAGATGTCTATTAGATTTGCTTGGTCCAAATCAAATTTTAAGTCCTGGATATTTTTGTTAGTTTTCTGTCTCATTAATCTGTCTCATATTGACAGTGGAGTGTTAAAGTATCCTACTATTATTGTGTGGGAGTCTAAGTTTGTAGGTCGTAAGAACTTGCTTTTTGTATCTGGGTGCTCCTATATCAGGTGCATATATATTTAGGGTTGTTAGCTCTTCTTGTTAAATTGATCCTTTTTCCATTATGCAATGCCCTTCTTTGTTTCTTTTGATCTTTGTTGGTTTAAAGTCTGTTTTATCAGAGGCTAGGATTGCAACTCCTGCTTTTTTTTGCTTTCCATTTGCTTAGTAAATCTTCCTCCATCCCTTTATTTTGAGCCTATATGTCGTTGCACATGAGATGGGTTTCCTGAATACAGCACACTGATGGGTTGTGACTTTTCATCCAATTTGCCAGTCTGTGTCTTTTGATTAGGGCATTTAGCCCATTTACATTTAGCCCATTTACATTTACATAACATTGTCATGTATGAATTTGATCCTGCTATTTTGATGCTAGCTGGTTGTTTTGCCCATGAGTTGACACAGTTTCTTCATTGTGTCGATGCTCTTTTCCATTTGGTACGTTTTTGGGGTGGCTGGTACTGGTTGTTCTTTTCTGTGTTTAGTACTTCCTTCAGGAGCTCTTGTAAGGCAGGCCTGATGTGATGAAATATCTCAGCAATTGCTTGTTAATAAAGGATTTTCTTTCTCCTTCACTTATGAAGCTTAGTTTGGCCAGATATGAAATTCTAGGTTGAAAGTTATTTTCTTTAAGGATGTTGAATATTGGCCCCACTGTCTTCTGGCTTGTAGGGTTTCTGCTGAGAGAGCTGCTGTGAGTCTGATGGGCTTCCCTTTGTGGGTAACCTGACCTTTCTCTCTGGCTGCCCTTAGCATTTTTCTCCTTCATTTCAACCCTGGTGAATCTGATGATTATGTGCCTTGGGATTGCTCTTCTTGAGGAATATCTTTGTGGTGTTCTCTGTATTTCCTGGACTTGAATGTTGGCCTGCATTGCTAGGTTCAGGAAGTTCTCCTGGATAATATCCTGATGTGTGTTTTCCAGCTTCAATTCATTCTCTCTGTCACATTCAGGTACACCTATCAAATGTAGATTAGGTCTTTTCACTTGATCTCATATTTCTTGGAGGGTTTCTTTATTTCTTTTCACTCTTTTTTCTCTAATCTTGCCTTCTTGTTTTATTTCATTGAGTTGATCTTCAATCTTGGATATCCTTTCTTCTGCTTGGTCCATTCGGCTATTTAAACTTGAGTATGCTTTGCAAAGTTCTTGTGTTGTGTTTTTAGCTCCATCAAGTCATTTATATTCTTCTCTAAGCTGTTTATTCTCATTAGCATTTCATCTAACCTGTTTTCAAGGTTCTTAGTTTCTTTGCATCGGTTTAGAAGGTGTTCTTTTAGCTCAGAGAAGTTTGTTATTACCCACCTTCTGAAGCCTGTTTCTGTTAATTCATCGGACTCATTCTCCATCCAGCTTTGTTCCCTTGCTGGTGAGGAGTTGTGACCCTTAGGAGAGGGAGAGGCATTCTGGGTTTTGGTGTTTTCATCCTTTTTGCACTGGTTTCTTCCTATCTTTGTGGATTTATCTACCTGTCGTCTTTGTAGTCGGTGGTTTTTGGATGGGGTCTCTGAGTGGACATCCTTTATGTTGATGTTGAAGTTATTTCCTTTTGTTTTAGTTTTCATTCTAACAATCAGGCCCCTCTGCTGTAGGACTGCTGGAGGTCCACTCCAGACCCTGCTTGCCTGGGGATCACCTGTGGCAGCTGCCGAACAGTAAGGGTTGCTGCCAATTTCTTCTATTATCTTTGTCCCAGAAGGGTACCCACCAGATGTCAGCCTGAGCTGTCCTTCATTAGATGTCTTTTTGGATATATAAGGGTTGGGGAGCTGCTTGAGGAGAAAGTCTGTCCCTTATATTAGCTCAAGTGCTGAGCTGGGAGTTCAGTTGTTCCATTCAGAGCTGCTGGGCACGCACGTTTAAGTCTGCTGCAGTGGAACTTATAACCACCATTTTTCCCAGGTGCTCTGTCCCAGGAAGATGGGGCTTTATTTATAAGTTCCTGACATGCTGCTTCCTTTTTTCTGCCCTGCCCAGCAAGGAGGTAGTCTAGTCATGGTCTGCCAGCAGAGGTGTTGCTGAGCTGCTGTGGGCTCTGCCCAGCTGCTGTGTGAACTTCCTTGCAGTTTTGTTTACAGAGGTACAGTTAGAACTGCCTCAGTAATGGCGGTCTGCCTCAGTGATGGCGGACTGCCTCAGTAATGGCAGATTGCCTAGGTAGTGGTGGACTGCCTCGGTAATGGCTGATGCCCTTCCCCCCGCCAAGCTGGACTGTCTCGGGTCCAGCTGTGCTTGCTGTGAAACTCTCAATCCAGAGCATTTCAGATTGCTGGTCTTTGTGGGGGTGGGAACCTCTGAGCCGGATCATCTGGCTCCCTGTTTCAGCCCCCTTTTTTTTCAGTTGAATGGGCAGCTCTGTCTTCTAGGAGTTCCAGGAGCTAGTTAAAATGGCTACCTAGATTTATGTGAGTTTTTGCACAGAGACCCACAGTGCAGACTGAAACAGCTGTGCTGGAAACTCGTGGCGCTTTTTAGCCTGGGAATCTCCTGGTCTGTGGGCAGTAAAAACTCATTTGGAAATGTGGTGATCACTCACCCTCTTGGTTGTTCTCACTGGGAACTGCACTCCAGAGCTGTTCCTATTTGGCCATCTTCTACAGTTGTCACATTATAGTTTTTTAATATAATAGAACATGTTATAGCATCTCAGAAACATGTTTAAAAACTAGTTTCAAGGGGATATGGAAAGTATATCATTCATATAAATTTCTAAAATGTGCAAGCAATATGTATATTGTTGACAGATACATATTTTTGTAATAAAAGCACAAGCACAAAAAATTCAGTTTATTAGTTGCTTCTTTGGACATATAGAGAGAAAAAGCTATAGGAGCTGTAATATTTCTATTGTTTATAATGTTTTATTTCTTTAAAAAGAAAGATCTAAGATAAATGTAAAATGTTAACATTTGTTCAATTTGAATAGAAGTGCTACATAAACTTATCTTTTGTAATTTTGTATGTTTGAAATACTGTATAGCAGGATTCAAAGTCATGTTTAAAAAAAACCTGGACTTACATTAATCATTTCATTAAAGTTTTTTTTTAATTTAAAATGCTAAAACTTTAATTTAAAAATATTAAAGTTTTAGTGTTTTGAAATAAATTTTTAAGTTTGCCCCAACTAGTCTTGGGGCAAACTTAAAATGTCAGTATTTTTCTAACAAGCAAACACACACACACACACACACACACACACACACCACACACACAAAATTGGAGAAAATCTAATGAAACCAAATACCCTACAGATAATTGGTTTGTGGCTTGGGGCAAAAGAAGAAAACTGAAGTCATGCCAGTTTTAAAGATATGATCTCCTTTTGAATCACTGATCTTTCTTCTAATATCTGGAAACAGATCCCTAAATTGGCTCCTAAACTGCTTTATTTCATCAGGCAAACAGCTGGACAAAACTGGATACCTCTCATTTTAACCAGCTCTTCATTGTCATCTTTTATTTGTGCACTAGTGCCACTGAAGAAGTAGTCCAGTTGTTCTGATTTCCCTTTGGAAACTTGACAAGCCACTGCCATTTTCTTTCTCTTTCTTTCTTTTCTTTCTTTCCTTCCTTCCTTCCTTCCTTCTTTCTTTTTTTTCTTTTTTGAGACATAATCTTGCTCTTGTTGCCCAGGCTGGATTGCAATGGCACAATCTCGGCTCACTGCAAACTCTGCCTCCCATGTTCAAGTGATTCTCTTCCCTAAGCCTCCCAAGGTAGCTGGGATTATAGGTTCCCACCACCATGCCCGGCTAATTTTTTTTGTATTTTTAGTAGAGACGGGGTTTCGCCATGTTGGCCAGGCTGCTCTGGAACTCTTGACTTCATGATCTGCCCACCTCGGCCTCCCAAAGTGTTGGTATTAAAGGTATGAGCCACTGCGTCTGGCTGCCACTGCCATTTTCTTTTCTTTTTTTTTTTTTTGGAGGGGGGAGGAAGGCAGGAAGGGAGGGAAGAAGGACGGTAGGGAGGAAGGAAGGGATGAAGGAAGGAAGGGAAGAAGCGGGGAGGGAGGGAAGAAGGATGGTAGGGAGGAAGGAAGGGATGAAGGAAGGAAGGAAGGAAGGGAGGAAGCGGGGAGGGAGGGAGGGAGGGAGGGAGGGAGGGAGGGAGGGAAGGAGGGAAGGGAAGGGAAGGAAGGAAATCAAGCAATGAGAGAGACATTGCCGACCTGGATCTAGAGGTTTACAAGTTGATTTCTTTTTTTTTGAGAGAAGGAAAGAAAAAAAAAATAAGTAAAGGAGAGGAAGAAAGAGGAAGAGAAAGAGGGAGAGTAAATGGAAATATTGCTTTATTTTGAAAAAAATTGAGTATTAATAGTGGCCAATCTATGTTTCATTTAAACTTATGGGTAGGTGTGATGTGGTATTGACAAGAATGTATATTTTGTGTATTTGAAGTGGAGAGCTCTATGAATATTTATTAAGTTTACTTGTTCCAGATCTGAGTTCGAGTCCTTGATATCCTTATTAATTTTCTGTCTCATTGAATCTAAGTCTCGTATCTGGGTGTTAGGATCATTAGCTCTTGTTGTTGCATTGATCCTTTTACCACTATATCTTTGTTGCTTTAAAATCTATTTTCTCCGATACGAGAATTGCAACTCCTGCTTTTTATTTATTTATTATTTATTTTTGCTCTCCATTTGGTTGGTAAATCTTTCTCCATCCCTTTGTTTTGAGTCTTTGTGTATCCTTGCATGTGAAACAGGTCTGGATGTAACATGCCCTTGGGTTTTGGCTGTGTCTTTTCATTGGGGGATTTAGTCAATTTATATTTAGGGTTACTGCCATTTGATGTTGACTGGCTGTTTTATCCATTCGTTGGTGTAATTTCTTCTTTATGTTGGTGCTCTTTACTTTTTGGTGTATTTTTAGAAAGGCTAATACTGGTTGTTTCTTTCTGTGTGTAATACTTCTTTCAGAAGCTCTTGTAAAGCAGGCCTGGTGGTAATAAAATCTCTGAGTTCTTGCTTGTTCATAAAAGATTTTATTTTTCCTTCAGTTGTGAAGCTTAGTTTGGCTGGATATGAAATTCTGGGCTGAAGGTTCTGTTCTTTGAGAATGTTGAATATTGGCCCCCACTCTCTTCTGGCTTGTAGAGTTTCTGCTGAGAGATCTGCTGTAGGTCTGATAAGCTTGCCTTTGTGGGTAACATGACCTTTCTCTCTGGCTGCCCTTAGTATTTTCTCCTTCGTTTCAACCCTAGTGAATCTAACGATTATGTGCCTTGGGGTTGCTCTTCTTGAGGAATATCTTTGTGGTGTTCTCTGTATTACCTGGGGTTGAATGTTGACCTGCTTTGCTAGTTTAGGAAAATTTTCCTGAATAATATCCTGAAGGGTATTTTCCAGCTTGGATTCATTCTCTTCGTCGCATTCAGGTACACCTATCAAACGTAAATTTGGTCTTTTCACATAGTCCCACATTTCTTGGAGACTTTGCTCATTCCTTTTTATCCTTTTTTCTCTAATCTTTTCTTCACATTTTATTTCATTAAGTTGGACTTTGACCTCTGATATCCCTTCTTCTGCTTGAACAATTCGAGTGTTTAAACCTGTGCATACTTCTCGGAGTTCCTGTATTGTATTCTTTAGTTCCATTAATTCACTCATACTCCGCTCTAAGTTGTCTATTCTCAATAGGATTTCATCAAACCTTTTTTCAAAGTTCCTAGTTTCTTTACGTTGGGCTACAACATGGTCTTTTAACTCACCGAAGTTTCTTATTACCCATTCCTTGAAGAGTGATTCTGTCATCGGGATGCGCTCGTTCTCCATCAAGCCTTGTTCCATTGTTGATGTGGAACTGTGATCATCTTTAGAGGGAGAGGCGTTCTGACTTTGAGTATTCTCAGCTTTTTTACACTGGTTTCTTCCCGTCATGGTAAATTTATCCTCCTGTCTCTTTGAAATTACCAACTTTCAGATTAGGTCTCTTGAGTGGACATCCAGGTTGTTAGTTCCAAGGGCCAGAGCAGCGGCGTTAAAACTGATGGTGCTTTTCTGCCCAGGATTCTCCTGTCGGGCTTCCTTCTTGTGTCAGTTGTAGGCGACTCTGCCTTCCTGGGGCTCCAAACCTCGGTCAGAAGGGAAACCGGTCCTGTTTACTCTGCGCAGAGCGCTCCCGCGCCGAGGTGCCGTCACATCCGCTGCCGGGCTCTGGTGTCCTGCTGGGGACCCCGGCCGGTCCTCCGAACCTGTTTACTTTGCTCCGAGAGCTGCCGCGTCAAGGTGCCGGCGGAACCGCTGCACCGGCCACGAGAGTCGCGCTGGCCACCCGTGTGTTTCCTCCACTGGGGGATCTCCTGCTCCGTGAGTGACCAGGATTTGTCTGAAAGTGTGGCGTCCTCTAGTTCTCCGCGCCTTCCCTGAGAGCTGCAATCCCAGGATTTTAGCGATCGGCCATCTTGGATCGTCTCCCGCCACTGCCATTTTCAAAATGATGAATACATGTCTGTGTCAGGGAAGATTTTGTAGATGGAATGTTTTGGTTCTCTGGGCACATAATGAGCACCTGAGAGTCTCAGTAACATACCTGATTTGGCTGCTTTGCTGAAGACAGTCCATGCATTGTGACTTGCTGCTCTCACCATCAACAGGAACTGGGCTGTGCCAGCAATTCTGAAGGAAGTCTCCTCTACTTCTGTGAAAGTCATCAACTTTATCAGAGCCCAGTCCTGACCCCAGGCTTTTCAAGAAATTTTGTCTAGAAAAAAGATCACAGTAGAAAACTCTTTTCTATTACACATAGTTTATTGACTTTCCAAGGAACAAATGGTAAAATATGTAATTGAATTCCGTGGCACCAATGGGAAAGGAGGTAACTGATCAGAAAAGTTTTGGAGTTCTTTCATGGTTTTGTTACATTGTAGATGTTCTTGGTCATGAGACTCAGGTAAATCTTTTGATTCAAAATCCTAGAACATTGTGTATGCGGCTAAAAGAAACCTCCACCAACTCTTATAGCTCAGCCATCGCTTCTTTAGTGCCAACCCAATGGACATGGGTTATAAAATTCCCAGTGTGGAGGAAGGACTTTCTGTAGTCTGAAGCCCACTGTGAAAGTTGTATTCATTTCTCTGCAAGCAGAAGTCTTCAACACCTAAAACACCACAGAATTCTTCTGAATGTTACTTGTGCTCAGATGATTCATGTTTAATGAGTACCTCACCAAAGATGGTTCCATTGACTTACAATGATTATGATGAGATATTAATTCAATTCATTCTTGGAGTTTTGACCTTTGAGTCAATGTGTTCAGTACTTCTTGCCATGCAAACAAACAACCAAAAAAAAAAAAAAAAAACAACTGGATGACATAGGTGATGTAACTTCTAGATTTAATTCTAAAACACAGATTCAAATCAGAAGCACTTTTTCACTGGAATTCACTATTGAGCAAAGTAAAAGTTGCCTTTTATTTTATTGACACACTTGAATTTAATTCAAATTACTGAAGATATTTTGCATAATATTTATAGCAGTAATTTTTTTTTTTTTTTTTTTTTGGAGACGGAGTTTTGCTCTTGTTACCCAGGCTGGAGTGCAATGGCACGATCTCGGCTTACCGCAATCTCTGCCTCCTGGGTTCAGGCAATTCTTCTGCCTCAGCCTCCTGAGTATCTGGGATTACAGGCACGCACCACCATGCCCAGCTATATAGCAGTAATTTTTTGATTACTATAAGCAGAACACTGTGCTAATCACTGCATATACAGTGTATTAGTTCATTCTTGCATTGCTATAAAGAAATAACTGAGGCTGGGTAATTTATAAAGAAAAAATGTTTCATTGACTAATGGTTTTGCAGGCTGTACAGGAAGTATGGTGCCAGCATATGCTGGACTTCTGGTGAGGGCCTCAGGGAGCTCTCACTCATAGAAGGTGATGGAGATCCAGAATGTCACATGGTGAGAGTAGAAGCAAGAGAGAGTAGGGGGAAGTTGCAGACTCTTTAAACAACTGGCTCTCACATGATTTAACTAAGAACTCACTTATCACCAGGGAAGGGTGCTAAGCCATTCATGAGGGATCCTACCCCAAGATCCAATTTCCTCCCACCAGGCTCAACCTCCAACATTGGAATCATGTTTCAACATAATATTTAGAGAGGACAAACATTCAAACCATATCCATGTTTAACCCTGTAACAGACCTATGAGAGGAGCGTTGGTTACTTTTCTTTGACTGATCAGAGCTGTGAAGCATAGAAAGATTAAGTATCTTGTCCTGGGTCACACAGCTAGTACATGATAAAGCAAATATTTCAGCACATCTCTGTGATTCCAGAGCTCATCTTTAGATTATACATAAAAGAAATCAGTTTTCAGGGCCATAAAATACACCAAATGCAAACACCACAGTTTCTGTGCATTTTTCTCTAAAAGATTTGCTTTGATTTCATCAAAATTTCAGGGCTTCATAATCCATAAAAGACAGAATCACTCATCTATATAAATCCCATAATTTGGGCTCCTTAAGGACTTTCTCTCTCTCTCTCTCTCTCTCTCTCTCTCTCTCTCTCTCTCTCTCTCTCTCTCTCCTCTCTCTCTTTCCTCTCTCTTTTTGCATCACAGTGTCTGGCATACAGCAGGTGCTCTATGTATAAATATTTGTTAAATGGCACACAATCAGAACCACCGTCCTAACATGGCCCCAGAAACAAGCTCACTGTCTCCTAAGGCTTTACTTGGGATATGAGGGCAGTTTGTGGTAGGGAAGTATTTCTCGGTATATATACCATAGCCAGTGTTTGACCCTCAGACTTACAGCTTCAGAACTTTTGATTTTATCATCCCACTGATGGCTCAGGGACAAAGTCACATTAATATCTACAATTTGCCTGATATAAGAGCCAAGCAACTCACTGATTTATAGGGAAAAACATGAAGGTCAGAAACACAGGATTGTTAAAGTTGTCATGATCAGCATGTGTTCTCCAAGAAGGCAGACCTACATGGGAATGAAAGCATAACTGGAGTTTACTTGGTAAATATGAAGAATGAACAAGAGAGATTGATTAAAGGATTCCAGTGTTTACTGGACTCAGCTAAGAGAGCCTAAGGCATCCATCTCCACAAATAAGGAGAGCCCTGCCACAGTGCACAGAGCAGAATGGCTCTCCCCAGGACCTTTGCCATGCAACTGTTCACTAAGAAGGCCAACTAATGCTGCTACGATGAACACATTCATTCTGTGTGCATGCTAATGATTTTAGTCTGGTGGAGGTCATGTTTTATTGGTCAGATCTCTTTCAGGTGAATTTGCATATCTCTGTAAAATCTATTTTTTGAGCTTTTCAAAGTTTAATTCTTACAAGACAATTTTATTGGTGGGTGTTCTGCTATAACTTTAGTGTACTAGTGACTAACATTTTTGAAGGCCACTCAAAAGATGTCTAGTCCCTGTATTCCATTGAAAATTGCTCCTAAAGTCAATATGTAAACCACATGAAGAAAAGAATTACAGTCATTTACTCAGTAAACATTTTGGGGGCTCATTTACTGTGTACCAGGCTTGCTCTATGCAAGTTACTGTTCTAGGCAATGAAATGCAAAGAAGGATGATAGCTCCACCTTCAAGGAACTTGCAGGTGTGTAAACACATGTAAATAAAAACAGGATCAGAAAAGAATATCTATATAAAAAAGACTTGTAAAAATAATGATATTCAGTTCTAAACAGAAATATGAACAAATTACTGTGGGAAGCACAGGATGAAAAAAGAGATGGCTTCACCAAGAATAGATTTTTCAAATAGACAAGATAGGGAAATGCATTCTGACAGATGAAACCATTTATTCAAGGGCACAAAGATGTAAAGTGACTACAAGGAATGGGGAAGGTGGTGCCCTGGATGGCTGGAAGTGGGGACAAAGATGGTTTGGAGGAGACACAGACGTAAGGATGAGACTAAATTCTTCAGGGCCAGAGGCGCAGGAGACCTTTTCTACCTCCCTGGCATACTCAACTCTCCTTACTTGCCTCCTGTACATTTTCTGTCTCTTTTAGAAGCTTCTGTCTTCCTTAGCTCATTTTAAAAATCAGCAGTTTAAAAAATGAGTTTCTGAATGCATAATGCATGTATGTGGCACAATATTCAAAAGCTATAATGGCAAAGTGGAAAAAATCCTACACCTGATAGCTAGCCACACCATTCTGCTCTCCTGCTCCCTGAGACAATCACTGGACCAGCTTACTGCATATCCTCCCAAAAAGTCTCTACATAGGCAAACGTATGTGTATGCATGTATGCATAAGTGTGTATATAAGTTTTTAATATATAATATTTCACATGGAGAACAGAATATTAGTATATCTAGAATTCTTCACTCTAAAATATATTTTGAAGATATTTCCATATGACTATTTTATTCACTTATTTGACAGGTATTTACTCAGTGTCTACCATGTATTAGGCACTCTTATGTGGTGAAAATACAGCAAAGGACAAAATAGGCACAATCTCTGCCTTATGGAACTGACATTCTAGTAGAAAAGGTGCAGGAAAAACAGACAAAAAATAAATAAACAATGAAATATATATAGTAAGCCAGATGGTATTAAGTGCTGTGGAGAAAAATAAAGCTGGGAGAGTAGAAAGATGGCCATGAGGATCTAAAGGATGCAGAGAGAGAGAGACTTTCTTCCTTTATTGATCCAGTAGTATTCTATGATTATGCCACATATCACATGCAACTGGATCACAGTTTGTATAATCAGTCCCCTTCTGATAAACATTTACATTGTTTCTAATATTTTGCTGTTCAGTGACCCAATCCTTATATATAAGCCATTGGACACATTTGAGAGTATATTTGTAGATTAAAATTATAGAAGTAAAATTTTCATTTCAAAGGGTCTGTGCAGATTGATTAAATGATTTTCGAGGCAGAGTCTCTCTCTGTCACCCAGGCTTGAGTGCAGTGACACAATCTCGACTTACTGCAACATCTGTCTCCTGGGTTCAAGAAATTCTTCTGCCTCAGCCTTTCAGGTAGTTGAGACTATCAGTATGCACCACAACACCAGACTAATTTTTGTATTTTTAGTAGAGACAGGGTTTCACCATGGTCAGGCTAGTCGAACTTCTGACCTCAGGTGATCTACTTACCTCAGCCTCCCAAAATGCTGGGATTACAGGCGTGAGCTACTGTGCCTGGCCTGCAGTTTTAATTTTAACTGATATTGCCAAATTGCTCATTATTTTCTGTAAGCTTTCTGTTCATATCCTTTAAACAACAATAATCATTCAAATTTTTGCACGTGTGTGTGTGTGTGTGTGTGTGTGTTAGGAGATGGCTTTTTTTTTACTTTTTTTCATTTTTTATTTGTAGAAACTCTGCTTAGTAATGAATTTAGCTCTTTGTCTGAGACATGGGTAGTAAATATTTTACCCAATTTGTCAGTTCTCTTTAATTATGTTTACAAGACATGAAGAAAATGTTTATTGTTTTGTGGTTCAATTAAACAATCTTTTTATGGCTTCATAATTTTAAAAATTTCCAATGTTTCCTTCTAGTATTTTTACAGTTAGTTTTTAACACTTAAGTGCTTAATTCATCTGAAATTCATTCTGTATAAGGTGTAAGTCATGACTCCTGATATGGTTTGGCTCTGTGTCCCCACCCAAATCTCATCTTGAATTGTAATTCCCATGTATCCAGGGAATGACCTAGTGGGGGATGACTGTATCTTGGGGGCAGTTTTCTCCATGCAGTTTTTGTGATAATGAAGGAGTTTTTATGAGATATGGTGGTTTTCAAATTGGCAGTTTTTCCTGCTCACTGTCTCTCCTGTCGCCGCATAAGACATACCCTGCTTCCCCTTCCCCTTCCACCATGATTGTAAGTTTTCTGAGGTCTCCCCAGCCATGTGGAACCGTAAGTCAATTAAACCTCTTTTATTTATAAATTACCCAATTTCAGGTATTATCTTTACAGCAGTGTGAGAATGGACTAATACAGCTCCAATTCTTTTTTTTCCAAACTGGTTACACATGTAACCAGTTTCATGATGGGGTTTCACTTTGTCGGCCAGGCTGACCAGTTTTTCATTTGATTCTCTTTAGTTTTCCAATAATCATAGCATTAACAAATAATGATACTTTTGCTTTACTTTTTCCTATTTCAATTTTTTTAATTTCTGTTATCTAATTGTGTTGGCTGAATAACAATGGTGATAAAGAAGATATTTTGCTTATTATTGATATTAATGGGAATGCTACTGTGCTACAAGCTTCTCTGTTATAGTTAGAAACAAAAGTCTCTGGCCAGGTGCAGTGGCTCATGCCTGTAATCCCAAAACTCTGGGAGGCTGAGCGGGGAGGATCACTTAAGCTCAGGAATTCAAGACCCACCTGGGCAACTTAGAAAGATCTCATCTCTACTAGAAATTAAAAAAAAAAAAGTCAGATATGGTGGCATATGCCTGTACTCCCAGCAACTCGGGAGGCTGAGATGGGATAATTGCTTGAGCCCAGGAGGCTGAGGCTGTAGTGAGCCATGATCATGCCACTGCACTGCAGCCTGGGCAGCAGAGCAAGACCTCATTGAGAGAGACAGAGAAATCTCCAATGAAAAGTTTTTAAGTCGTTAAAGGTGGGGTGCTTCTCAAGGACCAAGTCTTTGAACTTGAAGAGGTTTATATACAGGTTATTTCTGGCAATGGGGAATTTATCATATGAATATTTGGGAAAGTGAGGGGATAAAATACCTTGGCAGCATAGTTGCTAATTACTCTTCATGTCACTCTTCTTTGCCATCATAACACTAGAGTATCCTCACATTTTTACACGCATAAGGTAGTCCGAAATGTACCTCCTCAAGAGTTACAAGCTATATGCAGAGGCAAAATTCTCTAAAATGAAGCTAAATTGATAGAAATTACACTTTATTGGCCGGGTGCGGTGGCTCAAGCCTGTAATCCCAGCACTTTGGGAGGCCGAGGCGGGTGGATCACGAGGTCAACAGATCGAGACCATCCTGGTCATCATGGTGAAACCCCGTCTCTACTACAGATACAAAAAATTAGCTGGGCATGGTGGCGCGTGTCTGTAATCCCAGCTACTCAGGAGGCTGAGACAGGAGAATTGCCTGAACCCAGGAGGCGGAGGTTGCGGTGAGCCGAGATCGTGCCATTGCACTCCAGCCTGGGTAACAAGAGCGAAACTCCGTCTCAAAAAAAAAAAAAAAAAAAAAAAAGAAATTACACTTTATTGCTCTGAAATTGCTCATTATTTAATGGATGTACTGGCGAATAATGAAATTCCCGAACAACAAGAATAGGAAGGCATGAGGAGATCCAACTGACCTTCGAGTACATGAACTCATCAGACCTCAATTAGCCAAAGTTTGGTCTTGGAGACTTTTTCCTCAAACATAGAAAAATCTGGCCTCCACTTGTCTAATCTCTCAATACTCAAGATTTCTTGCCTAAAAACACTGCCTTGAGATTGTGCAAAAAGTATTTCATTTTGATTCTCCACAATGCCTCAAATATAATAGATGTTAAAAAAGACCTGTTGCATGAGTACATGTTAAGTAATTAGTGCACTGTGTGTGTTTTATTGGTTTTATATTAGTGATATGTTGCAATGTATACGGAACAAATGAAAGACTTTAGTCTGACAAATGCATTCGTTATTTAAAGATGATAAATGTGGCTCACGCCTGTAATCCCAGCACTTTGGGAGGCCGAGGTGAGTGGATCACTGAGGTCAGGAGTTTGAAACCAGCCTGGCCAACATGGCGAAACCCTGTCTCTACTAAAAATACAAAGATATTAGCCAGGCATGGTGGTGGGTGACTGTAATCCCAGCTACTCAGGAGACTGAGACACAAGAATCGCTTGAACCCGGGGCACAGAGGCTGCAGTAAGCCAAGATCACACCTCTGCACTTCAGCCTGGGCAACAAAGTGAAACTCTGTCTCAAAAGAAAGATAATAAATGTGTTTTCAAAATGTCATATTATTATAAGAATATCATGTTTATGGATTGCTCACAACTGGATTTGTACTGAAATTTTATCAACTATCGTGGTGAAAATTTACTCTGTCCTCTGCTGTTTTATTTTTTGTTTTCCTTTTAAAACACCCAAAAGGTACTATAACCCTCTAACTCTGTTATTTATTAACAGCACATATGTTGAGATAAGGACATTTTAAGCCCCCAAATTGCTCACTTTTTGATGTTTTAGCATCTGTTTGGTTTTTCTTTCATGTTGCAATGGTGGGAAAAAGAGCTGAGCTGAATAACTTACTTTCTACTCTGCGGGTAATAGGACAAAACTAAGAAAATTTTAATAGTCTGAAAAGGGTTTGTCAAAACAATCCCTTTGGCTTAATTCTTTAAACTCTCTTTAGCTATTTGTTTGATATGAGCCATTGCAAATAAAATGATTTAATCCTACAAATGCAAATAATATATAATTCATCTTCAAATCAATTGCTAGGCACTTAATAAATGATATTAAATGAATTAATGGATAAATAAACTCAATATATCTTTCTTTTTGGAATTCTAACTTACCTACCTACCTAGCTATGGAGCATAGAATTAGTAGATTCAACTATTGATATATGACTAGAAAGAAATGTTTCATAAAATTTACTCAACATTTTTCTTTTAAATAGGAAAATATTCATATTTTCCTTCTGAGTCACTTTTTTTTTTCTTTTAGAGACAGGGTCACGCTCTGTCACCCAGGCTGAAGTGCAGTGGCAGGATCACAGCTCACTGCAGCCTCAACCTCCCAGGTCTAGGTGATCCTCTCGCCTCTCTCCTGAGTAGCTGGGACTACAGATGCTTGCCACCACTCCTAGCTTTTTTTCTTTTTTTTCTTGTTTTTTTGTAGAGGCGGGTTTTTGCCATGTTGTCCAGGTAGGTCTCTAACTCTTGTGATCAAGCAATCTGACCACCTGGGCCCCATAAAGTACTAGGATTACAGGTGTGAGCCAACATGCTTTTCTTTGAGTCATCTTAAATGTTTTAGAATTTCCACAAAATTAAGAAATAAGATGAAAGAAAATAAGTTTTCTATTTTGTGCAGTACTCTGACAATGGCTGGTCATCAACATTCACTTAATCATTTATTCATTAAAGGGAATCCTAGGATCAGAGAACATTAAAAGCAACATTAAACATCACCTAACACAGGACTCACAAATTGGTGACTAGCAGATCCCAGATTGGTTTTTCTTGACCAGCACTTCCTTTTTTTTTTCTAAATATGATTTGAACTCTTGACAAGGGTCAAGCACCTCACAGTGCTGTAGGTTCCTAAGCTCTATATTATCTCCTGGGCTTTTCCCCCAGCAGCCTCAAAAAATTTTTTGGATTCCCATGGTTATTTAATAAATGAATTCTAGTCCAACACCTCACTCTACAGATTAGACCCAGAATGTAAGTAGATACGATGTGTTAATGTTAAAAGTCTGCATAAGGCAGCAGTTGTAAAAGTAAAGGATGGATTCTTGGGATTTTAGGGGGATTTCTAGATGTATCAGAGGTTAGTTTCTCACATCATTACATATGGCAATAGTCAGTGTGCTAAGCTCTTTCAGGTTGCCAGGGAGAGCTTTATACTCAGGGTCTGTCTGTCTGGTGATGGAGATTTATTGAAAGGATATGAGAAAGGGAAGAAGAAAAGAAACCATGGTAGCAATTGAAAGACCAGGCCTGGGGAACTAAAGCCCAGTGTAAAATACAACAGTGGATTCAGTAATCTTCCATTTTCATGACTTATCAGCTCCTTTGTTTCTCTCTTCACTTTTCCATCCTAGTTCACCACTCCCTGTCTCCTGGTATATATTGTATTAAAAATCCAGAGGGAAAATATTTGATTGATTCAATTGTCACAATATAGAATCACTCCTTCATGGGTTAATTATCATCTCAGGTTCCTGGCTATCCTAGGAATCAGCATTTATCAGGTATTTTGAACACAACCTGCAGCAATAAATATATTGTACATGTGATCTTATGCATGCATGCATATACTTTTTTTTTCTTTTGAGATGGAGTCTCATGTTCTATCACTCAGTCTGGAGTGCAGTGGCACAATCTCAGCTGCAACCTCTGCCTTCAAGATTCAAGCGATTCTCCTGTCTTAGCCTCCCAAGTAGCTGGGACTACAGGCACATGCCACTGTACCTGGCTAATTTTTTGTATTTTTAGTAAAGACGGGTTTCACCATGTTGGCCAGGCTGGTCTCAACCTCCTGACCTCAGGTGACCCACCCACCTCGGCTTCCCAAAGTGCTGGGATTACAGGAATGAGCCACCGCACCCAGCCATTTATACTTTCTTAAGATAATATTTAGCCAAACTATGTTTTACACTCTGACAATTTCTGTTCTTCACAGTCCTATTCTGTCCCATACTACTCTATTCATTTAGCTAGTTATGCCATGCTGAATTTATTCCATAACTGTAAGTTTGTACAACAATGCTATAGATCAGTGTGTCTCAAACTTTAGCATATAAACAAATCACCAGGGGGTCTCATTGAAAATGCAGATTCTGATTCAGTAGGTCTGAGATACTGTGTTTCTAACAGACCTCAGTAATACTGACACTGCCAGTCTATGTCCCACACTTTGAGAAGTAAGCGTGTACGTAGTTTGTCTTTGGTTCTTGTGGCTCAATCCCTGGTTTAATCAGCTGAGGTCAGAGGCTTAGAATCTTTTTATAAAGTAGCTGGGCATAGTGGCTCACGCCTGTAATCCCTGAACTTTGGGAGGTAAATCATCTGAGGTCAGGAGTTCAAGACCAGCCTGGCCAACATGATGAAACTCCATCTCTACTAAAAATACAAATATTAGCTGGGCATGGTGGTGTGCACTTGCAATCTCAGCTACTCAGGAAGCCGAGGCAGGAGAATCGCTTGAACCTGGGAGGTGGAGGTTGCAGTGAGCCAAGATCGGGCCATTGCACTCCAACGTGGGCAACAAGAGCAAAACTCCGTTTCAAAAAAAAAAAAAAAAAAGAATCTTAGTATAAAGTATGGAGATCTATGCACAAAGGTCTTTGGCTACTTTGTTGAGAAAGAGCTGTGGCCATGATAGGCATTCAGAACAGCAGAGACTCGTACCAAGTATGGTGACATTTAGTTCAGATCTTAAATGTGATAGTGTTCACTTAATGAATATTTATTTATAGAAATTTACTATGTGCCAGGCCTAGTTCCAGGATAAGACAAAGTCTTTCTTTTGTATTTTATACGTTAATGGGGTAAATAATTAAATCTATTATTTCAGGTTATGGTAAGTGAAACGAAGAGAAATGAAGGAGGGTGAAGGGAAAGATCATGGCAATGTGAGGTGTTCGATGTGTTAGATTAGGTGTTTGGGCAATGCCTTACAAGGCCAGTGGCATTTGACAAAGACTCAAATGAAGAAAGACAACCTTGGGAAGATTTAGCCCAGGCAGAGAGAACAGCAAGGGCACAGGGACTCAGGTGGGAAAACAGTGATGTTGGAGGGTTCAGCCAGAAGGCAGGGCTGACTAGAGAGGAGTAAGAGAGGAAACATGAGGTTAGTTAGGGAAGCACCCCTGATCAGGGAAGACGTTACAGGCTGAGCTAAGTTTGGGTTTTATTCTGAAGGTGATTGGAAACACTGAAGGGTTTTGAGCAGGGAAATTACATGAGATTTTACTTTTAAATGATCACTCCAGTGAATATGTAGAAAACACACTATAGAACAAGGTGTCCAACCCACAGCCCCTGGGCCACATGTGGCTCAGGATGGCTTTGAATGCAGCCCAACACAAATTTGTAAACTTTTAAAAAATATTATTTTTTTTGTGATTTTTTTTAGCTCATATGCTGTTGTTAGTGTATTTTATGTGTGGCCCAAGACAATTCTTCTTCTTCCAATGTAGCCCAAGGAAGCCAAAAGATTGGACGTCTCTGCTTAGGTCAGGAGTAGAAGTATGAAGACTGGGTAAGGCGTTATAGCAATAGATCATATTGACTCATTGTGTCCACTGAATGGATTATACCAATTTGTTTGTTTAGAATAGGGGATAAATTGAAGTATTCAGCACTGCTGAAAGACTATAAGACTGAAAATACAAAGATACTTATTTATATTAAGAGCTTTGTTGATAATTGACAACTATCAATTCAGGATGCAAAATTCAGCAAAGGATAGTGAAAAAATATAATTGATTGCCCCATTTTTTCATAAACTCAGATTTCTAGGTGAGTTCCAAGCCTGCACAGCATTGGCCTGACCTCCATCCCCAGTGTCCAAATACCAGAGTAGAAAATTTCATCTTCCTAGAATAATCAAGTGTCCTGAGACTGACTCAAGTAACAGGAAATTGTATCATTTCTTGTTTTAAATAATAAAGTAATGAATATTGGTTAAAGGCACCATCCCCCTCATCTCTCATAGGTGATAACCGTCTCCCTCTGGGCTGGCTTGTTCTAATCTGATCTTGCTGCTCTTATTTCTCGTATTATTCTAAATTTAAGATGTCATCATGTGGATAATGATGTACCATTATTTAGTATAACATAGAGAAAGAAAAGATACCAACACTGCCAATTAAGTAGATATATCATCAAATATAAGATGAACCTCAACTTCAGAGATGTCAAAATGTGAAAAATATGTCCTTCTTCAAAGTTATGAGGTATAGGCCGGGCGCGGTGGCTCACGCCTATAATCCCAGCACTTTGGGAGGCCGAGGTGGGTGGATCACGAGGTCAAGAGATCGAGACCATCTGGTCAACAAGGTGAACCCCGTCTCTACTAAAAATACAAAAATTAGCTGGGCATGGTGTTGCGCGCCTGTAATCCCAGCTACTCGGGAGGCTGAGGCAGGAGAATTGCTTGAACCCAGAAGGCGGAGGTTGCGGTGAGCCGAGATTGCGCCATTGCACTCCAGCCTGGGTAACAACAGTGAAACTCCATCTCAAAAAAAAGAAAAAAAGTTATGAGGTATGTATTTTGATCATTATCCATCTACTCAGAAACCTAGAGGTCATCGTAGGCTCTTTCAACTCTAGTCAGGTACTGGAATTTCTACTCCCCAAATATCACAAATTCTTGTCTTTTCTTTCATCTTGGAAATCTCTTGACTGTTCTAGCCTGAACAACTTTATTAACTAAAGTCATTCTCCACATTAAAAGGAGAATGATAATCCAGAATATAGATCTGATAAATACAATACCAGATTAAAAACTTCATTATTCTCTAGTTTACTTCTGGGTCTAGTCTAATCTCTTCATAATCTAAACATACTTTTTGATCTTGTCTCTACCTCTGTTTTTGTTTGTTTTCTTTTGTTTTGATTCAAGACAGAGTTTTGCTCCTGTTGCCCAGGCTGGAGTGCAGTGGCGCAATCTCGGCTCACTGCAACCTTCACCTCCCGGGTTCAGGCGATTCTCCTGCCTCAGCCTCCCAAGTAGCTGGGATTGCAGGCACCCACCACCACGCCCAGCTAATTTTTGTATTTTTAGTAGAGACGGGGTTTCACCACATTGGCCAGGCTGGTCTTGAACTCCTGACCTCAAGTGATCTGCCGACCTTGGCCTCCAAAAATGCTGGGGTTACAGGTCTGAGCCACTGAGCCTGGCCTCTACCTCCTTTTTAAGTAGGTTCAGGAACATACAAACAAACTAGCATGTAAAAAATGTATTACCTTCTTCTGTAGTGGCTTCACCTTCTCCTTTTATTTTTTCCTTCCTTGAGACAGGGCCTCACTTTGTCGCTCAGGCTGGAGTGCAGTGGTGCAGTTATGGCTCACTGTAAGGCTCAAGCAATCCTCCCAGCTCAGTCTCCCAAGTAGCTGGGACTACAAGTGCATGCCACCACACCTGGTTAATTTTTGTATTTTTTGTTGAGACAGGGTTCTGCCATGTTGCCAAGGTTGGTCTCAAACTCATGAGATCAAGTGATCCTCCTAACTTGGTCTCCCAAAGTGTTGGGATTAAGGGTATGAACCACCTTGCCTAGCCCCTTTCTCCCTTTTCTGCCTTGAGAATACCTACTTATCCTACGATAATTGGTTTAAATGTTGCCTCCTTAGTAAACTTTTTCGGTACCTTCTGTGCCCACTCTCCAAGAATCTAAGTGTTTCTTCTTCTACAATAGTTGACTTATAGACCCCTACTTTAACCTCTAGCCAATGTTATAACTGCTGACCCTTCTGCATTGTAAGCTCCTTAAGGTCAGCAAACCTAATCTGTATATCATCACATGCTCAACACACAGCTTTGGTCCTGGCACACAAGTAGGCCCTTAGCAAATGTTTGCCATTAATAAGGAAATGATATGATGCTGAAAAAAAATTATCCTTAGTAAATAATATGAGATCTAAAAGTTATAAAATACCAGTTACTCCAATTTTAAAGAGGAAGTCAGGGCCAAAGAAAAGACATGGTCCCTCTTGCCTTTCTCATCCCCCAGTGTGAAGACCAGGGTTCTTGCATGGAACTCAGAGTACTGTGGAGCCCTGATCCTGGGACCCCCTGTGGCTACAGTGGTCCCTGAAGTAAATTTGTGAGGCAAAGCAACCTGACTAGCCATAGAATGTGGGGATGCCTTTTTGTCAGCCATCATTGTATTCAACAAAAGTAGTCTAGATTTATAATCAATTGATCCATGTGGCTTATCACTAGAAATTATTTTATGAACTTTCAATCAGCATTTCAAAAAATCATAATGGGTAATTTTCAAAGTTAGTCAACCATATGGTGAAAGAGCAATAATCCCTGTAAAACTTTCCTCTATAACTCTCCCTTAAGGGTAGGTGGTCAAAAATCAGAAAACTTCAAAGAAAACTGAATAGTCCAATGTATAAATTGTTCTTTACATTATTCTAAGGCCAAGGGGATGAGTTTCTTTCCATTTCACATCTTTCTACACCATAGCACCTCACAGAGTGCCAGTACCTTGTGGGTACTTAATACATGTTGATTGAAAAATGTTGAAAGAAAAATCTTACTTTGAAAAATTTTGTAACTTTAATTTTGCCTTGGGCTTGTTTCTTTCAAACTTGGATAAATAACAGGGAAAAACATAATCAGTTTCTAAGCCACTAAAATTATGACTGGCTTCCGTATGCCCCTATATTACTAAAATATAAATATTACAATAAATATTCAAAGTGATGTTCAAGCAACAGAAGGTCAGAAAGCAATAGGACTATATTAAGGGAAGGCATGAGGACCCAAATTTCCTCTTATGTGGCATTGCTCTAATTATGGTCTACAGAGTTGTGAGAGGTTTGAACAATGAGAGGGAGTATAAGGACTATTCAAGAACTAAAGGGAGAAATAAGAAAATAATTATATTGAGACAGACAATTTATATACATCGAGCCATTTTTAAAATGCCATTTTGTAGTCAAAAATGGTTGAAGATATGAGCCTGTAATCCCAGCTACTCAGGAAGTTGAGGTGGGAGGATTATGTGAGCTCCAGATTTCAACCCTCTCTCAAACACGGGGGAAAAAAATGGTGAAAAGAAAATATTTTTTAAAATAAGAGATAACTTGAAGGACTCAAAATGAAAACAGCCCTTCAGAATCTGTATCAGCCAGAGACTCTGTAGTATATTGGTTAAGATATGAATTTTTTAAGGTATTGGTTCTTTTTTTGACAATTTAAAGTAACAAAAATTATATATATTTATCACATGCAACAAGTTTGAAATATGTATACACTGTGGAATGATTACATTGAGCTAATTAATATATGTACTGCCTAACATACTTATCATTTCATATGATGAGAACACTTAAAATCTACTCTCTGAGCAACTTTCAAGAATACAATACCCTGTTATTTACTATGGTTTCCATGTAATGCAATAGATCTCTTGAACTTATTCTTCCTACCTAACTGAAATTTTGTTTCCTTTGACCAATATTTCTCCAATACCCCCCTCCCCACCTCCCTCTAGCCCCTGGTAACCAGCGTTCTACTCTTTAATTCTATGATTCCAACTTCGACTTTTTAAAATTCCACAAATGGGTGAGATCATGCAGTACTGTCTTCCTGTGTCTGGCCTATTTCACTTACCATAATGTTCTTCAGGTTCATCCATGTATTGCAAATGACAGCACAGTCATCCTTCTATGTTGTCAGAGGATGGATTTTCTTACTTTTAAGGCTGAATGTTATTCCATTGTGTATACATTTTTTTATTCATTCATCTGTTGATAGACACAGGTTGATTCCATATCTTGGCTATTGTGAAAAATGCTGCAATGAACATGGGAGTGCAGATATCTCTTTGACACACTAATTTCATTTCCTTTGGATAAATGTCCAGTAGTGTGATTGCTAGATCATGTGGTAATTCTTTTAAGATATGAGTTTTAAAGTCAGAATTCCTTTAATTGAATCTTGCCTATACCACTTACTGTATGATCTTTGTCAAATTACTTCATTTCTACTGCCTCAGTTTCTTCACCTGTAAAAGAAGAAAACAACAATATTTACTTCATTGGGTTTTTATGTAGTTTAAGTGGGATAAAGCTATAATGAGCTTAGAATGGTGCCTGGCACATACCAAGTTTCTACTAGATGAATGATGTTACTTCAGTTAGTCCTCTTCAGTCAGAAAGGAAACTTGAAGTTAGCAGTCATTTATGTGGGGGCGAATAAGAATTTTGAGTTCCTAATTATTTTTATAGACTTATTAGGGAAGATGAGGCTTTGGGGTCAAACACTTCTGGATTTGTCTTAGGGGAAACTTATTTACCTTTTCTAACATAATTTTCAACTGTAAAATGGGCAAAAGATTATAACTAGGTTATATATTTTTTGTGAAAAGCAAATGAAATTAGTTATGGAAAATCCTCAACAGAAAGTTCACAGAGTGCTTAATAAGTGGTAGCTGTTGCTATCAACAATAACTAATTACATTTATTTATATATTACAGGTATATCTTCCTAGTTTCCTAAAATTACCCAATTAAAAAAGAGCTTAAAATGTTATTACACAAACCTATTCTTGAATATTCTGTAGTAACAACTGCCTCCTTAATTTTTTTAGAGCTAATTAGAATTATTAAAAGTATATAAATTTTGAAGGTATACTCTATTTTATATAATCAAAAGATATGAACAGTGTTGAAATTTCAAAATGAGGACCACATAGAAACATTAAAACAATTATATTACTTAACCTGTTAAAAAAAATCACAGTTTCTAGTTTTAAAGTTCTGTGTGCAAAAATGAAAAAGAAAGAAATTGAAACAAAAATACTGTAAACAGTGGGCTTGTTAGCTCACACCTGTCTGTAATCCCAGCACTTTGTGAGGCTGAGACGGGTGGCTCACTTGAGGCCAGGTGCTTGAGACCAGCCTGGCCAACATGGCAAAACCCCATCTCTACTAAAAATACAAAAATTAGCTGGGTGTGGTGGTGCAAACCTGTAATCCTAGCTACTTAGGAGGCTAAGGCATGAGAATCACTTGAACCTGGGAGACAGGGGTTCCAGTGAGCTGAGATCATGCTACTGCACTCCAGACTGGGTGACAAGAGTGAGACTCTATCTCAAAAAAAAAAATACTGGTAAATGAAGGCATATTTTGTCGATCAGTGCAATGAAGAGGAGGCAACACAAGGTTGATAGAAACCTAGTAAAGGGGGTCCAATATATTTGAAGGGATAGCTCATGTTTTATTTCCCTTTTTATAACTATATAGCTCCTACACAGTGGTGGTCTGATTCATAGGCCTCAACTCTAAGGAGATATTCTTCCAACCAGCATGTTCTTGTGAATGGTATACTTTAAATGCTGATAATAAAAAGCCAAAGGTAGTTGTTGAAATCAACTTGGAAGACTTGGGAGAGAAGCAGATAGAACATGAACAAGAAAAGATCAGCTCAGATTGAGTCTTCAAATAATTTTAAGAGGCATTTGTTTAGAAAGACACTCCTAGGGATCTGTATGTTCAAAGAGAATTTAAAAATGATGTCATGGCTATGCATTTGTTTAATGGAAGGGACAACATAAATGGTTATAGAAAATGTGCTTTTATATAACTTGAAAAGGTAGAAATTGATACACAACCTCAAAACACTTCATCGACTAGGAATGTGTTTTCCCCTGAGGCTCAAGAACTTTAAAGTCACATGAAATATTTCATTGTCTTGTGATTCATAATGCTGGCACATCTTACATCACACTCAGTTAAAGACTAGGGTCTGTTTCTATACATCATCTCCCTACAGAGAAACTAAGGAACTTGAAGGCAAGTTACATTGTCAGAAATAAGATCTTCACTCCTATATTAGACATTTTTATTCATTTCTTCTTTGATATCTCCATACCTGACTTTTAAGTTTCTGTTTCCAATATACCATATACTCATATGTTTTTCAATTTCAATTTGCAACAGTTTCATTTTGGATGAAATTAGGCAGGTACCTGGAGGCTTTCTACATACATTTGTTTTGATTTCAAAAGGAATGAGTCAGTATAGCAGAGTGGTTAAATTTCATTATTAGGTTTCAGACAGACCCAGTTAAAATCCAGATCTGATTTATGTACTTCAAGTCTCTAAACCTCAGTTTTCTCACTTGTAAAATAAGTATAATAATAATAATATTGACTCCTTCTGGTTGTCTAGAGCATTAATTGTATGTAAGGGACTATGGTAAAAACTAAAGGCACGATAATTATTTTTGAGCTCTTTTTATATAATGTTTGTTGAATTATAGGCATTTACTTATTAAGATGGGAACTCAAGTCTTTCTTGCTTCATGGAGTATCCTTAAGAAATAACGTCTCTTCTGCATTTAATATTAATTGCATACTTTGAAATACCTTTATTGTTATTTTCTATTGTGGGGTCGAGATTATTATCTCAATGAATAGAATAAAATGACTGGAAATGAGACTTCTGCTTCTGGTAAGATGGAGTAGATGTACTTTTTCCTATTCCTCCCATTAATACAACTTAAAACTCTAGATACTATCTATAAAACAAATATAGACTATGAGAGGTGGAGGGAAGAAGGCAGACCAGCTAGGGAACTTGGGATTCAAGGAATGACATGGTAGTGAATTTCTTCAGTTTTCTTTTTTTCATTTTTTTCTTTCTTTTTTTTTTTAAGACAGAGTTTTGCTCTCCTTTTTTTTTTTAAGATTTTTTTTTTTTTTTTTTTTTTTGAGACACAGGCTTGCTCTGTTGCCCAGGCTGGAGTGCAGTGGTGCATGATCTCAGCTCGCTGCAACCTTCACCTCCCAGGTTCAAGCGATTCTTCTGCCTCAGCCTCCTGAGTAGCTGGCAGTACAGGCGTACACCTCCACGCCTGGCTAATTTTTGTATACTTAGTAGAGATGGGGTTTCACCATATTGGCCAGGCAGGTCTTGAACTCCTGACTTCATGATCTGCCCACCTCAGCCTCCCAAAGTTCTGGAATTACAGGCATGACCCACTGCCACCCAGCCGAGTTTTGCTCTTATTGCCCAGGCTGGAGTGCAATGGCAAAATCTTGGCTCACTGCAACTTCTGCCTCCTGAGTTCAAGTGACTCTCCTATCTCAGCCTCCTGAGTAGTTGGGATTACAGTTACCTGCCACTATGCCCAGCTAATTTTGGGTATTTTTAGTAGAAATGGGGTTTCACCATGTTGGCCAGGCTGGTCTCGAACTCCTGACCTTAGGTGATCCACCCACCTTGGCCTCCCAAAGTGCTGGAATTACAGGCATGAGCCGCCGTGCCTGGCCAGGTTTTCTTTTTGCTTCATACATCCTGGATTGGGTGCTGGAGAAGGGTATAATCCAAATCACAACAAGCACTGACCAAAAAGTAAAAGCCCCTCAAAAAGTCTGCTTTGTCTAACTAAAAAACTAGGAAAAGGGCAGCCTAAAAGGACAGAAAAGTTTGAGAAAATAATCAATCTACGTTAGCAAAACACCATAGAGAAAACTGGCCTCATTCCTCTCCACAATAAGAAAGGACAAATGGGAGGCTTAGACCTCCATCCTTTCCAGGCTGAAATAAAGTACCTCAACTACCCCACCGGAGTGATGTCAGAAAAAACTAACTAGGGAGCTGAAACTTTTGTTTCCATTACGCAGCAATGAGCCTCCAACTCCCATGCTTCACAATGACAGTATAAACCATGTGGGGGGCTTGGTCTTCCAGTACCACCAAGTAATAATGAGATGTCCCCCCACCCTACTGTGTTGGTGTAGAGGAGGCTAGGTGGAGAGATAGGACTTTTACTACTGCCTAGCAGTAATGAGACCACACTCCTCCATCCCTCCATGATGTCAGTAGAAAACGTACAGAGAGGAGTGTTGAGACACTCCTACTTCTCTAAGTCAAAGAAGCCTAGTGCGAAGCCAGAACACATAGCCTTGCCAAGAAAGAACAAGGAGCCCCTGACCTGAGCTGTCAATGAAAGCTGAGTACTGAACTTCTACCCCTACCTGGTAATAATGAGATAACATCCTACCACCCCACCTTCCCTGCTAGAGTGGTATCAGAGGAAGCCAGCTAAAAAAGTTTAAATAAGATTCAGAGTCTCATAATGCTTCAAAAATCCCCATTTCAATAGAAAATCACTTGTCATACCAAGAACTAGGAAGATTTCAAACTGAATGAAAAAAAGTCAATAGATATCAACTCCTAGATGACAAGAGAGTTTAGAATTATCTGGCAAATATTCTAAATGAGCCACCATAAAGATATTTCAATGAGCAATTACAAACATGCTTGAAAGAAATTTTTTTTAAAAATAGAATTTCAGCAAATAGAAAGTCTCAGTAAAGAAGCAGAAGAGATGAAGACGAATCAAAAGGAAATTTTAGAACAAAAAATATAACTGGAATAAAAATGAAAAAGCAAAATAGAGAAGACAAAGCAAAAAATCAGTAAATCAGAAGACAGAACAATAGAAATCCCCCAATCTCAACAACAGAGTTAAAAATAGTCTGGGGAAAACAAAAATGAACATAGCCTTAGAAACATAAGGAACCATAACACAAGATCTAACTAACTTCAATGTCATTAGAGTGCCAGAGGAGATGATAAAGAAGTACTTAAAGAAATAAGACTGAAAACTTCTGAAGTTTAACAAAAGACATAAACCTACAGATTCCAGAAACTGAGCAAATGTGATAAATCTAAAGAAATAACATAGACATATCGTAAGCAAACTTTTAACAATCGAAGACAAACCATCTTGCAAGCAATGAGAAAAAAAATGACAGTTTACATTCATTACTAGGGGATAAACAATTCAAATAACAATGGATTTCTCATTAGAAATTATGGAAGCAGAAGGAAGTGGCACGACATTTTTCAAGTGGTTAAAGCAAGAATCATCAACTGAGAATTCAGCAAAAATATCCTTCAGGAATAAAAAAAACAATAAAGACATTCTCAGATAAAGGAATATCAAGAGAACTTGTTGCCAGCAGACTTACACTTTAAAAATGGCCAGTGAAAATGCTCTAAACAAAAAGAAAATGATGAAAGAAGGAATCTTGGAATATCAGAAAAGAAGAAAGAACAGTACAAGAAAGATAAGCAAAAATATGGGTAAATATAATAGATTTCTTTCTCTTTTTGAGTGTTCTAAATTACGTCTTATGGTTGAATTTAAAAAATTACAATACTCTTTGATGTGGTTTTAAATGCTGGTAGAGAAAATATTTATAGTAATATAAATGGGGGATATGTAAAAGGGTATAAAGGGAGATAAATTTCTACATTTCACTAAAAGTAGTAAAATAACACCACCGGTAGACTGAGATAAGTTATATGTATGTACGTAATACCTAGTGTAATGGTTACTGCCGAGTTTAAAATGAGGAAACTGAGGCCAGTATAAGAACAATCAGATGCCAATTTATTTATCTCCCGGGTGAGGTTCTGTGGTCCTAAGGAAAGGGGGCCAGAGAAGTCGTGCTTGACTTCTCAGAGCAGGGGGTTTTATGGGGGTTAGAGGGGGGACTAGCCTAGGATGCATGGGGTGGGCTGCCATTGGGTAAGGCTTGGAGGGATTTCTTCAATTTTCACAGGTTCAGATGTATAGTTTAGTGCTGAGAGTGCACAGTTTAGTTCCGAGGTTCAAATGCATAGCTTGGTGCTGAGAGTGCATAGTTTAGTGCTGAATATAGACCTGGGGGCAGAATGCAGAAGTGGGCGAGGGGAGCCAGCATGGAGGAGCCAAATGCTGAATAATGTGTTCTGCCTGATAAACTGTTATCAGGCATAAAGAGGGGTGGGTGTTGTTCATCTGGCTTTTAGCAAGGCTATTGGCCTTACACCTAGAGCAACCAATAAAAAAATAAAGATTTTTATTTTAAGACACTGTATATAGGCCAGATGTGGTGGCTCACATTTGTAATCCCAGCCCTTTGGGAGCCCAAGGCAGGTGGATCACAAGGTCAGGAGATGAAGACCATCCTGGCTAACACAGTGAAACCTCATCTCTACTAAAAATACAAAAAATTAGCTGGGCGTGGTGGTGGGCGCCTGTAGTCCCAACTACTTGGGAGGCTGAGGTAGGAGAATTGTTTGAACCTGGGAGGCGAAGGTAGTAGTGAGCCAGGATTGTGCTACTGCACTCCAGCCTGGCAAGAGAGTGAGACTCCGTCTCAATCAATCAATCAATCAATCAAGTACAGTAGATAAATAAAAATGGAATTCTAAAAAATGTTAAGTAACCTCCAGGAAGAAACTGAAAAAAAAACAACAACAACAACAGACATTAAAAGGATAGAACAAACAGGAAAAATAAAACAAAATGGCATACTTATGCCTCCAGGTAACAATAATTGCTTTGGTTATAAATGGTCTAAATATACTAATTAAAAGATAAGATATTGGCAGAGTGGATTAAAAACATGACCCAGAGAGTCACGAGCGGGACCAGCCGTGAAAATCTCTAGAAGATGATGGTGTTCTTTAAAACATTTTGAAATCACTGGAAGAAAACTACAGCTGGGCTCTGCCTGCTGACCTGGGGAGGCCACTGGCTCTATGGAAAACACTGTGATAACCTACTAAAGAGAGCAGCCTGTCAAGAAGCTCAGGTGTTTGACAATCAACTTATTCATTCCTCCCAATGCACAAGTGAAGAAGACAACTGTTTTTCTCAATCCTGCAGCTGGCAAAGGCAAAGCCAGGACTTTATTTGAAAAAAATGCTGCCCCAATTTTATATTTATCTGGCATGGATGTGACTATTGTTAAGACAGATTATGAGGAACAAGCCAAGAAACTCCTGGAACTGATGGAAAACCCAGATGTGATCATTGTTGCATGAGGAGATGGGACACTGCAGGAGGTTGCTACTGGAGTTCTTCAATGAACAGATGAGGCTACCTTCAGTAACATTCCCATTGGATTTATCCCACTGGGAGAGACCAGTAGTTTGATTCATACCCTCTTTGCCAAAAGTGGGAAGAGAGTCCAACATATTACTGATGCCACACCTGCCATTGTGAAAAGAGAGACAGTTCCACTTGAGGTCATGCAGATCAAGGGTGAAAGGAACTGCCTGTGTTTGCGATGACCAGCCTTTGCCGGGGATCCTTCAGAGATGCTCCCATCAAAGTTAGCAAGTACTGGTATCTTGGGCCTCTAAAAATCAAAGCAGCCCACTTTTTCAGCACTCTTAAGGAGTGGCTTCAGATTCATCAAGCCTCTATCTTGTACACAGGACCTACTACAGAGAGACCTCCCAGTGAACCAGTGGAGAACCCTGTACAAAGGCCTTCTTTGTACATGAGAATATTACGAAGGCTTGCATCCTATGGGCACAACCACAGGATGCCCTTTCTCAAGAGGTGAGCCCAGAGGTCTGGAAAGATGTGCAGACCTCTGCACAGCAAAGGAAACAATCAACAAAATGAAGAGACAACCCACAGAATGGGAGAAATTATTTGCAAACTACCTATCTGACATGGGATTAATAACCAGAAAATATAAGGAGCTCAGACAACTCAACAGAAAAAAGAATCCAAATTGAAAATGGGCAAAAGATATGAATAGACATATCTCAAAAGAAGGCATACAAATGGCCAACAGGTATATTAAAATATTCTCAACATCACCAATCATTAGAGAAATACAAATCAAAACTATGAGATATTATCTCAGTCCAGTTAAAATGACTTTTATAAAAAAGCCAGGCAATAATGGATGCTAGCACAGATGGGGAGAAAGTGGAACCTTCCTACACTGTTGGTGGGAATGTAAATTAGCACAGTCACTGTGGAGAACAACATGGAGGCTTCTGAAAAAAAACTAAAAATGCTCTTTCCGTCTCAGGCCACTGCTGCAAAGGGAGCTGCCGTCATGTCTGCGCATCTGTAATGGATGGTCGTGCAGAACTGCTGCAGTTTCATGATCAAAAGGAATAAGCAGACCTACAGCATGGAGCCCAAAAACTTGAAGGCCTGCAATTCCTTCTGCTACAAGGGTCTGATTCACCACAAGACCGTGGGTGTGGAGCCAGCAGTCGTCGGCAAAGGTGTGGTGGTCATGAAGAGGAGATCCAGCCAGCGGAACCCTGCCACCTCCTACGTGTGGGCAACCATCAATAAGAATGTTCGAGCCACGCTTAGCCGCATCAGACACATGATCCGCAAGAGCAAGTACCGCCCTGACCTGCACATGGCAGCCATCCACAGGGCCAGTGCTATCTGCGCAGCCAGAAGCCTGTGATGGTGAAGAGGAAGCAGACCCGCTCCACCAAGTGCTCCTGAGCCCCCGCCCCTAAAGCAGTAAAGACTCAGCTGGCTTTCACACACACACACACACACAAACTACAAATAGAACTATCTGATGACCTAGCAATCCTAAGCTGGGTATAGGATCCATATAAAAGGAAATCAGTATATTGAAGAAGTATTTGTACTCCCATGTTTATTGCAGCAGTATTCACAGTAGCCAACATATGGAATCAACCTAAGTATCCATCAATGGATAAATGGACAAAGAAAATGTGGTACTTATATACAATACAATATTATTCAGCTACAAAAAAAGAATGAAATTCTGTTATTTGCAACAAAATGGATGGAACTGGGGGCATTGTGTCAGGTTAAATAAGCCAGGCACAGAAAGACAAAGACAAATATCACATGTTCTCACTTATATGTGGGAGCTAAATGGGTTGATCTCATGAAGATACAGGGTAGAATGAGCATTACCAGAGGCTGGGAAGGATACCCGAAGTGGAGAGAGGGCAAAAAAGAGGGATTGGTTAATGGGTACAAAAATATAGATAGAAGAAATAAGATATAATGTCTGGTAGCACAATAAGTTGACCATAGTTAACAGTAATTTATTGTATATTTCACAACAGCAGAGTGGAATTGGAATGTCCCTAACACAAAGAAATGATAAATGTTCAAGTTGATATCTCAGTTACCCTGATTTGATCATTACACATTTAATGCTTATATCAAAATATTACTTCTACCCTATAAAATATGTGCAACTATTATATATCGATAAAAAGTAAAAATTAGAAAAAAACCCTAAACATGCAACTACACAATGACCCAGCAATTGCACTCCTGGGCATTTATCCCAAAGAAATAAAAATTTATATTCACATAAAAAGCCATACACAAATGTTTATAGCAGCTTTATTTCTAAGAGTCGAAAATAAGGACCATGTGCAGTGGCTTATGCCTGGAATCCCAGCACTTTGGATAAGAGGGAGATTGAAGTAGGCGGATCTCTTGAGCTCAGGAGTTGGAAACCAGTTTGGACAACATGGTTGTCCAAACATCCTCGTCTCTACAAAAAAATACAAAAATTAGCCAAGTGTGGTGGTGCATGCCTGTGGTCCCAGCTACTCAGGAGGCTATGGAAGGAGGATGGCTTGAGCCCTGTAGGCAGAGGTTGCAGTGAGCTGAAATTGTGCCACTGCACTCCAGACTGGACAACAGAATGAGACCTTGTCTCAAAAACAAACATGCAAACAAACTAACACCTGAAAACAATTTAGATGTCCTTCAATCCTTCAGTGGGTGAATCTTTAAAAATCTGTGGCACATCCACAACAATACTCAACAACAATAAAAAGGAATGCATTCTTGATACATACAAAAAACCGGATGAACCTTCAGAGAATTATGCTTAATGAAAAAATAAATCCTGAAAGTTTACATACAAATGATTCCATTTACATAACATTCTCAAAATGACAAAAATAGAAATGGAGAACAAATTAGAGGTTCTCAGGGGCTAAGGAGAAGTCAAGGTAGGAGTGAAATGTGTGCAGCTATAAACGGGAAACAGGGACTCTTGTGTTGTTGAAATTGTTCTGTATCTTGACTGTATTCGTGTCAATATCCTGGTTGTGATATTATACTATAATTTTGCAAAATATTATCATTAGAGGAAACTGGATAAATTTGACATGGGATTTCTTTCTTTCTTTCTTTTTTAACAACTGCAAGTGAATCTCTAAGGAGACTTTTAGAAAAATATTAAATTGACAGGCGCTGTGGCTCACCCCTGTAATCCCAGCATTTTGGGAGGCCGAGACAGGTGGATGATGTGGTCAAGAGATTGAGACCAACCTGGCCAACATGGTGAAAACCTGTATCTACTAAAAACACAAAAATTAGCCGGGTTTGGTGGCATGCGCCTGGAATCCCAGCTACTTGGGAGGCTGAGGCAGGAGAATTGCTTGAACCTGGGAGGCAGAGATTGCAGTGAACCGAGATCACACCACTGCACTGCAGCCTGGCGACAGGGAGACAGTTCATCTCAAAAAAAATGAAAAATATTACCCACCCTTAGTTTACTATTTATCCGTAAATGGAGGAACTAATAGCTGTACTGTATCCTGGAATTGGGCAGCTAAAGTTGGAAAATGCTTAAGAACTTGGACACAGTGCTGCATACTTGGGTTTACAAATTTCTGGATCACACAGTTGTTAATAATTTTCTATTTCATTGGTATCCAATTTATTTTTTTTTCTGGACCACAGATTGGACACCGAGGAGACTGGTGGGAAATAGCAAAAGGCGCTTCTCAGATCTTCTTCTCCTTCCAGCATCCAGCCACATTTCCCTCTCAGTCTTGCTTTCATCTGTTTTCCATATTAGAATTCTGAAGGGTTTTGTAGAAGAAAAGTGGGTTTAACTCACATTTTGAAACCAACTCATCTAATCCCAATCTTTCACTTTACTGATCAGGAGATAGAAACCAGAGAGGTTTAGTGACTTATTGAAGACACTGAGGCAGTTGGTGGTGAAGCTGAGAACAGAACCAGGACTAGTGACCCCACAGTGTTTTTTCCACTAAATCATGGTGACTTGTATGTTGATTGCTTTCTCAACATTTTTGTCAACAATCAAATAGCTTCTTAAGCAGCTAATAATTTAAGAAAGCAACACCATTTATTGTTGTCTAGAGGCATAATTTTGTGCAGTGATTCTTAAGCACATGGGTAGAATTTTAAGCATATTGGTAGTTGTGGTCTGGGATATTATTCAAGGAGTGTCTTAAACATAGGTACATTGTTTAGAGTACATACTGGAAAAGCTCATTGGTGCCACCTAGTGGTTGGAGTGATAGGTATTAGCAGCAATTCAGAAGACATCTCAATGCCCCACCCCACCCCACTTTCGTTTATGCTGTATCAATGGATACATTAAAAGTCAGCGCCAACCACCTCATTCACTTTATTTCTATAATATTTTAGGTGAAAAATGCTTTTTAGAATACAAAAGAAGAGACTTGTTTTTGGGTTAACCGTAAAGTTTATCTCTGCTAATTAAAAACTTTCTTCTTAATACAGCAAATTATTTAGATGAATTATTTTCAAACTCAAATTACCTGCTAGTTACAATTAATTCTTAAATCAGAAAAAAACAGACACTTAGCACAGATCCTTAGGATTCCAGTAAAATGAATAGTTGGGTTCAGTAAGTGTTTAGAAGTACTATTTTTTTTAAAAAAAATTCTGTGATTCAGATTTTTTACTAAAACAGGTATTTTTCTGTGTTAAAAAATCTTGTGACCATATTAAAGACTATTGTCATAAGAGCTGCAATTATAATTAAGTGTACAATTTAATCATTAGAAGATTTTAACCATTTGAAGTTTTCTAATGAGCATACATTTCTTTCCATGAAATCTTATACTGAACAGATACAGTCCTTGTCCTAACATTAAAGCAATTATTTGCAGACCAAACTCATCAGTACAACTATCAAATACCTAAAACATTTAATTACATATTTATTCTCACCATATAATTTTTTCCTCATATGAAGGGTCATGAAATGAGTGAATCATAAAATAATTTGTTTGCCCAAGGTGTTATTAACTTTAGAAATTGCTGGTCTTCTGGGCTGGCCCACTTATCAAAGCCATTTTCAGAACAATTATGACAACGGTGACTAAATACACAAGTAGACAAAAGATGTTTAGCAGACAAGGAAAAAGGAAGTTGTTAACAAGTCTGTAAAAGGAACTTGAATAAACCCAAGAATTGCAGGGTACAAAGGTGAGCATTGAGAGGAATGGGACAAGTGACAGGAATAGAACAGAAAAATGTTTTAAGAAAAAAATGCCCGGGTGTGGTGGCTCACATCTGTAATCCTAGCACTTTAGGAGGCTGAGGTGGGTGGATCACTTGAGGTCTAGAGACCAGCCTGGCCAACATAGTGAAACTGTGTCTCTACTAAAAATACAAAAATTAGCTGGGCATGGTGGCGAGTGCCTTTAATCCCAGCTACTCCGGAGGCTGAGGCAGGAGAATCACTTGAGCCTGGGAGGTGGAGTTTGCAAGAGCTGAGATTGTCCAGCCTGGGCAACAACGCAAGACTTAAAAAAAAAAAAAAAAAAAAAAAAAAAATGAGATGTCATCAGAAAAGGGAGAAAGTTCTGAGATAATACTGTATAAGGCTGAAAAAGTTTAATGGGAGGAATTTGGAAAATATATTTAAGTGCCCATTTAAAACTTTCAACCTGTGCAAATTATGCTTTCTGGTGGTTTTTTTTTTTTTTTTTCTGAGACAGAGTCTCCTTCTGTCACCCAGGCTTTGAAGGGCAGTGGCATGATCACAGCTTACTGCGGCCTTGACCTCCTGCGCTTAAGTCAGACTCCCATGTCAGCCTCCTGAATACCTGGGACCACAGGCACACACCATCATACCCAGCTAATCTTTGTATTTTTTTTGTGGAGACGGGGCTTTGCCATGTTGCCCAAGCTGGTTTCCAACTCCTGGGCTCAAGTGATCCTCCTGCTTCAGCCTCCCAAAGTGGCCTGGGTCACTGTGCCTGGATAAATTTATTTTAATAATTTAGAAATTTTAAACCATTGACCAGATTTATATTTTCAGACTGCCAATTCGAAAAGATTTACTAAGAAAACATGATGCAAAGGTAGTCCACTTTCAAGGGCAAGGATCAGACATGAAGTTTTTGGGTAGTACTCATCACTCATGTCAGAATATATTCCTCCTTAAGAAAATCTGAACATTGGAACACCCTCAGAATTCTTTAGTTCAGTGTTTTAGATTGAATGTTGAAGACATAGGAGAAAATGGCAGGTTATGAAAGAAAAGTACATGAGAACTTTTGTGTTGATTTGAAATTACATGAAGTAGAATGAGCAGTAAGATATTGTTCAGCTCTTGGCTTCATTGCTTATGCTTTAAGCTCATGAATTCAATTTCTTCCTCTTAACTGAAAATCATACTGTCTCTTATGGTTGTTGTGAGAATTAAATCATATACTGTGCATGAACTGCCTATCAATGCTTGGCACATAGTAAGGTATAAAGAAATGTTCATTTCTTTTTTCTTCATAACTAAACATACCAGATAATATTTAGCAAAGCAGTCAGCAAAGCCTTCAAAGTTCTTTCCTATACATAGTTTTTTGGTTTCACTGGTTTCATAGACTTGTAATGGCAAAAAGTCACAAGTTTTTTTTAACAACACTCACATAAAATTCTTAATGCCCGAAGAATCTATTATCACACATAATTATAACAAGTAGATTTTGTACATAGTGACATATATTTTTAAATTTTCGAATAATACAAGATAGGAAAACTAACAATTCATTTTGACTTGAGGTTGCAAATTTCGTAGTCTGGAGTCAACAAGGAACTTCTTGAAGAATAAAGGAATAATAAATATACAGGCTACAAAAATAACACTTCTATTTTTTTAGGATCAGTGTCAAATAAATGTGAAATATTGGTGATTTCTTTCCTTTTTTTCTTTTTTTTAGACAAAATCTTGCTCTGTTGCCAAGTTGGAGTGCAGTGGCACTATCTCAGCTCATTGCAACCTCTGCTTCCTGGATTCAAATGATTCTCCTGCCTCGGCCTCCAAAGTTGCTGGGACTACAGGTGCATGCCATCATGCCCAGCTAACTTTTGTGTTTTTAGTAGAGATGAGGTTTCAGCATGTTGGCCAGGATGGTCTCAATCTCCTGACCTCGTGATCTGCCCGCCTCAGCCTCCTAAAGTGCTGGGATTACAAGCATGAGCCACTGCACCCGGCCAATGTTGGTGATTTCTAAAGAGACTTTTGTATCAAGATTTGAGAAAAATATTCTTGCTTCTATTAACATTTTCAAAGATGTATATATGAAAGCTGGGCACAGTGGCTCACACCTGCAATCCCAGCACTTTGGGAGGCTGAGGCAGGCAGATCACCTGAGGTCGGGAGTTCAAGACAAGACTGACCAGCATGGAGAAAGCCCATCTCTAAAAAATAAAAAAATAAAAAATTTAATTTAATTTTAAAAAAAGATGTATACATGAATACAGATGATAATTTTTAAGGAATATATGCAAGATTTGCCACCCCTTCCAATGCTATTCCTGTCCAAATCCAGAAACATAAACATGCTATGACAGGCAAAATGTCATTATTGAGATAGTATCTACATTATGGTTCCTTAACAACTCCATAACAGTAATCACACACTCTCACATTAATAAACTGTGTTTGCAGACATGTCCATTCAGTGGTTTACTGATTAACTTGGAAAAAAATGTTGGCATATAGTAAAGTGCAAATATATAGCCCTTTTTAAAAAAAAGTCTGGCAATATTTAAAGTAAAAGTATAGTGTAAATTTTTTTCAAAGTGTAAAATATTGAGTACTAATTATATTTTCGAATAGTGCCTAATTATGCCTATTAAATGTACAACTTTGCCATATGAAATTGTTTAACATTTCTCTTATTAAGCTACTAAATGTATTTTTGTCCTTATATTTTTCAAGTAGATATTTCAAAAACTAGGCCAGGCGTGGTGGCTGATGCCTGTAATCCCAGCACTTTGCCAGGCTGAGGCAGTGAATCACTTGATGTCAGGAATTCGAGACCAGCATGGCCAACATGGTGAAACCCCATCTCTACTAACAATACAAAAATTAGCCAGGCATGCGATGCATGCCTGTAGTCCCAGCTACTTGGGAGGCTGAGGCACAAGAATTGCTTGAACCCAGAAGGTGAAGGTTGCAGTGAGCCGAGATGAGGCCACTGCACTCCGGCCTGGGCAACAGAGTGAGACTCTGTCTCAATTAAAAAAAAAAAAATTAAGCCCATCAATACATTTCTTTACTTTCTGTGAATTTATATTATCTCTGGATATATATGTTATTCTGTTCAGTTATTCAGTCATTTACTCAGTTTTGAGTGTTCCTCACAATATTGAGGAGTTTGGATTTGCCTGTATCCCTGATGTACATACTCCAGCCAAGGCTTCAAACACTTTGAAGTGCATTTCTTTTTCTGGGCAGTCACCTAACCTCATCTTCAGCACAGTTATAGTCCTCCTGCTATACTCCTGTCTCTTGCTGTCTCAGGGGACGAAGCATAAGAAGTGGGGATAGGAGCTTCTTAATGTTGCTCCAATCAACCCCCCAAATTCAGATGTGAAGAAAAGAGGGCATGTGTAACGGTGTGCCCCACAGTGACAACCACTGGCCTGTGCAAGGAGTCCCTGAAGCTGCGAGAATGGAGCGTGTGTGATTTTAAGTTGCTAGCACCCATTCTCCTCCGCTCCTGATCATCATTTCCTCATTTATGAATCTGACATTCTAGCTTACTTGCCTGAGAATTTAGCTGCAGTAACTCTTTCTACCACCTACTGGCTTTTTATCCGTTAATCTCCCTAGCTTGATAAGGAGGGGAGAATTAAAAAGGCTACAAGATCAATTCCAACTCTGTAATTCTATAGTGTTCACTAAAGTTTTTTATTAAATTTTATAAATGACAAAGTGCTTCATTAACCTTAGCTTTTATCACAATTTTTGTCAGATTCTATGAGTATCTTGTTCTATATTGCTGTACTAGTTTTGCTGCCTGTTATACATGTTGTTCTTTGGTACTTAAAATGGCCTCTAAAATGGATTTAATTTGTACAAGGATGAGGGGAAAAGAATGACTCAATTCAGGGCCTTAGACAAAAATAAGATATGCTGACTTATGGTTTTATGGGAGGAACTGATTGATGTACTCAAAGCCAATTATAACCACTGTGGCAGAGGCAAAAAGTAGTGCCATGAAAACCCAAAGAAAACCCAGCTTCACAAAAGGAGTGCCATGTTAGCTGGCCCTTGACAGCTGCATTGGAAACAAGGTAGATTATAGATAAAGACATGGAAAGTTAGAGGCCTGCTCTGAGAGTGAAATATAGATGGAGCATAGAGGGGGGCAAATCAAAGTGTGATTGACTTAAGAAGCAGACCTGGCATAGTGCCTGGCTTATAAGAGATGGCCATTCAACGCTGAAAGAAAAGAAGATGGATTATGTCACTCTTCTGCCCAAAATCTTTCCATCACATTTGGAATAAAAACCTAGGACCATACCCTGGTTCATGAGCCCCTACAATGCCTGCCCTCTTCCCTCCTCACCTTATGTCTTACTATTCTTCACCCTGGTTAGTTCTGCTCTGGCCTGCTGTCTCCTTCACTTCCTCAAGCAGATGAAATACATTTCTGCCTCAGAATGTGTATCTGCAGTTCCCTCTGCTAATCCCATCTCCTTTCCGATATGCATGCAGCTCCCTCTCACCTCCCTCAGGACTCTGGTCAAATGTCTCTTCCTCAGAGATGCCTTTTTTTCTGTCCAACCTATCTGGAATAGTTGCCTTCGGTTATACCCTAAATGTTTATGTCCCCCACCCGTAAGTTCACATGCTGAAATTCTACCTACCCCCCAATGTGATAGTAGGAGGACATAGGGCCTTTGGTAGGTGACAGGGTCATAGGACAGAGTCCTCATGAAAGGAATTCATGCTCTTATAAAAGAGAATCTGAAGGGTTCTGCATCAGTGGTTGTCCATGAACCAGGAAACAGGTTCACACTAGACCAAGATTTGAGAAAAATATTCTTGCTTCTATTAACATTTTCAAAGACGTGTAAATGAATACAGATGATAAGTGGAAACACTTAGTGCCTTGATCTTGGGCTTCCCAGCCAAGAACTGTGAGAAATAAATTTCTGTTGTTTATAAGCCACCCACTAGTGAAAATAAGTTGTTATAGCAGCCTGAATTGACTAACACATCCTCATACCCAGTTACTACCCCCTTCCTCGAGTTTTTTTTTTTTTTTTGAAATGGAGTCTCTCTGTTACCCAGGCTGGAGTACAGTGGCAGATCCTGGCTCACTGCAACCTCCACCTCCTGGGTTCAAGCGATTCTCCTGCCTCAGCCTCCTGAGTAGCTGGGATGACAGGCACACGCCACATGCCCAGTTATTTTTATTTTTATTTTTGAGATGGTCTTGTTGCCCAGGCTGAAGTGCAGTGGTGCGATCTCGGCTCACCTCAATCTCCTCCTCCCAGGTTCAAGCGATTCTCCTGCCTCAGCCTCCCGAGTAGCTGGGATTACAGGCATGTGCCATTATGCCCAGCTAATTTTGTACTTTTAATAGAAACATGGTGTCTCCATGTTGGGCAGGCTGGTCTCAAACTCCTGACTTCAGGTGATCCACCTGTCTTGGCCTCTCAAAGTGCTAGGATTACAGCAGTAAGCCACCGCACCTGGCCTAACCTGGCTAATTTTTTATTGTTATTTGAGATGGGATTTCAACATGTTGGCCAGGCTGGTCTCAAACTCCTGACCTCAGGTGATTGACTCGGCCTCCTGAAGTGCTGGGATTACAGGCATGAGCCACTGCACCTGGCTTACTTTGATTTTTTAATAGCACTTATCACTGCCCAATATTGCTTCCTTTATTGATTTGTCAATATTCTGTCTCCTTCACTAGGCTAATATGTTAAGTCATCAAGCATAGGGATTTCACTTAGCTTACTACTGTTATCTTCAGTGCCTTGTACATAGTAGGTCTCAATAAATTATTTGGAAGAGGAAAAGAGAGAGGAAGGGCCTAGTTGGTGGACTTTGAATACGATGTCCAGTTATTCTGACGGACACTGTCTCACCAGTCAGGCCTGTTTTACCCATCTCTCAGCTTACAAATAGACACTTCATGAATTCTTATCATCTTTTGCTTGATTAAAATGGAACTATGTTAAAAACTTAGCATGTAGATGGTATGCTATTATGCATGAAGTAGAAACAAAATAAATCAGTAGATATTATTTAAGTATCTGTTTGGAAAACTCTGCCCCTACCATGAAAGCTCTCTTTCCCTCCCCCACAAAGAGGCTCCCTTATCTCTCACTCTACATACCGCCCTAGCCTTCTCGCCCAGCCGCAGCCACCTCCCGCCCGGCTTCTGCCTCATCAGCCCTCCCCAGCTTCCCACCGCCTGGCTTCCCGCCGCCTGGCTTCTGCCTTATCAGCACTCCCCAGTTTCCCGCCGCCCGGCTTCCCGCCGCCCAGCTTCCTGCCCAGTGGTTCAAACTGACCAACCGTTGCCCACCACTTCGGCTCTCTCAGCTTCCCCACTCCCTCAGCCCTTCAGCCCCCTATAAAAGAACCCTGCTCCTCTGAGCGGGGCGGCCATTTTCCTCTTCTTCCCGGCTGGCCTGCCCGGAGGCTCTTTCCTCTCAATAAAGCCTGAACTTAAGACTTTCTTCTAACCTGCAGTCCGGTTTTTTCCCGAACGAGCTCAGTTCTCCCGCAGAGGGTAGGTCGGACAAATGGTGCCGAAACCCGGGAACGGCCCCCTCCCCCGACCTACCCAACACTGGCCCTGCCACCTCCATGCTCCGATTAAGGTAAGCCAAGTTTTTCTTGCTTTACCCCACCCCTTCCCTTCTCCTCCTCCTACGGCATGGTGCAGTTGCTCCCCTCCGGCATTCTGCACGGACTCCTTGCCTAGTCTCGGCTGAGCCAAGGAAGTCCTCCGTTCCGGCTCCAGGAGACTTCCGAGGGGTAGCTGCCAGACAGGGGACGCCCCTCTGACTGCTTCCCTAACCATACTTAACTGTACTCCGGGGAATTTGCAACGAAAGGGGACGCCTTTTCTTTGCATCTACCCAACCGCGTCGGAGGGTCTGTAGCTGCACCTGCCATGGGAAATTCGGAGTCCAAAATACCTTCCAGCACCCCTCTTGGGTACTTGCTGCGAAATTTTACCAAATTGGGATACTCCCAAACCCTCAGAAAGAAAAAGCTTGTCTTCCTGTCCCAGGTGGCTTGGCCCCAATACAAACTCAGTAACCAGTCACATTGGCCCCCGACTGGCACTTTTGATTTCAACACTTTCTGAGATCTTGACAATTTTTGTCGCCGCACGGGCAAAGACAATGAAATTCCTTACGTTCAGGCTTTTTGGGACCTCCGTACCCACCCTGACCTATGTTCTTCCTGCTCCACCTACCAAATCCTCTTAGCTTGTACCCCTCGTAAATCCTCCTCCACTACCTCTCCTCCTCCCTACTCCTCACCGGAAGACCTGCCTGAACATCTGTCCCCTCCTGCCAACCTCGGCAACCAGTCACCATCAACAGCAAGCCCTCCCCCACTCCCTCTGCACCTCCTACCTCAGAGGCCATGCCTCGCTCTTCCTCTACTCCCTCTGGGCCCCCTCCCTCGGAGGCCGCACTTCCTCTTGCCTCTCTGGTGGTGGCCCACACCCGCTCTCACCAACCAACTATCCTGGCCCCACTCCGAGAAGTAGCAGGTGCTGAAGGTTTAGTCAGGGTCCATGTTCCTTTCTCACTCCAAGACCTGTCCCAAATTAAGAAACGTTTAGGATCCTTCTCAGCCGACCCATCCACCTATATTAAGGAATTCCAATACCTCACTCAAGCGTACAGCCTCACTTGGCATGATATCTGCGTTATCTGTACCTCCGCCCTCACAGTAGAGGAGCACGAGCACATCCTAGCGGCAGCCAGAAACCAAGCAGATAAAGATCATGCTATAGATAACCAGATCCCCTTAGGCCCCGAAGTAATCCCAGGTGAAGACCCCCAATGGGACTATCAGGCTAATCGAGGGTCTGATATACCCAAGAGAGACCGCATGATTAGATACCTCCTCAGGGGAATGGATACTGTATCTAACAAAGTTGTAAACTATGATAAACTAAGAGAAATCACCCAACTACCCGATGAGAATCCCGCCCTCTTTCTGGCCCGCTTACAAGAAGCCCTAGTCCGGTACACTCAGCTAGATCCAGCCTCCCAAAACGGGGCCACTGTATTAGCCTCCCATTTTATCTCCCAATCAGCACCTGACATAAGAAAGAAACTAAAGAAAGCAGAAGAGGGGCCAGAGACTCCCATCCAAGACCTGGTAAAAATGGCCTTTAAAGTATTCAATGCCAGGGAAGATGTGGCTGAGGCTGCCCACCAAACTCGCATGAAGCAGAAGGCTGCCCTCCAGACCCAAGCCCTAGTGGCGGCCCTAAGGCCGGCAGGGAACCAGAAGCCCAAGGCCGAAGCCCATGCCCCTCTGGGGGCATGTTTCAAATGTGGAAAGGAAGGACACTGGTCCCGGGCCTGTCCACAACCACGGCCACCAACTAAGCCTTGCCCTATCTGTCAGCTCCCGGGGCACTGGAAGTCAGACTGCCCCAGCTTCCCCAGGGTGCCGGTTCCTCAAAACAGACACACTGGCATTATGCAGCCAGCAGTCACCCTCCGTAGGGAGGAGCCTGTCTGCCAGGAGCTGACCTCTGAGGGAGCTCCATTCCCCAGTCTACTAGGGCTGCTAGATGACTAGTGGGGCCCTGGCTTTCCGACTCCGGTTACCCTCGCTGAGCCAAGGGTCACACTTCAGATAGCGGGTAAAAGTGTCTCCTTCTTGCTGGACACGGAGGCTACCTACTCCGCACTTCCTTCCTATTCTGGCCGTCTCACTTCTTCCCAGGTCTCAGTCATGGGAATCGACGGGACCCCGAGTATCCCCTACCAAACCCCACCACTCATGTGCTCATATAACTCCACTCCATTTACCCACTCTTTTTTAGTAATCCCCACCTGCCCAGTACCCCTCCTAGGAAGAGACCTCCTTTCAATGTTAAAGGCCGTCATAACCTTCCCCGCTGCCAACCCACACAGCCTCTTTCTCCTAGCCCTCACCTCAGATACTGAACCCCAAAAAGCCCTATCCGAACTACTCCCCGGAGTCCACCTTCAAGTCTGGGACATTAACAACCTGTCTGTAGCTACACACCACCAGCCAGTTCAGGTCTGCCTTAAAGACTCCTTGCCTCGTTTTCTCTCCCGCCCTCAATTTCCCATCTCTAAAGCCCACCGTATGGGTATCAGACCCATCATAGAGAAACTAAAAGGTCAAGGCCTCCTAATCCCCATTAACTCCCCATGTAATACCCCCATCCTCCCAGTACGAAAACCCTCAGGACAATATAGGCTGGTCCAGGACTTGCGCTTAGTCAATGAAGCCGTAATTCCCATACATCCAGTTGTCCCCAACCCATACACCATTCTCTCTAACATTCCCCCAGGGACCACCTGTTTCTCAGTGTTAGACCTAAAAGATGCCTTCTTTACTATACCTCTACACCCCAACTCCTAATTTATCTTTGCCTTCACTTGGGATGATCCCCTTACGAACATGTCCCAACAACTGGCCTGGACAGTCCTTCCACAGGGCTTCCGAGATAGCCCGCACCTATTCGGCCAGGCACTCGCCACCGACCTACTCCACTGCAACCTCAAGCCCTCTCACCTCCTCCAGTACGTAGATGACCTTCTTATTTGCTCTCCTACCTGCCAAGAGTGTATTCAGGCCACCACCGCCCTGCTCAATTTCCTAGGAGATAGGGGATACCGGGTGTCACCAACCAAAGCACAAATAGCCTCACCCCCCGTCACCTACCTAGATATACAGCTCATGCCTGGGTGACGGTCTATCACAATCGACCGACTACAAGCCTTAAAAGCACTCCAGGCCCCTGAGTCAGCAAAAGAAATCCTCTTCTTCCTAGGACTAGTAGGGTTTTTTCGCCACTGGGTACCTAATTATGCTTTGCTAGCTAAACCCCTATACCATGCTGCTGCAAAAGCCCCCGAGGGACCACTCTCCTCACCAGGTTCTGTCAACTGGGTGTTCAAGTCACTGCTTAACACCCTATGTACCTCCACCAGCCTAGCCCTGCCTAATCCCAACTTACCCTTCCAGTTATACACGGACGAAAAACAACACACAGCTGTAGGAGTGCTAGTCCAACCAGTAGGAAAGACCCTTCTGCCCATAGCCTACCTGTCTAGACAACTTGACCCAACTGAGTGAGGATGGCAGCCGTGTCTTAGAGCCCTAGCTGCCGCCGTCACCCTAACCACAGAAGCTCTTAAGATCAATCTACAACTCCCACTCCAAGTCTTTTCTCCACACAGGTTGACTGAGCTGCTCAGTCAACACTCCCTGCCCCACCTCGGGCCCTCCCGTATCCAACTGCTTCACCTACTGTTTATTGAGTGAACTAGTCGCCCTCACTCGGGCCCTATCCTGGTCCCAGAACAAGGAAGTAAATATATAATACTGACTCCAAGTACGCCTTCCTCATAGCTCACTCACACTGCATGATCTGGAAAGAACGAGGCTTCCTCACCACTAAGGGCATGCCCGTCCTCAATGGAAAACTCATTGCTGCCCTTATTCAGGCCGTTCAACTCCCTAGCAAGGTAGCCATTGTCCACTGTAAAGGGCATCAGTCCCTGAACTCACCCATAGCCGCGGGGAATGCCTTTGCAGACAGGGTGGCTAAAGATACGGCAAGAAACCATCCGCCACCCACTTCCACTCTCTGTTTCTTGTCCAAGTCATATAGCCCCCAATACTTTGCCTCAGAACTTCAGATCCTCCAGTCTACCCCCGGGGTACGGTTCAAAGATGACTGGGCCTTCAAGCATAACCTCCTCATCCTCCCTGAAAAGCAAAGGTACCAAATAATCCAAGACATCCACAATTCACTCCACATTGGACCTAAAGCCCTATACCAGTTCCTCAACCCACTTTTTCACCCCCACCACCTCCTCAGTACCATACAGGAAGTCCAGTCCTCCTGTAATGTCTGCGCAAAAACTAATTCCCAGGGTTCCTGTGATCCTCGGTGCCAGCTTCATCAGCTTCGCGGGTTCCTACCTGGCCAAGACTGGCAAATCGATTTTACCCATATGCCAAAGCACAAACAGTACCAATATCTGCTAACCATTGTTGACACTTTTTCAGGCTGGATTGAAGCTTACCCCACAGCCTCTGAGTCTGCCAGGACAGTGGCCACTCATCTCATTCAAGACATCGTCCCATGCTTTGGACTCCCGGCCACCATACAGTCAGACAATGGCCCAGCCTTTATCTCCAAAGTCACTAATGCTGTTTCTACCTCTCTAGGAATTCAGTGGAAGCTACACTCCACCTACCATCCTCAGTCCTCTGGTAAGGTGGAACAGCCCAATGGCCTAATAAAGGAGCATCTGACCAAGCTCATGCTTGAGCTCCACCAATCCTGGGTAACCTTGCTTCCTATTGCCTTCACCAGGTTAAGAGCAAGCCCCCGAGGCCCATCACAGCTTAGCCCATTTGAGCTGCTGTATGGTCACCCCTTCCTACTTTCAACTCCCCCACCGCCAGAAACCACTCCTCCCCTACTTTACTCTCCTCCGCAACCTTCTCCGAGAGCACGCCAATGCTTCTCTTCCCCAACCCACCCAGCCATCTGAAAATACACAGAAAGTCTCCCCTGGAGACTTAATTCTTATTAAATCCCTCTCCCCAAAGCCCCTCGCCCCCAAGTGGGAGGGACCATATACCATCATCCTCACTACTCCATCAGCCATAAAAGTCGCTGAAGTCCCATCTTGGGTTCACCTGTCTCGGGTAAAAAAGGCCCCTCATGGACCCTCCTCATGCTGGAAAGCTGTTCCTACTGGCCCTTTATCTGTCAAACTTACCAGGGCCTAGCAGCCACACCCCCTACAGATGGAGATTTTTTGTAACTGAAAACTATACCAAAACCACCTTTATCTGTAACACCCCCCCCCATACAACCACAACCATCTTCTTGCAACTGCTGACTGCCCCGCAGCCGGGTGCCAAAGCGCCATATACCTAAACTTCACTAAATTCTACAATGTCCATGAAGGAATTGGGATTAGACCTACCATATGCTTCAACTATGACCAACCATCAGGAAAATGCAATGATACTCCCTGGCGCTCCTGCTTGGGTTGCATCTGGGGCTACTGTTCCCTACATGCAGCCCTTGACATACAGCAGCACCCAAACACTCCTGCCCGGCTCAAAATTGTTCCAGATGTAGATGGAGAAGGAAATGTCAGAACCGGTTATACACAGTATTCTCTTCTCATACCTGACCCTTGGCATGACCGGTGGAAAAGCCCCCAGAAAGCTGCCCTATATGATTTCCGAGACACTGCATATCCTTCATCCCACCTGTACATTTGGCGGGCATACCTACGTATGGTCCACCAAGTCCATTCCGCTATTAACCTACAAGAAAAATCTCTAAATAACCAATTGCAGCCACACTCGTCTCCGTTTTCCTGGCTAACCTTCCTCAAAGAAGGAATCAAGTTAGCTAACCTCTCAGGATTAACTGACCTAACCTCATGCCTCATGTGTGCCTCCTTAGGACAGCCTCCCTTCGTCGCAGTCCCCTACCCCATCCCTCTCAACCTTTCAGCCTCAACTTCTCCCTTCTCCCCCATCAGGGAAGTAAATCTCTACACTCCACCTGATTTTACACAGCTACCAGTATGCTACTCCCTAGGCCGGACCTACTCCAACTGTAATAAAACCATACCGGTAACCACTAATCTGACAGCTCCAAAGGGAACTTTCTTCTGGTGTAACAGAACCCTCACAAAAACTCTCCACACCAGCCAATCCCCAACTCTCTTATGCCTCCCAGTGACCTTAGTCCCCTGACTCACTATATATACCTCAGCCGAATTCCAAATGCTACAAGCACCGCTCCACCACACCAAGCGAGCTGCTTTTCTGCCCCTAGCTGTAGGCATCTCTCTAGTAACCTCGGCACTTGCAGCTGGACTAGGAGGAGGAGCACTAACCCACTGTCACCAAGCTATAGCCCAGCTAACCTCACAATTCCAAACTGCTATTGATGACTCTGCTGAGTCATTAGCATCACTCCAACGACAGATTACCTCAGTTGCCCAAGTTGCCTTACAGAACCGAAGAGCCCTGGATCTGCTCACCGCCGAGCGAGGAGGAACCTGCATCTTCCTACAGGAAGAGTGCTGTTACTACATCAATGAATCCGGCCTAGTAGAAACCCGAATCGGGAACCTCCAGAAACTTAGAACTAACCTGCAGAATCAAAAATTCTCGGCTGAAGCCACGGCGTGGTGGTCTTCCTCTATGTATACCCTCTTGTCCCTGTTGCTTGGGCCCCTAATAGTCGTTTGCCTAATCTTACTTATTGCTCCTTGCTTTCTACAGTTCCTACAGTGGCGCTTTCAAGAGCTAACTCGAGTCACCATTCACCAGATGCTGCTCCAACCTTACCCTGAATAAGTGCTAGAAGCGGACCTCTCCCCGAACATCCAGACTCCTTAGGGAAAGAAACCTCTTCAGAACCCCCCGTAGACCCTTGTAAGCAGGAAGTAGCCAGAGAGACAACCGACGCCCCTGACCCCCTCTTTTCTTCTTTTCTTTAAGGAGTCAGGAATGTTTGGAAAACTCTGCCCCTACCGTGAAAGCTCTCTTTCCCTCCCCCACAAAGAGGCTCCCTTATCTCTTACTCTACATACCGCCCTAGCCTTCTCGCCCAGCCGCAGCCACCTCCCGCCTGGCTTCTGCCTCATCAGCACTCCCCAGCTTCCCGCCGCCCAGCTTCCCGCCGCCCAGCTTCCCACCCAGTGGTTCAAACTGACCAACCGTTGCCCGCCACTTCGGCTCTCTCAGCTTCCCCACTCCCTCAGCCCTTCAGCTCCCTATAAAAGAACCCTGCTCCTCTGAGCGGGGCGGCCATTTTCCTCTTCTTCCCGGCTGGCCCGCCCAGAAGCTCTTTCCTCTCAATAAAGCCTGAACTTAAGACTTTCTTCTAACCTGCGGTCCGGTTTTTTCCCGAACGAGCTCAGTTCTCCCGCAGAGGGTAGGTCGGACAGTATCAAACATTTGTTAGATACTTATTATTGCCAGGTGCTAGTCTAGGTGCTTGGCATATAGCAATTATTAAGACAGATATACTGTCACAGAGCTTATAGTCCGACAGGGAGAGTTACAGTGAAGCATGATGAGCATATTATATAAGGGAAAAGAGTAGGTTCTTAAGTAGATGAAAGTTTATTAGAGGAAAGGCTGTTCAAACTCAGGCCTGAGAGATTCAGTCGGCCAAAACAAAGAAGAAAGATGAAGTATCTGAGAACAACAAGAAAGATGAGTATCCCAGAACAAGGAAACAGAATAGGCAAAAGGAAGTGTGAGGAGATCAAAGAAGCTGTATATGGCTGAAAGCTCAAAATCGCAGTCTTCCAGATGCTTACAAATTCAGTTTGAACACTGAAAGAAAGGAAGACGGATTATGTCACTCTTCTGCTCAAAATCTTCCCATCACATTTGGAATAAAAACCTAGGACCATACTCTGGTTCATGAGCCCCTACAATGCCTGCCCTCTTCCCTCCTCACCTTATGTCTTACTTCTTCACCCTGGTTAGTTCTGCTCTGGTCTGCTGTCACCTTCCACTTCCTCAAGCAGGTGAAATGCATTTCTGCCTCAGAATGTGCATCTGCAGTTCCCTCTGCTAATCCCATTCTCCTTTCAGATATGCATGCAGCTCCATCTCCCACCTCCCGCAGGCCTCATCCCTCAGGTCCTTTAGGAGATAAGACATGGACATGTGAAACAGTTAAGTAAGAATGCAAGCAACGTGGATGGAACCGAAGATCATTATCTTAAGTGAAATAAACCAGGTACAAAAAGACAAATACTGCATGTTCTCATTTATATGTGGCAGCTAAAAAACTGGCTGAGATGGAGGTAGAAAGAGGAAAGAGATAACAGAGACTAGGAAGGGTGAGAAGGGTGGGGGAGGAGGATGAAGGGAAGCGTGTTAAAGGGTATAAATATATGGTAAGATAGAAGGAATAAATTTAATGTTTGACAGCAAAATCGGGCAACTATGCTCAACAAGAATGTACTGAACTCAGCTGACAAACACCCCTAAATACCCTGACTTGATAACTATATATTACACACACGTAACAAAATTTCACATGTACCCATAAATTTGTACAAATAATAAATATGAGCCAGGTACAGTGGCTCACACCTGTAATCCGAGCACTTTGAGAGGCTGAAGCAGAACTGCTTAAGTCTAGGAGTCCAAGACCAGCCTCATGAAATCCCATCACTACAAAAAATAGAAAAATTAGTCGGGTGTGGTGGCACACCTGTAGTCCCACCTACTTAGGAGGCTAAGGCTGGAGAGTCACTTGAGCCTGGGGGGCAGAGGTTGCAGTGAGCCAAGACTGCACTCCAGCCTGGGCGACAGAGTGAAACCTCATCTCAAAAAAGTAAAAATAAATAAATAAGAATGCAAGTACCTGTAAGAAAAAGATCAGTGGTTATAATACTGAATGAAACAGATTTTCAGTCCGTTGGAGAGAAAAGAAAGGATACTGTGGGCGGAAGGTGCCTACTTGTCCTCAAGAAGCAGATAAGATGCAAGCAGAACATGGAAAAAATGTCTGGAATGTGGCTAAACAAAGGTAAGAAGCCTTCTAATCAGGGGAATCAGTACTTTGGAGAATAGGATGGGCTAGCACTGCTTAGAGTGTTAACATGGGAATGGAGGAAGGAATAAGGTTTGGTAACAAGATTACAAAAGGAGGCCCTTGAAAATAAGCCTGAAGAATTTAGTGATTCTCTTGAGAATTATTAGGAGAGAGTGAAAGTAAAATGTCAGTGAATAACTGACTCAATAACAAATACTGAGTATCTATTATATGTCAGGTACTACACTGTGCCAATACAGCAGTGAACAAAACACATCTCTGCTTTCATGGGGGTTAGAAAAAAAACACATTAGCTGATAAAGATATGTAGGATAAACTGGGCAGGAAGATTAGCCCTGACCGAGAGAAAGAGATGCACATGACATAATACATTTGCAAAATAGGAAAAAAAGGGAATTGGGCAATGAATGAATACGGAGAACAAAGGCAAGACTAGAGGTTTGGGTCTTTGCTTTGTTTTGCTTTCCTACCCACCATTCTATTTTTCCTCACAAATGAGAAATTAGTCTGAAGTTAAGACTTTTAAGGAATTGAGTGTTGACTGACACCTATTTATTAGGTTATTAAGATGTTCGATTTTACAAACAGCTTTGTAACAATCTACTTACAACCCCACAGATTCTCTCAATCTCTCTGCTGTCTTATATGGGTGGCTTACATAAACCAGTCAGGAACTGTGTAATAAATAATTTGCAATAATGGTTGAAATAGAAACAATGCATTGCACATAATTAGGCATTCAGTAAGTATCTGTAAATGAATGAATAAAGTTTTCTAATTATTTGCTTTAATAAGTTAGAGCAGAATCAGGGTTTTCTGATAAGAATGTTTTTCTTACTTAGCTGAATTCTAACATACTTCCCTGAATGTGCTGAGAAAAAATGATGGCGAGTAACTTACTGCAGTCAGAAGGGGAATCTCCCATAATCTCCAGTTTGTTTTATCTATGTCAAAGATCACAATTTAGTAGAAAACATTGGAATGTGAAAGTCATATGGTATGTGTGTCCCAGGGGGAAAAAGTATTTGAGATCTACTGCCTTAAAAGTCATCCTCAAATCTCATCATTCTACAGATTAGTTGTTTTCCTTTTTCCATATTCCTTTCTGATTTGCTCTAATGCATACATATTAGTTGTATACATATATTCATTTTTATGTACCATTAAGCTGGACATTTAAAATGAAATATTAAAGGTTATTTGATAGCAGATTCTTTTACTACATAAAGGAATCCAGTAGGTTTATAACCTAGGCACTTGGCAATGAGTTGTGGCTAATTGCCTTTGTATATGGTAGATTTTCCTTGCTTTTTTTTTTTTTTTGATACAGAGTCTTGCCCTGCCTTCCAGGCTGGAGCCCAGTAGTGTGATCTTGGCTCATAGCAACCTCTGCCTCCTGGGTTCAAGCAATTCTCTTCCTCAGCCTCCCGAGTAGCTGAGGTGCCTGCCACCACACCCAGCTAATTTTTTCTATTTTTAGGACAGACAGGGTTTCACCATCTTGGCCACACGGGTCTTGAGCTCCTGACCTTGTGATCCACCTGCCTCAGCCTCCAAAAGTGCTAGGATTACACGCATGACCCACCACACCAGCCACTTTCCTTGCTTCTTTAAACTTCTCCACCCCTGCAAAACCATTTTCCCCCACTCAGCAGGTAAGACAAAGGTGACTCATGTTCTTCACACACAAACGCACCTTTTACTTTAACTTATATACTCTCTACTTAACACTGGGCTTCACTGCAGCCCAGAGAATAGAAAGGGTATAAGTTAATTTTCAGTGGAAATTGCATTCACTGAGAAAAGTTTAATGAAAAAAAAAATTATCGCTGGCTGTGGTTGCTAACACCTGTAATCCCAATACTTTGGGAAGCCGAGGTAGGTGAATTGCGTGAGTCCAGGAGTTCAACACCAGGCTGGACAACATGGGGAAACCCCATCTCTACAGAAAATACTAAAGTTAGCCAGGCACAGTGGTGCATGCCTGTAGTCTCAGCTACTTGGGAGGCTAAGGCAGGAACATTGTTCGAGCTTGGGATGCAGAGATTGCAGTGAACTAAGATTGTGCGATTGCACTCCAGGCTGGGTGACAGAGACTCTGGTTCCAAAAAAAAAGAAAGAGAACTCAAAAATTGCATTACAGAAAATTTGAAATATAAAGGAAAAATATTACCTATAAAACTAATCATTAATATAAAAGATTAATTTTAGTCCATTTGTTTTATCCCTTTGTAAAGGTAGTTTTTAAATTATAGAAGTAATAAAGTAATATAGAAGTTTTGTTTTCAGTAAAGGCACAATAGCTTATATTGGACTGTTCTCCACAGATAACAATTTTGGACCCTGGACAACATTTTTAAAAGAACCAAAAAACTGAAAACTGACCAAAAGTAGTCACAAACTGAAAAAGACTCCGCCCTGGTACTGTGGTTTCAATATGTCCCTCAAATTTCATGCATTGGAAACTTAATCCCTTAAATTATATGTTGATAGTATTTGAAGGTGAGACCTTTGGGAGCAAATTAGAGAACACCACGTAGTAAAATCTATGTTTAAACAGAGTAATTCCTGAGAGCATTTTCCAATCAGTGCAGTAGAAGGAAGCTAGAACTCAAGCTGAAGTCTGATTGGCTTTAAGTATGAGAGGACAGAATTTGAGGCTGCCAGCACAGCTGGGAATTGGGGAGAAAAGCTCTGAAAATGAGAGCCATAAAGATGGGAGTTCCAAATCTGTGCATTAATTACTTTCAAATCCTTGGATGATCTCTGAATTGCACATGCATTGTCTCAAAAAAGTTCATTGTAAAGCAATAGCTTCAAAATGCTCAGCAGAGGCCAGGCATTACGGTAGCTCACACCTGTAATCCCTGCACTTTGGGAGGCCGAGGTGAGTGGATCACTGAGGTCAGGAGTTCAAGATCAGCCTGGCCAACATGGTGAAACCCCGTCTCTACTAAACATACAAAAAATTAGCTGGGTGTGGTGGCGGGCGCCTGTAATCCCACCTACTCAGGAGGCTGAGGCATCACTTGAACCCAGGAGGCCTGGGTGACAAGAGTGAGATTTCATTTCAAAAATAAACAAACAAAAAATGCTGATCTTGAACTCCTGACCTCAGTGATCCACTCACCTCGGCCTCCCAAAGTGCAGGGATTACAGGTGTGAGCTACCGTAATGCCCGGCCTCTGCTGATTTTCCTTATCTGTCCACGCGTGTTCCCTACCTTTTCCATTAAAGGCTAACATTTTAATCATAATTATTTAAAATTTCCTATCTGATCCAACATCATTGGCATCTCCAAATCTGGTTCTATTGATTGCCTTGTCTCTTGAAAATGGGTTTAAATTATTATTTTTTTGGCTTTTTTGTATCTTGTACTTTTTAATTTCTTGCTGGACAGAGAAGGTAGGACAGTAGAAATGGAGATAAATAGTAATAAGTACTATTTATTACTGGAAATGACATTTCTACTGTTTGCTTGTAGAGGTTTGAGTCAATATAGTCAGGAATTGAGCAAGATTTGTCTTTTGCTGTTGCTATGTTTATGTTCTGTGTACCACAGGTTTAAAATTGCACAAGATTTACCTAGTGCCTAAGGTGGGATTTGGTTCCCAGAGGGTTTTTCCTCAATGTCCTGCTTCTTCCTTAACTTTATGCCTTCTCTACAAATGTGTACCTCAGAGTTCTCCATGCTTTTGCCTCTTCCCCAAAAGTAGACTTCTGTTGTTGTCTTGGTACTTGTTATTTGGCACTTGCTGTGGGGGTAGGGTAGGGAGAGAGAGGGCAGAAGAAATTTCTGTGGTCCTGCCTCAGTCTCAGACTTAGGCAGACCCTGTATCTCTGGGTCTAGGAGTGAAGGTTTCTCAGTGATCATATCCCTCACCCAGAGGCAGGAAACCTCTCATGGAATGGATCCATAATAGTTTCTTGCCAAATTAGAGGGTTTTGTTCTTTATATTTCTCCCAGATGCAATGGTATGTCACTTTTGCCCTGGGGGAGGTAAGTTTACTGCCCTTACCCTAACAACATAAGTATTTTGTTTCTTAGGGGAGAAGGGTCTGGGTGGAGCTTTGTGTGTTTACCACAGAACTGGCTATTCTCTTCTCCAGGTCTATACTACCAATGGAGACTTCCTATGAAATCCCGCCCTGACTCTAGTCTTTGATCTATATCCAGTGAAGTTGGTGAAAACAAACCAGCAAGAGAATGCAAACTATCTTTGAGTCTAGGGCTCTCAAGGGTTCTATCTCATGCTAGAACAAACTCAGCCTTTAGCAATTTGTTAAGTATTTTAGCTGGATTCTTCTTACCTGCTGGTATGGTGGGCTTTCGTTCCCCTTATGCTTTGCCACAGGTAAGTCAGGGCTTTTCATCTTCTCTCCTCTTGAAGGTGCCTATTTTTCCTTAGAATTTCAGGCTATTTTGGTGCCTTACCTCAGTTCTCGAGTTGGGGGGTGGTTCAAGACAAATTATGATTTTGTTCATTATTTTTTCTTGTTGTTAGCAAAGTTAAAACATTTCCAGCTTTCTAGATATTAGGCAGAAGCTATAAGCATTCCTAAGGATATAAAATGTCATATTTATCATATTCTAAATTCTCATATATATTTGGATTGATTTCTAAACTTTTTATCCTATTTCACTAATCTGTCAATCGATGCATGCACCAGTTACATGAATTGTGGCTTTACTGTAAATAATGAGGGACATTTCATCCATCCTCATCATGTTATTTTTCAAAAATTTCTTAGATATTCCTGCTAAGTTCATTTTTAAATATAAAGTGTAACATAATTTTCACTTTAGAGAAAGAACTGCACTTAAAATAGTATATGCTTAAGACAGCACTCTACAGCTGTAGGTCTAAAAGAGACCCTATTTCTAATCTTTTAACAATTTAATAATGTTTTTCTCTTATCAAATCCACACTTATTCACTATCACAAAATAAAACATAATAGTTAAATAAAAAGTAAAATTACCTGCAATTCCAGTATCCACTGTTAGCTTCGGACTATATCCTTGTTACAGAACGTTTACTACAGAAGCAGACACATATTACACCTATTACATATAAATGATTTCACACTGCATAATCTTTTAAACTTAAAATTAAAAATTAAATATTAAAACATTATTAAAATATTTAATAATCATTTAATAATAGTAAATATTAACAATGGTTTACAAATAGATACCCTTCTAGGACAGTGATTTTCAAATATGCTGCTTGGAACTCTAAGGATTTTTAGAAAACTTTTCACGGAGTATTCTGCACGGGGTTGGAGAATAAAGCTAAGCCTGGCTCTGGCCCACTATTCTCTTTTCTAGTAGAATATTTATTTGTCTCTTTTATTTCTTAGGATTCTGCATAGGTTTTAATTTAAAAAAGGGCCCCAAAAAGAAAAATATGTCAAAAAACACCATTTTGCACCATCAATTAATTTTGTATAAACTACTTCAGGCATACAAAAAATAGAGTATAATATAAAACTTGAGCATGTATCTCTAACCTCAATGAATGGATATAATTGAAGCTTTCTGAATACATCTTTTTCATTCCTCAGAAGGAATCAGTCACTATCCTTTATCACTCTTCTGCAAGTTCTTTTATATTTATATATCCTGTAATCCCAGGACATTGGGAGGCCAAGGTGGGTGGATCACCTGAGATCAGGAGTTCAAGACCGGCCTGCCCAACATCATGGAACCCCATTTCTACTAAAAAAATAAATTAGCTGGATGTGGTGGCAGGTGCCTGTAATCCCAGCTACTTGGGAGGCTGAGGCAGGAGAATCACTTAAACCCGGGAGGTGGAGGCTGTACAGTGAGCTGAGGTCATGCCACTGCACTCCAGGCTGGGTGACAGAGTGAGATTACGTCTAAAAAAAAAAAAAATCCTTTCCAAAGAAGTTGGGGCAATTTATATGCACATTAAGAATAAATGAAAGTTCCAGTTCCAGTTGCTTCACAGCCTCACACTCATGTTCTTTTTGGAAATTATTATTATTTTTGAGATGGAGTTTCTCTCTTGTCACCCAGGCTGGAGAGCAATGGCACAATTTTGGCTCACTGCAACCACAGCCTCCCAGGTTCAAGCAACTCTCCTGCCTCAGCCTCTCGAGGAGCTGGGATTACAAGCACATGCCACCACACCTAGCTAATTTTCATATTTTTAGTAGAGATGGGATTTCACCATGTTGGTCAAGTTGATCTTGAACTCCTGATCTCAGGTGATCTACCTGCCTCCGCAGCCTCCTAAAGTGCAGCAATATAGGCGTTAATGCCTGGCCAGTTATGTCCTTTTTAAATTCATTTTTGCCAACCTATCTAATTTGGTCTTAATTTGCATTTCGTTAAGAATGAGCTTGCACAGGAGGTTGTAGAAACCTCTGTAATATTTATTGGCCATTCAGGTTTCCTCTTCCGTTAATATTGTTAAGCATATTTATAGTTCATATTTTAAAACTAATCTTGGAACTAATCAGTACTATGTATTACAAATATCTTCTCCCATTATGTGACTTATTTCATTTTTGTATATGTTTTCTGTGCAGAAAAAATTTAAAGTTGAATGTAATAAACTATTCAGCATTTTCCTTTATGTCATCTTTGTGTTTTATTTTCATTTTTTTTTAACCTTACCTCTAGATCAAAAAGATAGTCTCCCACATTCTATTAAAAATGTCAAGGTTTTGCTTTTATTTGGGCTTGTAATTTGCCGGAAAGGTGTGTGTTTGTGTGTGAGATACAGGTCCAATTTTATTATTTCATTTAGATAACCAACCATCCCAACCATTCTTTCTCTGATTTGTGATTGAACATCTGCTACTTATTAAGTTCTCACAAGTTTGAGACTATTTTGGAGTTCTGTGTTCTGTATCTATTGTTTACTTTTCTATTATTGAGTTTGACATTCTTTAAAATACTATGATTTTATAATGTATTGAGAGTTTTTAGGGTAAAACTTCACTTCATCCTTAGTCTTCAAACTGTCTTGGCTATTCTTGGCATTTAGCTGACTCACATAAACTCAAATTCTTAATTTCTGAGTAATAATGTTGTCCCTAAATCATCTAATTTTCCATTTTTGTTAGTATATAGAAATGCAACTGATTTTTGAAATTGGCCTTCTATCCTGAGACCTTGATAAATTCATTCTTAGTTCTAGTAGTTGTTTTGTTGATTCCTTAGGATTTTTTGTACAAACAATATGTCATCTGAAAATAGTTATACTTTTTCCTTTCAGATATTTATCTTTTGTTTTTTCTTAATACACTAGCTAGGACTGCCAATACCATGTTGAATGGAATGAGTAAGGAAGGAACTAAGGGGACATCCATTACTTGTTCCTGATCTTAGGAAGAAAGCATTTAATATTTCACCATTATGTTGGGTGTAGGCTTTTAATTGATGACCATTACCAGATTGAGAAAGTTATTTTATATTTCTAGTTTGCTGAGAGTTTTACATTACAAATGGGTATTGTATCTTGTTAAATGCTTTTTCTGCATCTATTGAAATGCTCATATTTTTTCCCTTACTATGTTAATATGATGAATTGATTTTCAAATCTTAAACCAACCTTTCAATTCTAGTATAAACCACATTTAATTATGATGATTTATGCTTTTTATATATTAGTTAATAATGTTGAAGATGTTTGCATTCATGTTGTTGAGGGATACTAGTATCTAATTTTCTTGTAAGGTCTCCATTAGGTCTTGGTATCAGGCTAATGTTGAACTTACAAAATGAACTGTAAAGTGCTGCCTCCTCCATTTTTTGAAGAGTTTGCATGTAAAATGTTTTATTCCTTCCTTAATTTTTGGTAGAATTCAATATGGAAACCATCTAGAACTTTAGTTTTCTGTGAATCACAGCTATTTTAAAGTTTGTTTCTGATAAAACAGTTGTACTGTCAACTTGGACAAGCTGAAACTACATTTCAAAGAATCTCCTTCCGTTTTGCTCTGGATTGGTTGGCCAAAATCAAAATATGCATGAGATTTAGAAGTCAGAGTGCAGTAGTAGCTAATATACTCTGATGGTTCTTTGTGGTGAGAAACAAATGCAGAGGTGCTGGTGGGTTCCGGTCTGTTCTTGTTCTTCCCTGCTCCATGGCCACCTTATATTTCTAACTGCAGAACCTGTTGACTGATTATGACCCAAGGCTCACTACCAAATGAAGTGACAATACCTTTACACAACTTATACAGCTTTCTTCTGCAGACCCAATTCAGAACTGGATATGCCTGGCTTCTCAATTTACCTGACAAGCTGCAATTTGGCCAACTATACCTGTGCTTCAGAAGGGCTGGTTCATGACTTTTCTCTGATCCACCAACTAATCGTTTGGGATCCTTACTTCCTCAGTTTCTTCCACAATTGTGTCAAATCCTGTGCTATAAATTCCTTATTTCATAATACTCACACTGGTTCTGCTTCCCTGATTGAACTTTAATAGAGGTAACTTAAAAACTAAAATTTGCTATGGATCTGTTTTAAATATCCTTTCCCCTTTCTGTTTTTATAGTCAGTTGGTTTTATCTTGCATGCCTTGTAATTTTTTGATTGCATGCTGGACACTGTATCAAAGTTGTAATAACTTGAGGCTCTGGATGATGTTATCTTCTTCCAAAATGATAAACTTCTAGCAGTGAGTTAGGGTAAGAACAGATCATCTTAATCTTGTTCAGAATTGAGCTAATTTCACTTTGTGATGGCTTATTTTGGATTTATGCTTTTCTTTTAGGAAATAGCTCTTCAAGGATCCCCACTTTAAAAAAAAAGCTAGCATTTAATGGAGTTCCTCCCCTTTGGCAGGCCATGAACTCCTGGTTTGAATCCCCTACCCTGTGTGAGTGGTAATAGAGCTGCTCAGTTTTTCAGTCTCTTGGCCACTGGTTATAAATTGTCTTTGGGGAAAAGTGGTGTTAAATGTTAGGTTCACTTTTTTTGAGCTTCTCTTCTTTTTAGGATTCTGGTCCCTCAAGGCCTTTCTGCAAAGCATTGGAAAAAATTATCTATACTAAATCCAATTATTTCCCTCTCATTCTGATCTAAACAGGATTTCACGCCCGCCCCTGTGGTTAAACTGCTCTTACAAAGGTCATATTGCTATATCCAGCTGACAGCTCAGTCCTTAGCTAGTAACAGCAAGCACTGCTTCCTGGAAGCATTTTCTTTATTCTTTAGAGCATCAGTCTCCTTATTTTTCTTGTTTCATTGGCCAACTTTCATTATTTTTTGTTGGGTTCCTATCTTCCTGATCTCTTAACATTAGATGGCCCAGGCCCCAATCCTGGGGCCTTTACTCTTACTTGAATATCCCTTGGTAATCTCATTCAGTATCATCAATTTCCCTATCATGCATATGCTCAGGCTCCCAGATTCTATCTCCAGTTTAAACTTCTCTTCTGAACTCAACGTCTTGACTTAAATATACACACATTGGTAAGAATTTCAAACTTGTCCAAAACATAACTTCATACTTTCTACCACAAACTTGTTTTACTGTCTTCTAAGTTAATTGCAATCTATCCTTCTAGTTACTAGGGCTATAATCCTGAACTCCTCCTACTTCAAATCCAATCCTGTGGGCTCCAACTTCAAAATAGATTTAGAATCCTCCCGCTTCTCAGAACCTTCACTGTCAACTCCTTGGGCCAAGACACTATCATCTCCCATCTGGATTACAGTAATAGTCTTCTAAGTAGTCTAAGATTCCTTAAAAATCTAAATGAGATTATATTATTCTCTCAAATCCTTCAAATGGCTTCCAGTCTCAGATTAAAAACTTCAAGTACTTACAATGGTTTATAAGACCATTCATAATCTTGCCTCCAAGTATTCCACTGGCCTCATCTCTCACTCTTGTCCTTGTTTACTTGTCTTCAGCCACACTGGCCTTCTTGCTATTTCTTAAAAATGCTTCTGCCCCCTGCCTTTGGGCTTGCTGTTCCAAATGAACATACTCAGAATGCTCTTTCCCAGGAATCTTGATGGATCACACTATCATTTCCTTCAGTCACATCACTGTTCCTTTCCTTAACCTACTTAAAACCAAAACCCTCCTCTCTAATATACTCTTCACCAACAGTCCTTAGGCTTTTTCTTATCCCTGCTTTTTCTCCAAGGACTTATAATTCTCCCTATAATAACTCTGTTTTTCTGCCTACATCCAGTAGCATATAAGCTTCATTATGGTGGTGTTTTGTCAATTTTGTTCAGTGCTTTATCCCTCACACCTAGAATAACGCCTGATACATAGTAGCACTCAATATTTGGATAACTCATCAATTTTCAATAGATTCTGATTAAATTTACAAGTCAATTCTAAACAAGTGGTGACATTTAAAGGTTTAAGCTTCAATGATCAGGTTCCTCTTAGATTATATTCCTGTCATTTATTTTTTTGCTTGCGTTTTGTCCTTATTCTGGTTATAGCCCTCTTCTTTTTTTGGGGGGTGGTAGGTAGTTACTGTAAATCCTTTATATCTTCTGGCAATGCGCTAACCATAAAACTTTACTTCACGCTTGCCCAGAGTGGTGAATAGAGACCTAGGACTGACCAATTAGTACTCCATCTCCATGGAAAAACATTAGCTCAAGGGATGAAAAAGGCTCATTTCCTGGGCTTTCAAATACTAGCTGATGGGGTAAGAAATCATTTCTTTCCTCTGTGGTTGTTAGTCATCCATGTCCTAAGTTTTCTCCATTTTAGTAGCACAGATGAGGTCAACGCACAGAAGAGGAGAGAGGTGACACCCATTAGATTCTAAGGACAGCTAGACCTCTGGACTTCCTTGCAACTTCAGCCAATATATTTTATCCATCCTCCCACCAAATTGCCTTCTAGGCAAATAAAAATTATCTCCCCTCTTTTTTATCTCCCCCCAAATAAAAATCTCTTGTTGGGTTCTTTCTGTAGGGATTCCCTAAAAAAGATTTTTGAAGTGAATCTGCTCCACTTAAAATGAATTCATTTGATTAGAAACTTCTCGAATCCAGTTTCAGAGATTAAGCTGCTCTCTAGCATTTTTCAAATGGTGGAGACAGAATCAGGGGTGTATTCCAATACAGCCAGAGATTTCTCACCCCACTAATTCTTTTCACTCCTCACTAAGAGCCTTGAGAATTCTTTTTTTTTTTTTTTTCAAACTTAGTTCTACTTCAGCCCAGGTGATCTAGATTTGAAACCTATTGGTCAGTAGTTCTCAAACTTCAGCTTGCATCATAATCCCTTGGCAGGGTGCTGAAAAAGACTGCTGGGGCCACATGAGAGGCTCATGCCTGTAATCCCAGCACTTTGGGATGCCAAGGCAGGATTGCTTGAGCCCAGGAATTCGAGACCATAGGAAGACTCTGTCTCTACAAAAAATAAAAAATTAGCTGAGTGTGGTAGTGTATGCCTGGTAGTTCCAGCTATTCGGGAGGCTGAGACCTAGGTGGAGGAGGGTGGAGGATCCCTTAAGCCCAGGAGGCCAAGGCTGCAATGAGCCATGTTCATACCACTGTATTCTGCTTCAGCCTGCTAGAGCAAGACTCCATCTCAATAAAGCAACAACAAAAACCGTTGTGCTTCATCTTCAGTTTTTGATTTTGTAGGTTTGGGGTGTGGTCTGATAACCTGTACTTCTAACAAATTCCCAGGTGATGCTGATACTGTTGGTCCCAAGATGACATTTTGAGAATTACTAATGGATTCATATATTAATAATATAAAGTGGTTAAGTATATTTTCCCTTAATCCAAGTACCTAGGTAAGTGGCAGTCTTGGTATATCTAGCCGCTTAAGTCATATAGCAAATGGATGCATATTTTAGAAGTAGTAGAGTCCCTACATTATGCTGTGCCATGGTGATCATGCACTTTACAGAATGCAGAAAGCTTGGGCCTCAAAGATATGAAAACGTTGTTGGCTTTCCTAAGAATTTAAGCTTGCAAGCAATCTAGACTGTAGGACATTTTCCTCCCCACCTGGAATTTTTAGCTTTCTCTCTCTCTAGCAAGTAGAGAAGAGATGTAGGAGATTGGCTACTCTTAATCAAATGTAAGGGACTATCAGCTGTTTGTCTCATATAAAAAAATCTTTTTCTAATTTGACTTCCCGATAAAACAGATTAGATTTGTTTGTGTATTTTTCCTCTGCCATGGAATATGTAGCATGATTGAACACGTGATCTTTTATTTTTTAACTATTACTCGTGTTACCCAAGGTTTGATATCTATATCTTTTTTAACTACTAAGATAGAATACCTACATTTTAAGTTCTCACAAGTGATTTTACTGCTGAACTCTATTTTCATTTGGAAAAAAGACAATTGATAGTGTAAGTTTCAAAATATGGTTTCTGGACCAACCAACAATATCAACATCATCAGAGAACTTGACGGAAATGCAAATTCATGGGTCCCACCCAGACCCTCAAACTAACTTAGAAACAGGAGCAACCAAAATTGTGTCTGAACAAGTTTGCCAGGTGATTCAAGTCTGAAAACCACTGCTGTAGAGGAATAATTGAGATCAACACTCCTAGGACAAGAAAGATGGTGAATATTTCACACTGGGATGATATTACTATGATCCCTGTTGGAATGACAGCACAACATTTATGGAAGCACACCTCAATATTTTAGCTGAGACAATGCAGAGACAAATGAGGACAATGTGCATTAAGTGTACAGACCAATAGTAAAATCTGTGAGAAAAAATCATTTTCTGATAACTGCTCTAAAAATGTTTACTTTGCCCAATGAACTGCTACAATTTTTTAATATAACAATGACATTTATAATGATTAATTTTCCTATTCCTAACTTGGCTGCTTGGAGATTTTGAAACTGTTTACACTTAAATGTATGTTTCTTCTAGGTGATTTGGCTTAGTTTTCTAGGTTAATTATCCTCCTTAACAACTTATCATATTCTTTTACTGAGAAGAATTTACAGTTATATAGTATTTGTAGGTTTTATTAAGAAGAGTTACAAATTCTTCTTGGAAAACAATATAGATAACATTTTTGAGGGAGCAAGTCTAGCATATAATACATGGTCAATGAGTATCTGGATGAAGTCCTGAATTCAGCTCTCTTGTTGCCTCTCTGACATTCTCTCCTATTACTCTACTTTCTCACTCCAATATAACCATATTAACCTTACTGTTTCTCTAACATATGAGAACATATCTGCACCTCAAGGCCTTTGCTTGTGTTCTTTCCTCTGCATGGAAATCCTGGTCTCCTAGACATCTGCATAGTTTTTGCCCAATCTTTCTTGCAGTTTTGGCGCAGATCATTACATTCTCAGTGAGGCCTTCTGTAATTAGCTCTCCCTTCGCTCCTGAATTTTACCCTTCTCTAGTTTTTCTCTAGTTATCTATTATCTTGTAAAACAACATGTAATGGTTTATTTTCAATCTTTCTGCTATTTGAATGTAGACTCCACAAGACAGGAATTTTATTTTTGCCTGTTTTGCTTTTGGATGTATCTCCATCACCTACAGCAGTGCTTGGCATTTAAGTGGGAACAGGAACTTGTGAATGACACAAAGTATACAAGAATCTGGATGTTTATATTTAGTAACTTTAAAAAGCTTTCTTAAAAATCTAGATGCTAGCCTAGATTTTTTCTTCCCCAGCACTTACCACAACTATTCAGATTTAGTCTTTCCTCCAAAACATTTAGTAAATACCTACTACATGCCAGTCACTGTGCTAAGGGCTGAGAACAAAGATAAAGGAGATTCTGATCTTTCCAGGGGCTCACAGTAAAATAAATGACTTTTTAAAAAACCACAAATACAAGATATACATAGGGTTTTATGCACAAATAAATACTAAAGTTTAGGTCTTTTCCCCTCTGGTTTTTCCTGCTACTAGCCTCAGTAAAGCAAATACTAGACACTTGAGGGGCAGTACAGCACAAAGAAAGAATGAGATGGGTAAGACTAAAGCTTCAGACAAAAGAACGGATCACAAATTATAACATTCTTATGCAGAAGAGCATTATGTAACAAGGTTAGTCTGACCTGAAGGCTGACAAATGGCCCAGATGACCTCAGGATATTTTAAGAAAAATTATGTAAACTTTAAGCATCCACAATTAATGATAATCCTGACATTCCAACAAATAACTAAGAAATATTTTCTTAATTAACAATGATTAGCTATTAAGTATTGATTAAAACATTTACTAGCCCACACTATCTGTCTTTTCTATGGCAAATAACATTTTGTATGTGACACCTATAAACAGCCTGCCACTTTTCCCTATCTTTCCTTCTCTGGTAATAGCAACTAGAGTTCACAAAGCAGACTCACATGGGTAGCAGGTCAGTGTCCTTGGAGTCCTTTAGGACACAGAAGTGTCCCTCCAGTGTCCCTGGAGTCTTTAGGATGGACAGCATAGTTAGAGGTATACTTTCTTCTTTCCAATGGTACAAGGAAGTCCTCTGAAATCCACCTCTTAAACCTTTCTCCCTTACTAGTCTGAGTAAAAAATTAGCTGTTTATGGTAACCATGGAAATTATTTCAAAATTTTGCTTTGAGATATTTTAAGAAGAAACAATAACATTACGTTTTTAAAACAAGATGCTTTGGATATATGTAACTGACTTTTATCAAATGAAGCTGAGATTCAGATTTAGATGTGATTGAATCCAAAGGCCCATGTCAAGGTTTACACATCAGTGTCCCCGTAGGGTTTGCAAAAGTATTTGCTGGATCTCACAAAATTTAAATTCAATTTTTTTTTGCTAAAATGCTTTAATTTTTAGAAACAGTAAAAATAATGTTTAGATATAGGCAAAATTTGGACAATATTGAATACTAATGCACTAACCTGTACTGCGAGATTATCTTTGTGTGAGGCTTCTCCTACCCTGTACCTGTATTTGGTCTTCATTGTTGAGGAAAGTAATAGCACACTCACTCACATAAACTAGTATACTACTAGAACATGTGTATAGTGTATGTATATAAAAGGTCAGATGCATCTGCTAAGCAATGCTGTGGTCACAATCTAAGAATTGTGCAGTAGCAAGTGGAGTCAAGCTGCTGTCATTCAACTGTCTTCCAGAGGCCCATTTTGGCTGCTTTTTTTTGGAGGTGGGGAAGTTCATATCTATGAGTTTATATAAATACAAATTGTATGTTTTACATAGTTGGTATTCCATATGTTTTATTGGGGGAGAAAAATCTGTTAAAACTATAGGACTAATAACGTTGCTTATCTTACTAGGGAATAAAAAAGCGTTCTAGGGAATTAAGCTCTGAGCACCAATTTAAAAAAAATTAATTTTTGAAGAATGCAAAAGAAATTTTTCATGCAGGTATGTTAAATCTTTTACAAACTTATAATGGACTACCGGGCATCATTACAGTTTGCACCAGAGAATCAACTAACTGCTTGAGCATTATTACGGCATTCCTCAATCTAAAACAAAAAGAAAAACAAATTATAGGGCAAAGTGGTATTAAGTAAAAAGAAGCCCTAAAAAAAGGAAAAATTTAGCTGGTGTAGGGGTGAGGATATCAGATTAGAGGAGGAAAAAAAATAATCAAGAAATGCCATCCTCAAAGATAATCAAATATTTTAAGCCTAAGTATATAGACTCAAGAAACTTATGTAATTACATGTAAATAAATTGTCAAACTAACTGGTATATGAAAAAAGTCTTGGATTCAGAGTTGGGAAATACCACCACTGCAAAGTTTTGGTTAGAGTTTTGTGTTGTACCAGGCTTTCGATGCTGAACCAATAAAGAATCTGTGAACCTCAGCTTTCTCACCTGTAAAATGCAGCACTTTAAGGATCATATGAAATATGCTATTTAAATAGACGTGTAAGAAAAACTGAGAGGAAGGGAGGAGAAAGTAAATCTCTTCTTTTTCACTATCACTCTTCCAGACCTATAACCATGAAGTATATGTTCTACCAGTTATATATTGTTGAGGACAGAATCTACTAATATCCTTCATTTCTTCAAACTTTCCCCCTTTTCCTTCAACTTTTTAAAAATGAAAATGCAGTTGGTTTATGAGACCCAGACATTTACTGGAATTTGAGCAGGAACATGTTTGGATAGCTTGGCTCAAAAGAACTTACTTCTAATAACCTTTAGACAACTTTTAATAATAAAACATTGAAGTTACAGTAATAAGGTAGAATTCATTATTTATGTTTCCTTATTATAAAAATAAATCTCACACTTCTGACTCCTGTAGTTTTATTTTAAATGTAATCTAGTTATTTTACAGGCAAGGAACAGCAATATAATACTCTCCACATCACTTATCTAAGAGAAAGAGCACTCTTGTTTATATGGCAATTAATGTGAGAGTACCTTTCCAAAATCAAAGTCAAGAAATGGATTTAGTTATAGAGAAATGAATAATAAACTTAAAAATAATCAATATTTCACTCCAAACCCAATGTTTTTTGGAGAGCAGTTCTTATATGTACATTATCCCTGCAGAACATCATACCTAGATACATAGAGACCACACATATACAGTGTAAAACATGGAACATCAAAGCAAAGACTCAGTATCAGCTAGCTTTCATCTTTGCAAACAAAGGTTATAATTAGCAAGATAGAGCTAATGAATAATAATTTTTAATGGAGTTTCCGCTGTGTTCTGCTTATAATGTCAAAGTGAAGGATAATCTACAAAGCTACTTATTATGTCCAATGGGAAATGTGTTGGAATTGGGAGTCATGACTGTCTCAGATAAGCTAGGGAAGACTAAGTGGTAATATACTTTTACGCAAAAGAAAAAGTTAGGTTAATGGATTAACAAATATCTACTTACTTTTTTATATGAATACTCTTCTAGAGTTCTATAGTGGCTTTTCATTTGGTTTTCAAGTATGTGCATGTGATATGCTTTTTTTTTAATGGAGGAAAAATAACAGTAAAACCTACCATTGTGAACATGAATAGGTAAAGTACTAGAAATAGAAATAACACAATTCAATCCTTGTTGTATTAAAAACACAGGCTTACTACCAGTCCTCTATCAAAGTTCCAAAATCAAAAATGCCTCCTAATTAGTTATAGATGTGTTAGCAGGTCAAACCTTGGACAAATCTAAATTGGAAAATGATCTAATATTAAAATAAATTGTATGTTTCAATGGAATATTACCTTTATATGTACTACTGGCCTATGTCTGCAGATAAGAAAAAGCACAGGTTTACTTTTAAAAAACCACAGAATGTTTATGGAAGTGAAATCTTGTGCTACAAAGCAACTACCCTGAAACTCACTGTTGTTACTATTTTTTACCCACTTATTATCATAAAAAAACTAGTTCTCAGATTCTGCATACAGACAGCTTTATGTAAAATATATAAACATTTGTCCAAATTGGTACACAGATTGCATAAATATGGCAATTAAGATCACATTTACAGATGTGCATGTACAATGCTGTGCAAATTATCACAATATTACAATTTCAGAAATTATTCAAATTGGTATCCAAGTAAAGCAATTAGTGAAAAAATACCCATGCAGAATTTAAATATCTCAGAACAAAATTTAAAATGTCTTCATTAAAAGTTCACACATTTAAAATAGTTTTATTCATTTTATTTGTATATGTCAAAATACATTTTTATTTCCAAAATAGTGGGTTTTGCAACTAGTTTCATGCAGAAACAAGGTCTGCTCAATACTACCAATAAAATCAATATAGCACAGTAGCTGTTCAGTTTTAGATACAAAGAATAAATAACCTAAATACAAAACACTAAAATATTAGAAACATGTATTTAATCATTCTTCACAGGCACCCAAACCTCACAAATATAAACCATAGCATGCCTAACTGTTGTGCAACCAGAACATGTTGCGGTCACTCAAACTGATCAGTTATCTATGTATTTTACCTCCACATAAGACCATGGAAATTCTCAATATTCAGACCCACCATTCACACAGTTCAAATATAACCAAAAATAAAACTCCCACAACTATCCTTGTACCTTTAAAATCAAGAATCCTGAGCTTGGTAGTAAGAGCATAACCTTATATCTTCATAAAACCAATCAAGAGAGAGAGGACTCAAAATCCTGCTTACCAAAACACCCTTCCCCAACCCCAAAGTAATCTAAAATAGGCAGTAGAACACAATGACCTTTTAAAATGAAGGGGTACAAATTCACATTTAATATAGTATACAATACAATCAATAATACAATCAGCTACTATAAGCTTTACAATGTACAATTTATTCAAATGGCTGAACTGTTCAGTGGTTAAGGAGACAGTTATGTGCCAGAAAGATGTAGTATTTTTTGCATGGTTTAATGAAAATATAAAAGCTATTTGTCCAAATAAAAGCCATCTTCACTATGTACTTGGTTTTGCGCTTTTTTTTTTCCTCAAAAAAAGGCCACTGAAATGTATAAAATGGTCTGAACATGATGGTGGTATCAAAGTTGATGCCTCTTCACATGGCAATAACAGTGCATTTAACATTAACTCACGGGTTAATTTTGCAAATGATTTCATAGCATTACTTTGGCTAGCACAACAGTTTTAGACAGCACTCAGATAAATATAGGTATGTGAAATGTAAAGCAATTATCTTATGCAACTTTAATTATGGTTGAGTACTATCAAATGAAACTCAAAAGCACTTTACAGTAGGAAACTTTTATAAAGATAGGGCTCCAGATAATGTGTAACTTTTAAAGTCTTATATCACATTGTTAGCAAATTTTGTTTTTTAACACTATCATGGAGTCACCTACTCTGCATTAGCAGACATTTGAAATAAGAAAATACTCAAGCATGCTATGTGGTGGTCTAAAAATCAAAACAATACACTTATTTGTATATACAGCATCACTCAGTACCTGCTAAAATGAATGTGAAGATTACAGAATCTAACATCTTATACTACAATAAAAAAAAGTGACCAATGAAGCAGAAAATAGGAATTAAAAGATCTAATCTCAAATGACTTTAAAGCATTCATACAAGAAATAAATGCATATTGCACAAACAGTGAAAGCATATGTTCCACCAAGCAATTCAGTTCCAGGTGGGAGACAATACAGCATTAGCCTAATACATGACAATAATCACAGAAGAGCAAGTGTTCTTTTCTGTAAATGAAATAGCTGTGAAAACATAGAAGACTCTGCCACATGAAGAGTTAGAAGAAAAAAATACAAACCCAAACTCAGATGAAAAGCCAAAAAATTAAATATTGAAAAACTGGAAACTGTGGCACATCAAAAAATGTTGAATAACTGTCTTCTGTGAGAGCTGAAAGTTTTTGTTGACACAAAAGTATTTATGTACAACTAAGGCTTACTGGTTAAATATCTGAGGCATATCTGGCCTTGAACACTTTCCTTATATGCTGGAGCTGTAAACAAGTTTTCTCAGTCATTAAAAAAAATCTTCTCAGCAGCTGCATTAACATGAAACGATGGTCTTGATTTTTAAAAAAAAGAAAAAAAAAAACCAACAAAAACACCCCAGAAAATTAAACAAAATGAAACAAAAATTCTAGATAAGAGGGCATTTGGCAGGATATCTGAAAATGACAGTCTCCAAGAATTCTTCCCAGGCTTCCAGTGACTGCCAATTATGGTCCACTGGGTTACTAATATGTGCAATTCCATTACTTGCTGCTTTTTAAAAAAATTATTATTTGGAAAGTTTGCTTATAACTCTGATCAAGGCCCCATTTTCATCCTTTAGCCTCTGGTTGTCTGCTTTTAGGTCTGGTAACATCTATAAGGAGAAAAATTGAAGATAAAGTTTTACCTTCAATAAAAAGATAAAACATAATTCTTAATAAATGTTATATTTTCACCACAAAACACATGATCAAGCTTTGTCAGTTATATTTATTTCTAGTATCTAAAACATATGTCAGGAAGAAGGAAAAAAAACCCCACACCTGTATTTGTAAAGCTAATTAGTTTCATAAATGCTGGAATGAAAGGTTTATTCTCTCCAAATTTTCCATTGAAATTTACTAAATCATTTGATTTTATGACTCAAAAGCACACCACATTCGAGCAGCCAAGACAACGAACCCTGTTTTTGTTAGGATAGGCTCTTAAAACAAGTTTCTGTCAGCACTTAAACCAAAGACTTTTGCTTTATGTATGTCAGACCTAAAACTGTAATACTTAATATTGTTGTTCTACAAGAAGGCCAAACTGCCTAGGAAAATGCTGAGGAAGTTAGAGTTGTTCTAAATTATTAAAATTCCTTAAAGGATTCACCTAAACTACCCCAGTTTAAGTTGTCTAATACAATGTCTGATCCTAGATAGATGCTTATTAAATGGTAACAAGCAATTACTATTAGAATAGTATATCATTTTTAAGCTAAAGTAGTAAATCTGTATCTATGATCCAAGCATTACAAAAATAACCAATTTTGAAGCAAAGAGCCTCCTATCTTCAAATGATGCATCTCAAATTTCTATTGTTTTACAGACAAACATGATGAAAGGGGGTAAAAATGTTACAAGTTAACTGAATTTTCTACTATAGATGATTAAAACTGAATGTTCTTTGCCAGTTTCACTAGGAAATGAAATAGCTCATACTTTTGGTCCTTAAAACATACTTTCCAAAACAGCTATCTTTCGTCCAGTTTTCAAAATATACTAGGTTATCTAACTAGAGATAAAAGTAAAACTTCTATTTGCAAAACTACCTTAAGCAAAATCTTTAGGAAGATTTAATTTTATGTGGAGCCAATATGTTCTTACCTGTGTTCAGAATCTTTAGATTAAAAAAAAAAATTGTAATCTTAAGTTTATTCACTGAATATTTGTTAGAGAAAACTGAATGATTACAAACTAACATGGTTCTGACTTCAAATGACATTTGAAAAACAATGCATGTTTAATCTTCAGCTTCAAAATATATTAATTATGTGTAAAATGTTATACGCTTTATAGAATGTTATGTACTCTTTTATGTAATATACTGTTTTCTCTGTAGTAAAGAACTGTATATAACAGCCATATTTGAAGTCCTAAAATATCTATCTGTACAGCTAAAAATGTGCAAAAGCTTTACAAAAGTACAAGTCTTTAACTTAAATTCCAAAATCATCCCTAATTTTACTGTAGTTCATCAGTTGCAATATACAATTAGTGACAATTTCTAACATTCTAAGAAGCCATGCATAATTAGTTATATGATATGCTCCAGACACAATGGCATTAATTTGTAAAAGTGAGCTCTTACTAACACAAAACACGCCTACTAATATAAAAACACCTGCCTGGCTCTACCAAGAAGAAATGATGAAACTAAAAATTATAGGTTCACAGACTTCAGTTGCCTATAGAACCCTGAGCGTTTGGCTACCACTCTTGTCAAGGCCCTATTCTCAGTCAGCAGTCGCTCATTTAACTCCCTCAGAGACTGAATTTGCCTTATTTGGTGCAGGTTCTGCAGGAATCAGAACATAAAGAAATAGGAATAAAAAATAAGAAAATGGAAAAGAGTATAATGAGAATAGAGAATCACAGGTAATAATTTTTTAAAAATATTGTCTTAAAAAAGAGATTCAGAAAGGTAAATACTGTATTCCTAAAATCCTATTTCAACTAAATAATACATAAGCAAACAAAATACATAAGATTTGTCTCCAATCTTCAAAGCCATTCAATATAAATCTAATAAGAAACAATTTAATAGTAAAGTATCTAAGTCTTGAACTTCTAATTCTATGGGCACAATATCCTATGCATTGGTTAATTAATTCACAATGTGATAAAGATATTTTATGAAGGACAATGTGGTAAGAGGTAATCCATTAACTGTGCTATTTTTCCTGTGAAGACATTCAAAACATAACTATTTCTACAGGTAATAGGGAGTTTGATAAAACACAGCTCTGCCTGTTCACTCCCCTAAAGTCCTTTACTTTCAAAGGAGAACATTTTATTTTATATTATCTCCCTCTACTTATTTACTTGCCAAGAAACTACAAGTGTATATAGAAACATAAACAATAAATCCTACATCCTATTATTTTACTAACTTTTTCTATACCTGAACAGCAAAGTGTTATACAAATTGATTTATCAAAATGATTTGGGTTTTATTTTTTATTTTATGTTTGCTCCTTCTTTTCACAGGTGTTATGATTTGGGTTTTAAACCGTCTTCTAGCTCACTAAAACCTGGATTCAGGAAGAAAGAGAAGCACAGATATAGACAGTTCACAAACTGGGTAATCAGCTTTGAGAACAATTAATGTAAACCATATCTATAATAGTATTTTAAACATTAATCATAAACAGCACTAGCTCTCATAAATAACATAGTTTACTTACTTTGAGCTCTTCTTCCATTTCAGATATTCTTCTTTCTAGGGCTCGTCGTTCCTAGATCAATTTAAGGTACCAACATTAGTTATGTAATTATTATATTCTTCGGTTGTCTTCCATACTGTGAAATAGTGATACTTCAGAATTAAATATCCAATCAGGAGCAGTGGAGAAAAGATGTGATGCCAGTGATGTGTAAAGAGCTTTCCAAAATTTGAGAAAAATAAATAGGAAGGTCTTTATCCTTAGTACAAGCTCTTTCTTTAAAGCTTTGACTTTCCGGGAGGATGCTATATAACATGTTCAAACTACTTTTTTAGTTCATGTGAAACTTAGAGTGAACCAATACTCAAGGCTGAAAATTGTACAGAAAGAAAAAAAAAACATCTCACACAAAGATGCAATTATATTACAGTGATAGAAGCAGAAAAGCAAGAAGCAAACATGCCTAAAATATGTGTACTTTACAATTTCAAAAGGATGTAAGAGAAGCTCATTTCCTTCACCCATAATGTGTACTAGCCATTATTTATCCATTTGACTTTACAGCTTTGTATTTAGGTTGACACTGTGTGTAGCATTAATGCGGTGAATCTAATGGAGAAGCAACTGCAGCATTTATTTTAAACTTGTTTTAAGGAGTGACAGGCAAAGCCAACATACAACACATAATTGCAGTGTACTGTTTTACTCTCCCTTAAATAATAAGCATTCTAGGGTGTTATGCGAACAGCAAGCAGCAGTAATTGATTAGCTGTAAAACTGGTTAGGTCATACCGCCCAGAAGATACTGACTCTTGCCGGTCACCTTTCAGATATAAACCATTTAAATTTAGTTTAATCACACTGAAACTATTTCTAAGACATTATTTCCCAGATTAATAACAAATATTGATATTTAGTCAAGCAGTACTTTTACTGTAAATGTTAATATTTTTAGGGTATGTGATTTTAAAAAGTAGATAGAATCCTATTTATAGTCTTTTAAGTAACATGTTATTCTAACATCGGCATGTCTAAATATTACTATAGAGACAAAAACATTATTTTCAATACATAAACCTTTCTCCTAGTAAATAATAAGTCATGACAAATTCATACAAATCATCACACTTCTCAAAACACTAGCACTTGAAGTGTCATACTTGGTCTTTACCACTTTGCAAAATACCAAAAATAGAATATTTCTTCTGAGAGGTAATTTCCCTATGAGTCTCAATTTTATTAGGTGGCTTCAAGATTTTAACTCAGTGGTAAAGTAAGACAAGAACACTACACCCAACTGCCTGATTCTATTAGCTCAATGAAATTGACAAGTGTAAAATTCTATGCAATTTCTCATGTTTGCCAAACAAACATGTTAAACATTAAAAAATAAGATTGGCCAGGCACAATGGCTCAAGCCTGTAATCCCAGTACTTTGGGAGATCTACGTGGGAAGACGGCTTAAAGTCAGGAGTTCAAGTCCAGGCTGGGCAAGAAAGTGAGATCTTGTCTCCACAAAGAAATTAAAAAATGAGCTGGGTGTGGAGGCATGCACCTGTAATGCCAACTATTCTGGAGGCTGATGTCAGAGGATTGCTTGAGCCCAGGCATTGGAGGATGCAGTGAGCCATGATTGTGCCACTGTACTCCAGCCTGGATGACAGAGCAAGATTCTGTCAAGAAAGAAAGAAAGAAAATGAGAGAGAGAGAGAGAGAGAGAGAGAGAGAGAGAGAGACAGAGAGAGAGAGAGAGAGAGAGAGAGAGAGAGAGAGAGAGAGAGAGGGAGGGAGGGAGGGAGGGAGGGAGGGAGAGAGAGAGAAAGAAATATGGTTAAGAGCAAAATGCATGTAAAGTGTTTAATTTTGCACCTGCTTGATATATAGAGAATGCTGAATAAATGTTAGTAGTTTCTATTAATATCATGATTACAGAGAGTGGATTAGCTACTTTGTAATTTATCTACATTTGACAAGCAGAAGAAGGAGATCAGGTGAGTATGTCAGGATATGAATGTCTCTGCATCACATATATGTTAGGAAAAAAAAGTATCAAAATATCAGTTATCTCTGCATGACAGATAACATTTTCTTTTTTCTGCTAAAGTTTCTGTAATAAACATTATTACTTCATAAAAAAATTATATATTTAAAATTGTGACTATATCTGAAAAATAAATATTACTTTAAGTACAGTTATCTATGCTTTTCATCTCGACCATTAGTATAAATAATAGAGAACTGATTTTATTATTTCTGTCTATCTGAAGATAAAATTCAGTAACAGTTACACATTCTAACAGGATATAATAATCAATATTAAATTTAATAAAACAATAATATTTTAGGATTAGTTATGTCAATTTTTAAAACATGGCTCAGAACACTAATTTTTTAAACTTGCAGAAATCATAATAAAATGGTAGCTATTCCAAGGTATAACTAGCAAATGACATAGACATTAAAAGATTACTTTTATATTCTGTATTTTTTAAACCATTTCTTTTTTTGATGAAAAAGATAAATTGGTTATTTTAAAAACAGAATGGAAAAAAAATGTTTTTATATTAATAGCTCCTGAGTATCTACTTTTTGATCATAGCTACCAAGATGTAATTTCTTCTCTGCTCAAAACCCTTCCAAGTCTAGCTGCTGCTCTGCCACCCTACAAACAAGCTTTGGGCACTTTTCTTTTAACTTTTGGATCATTTATACAATCTCAAATGATCAGGCTAAACTTGTAAAGTTATTTCTATGGCTGTTCCCTGAACAACAATAAGTGGAGAGAAATACAAGTGAATATATTACAGTCAATAAAAAATTGCAGAAGGACATCAAGTGGCATAAGGATTTTCTTGTAATCAATTTTCCCCTGTTTAAAATATCCCACTTAAGTTAAATATTTAAACTCAAAAATTAAAAAAAAAAATCATTACCTTAACTTTTAAAAGAATTTGAAAATTTGATGCTCCAGATTTAAAAACTTTATTTCAAGAATGGAAGTATTTTAGGTTTATAAACAATTCACATAAATGCATTTATGATGAAACTGTTTAGGTAAATAACCATAAGAGATGAATGGCGTTTCAAAAATATCAAATTCACTATCAAAATGTGTATAGTGCATTTCAGAATCAGGGCAAGATAGTTTTTTTAATTCATTAAAAGAATTATGTGGTAAATTAAATTTTATTTAACAAGGTCACTTCATATCTAGAGAGACCCCATAGAATTCTACAAAAAAGCTAAGCTGTAAAATACATTAATTCAATAAATATTAATTTAAACTTATTAAAACTATCATCTATAACAAAACACAAACAAAAACCTGTTTATCTAAAACAAGAAAGGGAAAAAATAATTATTAATAAGTGAGACACTTACCCTTTTTTCCATTTCCAACAGTGACCTATCAGCAAATCTTTCTTGTCTCTGCAACAAAGTAAGAAATTATAAAAGAGGTAAGTGCTACAAAGAATTGAGGCGACCATAGTAACTCCCTTTTAATGGGTACTAAATCACAATATTTAAGTGGAGTAAAACACAGGTTCTTGAGTAAAGCAAAGAGAAAACAGAATTTGTATTAAAATAATAAAGAGTGAAATGAATGTTTAGAAATAGAATGGTAACCAGGGCTCTCATTTTATGTTCTCTATCACTTTTCCCCAGGAACTTTCATAATTTAGTTGGGGGTGAAAGTGAATACTGTGGAAAAAAAAAATATGTAGCTTTCCTTCTGAAGCCGAAATTCTTTCCTTGCCTGCACCATCAGGAGTGGCTAATCAGAATGGTCAGATTCCAGGACCTTGATTGAAATATATTCATTACCAGGTTGAGTGACTGTATCCATGCAGCCAGACAAGTAAACTGGCTTTTTTATCTTCTCCCACAGCTACCTTGGTCTTGGCTCACACTCGAGAGGTTCCTCTTCTAATCATCCACAGTTGGCAAGAAGGTTCATATAACTTTCACTAGTAAGAAATTCTAGCTATATAGCTTTTTTCTGCTGGTAAGCTCAGGCCTTTCATTTTTTCCACTTCCTGTACTATGTAACCAGCTCTAAGTTGATAAAATCCTGAGACTTGAGCTTGGCTTTAGGGGATGGAAAAACACCTTAGGTTTTAGCCACATGTTGTATCCTGTACTAAAAAGCTCTGGATATTGAGCACAGGCCCCATTTAAAAATAAAAACAAAAAACAGTGGCATCTTAGATCTTATTTACACTGATCTTTGTATAAACATCTCCCTTGGAATTGCTGGTCAATTAGCTGAAAATGAATTCCTCAAAAGCCAACTTGCTGAATAACCAATTTACCAAAAATGTTTTTTTGACAACTTTAGCAATGCTTTATGGCTACTAACCACAAAATACACTTTAAAAACAAATTGATTAAGTACAATTTCACTGTTCAATATGGTAATTTTAAAGATACTTCTTTACATAATTTTCTTTTCTGCCAACCCTTTCAGCATTCACATTTTACTATTTCTAGGACTTGTAACCAAGTCACTTTTTGATCCTTCTTTTACAATTTTTATGGTTTTGGTGTATAACAGTTGAAGAACTAATCATGGCCAGGTTTTGTTACCTTTTTTTCTTATTTTAAATGGCTTATAAGCTTTTGTGCTTACTCTTTCTGGAAACATAAAAGTCAATATTCCAATTGCTTCTTGTGAGAAATTCAGTTCAAAATTTCAAATATGAGGGTGAATGAGTGGCTCACACCTGTAATTCTAACACTTTGTGAGGCTGAGGTGAGCAGATCACTTGAGCCCAGGAGTTCAAGACCAGCCTGGGCAACACGGTGAAACCCTGTCTCTACAAAAAAAATAGAAAAATTAAACAGGTGTGGTGGCATTGCCTGCAGTCCCAGCTACCAGGGAGGCTAAGGTGAGATGACTGCTTGAACCCAGGGTATTGAGGCTGCAGTGAGCCCTGATTGTGCCACTGTGCTCCAGCTTGAGTGGCACAGTGAGCCGCTGTATCTATTTACAAAAATAATAACAATAATTCAAATATGAGTAAGATTGTTCAGTTAATTCTCATTTCTTTTTGGTTTTGAATTTAAACATTTAATTGCTAGAAATATAAAACAAAGGCTGATATGCCACTTGAGGATTTAAAAATGACATTCAAAAGCACCTGAAAAAAAAATCAAATAGCCAGAATAATACCATCACATGTATTTTAACAAAACTTCACACAGAAAAATAGCATTTCATTGGAACTTTTTTCATATGGGAACATTTTAGCTATTTTATGTGGTTTGCCAATTTCATTGATTAAAAAACATCAACATCAGTTTAGGTAATATTTTTACTTGGTTAACTTTCTTGTTAAACATTCCAGTTAAAGCTGTTAAAATCACAATGAGTAAATCTGGTGAACTGGTTGTTGGGCAAAGCAAACTGCTTTCTTGTAAGTTGGCCTATTTTCTCCCTTCCTTGGAGACCATATGGAAAGGAGGGTGCCTGGGTTAGGGCAAGAGTCAAGGATTCCAGAGTCTCTTGGCTAAATACTATCAAACAGGCCTAACCTTCGAGATTAATAGTCCATGCTACTATCAAAACTGCCATTGCTAGTGGGGGGAGGAGAAGATGGAGCTATAGGAGCAACTCAGGACTGCAGCTCCCAGTGAAAGCGCAGAGGGTGAGTGGACACCGCATTTCAAGACGGATCTTTATTGCCCACAGACCAGGAGATTCCCAGCTGTAGGAACCCCACGGGCCACCAGCGCAGCTGTTTGGGCTGGCGCGGCTGTTTCGGCCAGCGAAGCAGCGCAGCGGCACTCTGTACAAAATACACTGGTCTGGTTGCCCTGTTAAACTGGCAATTTTAGATTTGGGAAGGCAGATTAGCACATTCATCTGATTAAACGGGACTTAAACAGTAAGCCAGGCCAGGAGAGTCCCGGGCAGCGACGTTGTTGTAGCTGGCACAGTGGGTCACCCCACGGGAAATCACACAGATCCCGGCGCCCTTTCAGCAGGTGACTGGAACACCAGGGAGAGAGTCAACCCTTCAACTTAAATAAAAAGGGCTCTGAGGCAGGGAGCCAGGGGATCAGGCTCGGCGGGTCCCACCCCCACAAAAAAAAAACAAAACAGCAATTGGAAACGCTTGGGGTTGATAGTTTCACGACAAGCAGACCTGAACCCAGGATGGTGCAGTTCAGTGGGGCGGGGGGGTGTCCGCATTACCGAGGCACTCCACCCCTACGGAGGTACTTTGCCATTGCTGACGCAGCCTGCCGTTGCCGAGGCAACCCACCATAACAGAGAGAGTCCGCCATTAGAGAGGGGGACCACCATCGCCATGCAGTTCTAACCACACCCATATAAACAGGACTACAGAAAATTACACACGGTAGCAGGGCAGAGTCCATGGCAGCAGGGCGGAGCCCAGAGCAGCTCAGCATAACCTCTGTAAGCAGGCAGTGACTAGACTGCCTCCTTGCTGGGCATGTCAGTGCAACGGATACTCATAAATAAAGCCCTAACTCCCTGGGACAGAGCACCTGAGGAAATAAAGGGACTTTATGAGTTCTGCTGCAGCAGACTTAAACATAACTGCCTAGCAGCCCTGAATGAACAACGGAACTCACAGCTCTGCATTTGAGCTCCTATAAAGTACAGACTTTCTCCCCAAGCAGCTCCCTGACCCCCGTATATCCAAAGAGTCACCTCACAAAGGACTGATCAGACTGACATTTGGTGGGCATCATTCTGGGACAAAGATAGCAGAAGAAGAAACTGGTAGCAACCCTCACTGTTCCGCAGCTGCTACAGGTGTTCCCCAGGCAAGTAGGGCCTAGAATGGACCTCAGCAGTCCTACAGCAGAGGGGCTAGACTGTTAGAAGGAAAACTAAGAAACAGAAATATTTCATCAACAACAACCTGGAAGTACACTCAGAGACCTAATCAGAAAGTCAGCAACTACTCAGACGACAGGTGGATACATCCACAAAGATGGGAAGAAACCAGTGCAAAAAGGAGGAAAACACCCGAAACTGAAACACCTCGCCTCCTACAAGGGACCACAACCCCTCACCAGCAAGAAAACAAAGCTGGACGGAGAATGAGTGTGATGAAATGAACGACTCAGACTTCAGAAGGTGGGTAATGAGAAACTTCCGTGAGCTAAAAGAACATGTTCTAAATCAATGCAAAGAAACTAAGAACCTTGGAAAAAGATTTGAGGAAATGATAACAAGAATGGACAACTTAGAGAGGAATATGACTGAACTGATGGAACTGAAAAACACAACACGAGAACTTCGCGAAGCATGCACAAGTCTCAACAGCCGAATTGACCAAGCAGAAGAAAGGATATCAGAGGTTGAAGATCAACTCAATGAAATAAAATGAGAAGCCAAGATTAGAGAAAAAAGCGCAAAAAGGATTGAACAAAGTCTCCAAGAAATGTGGGACTATGTGAAGAGACCTAATCTATGTTTGATAGGTGTACCAGAATGTGAGGAAAAGAAAGAATCCAAGCTGGAAAATACTCTTCAGGATATTATCCAGGAAAATTTTTCCAACCTAGCAAGGCAGGCCAATATTCAAGTCCAGGAAATACAGAGAACACAACAAAGATATTCCGCAAGAAGAACAATCCCAAAGCACATAATCATCAGATTCACCACGGTTGAAAGGAAGGAGAAAATGCTAAGGGCAGCCAGAAAGAAAGGTCGGGTCACCCACAAAGGGAAGCCCATCAGACTCACAGCAGATCTCTCAGCAGAAACCCTATAAGCCAGAAGAGAGTGGGGCCGATATTCAACATCCTTAAAAAAAGAACTTTCAACCCAGAATTTCATATCCAGCCAAACTGAGCTTCATAAGTGAAGGAAAAATAAAATCATTTGCAAACAAGCAAGTACTCAGAGATTTTTGTCACCACCAGGCCTGCTTTACAAGAGCTCCTGAAGAGGCACTACACATAGAAAGGAACAACCAGTACCAGCCATTCCAAAAACAAACCAAATGCTAAAGAGCATCAACAAAATGAAGAATCTGCATCAACTAACGGGCAAAACAGCCAGCTAGCATCAAAATGGCAGTATCAAATTCACACATAACAATATTAACCCTAAATGTAAATGGGCTAAATGCACCAATCAAAAGACACAGACTGGTAAACTGGATAAAAATCCAAAACCCATCGGTGTGCTGTATCCAGGAAACCCATCTCACAGGCAAGGATACACAAAGGCTCAAAATAAAGGGATGGAGAAAGATTTACTAAGCAAATGGAGAGCAAAAAAAAAGCAGGAGCTGCAATTCTTGTCTCTGATAAAACAGACTTTAAAGCAACAAAGATCAAAAGAGACAAAGAAGGACATTACATAATGGTAAAAGGATCGATACAAGAAGAGCTAACGATCCTAAATATATATGGACCAAATACAGGAGCACTGAGATATATAAGGAAAGTTCTTAATGACTTACAAAGAGACTTAGACTCCCACACAATAATAGTAAGAGACTTTAACACTCCACTGTCAATATTAGACAGATCAAACAGACAGAAAATTAACAAGGATATCCAGGACTTGAACTCAGAGCTGGAGCAAGCAAACCTGATAGACATTTACAGAACTCTCCACCCAAAATCCACAGAATATACATTCTTCTCAGCACCACATCACACCTACTCGAAAATTGACCACATAATTGGAAGTCAAGCACTCCTCAGCAAATGCAAAACAACTGAAATCATAACAGTCTCTCTGACCACAGTGCAATCAAGTTAGAACTCAGAATTCAGAAACTAACTCAGAACCGCACAGCTTCATGGAAACTGAACAACTGGCTCTTGAATGTTGACTGGATAAACAATGAAAAGAAGGCAGAAATAAAGAAGTTCTTCGAAACCAACGAGAACAAAGACACAACATACCAGAATCTCTGGGACACATTTAAAGCATTCTCTAGAGGAAAATATATAGCAATAAGTGCCCATATGAGAAGAGTGGGAAGATCCAAAATTGACACCATATTGTCAAAATTGAAAGAGCTAGAGGAGCAAGATCAAAAAAACTCAAAACCTAGCAGAAGACAAGAAATAACTAAGATCAGAGCAGAACTGAAGGAGATAGAGACACGAAAAACCCTTAAAAAAATCAATAAATCCAAGAGCTGGTTTTTTGAAAAGATCAACAAAATAGACAAGACCCCTAGCCTGACTGATAAAAAAGAAACGAGAGAATAACCAAATAGATGCAATAAAAAATGACAAAGGGGAAATCACCACAGATTCCATAGAAATTCAAACCATAATCAGAGAATACTACAAACAACTCTATGCACATAAACTAGTAAACCTGGAAGAAAGGGATAAATTCCTGGACACTTGTGTCCTCCCAAGCCTAAATCAGGAGGAAGCCGAAACTATGAATAGACCAATAACAAGGTCTGAAGTTGAGGCAGCAATTAAGAGCCTACCACACACAAAAAAGCCCAGGTCCAGATGGGTTCACAGCCGAATTCTACCAGACATACAAAGAGGAACTGGTACCATTCCTTCTGAAACTATTCCAGATAATCCAAAAAGAGAAAATCCTTCCCAAATCCTCTTATGAGACCAACATCATCCTGATACCAAAACCCGGCAGAGACTCAACAAGAAAAGAAAACTTCAGACCAATATCCATGATGAACATAGATGCAAAAATCTTCAATAAAATACTGGCAAGCCGATTGCAACAGCACATCAAAAACCTTATCCATCATGATCAAGTAGGATTCATCCTGGGGATGCAAGGCTGGTTCAACATATGCCAGTCTATAAACGTAATTCGCCACATAAACAGAACCAAAAACAAAAACCACATGATTATCTCAATTGATGCAGAGAAGGCCTTTGACAAAATTCAACAGCCCTTTATGCTAAAAACCCTCAATAAACTCGGTATAGATGGAACGTATCACAAAATAATAAAAGCTATTTACAACAAACCCACAGCCAATATACTGAATGGGCAAAAACTGGAAGCATTCCCTTTGAAATCTGGCATTAGACAAGGATGCCCTCTCTCACCACTCCTATTCAATATAGTACTGGAAGTTCTAGCCAGAGCAATCAGGCAAGAAAAAGAAATAAAGGGTATTCAAGTAGGAAAGAAGGAAGCCAAATTGTCTCTATTTGCAGACAACATGATAGTATATCTAGAAGACCCAATTGTCTCAGGCCAAAAACTCCAGAAACTGGTAAGCAACTTCAGTAAAGTCTCAGGATACAAAATCAATGTGCAAAAATCAGAAGCATTCCTATACACCAATAACAGACTGAAAGAGAGCCAAATCAAGAATGAACTGCCATTCACAATTGCTACAAAGAGAATAAAATACCTAGGAATACAACTAACAAGGAACGTAAAGGACCTCTTCAAGGAGAACTACAAACCACTGTTCAATGAAATAAGAGAGGACACAAGCAGATGGAGAAACATTCCATGTTCATGGTTAGGAAGAATCAATATCGTGAAAATGGCCATACTGCCCAAAGTGATTTACAGGTTCAATGCTATCCCCATCAGGCTACCAATGACCTTCTTCACAGAACTGGAAAAAACCACCGTGAACTTCATATGGAACCAAAAGAGAGCCTGCATAGCCAAGTCAATTCTAAGCAAAAAGAACACAGCAGGAGGCATCACACTACTGGATTTCAAACTATACTACAAGGCTACAGTAATCAAAACAGCATGGTACTGATACCAAAACAGAGATATAGACCAATGGAACAGAATGGAGGCATCAAAGGCAACACAACATATCTACTACCATACAATCTTTGATAAACCTGACAAAAACAAGCAACGGGGAAAGGATTCCCTGTTTAATAAATGGTGTTGGGAAAACTGGCTAGCCATGTGCAGAAAGCAGAAACTGGACCCCTTCCTGACACCTTACACTAAAATTAACTCCAGATGGATTAAAGACTTAAACATAAGACTGGGCACCATAAAAACCCTAGAAGAAAATCTAGGCAAAACCATTCAGGACATAGGAGTAGGCAAGGACTTCATGAACAAAACACCAAAAGCATTGGCAACAAAAGCCAAAATAGACAAATGGGACCTAATCAAACTCCACAACTTCTGCACAGCAAAAGAAACAGTCATTAGAGTGAATCAGCAACCAACAGAATGGGAAAAAATTTTTGCAGTTTACCTATCTGACAAAGGGCTGATATCCAGAATTTACAAAGAACTCAAACTGATTTACAAGAACACAACAAACCAACCCATTCAAACATGGGCAAAGGATATGAACAGACACTTTACAAAAGAAGACATACATGAGGCCAACAAACATATGAGAAAATGCTCATCATCACTGGTCATCAGAGAGATGCAAATCAAAACCACATTGAGATACCATCTCACGCCAGTTAGAATGGCGATCATTAAAAAATCTGGAGATGACAGATGCTGGAGAGGATGTGGAGAAATAGGAACACTTTTACACTGTTGGTGGGAGTGTAAAGTAGTTCAACCATTGTAGAAGACAGTGTGGCAATTCCTCAAGGACCTAGAAATAGAAATTCCATTTGACTCAGCAATCCCATTACTAGGTATATATCCAAAGGACTATAAATCGTTCTACTATAAGGACACATGCACACGAATGTTCACTGCAGCAGTGTTTACAATAGCAAAGACCTGGAACCAACCCAAATGCCCATTGATGATAGACTGGACTGGGAAAATGTGGCACATATACACCATGGAATATTAATCCAGCAATCAAAAACGATCAGTTCATGTCCTTTGTAGGGACATGGATGAATCCAGATAACATCATTCTCAGCAAACTGACACAAGAACAGAAAATGAAATACCGCATGTTCTCACTCATAGGCGGGTGATGAACAATGAGAACACATGGACACAGGGAAGGGAGCACTACACACTGGGGTCTATTGGGGGGAATATGGGAGGGACAGCAGTGGGGAGGAGCTGGGGGGGGATAGCATGGGGAGAAATGCCAGATGAGGGTGAAGAGGAGGAAGACAGCAAATCACACTGCCACATGTGTACCTATACAACTATCTTGCATGTTCTGCACATGTACCCCAAAACCTAAAATGCAATTTAGAAAAAAAACAAAAAAGAAAAAAAAACTGCCACTGCTATTTGTGGCAAATATCTGACACAAATATTTGTATATTTGTGAATAGTTATGAAGTCGATCAATGCCAAAACAAAACAAAAAAAGATGGAAAAGTTCACAGAGGATTCAGGATCAATGCCTGAAAGTTGAACCCAAAAAGTTTACTTTAATGCTTACCAGTTTTACTTTTATGAATTATACTTCTCATTATTAACTCAGTATACTAGACGTGACACTCACAGTACCTGCCAAGGCAGAAGCTGTCATACTTTTTAATCCTACTTCTCTTGCCCGGTAACGGAAATTGGTACCTGACCCACAGGCAACTTTCTGTCCAGTGACCTATGTAATGGTCACTAACAAAACAGGCTGCTCCATACTGGGTAGTAACTGGCTAATTCTATCAATTCCCCTCTCTTGCAGGGTTTGAGTGAGATGAGCAATATATAGAAAGAATTATATGACAATGAAGTAGGCAGCAAAGCAGAACATAGAGAAGGCATTAAGTAGTGGAGACACAGATTAGCTGAGTCACCATGACAGAATGCTGTAGTAGGAAGCAGTGGACATTATTATTATTATTATTTTTTTGAGACAGTGTCTTACTCTGTCACCCAGGCTGGAGTGCAGGGGTGTTAATCTTCCTGGCTTAGCTCCTGAGTAGCTGGAACTACAGGCACCTGCCACTACACCCGGCTAATTTTTTTGTAGTTTTAGTAGAGATGAGGTTTCACTATGTTGGCCAGGCTGGACTCAAACTCCTGACCTCAGGCAATCAACCTGCCTCAGCCTCCCAAAGTGCTGGGATTACAGGTGTGAGCCACCATGCTTGGCTGCAGTGAACATCTTTACTTAGAACTAACATTATAATGAAATCCCTAAAGCTGAAGCTATGCTCAGAGAACTCATTATATTTTAATGTATGCAGGCTCACTAAGCTACTAATGCAACGTGAAGGATAATGACAATTTCATTAATTAAAAAACATCAACATCAGTTTAGATACTTTTACTTAAAGGTTAACTTTTCTGCTAAACATTCCAGTTTACCATGAAGCCTAAATATAAGTCAGTAGTTTTAATGTTTATGACATTCTAAGTTATCAACACCTTACTATAAAATGTATTCTTGTTCTGTTTTATTTTTCTATGTATCTTTACAAAAATCTATATTAACCTGAAGGAATCTGAGAAGCCTTCACAACCTCATGAGGTTAGCCTGACCCCTGAAAGTTTAGCATAGTATCCACTGTGCACAATGGCTTTACAACACAGTAATGGTTAACAAAAAGGATCTGTTAACAAGTAAAAATTCAACAAATAGAATGAACTTTTTTTTTGTTTTGTTGTTGCTTGTTTTTTAGAATTAATTTTCAATAATTAAGAAAAAGATAACTGTAAAGACTGATCAAAGAAAGTATGCAGTCCCATTTGCAGATCTGGATATGGTGTTTTAGACCTACACTTTCAGCTGGATTCTAAGAGTTGTGCTGCAGAAATATGTTTATGCTAGAAAGTCTCAGATTAAAATTTAACATGTTTGTTTTCTTAAAAATTACAGGATGCCTTAGAGCCTTTAGCATATAAATAGACCCTGTAAAGTCTCTAGCATGTAAAATATGTAGCATTTCCCTAGTCTCTTTGATCACAAAATTTTTTTTTTTTTGAAAGGAGGGAAATAAGGAGATGTACCTATTCCTATCTCCCAGAACTAATGTTCCATGGAAATGGAAAAGTGGCTTGGGAAACAATTCTTAGGTCATAGTACAAAAGGCTGTGAGTTTTGCTTGGCTAACCCAATTTTATTGTCCAAATTTATCTTCTCTAGGCTGCTGCAGAGAAGGAACTTACAAAAGGAGTTATTATTAAAATTATCTTCTTCCAGCACAATATAAAATCACCTTTACTTGAATAAACAGAAAATATTTGTAATAAGTAAAATTATTATAAAAATTTTTTATATGGCTATAAGATGATTCTGTATAGATGCTTTTAATGTTTTCATGCCTTGCTACATTTGGTATGCTGGAAATAAGCATTTAAATCCCTGACACACTACAAAATTGGTATTAAAAGGCTTTTTATACATTAACTTTTGACTGAGACTATTTTTTAAATTTACTCCAGAAAAAGTAAATAATCCATAAACTGCATTATCTTCCATTATCAAACTTCTATTTAGTGTATTAGAAAAAATTTTAATACCATTTTAGATGGAATAAATCACAACCATTACCTTGAGAGTAACAAAAAGAAAAGAGTACGAACCTGGGTGGCCTTTTCCAATTGTAATTTAAGATCTGTTAGTTCCATATTGGTATCATGTAGCTGTGCCTTCAGCTTTTCATTTTCAGCTAGAATTTGTTCATAAAGCTACAAAAATTAGGGTAAAAGAACAAATTACTTTTCTGCTCTCCTAATACTTTAAAATTTCTCTTTGATTACTTTGTAATATTAAAACAGCTTACTGTAGCATACGGGTTATAAAGGATACATTTAAAAAAACTTCACAGTTGCAAAGTAGAGACTGTTGGTTATACAAGTGTGTTTGTCCCCTATAAAGTCTTAAAATTAGCTCTAGCATTCAAAAATCAAGACTTGACAGAAAAATCAGACTTTTCAGGTTCTCTTAAAAAAGGTTGTTATCTGATCACGAGGGACTACATACCTGCACAGCAACGGCGGCTAGGGTTAAGGAGTCACTGTGATCTTTATTTGGAGTCCGTGAGATTTTGTGCCCATCATTCTGTCTTGAATTCCCAAAAGAGTACCTGCTATATTTATCATTATATGTCTACATTGCTTACAGTAAAGTTAAAAGGCAATTTTGTATTTCCTGAAATATTTCAAATCCAGGATAAAATCCAAGACCTTCCGCTTTTCTAATGCTTCCTTTCTTCTTTCTTTTTTTTTGAGACAGATTCTTGCTCTTGTTGCCCAGGCTGGAGTGCAATGGTGCAATCTTGGCTCACTGTAACTTCCACCTCCAGGTTCAAGCAATTCTCTTCCCTCAGAGTCCAAAGTAGCTGGGATTACAGGCATGCGCTGCTACTCCCAGCTAATTTTTATATTTTTACTAGAGACGGGGGTTTCACCATGTTGGCCAGGATAGTCTCAATCTCTTAACCTTGTGATCTGCCTGCCTTAGCCTCCCAAAGTGCTGGGATTACAGGCGTGAACCACTGCTTCTTCCCTACCCCTGCTTTACTACTTCTACCATAATTCTGGCTATGATCATCTCTTACCTCAACTATTCTAATTCCCTGATCTCTCTCTAATCTGTTTTATACACAGGAGCTAAAATTAACTTTTCAAAATGAAAATCTTGTAATTTTCATAGGCCAGCCATTCCATTTCCACTCACAAATTAAAAACTCTTGAATGGCTTCCCAATGTTCTTAGCATACGAAAAATCTTACAGTGGCCTATAAGACACTGCATGATCTATACAACTATAGCTGCTGCCTCAAATAAATACTCATTCCACTCCACTAGCCATAATTAAAATTTAATTATTCCAATGCATCATGTATTCTCCCACCACCAGGCCTATGAGTTTGTAGTTCCACTCCATCTGGAATAACTTTCTCTCCCATTTTTGTCAGTTAACTGTTAGTAATCCTTCTGTTTTTGGCTGAAGCCCCAATTCCTTTGGAAATCAATCCACTTTCTTTTGTCATACACTTTTATCAAACTGTTTCTCTACTTCAGGTTAACTGTCTCCATTATTTCACATTTGTTAGTGTGACTGTATAATAAGGTCTGTCTCCCCCACTATACGGAAGATGCCCACAATAGTAAGATAATATCTTTATCTCCATTTGCCCCTGAGTAGAATCTCTCTAGTTAGCATAGTTCAGTTCTTTACTGAATAAATGGTGAATCTTATTCATAATGTAAAATGATTCTCTCCCTCCCCCTCTCCCCTGACTTGGCTTTTAAGAAAGTATATAGCTGCCAGATAACTGAGGACAGGTACAAATGCCATAAGCTTTCTCCTTCTCCAAGAGACTTTGTATTTACTATAAGCTCCAAATATAAAGATATAAAAGAATCCCAGATTATTGAGTTTCTGGGATTTATTTTTTCTAAATTACTTCATTCCTTAATATCACTTGAGCTGCCCCCCCAAGTTTTTCAGTTACCTATGAAAAACTATCAATATATTATCTTAGGAAAAGCCATCTTCTCTGTTTGGTTGCTTCCTAGTAACAAATGAAACTAAGTGTGTATACATTTGTGTGCAGCCCATTTACTAATGCTCTGTGCAATCACAGCAATGACTTGAGATACTTAAATGTAGAATGATCTTGGCTGATTTTCTCTTCCCTTTAATAAACAAACAGCTATTTACATTCTACTTACCATCACTTGCCGAAATTGAAAATGAAAGTAAGTTATTTCAAAATACTGATTTCATTATGAGTTTTTAAAATAACATTTGAATATGAACATCTCAACATAAAAGATAACTTATTTTTTATTAAATATAGCTAAATAACCCAAGTACCTTTTTAAAGTCAGTTGAGTCATCCTTTTCTAGCCTGCTGCTATAAGATTTTCTTTCTTCTAAGTAACTGTATGATCCAGAGCGACCCAGCAAGGAATCATATCGATCACCAGCTGATGTAGAACTGGTTTCATATCTTCAAAAGATGAATTTAAATAAAAAAATTTGTTATAGGCTTTTACAACTTAACATACATCCTAGTACATATATAACTTAATAGGTTAAAAGAGTAGGGAACAATCTCCTCTGTTAACTGATAAATTTTTGTGATATATAGTAAGTGGGAAATTTTACGTAACACACACCCTAGTACACATATAACTTAACAGTTCAAACTTAACATACGTCCTAGTACCTATATAACTTAACAGTTCAAAAGAATAGGTAACAATCTTCTGTTATCTGAAAAATTTTGGTGATACACAACAAGTGGGAAGAGACAGGGTCTCACTCTGCCGCCCAGGAATGGAGTGCAGTGGCAAGATCTTAGCTCACTACAGATGCGACTTCCTGGGCTCAAGTAATCTTTCCACCTCCTGAGTTGCTGGGACTACAGGCACATGCCACCATGCCTAAATTCTGTACTTTTTGTAGAGACGGGTTTCACCATGTTGCCCAGGTTGGTCTTGAACTCCTGGGCTCAAGCAATTCATATGCCTCAGACTCCCAAAGTGCTGGGAGACTACAGGAATGAGTCACTGTGCCCAGCCTATTTTTTAGTACTACTAATTTTCATTAATTGAGGAAGAGAGTCAAAATTTTCACGTTTAAAAGCCAAAACTGGTTTCATATGATTAATTTTAAACTGTATGTTTCCTCCCACATTTTAATATTTCTAAAATCAGAAAATGGCTTACAACTGATGATGCATTATAGTTTAATTGGTAGCACCTTTCCTTTTTTTAGTGGTAGGTAACATGTTTTAAAATGAGTAATGTCTTAGACTTGATGAAATAAAGTATATCCAAAGTGACAGATAATGGGTTTGTCCTAAACAGGAAAAACATATCTTATTGGTAAAAGAGAACTATCTTATTATCTGGTTCTGAATTTCAGGTTACTTTTTCTGATAGATGTCATTGCCTCTGCATCTCAGTTCAATAGAATCATCAGTAGACAGAAGTTTATTATTGGTCTTACAGGGCTGTGGTTAACAATTACAAGAGAAATGAAATGGAGTTCAAAATCAAGGATATAGTGCAGGTTCTCTGAAAAGACGGATAATTTTGAACTTTAGATGATATTATTACTATTTTTTTTAAAGACACAGGGTCTCACTGTGTCCAGTAAGGAGTGCAGGCTGGAGTACAGTGATACAATCATAGCTCTCTATAACGTTAAACTCCTGGAATTCAAGTGATCCTTTTGATTAAGCCTCCCCAGCAGGTAGGAATACAGGAGAATGCAATATGCCTGGATAACTAAAAAAAAATTTTTTTTGGTAGAGATGGAGGTTTCAATCTTGTCCAGGCTTCAACTCCTGGACTCAAATAATCCTTCCGCCTCAGCCTCCCAAAGTGCTAGGACTACAGGCTTGAGCTAGATGACACTTTTTAAAGTGTCTTCACTGGTTCTCTTTTGTCTAAAGCAGGGCTACAAGAGAAGATTCTGAATACCTAATCAAATAAATTTCTGGCAGTAGTGTGGGTTTTATCAGACCCTGATGTTAATAATAGTTGAACTTAAGAAACTTCGGAATACCTCTGTTGTAGAGATTTGGGAAAAAAATCTTACTGTGACTAGTGAACTAGAAGTAAAGCCTTTAATGAAGAAAGCTAGTAACAATGATAAGGCCATCACAATTTCTGTAATTTTTTTTATTATCAAATAATTTTATAAACTTACAAAATCCAAAAATTCCTAGCAATGCATTTTTAACAAACATAAAAACAGGAAAGTCAGTTAAAAAAATATATAAAACATACCTAGAAATGGAATCCGTCTAGAAAGAAAGGAAGAGAAAAACACAGGCATACTAAATTTTTATGCTTTCATTAAACTATTAACCTATGATTAAGTAAATTTAATGTAATATCAATAGCATTTTGACACTATTAAGGTAACATTTATATCTACATATGGTTTAATTTTACTGAGGCTGTTTTTAGAAAAGGGTTCCAGAATACAGTCACTACATTTTCACATGCATACCATCATGTAATTACAAGCAGCAATTTATGGGTATCTCCTGTGATTTCCTATAATAACAACTTGCATTATTTTTTAATTAGAAGAAAAAAATGAGATTAAGAAACATATCTATTACATATACCCAATGAACAGGAGGAAGTAATGTATTTATATTAAGAAATATCAAGTTTACTATAATATCTCAAAGCAGTCATTTTACTCATTTTTGTTTCTGAGGCAAATAAATAAACACTTATGATGGTTTATGCATGACAGTATACACATATTTTATTTAAACTTTACTTTCTGGAAATCTAGCTATAGATCTTCAAGGTTAGCAAATTAGGTGACAGGAAATTTAATTTTCTCAAGCAGGTGGTATGCTACACTGAAGTTCCAGAAAATCTTATCTAAATGGTGAAATGATTAATAAGGTAAAATAGTCTTACTGGGGGCCAAAGTAGTCTTTTTCAGTAGTCAAATTTAGCCTTTTCTTTTTCTATTGAAACAGTCACTGATTCTATAATTTTCTGTAACTATTCATAATGGTTTGTTATACTTCTTAATTTAAATATTAGTGATTTCCTATTATATTTATCTTTGGAGACACTGTAAAATTACTGGATTACTTTTAGGATTGTTTAAAGCCTATTTTGGACTAAAAAGTTTTACTAAAGTCTGTGTAAATTTCTTCTGCAAAACCAATTTTAACTTTGCTCCCTACATTGTTTTTAAGGAAATGCTTTATTTTATTGATTCATTCTTTGGTTTTACAACAATCAGCAATTTTAAAAAATAAATTTCAATTTTCAAGATATTCAAATTCAGTAAAATAGCCATTCATGAACTAAAATGTCTACATTTCAAACAAAAACAATACATCACACCTTATAGTCTACACTTACATTCACTGATTTAAACTTTAAAAATAAAAAGTCCAGTCACATAAATCACTCAAATTCTATTTGTCTTTAAAAAACATGGTGTTATCACTGATTATTTTATTACTATTTTTAGGATGAGGTGTTGCTCTGTTTTCCGGGCTAGAGTGCAGTGATATGATCACAGCTCACTACAGCCTCAACCTCCTGGGCTCAAATGATCTTCTGCCTCAGCCTCCCAATTAGCTGGGACTACAGGCATGCACCACCACAGCTGACTAATTTACTGTGGAGATAGGGTATCCCTATGCTGCCCAGATTAGTCTTGAACTCCTGAGTTCAAGCAATCCTCCCACCTCAGCTTCCCAGGGTGTTGGGATTATAGGCATGAGCCACCATGCCTATCATTATTTAAAAACTTAAGAATTGTGGTAAAAGCCACATAATATACAATTTACTGTGTAAACCATTTTTAGAGTATATAGTTCAATACTTTAATACTCACATTGTTGTATAAAAGATCTCTAAAACTTTTTCATCTTGCAAAAATAAAACTCTATACTCACTGAAAAACTTCTTTTGTCCCCCTCTTCTTAGCTCTGGCAACTACAGTTCTATTTTGTTTCTATAACATCCAAATAGGTGAAATCACACACGTCTTGTCTTTTTGTAACTTGCTTATTTTACTTAGCATAATGTCCTTGTTCCCTAAATTTTAAGATTAATTTTCCAAAGTAAAAATATCCTTTTTTTAAAGATTAAAAAATATCAAAAGTTACAGTATTGTAAGTTCATATAATGGTATAAAAAGTTCCTCTGCAATTCCTCATCCCTCCATTCTCTAGCTATGCACTATTATTAACCAACCTTTTTTGGACACATAATATCTGTGAATATAGATAATATTGATCTATGCACATACACTGCATCTTATTTATCTACATTCATTCATCCTTTTTCTAATGATGTAGAATTTACTAGGTTTAGGTGAGAAGACATGTGGCCCATGTTGGTAGCAAAATGGCTGCAACAGTTCAGTGATAAGCCCTGTCTATCCTAAACCAACTATAATCCCATCCTTGTGAGCTAAATCAGCCTGAGGATGAAGCTGATACAAAGGACTGCAGAATATAACTGAAGTACAATAAATTTTCTTGGTTTAATCTGGGTTGAGTTAGGTTTTGGTTACATATAACTGAAAGAACTCTAAATAATCTATTTAAAATCAACAAAAACTACTTAAATTGCAACTAAAAAAACTTTTCTTCCTAGAAACAATATTCTTCTTCGTCTTAACAAATCTCATATATAATTTTAGCAGTAAAACTTAAAACACAATATACATCAATATGCTTCAAAATTACAACTTTATAAGCCAGACAATCTCTCTTCCACTCCAGCTTGGTAGGGGCTGGAGGCTGAGTGATAAGGCAATGAGAGGTGTCAGCTGAGGATGGTTTACTAATTTCCTCCCCTCTAGTTTACCTGTCCATTGTTTGTTCTTGCAAGATGGGAATTTGTAGGGTACCAGTGGGAAAGAAAGATGATGAACAAATTGATAGAATATAATAAAGAAGGGGCATAGGCAAATTGTGGAGTGCTGACAAGTGATAGGCAAAGAGTTTATGTACCAAAGCTTTAGGCCTGCAAATAATTTAACCTCAGAACCAACTAACTTCTCAATCTGTATGGCCACCTAAAGCTAAAACAAAGTTTTGGGGTCAAAATAGGCAAACTTGGTCCTAAAATAATGTTCATAGTCACCTAGAACAGGTAATCAACTTCTGTTCACTTCATATTACTGTAGATCCTTGCTGACTAAAAAGAAATGTGATAACTCTATTAAGGAACTCCAACTCAAAATGAAGAAAATAGTATTAATATGACCAGAATGCTGTTTCAGGCTAGATAGTGCCAGGTTTACAACTCGTGTTGTTCAGCTCTATCCCCATATGAACAGAAATATTTAAAATATTTTAGCTTTCTGCACAGCCAAACAATAGGGAAGGGGATGAGGGGAACTTTCAACCCTTGCTGGCTATGCAGTCTTTTCATTCAAACTTGCTTTAGTACTGAGAGGAAAAAGATGTCTTTAAAAAAAGATTGTTGGGAAGATAATTGTGATTCTGAATATAAAAATCTGTTGGAGACTCTAAATTTCTAAATATATGTAAAAGAAAGTTAAAAGATGCCTACCTTCTCCAGAACATAACTTTGAAATAAAATCGACAGAAATAAAATCTGAGCCTACTACTTCTAGATTTCCACTACTTTTGAGTATTCTTCAGATATTTTCCTTTGGCCAAGGGTACTATTTCTTTTCCTGCTTTTTCTTTTAACTCCAAAGGTTAAATGACATATAATAAATTACACCCACTTACAGTGTACAATTTGGTGACTTTTGGCAGTTCTGTATATCCATAAAACCACCACTAAGATCAAGACCCAGAACATTTCCATCACTTCTAAAACATTATTTTGTGACCCTTCCCAGTCCTTCTAATCCTGATCCCCAGGAAGACACTGATGTTGCATACCCAGCATGTAGGTAGAGTATGCAATAACTGTTTTGCATGAATAAATATAATAAAATACAATTTAAAAGTAATTCTTAAAAAACATGAATACTTCTCAATACAAAAAGTAATGGTATTTACCTGAGTTTCTTTCTTATTGGATCCTTCTTCTGAGTCCGACTGTTGCTCCTGTTCATTTTCATCACTCTAAAAATACATTGCCAATGTACTTTAGGAAATTTTACTAATAATTTCAAAAATTATTTTTTAAAATAATTTTTGGGAGTCCTTATCTTTCAGAATATACTTGAGACATATCTTGACATGTCTAGGATTTTCTTCTAAATAACATGGGAGTGGGGAAACGGGGTGGGAATTTAGCTGAAAAAATGAATCTTGGGGGAAGGCTCATCATACTACTCTCCTTCTATACAGTATATGTTTAACTTTTGTATAGTAAAAATCAAAAGAAAAATAGAAAACCATTTTTCTATTTCCCCATATGTTCTTCCTTTACTTCTTCATCATTTATGTCTGATTTTCCTACTCTTTTTAAACTTTTTTTTAATAGACATGTGCATTCTTGATTCATCAAGTCCAATATATATTTTGTCCACAGCATGGACAATGCAAAGATATGAAAACTCTTCAACTCCATTTAACTTTCCCATGTTTCTGTGCTATTTTCATATGCCTTAGCTCTTTAGAGATAAAGAGGAACATATAGTGAGAGATGAGTGAATTTAACAGGAAGACAGATGATTCCATGTTTATTCACCGGAAGAATGGATAGTTAGATATTTTCTTAAAAAAATTTTTACAGCCGGGCACAGTGGCTCATGCCTGTAATCCCAGCACTGTGGGAGGCTGAGGCAGGTGGATCGCCTGAGATCAGGAGTTTGAGACTAGCCTGACCAACCCTGTCTCTACTAAAAATATGAAAAATTAGCCAGGCGTGGTGGCGAGCACCTGTAATCCCAGTACTCCAGAGGTTGAGGCAGGAAAATTGCTTGAACCCAGGAGGTGGAGGTTGCGGTGAGCCGAGGTCACGCCATTGCACTCCAGCCTGGGCAACAAGAGCGAGACTCCGTCTCAGAAAAAAAAAAAAAAAGTTTTTTTTTTTATGACAGCAGAAGTAAATGTACTGCTACATATAATAGCATAGATATAAACTTAATGAGTTATAAAATTTATAGTTCTAGTCATATGCTCTTCAAAAACAGACACAGTTAACTATGGTGTTAGAAAACAGGAAACTAGCTGACTTTGAAAATGAGGATGATAGGGATTGAGGAGAACATGGGGGCAATCTACACTGCTTTTTTTTTTCTTGAGACCGATTCTCACTCTGTAGCCCAAGCTGGAGTGCAGTGGCCCAACCTCTGCTTCCGGGTTCAAATGATTCTTGTGTCTCAGCCTCCCGTGTAGCTGGGACTACAGGTGCACACCACCACACCTGGCTAACTGTTTGTATTTTAGTATAGATGTGGTTTCACCATGTTGCCCAGGGTGGTCTCGAACTCCTGAGCTCAGGCAATCCACCAGCTTTGGCATCTCTGGCATCCCAAAGTGCAGGGATTACAGGTGTGAGCCACCGTGCCCAGCCTACATTGCTGTTTTTAGTCATTATTCTGAGTGGTGATTATGTAGATATGCTCCCACTGTGCTAATCCATTAAGCTATATATGTATGAATTATGTTTCTGAACATACCATACTTCAATGAAAGGTTTATTTTTTAGAAAATGGAAACAAAATCAATGAATAGCAATGTCGGGCATACAATCAAGCATCAGGAAAAACATTCATTTCTACAAGACGGTTGTAATTTGATAAGCAAAGCGCAGTTTCTATTTAGCATGCTTTGAGATGGAAGTAATCTGTAATATAGATGTTATAATAATATTTATGAAAATGAATCAGTCTCCTTAGAAATTCTTTAAAGATGTTTTACAAGAAGCAGTTTAGCTATTATAAAATAAAATAATCAATACATGTACTCTGAGCTTCAGACATTATTTCTATTGCATAATTATGTCAGAACTCCTGCTTTTAAGTAGCACCAACAATCTATGTAGTTAACTATCCTTATAAAGAATTTTTCTTATTTAACAACTCAACTCAGAAAACATAGTGATGATTTAAGGAATCATAACCTAAGGCATATAAGAAATTATTAGCATGTACTTTTGGACACATTAAGAATACTATCAAGAATACTATAAAATACTGTATTTTAATAGGTTCTCACATCTTGTGTCCAAAATGAAACTCCTGTAGATCTTCTTTTCTCTCTTGGTCGCCGTCGTTCTCTGATTGATTTAGGTTGTGATTTATCTTCACCTTCTTTTTCCTCTTCTCTTTTTTCTCCCTCTGTTCAGGATTACAAAATCACACACTAGCAATATATCTTGACAATATTTTGCAAGGTAATTGTAAAAACAATTCTAAGTCAACCGCCTTTGTGAAACATTCTAAATTTCTCAAATCAGAATTAATTTTTGACCCTCTCTGAGCTTCTATACATTTGATTTATTATTTTATTTTATTTTTTGAGATGGAATCTTGGTCTTGTTTTCCAGGCCAGAGTGCAGTGGCGTGATCTTGGCTCACTGCAACCTCTGCCTCCTGGGTTCAAGCAATTTCTTCTGCGTCAGCCTCCCAAGTAGCTGGGATTACAGGTGCCTGCCATCATGCCCAGCTAATTTTTTTTTTTTTTGTACTTTTAGTAGAGACAGGGTTTCACCATGTTGGCCAGGCTGGTTTTGAACTTCTGACCTCAAGTGATCCTGCCTGCCTCAGCCTCCCAAAGTGCTGAGATTACAGGTGTGAGCCACTGCACCCGGCTTATACATTTGATTTAAACATGTATCTCTGTCTCCCATTAGATATGTTAAGGATCATGATAAAACTTATCTTCATATTCCTATTCCTAAACTAAAAACGTTGTTTAAAAGACACAAATATTTGATAAAATGAAAATAATGAAACCCTTTAAAGAAGAATGAGGTTCTAGTTATTAAGGCCTGAGAAGGAAATCGTTATTATATTCAAAGCTGACACTAACTATATGGAATAAAAACAGTTCTTAATGATGGAACAACTAGCGGGAATCAAATTTATTAGTTTCTGCTTCTAATATTGCCAGTCTTTGCCAGGCAGTGATACAATATTCGCTTCATTTCATTTCCATTAGTTAGTATCCAAGAGCAAGGCTGTTTTTTTCCGGAAAATGTTTATTAAAAATGAATCAGCACAAAAATGTTAGTTTTAGTATTTCCGTTTCATTCCTGAGACAGTTAAAATGGCTTCAGGCTTACACACTAGAAGAATATTAGAGACTATGAATATGCTAATAAATACAGATGTACATGAAACAAAATGATTTTAAGACACCCCAATAGAGTATTAAGAAGTTTTAAAAGCTATTTTGGAATAGGTTTAGGGCAAAGATCTCAAACTCCAATGCCCACAGCAGCTATCCAGGTAATATCAATGGGTAAAATGGGCCAGGGGACTATCCAGGGGGATGGAACGCAAGCAGCTGCTACTACATAGCTCCAGCTAATTGCTGATAGGTGAGAATTCAGATCCAGTGTTGCCGGATCTGCCTACTTTTCAAGAAATGCCAAAAATATGAAGTTTGAAGTGAGTATGTCTAGTTTTAAATGTTGGTTACAAATTTTCACAAACACTATGCAGGCCTTACTCCTAACAGTTTTAAAATATATAAAGCCTATAATTAAAAATAATTTTATTTAGTATTTATCTCTGATTTAAAGTAGGAATTACTCAGAATTTAAATAGAAAGTTTATATAAAATAGGAAATGGTAATAATGAGTATCAATATGCCAATATATAGTTGAGAAAGAAATGTATTTTTCAAGAAATAAGCATAAAAAATGTGTTTGGTGAGATCGTTACATGTATTAAGTAATTTTAGTTTACAACAATTTCACAAAAAACATTTAAATGGTATGCTCTCCACAGTAGGCAAGAAATAGCTTAAAGCATCTGAGAAGTACTACATTAATGAACTGCTTCTAGAAATAGTCACCCACCAGTTCAATATTAACTTTTCTTTATAGGTGGACATGAAGACTTTTGTGAAGCATTGGGTTATAAAAATATTAAAATCAACTGTAGGTCATACTATTTTCTATATCTGTTTTCTACTTTTCTCATTCTCGACCTTCATATTCTTTCTGTTTAGGTTCAATGAATCACAAGTTAGGATGTTGTTCCTTTTTATTCAAATTATTATTTAGGAAACCCTAATTCAAAGAATTATATTATACAAAGAAAGCAAAGTGTTTTCAAAATTTAGTATTCTTACCTCTTTCATTTTCTTTTGTTATTCCTCTGGAGTAAGCAGACGTTATACCTACAAGACTATTTGGCCTGTTTAGTTGACTTGAAGCATAGAGTGAACTGCTTATAGTAGAAAGTGAAGAGGATGGAGTGGTTGAACTTGAAGTTGATACTGGCCTATAACGCTGATAAGTCTGTGAAACATTAAGATCAAAATCCATTTGAAACATTAAATACAAAAACATATAAAGTATTTAAAAATTCGTTTCAAAGAAAAAGTAGTGTTCTAATCATGCCAAAGTAATTCAGATTTCCAGCTAAAATTCTCTGAAGTATTTTGTATATGGTTTGTTGGTATATAAATCTCTTGCATGCTGAGGATGTAAGAACTGTTCATATCATTTGATATACTGTTACCTCATCATATGTTCTGGAGTACTTTTGTTTATATTCATCTTCTCTAGATGTTTCTGACTCCTTCTTTTCTTCTTGTTTCTCTTTATCTTGTTTTTCTTTTTCCTCTTTTTCTTTTTCTTCATTTTCTTGTTCTCTGGTTCGAGTAGAACGACTTCTTCCTATAGTTTTCTCAGCTTCTTGAAGATCAGTTAATGTCACTCCCTGTACACACAAAAAGATCATATAATTATGAGATGCATTAAATCTTGTTTCAAAGGAATATTTTAGTAATGGATATATTATATACAAATGCATTAAAAGACAAATATGCATGTTTAGAATTGGTTTGCAAATGGAAACAGCAAGTTACATTCATTCTATGAAGAATCACCATTAGCAAGCACAATGATAGGTACTGGGGAAGATATAAATGTAGATAAGAAATCACCTCTGTATTCAGAAATTGACAAAATGGTAAAAGATATGACAAATACTTTATGCATATAAGTGTTCCCCACAAGTTCAGAGTAGGGAAGAATAGCCAACATATATACTGTTTGTATATTACATTATAAATATTTATGTCTATGTGTGTGTGTGTGTGCGTGTGCACATAAACACATACATGCATGATAACTGTTAAGGCTTAAAAGAGAGTTCAATAAATTTTTCAAGATTTGACCTTAAAGAACAGGTCAGATTTCAAGAAGTGAAAAGTATAAAGACAAAAAAAGTATATTAAGGCCCTAGCAAATAGTTCAGCTTGTAAGCTAAGTAATGGTAAGGATAAGACAGCTGAATCTGGACTGTGGAAAAGAGACACAAAAGTATACATCATATTTAGCATAATTAGAATGGCAAAGAGGAGGTAAGGAGATCACCAGCCTGAATGGCATTTTTTTTCATACTTGAACATTAGCTGTTTAATATACCTAATATAAGAGACTATTCTCTGCCCCCCACCTTCCAAATACTCAGTTATTAGACATCATATATGATTAATTCATTCTAACACCAATACTCTGTGCTGTATTAGAAATAAGGATTTAAAAAAACTCAAAAAGACACAAACAAGTATGCTAATTAGATGAAATATAATAGTAACAGTGAAACCATACAAAAGACTGTGGGAGAATTACTAGAGCGATCCTTACCTTTTAAGGATTTACTCATACTATATACTGACATCAATATTTTCACAACAAAGTGAAAAAGAGAAAGGTAATTTGTTTTACAAGTGTGTGTGTGTGTATACATGTATGTATATATATATATATATATATATATATATATATATGTTTTACATGCTACTTATGTAAGTTGTATATATTAATTATATTAACGATACCTGTGTTGATCTTCTAGATTGTCTTGCTTGTCTAGATCTTGCTTTTCTTTGGGATTCAGACTCTTCATCCCTAACAGGAGTGAGGTATGATCTACAATAATAAATAAAAAAATCATTAGTTGTAAATATAATACCTGTGAATGTAAGTATCTTATCAATGTATATGAACAAAGCGCACAAGTTTAGTATTTTAGTAAGTTTTAAGAAAAAGTCTTCAGAAAATGGTCTTTGAAACTCAATAATGCAATCTAATAATTTCTTTTTAGATTGGAACTATATTTTAATTATACTTTAATATCACATTTTAACTTCCTAACTACATTTAAAAAAATCATGTAATTTAAGATGAAACTACATTTTAAAAAAGGATTTAGGGAACTGAAAATTAAAAGTTTCAGCTCTACTGAAAGAAACAGAAGGATTTCATCTTGCCCAATTAAACAGAATGTATAAGGGATAAATTTTTTGTTTGTCTGTTTTTAACTGAAGAACGTTCTCTTCTCCAGCCCTGAAAATATCCCCTAAAAGTAATAATCTAAGCATCTTATTTAATGACCTACTAAAAGGGGCTTTAAATTCTTCTCACCTATAGTATTTTCAAATACTGGAAGACAGGTATCAAATTCCTTTCTAAATCTTTTTATTCTCTAGGACACAAAGTCTTAATTCCTTGAATCTTGCCTCTTAGCCCCTTTTTGGCTCCCTGAAACATCATCTTAGATGACAATAATTAGTATATATGTGAAATTATTTGACTAAATTCTATACAGTGTTTTCTTTCAGTATAATGGTTAGGGCTGAATGCAACATTAGGTTATGGGGTGATGAATGAGTATACAACGCTCCCTGCATTTTTTTTTTTGAGATCGAGGCTTATTCTGTGGCTGGAGTGCAGTGGTGCAATATGGATTCACCGCAACTTCTGCTTCCCAGGTTCAAGTGATTCTCTTATCTCAGCCCCTCGAGGAGCTGGGACTACAGGCAAACATCACCATGTCCGGCTAATTTTTGCATTTTTAGTAGAGACAGGGTGTCAACCATGTTGGCCAGGTTGGCCTTGTACTCCTGACATCAAGTGATTGGCCTGCCTCGGCCTTCCAGAATGCTGGGATTACAGGCATGAGCCACTGCACCTGGTCTGCCTGCATTCTTGTCGGTGTGTTTTACTAATGATGTTTATGTCAGACAACATACTTTGAGTGGTGCTCTAAACAATTCAAGTGCTTTTTATATATAAACAGCTTTTAAATCAGCATGTTACTCTTGAGTAACTTATTTTCTGATATAAAGAACAGGACTTGGCATTTATCTTCACTACATTTCATTTTATCAATTTAAGCCTATGGTTCCTCTTATCCTGGGGTACGCACCTTTTCAAAAGCATGTAATCTATGTCAAAAGTTAAATAAGGCTGGGCGTGGTGGCTTACACCTGTAATCCCAGCACACTGGAAGGCCGAAACAGGCTGACTGCTTGAGCCCAGAAATTTGAGCCCAGCCTGGGAAACCTGTCGCTACAAAAATGGAAAATTTAGCCAGGCATAAAATTTAGCACATGCCTGTACTTCCAGTTACTTGGGAGGCTGAGATGAGAGGATCACCTGAGCCTGGAGATCAAGGCTGCAGTGATCTGAGATTGTATCACTACACAGCTTGGGTAACAGAGTTGAGACCCCATCTCAAAAAAAAAAAAAAGTTAAATAATTAAAGAGTCAAACAAGCAAAGATATGACAGAGCCCTGCAGCACAACATGAAGACTTTCCTCTGATAATCAGTATTACTTGGGAAGTTAAATCATTAACGCTTCATTGAATTACACCAAGTAGCTCACATTTCTCAGAGAACGCTTAACAAAAGTAGAGTACAGCTAACTGCTGAACAACACAGGTTTGAACTATGTAGCTCTGCTTATATAAAAGTTACATCAAGTGTGCCTGCCTCTTCTGCCTTCTCTTCCACCTCCTCCTCAATGTGAGGAGGAAGAGAATTCTGACCTTTATGAGGACCCACTTCCACTTAATGAGTAGTAAATATATTTTTCTTCCTTATGATTATCTTAATAACATTCTTTTCTCTAGCTTACTTTATGGTAAGAATACAGTATATTATACATATATAACATGCAATCTACGTGCTAATCAACTGTTTATGTTATTGGTAAGGTTTGTGGTCAATGGTAGGCTATTAATTTAGATTAGGGGGACTCAAAAGTTTTATGTAAATTTTTGATTGCACAGGGAGTTGGCAGCCCTAACCCTTGCAATGTTCAAGGGTCAACTGTATATTTTCTATCCTGTTTATTCCATGTCTTCCCTCTCAAAACCCCAGGCAATGATCTAGTGAATTTTCTTTATTCATATGCTACTTTTAAAAAAGGCTCTTTCTTGTTAGCTTTAGTATTCTTCTCAATTTGTAATTTATTTTTTTAGCCTCTCTGACACTATTCATACAATCATTACAAACTTCTGAATGTACTGTGGGTTTTATGCCTTCTCTTCTCTGTGTCCTTTAAAGCTCTAAGTTCAGCAGATACAGTACATCTTCAAACAACCTTAGAATCATACACTGTTTTTTCAAAACACTTTTTAGAGAGCCCTCATTCATTTTTTAAATATATATAAGAAAATCATATTTCTTTCTACAGTCCTGAAATATTTGGAATCTGTTTCTCTAAAACTAGAATATATGACATTATTCTTAGCATTCACATCCTTAGAGAATTAACCCTAAGACGACCAGGTCTTTTCTCACACAAGATCTTAGTTGCCTCAATTTCATCGATAAAGTCTTATTTCTTGCTTAAAATTAGTTCAGAAAACTGGTTCTTCTTGTTGTTTCTATATAATTACATTTGTAGCTAAGAAATTCACAAGAGGGAGTTTTACTTGAATAGGACATCCAACAAACTTACAGTAAGATGAAAACTCCATCACTATTATACTTTGACTTTAATCTTATTTAGATATAACAGATACTATTTTTTATAACTATTATAGTGAGTTTCCTGGGACAAGTAATTCAAAAGGAATAAGAGAATAACTAATAATCTTGTTATTAAAATTTAAGAAACATTAATTCTGGGATATAAGAAGGGCTTGGGCTTCTTTTTTGTTATAGAAAATGATCGTATAAATTAGGGAAATGCTACACATTCTATCCTTCTCTAGGAAAATTACAGTAACATATTAAAAGATCTAAGATATAATGAAGGATGTAATCTGTATAACTTGGTTTAATTCAGCATTTCCCAACACCATTTAAACAGACAATCCTCCTCTCCCGTCCTATTTTGTGGCATATCTAGTAAATACGGAAAAGTGCTCCTAAGAACATCAGCCTGGAAAATGTGGTCCAATGGCTATTTTTTTCCATTCTTTCATCTAATTTATGTACCTACTATGCAATTTATTACTTTTTGGACTTCTACCAAATGAAGAGAAAAAAAAAGATGAAATCTAAATGTCACAGTTAATCTGGTTAAACAAAGTTTATAGCAGGCTATAAAGTTAATGCCTCGGCTGAGTACAGTAGAGTATGCCTGTATTCCAGTCAAGGTGGGAAGACTGCTTGAGGCCAGGAGTTTGAGACCAGCCTAGGTAACATACCGAGACTCCATCTCTACAAAAGTTCAAAACATTAGCTGGGTGTGATAGCATAGCTATAATCCAGCTACTCAGGAGGCTGAGGCGAGAGGATTACTTGAGCCCAAAAGGTCACGGCTGCAGAAGCATCATCACACCACCACTTTATAGCTTGAGTAACAGAGATCCTATCTTAAAAAAAAAAAAGGTCACAGCAAGACAGAGGGGTGCATGTTATCACTTTAGCATTTCATGAACTGTTCTGAAACTAAGTATGAACATGGACTACTGTCAAATTTGACTATCGTCAAATGTTTCATAGTTAATTTATAATAGAGAAACTTGCATTCCCACTTGGCTCTTTTTTAGTACCATGGCAAATAGTACTAACAACCATTACACTCTCTCCCAACAAGCCTGGATTCCTTTTCAACAGTTTCAAATTGCCACGAAAGTCAATAAATCTATTATACTTGGTGTCACATACGCAAGTTAGGGGGATAAAAGTTACTAGCTGAAAGACTTATAAAATCTGCACCTGTAGGTAATTTTAATTTTCCATATAACATTCACCCTAAATTAGCATAAAAATATAGCTTATTAATTTATAATATAAACACATTTCTTTTATTTGATAATTACCATCTAATATTCAGTTCCTTTCTCCTCCTTTGGGGTACCTATCTAGAGTAGACCTCTAAGAATACAATGTAGAGAAGAAAAATAATTTATATATCTTATGTTTTTTTAATTGCAAAGAGTAAATCATTAAAAGATGGTAGAATACACCCACCAAACTCCATTGTTGCCTTTATCATCGCTGTATCATTCTGACCTACTGCATCTCTTTCTTAGAACTAGACAGGGTATACAATTCTATTCCTTAGATGCATACCATTTTCTGAGAAACCCAAAGGGTATATCTGTGCTGACAATTTTTTTTAGCCACACAAATCAGAAATATGGTGATTTATATCCTTAAATCACCAAATAAACTTTTTTAAGGCCAATTTTAAATCATATACATTTCAGAACTATTGATGGAATTTAAATAAAAGACAAATAGAAGAGGCCAACAATGTATTCAAGACTGCAAACAATTATTTCACGTGAAACAAAACACAAACATTAATATCACTGCAAACATCATTGAAACAAGGTAAGACAAACAAAACCTCTATAATATAGACCAGAAAAAATGTCGTCAGACACATTTTTATTCTAATGCTATTAGAATCTGCTGTGTTAAAAAATATATCCAAGCGTTTAATTTTTAATCTTCAATGTCTTCCACCAAAACTAATGAGGACTATTTCTAAAAGTCAAAACTCAATTCTCTTCAGAATAAACAATCTGTTGGGTTAAGAATCATATTTTGTTCTGAAACAACTGATGATTCAATGGAGACATTTATTAGGTTTACTCACTGAAGAAATTTTCAAAAGCACTGAATGCTAAGAGATAGAAAAGATTCTAGCTAGACTGTCTCAAAAAAAGAGAACAGATTCTAGAAGTTAAAAATAATATAAATCAAACACCTCATTTAACAGAAGAGATTCTAACTCAAAGATAATTCTAACCTTAAGAATCAAGGCAGAAAAAAAAAAAAAAAGAAACAAAAAAGAAAAAAGAATCAAGGCAGAGTAAGGAGTAAGAAACCAAGAACTTCTGACCCTTCTTCCTCTCAACAACCCCAACTCCACCCCCCAAAAAAGCAAAGTCCTCAAACTTATTTCTGTAACTTTGATTAAATAAATGATGGATACTAATTTCTGTTGGCTCTATGGTCTTATTGAGAGCACTGTGACAACCTAAAACGGACTTACAATTTAAAGGATTTCTATTTCTAAGGCCTTGAGGAATCGCCACACCGTCTTCCACAATGGTTGGACTAATTTACACTCCCACCAACAGTGTAAAAGTGTTCCTTTTTCTCCACATCCTCTCCAGCATCTGTTGTCTCCAGATTTTTTAATGATCGCCATTCTAACTGGCGTGAGATGGTATCTCAATATCCAAAGGACTATAAATCGTTCTACTACAAGGACACATGCACACGAATGTTCATTGCAGCACTGTTTACATTAGCAAAGACCTGGAATCAACCCAAATGCCCATCGATGATAGACTGGATTGGGAAAATGTGGCACATATACACCATGGAATATTATGCAGCAATCAGAAATGATGAGTTCGTGTCGTTTGTAGGGACATGGATGAATCTGGAGAACATCATTCTCAGCAAACTGACACAAGAACAGAAAATGAAACACCGCATATTCTCACTCATAGGCGGGTGATGAAAAATGAGAACACATGGACACAGAGAGGGGAGTACTAAACACTGGGGTCTATAGGGGGAAAAGGGGAGGGCCAGTGGGAAGGGGAGGTGGGGAGGGATTGCCAGGGGAGAAATACCAAATGTGGGTGAAGGGGAGAAAGCAAACAAAACACACTGCCCTGTGTGTACCTATGCAACTGTATTGCATGCTCTACACATGTACCCCAAAACCTAAAATGCAATAAAAAGAAAAAAAAAAAAAATTTAAAGGAAAAAAGGGAAGAATAATTAAAATATAATATGACCTACACTGGTACTCAAATCACAAAATAGTAACCACTTGCAGTGGCATTATAAAGGTACCACTAAATTTCACCATAAAAATAGAAACAAACCCTAAATATATACAAAAATTAAAGATGTGATGATAGAAAAAAATAACACTACTTTTCATATATTTAAACACAAATATTACTATGATGTCATTACTACTACAGGCCAGGCACTTCACTAGGCACGAGAGAAAAAGAACTCTGTATGTGATTACTATGTGACAGAAATAAAACAAAGTTAATCTGGTCAGCATTTTAGTTAAAAAAAAAAAAAAAATTAGTTATATTGGTTAATTTAATTTTGTAAGAATAAAATATAAAAATAGAGCTTACATTTGGTTTCTTGAATTTCTTTTTTCAAAAGGAAAAAATAAAGCTAGGGACTATGCATAATGTAACAGAAAGAACTGAACTACTTTTCCTGCAATCTTGGGGCTAGCCTCAGCCCTCACACTCATAAACTATACAAAAGCAAAACAGTCACGTATTATCTCGTGGTCTCAGTTTCCTTCTGTAAAGCAAGGAAATCCCAAAAGATAGTAAGCTCCTTTGTACATCTATGATTCCATGCCAATAGGTAGCAACAGAAAGAAGTGAGCAATGTTTAAAAACATTTAAGCACACAAATTCAGACTCTTTGAAAAAATCTAAATAATAAGTGCTTTCTACATATCAAAGATAAAAAAAACTAAATGAATGTATTCAACATACTTAAAATTACTTGGCTTACACAGAAGCCTTACCAAGAGAATCTTCAGATGAAATTCTCAAAATCAACAGAAACAAAACAGTTCAACATCCTCCAAATTTCTTAATAACGGGAGGAAACAATGAGAAGAATGATAAAACTTGTTTTTGTCATGTTGCATCTAATTTTCCCTAAGAGTGTTGTATGTATTCAGTTCTTCATCAAAAAAACCTTTTTTGAAATAAAACAACTTTAGAAACTTAAAATGTTTAAGTAAGAAAACAACTGTCTTGCTCACTAACTTTAAATAAAAACATTACTTCTGTCAGAGGTGGGTCACAAGCCTAAATACAAATAATTGCTAGTTGTGTCAATTTACATAGTTCTGAGCTGAGAGGGTATTTCATTGATTAGTCTACTGGAGAGATGATCATCAACCTCACAAGACTTTTTTTAAAACAATAAACAACTTTGATCACTGGGTAAGATATATCAGCAGTACCGTTAGGACCTTTACACACCTGCGTCTCTCCCTGACCTCTGTTGTGGAGGAGACAGTGCCAGCAGTAGTTGTAGTCAGGGTTGTGGTAGAAGCTGCAGCATTTACAACAGTTGGAGCAACAGGAATGGTCACTGATGTAGGAACATTGTCCTTTTCTTTTTCAGTACTATCCTCAGCCCACAAACGATTTGAGGTACTATAGCATCATAAGCAGCAACACAAAAAAGAGAAAAGGAAAACAGCTAAACAATGAAAGCACTTTCTAGCAGCTGAAAACACATGACTACAGGGATGGATTTTTTTTTAAAACGCAAGGTGAGACATCCTTGAATTATGAACCAAAAAGCTCACCCAGAGTTGTCAAAGAGAGAAATTTACATTTTAAGCAGTCTAATTCAAGGTAAGTTCATAGTTCAGGAACATAAATTTTCCCCCAGTCATGCATAATTGCCTCATTTTGGAACCAATTTTTGTTTATAAATAAATTTAACAAGATAAATGAAAAAATCCAGAGCCCCACAATCTTCTGAACAAAAACGCATGCACATACATAAGCACACAGTAGACCTGAGCACAAAATATACCTGTGACTCACCTGCTTTGTGTGCCTGCTGAGGAAGAACCGGTTGTAATCTTTGTAGTAGTGCTTGTGCTGGAAAGCAGGCTTTTCTGAAGCCCAGCTGCAGAGGTAACTGTTGGTGTTGATGTGGTGCTTGGAACACTAGAACTAATCAAATCATCTTGTCTTCTACCAAAGGAGCAACTAAACAAGAGAGTCATATCTGTATAGGATGTGTCTGCATGTTTGTTCTATAGTTAATGTCTATACATTACACAAAGTACAAGGCTAGAAAAAAAATCTTTAAAAACTGTGTTCCTAAATACACCACCAGCTCCAGCACCAAGAGTTGCATCTACAACTTGCTAGAGTTTAGATGATTACACTAATTTGGTAGTGTATCATTTTAGTGCCTCCTCCCAACATTCTCAACAAGACTCAAAGATGATCTGATATTTCACATTTCTGAAAATATTCCATATCACATGGTTATGCCAGGCTGACCTTGAAAAACACACTTTGGTTTTGTTTTACCCAGAGAAAACAAGATATTGACATTTTTTGAAGAAAATTATTTTTAGCAATGGGTCAGATACCTAGGAAGTGACCTATGCCTACATGATACTTGTTCACATCTTACTTGTCTTTTTGGTTGCCTCTTCAATATGATATTATGAACATTCCAACTGAAAGCATTTCCATAGATCTGAGTTCTAGGGCAAGCCAAATCTTTCCAGATAAACAATGACGACTAGATCAATTAAGACACTGGCCTGTTTACGTTGTTCTAGACAACGAGTTCCTTCTAAAGGAGTTCCTTTTAAATATGTAACAGTCTAAAAAATATTTCATAATATTTAAAGCTTAATTATATAAAAGAAGGGCACAAGAACAAATTATCGCCCATCTTTAAATATATATTCTGTGTTCAGAGTAAGTTTTATTTAAATAACAAAAACACAGTATTTAATAAAAACATCTATTTGTTTAAAATGATGTTAAATTGAGGGCTCCAAACAAATTGCCTCATATTTTTATAAATGATTATGTAAAAATCACTTAAGAATATTACCTTTTATGATAAGTTGATCCTTCATTAATTGAGCTATTTTTTTTAAGATCATCTTCCCATTTTCTCCTTGTATATGAACTACTTGTTCGCAAACTTGAAGAATCTCTGTTAAAAGAATACCCTTCAGATTCTGGTAGATAACTTTATAACAAGATTAAGAAAGCTGTACACTAGTAAATACTAGTATAAGTTGAAACTAGTAAAATCCATTGAATAGACACTTAGGAATATTTATCAAGAAGATAAAGTAATTTCAGTACTAAGATCTAAGGTATAATTTCCCCCCTATATTTAGGAAGAAAATTCAGGTATTTATAGAAATATACTTTTTGATAACAAAATGCAAAGTAGGGGAGATGCTTACTTTAACCTTGGAAGATCTACTTTACAGTATATTATATGCCAATAAAAAACAATACTTATTAAAAATATATATTAACATATAAGATTGCTTATGAGATCTTAGGGGAAAAAAAAATCACAAAACTGGATTATAACATGATTACAACTATATTAAAAAGTTCTCAAATTCTGTAAGCTGAAAAACAGGAAGAAACAAACTAAAATACCGACTATGATTAAGGGCTTTTCTTCCCTTTTTCTTTCCCCTTTCCTACATTTCCAAATATTTAGAGAACTTGTACTAGTTTGTGATCCCATCTCCTCCCACTTTCCCCTCACTCTGTTCCAGCCACATATTCTTTGCTATTTCATGAACATACCAAGCCTGCACCATGCTAGATAATAAAGATTTTATAGTGAATGCATAAAGGAAATCAAAATAAAGTCACCTGTTTTCTTTCTCTTCAATGTCAGATGTACTGGCTAGTCGTCTTGGTATTGTAGGTGCGACATATGCAAGCCTAGTTCCTTTACTATCTTTCTCCTACAAAATGGAAAAAAAATGAGTAAAAACTAATTTGTGTACTCATTATAGGCAATGCTAAAAGTATTAAGAAAAGGTTATTCAATAACATATAATTACATAGCTATCATAGTTTACAGTATTTCAACAATTCCTAGCTAAACATTAAAATTAATGATAATCAATAATCAGCCTGTTCAAACTTGTTTTCCATTTTAGCCTAGATTTAGATGATATTTTAACATAAGAAAGGAAAAAAAATTCCTCCATATTTTAATGACTTTTTCTAAAACTTCTATAATAGATTAAAGTAATACTGTGTCATAAACAGAAATACCTTTATTTTTTCCAGAGAAATAAAGTTTCAAATATGGTTCACTGAGAAGTCTCAAGTACTTATATTATACAAGTTATTCAGAAACTAGATAATCAATGCTCTCAAATACATCAAAATAGTCAAAACAAATATTATTTAAATTATATTTATCCAAATATGGCTGAGAGTGTATAGTGACAAATGACACTCTGATTCATTCTTAGAATGCAGGCAGAAAATACCTGGAAACTAATTGCACAATAAACTGATTAAAAAGCAAAAATATTAGAATTACTTGTTGAGAAACTTGATTTGAATTTCTGATACAAGAAAACATTTCTAAGTAGAGAAAGAAAATTGTATGGCAAAAAATAGTCCAAGCACTGAAAATGCTGTAGAAATAAATAATAGTGGTGGAAGCCAAATTGTCTCTATTTGCAGACGACATGATAGTATACCTAGAAGACCCCATCGCCTCAGCCCAAAAACTCCTGAAACTGATAAACAACTTCAGCAAAGTCTCAGGATATAAAATCAATGTGCAAAAATCACAAGCATTCGTCTACACCAATAACAGACTTCAAGAAAGCCAAATCAAGAGCGAACTGCCATTCGCAATTGCTACAAAAAGAATAAAATACCTTGGAATACAACTCACAAGGAACGTAAGGGACCTCTTCAAGGAGAACTACAAACCACTGCTCAACGAAATCAGAGAGGACACAAACAGATGGAGAAACATTCCATGTTCATGGTTAGGAAGAATTAATATCGTGAAAATGGCTATACTGCCCAAAGTAATTTACAGAATCAACGCTATCCCCATCAAGCTACCATTGACTTTCTTCACAGAACTGGAAAAAACCACCATGAACTTCATATGGAACCAAAAGAGAGCCCGCATAGCCAAGTCAATTCTAAGCAAAAAGAACACAGCGGGGGGCATCACACTACCGGATTTCAAACTATACTACAAGGCTACAGTAATCAAAACAGCATGGTACTGGTACCAAAACAGAGATATAGACCAATGGAACAAAACAGAGGCACCGGAGGCAACACAACATACATACAACTATACAATCTTTGATAAACCTGACAAAAACAAGCAATGGGGCAAGGATTCCATGTTTAACAAATGGTGTTGGGAAAACTGGCTAGCCATGTGCGGAAAGCAGAAACTGGACCCCTTCCTGACACCTTACACTAAAATTAACTCCAGATGGATTAAAGACTTAAACATAAGACCTGGCACCATAAAAACCCTAGAAGGAAATCTAGGCAAAACTATCCAGGACATAGGAGTAGGCAAGGACTTCATGAACAAAACACCAAGAGCATTGGCAACAAAAGCCAAAATAGACAAATGGGACCTAATGAAACTCCACAGCTTCTGCACGGCAAAAGAAACAGTCACTAGAGTGGATCGGCAACCAACAGAATGGGAAAAAATTTTTGCAGTCTACCCATCTGACAAAGGGCTGATATCCAGAATTTACAAACAACTCAAGCAGATTTACAGGAAAAAAACAAACAAGCCCATTCAAAAGTGGGCAAAGGATATGAACAGATACTTTACGAAAGAAGACATATATGAGGCCAACAATCCTATGAAAAAATGCTCATCGTCACTGGTCATCAGAGAGATGCAAATCAAAACCACATTGAGATACCATCTCACGCCAGTTAGAATGGCGATCATTAAAAAATCTGGAGACAACAGATGCTGGAGAGGATGTGGAGAAAAAGGAACACTTTTACACTGTTGGTGGGAGTGTAAATTAGTTCAACCATTGTGGAAGACAGTGTGGCGATTCCTCAAGGCCTTAGAAATAGAAATTCCATTTGACCCAGCAATCCCATTACTGGGTATATATCCAAAAGACTATAAATCGTTCTACTATAAGGACACATGTACACGAATGTTCATTGCAGCACTGTTTACAATAGCAAAGACCTGGAATCAACCCAAATGCCCATTGATAATAGACTGGATTGGAAAAATGTGGCACATATACACCATGGAATATTATGCAGCAATCAGAAATGATGAGTTCGTGTCGTTTGTAGGGACATGGATGAATCTGGAAAACATCATCCTCAGCAAACTGACACAAGAACAGAAAATGAAACACCGCATATTCTCACTCATAGGTGGGTGATGAAAAATGAGAACACATGGACACAGAAAGGGGAGTACTAAACACTGGGGTCTATTGGGGGGAAAAGGGGAGGGCCAGTGGGAGGGGGAGGTGGGGAGGGATAGCCTGGGGAGAAATGCCAAATGTGGGTGAAGGGGAGAAGAAAAGCAAAGCACACTGCCATGTGTGTACCTACGCAACTGTCTTGCATGCTCTGCTCATGTACCCCAAAACCTATAATCCAATAAAAAATAAAAAAAAAAAAAAAAAAAAAAAGAAATAAATAATAGTATTGAATAAACTGTGATAGTCTATATAATGCAATATTAATACTGACTCAAAATATAGTTATTAAATTTACTCATTAAGACAAAGCTGCTTGTAATATGGTCGATTAAAAATTTGCTATTTTTTGCAGATACTGAATAAATGTAACATGGGTATACTAATATTCTAGAATAAATGTATTTCTATATTTTTTAAACTTCAGAAAATTTCTTGAATCATAATGAACAAAATAAGCCTGCTCCTTAATACAGTTCTATCATAAATTCTCAAGTAAGATATTAGATTCCTTTAACTGAGTATAGTCCCCTAATTTATGTTTTAGGCAAATACATCTGATCTTTCCAGTACTTACAGTACTGTAGAAATTATATGTCTTATATAATTCATTAAGGTTAATCAACTTGATACCTAGATCTAAAGATAACTAGCAGAAAATCTCCCAGATTTGATGTTCCTGGAAAAGAAATTGTAAGAGTTTTCATAGAAACCAGACTGTGAAATAGATTACCTTTTCTTTATTATCCAAAGAAGAGGAAAGTCTGGGACTTGAAGCTGAACGTGTGACACCTGCAGTATCTTTTTCTTTCTGACCCTCTTTTGATGCTGTGATTTCAGCAAGTGCACCATAACTGCCGGTCTTTCTAAGTCCTAACCTCCAAGTTGCAGGAGACTCATCTTTTCTCTCTTCTTCTTTGGGAGAAATTTTTGTAGCTGTAGTTGGAAACTGCGTTTATTTTATTTTTTAAGGAAAAGAAAAAAGAATTTTCAAAACTGATCAGTCCTTAAATTGGAAACAACAAGTTTACAGATAAGATATTTAAAATTATGGTTCACAGTTTCACGATAAAACATTTTTACTAAATAGGTTAATGTCTTAGTAAAAAATGTAAAGATCTAAACATTTTAAAGAAATAGGCCACCTTCCCAGGGGTTAGATTTAAGAAAACACACTACACACTTTATATCACACAGAAAAATTATGATGCAAATACAGAAAACAGAAATGAGCACACCATAAGGACTTAAAACCATGCATCTTTGGAACCAATGTTATGTTGTAACCTAATATAAATTCTTGCACATAGAAATGCCTCACCATAGATTTTTCACCCTTATTGGGCACAAGAACAATGCCAGTTTTGCGCAAGCCCTGCCTCCATGATGCAGGATCTACTGATTCCACCACAGGCATGATAGGAGCAATGAAATCATACTGAAGCCAATTAAAATAAGACAGGTAAAGAGATAAAGATTGAAAGCATGAAAACAGAAAAGGGAAGTTATAAGCAAAAAAATTTTCTTCATTTAAAAATAGTTTTGTAATAAATTAAAGCCCAATAATAGGATACTGATCCAATCTTGAAAAGTCAGTGGAACAAGTTCTAGCTTTAGATTGAGATAATCTGAAAAAAATTTAATAAACTTCTAAAGCAATTAAAGGCATATAGAGTAGATAATATAGAATGTGAGTGAAAAAACTACTGCACTTTAATTTTGTTTTTAATACATTCATATAATCTGGTTAAAAAATTTTATATCCAACACAATCAACAAAAACTAGTAACTGATATTTTCTACTTGTAATACTTAATATTTTTAACCTCACAGCCTTAAATTTACCAATTTCCTCACCAAACATTAAATATTTCAACTATAATAAAAATTAATTTTATGTACAAATATTTATGATGCTATTTTTAGGGCTTTCCAACAACCCTAAAAATGCATAGCTCACATCATCAACTTCACTTATAGAATTTATATATTCAACCACCGTTAACTATAGATTGGTGAATACAGCAATTAACTAGTTGCTACAAGGTATTGATAGGGTATTAATAGTTGTTAAAAAAAAATCCTTTCTTTCATATCTACTGCCAACATTTACTATAATTAGCAGGTTAATAGAGCTTGTTAAGCTTCCATGGTGATGTTTGACGGCCACTTCACAGACAAAACTGTTATAAGATACACTTCTGGTACTTCCAAGTAATGAATTCCTATCAATAGGGTCTAGGCATTCCTCAGTTCCCAAAATGTGCAGTGCTCCAGGGTATCACAACAAAATCACAGGGGCTCTGTAGAATATTTTAAAGTCTTAAGAGAAGCACAGCGACATCTTATAGACACTGCACAAACTGCCATTTTGATCACATTTGCACCAAACTACTTCATGAGGAAACAGGTATTTCTTTACACCAGTGGCACTCTGAAAAAAACCTACCAAATACTATGGGCTCAAATAATCAAGAAAATTTGGGAACTCTAATATTCTGTGCAATATGATAGGTAATGAGACAACTGCTTATTGATTTGTGAGATTATAGGGCTAGACTATAAATGTTAGGCTTTGTGGCTCACAGATAATATTAATATACAAATTTAATGAGTGTGGCTGGACCCAATAAAACTTTAGGGACAATGAAATTTTTTTGATTTTTTTTTTTCCAACCAGTTAAAACCATTCCTTGCTATACAAAAACAGGTAGTAGGCCAGGTGCCAACACCCACATTAGGCCTCCCACCTCCTCAAAAACAAACAAACAAACAAACAAACAGTCTTGAAACAAATGTTTTCTCCTATGTTAAAATGGCCAGAGATCAGATAACATTGACTGTTAATGAATGAAGCTAACATTTAACAAATATTTACTAGTGTGTGACCCTCAACTAAGAACTTCACATGGGTTATCCTGTTTGAACTTTATAACCACCCAATGAAATACTACTATTACTGAATTTTAGAGTTGAGAAAAATGAGGCAGTACTATCAATTTTGAAATGGGCATTTGTTATACTGTAATGGCTGATACACTTCCACTCTGCCCAAAATGAATTTGGATTGACTGCTTTATATGTCTAAAGGCTCCTTTTAATTTTACCTGGTACATAAATAAACCTTCCTGAGGTACTTAACTATACCTCCTCCATGAATCTCTCTTCTTCGGCTTTTTAAAATTTTTTTTCTTTGGACTCTGACCACCCCTTTTCTTGACTGGCTCTATATGTGTACTCCTTTTCTTGACTGGCTGTGTGTGTGTGTGCGCGCACACGCACACACGTGCACGTGTATCTGTGCATGCACGTGTGCATGTTTATACAACTTTCCTTGAGCTAGCCCTTCCAGAGTCCTAGGATCTCTCATACTCTCTCTCTGTATGTGTGTGTGTATGATCTCTCATACTCTTTCTGTGTGTGTGTGTGTGTGTGTGTGTGTGTGTGTGTGTAAAGCACAACTTTCCTTGTGCTGGCCCTTCCAGAGTCTGCTCTCGGATCTCTCCTATTCTTTCCACTTTCTTTTCCTGGGGGTTAGGAGGAGGCTCTTTACTTCCTCAGGCTAAATATTAATTCTAGTTAGCTTATTCTCAAGTGTGTTATTCTCCAGTCCAGTCTCCTAAATTTCCAGTCCTAATTTTTTCTTTACCTGCAGAGTGGACAATCTAGAACTATAACTGAAAACCTGAAACTCACTATGCCTAAAATAAAACACCTTTACTTCCAAACCATCTCTTCTTCAGTGCCCTATTTCTGTTAATGGCACTAAGGTTATCTCTTCAATCTCCTATGTTTGAAACTTCACAATTATGTTAGACTTTCTCTGTCATTTTCCTCCATCCATAAATTATGGGTCAAGTCTCTAAATCTCTTCCTCTCCTATATAAGCCCACAGCTACTTCACTAGTTCATATTCTTATCATTGTGGGCAACTTCAATGACTTTCTAATAAGCCTTTCTCAATCAGCCTCTCATCTTCAAATATATCTGTATACTGCTGTCAGAATAATACTCTAGAAAGAATAATTTTTTCGTGGGATTCTTCAAACATCTTCCATGACTCTCTACTACTTATCGAATAAATTATAAAAGTGTTATCCTAGAAGTGAAGACATCCCACGATGTGGCTCTACTTTTCCTGTTTACTTTGTATATATGCACCCTATAATCAATCAAATGGAAGAATTCATTTTTCCTGCCAAATGATTCCATATTATCTCCACTTGCTCATATTGCTTTTCTTCTCTCCATTTCAACAAGTTATACAGACCCTTCTTCTCTCAGTTGGAGTACTACCTACTTGAAGATTTATCTAAAATGTCCTGATCCTATCACCTTAAGTCAAATATAATTTCTTTTCCTTTTAAATCATGCTACATCTATACATTTCTATTGGAATACTTTATATGCCCACAACACATAGCAGTCTTTTGTTAAATTATTAGCTACTGCACTGAATTCAACTAACCAGCACACTTTATCCCATAAAAATTCTGAATTTTTACCATCAAGTGAAGAAAACACCATTTACATTTTATTGGAATATATACCCATACAGAATAGACAATCTGTTTTTAAGATCCCAACAATACTTATTTTGACTAGAGAGACTTATATAAACTTATTGTTAACAATTTTAACACAAAATCAAACTAATGGTTTTATAGATAACAACTCCACAAATCATCAGCTTGATATTGCTATAGAAATAGTTCTTTAATTTCAGCTGAAGGATTAAAGAATTAAGAAAAGACCATTTAAAGTAAACATAGCTATCTTTCACCATTGTTATCCTGAGTTACTAAAAGAAAATAAGTGAAATTTAAAACTGTTTTGTGTGCTTCTTTTGTGATTTTGCCATGAACACATGTGCACACACACATAGTTTACGTACTGGGGGAGAAAGCTGGAGAACTTAAGATAACCTTGTCTAAATATCAGAAGTGGAGTCATGACTGGGAACCTAAAAATAGGTAGAACTCTTTAATTGCAACAGCTTTTAAGATGCAATTAGAAATTAACAATGTGTTTAAGGACATTTTTATGTTAGGTCACTGAAGTTACAGATAAATTTGAAAAACTTTAAAAACAGTAACATGCTAAATTAGAGTAGATATAGGAGTATAAGTATTACGGAAGATTACAGGTTTTAAAAGTCATACAATACTGAAAAGAAGCCTCCTTCCTCATTAAAAATATTTCAAGCCAGACATGGTGGCTCACACATGTAATCCTAGCACCTTGGGAGGCCGAGGCAGGTGGATCAGCTAAGGTCAGGAGTTTGAGACCAACCTGGCCAACATGATGAAACCCTATCTCTACTAAAAATACAAAAATTAGCTGGGTGGCGGGTGCCAGTAATCCCAACTACTCGGGAGATGAAGGCAGGAGGATCACTTGAACCTAGGAGGTGGAAGCTGTAGTGAGCCGAGATGGCACCATTGCACTCCAGCCTGGGCAACCAGAGCAAAATGTATCTCAAAACAAAACAAAACCAACAAATCTTTCAAAATTTTTACACGATTATTTTTAATAAAATTTAGTTACAAAACTTTAAGAACAAAGAAACAATATAATCTTTAAAGTAAGTTATGGTGCTTGAAACTGAGAATAAAATAATTTCTAAATATGCAAATTCAGAAGCAGATGTTATAGTATTAACTGCAGAATCAAGAGTAATTTTGAATAAGAACTTTTACAACAAAGAGATAATTGGCCTACTATACTAACAGAGGTTATAAAGCATTTTTTTTTCTCAGTTAGGGCATTAGGTATAAATTGAGAAATAAATTGCCATAAATGTCGGCTATACATGAGAAAAAGAAAATTGAACACAGGAAGCTAACTGTAAGCATTTGACTATAGTAGGCAAGGTATTACTTAGCCAAATACCCAAAAGATAGAGAGCCAGTGCCTCTAGGTGGCATACGCCTCTAATCCAACACTTTGGGATGCCGAGGTGGGCAGATCACAAGGTCAGGAGTTCAAGAACAGCCTGGCCAAGATGTTGAAATCCCATCTTCTACTAAAAATACAAAAATTAGCCAGGCGTGGGGGCGTGTGCCTGTAATCCCAGGTATTCAGGAGGCTGAGGCAGGAGAATCGTTTGAACCTGGGAGGCAGAGGTTGCAGTGAGCCAAGTTTGTGCCATTGCACTCCAGCGTGGATGACAGAGCAAGCCTCCAACTCAAAAAAAAAAAAAAAAAGACAGCCAGTTTCTTGCGTAGATATTCCAGGGAGATGGAATTTTGGGGAACTTGTGATAATCTTACAGTCTAAACAGATCAAAAAATGCAGGCACAAATTTAGTACTCACTGAAGAAGTATATGCGTTCTAGAAGTAAAACAAATTTTAAAGTAGTTTATAGTGATGCTAGTTATAGCATAACAGTCTTCAAAATTTTGCAGAAAACCCACTTTTAAAGAATTTCTTATTAAAGCATACATAATTATCATCATATGAATATAAGTTCTAACTGAATTTAAGAAGCCCTCAGTTTTGAAATACATAAAGTAAGATAACTCATTCATACAGTTTCTCAATATTCAAACTGTATACCGATGAAACCCATACATTTCTACCACTAATAATTTATATTACTGCCTTCCTTGGGAACAGTTTTAGAAAAGGATTATTACTAAGAGTAGGAACTCCTTTATTCTGTAGTTTATGATTTCAAAAAGAATCTATATTTTGATCACCTAAAGCCAAATCTAAATGTTGGCAAGACTGACAACATAATAGAAATGCTATGAGCATTAAAAAAAAAAAAATCAGTTCTTAAACTCATGCAAATAATGTCAGATGAACAACAAAATAAGAAGTCCAAAGGCAACTAAACCCAGTATACAATTCAAGTGGACCCCTGATTTTAAAAAACAAACAGCTAGGAAGTCTTGAAGGACAACTGGGAAAATCTGGGTATGCATATTAGTTATTAATAATATAAATAATAAAGTTCCCAAGTGTGATTATTTTGAGAATGAAGGATAATAAGCCTTGTACTAAGGAGATACATACTGACATATTTAGGCATGAAGTGTTATGATGACTGCAATCAATTTTTAAAGGATTTGGTTTAAAAAAAAGTATATGTAGACAGAGAGGGAAATGAGTAAGCTCATCAAAGATAAACGACTGGTGAAGAGAAATCTTTTTTTTTTTTTAAAAAAGAGACTAGTAGGTCAAACGTAAACAAACAAAAACCCTTAATTGTCAATTTGGGTTAAAAGGAGGATAGGTTCCAGTGAAGCTGGAAAATGTAAAGCCTTAAAAATATCAACACACTAACTGGAAAACAGTGCTTCACTGGAGAGAAGAGATGAGAGGGATGGAGAACAGGCAGAGAACAGAAAAAGAAGAGGAAGAAATGAAACTAACATTTTGAAAGCACACTTAGTTGAAAGCACACCCAGGCGGTCTTAAACAACTCTTACAATATTAACTGTATTTCTCTTTATTTTGTTTTGTTATACAAAAGGAAGATAGTAAGTAACTTGCTAAAGGTTGTAACAACTAGTAAGACAGAGTCAGGAGCTCATCTCTGGTTTATCTGACCTCAGAGATCATGCTCCTACTGGCATACCAAAGTTGCCTGCCAAGTGCTTTGTACTATGAGTTCAAAAAATTTAGATTCTAGTTCTCTCATTGACTCATGGTAGTATTTTTTGTAACTTACTTACCCATGTGTGGAATTATCAACATGCACACCTCTACTTAACAGAGATAAAGGACAGAAAACCTGAGCTTCTCAAAATAAAAGTTCAATAGGAAAAACAAAACTAATACAATCTTTTTTAATATTATTAAAATTTTTCTTTCTGCCATTTATTAACTATCAACTATATGAAATATTTGTTAACTACCGACTATAATATCAACAGTAATATCAATTGCAAAAAGGATAAAAAAAAAACATGATTCAGAAGACTCATTCAAATTAGAAATAGATATCTGTATTCTGAAATCTTACATATTTTTGGAACAGACTATAATAATTCAGAATTACTTTAATGAGTTAGTCCAAGTGGTACATAAATAGAACACATGTATTTTCAGCAAATACAATTTTAGCTTACCTTTTTAATAGGTGATGTAGGTGTTGCTTGACCTGATGACACAGTAGGTGTTGTAACAGCTACAGTAGCTGCTTGTGTACTAGAAGTGTTGACATTAGTTACAGAAGCCAGGGGTTTTGTCTTATCTGTTAAAGACAAACAAGAGTCAAGATTCCATAGAAATTTAGTCTCAGTAGCTGGGAAAAAAATCATTTTATATACCATTTTTGTTTAAGATTTTGTTAGCTAAAAGGCTTCCCCACTGTTATTCCTTTTCACAAGAGGGTTTTTCAGGGAGATTCTAGAATTGTCTCAATACATATGCTGAAGTAAATAGTTCAGATAATATGAAAGATACACAACAAAGCTTCTGACAATTAAAAGCACAAATCTGACTTCTGTACTTTAAAATTGAAGAAAATAAAAAGAAATTTAATTAAGATTTAAATTTGAATGCATGAATGCAATGTAACTAAAAATTTAAAAATACCGATGTAATTTTCTAACAGATAAATAGCTATTATTACCGATGTAAAACTGATGGTTCCTCTTTAATCAAAGAAATCTAAAAGTGCTTTTGTCAATAATTACCTCACATTCCTGTCAAACAGTATGGTTAAATGTCCCAAAGAGTACGTCTTCACAGTCCTAAAAAGTCTAAAGTTAAGTGGGCACAATATCATCTTCTTGGGAAATAATCCATCTAACTTTGTAGAGAATCAATCAACAAATAAGTGTCCCCATTTTTCAAGTAGTGTGCTAGGTACTAGGTATGTATCGGCCAATGAAAAGACAAAATACCTTCACTTACAGTCTAAAAGGAGATATAAATAATAAATAAGATAAACCCCATGTACCACCATCCAACTTATTTATTTACTTTGAACAGGGTCTTGTTCTGTTGCTCAGGCTGGGGTGCAGTGGCATGATCTCAGCTCACTGCAGTCTGTTACCCGGCTCAAGTGATCCTCCTACTTCAGACTCTTGAGTAGCTGGGACTACAGGTGTGTGCCACCAAGCCCAATAATTTTTGTATTTGTTGTAGAGCTGGGGCTTCACCATGTTGCCCAGGCTGGTCTTGAACTTGTGAGCTTAAGCCATCCTCCAGATGTGGCCTCCCAAAGTGCTGAGATTACTAGCATGAACCACAACACCCAGCCCCACCTCCCAACTTATTTTGTAAACATTATTAAGATTGTTGTAGTCTTTCTATCAATTTGATTTCAATAAAGAATGAAAAAGTCCTAGAGAAAAAAAAAAAACCTAAAAGCAAAATGTTCTTCTTTTTCTCATTTTCTCAACTACCTTTCACATTTGTAAATTGTTTGAAAGGTAATTAAAACTTATGATTGTACTCATTTTTATCTGCTTTATGAAAAGAGAAAGAACACTGAAGAAAACTGTTTGGCAAATAATTTGTTTTGCAAAATTCCACAAAATAGTTATTTTATGTCAAATAGTTTCCCAAGGAATAACCTTACAAAAAGTAGAAAGAATAAATGGTTTACAAATTGCCAAATTAAGCTGTAACTCTACAGGGAAATGGCTACTTTCTCAAGCTTGCCAAATAAAGTATGATAAAGCCTAGCTAATATTCAAAGAGTGAGAGGAAAGGAACCACACAGAGTTTACATGGATTAATTCTTAAGGCAGAGTCAAATTTTCCTGGCACAACTGACCACTAGCAACAGGAAGAACAAAATTATCATAGTACAATGCTTCAGAGGAATATTTAAAGTTAGCTCAGTGAGAAACTGAGTGGACAGTAATTAGTATGTTTCAATTCCAAACTGGAACAAATACAATGCAACTTGATGGTAATTAATTATATTTAATAGAATACTAGAGTTTTAAGAAAACTATCCAGGTCATACAGCCTGATTTTTCTCATTTTATAATCAAAGAAATTCAACTAAAAGATATCAGAAGATTTGCTAGTTAGTGGTTAAACTGGCCTAAGGTCTCCTGTTTGTTTTAAGTAGCTCCTTGGTGTCTAACACTGAACAGTGAATTGTATACAAACAAGGGCCAATGAAGAAAAATGTAGTTAGCAAAAACCTAGAAATCTTTGAAAGAGATGCCTGGACTTCTAGTTCTTGAATTCTACTACATAAGTAGTAAAAGACTTGAAATTTAAGTTATGAGATCTGAGTGCAAGTCTAGGCTTTCTTGCATACATAGTTCAGTTTTTAATGATATACTTGACTACAGACTGAGAGCTAAGTAATGTCTCCCAGGGAGGAGATTAAACTGCATGAAAATAACTTTGGGCTATAGGTTGATCACAGTGGCTCATGCCTGTAATCCTGGCACTTTCGGAGGCCAAGGTGGGAGGATAGCTTGAGGACAGGAATTCAAGACTAGCCTCAGCAAAACAGTTAACCCTACAAAAAATAAAAATAAAACTAGGTAACTAGGTGTGTGTGGTGACATGTGCCTGTTGTCCCAGCTACTGGAGAAGCTGAGGAGGGAGGATCGCTTGAACCCAGGAGTTTGAGAATAAGGTAAATGTTCTTCAGAACAGAAACATATATTTAATAGAATACTATACAATAGCTAAAAAATAAATTATGTAGATAAAGTTACAAAAACAGATTTATGGACAAATATAAAAAACTAACTTTTGAGTGAAAAAACCAAGATGTATAACAATTCCTACCATATTGAAAAACACAAAATAATATAATTTTTTTTAAGATGGACTTGCGCTCTCTTGCCAGGCTGGAGTGCAGTGGCATGATCTTGGGTCCCTGCAACGTCTGCCTCTCAAGTTCAAGTGATTCTCCTGCCTTAGCCTTCCAAGTAACGGTACTACAGGTGCATACCACCACAGCCATCTAATTTTTATATTTTTAGTAGAGACAGGTTTCACCAGGTTGGCCAGGATGGTCTCAATCTCTTGACCTCGTGATCCACCCACCTCAGCCTCCCAAAGTGCTGGGATTATAGGCGTAAGCCACAGCGCCTGGCCTGTAATTGTTAAATATTACTTATGAATGCATAGATGTAAGAGTATACAAATGAGCTAGACGATTACACAAAAAAACTCATGATAGTGACTGCCTTTGGGAAGGAAGGAAAGGGAAGCAGACTAGGGTTGGTGGCTAAAAAAGACAATACTGTTTTAAGTTTATTTAAAAATTGAAGTAAATATGATTAAATGTCACAGCTGTTAAAGTCTTAAGTCTAGGTTGTTGGAACATGAATGTTTATTATATTATACTTTCTATATCTTTAAAATTTCTCAAAACAAGGCAAATTCCCCCACACCCTCACAGGAAAGAGTTTTTACTCCATTCCTACTTTATTATTCTTAGGAAAAATTTGGGATGCTGCTGTGACCAGATTCCTGGACATCTGGACCTCAGAAGTGAGAGGAACAGTTTTGAATTGCTGAGAACCCCTTCACAACCTATATGTACTTCAGGGAGTCTTAGAAGTCTCTGCGACTTCTTTAAATATAGGTTGGGCAAAACACAGAGGTGAACAGCCTCCAGATAATTAGAGAATAACAAATTTACAACTATACATAAGTTGCTAGCATTCATTGAAAGATAATTAGTTTGGAAGTATCTAAACAAGTAGCAAATCAGTCTGAAAAATTTAAAAATTAAGTCTGATCTTGTCTTATTTTACACTGAAACAAAATTCAATGAAAATTGCATTTATACTTCAATTTTACCTGTTTCAGCTTCTGATTCTGAGTCATCTTCCTCATCTTCTTCACTAGAGCAGCTAGATTCATCTTTCTTTCCTTCTTCTTCTTCATCGACCTTTTCTTGTTCCAGAGATTCAATACGGGATGCATTTTTCTCTGGTTCAATAATCAATGTCTCTTTGCTGTTAAAGGAAAACAGTGTTCGAATGAATATAAAACAGAAAAGATTAAAATATATCCATTCTTCCCAGATCCACAGTAATCATGACTGTGGCTATTAGGCCAATTCATTCATAACAGTAACAAACGTATTTGACTATTTTACTCACTTTTTAAAGGTCTTCTGTGACTGATTATTGTCCATATTTGCTGTAGATTCAATTAGTGGAGATTTCTTATCCCGTTTTTCACTATGGAGCTTTGTACAAAGTTATGCAAAGGAAAACAAGAAAACTATAAAAATAATATTACTAAGATTTAAAAATAATAACAGTAGTTTTTCAGATATTAAATAAGACAAAACAAAAAAATATATATTTTTTGTTTTATCAGAAAAGGAAAGGGCTTGGATAAAGAATGAAATGAACCAGATAATTAAAAGGCTCCATGCAGGGCTAAGATGGATTTTTAGAACCCTCCAACTTTACTGAAAAAGTTGAGATCCACTAACCACTTAAGATGGCTGAGAATATTTTACTTAAAAAACTGCTTCCTAGTGACATAACTCCTTGCTTATCTAGGACCTGCTATTGGATATATGAGATTTTATAGACTCCATCTTTTAAGTAAAACTCTCTAATGGAATTATAAAAACATATTATTCTTGTGGACATATACATCTAAGTATTCATTCATATACACATAAGTATTATCATTTAGTGAAACTTAAGGATAACTTAAAACCAAAAAGTACAAAACATCACAAGAGTACTTCTGGTAACTGTCTCAAACTCAAAGTTATTAAGATAATTAAGTAATATGAGCAATTTTTAGAGAGTCAGCAAACATACCAGATTTTGTTTCTTTTGCAACTCTTCTAAATATCCTAAAATGTCTTCATCTGCTACATCAAAGGCTGTTTGGCCCTAGGTAAGAAACAGGAGGGAGGGGGTTGGTGATGGTCAAAAGTCAATAAATCATAAAATGCCTTCAGTAATTCTGTACAATTTTATATAAAGAAATTGATAATATTTTTTATGGCAGTTATAAATGATAATAACTACTGTAAACACATGCAACTCTAAGGAAATGTACACAAAATGTACGTGAGACAGAAGCTAAGAATATCTTCCCTTTTTTGGTAGCAGCTTTATTGAGATATAATTCATATACTATACAAATGACTCATTTAAAGAGTACAATTCAATGGTTTTATGGATACTCACAGAGTTGTACAACTATTACAATAATTAATTTAAAATGTTTTTATCATCCTAAGAAGAAGGAACATATTCTTTAGTAGTTGCTGTCTGCATCCAGCCCAAGGCAACCACTAATCTACTTTCTGTCTCTATGGATCTGCCTGTGCTAGACATTTCATATAAACGGAATCATACAATATATGGTCCTTTGTGATGGGTTTCTTTCACTCTACATGTTCTCAAGGTTCATGCATGTTATAGCATGTATCATTACTTCACTTCTTTTGATGAATATTATTCCATTGCATGATATACACATTTTGCTGATCTAGTCATCAGGTGTACATTTGCATTTGCTTTTTGTCTATGACGAATAATGCTGCTATGAGTACTCATGTACAAGTTTTTGTGTGGACACCTGTTTTCATTTTCTTTGATATACAGCTAAGAGTAAAATTGCTGGGTCATTTAGAGTAATAAAACATACATATATGCTGGTTAGAATTTGGCCAGCCACAGTTCAGATGAACATATGTCAATCTATTTTAATTCACTGTGAAAGAGAAAATTTCAAAGAGCTTCTGACTAAACATATTAAGAATTCTTCCTGCTGTCTGTATTAATCCTTATCATAGCCCTACTGTTACAAGTTTCCAGGATACTTGAAAGTCATTATTTAGAATATAGTCTTCTTTATATGTTATCCAGTATATGATCCTTTCACAGAAAAAAATGTTTTTAGTGACAAAATATATAATTCTGAAAGAAAGTTCAAATTTCTTAACAGTATTCCTATATCCATAACAACATCAGAATGGATAAATAATAACGGCTTCTACGATCACATTAATTTTTCCATTTAAAAACAACAACCCTCGATTCTATACCAACATCAGGATGTTAACATGTATTCAGAAAGGAGCTAATTTCCAAACACTATAAAACAAACTATAAGCTAGCCAATATCTGGCTAGCCACTGTCTGTTTTACCACTGTCTGTTAATAAAATTAAAAAGTTACTGTTTACAAAGGCTATCTTTTTTTTTTTTTGAGACAGGATCTCACTCTGTCACCAAGGTTGGAGTACACTGGCACAATTGTGGCTCACCGCAGCCTCAACCTCCTGGGGCTCAGGTAATCCTCCCACTTCAGCCTCCTGAGGAGCTGGGACACAGGTACACAACTCCATGCCAGATTAGTTTTTGTAGAGATCAAGTTTCACCATGTTGCCTAGGCTGGTTCTCAACTCCAGGGCTTAGGCGATCCACCCACTTTCATCTCCCAAAGTGCTGACATTATAGGTATGAGCCACTGTGCCCAGCCCTATGCAGTATATCTTAAAAGTATATAAAATACTGCTTTTTCAAAACAGGTGAGTGTGTATTTAAGATCTGCAAGATTCAAAAATACTTATCATACTTGCCTTTTCTTGCTAGAAAGTCTTTCCAGTAGGAATTTAAGAGACAATCTATCCTTTCCCACTCAGTCCAAGATAAAAAGTTTTAGTTTTAACAAACTTTCCTCCCATTTCAATCTTGGGAAATAGAAGCCAAGATTTAAATTCCTGAAGAATAAATAGTTCTGAAATCAAATAACTGGCTCAAAACTTAAGGTGCCCTTTAAATTAGAAATGCATGCTAATTTTAGTTTTGCTATATCATATGCTTTATATAACGATTTTTAAACTGTTAACAATGTTATACTTTTAATGTAAATAGTTAGATTATGTTATGTGGAAATAATTCACTGACTTCTTTTTAAATATCAGTTTAAACATTATCAACCCTTCCATGAATGAACTACCCCAACCTTGAAAATGTTTGAGGTGTAAATTTTTGTAGCAGTTAAATGCAATGGGGTCACTTTAATAACCAAAGAATTCTCCTCTTTAAGAATAAGAAATTGGATCACCCTACTAACTTTTCTTTTCACTTTCTCCCTTGATAAATGAGTCTACTTTGCAAACAGCAGCTGATGCAGAATAGAAACTAGAGTAAAATATGGGCTATAAAATAAGAATTTCTAATTTCAAAAAAAAAGCACACTCATCAACTTAACTCAATAACTTAAACAATCTGTAGCACAGTTATAAAGCTAACAGTTGTGAAGTTACAAACATCGTTTGGTTCTTAACTACCACACGGCTACTGTGCTTCACTGATAGAGTATAAACACAGTATGGTATATAAGCAGTGTCACTCAAAGCAACCAGGCAACAAAGGAGGACACAATGCTGAGGTACAAGAACCTAAGAACTCTATCAAGAGACCTATCTTAAAAGAAAAATAAATACTTAAAAAAAAGTCAGTCCAATTCATCTGTTAAGAGGCAAAGACACACTAGAGACATTATAAATCTAACTTCATAGCCTCTTCATTTTTCTTTACTCACTTATTCTAACCAAATAGCTTTTTTAGGTATGACCTCTTCATCATCACAACAACCAGTGACTTAGCTGGGACAAGTATTAGAACAATTCTCACTGTACAGATGAAGAAACTCAGTTTGAATGCATGGTATTTGCCCAGGGTCACACAGGTCATTAACAGAAAGTGCAAACAGAATCCAGGTTTCTACTACTCTAGTGTGTCATTTTGTTTTCATCAAAAATAAAAGTAAGTTCAGATAGAATTAGGGTAAAAAATATCCTTGTGTTCATTAATAGCAGAAATAGCTTTGTTACTAATTTAAATCTTTATAGTGAATTATATTAAGCTAAAAATTTGTCTGCTAACCATTGTATTAATTCAGTAAGAGAAATTCCAACCAGAAACACATTCTAGTCAATATTTGAAGAAAGAACATTTAGGTACAGTCTAGCAAAGCAATTCTTTTAATAAAGAAAGCAAATAAAACCCTTTATATTTAAAGTCTGCATCACACAACTGATAATGAATTTAAATGACAGTAAATATGTATTAGTTTGCAAATGATCTGAAGAAATGAGACTGAAATCCCCAAATTTTTTAGACGATTTCTCCCACTTCGTGTAGAAAGAGCTTCCGATTTTCTACATGATTGTTGCACTTATACTATATTGTACATTATTTTCCCAAATCATGTCTTCCATTATTAAATAATTTATCTAAACTCTGATAGTATCTTAAGTGTACATATTTAACATCATTTAAAAAAAACTGAGTAAAAATGTTCAATCTGTTAAGTATTAAAAAGTCATCAAATGACAGTATAAATTCACATAGGCAGGCTTACATAATTAAGACAAAGTAATTTATTTTGATTGAACATGATATATGACATGTTCTTTTAAAATGTAGACAAAGTTTAATTCATACATGCAAAGTTATGAAATTAAAATTTTAGGCTCGGGCATGGTGGTTCGTTCACGCCTGTAATCCCAGCACTTTGGGAGGCCGAGGTGGGTGGATCACGAGGTCAAGAGATCCAGACCATCCTGGTCAACATGGTGAAACCCCGTCTCTGCTAAATACAAAAAATTAGCTGGGCACGGTGGCGCGTGTCTGTAATCCCAGCTACTCAGGAGGCGGAGGCAGGAGAATTGCCTGAACCCAGGAGGCGGAGGTTAAGGTGAGCCGAGATCGCGCCATTGCACTCGAGCCTGGGTAACTAGAGCGAAACTCCGCCTCAAAAAAAAAAAATTTTTTTTTAAAAATCAAGGTCTTAGAACTTCTCAAAAGAAAAAAAATGCTTATATTTGGATATATTTATGGCACAAAGGCCTTTAAAATGCTATAGATATTACGTAGGTCCTCACTATAAAAAAACGGTAACATCTTGATTTTTAAAAGAAAAAAATTTTTTGATATATAAAATAAAATTTACATTTTTATAACTTAATAGTATCTTGAAAAAGAAAAGATGAGGAAACTATGCTGTATTATAGTAATTTTTAAAAAATAGGTATAAGGCAAAATAATTTTATATCCACTCCTTCTCTGAGAGCAAAATTATGATAAACTGTATGGCATAGATATTAGATAATTGTAGGCCAGATGCAAATAAAATAATCTTTCTCACACATACTATATATTGTGTATGTTTCACTAGAATACTGATTCAGTAGGGGAAACACACTATTTTTAAACTTGAAGTGAAATAATCCTTTTTGGAAACCATGTCAATTAATAAGCTTCTCTCATCTAGTTCTTATCTGGAGGCTACTCCTACTAAATGAATCAATTATCAGCACTGCCCATATGAATGAAAATGTGGTAAAGGGTCACTGTTTGGGAGAGAAACAGGAATGCAGACCAGAGTTCAGAAGCTAATAGGTATCTACTAATTTTTTTCAAAAAACATTTCTGAAGGGTAATTTCTACATGAAAAGAGAGACAACATGACATGCAAAGCTAAAATTAGCTGAACTTTTACTTAAACAGCATCAATATTTATTTGTCTTCTAATACTGATAACAAAACAACTATTACAATGAAAAACAACAGAGAAAGCAAATTACTGAAAGTTATAATGAAAAATTCAATCCAAAGATTTTTGTATTTATATATAAGCACAAACCAATCATTCCCCCCAATTTTTTGACTTTCCTTAATACTTTTACCAATTCCTATGATTTTCATGCCTTCATATTTCTTATATAAAATATATTTTTAAATCAGTTAATGAAAATATATTATTTAGAACTCTATTCCAAAAACAGCAAAAGAATTAGATGGCCCTATTTTGAATAAAGACGAGATCATTTTATGAATGTCTGCCACATAATCTATGATATTATCCTACGAAATGCAATACACAAGGAACATTCTATGGAAGAGTAATTAAACTCACTAGAGGAGACATGCTTTGAATTTTCCATGATACTTATTATCTACCAACATAGAGTGGGAAGAGACTAGCAGGAATACTGGTGACTAGTTACCGACCGATCTCATCTAAAAAGGAGTAGAGGAGAAAAGTGTAGTCTAACAAGAAACCTGATAATCAGAATCTTTTCAAGATTTTGTGAAAAACACTTGTATGACATTTTCTCCCTTCCTCTTTCTATCTCATTGTGGTATTAAGTATATCATTTATCTCACTGAACTGTTTTCTCATCTGCTAAATTAGAAGATGATGTTGCATCTCAATGATCCCCTCTGGCATAAAACTTCATAGTTTTTACTGTCCTCACCTGCTGTAAGACCTCATTACTCATGTCACTTAGAGAACTACTCTAAGCAAGCTAAAACACCATTAGCTAAAGAATGAGAAACATTCTTCTACATGTGTTCCAACTCAGAGGGGTGGCAGAAAACACTCACATAGGAATGTAATATTTTCTCAGTTTCTGAATTCCTAAGAACGTAGTACCAACTCAAGTGTCCAAATCTACTCTACATGTATGGCAGTCTGATTACTGAAAGAGTAATACTTCTTTCTTTGCAGTACGAGGCCAGAACTACCTCATATGGTAGCTGAAAAGACTTAAACCATTAATTAGTTAAGTCAGCTAACTGAAAAAATGTTTTATACAGTTGACAAAAATTCAATTATGTAGTGTAATCCTTATAACTTTTTGAGACTGCATTTCTAAATATAGTTTCTAAAACTATATTTCTAAAAGTTAAAATATTAAAATATTTAAAAAGGCCTACCACTTTGTTGACCATCTCCATATCACAGAGATTGTCCACTAAAATTCGACATGCTTCTTCTTTACCCCAATGAGCTGCAGCATGAAGAGGTGTCCAGCCATCATAGTCTTTAATATTAACATCATATCCTGCCTGTATTAAAAGTCTAAAGAAATTATAGTGAATTAGACAATCATTAAAATCTAGAAATAAAGAAACATGATCAAAAGCTTTCTACCCATGCAATTTAACTAGAATTTTATATTAATTTATTTTCAGAATTCACATCCTTCCCACTCAATGAATTAATTATGGCAATACGAAATAATTCTCAGAAAAAACTCAGAAAGAGGAGCTTGAGTCACTGCCATAATAATGCAGTTTTAATTAATTTCCAATGTCTCTAAGTCTTACGGTTTGGTATGACACAGATTAATTCTTGTGAATATGACTTCTAAGTGAAATTTTCACAGAAAAGCCCATTAATTTTTCAATGTAAAACCAAAAACTGATGAATCAATTTGTATGCAAAACTGATTTATTGCAGGAACTATCATCTTCAGGTTTTCATATATCATCTCAGGCTAAATGTTTTTTAAAAATATACTGGAATCAAAGAAGCTTGTTTGGTAATCTTTCTGTTGCCTGCAATTCAGGAGCTGAAAATTTTCAAAAGAAAATGACAATCTGACTGTTAGGAACAAAACAAAGCAAAAAAGCATATTCCAAGGAGTCAGATCTATTTTTCTGAGCAGTAGAAAGCAGATACTCCAATCATCAACAAGCTAGAAAACAGAAACACATTTTAATAAAATGCAAAGAATTACATAAATTATGTTAGTATGCCCTTCTAACTACATAGTGACAACATCCTTTATTTTACTTAGACATTAAGCTCACAGAGAGCAAGGATGGGTCTATAAACTGCACATAGCATAGCCCCACACAAACAGGCGAACGAACACTAAATACAACTCATGAAATCTAGTTAACCTTTACCTTACTTTCCAAGATGTTGAGCTTGAGGACCTTCTTTTTACCTACAGGAGGTGGCAGTGACAGCTAATGTATAATCCCCCTTCATTTATTTAAGAACAAATCTCGTATTTCGTAACAATATCATACAGCTGTTTCTAATCCTGTTTCCATAACAGAACTATCTGAAGAGCTTGCTTTTTAAAAACAGATTTCCCAGCTCACCCCAGTACTACTCAATAATCAGCACATGGGGAGATGGACCCTACTAATCTATTATTCTTAAGCCCTCCATCTGATTCTCCTATCACTGCCTGTCATCTGCCTGCAGATCAACATTTAAGAGCCATGATCTAAAGAAAAGCTAAAAGATATAAGTCCAAAGAAGTATCTCCACTGACATATATTATCATAAACCTTATTAGAAGAGGCTGAAACAATACAGGAACATAAGAGAAAAATGCTGTTCCTCATTAAGAAATATGAACTACAATAATGTCAAATATGCTGAGAAAATTTTAAAGTACTTGTAAATCTGTGTGGAGAGGAAAGAGAGATAAATAAATTTTTTCAACATAAAAAAAGACAGTGTCCATATTCAGGAGCTTTTAATGGAAGTGAAACAACAACAAACTCTCATGGATAGGTTCTGTGAATAGACATGCAATTGGAGTACAAAACTGAAATGCATCACAATCAAATTGAAAGGAGCTGTGTATGTTTGTGAGGGAGAGAAAGTGTGAAGAAGGTTATATTTGAAACAGATCTTTTCTATTTAATTTATTTCATATACATTTTAATTAACTTTCATAAGTAATAAGTTAACAAAGTTAAAGAAAAAAATAATAAAAGGATACGTAGGGAAGTCACTCTCTCACTGCTGACCTTTAGCCAACTAGTTTGCCTTTCTCCAAAATAACCAAACTATTAATTTTTAAGGGATCCTTACAGAACAATTTCATGCATAGATAAGCAAATATGATTTTAATTTTTATTTCAATAAATATACACTTGGATTCTTGATTTTGACATTTCATAATATATCCTAGTGCTCGCTCTCTCTCTGTAACAATAAGATTTCTCATTCTTTTTTTAATTATTGCAGAATATTCCAGTGAAAGCATATACCATAATTTATTAAACCATTCTCTTATTCCTATTATAAACAATGCTGCTGGCACATATCTTCCTATGTGAGTGAAAGCATCTGTAAAAAACAATTTCTAGAGGGAGAATTAGGGAACTAAAGAATAACTGTTATTTTGATTGAATATGCTCAAATATCATTTCTACTAGTAAAAATGCCTTTTCCCTACAACCTGCCAACAGGGTGCCAAATGTTTTGATCTTTGCCACTTGACAGATATAAAAGGGCAACTCATTGTAGCTTTATTTGCACTTAATTATGAATAAAGTTAAGCAATTATTTTTCATATGCTTAAGGGCCTTTAACTGATTCAAAGGATTGACCAGAATTTGCCTCCAAGTTGAAGAAACGGTGAATAAAGGCATCTAGACAGAAACAAGAGAAGGCATTAAGATATCATGACAGAACTTCAATACATATAGGTAACTGGCACAATTCATACTTTAGGGGCAACAGTGGCAGCTTAGCTTAAAAGGAAGACAGCTGAAGAGTTTAAAATTTATTCTGATCCCACTAAGAACTAATAAAGGACTTTGGGAGCTTGGATAACTCAAATATAAAGATCATTTGGAAGCAGTCCAGAAACCTATTTTGCAATATAATCCAGTACTCATATATATGTTTATAGAAACAAGTGTTTTAAGAAACATTCTTAGTTTTACTATAAGTAATACTCTTTAATATTTTCTATTTTTTTCTTTTTTTTGAGATGAAGTCTTACTCTGTTGCCCATGCTGGAGTGCAGTGGCATGATCTTGGCTCACTGCAAGCTTTGCCACCCAGGTTCAAGCGATTCTCCTGCCTCAGCCTCCCAAGTAACTTGGATTACAGGCGCCTGCCACCGCACCTGGCTAATTTTTTGTATTTCTAGTGGAAACGGGGTTTCACCATCTTGTTCAGGCTGGTCTTGAACTCCTGACCTCGTGATCCACCCGCCTCTGCCTCCCAAAGTGCTGGGATTATAGGCGTGAGCCACCGCACCCAGCCAGTATTTTCTATTCTTAAAAAAATGTTGGAAACTCGCTAAATTCATTTAATAACCTGTTTGAAAAGTTGTGGATTACAGAGAAACAAAGGAAATTAATGGGCAAGGAAATTAATTAAAAGGCAACACTACCAAACTATTCTTAGAAAAAGGCCTAAATTATTGAAGTTGGATAGAGATTGAAAAGAGGAGGCTGGGCATTGATGGCTCATGCCTGTAATCCCAACACTTTGGGAGGCTGAGGTGGGTGGATCACTTGAGCCCAGGAATTCAAGATTAGCCTGGGCAACATGGTGGAAACTTGTCTGTACAAAATATACAAAAACTAAGTTGGTATGGCGGCACACGTTTGTAGTCCCAGCTACTGGAGAGCCTAAGGTGGGAGGACTGCCTGCGGCTCTGTCACCCAAGAGGAGGAAACTTAGGAATAGGTGACCCATATATTCTTTACTGCTTTTGCTGATAAGTGGTAACAAACAGATTAATATTAGAAGCTCAAGTGAATTAGAAGCAATATATTAATAAAAGGTGAAGCAGGTTCTGCTAAGTGCTAGTTTTACTTCCTTCACATAGATATAAGAATAGTTTTATATATTGAATAATTTTCTTCATATAGTTGGCAACATTTGCACTGCATAAGTAAAAATATTATTGTGACATAAAGAAGCTTTGTTCCAAGCAAATTTGCTGAACAATATATAGCCCTATAAAGTTGCTTATGATTGAATATTTTACAGTGTGCTAATAGTACTAACTTCCAGTGTTCATGTAGTAAAAAATAAAACTGTACTTAAAATAAGTTACATGTAAATAAATATTCTGCAGGAATCAAGCTCTCAAAATTTGATATGTTCACATGACATTGTTCTTAGACTCAGAACCAGTCAGTCAATCTAGAACCTCGAAATGACTCTCTGTAGTGATTTATTAGTACGGAAGGCAACAGATAATAGTTGACACTTAAATTCAACTTACTGGAATAATAAAACTAGAGAGTTGAGAGAAATTTAGAACAAAAGCAATCATATTCAAAGTAGTTTTCCTCTTTCTTCCTGAAAACAGGCATTAAAGAACTCTTTCATGTTGCTTCAAATTAACATTTGTAGGTATTTTAAGAAAAGGAACAACGAATAAGGATGACAAACCAAAGTAGAAAAACAACTCTGTAAAAAACAATACTTACTTTAAAACTTCCGTATAGCCTTTAGCAGCTGCAACGTGAAGTGCTGTACCTCCAGATTTTGCATGTCGGACATCATTTATATGACCACTATTTAGCCACTGCCTGGCATCTCTAAGCATGATTCGTTCTTCTTCCTTTCGAGCTGCTTCTATATCAACCCCTGATAAAACAAAAATAATTGTTTTTATTTTTGCTTAATAAAAACTTCTTTCTATGTTGGGAAATAAAATTATCCAAAACATGTCAAATTTAAATAAAAATTAAAAATGAAAGTATATATATATTTTTTAAATGGGCTACTTATAACAAGTTGGTTAACTGAAAAATGTGGGAATATTACAGACATTTTATTAACTTTCTCTATGTATTACTTGGTTTTACCCCATAATACTATTTTGATCTTATTTTTCCTTTCTGATTATTCTTGTTTTCAAAAATCTGAACATTTCCTAAGGTATAAGCATCCTTTGGGCTAAATTTTTTTTTTAACAATTATAATGAATAAGTCTCAAATTTCTATCTACTGTTTTGATCTGTTCTATGAAATCTAGCCTAGCAGGTACAAATGTTTACTGAATGCTTCAACTTGTAGGTTCTGTCTTCATCTAAAATGTATCATACTTTAAAACAGATGATTTTCTACCAAACTTCTTTCATTTCCTTTTCCAACATAGTTCATTCTTTATACCATTAAAATTATTTTCATAATTTTAGTAAGTTATATAAACGTTCATTCATTTAAAAGCACTTACTCTAAGCACTATGCTAGGCTGAGGTGATAAAAGTGGGAAGAGGCCAGGCGAGGTTGCTCAAACCTATAATCCCAGCTACTTGAGAGGCTGAGGTGAAAGGATCACTTGATCCAGGAGGTCAAGAATGCAGCAAGCCATGATTATGCCACTGCACTCCAGCCTGGGTGAAAGCAACACCCTGTCTCAAAAAAAAAAAATAAAATAAAATAAAATAAAAAATAAAAAAAAGGAAGAATAAATGAATAGGACCCTCTAATTCCTTCTTTTAAAGAGCTCAACGCCTTGGAAAAAAAATTAAAGATAATCTTGAAATTCCTGAATGATCTCATGTGGTCTTACGGCTTTGACTACTTGCTATTTAATAAACAGCATACACCACAATGCATTTACAATCTGCCTTACTCCACAAGTCTATGAGCCTTCTTGTCTTTTATCCCCACTGTCTGGTAGAATACTCGATACAAAGTAAAGGGAGATGAGAGCCAGGTGTATTGGCTCACACTTGTAATCCCAGCACTTTGAGAGGCTGAGGCGGGTGAAGTATTCAAGGTCAGCAGTTCAAGACCAGCCTGGCCAACATAGTGAAACCCTGTCTCTACTAAAAATACAAACAATAAAATAAAATAAAATAAAAATTAGCTAGACATGGTGGTGGGCACCTGTAGTCCCAGCTACTGGGAGGCTGAATCAGGAGAACTACTTAAGCCCAGGAGGTGAAGGTTGCAATAAGCCAAGATCACACTACTGCCCTCCAGCCTGGATGACGAGGTAAGACTCTGTCTCCAAAAAAAAAAAAGCAAAGTACAGGGAGATCAGTAAATGAACAATGAATGAACAAACAAAAAACAAAAATATAAACACATACACATTTCCTCAGCTAAGATTCTGCCATAATCCATATCCATGTATATAACTGTTTGGTCAAGATTTTTTTCATTCATCCATTCTTTCACTGAATATGTACTGAATGCCTACTATTTTACCAAGCACATCATTAGGTGCTACAGGCATAGAAGCGAACTTATATGGCACAAGATGATTCATTTATGAAGTAAAATAAAGCCAGAAAAGGGGGACAGAAAAGGTCATAAGAAGGGGTGTTAGTTTATATAGGTTGATAAAAAATAGCTTCTTTGATGACACTACAGCAAGAAATAAAGTGAATGACAGCCATACTACTGGGAGAACATTCCAGGTAGGGGGAAGTACTAGTGGGCTCTAAAGTTGGGGCCCGCTAGGAAGGTGCTGTTTAGAATAACAGGGTCTCTATAGAGTAGTAAGGACAATGAACATGGTGACATGATCTGATTGAAGAGGATCACTTAAAATGAAAAGTTGAGTAGATATTGAGATACCAACTTGAAGGCTACTGCTATAATCTAGGCAAGCAATGATGGCAACTTGAACAAGGGTGGTAGCAAGTGAAGACAGTAAGGTGGTTGAATTCTGGGTTTTTCAAGGCATACCAACAGAATTTGCTCTTAGTTTGGATACAGAAGGAAAAGAGAGGTCAAGAATCAGTCAGAAGTTTTCAGTCTGAGCAACTGAAAAAATTATAGTTTCAATTTCAGAAATATGAAGTTTAAGATGCCTAACAAATATGTAGTCAGTGATATCAAGCAATCAGTTGGATACCTAAGCCTGTAGAAGAGAGATCTCAGGAAATAACATAATAAAATAATATGCCATAGGCATCTCAAACTCAATGCTATAATCTTAACCTAATTTTCCCCAAACTTTCTATTTGCTGCCAGTCTTGTTTTCCTACACTAAGTACCCTCACTTACCTAGCAACCTGAAAGTCATCTGAATTTCCCCCTTTGCCTTTCTCTCACCCCATCTGTAATTGTTAATTTTAGGTATCAACTTAACTGGATTGAGAGATGCCTAGATGGCTGGTGAAGCATTGTCTCTGGGTGCTTTGAGGGTGTTTCTAGAGGAGACGGACATGGGAGTCAGTGGCCTGGGAGAGGAAGACCGACCCTCAGTGTGGGCAGGCACAATCCAATTGGCTGGGAGAAATGGGCTGAAGAATGAGGATTTGCCCTCTCTGCTTGCTCTCTCCCTTCAGGAGGAGGATACCTTTTTTCCTCCTGCTTTTGGATATCAGACTACAGGTTCTTTAACTTTTGAACTCCAGGACTTGCACCAGTGGCCCCTTGTGGGGCTGTGAGGCCTGACTGCAGTGTCAGTTTCCCAGCTTCTAAGGCTTTGGACTTGGACCGAGACACGCTACTGACTTTAAGCCAGCCATATTACCAGCTTCTCTGGTTTGCAGGTGATCTATTGTGGGACTTCGTTGTGACTGTGTGTCAGTTCCTCCTAATGAATTCCCTTACATATACCCTACAGGTTCTGTCTCTTTGGGGTAGCCTAACTAATACACCAGCTTGTCAGTTACCAGATTTGGGGTTGCTCTCTTTACACCAGTCTTCTAAATGGCTCCTATCAATATCTTAGTTCATAGCTTATGTCTCACACTTTGACTAACACTATTGGCCATTAACTCATTCAGTCTTTAGTCCCTTCCAATTCATTTCCCAATCTACTGCTGAACTGGAAAATATTAAATATGATGTCATTTCTCTATATAAAATTTGTCAATGGCTGCTCCTGTAAGACAAAGTTCAAGCTCTTTAATATAGAAGACAATGTCTTTTATGACTTGGTCTCAATGCATTTTTAACTCCATCTGTAGTCTTTCTCCTCTACCACTATCTAGTATTCTAACCATCTAGACCTCCACATAGGTCCCTAAGTACATCATGGTCTGTGCTGTCATGCAGGCTACTATCCTCTACCTTAACTGTATCTTTAATTTGCCTGCTTATTAGCACACTACCATTTTTTTCAAGATAACTAAACTGCTCAATACTCAACTGAAGCTAAGCCTTTAAAAAGCAGACAATAATTCAGAAATATTTTTAAAACTCCAAGATTACACAAATATAGGAAAAGTCATCTTGAAACTAGAGATTGTAAAATCTCATTACTGCATATAAAAGAAACTTGCAGTAAGATTTTCCAAATAGACCTTATGAAAACAATAAATTGTATAAACTATATATGTAATGAATACAATCTATTATAATTTTTATAAGTCAGTAGCCACCATTTTTATAGTAAAGCAGTTCTACATACATCAAAAATTTCCTATCAAAAGATAATCAGCCCACTTTAAGATATGACTAATGTGAATAACCTTTCTATTAAGTGATTTGTCTCAGATTTGCTTTTTGAATGAGCTACTCTCTTAATGTCTTTGAAAACAGGTAACTTTTTTATTATTTGTATCACTCTTGTCATTATAATCTTAAACATTCTGATTTTTATTGTCTTTTACTATTCTGTTTCCTTTGAACTTTGAGTAAAAAAATACCTACTTCTTCTGTATTTATCTAATTTCATGCTATCTTTTTCTAATGATAAACCAATTACCTTCTTTAGCTTCCAAACAGTGCTCATATCTGATTCATATATAAAAACAATCCAAGTTTAAAGGTAATGTGAAGGGCAATTCCTTGTGTTTAAGAAAATTAAATTAGAAAAGAAAAATCTTTCTTTTGTTCTTAAATTATTAAAATACTCCCGATTAGAGCATGTTGACCCTGCTTAGTTCATCAAAAAATGAAAAAAAAGAAAAAGAAAAAGAAAAAATCCATCTAACTGTACTATATGTTAGGAGACTTGCTTTCTAATTTCAGTGTTTTGACTAACTAGCCAGTAACCCTGAGAAAGCTGTGGCTTCTTTGGATATTAGTAAGATAGGTTAAGAATACAGATATTGAACTGAGACTGGCTAGGTTTGAACCTCTGATCCACCACAGTACTAGCTGTACTACCTCAGTCAAGACAATCTGTTTTGGTTTCATTTGTAAAATGGGAGTGACGACAGTACCCATTCCATATGTTTGTTCTGAAAACTAACTTAATACATGTAAAGTGCTTAGATCAGGAATAAGCCCCTAAGGTGTTAATTATCATTATCAGTTTGAAAAGTCTATGATTCTGCTTCTCATTTCTTGATTTCTGTTTTAAAAGAAGAAAAAATCTTATAATGCATTTAACTGATTCTTAACCCACCTACTATAAATGTAAGGTTTTTAAACAATGAAAACAGTATATAATAAAACTAAATTGGTTATAGCAAAGTGATTAGACTAACATCTGTCACTATGATTTAAGAGCAGTAAATATTAGATTAAAAATATAGCCAAATCTCTTAGATAAAAATAAATAAATAAAATTAGATTGGAATTTGGTCAGCTAACAGATTCAATAATTTGTGTCCCTAGCTAAATAAAGAAAATATTACAGGGCCGGTGCGGTGGCTCAAGCCTGTAATCCCAGCACTTTGGGAGACCGAGGCGGGTGGATCACGAGGTCAAGAGATCAAGACCATCCCGGTCAACATGGTGAAACCCTGTCACTACTAAAAATACAAAAAATTAGCTGGGCATGGTGGTGCATGCCTGTAATCCCAGCTACTCAGGAGGCTGAGGCAGGAGAATTGCCTGAACCCAGGAGGCGGAGGTTGCGGTGAGCCGAGATCATGCCATTGCTCTCCAGCCTGGGTAACAAGAGTGAAACTCTGTCTCAATAAAAAAAAAAAAAAAAGAAAGAAAAGAAAACATTACAGCTACTGTTCAATTATCACTACTTTCAAAGGCAATTTATTTAAGCATAACTAGTTTCTGATCAAATGTACTAGAATAAGAAATAAAAGCCAAAGGAATGATTAAAGAACTTAAAAATATTAAATAATAATTTTCATACCTAATTTGAGAAATGTTACCACTACTAGTGATATGGTTTGGCTGTGTCCCCACTCAAATCTCATCTTGAATTGTAGTTCCCATAATCCCCATGTGTGGTGGGAAGGATACTAGGGTACTTCTTTATAGCAGCATGAGAATGGACTAACACAGTAATCTGGTACCTAGTAGTGGGGCACTGTTGAAAGATACCCAAAAATGTGGAAGAAATTTTGGAACTGGGTAACAGTTCCCCACAGTGGGAGGTAACTGAATCATAAGGGTAGTTACCCCCATGCTGATGTTCTTGTGATAGTGAGTGAGTTCTCATGAGATCTTATGGTTTAAAGGGCTTTTGCCTCTTTGTTCAGCACTTCTCTCTCCAGCCACCCTGTGAAGAAGGACATGTTGGCTGGCTTCTCCTTCCACTATGATTGTACTTCCTCTTCCACAATGATTGTAAGTTTCCTAAGAACTCCCCACCATGTGGAACTGTGAGTCAATTAAACCTCTTTCCTTTATAAATAACCCACTCTCAGGTACTTCCTCATAGCAGCATGAGAATGGACTAACACAGTAATTAGGTACTGGGTAGTGGGGCACTGTTGTAAAGACACCCAAAAATGAAGAACAATTTTGGAACTGGGTAACAGGCAGAGACTGGAACAGTTTAGAGGGTTCAGAGGAAGAAGGAAGATGTAGCAAAGTTTCAAATTTCCTAGAGACTTATTGAATGGCTTTGACCAAAATGCTGATAGTGATATGAACAATGAAGTCCAGGCTGAGGTGTTCTCAGATGGAGATGAGAAACTTGTCGGGAACTACAGTAAAGGTCACTCTTGTTATGCTTTGGCAAAGACCCTAGTGGCATTTTGTCCTGACCCTAGAGCTCTGTGGAACTCTGAACTTGAGGGAGGTAATTTAGGGTATCTGATGGAAGAAATTTCTAAGCAGCAAAGTGTTCAAAAGGAAGCAGAGCATAAAAGGTTGAAAACATTGCAGCCTGACAGAAAAAAAAAAAATTCTGGGGAGAAATACAAGTGGCTGCAGAAATCTGCCTAAGTAATGAGGAGCCAAATGTTAGTTGCCAAGACAATGGGAAAAATGTCCCTAGGTCATGTCTGAGACTTTCATGGTAGCCCTTCCCATCACAGACCTGGAGGCCTGAGACGGAAAAATGGTTTAATGGGCTGGGTCCATGGACCCTCCTGCTGTGTGCAACCTTGGGACTTGGTGCCCTGTGTCTCAGCTACTCCAGCCATGGCTAAATAGGGCCAATGTACAGCTCAATGTATTGCTTCAGAGGGTGAAAGCCCCAAGCCTTTGTGATTTCAATGTGGTATTGGGCCTGTGGGTATGCAGAAGTCAAGAACTGAGGTTTGGGAACCTCTGCCTAGATTTCAGAGGATGTATGAAAAGGCCTGAATGTCCAAGCAGAAGTTTGCTGTAGAGGCAGAGCCCACATGGAGAACTTCTGCTGCGGCATTGAGGAAGGGAAATGTGAGGTCAGAGCCCCCATACAGAGTCTCCACTGGGGTACTGCCTCATGGAGCTGTGAGAAGAGGGCCACCATCCTCCAGAGATAGATCCACTGACAGCTTGCACTGTGTGCCTAGAATAGCCACAGACACTCAATATCAGCCCACGAAAGGATCCAGGAGTTGGGCTGTACCCTGCAAAGCTACAGGAGCAGAGCTGTCCAAGCCTGTGGGAGCCCACCTATTGTATAAGCATGACCTGGATGTGAGACATGAAATCAAAGGAAGTCATTTTGGAACTTTAATGTTTAATAATGCTACTGGATTTCAGATTTGCCTAGGGCCTGTAGCCCATTTGTTTTAGTCAATGTCTCCCATTTGGAACATGCATATTTACCCAATGCCTATACCCCCACTGTATCTAGCAAGTAACTAACTTGCTCTCAATTTTACATGCTCACAGGTAGAAGGAGTTTGCCTTGTCTCAGATGAGACTTTGAACTTGAACTTTTGGATTAATGTTGGAATAAGTTAAGACTTTGACGGACAGTTGGGAAGACATGATTGTGTTTTGAAATGTGAGGATGTGAGTTTTGGAAGGGACCAGGAGTAGAATGACATGATATGGCTGTGTTCCCACCTAAATCTTGAATTGTAGTTCCCACAATCCCCACAAGTCATAGGAGGGACTCCATGGGAGGTAACTCAATTATAGGGGCAGTTACTACCAGTGCTGCTGTTCTTGTGATAGTGAGTTAGTTCTCATGAGATCTGATGGTTTTATAAAGTGCTTTTCAATCTTTGCTCAGCACTTCTCTCTCCTGCTACCATGTGAAGAAGGATGTTTGCTTTCCCTTCTGTCACGATTGCCTGATTGTAAGTTTCCTGAAGCCTCCCCAGCCCTGTGAAACTATGAGTCAATTAAACCTTTTTCCTTTACAAATTACCAAGTCTTGGGCATTGCTTCATAGCAGCTTAATTATAAAAAAGCACCCTAAATATATCTCTAGTTGTGTTAGTCCATGAGAATGGACTTCCCTAAGAATGCTTTCCCTTCTGTCATGATTGCAAGACTAAGTTTCCTGAGGCCGTCTCATTAGTCATCAGTCCATGAGAATGGACTGATACAACTAGAGATAAATGTAGGTTGCTTTTTTTTATAATTATTGAAATCTGTTAGAGATGCCTCTATACTTTTGTTTCTTTGGAATTAAGATATGCTATATAAATTTATGCATTCCCATTATATGTATCAAATGAACATCATGAAGTATTTTCTAGGAGACATTTTAAATAAAATACAGTATGGTACAGTGGTACAGAGTGTGGGCTCAAGATATCTTTCATATGTTTAGGATAGATCTGTCATACAGTACTACCACTTCCTATCTGTATGATCTTGGGTACATCACTAAGCCTCAATTTTCTCATCTAGAAATGGGGTAACAGAATTGCTATGAGGATGAAATGAAGAAATGCATGTGAAGCTCTTTGCTCAGTGCCTGATGTAATAGGCATTTAATAACAGCACTATCATTACTACTACTATTACTGTTAGCACTTAGCTTTTCATCTCCAGGGTCATCTCATATACTAGTTCCCAGAATTCCCCCTCCTTATGGTTCTCCTAGGTTTACTTTTCACAACTTTACATATCCTACGTTCTAACAATGTACCAACCACTGTCACCTAAATGTCTTTTAGTACTATAAACTTAATATATACTCATGTAGTTCCTTAGTCTGTTTCTGTCTCATCTCATACTTTCCCACATGAATTCATCTAACATCACTTCTTCAAATGGAAACTTTATTGAGTTAGCCTTAATTTTTCCTTCATATCCACATTCAATTTTTCAGCAAACTGTTCTAGTTTTACTTCAATATTTCCTCAAGACAGCCTTGTTCTTCATTTCAAATGTAACAGGTTTTGGCTCTTACCATCTTTCACCTGGACTAATTTGAAAATCTTCAAGGAATGCATGTCATCATATATCCTACATTCTATTTTCATCCTCCAAGTTGCCATAAGCTATATACTAAAAACCAAATCCAATCAGATTAATTCATTGCTTAGGGATCTTTGTTGCATTTATCCAATGCCTACAAAATAGATTTCCTTCACCTTCTGGCTCCATTCTATCTTTTCATGCCTCACCTCCTACAAATCACACCCTGACTTAGCATCTCCATTCCAGTCCCAATAAATGTATGTTTTCCAGTCTACATATGCTATGTACATCTCCAATTGCCTTTTTTTTTTTTTTTTTAAAGAAACAGAGTCTCAATCTGTTGCCCAGGCTGGAGTGCAGTGATGTGATAGTAGTTCACAGTAACCTTGTATTCCTGGTCTCAAGCAAGCCTCTTGCCTCAGCCTCCCAAAGCACTGGAATTATAGGCATGAGCCACTGTGCCTGGCGTTCCAATTCCTTTTCTTTGCACATTTGGATGCCCTGCCTTTTCTGTCCATCAGTTTTCTTCTTTGCCAAGAAAACTCCCTCTAAATGTCATCACTCTGAAACATTTCCTCACTATAGCTTTTTCTATTCTCCCACAACATTCTGTTCCTATATATTTTAATACACAGCACACTGTATTGTGAAGCTCTCTTTATTTGCCACTTCTGCTGAACTGTGAAATCCTTAAGGACTGTCTTGCTTTTTTTATTAACACCCAGCACATAGAACATCTGCTAGCACATTAATCAATATTGAATGAATCCTTTTATATTCAGCCCTGCTTAAACAGTTTTGCTAAGTTTCCCTTATATAGAAGGAAACCCAATGCAAGAAACTTTCAGTACAACTCCACACCTTTTCTAGTTCATAACAATTGCTAACATCAGATAAAAAATAGGAGCCTTAAATGTTTGTTTTAAAGAATTACCATTGCTTGACAGGAAACTGTGATCTGAGCTGTCTGAGCACTCATCAGAGCAAATGGGCAGGTAAGTTCTTCTTGCTATGTTGTGATGCTTTATACCTATTCTTTAGTTTACTCAGCTCTAGAAGATCCCATGACTCTAAAATGCTTGTCTAGAACATGGCTGTTAAAAGCTCTTCTGTGTGCTTATTCAGGCTCCAGTTTATAACCACTTTTCTACTGCATGTCTTGTTTTTCCTGGGCTCTAGTTACCTACAATTACTTTTTTTTTTAAAGAAAGAAAGAAAGAAAAAAAAAGGAATGCAGGAGAGGAAGAAAGAGGAAGAGACAGAGGGAGAGAAAACGGGAGTGTTGCTTTATACTAAAAATGGGTATTGAAAACCTCTTTTATGCCAATAATTGTGCTTAATAATGGCCAACCAATATTTCATTTAAACCTGCGAGTAAGTGTGATGTGGTACTGATAAGGGTGTATATTCTGTGTATTTAAAGTGGAGAGTTCTATAAATGTTTATTAAGTTTACTTGTTCCGGATCTGAGTTCAAGTCCTGGATATCCTTATTAATTTTCTGTCTTGTTGATCTATCTAATATTGATGTTGAAGTCTCCCACTATTATTGTGTGGGAGTCTAAGTCTCTTTATAGGTCTTATGTATCTGGGTGTTATACAATCACTTTTTATAACACCTCAGTTCTACTTTAGGTTTTTCTTAGTTTTAGTGCTTAAGATAGTTTTTTTAAAAAACCAACCCACAGTTGGCTAGACACAGTCACTATGACTATAATCCCAGAACTTTGGGAGGCCAAGGAAGGTGGATTGCTTGAGTTCAGGAGGTCAAGACCAGCCTGACCAACAAGGGGAAACCCGATCTCTATTAAAAATACAAAAATTAGCCATGTGTGGTGGCCTGCGCCTATAGTCCCAGCTCCTCAGGAGGCTGAGGTAGGAGGGTTGCTTGGGCCTGGGAGGTTGAGGCTGCAGTGAGCCATGATTGTGTCACTGCACTCCAGTCTGTCTCAAAACAAACTAAAAACAAAACAAACACACAGTCACCACAAATTTTCCTAATCCCCAGGAATAAAAGTCTCCTTTCATGGAATTTATTTGCCTTCTATTCCTTTCTAATCCTTAGTTTCTATTTTTTGATGAACCGCATTTCAGCAGGAGTCAGCCCTCTACATCAATATTTAATACCATTCCTCTATCATTTGACCTTAGTAAAACACAGCTCTAATATGTCTGATAACTGCCTAAAGATAATGAAACATAACAAAAATCACATGCGGTAATTTGTGTGTGTGTGTGTGTGTGTGTGTGTGTGTGTGTGTGCGCGCGCATACTGCCCAAAGGTACTGCAGAAGTAACCACACATATACATATAATGTTTTTAAATTGTAGTAAAATAAACATAAAATAAAATTTACCATCTTCACCTTTTTTTTGTTTTGAGAAAGGGTCTCACTCTGTCACCCAGGCTGGAACATAGTGACGTGATCACAGCTCACTGCAGCCTCGAACTCCCAGGCTAAAGCCATCCTCCCCTGCTTAGCTGGGATTACAGGTCTTAACTATTTTTAACTGTACAGTTCAGTAACGTTAAGTACATTCACATTGTTGGGTAATGTAACTACAGAGCTCTTTCCATCTCGCAAAAGTAAAACTCTGCCCATTAAACAACTGACTTTTCTCCCCATATTCCAGACCCTGGCAATCATCATTCTATTTTTCTCTACGAATTTGACTATTCTAGGTATCTCATATATATAGATTCACCTGTTTTTGTTTTTTTTGTTGTTGTTGGTCACTGGCTTATGTCAGTTAGCATAAAGTCCTCCATGTCGTAGTATATGCTGGATTTCTTTTCTTCTTAAGTCTGATTAATATTTCACTGTATGTTCATTCCACATTTTGTTTACTTATTCATCCATGAATGGATCTTATGCTTACTTTCACCTGTTGGCTAACATGAATAATCTGTAGAACCATGCTTGTACAAATATCTCTTCAAAGAGTTATTTTAAATTCTTTTGGGTAGGCCAGGAGTGGTGACTCATGCTTGTAATCCCAGCACTTTGGGAGACCGAGGCAGGCTGATCATCTGAGGTCAAGAGTTGGAGACCAGCCTGGCCAACATGGTGAAACCCCATCTCTATTAATAAAAAATATTAGCCAGGCATAGTGGCAGGACCTGTAATCCCAGCTACTCAGGAGGCTGAGGCAAGGAGAATAGCTTAAACCCGGGAGGCAGAGGTTGCAGTGAACCCAGATTGTACCACTGTACTCCAGCCTGGGTGACAGAGCAAGACTCTGTCTCAAAAAAAAAAAAAAAGAAAAAAATTCTTTTGGGTATATTTCTAGAAGAGGAGCTGCTGGATCACATTTTATATATACATACATATATATATACACACACAGAGCTTTATTAGGATATAATTCCCATAGCATTTAAAGTGTAGAATTCAGTGGTATTTTTAGTGAATTTGAGGAGTGGTGTAACCATCATCATCATCAACTTTAGAATACTCATCACTCTTAGGAGAATGAACTCTGTACCATTAGCAATCACTCCTATCTATAAATGAATACCTCCCAAATTTATATATCCATTTTGTAATTCCAGACTCACATATTCAACAGTTTGGATATGTAACAGGCAAAACGAATTTAACATGCCTGAAAATGAAGCCCTGATCTTTCTGTATAAAACCTACTCTTCTTATAATATTTACATCTCAAACAGAAACTTTATCCATCCATTTGTTCAACCAAAAATCTTAGAATCTTCTCTTTTTCATACTTTGTATCTAATGACTCAATAATTCTCTTGGCCAAGCCTTCAAAATATATCCATAATCCAACCTATTCTCATCACTTTATCTACTACCAGTCAAAAATAAGTCACCTTATTTTATCTGGACTACAGCAATTATTTCCTAACCACTATCTTACTTCTGTCTTTGCCTTCCAATAATCTGTTTTCAACAAAAGTCAGAAAGATCTTTTCTAAAAGTATATTAAGTCATGTCAATCCTCTGCCTCAATCCCTTCATTGCCTTTCTACTTCATTCAGGTTAAAAGCCAAAGTCTTTCTAATAGCTCACAAGGCCTTCTGTGATATGGTCTCCTGCTACTTCTCCTCATCTCCTACCTGCCTCTTCCTTTGCTCTGCCTCTTCTCAGACCTCATCTCCTACCTACCTCTTCCTTTGCTCTGCCTTTCCAGTCATGCTCGTTTACTTGCTGCTTCTCTGCATATACAAGGCACTCTCCCATTCTTGAACTCATTGCTCCCTCTGTCTGGAATGCTCTTTCCCCAGATCAAGATGACTCATTCCCTCACAGCATTCACATCACAGCTTAAATGACCCCTTATCAATGAGGCCTTCTTGACCACACTATTTAACTGCAATGTGCCACATCTACCCTGTACACTTTCTATCCTCCAAAACTTATGCTTCCATATAATTTTATGCCTAATCCTGCTGCTTGTGACACTTCTTTTAACTTTAAAAATACTTAAAAGATAGAGTTGAGAACAGGCAGTATATTTTAGAAAACAGAATCTTACTGTACTATTGTTTCGCAAGCTGAATTCATTTTTTTCATTCAATTATGATTGTCCTTCAATGTAAACAAATTTTTTTTTGCTGGAAAAGTATCATATTCTTTCTAAAACATTTTTTCCATTTAGGTTGCTTTTCATTTTACCTTGCCGATTAACTTCATTTTGAAGTAGCTCTTCCATTGCCTCCTCCTCTGCAATATCTAAAGGTGTGTCTCCTTCACTATTGACAGCCCCAACATGTGCTCCCTGACCAATCAAAAACCTGTAAAACCAAAGGGAAAACAGTTAAGTAAAAGATACTATCATTGAAATAAAACTAAATGCATAACCAATAAGAAAAGTTCCTACATAAAACAGCGATAAAAAATCAATTTAAATTTTAAAAAACCATCATCGAGCATGTTTCTTTTATAAATTTATATTTCCTAATTTTTCTATAATGTATGCACCTTGCTTTACCAATATAAAAATGTTAATTTTTAAGAATTAGAAAGTCTTTCATAAAAATGCTAATTTTTTAATAATAATTAGAAAGTCTCATAGGATCCACCTCCACTGAGACTTTTCATTATCTCCATATAGACTGGTTTCCTTACTGATCTCTGTGCTCCCAATCTCATCCTACAAGCAAGAATTCTTAAGCTGGGGTTCATGGGTAAAATTCAGAAGTTTCATTAAAAAAATCAATTAACACAGATATATTAAATTATTGCTTCACTATTTTTAAATTAAACCTACCAGTCTTTTTACTTAATATTTTACTTAAGAAGCAGATAGACAATTACACTACAAACATATTTTTAAAATATTTTGATAAGTGCATCCCAATATAACTGGCTTCTGTGTACTCTGTATTTTAATTTGTGCATCCAAAACACAATTCTAAGAAAGTATCTATAGGTTTTATCAAACCTGCCAAAAGGATTCAGATACAAAAAGTTATTAATCTCTTTAACCATGTCAACAGCACATCTCCCAGAGGCATCTAGTGAATCACGTAACCATCTATTACCCAAGTCAATTCCTAACTTGAAAAACTTTTTGAATGGCTCTACCATGCTAGTAGCAAAGATAATATACAGCCCTTACCGACCTGGTCTTATCTTCTTTGTTAGCCTCTTCCTTCTTCCTGCCTGTGTCATACTTTAGGCTCCAAAAATTTAGCATTACTTTAGTTCTAGATTAAACCATTTTATTTGGGTATCCCTGGTTTTATTTTTCCATATGTAAAGAATGGGCCTTTTTCTTTATGTTCCTAACCAATTTAATTCATTCATATTTAGACCACATAAAAATATTCTTATAAAAGAGTTAAAAAAAAAAAGTACATATCCACAGAGGGAAAAAAGAACTCCTTTATACCTCTCCTATTATATTCCCTCTCTCAGAGATAATCACTAACAACAACAGGTGGGCAAAACTCGTTCCAGTACCTCTGCCATAAATGTACATGTGTGTAAACATACATACATAATCACTTTTGGAGTTTGTTTTGTAAAGCACAAATTAATGAGATTATTCTAAATGAAGTATAATGTAACTCTTCTAACACCTGAAAAATATTCCACAGTATGTCTGGTTCATACCTTCATTTAATACTATTCTCTTAATAGATGTGCACTTAAATACAGTTGAAACAAACCATCTTTTAAAATTTTACCAACATCATGGAGCTAAACATGTTGCCATAGCTTTAATTTATATTTTCTGATTACACACGAGACTGAAAATATTTAGATATATTTACTGGCATTTGTATTTCTCCTTTTGTGAACTGCTTATTTACATTCTTTGCTAGTATTTCAATTGTATTCATTAATTCAATCAATATTTATGGAGTGTCTAGTATGCATCTGGTACTATGGTACATACCAGGAATATAATGATAAGCAAAAAGAAATACACACCTTCCCTTCAAAAAATTTATAGTCTAGTAAGAGAGTCAGATTAAATACATGAATAAATATAAAGCTGTGGTAGGTCACGTAACAGAATTAGGTGGTGTCTAGGATTAAAAGGAAAAATGGATTTAGTGAAGTCAGAAAAGGATTCTCTGATAATATTATGTAGGTACTAACAAAAGAGAATAGAAGGGCAATATGCTGTAGGTAAAAAAGAACAAAATCAATGAAGACTTGTGATAGGAAGTATGTACAGTTAGATGGAGGCCCAGTTCATTTTACTTAGAGTAAATGAAATAACTGATAAATCTATATATTTTACACACACTCACACACCCCCTCTAACAGTGGTTACCTCTAAGAGATAGAGGAAGAGAGATTTATATTGGTTGTTTTATGTGTTAACCAAGTTTTCTGTAGTAAGTTTGTTCTGGACATGTGTATCAGATCACAAAAATGGCTACTGTATCATTTTGTAGTTTCTTTATACTTAAAAATATGTTATAAAAGTTTTATGATCTTTATGGAAATTCTACAGACATGTTATACTTGAGGTAATTTTTTCTGTTTTCATAGTTTTAAAAATGTATATAAAACTAAACAAGAATATTTCCTTATAGACTATGAATAAATAAATGAATCTAAAGGAGAAAGGTAAGATATAGTAGTCTTATTGTGCTATGCTCAGAGAGAATATGTAATTATTCTCCTAGGAAAATTCCAAACAACTACGAATATTTACATAAAAATATATCTATTCTGCTTGGGTACCAGAAATTGTTCAAAGGATACAAAGATTGAGAATGAAAAGAGTATCTCAGAATAGGTGCAGTGCTTGAACTCTGGGAAGCAGAGTTTCAAGGAAATACCAGGTCAAAGCCAAATACAGACAAAACAGAATTTATATAAATAGGAAGGATATTAAGAGAAACTAACAGAGTAAAGTACCAAAACTGCTGGCAGCATGCAGGGCCCAAAACAATTCTTGAGCCAAAAGTTTAGGTATGTGCGTATGTACATACACACACACACACACACACACACACATATGCATACATACAATTCACAAACTTCTCCTGCACTCCGGAACTATCACTTGCAAATGTAAATGTTACAAAGGCATATTGGAAAAAATAACAAAATCCCACAATTAATTAATTCTATGGTAGATTAATTCTTATCTACCATGAATAATCTCAAAGAAATTCAAAGGTTGGATGGGTGAAAAAAGCAGAAACTTTTTTATGCTCTGCAGACTTCGAGTTCAGTTCCCACCTCTGCCTGTTGACACTTGTATGACATTCAAATATATAGTTAATAATAATACATTTTAGTTATATATTACTTAGTTATACATTACACACACACACACACACACACACACACACAAAACTTAAACAATTGAAGTCTATTTTATAAAATAGTTTTACAGGGCAATGTGAAGTTTCAATGAGTTAACAAGTAAAGTATTATCTGTTATCATATGCTAAATGATCACATTTAATAAGCAATGTTTCAACTTTGGGAGGCTGAGGTGGGCAGATCACCTGAGGTCAGAAGTTCAAGACCAGCCTGGCCAACAAAGCAAAACCCCATCTCTACTAAAAAAATACAAAAAAATCAGCTGGGTGTGATGGAGTGCGCCTGTCATCCCAGCTACTTGGAAGCTGAGACAGGAGAATGGAATGGCTTGAACCCAGAAGGTGGAGGTTGCAGTGAGCTGAGATTGTGCCACTGCACTCCACCCTGGGTGACAGGGCTAGACTTTGTTTCAAAGAAAGAAAGAAAAAAGGAAAGCAATGTTTAAGATAATGTGAAACAAAACACGGGCTATCTGGAATATCAGAATTTCACTTTGAGAGACCCTAGATATACTGAAAACAGACAGCTAGATTTCCTTCAGAACAAAAGCTGAGGTATTAGAAGCTATCTGTGTGTTAAATGGGAAAAATATGCCATACTTATTCTAAGATTCCTTGAAAAGAAAAAAAAAATTCATATAGGAGTTCCAAACTGAAAGTTAGAAGTTGGGGTACTTTTCAAATGAACAGCTATTGAGTGTTTCAGGGTAAAAAAATCAGGCCTGTATTTTCTTAACAATAGATGGGCAGGTGAGATTCTGTGTTAACTGACTTTGGAAGACAAATTTGGATAGTTTCCATTATCTTCTGAGTTTTGTCAAAAACCAAACTATAGAAGTGAATAAGAAAAGGAAATAGCTCATTTAAAAATTTTGATCTTTCAAGAAAAACTCCGTCTTTATATTAGAAGATAATGAGAACTCAGTGAAGAGAGACAAAGAAAGCAACCTTATTGGCAAGAGCTAAATATTTTTAGTGTCCAAATTTAATGTATAGTTTCTTATTCAGTTGACATGGTTTGGCTCTATGTCCCCAACCAAATCTCCCATTGAATTACAATTCTCAATGTTGCAGGTGGAGTCTGATGCGAGGTGACTGGATCATGAGGGGTGATTTCTAATGGTTTAGCAACATCCTCTTAGTGCTGTCTTGTGCTAGAATTCTTACAAGATACAGCTGTTTGAAAGTGTGTAGCACCTCCCCTCTTTGCTCTTTCTCTCTTCTTGCTGGCCATGTGAAGATATGCTCATTTCCCCTTTTGCCTTCTACCATAATTCTAAGTTTCCAGTGGCATCCCTTGCCATACTTCCTCTACAGTCTGTGGAACTGTGAGTCAATTAAACCTCTTTCTTCATAAATTACCCAGTCTCAGGTAGTTCTTTATTGCAGTGTGAGACTGGACTAATACATTATTGTAGGAAAACTAGTATCAAAGAAAAACTCATATCAAAATGTTATTTTAACCAATATACAAAGTTTCAAAAATCAAAGTTGGCAAAGTAGCAATGTAATAGTTACGCTTCTTGATAATCTGAATAAATTACTCAAAGCCATCCTAGGAGAGATAAATTATGAAAACTAAGCTATCTGAGCTATTCAAAGATTAAGCAGAACATTACACTCTTAACTTCAAAAATAAATACTATTTTCATTGGCAAGTCTCTGAGCAACAAAATGCACAACAGTAAATAATTTTATGAGTCATTAGTGGAAATGCACTTTTCCACTTTCTTGTGAAAGTTCTATACCCCAATGAAAGATACCATGTAACATTATGGATACAAATAAAAGTTCTGACCTAAGATCTTTGAAAGTTTTCTTAAAAATAATAGTTCTTTTCTATCAGTACTTAATAAATGTGACACATGGTCTCCATGATTTCTGATGAGAAATCTGGTGTCATTCAAACCATTTATCCCCTCTCTGGTGTAGTTTCTTTCTCATTTCTTTCAAGATTGTTTAATCTTTAATTTTCAAAAGTCTGCATATGACATGTCTTGGTGTGGACTGGTTTGGTTTACCCTGTTAGAAGTGTGCTAGGTTTCTTGAATCTGTAGGTTTATGTCTTTTGCCAAATTTGGGAAAAGTTTTCAGTGATCCTTTCTTTGAATACTTTTCCAGTCATGCCCTCTTTCTTGACTTCTTCCGAAAGATCTGATGTCATACTCACTCTTTTGTTCTCTATTCATTTTTAGCCTATTTTCTTTCTGCTGTTCAGATTTGGCAATTTTTGTTTTTCTATCAGTTTACTGATTAATTATTCTATTTCCTCCATTTTGCTGTTAAGCCTATTATCCATTTAAGTTTTTGATTTAGTTACTTATTTTTCAGCTCTAAAATTTCCATTTGGTTCTTCATATCTTCTATTTATTTCTTTGCAGACTATTTTTTTGCCAAGACTTTCTATTTTTTCATTTGTTTCAGGCATGCTCATAATTGCTTGCTGAAGTATTTTAAGATAGCTGGCTTTACAATCTTTGTCAGATAATTTTAATATCTGTTTTTCTGTTGTTTCTCTATTAATTATCTTTTTTCATTCAATTTGAGATATTCTGGGTTCCTAGTATGACAGTTTTTGTTTTGTTTTTTAGACAGGGTCTCACTCTGTTGCCCAGGCTGGAGTGCAGTGGCTGATCCTCCTACCTGAGTCTTCCAAGGAGCTGGGATCACAGGCATGTGCCATTATGCCTAATTTTTTTTTGGTAAGATGAGGTTTCATCATGTTGCCCAGTCTGGTCTCAAACTCCTAGATTCAGATGATCCCCCCACCCTTGTCTCCCAAAGAGCTAGGATTACCTAAAAAAAGTGAGTCACCACACTCAGCCAGACTATTTTCAATTAAAATCTGCACACTTTGGTAATTAAAAGACTCTAGATCTTATTTAAATCTTCGTGTTAGTTGGCTTTGTTTGATCCTGCTCCAGTAGATGAAGGTAGGGAGGTGCCATCTCTTTTCTGAAAGGTGGGGGTAGATGTTCAGGTTCCCCACTTGTCCTTCATTTACACTAGAGACGGGGCAGCTTCTTGATTCTCCTGGGCCCCGTGGGAGTTCTGACTCTCCACTATGCTTCCACTGACAAGTCTCTGGCTGAGAAGCTACTGCTCCCATGTAGTCTCCACTAATACCCCTGGGTGCTGGGAGGGTTCCAGGGTTGGGGGTACGTGGGTAGAGAAATGCTTTCACATATACACCATGGATACTATGCATCCATAAAAAACGATGAGTTCATGTCCTTTGTAGGGACATGGATGAATGTGGAAACCATTATTCTCCGCAAACTGACACAAGAACAGAAAACCAAATACCACGTTCTTGCACATAGGTGAGTGTTGAGCAATGAGAACACATGAGCACCGTTTGGGGAGCATCACATATTGGGGTCTGTTGTGGGGACTAAGGGACGGACAGTGAGGGTGGGAAGGTTGGGGAGGGAAACATTGGGAGAAATGCCAGATATAGGTGATGGGGGGATGGAGGCAGAAAACCACCTTGCCATGTGTGTACCTATGCAACAATCCTGCATGATCTCCACATGTACCCCAGAACCTAAAGTACAATAAAAAACACACAAACAAACAAACAAAAAATGAAAAACAAGTGGTAAAAGTATTTGTTTTCTTCAATAGGACTGCTCCGATGTCACTCAGCAAGGACAAAAGCTTGTCTTTACTTCCAAATAAAAGTATAAGTTTTGGCTTCCCACATGGTCTCTAGTAACACTGCAAGTTGGGGGAAGGGCTAATGAAGCATTCTACAGGAATTAAAGTCCCAACTCTGTAGCTGGCCTAATCTGACACAATTCCAGTGGAGGTGTTAGAGTGTCTCATTACAGCTTAGTGAGGATGGAAATCTAGGATCCCTACTTGGCCTTTGCTGGTATAGGTGTGACCAAGATTTTTTTCTGTGGTGTCTGGTTGAAGTAGAATGGTTATTCTCAAAAAGTTTTCTGTCTTGCTAGGGTGTCCCTCTACTACTAGTATTTAAAAGCCTGGGCTTTTGTTGGAGCTTTTGTTGTCTGTGGCCATTGCACTTCTGAATTATCAACTTCTTTGGCTCTAACTGTGGGATATATGAGGCTAAAAGAAAAGGCAGGGAACTACCACTGTGTCATTATTTGGGTCCTGAGATCCCTAGCTCCTCTGCATTATTCTCTACACCTTTCAGAGTTTTTAGTTGTACTCTGAATATAGTATAATTAATTTTACCAATAACAAAGACCAGGCCAACATTTATGAGAGAAATTAATCTCTTTGTGAAATGTGGCACCTAGTTTGTCATTTATAAAAGACAAATTCAAAATCAGGGGAAGTATTTATATTTTCTTCATAAAGTAACTCTTAAACATAGAAAATACCACAGAATCTATTTTTCCCCAGAGAATTGATTCCAAACTTCTTTAATCATGTATTAACTCTTAAGAACCACGTATTTGTTTATTAAAACCACTTACATGCCCTCGTATTTTACTTCACTACTGCAACTTCCAATTCTCTGAGGCAAAAGTACTATTCATTGTTTAACAAGGTGCACACTTCCTACACATTTTAATACCACTGAAATCTTCTACAGTCAATGAATCTTAAAATCATTGACTTTATATAATTGATGTTGGCTAGGTGGCAGACATGACTGGGTTGTCATTATTATCCACATGTGATATCAGTCACAACTATTTATATTGTTGAGTTATGTGTGTTGTTGGAACCATATTTGTTGACCTTAACTGTTATATAAAATTTCTTCTGGATGTTGTCTGGAAATTTTTTTGTTGATACTTTATGGTAAGACCAAGAAAGTGCCAACATCAAAGCTTGCAGAATGCCTATCAGTGATGCAGAAGAAAATCCCAAAGCAAGCAGTGTTGCGATACTCTAAGCAGCACAGAGAATAATACTGCGTGGGAAAGAAAAAAAAAAAAAACTTACATGATAAAAATAAATACTGCACCATAATTTTATTTAATTTTTTAAATCAGGATTTATGATGTTACAACAATGGCATCTTAGAGCTGATGAAATCCAGTATGTGCATTATAAATATATCCAAAATATTTCTGGCTTCCTACTGCACTTTTTCCATTGAAAGCTTGAATTAGACCAATCTAAATTAACATTCTACTATACTGTCTCCCTCTTCTTCAGCTTTCCCTAATTCTGCTATTTAGATCCTTTAATAAATTTAATAGCATAATTTTCCCAATGACAAAGGCTAGAAAGGGAGGCAGCATAGTGTAGCGTCTTAAAGTGCACATTTGAAAAGTCAGACTGTCTAGGTTCAAACCCTCGCTCTGCCACTTATTTTGTGTGATTTCTCTCTATGACTCAGTCTCTTCATATAAAAAATAAGATTTTGTTTTTTTTTAAGAGACAGGGTCTCATTCTGTTGCTCATGCTGGAGTGCACAGGTGCAGTCATAGTTTACTACAACCTCAAACTCCTGGGCTCAAACCATCCTCCCATCTCAGCCTCCCAAGTAACTAGGCCTACCGGCATGCACTGCCAAGCCCAGTTAATTTTGTTGTTGTTGGTAGAGATGGGGTAGCTATGTTGCCCAGGCTGGTCTATAACTCTTGGCCTCAAGCGATCCTCCTACCTTGGCCTCTCAAGGGGTTATAGGTGTGGGCCGTGTGCCCAGCCAAGTAAAAATTATTAATACAGGTCTATTATCGCTCACCCAAAACTAAATTTCAAAATTGTTTATATTTCTTTATCCTAAGCGATCTGGAAAAAAAACCCAGAAAATTCCATGTCTTTTTTACTGTGACTAGTTCTGCGATGAACATGCATGTGCATGTATCTTTATGGTAGAAATTTATTTTCCTTTGCATATATAACCAATAATGGGATTGCTGGGTAAAATGGTAATTGCTTTAAGTTCTTTGAGAAATCACCAAACTGCTTTCCACAATGGCTGATCTAATTTTCATTTCCACCAGAAACAGAAAAATAAAAGTTTTTCATATTTTAGAAAGATAATATTATGGATTATGTGACACTCCCACCAGGTCTGGGGCTGTACTCCATAACTAAACACAAAAATATTTCTGCAAAATAATTACATTTACAGTTAGGTAAGATAAAGACTACAAACAGCCTCCCATCGGTTCAGGTCATGATCTGTTGCCAAATGTGTCTACACCAAACAATTTATGTTTTCATTTTTTGCAGTTTTGGAGGTTTATTCATAAGGGCCTGTGGGTAGGAGTAGTCCATTTTTTTATGTGACTGTTAGGATGACTGAAATTATGTTATTTAAAGGACTTAGAACGGTAAAAGAAACACACACACACACACACACACACACACAGTAAGCACTTGGTAAATGTTAGCTATTGTCATCATTACCACCTTTGATTTTTTTCTTCCTACCTTAGTACCTAGATCCAGTAAACCACACCAAGACTTAATCAATTATATTCTCCAAACTTCTTTCAGACCCACTCTACTTTCCATCCCAACACCACTGCCCTAGTTTTCTTGCCCAATCTCTCTAATCTGTCAAGAATCTTCCAAAAAAAACAGACTGAAAGGTCATCATTTACTGCATCACCACCAAAGGACAAACTCAGCATGGCACACAAATCCTTTACACTGTAACTCCAGCTCACTTCCCCAGTCTTATCTGCTACTCTCTTCATATTCCACTAATGCTTTGTCTCCAAATAATTATAGCTCCAAAGAGGCCCTTTTGTTTAATGCAATCAGAAATAGCATTTGCTTGGTTAACCAAAAAGACTAATTAAAATAGGCAATCATAAAATATAACATATATGTAAATTTAATCATAGAAGACATAAATATATATTTATTTATCTATCCTTTAGTGAGGACTAGTCTACTTCTTTGGATAATGTCTTCATGACTATAAATCCATGCTGTCTTTCTGACATAAATGATATCTGTAATGTGTTATCTAAGACTTCAAACTGTCTTTAAAGTGAACCAAAAACTTGATGTCAACAGCAAAGCAATTTGAGTACACAATCTTTTTAGATATTTTTTCTTTCAGTCGGCTCACCCATATCTAATTAAACAGCAATCACTCTTTTAGGGCACTGCCACTGAGTTTTTCCAAAGTATTCAACTTTGTTATGTTAGCAACAACATTCTGGTTTTGTTTGTTTGCATATAACAGTCATTAACAGGCAAAAAACACATACAAATAATGTTTGGTAGGTCTGCAAATGCACTTAGTGGCCTATTAGCTGCAATGTTTAGGCATATGGATATCAGTCAGTAAGTTTTAACACAGAAATGGTAAATGTAAATACAGTGGTAGCCAGTTAAAAGAACTTTATCATATATTATTTCTAACTCACAAATAACATGACTTTACTCAGGCAGCTCCCAACTCCCAGAAGCAAAAATTACACTAATCATTTAAAATAAGCTAATGTTACTTCCTCTAGAATCTTTCTTTAATTGGCCTAGACAGAATTAAGCACTTCTTCCTCAGAGATCCTTGTACATTGGTCCATTTAGTTTATCAAGTATTAGAGTTAATTGACTTCATGTGTATCTAGCAATAAGCCTGAAGATGAGGATCTATGTTGCAGTCATTTTCAAATCTCACAGTGCCCAATGCTACTATCAGTTATTATATAATGAAAAAAAATCACCAGAATTTAAGTCTCAAGCATTTGAGTCCAGTTCTGATTGTGAAATAGGAGTAACAGTGAACATTCCCATAAATTTCCATGAAAAACGGGATAAGAATGTATATGAGAACATCTACAGCTTTTAGCAAATATGCTTCATTATTATTATACGAGGATATAAATATCTCAAACAAACTTTTAATATTTTCCTAAGATCTTAATTTCTCCAAGACTTCTAATTAAAATACATGATATGCTTTATACTAAGAAAGTATTCTTGACAAGAAATAGATAATAAAAATAAAATTCATGGATTTGCCACCTTTCCTATGACCCACATAACAACATATGAATGAGAATATGACAAATGACTACTTCATTCTCCTCTGCTCCTTTCTTCTAAATAAGTTTGCCCTAAAACCAAAAGATAAAATGACTGTTTCCTTTGTTAAATAATCCAGGAAAACCAAGAGCTTACCTATTTTCCCCTAAAAAGTTGTGACCAAAAATATTACAAACAATAACAACTAATTCTGCTAATATTTACTGAATAGAAATATTTGCCACATATTCTGCCAAATGTCATATACCCCTGATCTCATTTAATCTTAACAATAATCTTATAAATTAGGTACAAGTATTACTATTTCCATTTTATGAAGAAATAGAGGCTTAGAGAAGTTGACAACAATTACTTAACAATTATTCAACAATTACTTAACAGAATTAAGATTTAAACAGTTGCCTGATTCCTGACCCTGAGCTCTTAACTCCTATACTATAATATTTCTTGCTGGGAGGAGGTAAGGTTTATTTTCTAGATTCGCAATAATTTCTGAAATTCTTGAAATTTATGTTTTCAGAGCACCAAAAATAACAACATTACTGAATCCCACACAGAGGGACCAGCAGATGCAAAGGCATGAAGCAAGACGCCTAGTCTGTTTAAAGGCTCAGCCAAGGGACCAGTCTAGGTATAGGACAGAGCCTGGAAAAGAGTAAAGGATGGAGTCAGAGAGCTGACAGGGCACCAAAGCACACCTTTGTAGGCCACCAGAACTCTGGCTTCTACCCACAGCATAAATCCACCGATAGGCTTTCAATAAAACTGTCATGTTACTCAACTGAAATAATTTAAAAACGATCGTTCTGGCTACTGTGGAAAAAGATAGATGTAGGAGAGATGACCTATGCCTACAAGGAGGCAACTGCAATAATTCCAGTGAAAAACAACAGTGCCCAGGATCAAAGAGAAATGAAAAAGGTAATGAAAATCAGACATTGGATATATTTTGAAGTTGAGCCAAAAGAAATCTTAGGATTCTGATGGAAGGATATAAAATAAAGGCTACAAGGAAGAAGAAAAGCCAAGCCATAAATAAGTCACCACACATAGTCTAGTTATATCCTTAAATAGCTAATTCTTTAATGATCAAGTGACAAAGATAATGAAGTTTTTTCCACACTGAAAATGTCACCGGGCCAGGCCTGGTAGCTGATTCCTATAATCCCAACACTTCAGGAGGCTGAAGCAGAAGAATCACTTGAAGCCAGGAGTTTGAGACCACCCTGGGAAACATAGCAAGACTCTGCCTCTACAAAAATAAAAATAAAAAAATTAGCCAGGAGCGGTGGTGTAAGCCTACAATCCTAGCTACTCCTGTCGAGGCAGGAGGATTGCTTAAGCCCACAAAGTCCAGGCTGCAGTGTGTTATGATCTTCCCACTGCACACCAGCCTTGGCGACAGAGCAAGACCCTGTCTCAAACAAACAAATGAACAAAAGCTATGAGCATTTTGTAACAAGATATGAAATCTTCACAGGAATGTCTTTAAATTACTCCAAACAAGAAGAAAAACATATTAAGTGTGCCCATTAATAGTCTACTCCATGTTCTATAAAGCCATAATATGCTAGGCTAATATAGAGCTTATTTGCCTCTTGTATTTGAAAATTGAATATTAAAGCTATTCAAGGTAAAAGCATTCCTTAAATATTTGTAGTGGAAGCCTAAAAAAGAAATATGGTGACAAAACTAAATAACATTAAAGATTATATCAAAATAATAACACCTGTAACCGAAATGTTAATTAAAGGAATCATTTAAGTTTTCTTATTCATATACAAAATATTTTACAGATAAACACAAAAATTCCAATAACTTGCAAGAATACCAAAAAAAGGGACAACTTAAAACTAAAATTACAGTCAATCAACCAACACTCATTGGTCAATCAAGAGGGACACACTGAATAAATGATAAACTATAATGACATACTACACAGTGGAGTACTACAACTGAAAAGAACAATGATGGGTATCTCTATACTCCACTCAATACTTACCTCCAGAATAGACTGTTATGTGAAAAAAGCAAAGTGAAAAAATATGTGTGTGATATTCTATCATTTATTACAAAAAGAAAGGTTAATATTTCAATAAAAATAATACTTTTATTAGCAAACTAGAAGTTATTTTTTTAAATGGATACCATTTTTTAAAATGGATACATATAGGATATGGGACGAAATAGAGTGGCAGAGCAGGTATTGCCACTGGAAGTAGTATTTTACATAAACTGAAACAAAATTAAAAATTTTAAAGTAAACTCTCAAGTGAATTCAACACACAGAAACCTGGTGGTATATTCCACGTTGAATACACTGAAGACAAAAAGAAATGCCAACATAACAAAACCCTCAAAAACAAAACTTTGAATGTTTTCAGTAATTATACTGGTGGTGGTGGTGGTGGTGGTGGTATTATTAGACTCAGTGTAATGTATGTGTAATAGAAAATGAAGCAAACTAGTAATTATCTGTTACTTCAATCCTGTACTTCCCAGCAATGAACGACAGGAAAGACAGTGATACAGGATAGAAGAGGTTAAAGAAAAAACACTTTGGTGCTGATTGGGACTTGAAAACAATGACCAACCCCAGTAGCAATGAGCAGTCTCAGCCATCCTAAGGAGCTGGGTTCCTTAGAGAAATGAGGACTCCAGGCCTTGGGCAGGAATGTGAAAGCTTAGTCTGGAAAATCTTGCAATACCAGAAAGTCAGGAAGCTTTTAAAGACTACTTTGTTTGGTCATGTCCCATGGTCTTAGGAAGCCAATTTGAAGAGACGCTCAATGACCAAAGATGGTTCAATTTACTAACTGATAAGGATAATAGCTGCAATGGTCTGAAACATATCAGTATGTTCAAATGCATGAGCTCCTAATATTACTTAAACTAGCAAAAAAAATTAGTCCCTACTGAGGGTAGATAGCAAGGAAACTCATTTAAAAAACAAGTACATAAAGAAAAATAATAAAGAATATATTCTAATTCTCCTATAAAAATTGCACTGGGGTAATATGGTTTGGCTGTGTCTTCACCCAAATCTCTTCTTGAATTGTTGTTTCCATAATCCCCATGAGTCATGGGAGGAACCCAGTGGGAGGTAAGTGAATCATGGGGGCAGTTACCCCTACGCTGCTGTTCTCGTTACAGAGAGTGAGTTCTCATGGGATCTAATGGTTTTATAAGGGGCTTTTCCCTCTTTGCTGCACTTCTTCTTCCTGCTTCCATGTGAAGAGGATGTGACTGCTTCCCCTTCCACCATAATTGTAAGTCTCCTGAGGCCTCCCCAGCCATGTGGAACTGTGAGTCAATTAAACCTTGTTCTGGGGCCGGGCGCAGTGGCTCAAGCCTGTAATCCCAGCACTTTGGGAGGCCTAGGCGGGTGGATCACAAGGTCAAGAGATCGAGACCATCCTGGTCAACATGGTGAAACCCTGTCTCTACTAAAAATACAAAAAAAAATTAGCTGGGCATGGTGGTGCGTGCCTGTAATCCCAGCTACTCGGGAGGCTGAGGCAGGAGAATTGCCCGAACCCGGTAGGCGGAGGTTGCAGTGAGCCTAGATCGCACCATTGCACTCCAGCCTGGGTAACAAGAGCGAAACTCCGTCTCAAAAAAAAAAAAAAAAAAGCCTTGTTCCTACATAAATTACCCAGTCTTGGAGAGTTTTTTACAATGGTGTGAGAATGGACTAATACAAAGGGTAACTAAATAGTAGAGGTAAGAAAATTTCTTTCACAAAAATATTCCAACTAATAAAAAACAATTACAATTAAAATGTTACTACTGTATAGTTCCTATGTTTTCATCTACTTATTTCTTCAGTCAGAGGACTTGGTTTTCAAAGCTCTGCACATAGTAATTCGATTATAATTTATGGCTAAAGATATATACTAATTGATAATTCAAGATTGGAACAATAAATTACACACATGGGTTCTCAGGCTCTATAATCATTTGCCTTTTCTAATATGCCCAAAGTCATACTGCTCCATTTTATTTCTGATCCATAGCCAAAGACATTAATACTGTAATTTTTAGGGATGAATATGCCTTGATGTGATACTGGAAAATTTATACTGCTTATATTAGTTTGATAGGACTACCAAAATAAAATGCCACACACTGGGTGGCTTAAATAATAGTACTATTATTTTCTCATATTTCTGGCACCTAGAAGTCCAAGATCAATGTGTCAGTAGCTTTGGTTTCTTCACAGGCCTCTCTCCTTGCCTGGTAGATGGCTGCCTTGTTTCTTCACTTGATTTCTTTCCTCTCTACAAGAGGTACCCTGGTGTCTCTTTTTGTGTCCAAATGTCCTCCTCTTATAAGAAAACCAGCCAGAGGATTAGAAACAACTTCATCAGACTCATTATAATTTAATCATCTCTTTAAAGGCCCCTTCTCCAAATACAGTCACATTCTGAAGTACTGGAGTTTAGGGCTTCAACTAAGTATTTTCAATAACACTATTCTGCACATTATACTGCTGATGCAGCATCCCAAAGGAAAAGAATGATGTTAATGAGTACATTTTAGTATCTGACCTGGTATATACAGTAGGTGCTTAAGTATTTATTAACTGCATAATTTTTAAAGCATGTTAATCAAAGCAATAATATTCTTAAGAATGAAAAATTCAAGACAGTGAGTATTTATTAAAACAATGCATAAGCTGAGCATAAAATGAGGCTCCACTCATTTATTTGTCCTTCATTCCACTCTGGAGAAAATACATTATTAAATAACCTCTATTTTTAGTTTACCCTAGGATTTCTACCTTGTTAAGGATAAGCAAAAGTTGAGGGTAATTATTTTGGTGAAAAGGCAAGATAACTGAGCCACAGTATGAAGAGCTATCATTCATTTATCTATTCACTTGGTTTCTATCATGCTACATACCAAACATAAAATTGTTAAATGCCTAGAAATGAAACTGTAATCTGACATTCTTTGTTTTACTATTTTCAATAGAAGTTAAAAAGTTAGAACTAAATATATCCTAATTATCCTCAAATCCTCAGAGTAAACTAATCTAGGCTTAACTGCATATCAATAGAGATGAATTACTACTATTCTGTGCATAAATACAGTTAGTAAAGAAGTATATAAAAAACTGATGTGTTAGAGATGATGATGAATTTGCCAAGAACATCAGAAATGCTTCCTAGAAGAAATGACCCTTATACAAACTGCATCTTGAGAGTTTGGTAGAAGCTGCTCAAGTAATGCAAAAGCAGGCAAATCAACTATTACGAAGAAAGACACGCTTATATATACCAGTAGGGAATGTTGGGGAATTAAAAGTAGTCCAGTATTGACAGAGTGAAAAATGTGAAGTGGAATCCAATATGAGAAAAAAAAGGAAGAATCTAGATCATTCCAATTTTATAAATAATCTTAAATTATTGAGACTAAGTAGATTAGTCAAGGACACAAAGCTAGTGAATGGCAGAACTAGGATTTGCAACAAATTTAACTCCAAAATACTTCAGTTAGCACAGTGACCATATGCCCCCAGTTTTCCTAGGATATCCCCTGGTTTATAATTATTGTCTCTATATTATTATTTTATTAGTGCCTTCCTTCCTTCATGCCTATAAAACACTCTGATCTGTGGACTATCTTCACCCTATCAATTAGGCCGCCATGCTATTACTTTTCTATACCTAAGAAAACTCGAGTTTTATTAACTTCACTCAATCATTAGTGAAATTAACTGCTGAAATAGGTGTTTTATTTTAATTATTTCTTTTCTTTTTTCTTTTTAAGACACAGTTTCACTCTTGTTACCAGGCTTAAGTACAATGGTGCTATCTCAGCCCACTGCAACCTCTGCCTCCCAGGCTCAAGCAAGTCTCCTGCCTTAGCCTCCAGAGTAGTTGGGACTAGAGGTGCATGCCATCATGCCTGGCTAACATTTTTGTATGTTTTGCAGAGATAAGGTTTTGCCACATGGCCCAAGGTGGTCTCAAATTTCTGAGCTCAAGCAAGGCCTCTCAAAGCATTGGGATTACCGGTGTGAGCCACTGAGCCCAGCCTGCTAAAAGAGATTATACTGATAAAAATAATTGGGCATTTGAAAAGATCTGGGGCTATCATCACCTTAACAAATCATCCAGTATATATATGCTAGAGTTAAACTTTCTTTTATAAATAGAAACAGTCATTACTTTAAAAAAGAATCTCACATAATGGAAAGAACAGAAAGAAAAACTTATTCTTCTAATTTTAATCTGGTTCAAGGAAACTACGAACTTCAGTTATAGCACAGTCATACATTAAAACTAAATTAATCAGATTAGGAACTATGGTCAAACTTGGTCAAAGGTCACTTTTGTTCACACAAGTCCTGTGAAGCATATATTCCATATCCCACCCTCCAAAAAATGAAAAGTAAGAGTCACTCTACTGATAACATTAACAACTGCAACAAACTCCTTACCCTTCCTTATACTTACATACTAGTATGCAAAAGCTGAATATGTCAAGATATTTACTTTTTCTAGCTACAACATGGACAAATGACAAGGACCAGGCCAAAATAAGTCCTTGTAGGGGATGTCTTCAGCAACTGGAGGGCGCTCTGCGAAAGGTTTTTCTCTTTAACGTATACAGAATACAGAGAAGATATTTTCTCCCTGCAATCCATTTTTTGCTTTTGGACGTGGATACGTAAAACACAATTCTAGAATTGTGGTAATCATCTTGTAACCTCTTTTTTTCTTTTGAGGAAGAAAGAGGAGGGGACAAGACTAAGAATAAAGTCCATTTCTAGGAAATTCAGAAGAAGAAAAAGTGAAACATCCCAGGTCCTTGCTGACATCACTGAGTGGCTTAATAAACCTAAATGTCCTTCCTCTAAACAATATTGTATCCTGTATAATGAGTACCACTATTCTTTAGGTCATTTTAAATTGGGTATTCTATTACTCGCAGCTAAAAGCATTCCAACTGACACAATGGGTCTGGGACCCAATCAAGTCTATGCAAAAAAATTACCTAGAAATTGTCTTTTCAAACTCAGAAACATGAATACAGAAAGGAAGTACAAGGATTATAAACATCGGAAGAAAGACGTTGAGTTTTCATTTCCCCAGAGTAGATAAGATAGTGGTCAAAAGTTAGTATGTACTATTTCCTATGAGCCAGATCCTATGCTCGAATTACTTCAGTGAATCCTCACAACAAATCTAGGAAATATTATTTTATAGAGGAGAAAACCAAAGCCTGAAGAAGTGAAACAACTTGCCAAGGTTATTCTCCTTGATAGTGACTGAGGAAGCATTCATATTCCACATGAATTAACTCCAGAGCCTAATCTTTAAGTATAGTTGAAGATAAATACACAATTATCTGTTTTTTTTTCTTTCTATAAGAGATTGATCTAAGTCTTCTGTTGAGCAGGAAAAGTCCAAAAAGGAGGTAAAGAACTTGAGAATCATGACTGTTAAGTTTGAACAACCACTGCTGTTTTGCAATGGGAAAAAGACTTCCTCAGTTTATCTTCAAAGAAATCAAGGCTCAGAAAGAGGAAACAAATTATGGAACGATGTCATACAGTTAGTGGTAGAGCCAATAATAAAATTCAGGTAATTCAGACCTTATCCCTCCCAGGCCAGAGCACTTTTCATTTCACCATACACTGCTTCCCCCTTGAAACTGAGATATTGTATCTCCAATATACATGGGGGGAAAGGCAAAATGTATAGAGATAAAACTATGAAAGCTTACTAAGATATTCACAGAGTTGAATTCACATGTTCAATATTTATTAACTGATAAGCTTTGATATGAGCAGAGAGACAACAACTGTTTATTGTGTGGATAGATAGTAAGAAAAAAAATAATTTAATGAAAAAATTACTTTTCAAGATATCTATACTTCCATTACTAAATGCTTAAAAAAATTAGATGTTCTTGGTATGTATCCACACATTACAGGTAATAGAGAATACAATGACTATTCCTCATTGAATTTTCTAAACACTGTATTTTTTTAAAACCTTCAAAAGAACTAGGCAAACAGACTCACCAAAGAACTATGTATCATAGTCTCCCTATAGCAATGTAACCCAGTTGACAACTAGTGTTAGTTTCTCCTAATAATTTATGATTATAAATGAATGGGTTAGACTGCTAAATATTAGCCCCAAATCGTTTGACAATGCTGTAGCTGTACTCAAAAGAAAGAAAGATGGGGACAGAGAATGTGTACAATTACTAATGTTAATACAAAGTACTAAAGGCCAAAGAGGGTAGGCAGACAGAAACAAGATCTGATTCTGATAACATATGGTTTCCCAATAACCACTTATTTTCTTTACTGGAAAGAATAATTTTCATGAATTAAAGTAATACAAGACTTCACTCATTTATCTTTATCATTTCAATAAACACTCAGGTCTCTCAAACAGTATTAGGATAAAATTAAAACACAGAACTGGCTTACTCTGCAATATCAAGATATCCACAGGAAGCTGCTGCATGTAGTGGTATCCAGCCTTCATTATCAGGTTGATTAATATTTGCTCCATTTTCTACCAGAAACTTCACCATATCAACATTGTCATCAATGCAAGCCTAAAAATAAAACAGAAAGCAAGATTGAAAAAAATATGAATTAATATTCTGAATAATATATCAATAGAATAAAATTCTTATTTTGTAGCTTTTATAATACAAATATTCTCTGTAAATCAATCTGTTGCTATCTTGACTCTACTCTATCAAACAGGCCAATGATACTAAATTTTAAGAGTCCTTGCTTAGGTACACATACAATAGTAGTGTATGTGCCTACACTCTATGGCAACCCAATTCGGATAACAAGTACATATTAAAATGAAGACATCATAATTAAGTACTAATAATATTCTCTACAGTAGTGGTTCCCAAAATGTGATCTGCTAGGAGAAGGGGGAGTAGATTCTTTTGATAAGGGCAAAACTGTTTTCAAGATAATACATGTTATTTCCCTTTTTCACTTTGTTGACATGTATACTTGACAGTATAAAAGTACTAGCTATAAAACTGCATGTGCTTTAGCATAAATAAAGGCAGTGGCCAAAAAACCCACACCTCTATTACTAGTCACTCTATCAACCATGTACTCATAATTTAAAAAATTGCCAAGTACAGTGGTTTATGCCTATAATCCCATCTACTTGGGAGATGGGAGGCTGAGGCAGGAAGAACACTTGAGCTTGAGTTTGAGGCTGCAGTGAGCTATAATCACACCACTGCACTCCAACCTGGGAAACAGAGTAAGACCCTGTCTCCAGGCCGGGCGCGGTGGCTATGCCTGTAATCCCAGCACTTTGGGAGGCCGAGGCGGGTGGATCACGAGGTCAAGAGATCGAGACCATCCTGGTCAACATGGTGAAACCCCATCTCTACTAAAAATAGAAAAAATTAGCTGGGCATGGTGGTGCATGCCTATAGTCCCAGCTACTCAGGAGGCTGAGGCAGGAGAATTGCCTGAACCCAGGAGGTGGAGGTTGTGGTGAGCCGAGATCGTGCCATTGCACTCCAGCCTGGGTAACAAGAGCGAAACTCTGTTTCAAAAAAAAAAAAAAAAAAAGACCCTGTCTCCAAAAAAAAGTGGTGGTTGGGGGGCAGCAATTTTTACTCATACATGTCTTTGACAAAGCAGTATGTATTAAATCTTGGCCCTTGCAGACAGGTCTTTTTTATATTCTCTGGAATGAGATGGAAAGTGTATGTCAAAACACCTCTTCCAAGCATGATGGTTATCTTGATGAAAAGCACTTGTGAAATTGAGATGCAAGCTGACGTAGCCACTTTTCCATGCAACATTATGTCTACTTAAATGTCAAACTACAGTTAGTCTAACTTTGATTTTTGGCAGATCTTTTCTTGAAAATGAACAAAATGAGTCTGTCACTTCAAGAAAAGCAATTAACAGTGTATTTGTTGCCAATGATAAACTCAAACTTTCAAGAAAAAACAAATTATTTTTATGTAAAATATAACGCATTTGGTAACGTGGGTAAATTGCTGTTATTTTTAAATGAATAGTATTTTAAATCCTCAGTTTTAAACTCTAAGACTGTAAATATTAATAGATACAACCAAACAAAATGAGTTAGTTATTTTAATTAAAAAATGTTATTTAGTAACAGGGGTAAATCATTGCTTTTTAAAAATGAATTAATAGTATTTTAAATCCCTGGTTTTAAACTCAGATTGTAAATATTAATGCATATAACCTACAGAAACAAAAGCTCATTGGAATCTTCAATAATTCTTAAGAGTATAAAGAAGAAATCCTAAAATTAACAAATTTCGAGAACTACAGTCCTAAAGTAAATAAGAAGGGAACCTTTATCAAATGCTTGCTTTGTGCCAGGTAGTAAGAGAGATGCTTTATCTATGATTTACATACTATCCTCACAAAAACCCACTCCAAGGTACTCATTGTTTTCCGCAACTCTTCCTAAAATCACTGTTCCAGCCACAAGAAGGACCTTACTATTCGCTGACCAGGTACCTCAGGGCCTTTGTTCTTGTGGTTCTCTCTCAGGAATGCTCTGACCCCAGATCTAGGCATGGTGATTCTTTCTCATCACACAAATATCAATGCAGATGTTTCTTCTTCAGGAAGGCCCTCCTGGACATCCTTTTAAAGTAATTACTACTACTCTATCACATTATCAGTAATAACAATAGCCACAATTTTCTTATTTATATCTATCTTCTACCTCTACTAGAATGTAAACTCCATCATTTTCATATTAGGGATATAGTCTGTATGTGAATATAAGTACTTCGTAGATGTCCTATGAGATAGGTTGCATTCATAAATATACTCCATTTATCCTGGGGAGGCTTTCTGGAATTGGCACTATTCATAACCATCGTTGTATCGTCCCTCCTGAGATGCAATCCCCATGTATTACCAGGACCCCTGCCCAAGAATGTGAAGTCTGTGTCATGTATTTGGCTTGGCGGACTGGGAAGGTGCAATGAAGTAAACTCAAAGAGACTTTAACTTGGTGAAAGGTGTTTTCCCTCCTGATTCACACCAAGTCACTATTTTCCCAGAGGGCAAGTGGCTTTTTCTTTCTAATTCAGGTAAAACTGAGTAAATGAACTAATTAACTCCTATTTCCTATCTATGATAAACAAATATTAACTAATATACAACTAAGAGTATGTGGGATGATGACTGCCATCTCTGTATTCTAAAAGTGGTTCTAATAAACTGATCAGTAGAAATATTAATTTACAATGTCCTCTTTGGTTTATTGCCAAAAGATCTTTGTTGAAAAATTCATGTGCTCATTTAAATGTATAAAAAGTCCAGGTTTATTAAGAATCTGGAAGGATATTTTAAGTAGCTGTTGAAAGTAATAAAAATTGATGTGTCATTTAAAAAGTGATTTTAATAATACATTTTGCTACACATAGACCATTACCTTTATTACCCATCCCCTCAAAAGAGGCTTAAACACCATGCTAGTACTTAACTACGAAAGGAAGTTCCTGTTTGTTTTTTTATCTGGGAAAAGAAACTATTTTCTAGTATTGAAAATACATCAACAGCAACTAAAAAGGATATTAATGTAAGACTATATCTAATGGAGAAAACACAAAAGAGCTTCTTAAGTGCCGCTTCAACCTAAGAAAGAGCAGTTTGGGTCTGGCTGATCAGATACAATGGATCAGCATTATACACAAGCAATGTATAAATGAGCAATGACTGTATCCACATTTCATAAAAGAAGTCTTTGCTCAACTCTCACCTTTTTAGCATCGCCTTTGTTGGCCTACATATTAAAACTATGATTCCTTCCCACCATTTTGTATCCTGAGTATCTACTTTATTTTTATCCATATCATTTATTACAACATACTATATATACTTTATTTATTTATCATTTGTTTACCCCACTCCCAGCATGAGAATTTATTGACAGCAGGAATTCTGCTGCATCCTCAATACCATGCACAGTTCTTGACATGCAGAATTTGGCTGCTTCCACAATATCTTGAATTCTTGGGCTCAATAAATGAATTAACGAATGTGGGAGGAGTAAGCTAAGATTCAAAGAGATAAGTACCTTCCATAGGTCACACAGACAGGAAATGATAGGGCTGGGAATCTAACAGAGATGCTCAGATTCCAGAAACAGCTTTTTCCATACTTAACACACTGCTTTCCGTAGATTTTCCTAGTTTATCAACATATTTCTCACCTGCAACAGAATATCACACATTCTAGGGGCTTAATAAGTATTAGCTGTACAAATGAAACATATTTTCCTTACCTACCATAGAAACAAAGTAAATGCTTTTTGCAGTATTTCCCTAAGGAAGAAAATGACAAAGTTTATGTTGAGAAAAACACTATACACAGTGTTCCTCAAAAGTATAAAAGCAGGAGGCCCAGGTGGGTGGATCACAAGGTCAGGAGATGGAGACCATCCTGGCTAACATGGTAAAACCCTGTTTCTACTAAAAATACAAAAATTAGCCAGGTGTGGTGGCACACGCCTATAGTCCCAGTTACATGGGAGGCTAAAGCAGGAGAATCACTTGAACCTGGGAGGCAGAGGTTGCAGTGAGCTGAGATTGCATCACTGCACTCCAGCCTGGGCGACACAGTGAGATTCCATCTCATGGGGAAAAAAAGGATAAAAGCATTAAGAGGGAATCACAGCTTTTGGTTTTAGGTTCTAGTTCTGCCTCTGCCACAAATTTTGTGGCTGTAAACAAGTAATTTAATCTTTTTGGGTGTTGGTGTCTTCATATTTCAAGTGGAGGGAAAAAGTGTGTAGGGTATTTAATTATGAAAACTCCCTATCATATTTAAAATTATTATGTATCTATGATTCTTCCCCCTAGAACAAGTTATAAGCAACCTTATGGCAGTTTACCGAAGTGTCTAGAACATACCTTACATATAAGAGCCAATAAATGAACACAGAGGCAACATTGATACAGACATTGCTCAAGAAAAGAACTATTATTTTTTATAGGGCAGTGGTTAAAAGCGGTTTTAGAATCATATATTTAATGACAAAGAAGAAACGTAAAAAGTGTATTGTATTAGAAAGCAGTTTATCGAATGCTGAGATAAGCAAGTGACTAACTGTGACTTGCATAATCATTTACTTTCCTTAAGAAATCATAGTGATTAAGATGAAGTCTTGCTCTGTTGCCCAGGCTGGAGTGCAGTAGCGTGATCTTGGCTGACTGCAACCTCCACCTCCAGGGTTCAACTAATCCTCCTTCATTAGCCTCCTAAGTAGCTGGAAATACAGGTGTTTGACACCATGCTCGGCTAAGTTTTGTATTAGATGGGTTTCACCATGTTGGCCTAGCTGGTCTCAAATTCATGACCTCAAATGATCCACCTACTTTGGATTCCCAAAGTGCTGAGATTACAGGTGGGAGCCACTGCACACTGCTTAAATTCTATTCACTTTTTTTCTCAACCTTTTAAATCCCATAGGCTCCAAAATTGTATCCTGATTTTTATCCTCAGTATAAATATATAAAACCCTACTTGATAAATGAATAATATCAATACACAAATAAGAAATGATTCTTTACAAAAGAATATGGGGAAATGCCCACAATATATTAAAAGGCTTTGCTTGTTTGTTTTTTAAAGGCTACAACACTTGGTATTCCTGGTAGCTTCTTGTCCAAGTACTAACCAGACCCAACCCTGCTTAGCTTCCTAGATGAGATGAGATTAGGCGTTTTCAAGGTGGTACAGCAAGTTTTTAAAAAAAGGATGCCAATATGGAAATGGAAAAGGATAAAAGAATATAGGAGAATACCCACGCTGTATTTAATGCCTAATATGGTTTAAAGTTTTATATTAGTCTGTTCTTATGCTGTTATAAAGACATACCCGAAACTAAGTAATCCTTAAAGGAAAGGGGTTTAATTGACTCACAGTTCCACATGGCTGAGGTGGACTCAGGAAATTTACAATCATGGTGGAAGGGGAAGCAAACACCTCCTTCTTCACATGACAGTGACAAGGAGAAATACCAAGCAAAAGGAGAAAAGTCCCTTATAAAACCATCAGATCTTGTAAAAACTCACTCACTATCATGAGAACAGCAGCATGTGGGTAACAGCGCCCGTCATTCATTCAGTTATCTCCCACTGGGTCCCTCCCACAACACATAGGGATTATGGGGACTACAATTCAAGATGAGACTTGGGTGGGAACACAGCCAAAACATATCAACTTTACTAAAAAAAAATTCAAACAAGACCAAAAGAATATATCCTGAAAGTTAAAAATAATGGTTGTGAGATCCACTTGTATTTTCTTCCTTAATTTTTCCTGTATTTTCAAAATGTCTACAATGAATAGTGTCTCATGAAAAAAAATTCAAGAAATTATTTCTTAAATAAAAAGCATTAAATGGTAATGCTAAAAAACAACCATGGCTGGGCGTGATGGTTCATGCCTGTAATCCCAACACTTTGGGAGGCCGAGGCAGGCAGATCACTTGAGGTCAGGATTTCAAAACCAGCCTGGCCAACATGGAAAAACCCCATCTCTACTAAAAATACAAAAATTAGCCAGGCATGGTGGCACATGCCTGTAATCCCAGCTACTTGAGAGGCTAAAGCATGAGAATCACTTGAATCTGGGAAGCGGAAGTTGCAGTGAGGCAGATCATGCCACTGAGCTCCAAGCCTGAGCGACAGAGCAAGATTCTGTCTCAAAAAAAAGAAAACCAGGGGTCCAAAGTGGCTCCCGCCAGAGGTCATGGTGCTTGTGAAGGCGAGGTCATGAGTTCAAGGCTAACCTGAGCAACCTCATAAGCTCAAGCTGATTGGCAAAAAAAAAAAACAAAAAAAACAAAAAAAAAACAAATTGCTGGTGAAAATATGAGACTATCTTCAGAAAACTAATAGCATCTACTAATGTTATGTAGAATGGATAAATGTACAGGGTAGGGTGTATGTGTATGAAGGGAGATCCTATTCACATAATAAGAATCCCATAAATTGATGAAAAAAGCACATTGAACAAAAAGAACAAAATAGTGCTATCTTCAACAACATGAATGAAGTTCATAAATATACAAATGAGTAAAAGAAGGCAGCTACAAAAGGATATATACTGCAGATTTCCAGATAAAATAAGATCTGGTGATGAGGCTCAGAACCATGGTTAAATCTGTGGGAAAAGTAGGGACATAAGGGGGACTTTATGGACAGTTGGAAATATTCCTATCTTTCTTGGGATGATTTTTACATAGAATATACATATGTAAAATCATATACTTAAGAGTTGTATAGTTTAGCATATGTAAATTATACCTCAAGTTAAGAAGTTAAAAAAAAAGTGGCTACCATTGGAAACTACTATGTATCAAAGGACTTAAAATATGTATTCCTTTAACTTCTATGCCCTGCCTCCTCAAGCTCCACATACCAAATGCAATCCTTCTTTTAACTGATAACCTGTGAATACTCTGAAAACATTTTTTCCCCAAGAATTCTAGCATATTCTCTTTTTCTGGCTAAATATCACTAATTCCTTTAGCTACTCTTCATATTATACATACTAACAAGTATATATGCTAAGACCATAGGAAAAAGATCACATTATAATATAGGAGGATAGTCCATAAATAACAATGATCACATAGGGGCCATAATAGCAATAGGTGGAAAGTACTAAAATATCACTGAGGACATCAAGAGATCTGTTTGTGACTAAGAGGGTCCATACGGGTCCCTACATATCTGAGCAGAGTTTTGAAGATTATATAGGAGTTCAAGTAGGAAATCAACTGGCAGGAACCTCACTGAGCAAAGACGCTACTGATTTTATTTAAAATAAATAAATAAATAAATAAAATAAACAAACAGTTGTTCATGGAATAAACAAACAGTAAACCATCTGGTGGTATACAGTATCTATAAGTTATAAAACAGGATAAGGCTAGGTGGTAAAAGATCTGAATATAATGCAAAGACTGTAGTTGTACTGCAGATGGTTTTCAACCTCTCTTCACTTCAACACACAAACAGAATCTGCTATGTTCCCATCAGTAATGGTGGCTGTAGTAAGCAGTAGAATGTAGAAAAAATTTAGAATTTTAAGATGATGCTTGAAAAAACTAGAGTTTTTAACAAGAGGGGTGATACAATCAGATCAGTATTTCAGAAAAATCATAGAAGCAATAAGAGGGAAGAGCCTGCACTACGCAACTGCAGATATTGGCATACCTAGTTTTACTATGCCTCATGGCATTTTTTCTGCATTTTTGTTGTTGTTGTTTACAACTAGAAGGTTTGTGGCAACCTTGCATCAGGCAAGTGTATTGGAGCCATTTTTCTAAACATGTGCTTACATCATGTCTGAGTCACAGTTTGGTAATTCTTACGATATTTTAAATTTTTCATTATTACTGCATCTGTTACGGTGATTTGTGATCAGTGATCTGAGATATTACTATTTTAATTGTTTTGGGGCGCCATGAACCATATTCAGAGAAGATGGTGAACTTAACTGATAAATGTTATTTATGCTCTGACCACTCCACAAACCCGTAGTTCCCCATCTGTCTTGCTTTCTTGAGGCCTCCCTATTCCCTTAGAAATAACAATATTAAAATTAGACCAGTGAATAACCCTACAATCACCTCTAATTACTCAAGTGAAAGGAAGAGTCATGTGTCTCTCCTTTTAAATCAAAAGCTAGAAATGATTAAGCGTGGTGAGAAAGTATGTTGAAAGCTGAGATAGGCCAAAATCTAGGCCTCTTGTGCTAAACAGCCAAGTTGTTAATGCAAAGGAAAAGTTCTTGAAGAAATTAAAAGTGCAACTCCAGTGAACACAGAAATGGTAAGAAAGCAAAGCAGCTTTATTGCTGACATGGACAAAGTTTTAGTAACCTGGATAGATCAAACTAGCTGCAACATTCCCTCCCTTAAGCCAAAGCCTAATCCAGAGCAAGGCCCCAACTCACTTCAATTCTATGAAGCCTGAGAAACATAAAGAAGCTGCAGAAGAAAAGTCTGAAGCTAACAGAAGTTGATTCATGAAGTTTAAGGTAAGAAGCAATCTCCATGTCATAAAAGTGCAAGGTGAAGCAGCAAGCGCTGATGGAGAAGTTACATCTGGAAGATGCAGCTAAAATCACTGATGAAGGTGGCTACACGAAACAACAGAGTTTCACTGTAGACAAAACAGCCTTCTATTGGAAGAAGATGACATGTAGCACTTTTATAGCTAGAGAGGAGAAATCGATGCCTGGCTTCAAACTTCCATGGGCAGGCTGATTCTCTTGTTAGGGGCTAATCCAACTGGTGACTGTAAGTTTGAAGCCAGTGATCTTTCACCAATCCAAAATTCCTAGATCCCTTAAGAATTACGATAAATCTACTCTGCCTGTGCTCTATAAATGGAACAACAAAGCCTGGATGGCAGCAGATCTGTTTACAACATGGTTTACTGAGCATTTTAAACCCACTATTGAGACCTACTACTAAGAAGAAAAGATTCCTTTCAAAATATTACTGCTAACAACAATGAACCTGGTCATCCAAGGGCTCTGATGGGAGATGTACAGGATTAATGTTGTTGGCATGCCTGCTAACAAAACATCCATTCTGTAGCCCAAGGAGTAATTTCAACTTTTAAGTCTTCTTATTTTAAAAATACATTTTGTAAGGCTTTAGTTGTCATAGATAGTGATTCCTCTGATTGATCTGGGCAAAGTAAATTGAAAACCTTTTGGAAAGAATTTACTATTCTACATGCTATTAAGAGCATTCGTGGTTCATGGAAAGAGGTCCAAACACCAACATTAATGAGAGTTTAAAAGTTGATTCCAACCCTCATGAATTACTTTGAGGGATTCAAGACGTCAGTGAAGGAAGAAACTGCAGATGTGGTGGAAACAGCAAGAGAACAAGAATTAGAAGTAAAGCCTGAGTATGTGACTGAATTGCCGCAATCTCATGACAAAACTTGAATAGATGAGGAGTTATTTCTCATGGACAAGCAAAGCAAGTGGTTTCTTGAGATGGAATCTACTCCTGGTGAAGATGCTGTCAACACTGTTGAAATGGCAACAAAAGGTTTAGAAAATGACATAAACTTACTTGATAAAACAGTGGCAGGGTTTGAGAGGATCAACTCCAATTCTCCAACAAGTTCTACTGGGGGTATAAAATGCTATCAAACAACATCACATACTACAGCGAAATCTTTCATGAGAGGAAGACTCAGTTGATAAGGCAAACTTCATTGTTGTCTTACTTTATGAAACTGCCACAGCCGCTTCAACCTTCAGCAACCACCACTTTGATTAATTAGCAGCCAACATCAAGTCAAGACCCTCCACCAGCAAAAAGACTATGACTCACTGAAGGCTTACATGATCACTAGCTTTTTTCTTTTTAAGCAATAAAGCATTTTTAAATTAAGGTATGTACTACAGCATTATGATTTTTTTAAAGATATAATGCTACAGTACAGTACATTTAATAGTTTATAGTATAGCATAAACACAACTTTAATATGCACTGAGAAACAGAAAAAAATTTGTATGACTCACTTTACTGTGGTGGTCTGGAACCAAACCCACAATATCACCAAGGTGTGCCTGTACTCATACGAAACTATATTAGGGAAGCTTAGGAGGAAATGTGCAAGGTTTAACAAAAGATATGAAAAGTTAAGATGCAGAAAGAAGCCATTCATGAAGATAAACACCACAGATTCAAGGAGCAGATTGGGGAAAAAAAAGATGAGGATTTTATTTGTTTGGGCTGAATTTATAGGTGTCTGTATATCTATCTAACCATATAGATCTGGAGCTGTGAAAATAAATGTGGGATGAAAATGTCAATTTGGGAATTATCTGCATTGAGGAGGTAAAACAATGGGACTTGAAATTATCCAGGGAAAGTGTGTAGAGAAGTGATAAGATTAAATGATGATTAGGATATTCGGTTTCAAAAACAGGTATTTGTGATACCTTAGGCAGTAAAGAGCTAGAAATATAAAGTTCAAGACACTCACCATCTAGTAAAGAAGACAAATATAAAAAGATAATTATATCAAAAGGAATGTGGTAAGACAATTATAGACATGTCCACTGGTTTTTATGAGAGCTCAGAAAAGGAGAACTAAGAAGGAATGGTGGTTATCAGGGAATATTTCCTGGAGGTGACTCATATACCTGAGTTTAACATAAGAACAAGTGAAAAACAGGTCTGGTATATTAAAGATGCAAAGCCGAACACAGTGAGGTAAGCAAGATCCAGAATAGAGTCTTACCTGCCATCTTTTGAGTAATCCTCTGACACTGAAGATAAAAGACTTTCATGACAAATGGTTAATTTTTAAGGTTTCTCTATTTGAAGAAGGTGATTACACTGGCTCTTTAAAAGACATTAACACACAGAAATAGCTATTCCCCAATAAATAAAACACTGCTAGTTTTGATTTTAAACGTATATGCTTTTAAGTTGACATAATGTAAGAAACACAAAATACCAAAAGCAATCAATGTTAAGTTTGCTTGTTCTTTTGTTTATAAGTATTTTTTCTAAATATTTTAGTATGAATTAAATACTAAAAGCACTGTCCCAAAATACACATCATGTATCAATCTCAAGTTAGTGGTATAAATTGTTCAAACTGTTCTCCTCAACATTTATAAAGTACATACAAGAAACTGGGAAAGCATGCCTATAAAAATATTGTTGCTAAGAGAATCAAAAGCGAACACATGCAGAACATTAAGAGACACATGACTTGCTGGCTTAAATTTTGGAATAAATTTGGTCAGTTTATTGAACTATATAAGGAGAGAATCAGAACGACTCAAATACACTTTCAAAATCTTATCTGACATGGTTTACCTTCAAGTTTTTCTTGAATGTAAGATATAACAACAATAAATGGCTGTGTGAAGACATTTTTGTCATTTAATGCTGGGTACAGACAGTTTTGTCAACTTGAGTTGTAAACTAATTCAATAAACTAGTTCAAGTGCATAAAGCTTTTGTTTTTAATTGTTCCACACATGTTCATAAGGAAAAAACTGAGAAGCCTGATAACAAAGAGTTAATAAGGTGTTGACACAATGCTCAAAGCAGACAGAGTCCATGACTTAAAGAGAGAGCTTGAGTGAGATACGCGTGGCTTGAAAAAACATTAAATTTCATTCTTAAAATAGATCAAAACAAGCATGTTTAAACCAACATAATTTGAGTAAACTCGACATCACAAAACTAGTAGCATTTGAAATAAATTCTAACACTGTTATATTCCTTTTCACAAAAGTATTTTTGTTAAAAGTACAAACTCTAGAGCCAGACTGTCTGGAATTAATCCAGTTCTGCCATTTACTGGTTGAGTGTCCTTGGTTAAACTCCTCATCTTGTGTGCCACAGTCTCCTCATGAAAATGAGGATTATAATAGAACCCACTACCTCAAAAGTTTACTATGAGAAATATATGAATATATACTGCACATAAAGTAGTAATTGTCAAAAAAAAAACCCCACTGTTTAACTAGTCCATGATAATTCTTCCCCATTTAAATTATTTTTTCTTTTTTTATATTATTACTCTAGAATGCATTTTCATCCCACTATAAATTACAAAACAGTTAAATGGCAAAGAACTGTCAAATATTTCTTTTAGTGCCACTTTTGGCAAGAGTCCCACCTCCAATAATTTATAAGAGGATGGTTAAGTTTTAGAAGCTGTCCTAAGAAAATCTTAGGGATTACAAACGTCCTTCAAACAAACTTTTCTGGAAACTCTTTCATATGAATACATATATGATTCAGAAGATCAAAGCAAAAGAAAAGTTGTATAAATGTAATTATAACAATTTAGGTGAAAATGAAATTAGAGTCAATAACCTGAAATGCTAGCAATGTGTGCCTAATCATTAGCAACAGCTAATTATTGATAGGTAATAGGTAAATTAATTTGATTTAATTTGAATACAGAAGTTCTCTTAGTCAATTTCCACTTCACAGAAACAAATCCTTTTTTTGTGGGGGTTAGAGATAGTGTCTCAATGTGTTGCCCAGGCTGGTCTAGAACTCCTGGCCTCAAGGAATCTTCTTGCTTCGGCCTCCAAAAGTGCTGGCATTACAGTTGTGAGCCACCACACCCAGCCAAAGAGAAACAATTCTATATGACTGTTAGGACAAGCTCAACTGGTACACAGAAATTTGTGCATGTACTAGAAAATATTTCATGCTCCAAGCATTCAGGGTGACATATATGTCAGTATGTTTAAAGAGGATCTGAACTGGATAATGTTCAAGTAATGTTTTTGTTCTATTTTAAAGAAAACTGAAGGGGGACATTTCAAAGGAGGAATTATGGGTGTGGCTTAAACAAGAAAAACAAACAAGAACTCCAAGTAGTACTCCTATACCAAACAATAAAAAAGAAAAACCTTGCATTAAAAATACTGGCAAATAAATGAGCAAGTATAATTTTAGGAGGCCATCTCTACTTATGAAAACACAGAGTCCAGAATTATGTTTAAATTGACCTTTTCTCACTGTTCTACTATTTCAGGTGTGAAAGTCTAGATGTAAAAACAGAAATCTGTCCACATAATAAAATATTCAAATGAGATTCAAATGACAAGATGACTGGAACAAGAAATCCAAAACATACACAATGGTTAGACCACAGGAAACTCTTCATTTGAACAAAAGTTGAGGTTTATGTATAGTATCCTAGAGCAAATATCTGACAAAGAGATCACAATATATATTTGTTAACTGAATGAACTAGACATAGCAAGTACAGGATATAAAAAAATTCTAAAATAATTCAAGACAAAAACCCACAAAAGTTTCTAAAGAAAAAGAAATTTAATTACAGTATAAACATTTGTTCAACAAAAAATACATATTTGAATGAGAATGCCAAAAACTAGAAACCATAAATATTCAATGATTAAAATATGCTCTTTATCTATTCTTATTACACAGCTATGTTATTTCCTTTACTGATAAAAATCTATAAAGCAGTAAGTTGAACCTAGATTTTCAGAAGCCGACACTTTTATTTGGGGATGCAGTAAGGGAACAGCATTTCTTCTGGAGGTTAGTCATTAGGGATACAAAACAAACTGAACTTCAGGGTCATTCTTTCATGAACAATTTTTACTGATTGCCTACCATGTACGACATAATACAGTGAGTCACTCATTTTCGTAGATATAAACACCAACACTAGAGGGCATATTCTCCTTGCTTCCTTTATGCACAATGCCTAGCATACAGAAAGTACATAATACATGTGTAGTGAATCAAAATAAAATGCTAACTTCTTAAATGAGTAGACATTTATGACCTACTGTGTGTATGTATACATAAAACTGTATTAAGCACGGTGTTAGGACACGCTGACTTTATTAGTATTTTATGTATTTCCAGACTTTTCCTAGCTAGATTATGGTTCCTTACCTAACAGTGGTATTTCAATAAAATTGTTGATAAACTAAACAATCTTGTCTACAGGATGTCCAATTAGAAAAAATATATAAGGAAGTAGAAAAATGCTATGAAATTCAAAAAGCGATATAGCAAAATAAAGGAAAACTCAATATGTGAATGGAAATTAGTTTTTAAAAAACTTTTGGAGAAAATAAATCATATGCAGGTCTCTGACTGTCTGAGATCTGGAGATAGGGTGGAAGGTAGATACAGGGAGAGGTTTCCTTGCTAAATTCTATCTTTTATCAGATGTGGTTCACAAACTAAGCTACAGGGGTTTAATCAATAAACATATTAATGAGAAAATTTTAGTTTCAGGGAAACAAATAAAAGCTTTTACTTATTATTTACTTAAAAACAAGTTACAACAAAATACTCATAATATGATACAATTCTTGCAGTTGAAATGTCTAATGAAAGTCTGGAAGAATTAACACCAAAGAGCCCTAGTAAATCAATGTCATAACAAGGAATGGCCTACATACTAATACGTAGAAGAGGAGGCTGATGAGCTCTCGTTTGCTCCTTTCTTTTTCCACCAGCCTAGTGATAGAAAAAACAAAATCCAGGCTCAGACCTGCTTCCCACTGGGTTCCTCATGCCAAGTGAGCCACAATAACCACCAACACATGAGGAACTAGGGAAATAATATCTACTGCATTTCTGTATCTTTATCTGATTTACAACATTTGTACTGTTGCTTGCTATATTGATACAATTCTGTACTAAGTCTAAACTTTTCTTGCCAATCTTTGAACACAAATCAGCCCTCTGTAGTCTAACCTAATTCAGCAACTATGAACAACACATACTACAGGAATAAAAAATAAAAATAAATGGGGGGAGAGGTGTTAACGTGTCTTGGTCTGTTTGAACTGCTATGATTTTTAAAATACCATAAACTGGGTGACTTACAAGCAGCAAACATTTATATCATAATTTTGGAGTTGGAAGTCCAAGATCAAGGCACTGGCAGATTACATGTCTGGTGAAGGCCTGCTTCCTGACTCACAGATACGTCCTCATGTGGTAGAAGAGCAAGCAGCTCCCTTGGGCCTCTTTTATAAGAGCACTAATTCCAATTTATAAGCATTCTGCCCTCATGACCTAATCATCTCCCAAAGATCCCATCTTCTAATACCATCGCCTTGGGGTAAGGATTCCAAGATATGAATTTTAGGCATGAAAGAAATATTCAGACCACAGCAGCATATAAACATGTAACTTAAGATAGAAACAGCAGTATGGAAGACATAACTTGACAAACCAAAGGCAATGCCCTACATTTTGATGCTATTTAACAATACTGAATAAGAAATCAAAAGTAAAATGATAAATCTTATTTAACAATAAAATCCCATCAATTAAAAGAACAAAATAAACTCAAAATTCAAAACAGGATGGTAAAAACAAACTCATACAAAGTAAATTAGAAAGGATTTAAATACCATACATTCTAATAAGGTAGAAATAGTAACCTGGCTAAGAAAACAAGATGAAGATTAAAACGGATGAGTGTTGACTTCTTCATCTTTCCCAGTAAGCAGCCAATTGGGTTTGTCTAAAATTGAAATGTAGTTAAAAATTATCCTATGCAAAAATATCCACTGCAATGTTTTCAGGCCTATAAGCATATGTAATATGCATCCTTTTTAACAGAAGTATATCAAAGGATTTGTATAAAGAGATTCTGAAAGATGCTTTCTAAGTGAATGATGGTTAGTTATGGACAATCAACATTCACTGAACAACTTTTTAGCAAAAAGCATGGAGGCCTAGCTCTAAGCTAAAAAAGAGCCAAATCTTGCCTGCAATAAACTCACAGGCCATCAGACATGAGCATATACATAGATAAATTTCAAATATTAACTCTCTAATCTGAAATTCTCCTTACTCCATTATACATGGGTAATTTTTGAAACCTCAAGAACACACATACATTAACTCACTCTCTCTAATTGAGAAAAAGAGAAAAGTTTTGGAAAAGAAGGAAAATTTTGTTTGTCACTTTATAGATTATAACCTAATCTCAGATGTCACTTCTGAGATTAGGTTATAAAAAGACATGGCTTCCATCTTGGCATGCACTCTCCTCTCTTGCTCTCTCCTGGATCACTGCAACCTGGGATAAGCCAAATGCCATGCTGGAAGACAGACGTGTTGAGAGACATATGTGGCAAAGAAGCAAGCCTGCCAATAACATGAGTGAACTTGGAAGCAGATCCCCACCCTACTCTACCCAAGCCTTCAGAAGAGATGGCAGTCCCAGACAATAGCTTGAGGAAAATCTCATGAGAAATCTTTAGTCAGAAGCACCCAGCTAAGTTATATCCATTCCCGACTCAGAAAGTGTGAGCTAATGCTTGGTATTTTAAGTTTGGGGATAATCTATTATGCAGGGATAACTAATGGCCAAATTGTTGGATTTTGATGAATGTATAAGGCATTCATATCAGTCTTCACTGCTTAAGCTTATGTGTATCCAAACATTATGTTCCCTTCTGCAACTTATAATATCTGTCTTTTCTCCCGTATTTTCACCTTTCTTAAATGTCATCACCTAAGAGTTACCTAAACTTAGTCCCCTCTCTCCATTTCCACAAATTCAAAGCTCTAATAATACTAGACCACCTTCCATTTCTTGAACATGCATAATCTGAAATAATTTAAGAACCAATAATAACTGTTTGATAATGTGGCAGCACTCATGATTAACAAGTAAAAACTGTACAAAACAGTCTAACCAGATTATTCTAATAAATAATAAAAAATATTATTCCTTCAATATTTACTTTTGAAGAGACAGGTCAAAAAGCAGTAGTTTTTTTTAAAAAAAATAAAGAACAGCTTTTATACATTTGCATTGAGGGAAGTAATATAAATTTTCTATTGCATAATTCATTCAGTCAGTCGTTTCCTACAATGCTAGTACTTTTATATTTAAAGATAAAGTTTTAACACCCTTTCAAAGCAGATCACTATCCTGTCAAATGGGAAAGTAATAAGGTAGAAATAAGAACACCTAAATTTTCAATTTGCCTCCTAAAACAACTGTCAGTATGGAGCCCTTCTGAAAGTAATTTTTAAAAAAATCACTGAAAGTAATTTTTTTTTTTTTTTTTTTTTTGAGACGGAGTTTCACTCTTGTTACCCAGGCTGGAGTGCAATGGTGCGATCTCAGCTCACCACAACCTCTGCCTCCTGGGTTCAGGCAATTCTCCTGCCTCAGCCTCCTGAGTAGCTGGGATTACAGGCATGCGCCACCATGCCCAGCTAATTTTTTGCATTTTTAGTAGAGACGGGGTTTCACCAAACTGACCAGGATGGTGTCGATCTCTTGATCTCGTGATCCACCCGCCTCGGCCTCCCAAAGTGCTGGGAATACAGGCTTGAGCTACTGTGCCCAGCCTAAAAATAATTTTTAAAAAAATCACTGCACTATTTCCCAAACTGTTTCCATCAAACTACTGAACTGAAAATGTTAATAAATGCTATTTGAGGTCAGGCACGGTGGCTCATATTATAATCTCAGTACTTTGGGAGGCTGATGCTGGCAGATCACTTGAGGTCAGGGTCTTGAGACCAGCCTGACCAACGTGGTAAAACCCCATCTCTACTAAAAATAACAAAAATTACCCGAGGGTGGTGGCAGGTGCCTGTAAAATCCCAGCTATTCAGGAGGCTGAGGCAGGAGAATTGCTTGAACCTGGGAGGTGGAAGTTGCTGTGAGCCCAGATCACGCCATTATATTCCCAGCCTGGGTGACAAGAGCAAGATTCCGTCTCTAAATAAATAAATAAATAAATAAATAAATAAATAAATAAATAAAATAATTACAGTAGTTTAAGACTTAATAACTTCTCTAGAGGAAGACAAAGGGTGCCCTTCCCTAAGTAATGGATGACACTTGTTAGACCATACAGATTGCTCCTCAATTTAGTATTATTTTACACCTTAAGCCTTTATTTCTTTGGTCTTTTCCAGCCTATATTAAGGTAGCTAAGGTTAAACAACTCCCTCCCCCCATTTTCTGTGATATTATGAACATACCTGTCCTAACATACTTTAAAAATTGTATAATTGTCTACTTATATGCACTATCTTTGCATTCATTCCTTTTCTCCCCCTTCTGCCTCCACTGTATCATGGGCTCTCAAAAGCAAGGACCCATCTTAGTTGTTACTAAACATACATACACAAAGATACATAGAGTATCTAGAACACATTAGACAATTATCAAATGCTGAAGAGAAAAAAACCTACAAGTATGACTTAACTTCATTAGTAAAACTAGGAAATAGTTTACCAATACTTTGTCACTTTTAAATCTCTGTGATCAGAGAAATGTCTCTGTAACATAGCTGACTTACTACAGGAGAACAGACACATTGTTAAAACCTTTTCCAAATTTCTTTTGTTAAACAGGTGAATAACACTTTCCCTCTTCCTACATGAAAGGTGTAATTGATACTAAGAATTTTCTACAAAGTATTAAGCCATCTTGCAGTTAAATGTATAAACAAGTGATACTCATGACCACTCAGAAAAGTCATATTCTTCAAGGCAAAAAGATAAATGTACTTAGAGCTAAATAAGAACATACCAGAGTAGAAATAAGTCATCCTAGCATCCCTCTGTCACTTATCATTGTTGTTCCTGAATGTTCACATCATTATCACCTGTGCTCTCTACTCAGCTAGCAGGAATTCCATGGCAGAAAGATACCCAGAAAGTAATAATTTTGCTTTCACTTTCCCTAGTATCTGCCATCAATGAAACCTACACTTCTTAGTTACACCACATGAAGATCTAACCCCTCTCTACCCTTACAGTGACATAAAATAATGAGACTGCTCTTAAGTTTCCTTTAAAAAAGAGCCAACTACATGACCAATAACATGCAATGTTCTGTTAAAATAACATTAGCACTGTAGCATAAAACTACTGCCACAAAAGGAATTCATTCCTTCCTCTAGTAAGGCAGACTACCAATGCATGTAAGATTCTTAGTAATTTAGCTACTGTGGTAATAAAGGCAGCCAAAAAGACAGCACTGAAGACGAAGTAAAAGCCAGCTAGTTGGTTTTTTTCTTTTCTTTCTTTTTTGGAGTGGTGCCTTGCATTTCACTGAAAGTCTAAAAGCTAAGTCTTGACCATATAAGGCTTTGGGATTCCCATGGATGAAAGATCAAGAAAAAAGTCAAATCTAATAATCTTAAAATACATGCATGTAGGTACTAACCTATCATCAGAGAATCTTACTTTTAAATTCTAGTTTCACTTAAACATACTGTCACAGATCCCAAAAATGTCCCTATGAAATATTATGATCAAATTCACAAAAAGGAGTATATATAAATCATTGATATTTCCTTTTAAAAAAAGTATTTTAATGGAAATCTTCCTAAAGTCTATTACACATTCCTTTGTCATTTTAAACAAATACAAAAATGTGATTTAATTTTTTTCTATTAACTCATTATTGCATCAGTTATTACACTCTGCTGTTACACAACAATGTCCTTAGAGCCAATAGTTTATGCAGCTGAAATATCTAATACGCTTTCTGGGAATTATGTTTGGTTTTAATAGGTTGTCTGCCTTTCATCTTGCTTTCAGATGTCTCCTCTTAAAACTGACAACCTTTTATCTTCCATACTTATTTGCAAGACTTAATCTGCCAAACATTTTTTTTAAAAGAGCCTAAGAGTACAAAAAAAAAAAATCATGTGAGGACTTCTTAGTAAAATAAAAGTTCTTATGCTTACGTGTATGGATTCTGCAACTTCTGTGTCAGTGAATAATGCTTATTTTCCAAATATTTTTAAGTCATAAAGTTTCCAATATGGAGAAGAAGTTTATTAGAGAAATTAAGCCCTGTAAAATGTAGAAGGCTAGCCCATAAGCAAGTAATTTTAAAACCAACCACTGCTAAAAGAAAGAAAGCTAACATTATTGGCAATGTTTTCTTCACATGGAGATATTTAAAAAGAGCAATCACATGAAGCAACTCCTGCAGATAATTTCAGAGCTCCTAGGAAAAAAAAAACCAGGAGCAACTCTAAGAAAATGTAGAAAGACTCTATATTAATACTTTGTATTATTTACATTTTATTTACATCTCTGCCTACTCATGACTTCAGAATAATATACTAGCAAATCACCATACAATGTAATTTTTAAGGAGTACAGAGCCAAAAGAGGGGAGGAAAACAGAAGCAGCTCAGCTTACAAAACTTAGCCATGTAAAAAGGTCAACGGAATAGTTAAGTTTGATCCAAATGGAACATTATTTTCTGATACAGCTATTTCATGTTAAGAGAACAGACTGTATACATAAGACATAAAGGTATACCCAAAACCTGTATTTTATTACAGTGGTAAACTTCCTCTTCCAGAAAACATCTTTTTTTTTTTAGACAAGAGTCTTGCTCTGTCACCCAGGCTGGAGTGCAATGGTGGGGTCTCGGCTCATTGTAACCTCCAGCTCCTGGGTTCAAGTGATTCTCCTGCTTCAGCCTCCCACGTAGCTGGGATTGCAGGTACCTAACACCATGCCCGGATAATTTTTGTGTTTTTAGTAGAGACAGGGTATTACCATGTTGGCCAGGCTGGTCTCAAACTCTTCCTGACCTTGTAATCTACCCGCCTTGACCTCCCAAAGTGCTGGGATTACAGGCGTGAGTCACCACGCCTGGCCCCAGAAAACCACAGTTTGACTTCAATGCCCTTCACCAGCTCTGCTACACTGTTTAGATTTTGTCAACATTTACCGAACTACTATCAGCTGTAAGGTACTATATGCTGAGAATACAAAAATGAATCATGACTAATACAGAGCCTTATTAAATATATGATTTTAACAGACTCAAAGTGAAAACAAAATAATATAGCAAATGCCGTATTTTGCAAGAGCTCAGTGACTAGGCAGTAGCCTAAGTAGAAGCAAGGCTTCCAGGAAAAACCTGATCTATGTCATTAAGGATAAAGAAATGGTGAAGGTTAAAACAATTGTTTTTAAAAAAAGAATAGTAGCATATCAAATAGAGAGCATTTAATATTGCTTAATGATCATAAAGTACAAGAAGGAATAGTAGGTGATTAGAGAGAATTAAGGAGATAAGGTGGTGTTTTGACTGGCCTTATAAATCATGCTAGGAAGGCCTAAATTTATTCTGATACAACAGAATTTTTCAAATGTGAGTAACATAAGACCTTTTTAAAAGGAAAAAAAATTCCCACAGACATCCCTAATATCGACTGAAATTAGTTTTGTTATAAAGTTATTTAAATAGCTAATAACATAAACCGAGGCCTTTATATATGTTTCAGTGCATATCTAAACCAAAATCAATTTTATTTTTTATTTTTTTTTGAGACAGGATCTCACTTTCATCACCCAGGAGGCTGGAGTGCAGTGGCTCAAACATAGCTCACTGCAGCCTCAACTTCCTGGGCACAGGTGATTCTTCCACTTTAGCCTCCCAAGCAGCTGGGACCACAGACGTGCCACCTGGCCCAGCTAATTTTTGTATTTTTATTTTTTTTTTGTAGAAACAGGTGCTCGCCACATTGCCCAGGATGGTCTCAAACTTCTGGAACTCAAATGATACTCCCATCTCAGCCTCCCAAAGTGCTGTGTTTAAGACATGAACCACTGCAGCCAGCCCAAAATAAATTTATAGATCTTCTCGATCTTTTTCTTAGTTTGTAAAGGGGTGAGTGATGTCATTTCACTGGGAATTGAACCCCACTTATTGCAAAGATTATTTAAATCCATCTTAGTCTTTCCTCATTTGCCTATGACAATTAATCTGTTCTGTTTGGCACCAACTCCAGCATAAATGCAATTGTAAGCAACAGAAATTACGAAGCAGTATATCAGTACTAAAATAGTCATTCATCTTGTTCATCTATCCATCTAGGTTTTATTTTTTTCTATTAACTAGATGGATAGATGAACAAGATGAATGAAGAATTCACGCTAAACTCAGTGTGATATCTACCAGTAGATATTTTTAAAATGTCTATCCATGCTCATATATTTTAGATTACCTTCATAATAACAATTCAAAAATTAAAACATTCTTGCTGAGATGGAAATTAAGAATGTTTCAAGAAGGCTTCATAGAGACTTCCCAAGAATGATCCAGCAACCCCATTACTGAGTCTACACCCCAAAGAAAACAAATTGTTCTACCAAAAAGACACATGTCCTTGCAAGTCCATTGCTATACTATTCACAACAGCAAAGACATGGTATCAACGTAGGTGCCCATCAATGATGGACTGGATAAAGAAAACATGGTATTAATAGATACACACCATGGAATTCTAGAGAGCCATAAAAAATAGGATAAAATGTCTTTCGCAGCAACATGGATGCAGGTGAAGGCCATTATCTTAATTGAATTAATGCCGGAGCAGAAAACCAAATACCAAATGTTCTCACTTGTAAGTGTGAGCTAAACATTGGGTACTGAATCATGGAAATAAAGATGGCAACAATAGACAGTAGGGAGTTGGGGAGGGAACAAGGGAGGAAGGGAAGAGGTGAAAAACTGTTGGGTACTTTGCTCAGTACCTGGGTAACAGATATATCACATAACATACCCAGGTAACAAACCTGCACATGTACCCACTAAATCTAAAATAAAAGTTGAAAAAAAAGAAAATAGGTTACCAAAAAGCAAAACAAAGCAAAAGAAAAAAAACAAGCCTCCTAAGTTCCAGGTTTATGTGGTCAAGTGCAAATGATGCCAATACTTCCAAATGTTTCACTGTTAAGACCTTAGAACTCTGAAATTCAGCAGAGAAGAACATGGTACCACATCCTGCATCTCTTCAACCCTTTTTAAGCTGAATCTTCTTTTGTCCTCATTGTGAATTCCTGATTCTTGACTCATTCCAACTCTTCCAGTCCACTATTCACAGGCTTTACTTGCCTCGTCTCTACATCAACTACACATTCACTTCACCTCAGGATTCTTGGTAACTCTTGCCAGTCTCTAGAACTGAGTAATACCACTCATTTGCTCTCTGTGCTCCCACACAGATGCTGTCAAACAATGCTAGGAGAATTTAGAAACTAGGTTGATTTGGTCCTCTAAGAATTCACACTAAACTCAGTGTAATATTCTACCAGCAGATAAATTTTTTCCATCCCTCTATATACTAAGAGCTACTTAAATAAAAACATTTTTAAAATTTCCTTATCTTCCATATATGCTATTCCTCTCATTTTCCTCACATTTTATTGAATGAAAATGTTCAAAAATGCAGCAAAGTTGAAAGAATTTTCCAGTGAACACCTATATAATCACCATCTAGATTCTACTATTAACATGGTACTACTTGCTCAGCACACTTATCTATCCAGTTATTTCTTTACACATTAATACACCTATTGTGAAAGTACCAAAAAAGTAAAACTATATTGTATACTTCTCCCTAAATAATTCAGCATGTTGGTCATTAAGTAGAGTTCAATATACTTCATTTTCTTGTGATGCAAAATGTAGATACAATGAAATGCAGAAATCTTAAATATATATATATTCGCTGTGTCTTACCAATGCATAAATCAGTGCACACAACCTAACATATCATTACTACAGAAAATTTTCCCATGTCCCTTTCTGGTCTATCTCTCCTATTCATAGTCAACTAATGTCTGGGGTTTTTTTTTCCACCACAATAAATAGGTGGTCATTCTAAAACTTCATGTAAATGGAATCTTAGAACTTATCTTTATTTTGTGAAAGTCTTCTTTCAGCAAAAGATTTATGAGATTTGTTCATGTTGTGGTTATCAAGTAGTTCATTTCTTTTTATTGCCACATAAATATTCCCTTGGATATACCATAGTTCATCAATTTCACTGATAAACACCTGGGCTATCTCTAGTTTTCGACTATTAAGAATGAAGCTGCTGTGAATATTCTGGTATTAGTCTTCTTAGAACATAGGTTTTCTTTTTCTCTTGGGTAAACATAAGTAGTGGAATTTCTCAGCAGGTATATGCTGACTTTTATAAGAAACTGCCAAACATCTTTACAAAGCAATTGTACCAATTTGTATCACCAACGAGAATTCTAATTATGCCACATCACTGCCAGCATTTCATGCTCACATGAAAGATTTTTCATTTTGGCTCTTCTGATTAGTGTAACATCATCTCTTTTATGAATATAATTGGCATTATGTTGTACCATTCATGTTATTTTGCATATTATTTATGTATTTGTCTTGTCTCTGTTAAACTATATGCTTCCTGAAGTTATGAATTGTGTATTAGCCATCCTTTCCTCCCTGCAATATTTACAGCAGTGTGCTTTGCACCTGCTAGAACAATAAATACCACTTTCATTCAATTCTTTAATAAAACTTCTTTGCCTCTCCTGTTTGGATAAGCCAGGGCAAAAAAACCCAACAAGGCAGATCTGTGAAATAAAGTAACAGATAGTCAAGAATTAGCAATGGCCTTCTAATTTTATCCTAGTCCTCTGCTAAAATACAAAACATCCTTAAAATCATTTATTATCCTATCTGTCCTATCTAAATACATTAGATCTGTCCTATCTAAATGATGTCATATCTAAATACATGCATATAGAAACATAGAGGGACAGATAATAAGCTCCATGTAAACTCTACCAGTGCAGGGATTTTTATCTGCTTTGTGAATTCACTGACGGATTATAGAGGCCATCACATAATAGGCACACAAATACTTGTTGAATAAATACACACAAAATACATATTTCCATAAATGTGCTTTTTAAACAAATGGCAGGGAACTTAAATCACGAACAACAAAGCTTTTTAGGTCTATAGCTTCAACATCCTTAAACCTAACATCCATGAACATATCCTTCAGATAGGGATTTTAAAGTATTTCCCAAGGTGTATCTTCACACCTCGGAATGGTAATTCTCTTTAATGTAAGCACATGACTTTGGGATGTATACGCGGTGAATTTTAACGGAAGGAGAAGGCTCCTAAATAGTCACCCCACATGTACCCAATCAACACAGCAATCAATGAAATGTCATAAACCACAGTATAGAAGGATTGTCCATCTTTTACAAATCTCAATTTAACTATTCATCTGGGTATCTATGCACCAAATAAATCAGGAGGAGAATTTCCAAATGTCCATTCTCTTCAAGACCCTAAAATGAGGTCCTTGAAACAGTTTATTGAGAAAAGAATCCTTCATACCATTAAACATTTCCTGAATATCTAGCAATCAATGTTCTAGGTACTATGTTAGGTACCAAGGCTATAAAGACAAAATCAAGAAACTTGTATTTTGGTGGAAGAAACAGTTAAGTAAATAAACAGTTACAGAACTGTCACAGAAATATTTAAGAATGTTAAGAACACACAATAGAGGGCTCTAGATTAGGAACCAATTAGGATAAGCTTTTTGGCAGAAGTAACAGTTTGAGATGCCTGATTACTAAGCCAGCAAAATGAGGATCAATTCCAAAGGAAAATTTTGGTAGTAATCATGCTCAAACACCAGCTTTCTCCAGACCAACTGATCCCTTTACGGAGGGCTCCTTTGATTACTGAAGGACAGCTGAAGGACATTTGGGTTGCTGACAGGGCAGATGAAGGACATCTGAGTTGTTTTCAGTTCTTAGTTATAAATAAAGCCACAATAAAAATGTGCATACAGGTTTTTAAGTGAACAAGTGTTTTCATTTCTCTGGAGGCAAAAAAGTAATCTTACTTCAACTTAACTTTCTCCTTGCTTTGTGAATGGTGTTATCACCAAAAAAAAAAAATTATGAGACAAGTGCATAGCTTCCTTAAAGTGTATGCAATAATCACAACAGTTACAAACTGAATATGCATACCAAAAAGATGATAATGAAGAAGGAAGCAAAAGCAAAGCAAAAATCAGACTAAAATCCAAAGAGAAGATACTGAATATTTTAATTTAATTGTTCAACAATTATTTACTGAGAACTTGCTATGTGCCAGGCACTAGAAAAATGCTTGGCTTCACTGCTAGACAAACGAACAAATAAATGCATAATTACACCCTAGGAGAAGAGGCACGAAAGAACAGGATGCTAATAGGAAAACACAGGTTTCTAGAGAATAAGGCATGGAGTCGGGGAAAAGATTCAGGAAGTACAAAACTTAAAGAACAAATAGGAGTTAAGAGAAGGTGAGGATAAGGGGTGGAAGGACTGTTCTAGGCAAAGGGAAAATATAAGAGCTGGAATACAAATGGGCTCAGGATACCTGAGGGTATGAAGGGAAGTGTAGCTAGAATACAGATGAACAAGAGAAGAGACTACAAAAGTCAGCAGATCCTCATAAATCTTGTTAAGGATTTGAGATCTTATTCCCTAACAACTTGTTTCAACTTAGAGTGTCAAGTACTTCATATATCTCCAATTATTTTAAGAGAGATACAGAATTTCAAAGCAGATTTCAATATCAAATCTATAATAAGTGTTTCTAACAAACAACATCATTTCCTCTGAGATTCAAGTGTTACTAATAATGTAAGTACCAATGCTTAACCTAAAAATCTATTTCTTCTTTAGCCCTTTCATTAGTGCTGCATTTTATATATCATTTTAAACATTCAGTATTTCATCTACTCCTCACAATATATTGGTCCAATTTTTCTAGCAATTTTATGCTAGAGTCTTGAAATCTTTGAAAACTCAAATTGAAAAAAAGTGACATTTAAATGAGATTCAGTTCAACAAACGTTCATTTACCTTATACAAGTTATCAATTTTCAAAGAGATTTTTAAATTAGATATTGGCCTTTCAAACTTAAAAAAAATTTATTTTAATTTTTGTGGGTACATAGCAGGTGTATATATTAAACTCACTCCTTTTTAAAAACAATTTCTTGCTTCCATGCTATTTACCTCATAAAAGTCATTTTAACTAATTCTACCTAAAATAACAAGCAAGGAGAAACCTACATTTTTTTTTTTTTTGAGACAGAGTTTCGCTGTTGTTACCCAGACTGGAGTGCAATGGCACAATCTCGGCTCACCGCAACCTCTGCCTTCTGGGTTCAAGCAATTCTTCTGCCTCAGCCTCCTGAGTAGCTGGGACTACAGGCGCGCACCACCACACCCAGCTAATTTTTTTGTATTTTTAGTAGAGACGGGGTTTCACCATGTTGACCAGGATGGTCTCGATCTCTTGACCTCGTGATCCACCTGCCTCAGCCTCCCAAAGTGCTGGGATTATAGGCGTGAGCCACCGTGCCCGGCCGAAACCTAAATTTTTGTATTACAGGTTGAGCATCACTAATCTGAATCCCTAAAATGCTCCCAAATCCAAAATTTTTTGAACACCAACACGATGCTACAAGTGAAAAATTCCACACCTGACCTCATGGGACAGAGCAAAGTTAAAATGTAGGTACATGACATATAATTTATACAGGATCCTCCACTCTTTAGATGCACTATCATTCCTATGCATGCCCAAATTCCTCCATGCAAGCACACCCACAAAAGGTTATAAAAAAAAAAACAACAACACGTGTACATTTAAGAAAATGACTGCTTATATAGATAGCACGTATTTCCATCAAGGGCAATGGTGATGCCAAAGAACCACACACTGTCCACATGAGTGACTGAAATAGCAACACCTTTGCTTTCTGATGATTCAGTGTACCCATACTTTGTTTCATGCACAAAATTATTAAAAACATCATAAAGGCCGGGTATGGTTGTTCACGCCTGTAATCACAGTACTTCCGGAGGCCAAGGCAGGCAGATCATGAGGTCAGGAGTTTGAGACCAGCCTGGCTAACAGAGTGAAACCTGTCTCTACTGAAAACACAAAAATTAGCCAGGCATGATGTTGTACGTCCCAACTACTCGGGAGGTTGGGACAGAAGAATCACTTGAACCCAGGAGACAGAAGCTGCGGTGAGCCAGTATCACACCACTGCACTCCAGCCTGAGCGACAGAGCAAGACTCCTTCTCAGAAAAAAAAAATAATCATATAAAATTACCTTCAGGCTATGTATGTAAGGCACATATGAAGCATAAATTAATTTCTTGTTTAGACCTGGGTCGCATCCCCAAGATACCTCATTATATACATGCAAATATTTCAAAATTAGAAAAAATGGGAAATCTGAAACTCTTCTGGTCCCAAGTATTTTGGATGAGGGACACTCAATCTGTATTCTATATAGCACAATCTGTATCTTGATACTGTAAGTCCATGTTTTGCTTTCTAGTTTCATGCATAAATGCTATGTTTTATCTATTTTGCTTGTTACAATTAATTCTATGAGAAAATGAAGGTAAATATAAATACAATCATGAATTCACAGCTCTTCATAAAAGGAAATAAAAGTAAAACCACATCATACAACTATTACTGCCTAGCTGGCCCATTTTTCCCTCTACTTGGTAACGCTATCTCTCCCTCCCAATACATTAGATATTTTCCTTGAAAATCTGCCTGTTCACATCATATGCAATCAGGAAAGTTTACTTTTTATGAAAAACTGTATCCCTTTTTCACCTGAGGTCAAGAGTTCAAGTCAGCCTGGCTAACATGGTAAAACCTCCTCTCTACTAAAAATACAAAAATTACCCAGGTGTGGTGGCAGGCGCCTGTAATCCCAGCTACTCAGAGGCTGAGGCAGAAGAATCACTTGAACCTGGGAGGCAGAGGTTGTGGTGAGCCGAGATTGCACCACTGCACTCTAGCCTGGGCAGCAGATGGGACTCCATCTTAAAAAAAAAACAAAAATGTAGCCCTTTTTTCTCACAATTCTGCTAGCCTAGAATAAAATGACAACACTTATGTGTAGTGCTTAATTAAACAGAAAAAAAATGGTCTAAATGAGAAAAGTCATTTTAGATCCATTCTTTTTGTATCCCCAAACAGACTGGAAACTCAAAGACAGATACTTTCTGTATGTGCCCCACGACCTAACAAAAAGTCTAGAATGGAATGTTTACTCAAATATTAACTCCCTTTTCCCTTTTGTGGGAAACGTTGTGCTAGGTACTTTAACATATCCCTCTCATTTCATCCTCCTGATGAAAACCCTGCTGCAGAATATTATTATTATTTAACAAGCTCTGAAGAGGAATAGGCTCAGATACAGTAGCTCATTCCAGGGGTAGAAGTTCTTCCCTCTAGGCCGGGCACGGTGGCTCAAGCCTGTAATCCCAGCACTTTGGGAGGCCGAGGCGGGTGGATCACGAGGTCAAGACATTGAGACCATCCTGGTCAACATGGTGAAACCCCGTCTCTACTAAAAATACAAAAAATTAGCTGGGCATGGTGGCGTGAGCCTGTAATCCCAGCTACTCAGGAAGCTGAGGCAGGAGAACTGCCTGAACCCAGGAGGCGGAGGTTGCGGTGAGCCGAGATCGCGCCGTTGCACTCCAGCCTGGGTAACGAGCGAAACTTTGTCTCAAAAAAAAAAAAAATTCTTCCCTCTACGTTTTATTTGCTTTCTATTTCTTAGATACCTATAACATCCTACAATATCATGTTTTATTAACCAGTTGGCTGTTTAATATACTTGAAACTATCTGCAGATTTCACTTGCTTCATATTGAACTCTGAAGGGCAACAGCACTAGGTGACTGGTGCTTACAAGGGTTAAAAGGTGATCTATTCTCAGTGAAGGTGTGTGTGGTGTAGAAGTAAAATGGAGACCGAAAGGAGAACTGTTGTTGAATTATTCAAAACACATTGAAGCATCTTCACTTGGAAGTGAATACCAAAACCACACAAAGGTAAAATCAAATATGAATACAAAAACATTTCTAAAACCTAAAATAGTGAAATTCATGTGTGAAAATCAACTTTAACACTTTATATAGTAATTCAATTCACACATGGCTTGGTTAATCTTCCTTCCAGCTGCTATGTTACTAAAATATCTTTCTTCACTAATTCTATTCATGTTTTACTATAGCTATTATTATTCTGCTTGGTATACGTAACAGCCTTCAAACAACTTTATAAAGTCTATTCTGGGTCTCTGCAGCCTCACTCTGCGCCTCTGGCACCACGGCATATCCGCTGGCCTTCTGGACACCAACGACAATGAAGCAGGCACTGATCTAATGCTGCTGGACGGCTCTGTGGCCCACAGCCTGGAGGAGCTCAGCCTGGCCTGGCAGGTGGATGGTGACTGCAGAGCCACTGAAGTCCAGCTTGGCGAACTGCTTCCGCGTGTTTGAGATTTCATCTAAGCTAGCACTAGGCTGCCAAAGACTTCAAACTCCTTCACCTTCTATTCTAATTCCAGCTCCTTGACATGGGCAAGATTCTTGGCTGGGACAGACTAACCAGCATGGAATGCTGGGAAACTCAGAACCACACGTGCTTCAAATGCAGAGATGAGCTGTTTGCCATTGCGCTCAAAATACTTGTGAGGACATGAAACTCTCCCACTGGTCTGGTTAATTCTCCCCCTTCCTCCACACCTCCATTGTAAACCAAGAGACAGCGTGGCCAACGAGTCCTGGCCCTGCAGAGAGAGCTCTACCGGCTCCTATTCATGCCCAAGGTATTTATTAACTTATTCAACAGCCATGTGGGAAGCCACCGCTTCAGAATGCTGACTATGCGGAGGGGGACATGAAGTCTGGTTCTCAGCTGCCCAGTCCTGGCTTTCCCTGTCAGATCCAGGGATCTCCTGAGGCAGGAGCTTCTTTGAGGGAAACTGATAGCTCTTCAGAAGCCCGATGGAGAGCTGCTCTCTGGGGTAGACACACGGGGACTGAAGGCTTTCGAGGGCCTCTGTTTTGGTAGGGGCACCTGTGAATTCAGGCTCCCAGGCTAGAGCATTCAAAGTTTTTTTTTTTACTTTCTTTTGGAACATAACCTTTTCCTTTGAGTTTTCAACTGAAGAATAAACCTAGCAGAATCAAAAAATAAAAATAAAGTCTATTCTGCAAAATTCTGTGTAAACATTCTAAAAAAATAAAATTGAAAAGCCTATTAAACCTAAAAATAGAACTTAAAAACAAATTACTGAAAATAATTTAGAACTTCAACTACATAAAGAAAAGTTGTTCAAATATCCTATTCTAGAATGTTTTGTTTTGCCTTTTTTTTTTTTTAACTGGGAGAGGTACCCAAACCTTCTGTTTCCCTGTCATTTCTGGCAATCATTTTCCATGCTTATGTCATTCACATTTCACAAAAGGTAAAAAAAAGAAACCTCAAAGGGGTAAAAACAAACAAACAAACGAACAGGGACCTAGTAAGTGGCACAGAAGGATTTAAACCTAAGACACAGAACCAGTATTCTTTCCAGGTACCTTCCTGCTGAAGGTAGGCTACTGCAGATACTTTCAAATTTAAGGCTACTTAGAAACTTAAATTTGAGTCATTTATTTGGTATCATAACTATCTTTCAAATTAGGCATGTTTTTATTTGTAAATTTGTCATTTCATTTGTAAATGCACATTTTAAAAATATTTATTTTATTTGTAAATTTGTCTTTGCTTTACTTTTCTTTTTAGAAAGGAAGAAAAAGAAAAGAAGAAGAGAAAGAAAGAAAAAAAAGAATGAAAGAAAGAAAGAAAGAGGAAGAGAAAGAGGGAGAGAGAACGGAAATCTTGCTCTATTGCCCAGGCTAGAATGCAGTCTAAAAATGGGTATTGAAAACCTCCTTTATGCCAATAAATGTGCTTAACAATGGAGACAGGAAGGAATAAGGGAGGAAAATAACAAACATGCAGCCAACCAATATTTCATTTAAACCTGTGGAAAGCAGCCAACTAATATTACATTTAAACCTGTGAAATGCTATGCAATTGCTGAGGAGTGACTTACTTCCAATTTGTGGTCACTTTTAGAATAGGTGTGATATGATACTGAGATAAATATATGTTTTGTGGATTTGCGGTGGAGAGTTCTGTAAATGTTTATTAAGTTTACTAAGTTTACTTATTTCAGGTCTGAGTTCAAGTCCTGGATATCCTTGTTAATTTTCTGTCTCGTTGATCTGTCTAATACTGACAAAGTAGTGTTAAAGTCTCCCACTATTATTATGTGGGAGTCTAAGTCTCTTTGTAAATTATTAAGAACTTGTCTTATGTATCTGGGTGCTCCTGTATTGGGTACGTATATATTTAGGATCATTGGCTTTTCTTGTTGCATTGATCCTTTTACCATTATGTAATGTCTTTCTTCGTTTCTTTTGGTCTTTGTTGCTTTAAAGTCTATTTTATCAGAGATGAGAATTGCAACTCCTGCTTCTTTTTTTTTTTCTCTCCATTTGGTTGGTAAAACTTCCTCCATCCCTTTGAGTCTTCATGTATCCTTGCATGTGAGATGGGTCTGGATGCAGCATACCGATGGGTTTTGGCTTTTTATCCAATTTGCCTGTCTGTGTCTTTTGATTGGGGCATTTAGTCCATTTAAATTTGGGATTGTTATTGATATATATGAGTTTAATACTGCCATTTAATGCTAGCTGGCTGTTTTGCCCATTAGTTGATGTAAATTCTTCATTATGGTGATGCTCTTTAACTTTTGGTATGTTTTTGGAATGGCTGATACTAGTTCTTCCTTTCTATGTGTAATGCTTCCTTCAAAAGCTCTTGTAAAGCAGGCCTGGTGGTGATGAAATCTCTAAGTACTTGCTTGTTTGCAAAAAATTTTATTTTTCCTTCACTTATGAAGTTTAGTTTGGCTGGATATGAAATTCTGGGTTGAAAGTTCTGTTCTTTAAGGATGTTGAATATTGACCCCCACTCTCTTCTGGCTTGTAGGGTTTCTGCAGAGAGATCTGTTGTGAGTCTGACAGGCTTCCCTTTGTGGGTAACCTGACCTTTTTCTCTGGCTGCCCTTAGTATTTTCTCCTTCATTTCAACCCTGGTGAATCTAATGATTATGTGTCTTGGGGTTGCTCTTCTTGAGGAGTATCTGTGGTGTTCTCTGTATTACCTGGAGTTGAGCATTGTCCTGTCTTGCTAGGTTGGGAATATTTTCCTGGATAATATCCTGAAGAATATTTTCCAGCTTGGATTCATTCTCTTCGTCACATTCAGGTACACCTATCAAACATAGGTCTTTTCACATAGTCTCATATTTCCTGGAGACTTTACTCATTCCTTTTTAGCCTTTTTTCTCTAACCTTGTCTTCTCATTTTATTTCATTAAGTTGGTCTTCAACCTCGGATATCCTTTCTTCTGCTTGATCAGTTCGACTGCTAAAACTTGTGCATACCAGACGACGTTCTCGTATTGTTTTTCAGCTCTGTTAATACACTTATATTCCTCTCTAAATTGTCTATTCTCATTAGCATTTCATCAAACCTTTTTTCAAGGTTCTTAGTTTCTTTGCATTGGGTTAGAACGTTCTTTTAGCTCACAGAAGTTTCTTGTTATCCACCTTCTGAAGCCTGATTCTGTCAATTCATCACACTCGTTCTCCATTAGGCCTTGTTCTGTTGCTTATGGGGAGCTGCGATCCCCTGTAGGAGGAGAGACATTCTGATTTCGGGTGTTTTCAGGCTTTTTGCGCTGGTTTCTTCCTATCTTTGTGGATTTACCCACCTGCTGTCTTTGTAATGGTTGACTTTCAAATTGGGGTCTCTGAGTGGACGTCCAGCTTGTTGGTGATGAAGTTTTTTCTGTTTCTTAGTTTTCCTTCAGTGGACGCCCCTCCCCCATAGAGCTGGACCTTTCCGGGTTCAGGTGTGCTTGCTGTGAAACTCTCAATCTTCAGCGCTTCCAACTGCTGTTTTTTTGTGGGGGTGGGGCCAGCCGAGCCCAGGGATCACCTGGCTCCCTGTCTCAGAGCCTCTTTTTTTTCTAGTTGAATGGTTGACTCTCTCCCAGGTGTTCCAGTCACCTGCTGAAAAGGCGCCGGAATCTGTGTAATTTCCCCTGCGGCGACCCACTGTGGCGGCTGAAACCGTGGCATTGAGATTCGTGGCACTTTTCTGCCTGGGAATCTCCCAGTCTGGCTCCCCGCTTCAGTCCCCTTTTCAATCAGCTGAATGGGCGACTGCCTTCCCGGAGCGCCAAATGCCAACTAGAAGGGCACCCAGTACCATATACTTCACACTGAGAACCACTCTGCTGGGGCGCTGGCCAAAAGAGTCACGCTGGCGACCTGTGGGGCTCCTCCGCTGGGAATCCCCTGGTCCATGGGCAACAAAAATTCGTCTAGAAGTATGGCGTCCACTCATTCTCTGCGCTTTCACTGGGAGCCACAATCCTGAGCTGCTGCTAATCGGCCACCCTGGATCTCTCTCCCTGCTTTACTCTTAACCCATGTATGTACTTTTAATTATGATTCTGAATCAAGCATTTTCTGTAGAAGAAATCACTAAATTGTGGTACAAAATGACATATTTTTAAAATTTATATAATCTACCTGTAATACATTAAATGTAAAAAATTATCCTTATCTGTAATAAACTGAAAGAAGTAAATGATTATGTACAGTGCAGGTGAGGACAGAGTAAAACAGACTAACATTCCTAGTGGTCAAACTGGTGTAAACAGTTTGAGAACAATTTGGTAATGCTTATAATAAGTGGTTTAATATATTCCTTCATTTTCACCCAGAAGAGTCAGTTTGGAGATGCTTAGCTAAGGAAATTATCCTACTTTCACTGAAAAAAATCTTATGCATCAAAATGTTCATCAAAATATTAGTGGCAGAGCAAGCATACAATAAATATTTGCTATTTGAATAAGCAAATGAATGAATAAGTGAACTATGAATTATAAAAATCTAAAAACAGAATTGGAATGGTTAAGAATATTCTAAACATCCAAATCAATATTAACAACAAAAACTAAAAACATCAGCTGTATGGTAAGCGGGATAAAAAAACCTGTATAGTACAATCCCAAGTATGCTTTTTAAAAACCTGTAAATACACAAAATACATTTAGAATACACACTAAGTATATAAAAATACAAACACATAAAAATTAGGCAAAAGGAGTATACTAATATATTAACACAGGGTAAAGGACTGATGGTTATTTGTTCTCTTATTTCTTATTTTCTAAATTTTCTATAGGGCAGATATAGTACCATTAATATTTTTTAAAAAGCTAAACATCATCAATATTTATCCAATATCAGAAGAAAAAAAAAAAAAACAGCTTGCTTTAAATTGCTTATTGTACACGAATTGCTTTTTTTCTTTTTTTTGAGACAGAATCCTGTTCTGTAACCCAGACTAGAGTGCAGTGGTTGTGAGCTCAGCTCACATTCAAAGGCATTTGGGTTTTCTATTAAAAAATACAAAGGGACTGAATCAGGACAATCACTTGACTTCCAGGTTCAAGTGAGTCTCCTGATTCAGCCTCACCACACCCAGCTGATTTTTTTTGTATTTTTCGTAGAGATGGGGTTTCCCCATGTTGACCAGGCTGGTCTCAAACTCCTGACCTCAGGTGATCTGCCCGCCTCAGCCTCCTCCCAAAGTGCTAGGATTACAGGTGTGAGCCACTGCATCCAGCCTACAAATTGCTTGTTGTACTTATTCTACATAAATAATCTCAGTAAGTCTCTTTAAATCCATGCATAATTAATTTGTAATGTATTTCATTAATATATAAATATAGGTTATAATAACTCTCTAGCTCCCCTCATTCTAAAGGTCTCTTAGGTATATAAGTGTGAGAGAGAGGCAGGTGGGAAAGGCATAGCTGTCATCTACAAGAAAGTCCCTGTGAAAAAGATTGCAAGAAAATTAAAATGTCTTTTGATATGTTTTCCAATCACCCTAAGATTATTAAGACCAGGCACGCTTTGTCCTTCTTTTAGCTCTACTAAAATTCATCTGCTTATGATATCAACTTACAATAAACATATTTTGACTTTCAAACGATAACTAAAAAGATAAAATGGAACTCTCGAACTTCCTTAAAAATTGGGGGGAAAATATTTCTGAGTACCCAAAGAGATTTAGCCTATACTAATAAACAGATCTAGGTTAAAATAAAAAAAAAAATTAAACAAAATAAAAATTAAAGATCACGTGGTATATTTTCTTGGGAGGGAATGAAAATTAAGAAATTGATAGAGTAAGTGCCTATCAAAGACAAAAGTTCACTCTACTATTGCCTACTTTCACTACTTGGGCTTAACCTAACTTTATTACTGTTTATAAAAATAAATCTGTTCACGCCTAGAACACCCCAGTGCTTTGGGAGGCCAAGGAAGGAGGATCACTTGAGGCCAGCAGTTCAACACCTGCCTGGGCAACACAGCAAGACTCCATCTCCACAAAAAATTTTAAAATTAGCTAGTGATCACAGTATGCACTTGTAGTCCCAGCTACTCGGGAAGCTGAGGCAAGAGCATTGCTTGAGCCCAGGAGTTAAAGGTTACATTGAATTATAATCCTGCCACTGTACTCCAGGCTGGGAGACAAAGCAAGACCTAGCTTCTATATATTAATCTATGTATCTATCTTTTGTTAAAAATTAGAAGACTGCTAGACTGAATTCTGTGATGTGCAACAGTGGTTCACAGTATTTTTAATGGAGTGGCCTCCATTATTAGCCTAAGGAACAATCAGATGGCCTGCTACAGAAACTAAATTTCTGAAGAATAGATTTCTTCATAAAAATGGGTATCGGGGGTTGAAAATGTTTAGTTAGGAAACGAAATCACAATTGATCTCTCCCATACAAAGCTTTCTTTAAACAATGTTAACTCTTACAGAGTCTTGCACAGTAATTAAAGAGTAGAATCCTTTCTGAAAATTTACTTCTATTTAAAATAGGATGAAGCATTGTATTTAATTATTTCAAATCTTCAAAGAACATACTGTTTGTAGTAGTGGAAGCATCTATGATAACTACCATAGCTAAACTAGACTCTAGCTTTACTTTTATTCCAAAATAGGAAGAGAGTAGTTAATAATAGAAAACCCAAATGCCTTTGAATTTTTTGCTTAAACTAAAAACTGCTTTCTTGCAGTCTTTTCGTTTTTTTATCTCCCTGTCATCCATGGTTCGTTAAAACGCATAAGTTCTAAACTTGGAATCAGATTATCCAATAAAAACAAACACGATTTCAGTAATGGAAAAAATGACAATATGAAAGCAGAAGCTAGGAGAAAAGCAGGTATATAATCTCATATACTTAAACTGAAAATGAAACAAAAGCATTTAATAAGGCTTTTACACAATGTCTTCTGATACAGGAACATTTTAAGGAAGTTAATGGAAATATAAAATACTATCAGAAGACCTGTGACCAGTTACTTTGGTGTTAGATTTTAGTGATCATATGTTAACACTGTTCAGATAAAGGTATTAAAATCAAAGGTTGATAATTAACTATATGCCAACAGGATCCTCAATTTCTTGTTATATACCACCCAAGATTGTAAACAGTAAGCCCTGGAATAACAGAACACAGTAGCTGGTAAGAGTAAAATCCTGGCATACCCTAGATGCATCCAGGAAATTTCTTGTACACCCCATTGGGGCAGCTTTAGGAGATAACTGACCTATCAGATATGTGTAAGGCCTATCAATTGTCCTATAATTAAGTCCCAGGGATTCTTTTTTTTTTTTTTTTTTAAATTGCATTTTAGGTTTTGGGGTACATGTGCAGAGCATGCAATACAGTTGCATAGTTACACACAGGGCAGTGTGTTTTGTTTGCTTTCTCCCCTTCACCCACATTTGGTATTTCTCCCCTGGCAATCCCTCCCCACCTCCCCCTCCCACTGGCCCTCTCCTTTTCCCCCTATAGACCCCAGTGTTTAGTACTCCCCTCCCTGTGTCCATGTGTTCTCATTTTTCATCACCCGCCTATGAGTGAGAATATGCGGTGTTTCATTTTATGTTCTTGTGTCAGTTTGCTGAGAATGATGTTCTCCAGATTCATCCATGTCCCTATAAACAACACGAACTCATCATTTCTTATTGCTGCATAATATTCCATGGTGTATATGTGCCACATTTTCCCAATCCAGTCTATCATTGATGGGCATTTGGGTTGATTCCAGGTCTTTGCTAATGTAAACAGTGCTGCAATGAACATTCGTGTGCATGTGTCCTTGTAGTAGAATGATTTATAGTCCTTTGGATATATACCCAGTAATGGGATTGCTGGGTCAAATGGGATTTCTATTTCTAAGGCCTTGAGGAATCGCCACACCGCCTTCCACAATGGTTGGACTAATTTACACTCCCACCAACAGTATAAAAGTGTTCCTTTTTCTCCACATCCTCTCCAGCATCTGTTGTCTCCAGATTTTTTAATGATCGCCATTCTAAGTGGCGTGAGATGGTATCTCAATGTGGTTTTGATTTGCATCTCTCTGATGACCAGTGACGATGAGCATTTTTTCATATGATTGTTGGCCTCATATATGTCTTCTTTCGTAAAGTGTCTGTTCATATCCTTTGACCACTTTTGAATGGGCTTGTTTGTTTTTTTCCTGTAAATCTGTTTGAGTTCTTTGTATATTCTGGATATCAGCCCTTTGTCAGATGGGTAAACTGCAAAAATTTTTTCCCATTCTGTTGGTTGCCGATTCACACTAGAGACTGTTTGTTTTGCTGTGCAGAAGCTGTGGAGTTTGATTAGGTCCCATTTGTCTATTTTGGCTTTTGTTGCCAATGCTTTTGGTGTTTTGTTCATGAAGTCCTTGCCTACTCCTATGTCCTGGATAGTTTTGCCTAGATTTCCTTCTAGGGTTTTTATGGTGCCGGGTCTTATGTTTAAGTCTTTAATCCATCTGGAGTTAATTTTGGTGTAAGGTGTCAGGAAGGGGTCCAGTTTCTGCTTTCTACACATGGCTAGCCAGTTTTCCCAACACCATTTGTTGAACAGGGAGTCCTTTCCCCATTGCTTGTTTTTGTCAGGTTTATCAAAGATTGTATGGTTGTAGCTATGTTGTGTTGCCTCTGATGCCTCTGTTCTGTTCCATTGATCTATATCTCTGTTTTGGTACCAGTACCATGCTGTTTTGATTACTGTAGCCTTGTAGTATAGTTTGAAATCCGGTAGTGTGATGCCCCCCGTCTGTGTTCTTTTTGCTTAGAATTGACTTGGCTATGCGGGCTCTCTTTTGGTTCCATATGAAGTTCAAGGTGGTTTTTTCCAGTTCTGTGAAGAAAGTCAATGGTAGCTTGATGGGGATAGCGTTGATTCTGTAAATTACTTTGGGCAGTATTGCCATTTTCACGATATTAATTCTTCCTAACCATGAACATGGAATGTTTCTCCATCTGTTTGTGTCCTCTCTGATTTCGTTGAGCAGTGGTTTGTAGTTTTCCCTGAAGAGGTCCCTTACGTTCCTTGTGAGTTGTATTCCAAGGTATTTTATTCTTTTTTTTTTTTTTTTCTTTTTGTAGCAGTCCCAGGGATTCTTAAGGATACCAAGGGGCTGGAACCTGGTGATTCAAGTAGTCCAGAGGCACTATGGCATAGTGTTTGAGAGAACAGTGTCAGTTAAACTTCTCAGATTCAACTCCCACCTCTGTAATTTATAAGCTTTGTTGTGACCTTGCAGTCCCATCTTTACCTCTCACTGGTCTAATGGAGTAATTAAATGAGTAATACCTCATATGATTAATGTGATAATGTAACTGCCTAAAGCACATCTGTTATATCCTTAAATACTATACAGTGATTACTATTTATTATTCTAATCAAATAGGTCCCTGTGAAGTCTCAAAGTTGTTAATGCTCAAATAAATCCTTCTGAAGACTCAGATAATAATTGTCACAATTGTAACTAGAATCTGTTACAGTATGAACTTAAAAGTTTTGCACCCCATTCAGGTGTGGGGACTCACGCCTGTAATCCCAACACTTTAGGAGGCTGAGGAGGGCGGATCTCGAGGTCAAGAGATGGAGACCATCCTAGCCAACACGGTGAAACCCCATCTCTACTAAAAATACAAAAATTAGCTGTGCATAGTGGTGTGCACCTGTAGACCCAGCTACTCAGAAGGGTAAGGCAGGAGGGACTACTCAGGAGCGTGAGGCAGGAGAATTGCTTGAACCCAGGAGGCAGAGGTTGCAGTGAGCCAAATTGTGCCATTGCATTCCAGCCTGGAGACACAGCAAGATTTCATTTCAAAAAACAAAGTTCTGCATCCCAACCACAGTCTCAGTTTAATGTCATATTGTTTGTTGTTGTTTGAGATGGAGTCTTGCTCTGTCGTCCAGGCTGGAGTGCAGTGCCGTGACCTTGTCTCACTGCAACCTCCGCCTCCTGGGGTCAAGCGATTCTTCCCCCTCAGCCTCCCAAGTAGCTGGGATTACAGGCGTGTACCACTATGCCCGGCTAATTTTTGTATTTTTGTAGAGATGGGATTTCACCATGTTGGCTAGGCTGGTCTTGAACTCCTGACCTGAGGTGATTTGCCCGCCTCTGCGTCCCAAATTGCTGGGATTACAGGCATGCGCCACTGAGCCTGGCCTGTCACACTGTTTTTACAATTATAAAGGGGAGGAATCATTTTGTAAACTGACAACAAATAACATTTATCATTTGGATAGGGATAAAGAAGAAAGCAATGATAACAAATTAACAGTTATCATTTGGATGGGATAAAGAAAAAAGCTCTTTACTAGGTAAGAAAAGAGCTGATCGGAATCTAAAAGACAGAATTCAAACATAATGGATGGAAAGACTACAACTTCTAATTAAAATGAACTTTAAGGCTGGGCACAGTGGCTCATGTCTGTAATCCCAGCACTTTGGGAGGACAAGGTGGGAGGATCAACGGAGGTTGGGAGTTCAAAACCAGCCTGGCCAACATGGCAAAACCCAGTCTCCACTAAAAATACAAAAATTGGCTGGACCTGGTACCAGGTGCCTGTAATCCCAGCTATTCGGGAGGCTGAGGCACGAGAATTGCTTGAACCTGAGAGGTGAAGGTTGCACTGAGTTGAGATCATGCCACTGCATTCCTGCCTGGGCAACAGAGCAAGACTTTGTCTCATAAATAAATTTAAAAATCCTTAAAAAATATACTTCAAAGTATAATTTCCACGACTTTATTTCTAAAACAAAAAACTTTTCTAATCTTCCAAGAGCTATATAAAATTAAAATGTTTTAAATCTAGTTTAGTCTACTATGATTTCATTCCTTAAAGTTAACACATTATTAGAACATGTATGTATACATTTATACAAACACACATAAACACATCCAATTTCAAAGGCTAGTCATAACATAAAGATGAATACTAACAGTTCAAAACATTTAATAATTTATTAGTTTAGTGTTAAGTATACACAGAATTTATTAGTTTAGTGTTAAGTGTAAAACACAGAATTTTAGTGGCTAAAAAAGTTAATATTACTGATTTGAAAAGGGAAAGTAGAAAAAAGCCCTAACTTCTTAGTTTCTAACACAAATCACTTTGAAACTTAAGCACAGAATTGTGAAGATTAATATAAAATAGCGACCCAAAAAATCCCATAACTGTTTCAATAAACAGAAAACTTACAGCATCAAATAAAATCAGAGAGACTTGGAAGGGATATTTTTATCTCTAAGGTGAACTACTAAAATGGCTTGATAGCAGCTGTGTCCTAACCTGTTTACCCAAATTAATCCTCCTGCAGTAGCCCTTAGTTCATTCAATCTACTGTTACAAATTCACAATTTATGAATTAAGTCTACACTTCCAGGCTTGCTACAACCCATTCTCCCACTCTTTTTTCACACACCTTTTTTCCATTTCCTAAAACCAAAAACCCTCCAGGCTCAACACCCTGATTCCATTTTTCTATCACTTGGCTTCAGCTCCTTCCTCAGTCTCTTTCCTCTTCAGTGCATTTTATCCTAAGCAAACTAACACAGGAACAGCAAACCAAATACTGCATATTCTTGCTTAGGAGTGGGAGCTAAACAACAAAAACACATGGACACAATGAGGGGAACAACAGACACTGGGGTCTACTTGAGGGTGGAAGGTGGGAGGAGGGAGAAGATCAGAAAAAAAAATACCTATTGAGTACTAGCTTTTTACCTGGGTGACAAAATAATCTGCACACCAAACCCCCATGACATGTAGTTTATATAACAAACCTGCACATGCACCCTGAAACCCAAAATAAAAGCTTTTTTAAAAAAAGACTAAAAATTCTAACAAAATCTGTTTAACCTCGTTTAATAGAGCATCTCCCAAACATATCACAGCATTTTTTTTTTTTTTTTACTTACCATGCCTTTTTTGTTTTTTGAGACGGAGACTTGCTCTGTCACCAGGCTGGAGTGCAGTGGCGCAATCTTGGCTCACTGCAACCTCTGTCTCCCGGGTTCAAGCAAACCTCCTGCCTCAGTATCCCAAGTAGCTGAGACTACAGGCGCACGCCACCGTGCCCTGCTAATTTTTTGTATTTTTAGTAGACATGGGTTTTCACCATGTTGGCCAGGATACTCTCGATCTCTTGACCTCGTGATCCGCCCGGCTTGGCCTACAAAGTGCTGGGATAACAGGCGTGAGCCACTATGCCCAGTCAGCATGCCTTTTAACATCTTGTAAAGCACGAGCTTTTGACTGAAAATCCATCTGAGAAAAAGATACCTTTCCTCTGGTACTGTGTTAGCCCCCAGAACTGGCCTCTAGGCAGAACTCTCCTCTCCACCTCCCACTCTCCCCTACCCAATCTGTCCTACAGCCAGCAGTTGTCGCTTAAAAATGCAAATATGATTAGCACTAAAGCAATGAGAACATTTTAATACATTTCTGGGGATCTAGTACGAAAATGAGCTTATCAAGATCTCCTGGATATTGCCTGATCTGACCTCAACCTATCTCTAGGTTGCTGCACCATTCACCAATGGTTTGCTGCACCATTCTTCTCACCCACTATGCTCCAGTCACAATGGCCTTCTTCTAGTTCCTCTGCTGAGCCTGCTTTCTCCAAAGGACTTTTATACATCCTTCTCTCTGACCAAAACCTATTTCTCCACCTTCTACCAAGAACCTACATCTCCACCCTCTACCATCAACTCTTCATCAAGTTACAACGACTGGTCTTTCAGTTCTCACCATGACTTTCACAGAAACTCCATCCAAACTCTCAAAACCTTCTGTTCCTGTATAACACTTTATACTTTGCCTTTGAAATACTTATTACAACTTGCATTGATATATTTAATGAGAAGAGGGTCTTGTTTTGCTAATCTCTGTATTTCCTAGCTCCCAATATTATGACCGGTATATACAAGGCAGGCAAACATTTTTTAAATTAATCAAACACTGCCAGGCATGGTGGCTCACACTGGTAATTTCTGTGCTTTGGAAGGCCGAAGTGTGACCATCACTTAAGCCCAGGAGTTCAAAACCAGCCTGGGCAACATAGCAAGACCCCCCCCACTACAAACAAATATAAAATAATTAGCTGGGCATGATGGCATGCACCTGTAGTCCCAGCTACTCAGGAAGCTGAGGTGGGAGAATTGCTTGAACTCAGGAGGTCGAGGCCGCAGTGAGCCGTGATGATTGTGTCACTGCACTCTAGCCTGGGTGACAGAGGAAGACCCTATCTTTAAAAAAAAAAAAAAAAAGAAAAAAAGAAAAAAAATTAATGAATCTCTGATAGTATAATCCTCTAATCAGTATAAGAGAATCCCTATCAACTATAAACATTTTTATAAGCAGTTTAACAAAAACCTTCAGCAACCTCCTGTGGAATTTTAGCTTTAAAATGTCTATTAATCCATAGAGTACATGTTTTCATTGCTTTTGTATGTTCAACCAAACAAGAGATAAACAAAGTTTAAATATATTTGAAATCTCACATACTTCTTATACCATCAGTGTATGAGAATTCCAGTTTCTCCACATCCCTTCCCAGCATTTGATATTATCAGTCTCTTGTAATTTTAGCCATTCCAGTGGATATGTACCGCTATCTAATGTGTTCTTAATTTGCATTTTCTTGGTGAATGAGACTGAATAACTTATTGTATGTTTATTACCATTTGAACATTTTCTTTTGTGATGCATCTGTGTATTTTTCTTATTTAAAATACAATGTGCACATGCACGTACACATACACACACGTCTTTTCCTTTATGGGTAATAATCTTTTTGTGTCCTGTCTAAACATTTTCCCCTACCCCAAGGTTATAAAGATATTCTCGTAGTTACCTCGTAGAATATCTATTATTTTTGTATTTCACTTTTAGATCTACAATCCATCTGGAATTTGTGTGCATGGTATAAGATGTGGGGGGAGATCGAGATTAACTTTTTCCCCATATAGACAGGCTGACAAGACTCTTTTCTCCACTTTTCTGAAATGCCACCTTTATCATAAACCAAGTGTCGATATCTGTCTGGAGCTTTTTCCAGACTCGATTCTAATCCATTAGTTTGCTGTCTAATCTTGCATTAACACCACATTGTCTTAATTGCCATGGCTTCATGATAAGTCTTAATGTCCATCCGAGTCGGTCAGTGTTCTCACTTTCTTATTCCTAAAGACTGACTTTGCTGTGACTGGTCTTTTTCATTTTTTTATTGATTTGCCATTTTTCACACATGCATACAAAAACACACAATGCACACATATCTGGGATTTTGTTTGGACTTGTGTTGAATTTGTGATTGTTTTGGGAAGAACTAACATCTTCACAATACTCACAGTCTTCCAAGCCATGAACACAGTACATCCCCTCAATAATTTAGCTCAGTGGTTCTCTTCGTCCCTTACAGGAAGTCTACAAGATTAATACTCTCATTCTCTTACAAGCATATGGTGGAGTCTTCCAGGAGCCATGTATGTGACATCACAATAGGCCAGATGCAGAAGTGGATATGAGAATCAAGCTGTCTTAATTAAGGCATTAAAAATTTTTCCAAAAATGTAAAACAATGCCACTCTTTTTGTTTTGCAAAATACACCTATTTTTCATATGCATAATATTTTTGTTGGAATATAATGGTTATTATTTTAAAGTATTTAAAAGTTTTTTTCAACTTTCCTAATTTGCTTAATACAGACAGGCAACTAAACAAAAACCTCTTTGGGTTCCCCAATTTTTTTTTACATTAAAATAACAGACAAAAAATTAAAAATATTATTTTATTGCAATGTGGATTCACATGCAGTTGTGAGAAAGAATACAGAGTTATCCCTTTGTCTCCTAATAAATCTTTGTAAAACTATAATATAATTAGAATATTAACACTCATATAATATACCTATATTCATATTTCCCCATTTTACTTATTTGTACAGTGTGTCCTTAATTTTTAAGATTATAAAGAGGGTCCTAAAGCCAAAAAGTCTGATAACTGCTGGCTTAAAATTTCTTTGTACCTTTTTATTTGTACAGACTATACATTTACACAATCAATACTGGCATCTTTCTGAACTCGCTTATTTCCAGCTTTATGTCCCATCATCTCCTCAAAATACATGCTGGGTGCAGTGAGTGGCTCATGCCTGTGATCCCAGCACTTTGGGAGGCCGAAGCAAGTGGATCACTTGAGGCCAGGAGTTCAAGACCAGCCTTGAGGCCAACATGGTAAAACTCCATCTCTACTAAAAACACAAAAATTAGCAGTGTATTGTGGTGGACACCTGTAGATCCAGCTACTCGGGAGACTGATGCAGGAGAATCGCTTGAACCTGGGAGGCAGAGGTTGCAGTGAGCCAAGATCATGCCACTGTACTCCAGCCTGTGCAACAAGAGTAAAACTCCATTTCAAAAAAAAAAAAAAAATTACATGATTACAGTTAGAGTAGGTATGTTTTTTTTTAGACAGGTTCAGCCCCATCAGCCAATACTGACAATCTTGTATGATACACCAATAACCTGCGATGGATCAACTAGTCCCTTTCCTGGAAATCTGGAATTAGAATTCAGAAGGAGATAAATCTCTCTAGACATCTAGACCAGAATGTAAACTCTGGAAATGATCTTATTTTCTGCCTTCTGAACTGGGAAAACAAAAAATCTAGTTTGCTATAAAAAAGAATAATACAGGTTTATTAGAAACAATAACAAGAAACTTAAGAACTTCTTGAGTTGCATACAGTACCTGATTTTAATTTATTCCAGTAGCCCAGGTTCTATGAGATACTATAAGCTTATAAATTATTTAGGCCAGTTCCAAGGGCTTTTCTTACATATAACCAAGACTTCTAACTAACAAGTCATAAAGTCCTTAAAGGTTGGTCTAACACCATGGGTAAGTATGCGGCTTTGAAAACTAATTCCTTTCTGTTTTTCAAGGGGCTTATAAGAAAATAATTGAGTTGATGGAGTTCTGGGAGTCTTGGGCATTTTACGACTCCAAGAACCATACTATGTAGTATGTGTACTTGCTTATGTATGAAAATGTATGTGTGTTTATGTATAAATTCGGTAACAATTCTAGAAAAAAAAATTTGGAATATAGCTTTGGTTTTACCTCTGTAGAACTAACTTTGTTATTTGAAGCCATTCCCATGGCAGGTCAAAGATCTGCTGAACAGCAAACAAATCTCAAAACCTAGACACATCCTACAAATGTGATCTTACAATACAGAAAAATAGATTTTGTTTTCTAAATCTAGGCTAAACACTATTTTTGCTTTACAGTGAATTGGTATATTTTAAAATTATTGTATTATTGTCAGACACAAGGCTTGCTGTTGAACTTCTAGTGACTTATTTCTCATATGTCTGTCAAAGATGATCTCTACAAACCTATACTCATCAATTTTTTAATGTGGAAGTTTACATTAATATCCCTTATCTTTTCATCTTATTATTTAAAATCCACTATTGTATGCTTTCTGTAGTTCTCTCTCAGCTTCTACAGCTGTATCTGCTTAATATAATAGGGTCAAGATTAACCACTATGATAGTCTTCCCTTTGGGTTGACACTGAATAATCAATCAGCAGGCTGACAAGTATACAGTAGTTCACCCAGCTGTTAGTAAGCCTAATCCTGATAATATTCATGCCAAATTTTTGTCATGTTAACCATAAGATATAACAAGAGCCTTTCCATGTGCTTTACTTAAAAAATCAAGCTATACTGTTTGCAACATTTCCTCAGTTATATTTATAAACTTTGACAAGAAAGGAAGTAAAGATAGGTCAATATAACTTGTTTTCAAAAAACTCAAACTGGCATCTAGTTCTCAACACCGTCTCTTCCAGAATTATCTATTTAATAGTGGATATTAGAATTCTGCCAGTCTAGAAGATCACTTTAAACAAACGTACATATATAAACAACAAATGTGTATGTAAATTAAATGCCATTTCATCTGTTGCCTTCCATTTTCCTATTCTTGCTCTGGTTTATAAATTTTAAAAGTTCTCTTTTCACTGCCTTCAAAATTATTTTCATAAAATTCATGTAACTATGGGCTTCAGCATTCCTCATTCTATTCTTAGAGATTTGGGGCTGTTTTTTCAATTCATTGTTAGAATGGATATTTATCAACAAATGCTTTGTGAATTCCTAAAGAATAGGGCAAAAAAACATATTGTCTAAAAATTGCTTTTCTAATTTTTTCTTCTACATTATCTCCTATTGGAATTGTTTAAAATTCTGAAAACCAAATTTTATCTTTTAAAACCCCTTTGTCCTTCAAAAAATGACTTGCCTTTTTGGTAATTATACTTAGCTTTTCTCTGAACTTTCTGTAGTTCACTTGCAAAAAGCTACAAAATGCATCTAACCATATACAGAATTCCATTATTTGCTTAAAAAAACTCTCCCAAGGTATTTATCATATAGTCAAGCAGTCATTCCTCATGAAATAAAAGGTCAGAGAAAAGACAAGTATAATACAGAAATACTGAACCATCAACACCAGCTTCCCTGAGTGGCTAAAGACTAGTAAACTAAAATTCATTAATTATATCGGTCTTTCTATATTTAATCCACAAAACATTACTGGGAATAGCCATTTAGGCATTTTTCTCCAATTGAGAGTTTTTTTTTTCCCTCCTTGTTGTAAAAGATCCAAAAATGACATAATTCAAAATCTGTATTTTCCTCCCAGAGACAACCAATGTTAACGGTTGAGGTAATTTACCAGATTTTTTCCCTATGCAAATAACACCCCAATGGGCTCATACCATAAATATGTCTTGCAATCAACATTTTTTATATTTGAGTGTTTTTGAAGCAAGAAAAACTTATTTAATATTCCCACATATAAAGACTGTCTGTAAATGTCAAAGAGGGGTTGAAAAGGGAAAAAGATGCCATGTTATATACTGATGCTTACTCAAAGTCAAAATGACCCAAACAACCTTTCTGTACAACTTTTACTTTCCTTATTAACTGTAACTTTTAATATTAAAATATGTAAAAACCTCTCAATCAAATGCTCAACTCAAGTCCTGTAATATTTTCAGCAAAAGAAAAAATATTAAATATATTAGGTATTAAAAAATATTAGGCATTAAAATTAAATATATTAGGCATTAAAATATTAAATATATTAGGCATTAAAAAAATATTAGCTAATATTTTACCTTTATTTTTCCTGAAAACTACCACTTAGTAAATTTAGAAACTGAGAGAAGTCAGAGATTGTTGAATTCTTTCACTGTACACTGATTAGAAAAATCCAACATGCTCTGAGAAAATGTACTCTCATCTATTTTAACCTGTGACTTTATTTTTATAGCATACTATTTCATTTAATAAAAGACTTGTAGACTGTTACTACTACCATTCCTTTATTCCTCTCCAACAGTTCTGTGATCCACTCCTCCCCATAGAACTCTGCCACATATATAGTATCATAAAAGTAAATTTGGGTTGACTTAGAAGTTCTTTACTAATTCTTCTGAACTGAAAAGTACAGAAAAAAATTTTTTTTGGAAACATTTTTTGGTAGTTCATTGAAACCTTAAAAAAAAAAAAACCTACTCACAAATTTGTATCCTGTGGTTTTTCTGCATGTTCAGAAATTGTTTTCTACTTGGTCTTCATATTTCCAGGGAATCAGAGAGACTTAAGAGTACAGACTAAAACCAAGGGAAAAACCACACCCCAAGCATGATCTCCATGTATTACTTAAAGTTCAGCCAGCCCTCCTCCGTGCGTGCATGACATCTGTATAGATAGCCTTTAGCGTACATTTTACACCTGATTTTCTTGTTTACTTGACTGTCTCCCCCAGTATCATTCTACAATATCAATACTCTGCTGCTGACCTATACAGTAAGCACACAATATTTATTGTATGCTGTGAAAAGCACCTTTATCACCTAGTTGTTCAAACCAGAAAACAGGTACATGCACATCTTTAAATCCAATCCCGCAAGCCAATCCACCTCCAATTCCTACCAATTCTATTTCTTAAATATATATTAAGTCCATCCACTATTTTCCAACCCTACTGCCACTATGAGCTAGTTTATCACAGTCATCTCTCTCAGACTACTTAACTTCCTAAACTATCTATCTCCAGCTTTGTCCTCTCTTTTCAGTGCCTTGTTTACACTGCAGCCAAAAGTGATTTTTCTTAAAAAAATAAAAATTGATTATCTCATTTAACCTCATTAAAATCCTTCAACTGTCTGGGTGCAGTGGCTCACGTCTGTAATCCCAGCACTTTGGGAGGCCAAGTCGGGCAGATCACTTGAGATCAGCAGTTCAAGACCAGCCAGGCCAACATGGCGAAACACTGTCTCTACTAAAAATACAAAAATTAGCTGGTAGTGGTGGTATGCACCTGTAATCCCAGCTACTCAGGAGGCTGAGGTGAGAGGATGGCTTGAACCCGGGAGGCAGAGGTGGCAGTGAGTCAAGATTGTACCACTGCACTCTGGACAGAATGAGACCTCATCTCAAAAAAAAAAAAAAAAAAAAATCCTTCACTTCTGTTCACTTCCAGGTCTTTCACATGCTATTTTCCCTCTCTCTGAAATAGTTTCCCGTAATCTTCCCTCCCTAACGACCTTGGCTAACATTTACTCATCACTTAGCAGCTCAAACATACAACATTATACATAAAGTCCTCCCCCCTCCCAAAATCCAGGTGGAATGTGCCTTCATAAGCTTCCATACTGTATTATTACCATTACATATCATTACACATAGTTGATGTAAATTTATAATTGCCCGTATATTTATCTATACACCTCAGTATACTATAAGCTGTGTTAGAGCAGTGGCGATTTCTGGCTGTCCTGTTTACCATCATAACTATAGTGATTAATACGAAGCCTAGGCTGAGGCTGGGGGACTGACAGAAAATAATTACGATGCCTCTGTCAGTGCCTAAATTTGTAGTAGTAAATACTGATATATATATATATGTTTACTTTTTTAAATGTTTGAGATATCATTCACATACCATAAAACAACCAATTTAAATACAAATAAATGGATTCACAGAGCTGTGCAACCGTCAGCACAATTTTAGAACATTTTTGTCACCCTAAAAAGTGGCACCCATTAGCAGTTACTCACCAACTCCCCTCAACACCTCTAGTTTCTGGCAATCACTTATTTGCCTACTTGCTTCAAACATAGATCTGCCTATTCTGGACATTTCATATAAATGGAATCATATACCATGTAGTCTTTTGTGATTGGCTTCTTTCACTTAGCATAATGTTTAAGATTCATCCTTGTAGCAATTATCAGCAACTCCTTTCTGCTGCTGCATAATATTCCACTGATTCCAGGGACAAAACATATCACTTTATTCATCAGCTGATAAGATGTGTCTTATCATCTTTGGCTATTATGAATAATGCTGCTATGAATATTACTGTACGCACTTCTGTGTAGACACATTTTCAATTCTCTTGGGTGTATACCTAGGAGAACTGATGGGTCATATGGTAACTGTTTAACCTTTTGAGAAAATGTGAGACTGTTTTGAAAGTGGCTGTACCATCTTACTATTACCACCAGCAGTGCATGAGGGTTCCAGTTTCTTCATATCTGCCGTGATTTAAATATCCCTCCCAAAACTGATGGTGAAACTTGATCCCTAAAATGGCATTGTTGCGAGTTGGGGACTTCAGGAGATGACTGCCTCAGCAGGGCTCCACTGTCATAATAGATTAATCCATTCATGGATTCAAGGATTAATGAATTAATGGGTTATCATGGAAGTGGAACTTGTAGCTTTCTAAGAAGAGGAAGAGAGATCCTGAGCACATTAGCACACTCGGCTCCCTCACCATGTGACACCATGTGCTGTCTTGGAACTCTCTACAGAGTCCCCAATAGGCAAAAAGGCTCTCATCAGAGTTGACTCTACAACCTTGGACTTCTTAGCTTCTGTAACTGTAAGAAATAAAATTATTTTCTTTTTAAATAATCCAATTTCTGGTATTCCGTTATAAGCAACAGAAAATGGGACTAATACAACATCCTAGTCACTGCTTGTTATCTCTTTTTTTATTATAGCCATCCTAGTAGGTGTGAACTAGTATTTCATTGTGGTTTTGATTTGCATTTCCCAAATGGCTAGGTAATTTCATTTTACTGTCGACTCTATGAAGGTACTGTTGGTATATGTTTTGCTCAAAAAAATGTATCTCCACAGCACTTAATAGTGTCTGGCACAGAGGAGACCTTTAATATATGTAAAATGAATATATAAAAGATTTTTTTTAAGGTGTGTGCATGGTAGGGGAGATGGACTGTATGTAAGTGAAGGAGAAAACAGAAAACAACCCTGAGATTCTAGCTTAGTAAATGGAAGACAGATATCAAAAATAAGATACGGATCATATAAAAAGGAGAACAGATCATATAAAAACAAAGTTGAAACTACAGAAATAACACAAAAAAAACAAATAGACATATGAGAACCTTGGCAACATTCATCTTCAAGAAAGAAACTGATAAAAAAAGGACACCAAAAAGAACAGGGGATTCAGAAGACAAACCAGGAGTGAATAGGGTCGTAAAAGGCTCAAGACATCTGCTGATAAGCTGCCTATAACCTACAGAGCTTTCTCAAGGATGTCTTCCATGACACTCTGTGTTAAGACCACCTAATAAAACCTCTAATCTTACCTTGTATCTCTACTCTACGACTTATTTACATTGTCATCATTTGCTCACGCTGCCACCTCAACTAGATCGTATTCTACAGGTAGGTAGGGACAGTTGTTTTTAGAGATTAGTACTGTGCTGGACATATGATAAATGGCGATATCTGAGTTATTCACTAATTTAAATGAATAACAGCATCATATAAATGAAGAATACAGATATTGTTTAATATTTTAATAACTTCAAACACTGTTTGCCTTGTCTCCCTCAATTGCTTCTCTGAGTGAAATACGACAAATTTTGTATACAAACACACACAGAGTAATAAAGCAATAAAATAATTTTCCACAGCTGGGCATGGTAGCTCATGCCTGTAATCCCAGCACTTTGGAATGCCAAGGCAGGAGGATTGCTTGAGCCCAGGAGTTCGAGACCAGCCTGAGCAACACAGCAAAACCTTGTTTCTATAAATAGTAATAATGATTTTAAAAGTCAACTGGGTATGGTAGCACATGCCTGTAGTCTCAGCCACTCGAAAAGGTGAAGTGGGAGAATCATTTGAGGCTGGGCAGTCAAGGCTGCAATAAGCTGTGTTCACATCACTGCACTCCCAGCCTGGTGAACAGAGCAAGACTCCATTTCAAAACAACAAAAAAACAACAATACATAAAACTAAAATCTTCCTATGGGTGACATATAGGGGATAACATTATCACATGAATGTAACAGATGTGTGTCAGCATGAGTACTTTCAATGTTAGTTTTCCATTTTCAATATACTAGAAACTTTATTAAAAATGTCTTTTGCAGACTTAGAACCCAAATGCCCATCAATGAAAGACTGGATAAAGAAAATGTAGCACATGTACACCATGGAATACTACGCAGCCATAAAAAAGAATAAGTTCATGTCCTTTGCAGGGACATGGATGAAGCTGGAAGCCATCATTCTCAGCAAATGAACACAGGAACAGAAAATCAAACACCTCATGTTCTCACTCATAAGTGGGAGGTGAACAATGAGAACACATCGGCACAGGGAGGGGAACATCACACACCAGGGCCTGTGGGGGTTGAGGGACAAGGGAAGGAATAACTAGGACAAATACCTAATGCATGCGGGGCTTAAAACCTAGATAACGAGTTGATCGGTGCAGCAAACCACCATAACATATATATACCAATGTAACAAACCCACACATTCTGCACATATATCACAGAACTTAAAGTAAAATTTAAAAAAAAGTCTTTTGTATAAGAGATCTGAAAATGGCATGCTATTTTGAGCAAAACATAAAATTGCAGGTGAGATTTCTAAGAAACAATCCTAAGGAATACAATGTGATGAGTAAAGATGTACATGGTATAATATTCACCATATCATAAGAAAGTGGAAATTACACTAAATGTTCATCAGGAAAAGACTAAGAAAATAAATTCTGAGATGCATATGCACATGCACATGCATGCGCGTGAGCACACATACACACACACACCCCTACACACACCCAATGGAATACCACTGTACTCATTAAAAGGGAAAATGTACATGAATATTAACATAGAAATATATCTTAAAATATACAATGTTTTGAAACCAGTTATAAACCAGAAAATGAGGTATGATCCCATTTATAAAAAATTACATACTTGCATAGAGATGTATAAAAGGGTGTTAAGCTTTTAAATGGAGCAAACTCCAGTCCTAAAAATTTGCTTAGCATTCAATTTCTTTTACATTTGTCTTTGGTGTTTTAATTAAATAATTATTCTTAAACTTTTACAACTATTTTTATTTGGGATAAAATTTATATACAACATTAAACAAACAAAAGTAAGCCATGTTTAAAAATAAAAAGGAGAGGCCAGGCACAGTAGTTCATGCCATAATCCCAGCACTTTGGGAGGCTGAGGTGGGAATACAAGAAATTAGCCAAGTGTGGTGGTAGATGCCTGTAACCCCAGCTACTTGGGAGGTTGAGGCAGGAGAACTGCTTGAACCTGGGAGGCGGAGGTTGCCAAGATTGTGTCATTGCACTCCAGCCTGAGAGACAAAGTGAGACTCTGTCTAAAAAAATAAAAAAAGATGGGGACGACCCATATAAAAGCAAGGCACTGAAGACTTAATAATTATTTATTAAATTTTCATCTATATCATAAAATAATTGAAAACACTGAGAAGATCAGAAATATTAAGGCATTTTATCTGTAAAAAATGATGGTTCAAAGAGTTAAATAGCAACAGGCATTTTAAAAGAAAAAATCTTGCATATGCTACAAAGTTCTTAAGCAGATTCCACGTACTTGGAAGGAATACAGAAATTGGTGAATATGTCATCTGCTCAAACCTTTTAAAAAAAACTGCAGAAACTAAACTATCTTGGAGAAAACAATAGCTCTTAATTAAATAGTGTCATGATTTAGAGACAGCAGCATCAAAATCTTTTTATTTTTACTTTTAATTTGAGGCATGATCTCACTCTGTCATCCAGGCTAGGATGCACTGGTGTGGTAACGACTCACGGCAGCCTCAACCTCCTAGACTCAAGCAATCTTCCTGCCTCAGCCTCCCGAATAGCTGGAACCATGGATACATGTCACCATGCTCAGCTAATTTTTTTATTTTTTGTAGAGACAAGGTCTCACTTTGTTGCCCAGGCTACGTTTGAACTCCTGGGCTCGAGTGATCCTCCCACCTTGGCCTCCCAAAGTGCTGGGATTATATGCATGAGTCACTGTGCCAGGCAGCACCAAAATCTTTTGCAGAAAACACAAACATGCACAAAAAAGACTGGGTTCACAAGCTCTAACATTGACTTGTTTCATCAAAATCTAGAACAGAAATAAACAGTTCTTTAGGTTTAGAAATTCAGAAGCTTACTCAAATACAGACTATGTAAAAAGAGTTAACTTAAATCCAAGGTGATCTATTTGTGATCATATTCCAGTTAAGAATAAGCTTTTTAGAAAATATCATATAATCACAGATATTTTTTCACCATGATTACTACATGATCTACCTTTATTTACCAGACACATTTTTGAATGATATCAGTTTCAAAATTTAAAAACTCTCCTGAAAGAAAACGAAAATCTCAACACGGAGGATATTTTTAAAAAATGTCTGGAGCTGAAACTCCAATAGCAAAGCTCTAGAAATGTTCCACACAACCATCTAAAACAACTTTGAAAGTGTACATGTACATGTATGTATATAATTGTCCATAAAAATACACTTTCCCATATGGTTATTAACCTTTAAGAGGGTACCAACTGACATCTCACAAAATGTATTCTCCTTTGCACTATCCAATATTCAAGAAAATGATATGAACTTTGTACAATCTTATGCTTTTATTGTTAGAGGTATTCAACTAAAAAAAAAAGTAATTTCAGCTCACATGTGAGTTAAATCATCAGGTTAAAGGAAAGCTTTTTATTAAGTGAGGCTCTCTGCAGAATATCTCACTCAATACACACAACATTTAAACAGACTACTATAAAGGAGACAGCTGAGGAATGCTTTCACTTCTTTCCACGGTTTCTACTGAATGTCATTTCAGAAATGCCTATATAACACATGACAATGTGGAATGTCTCCACCCATGAAAGAGTATTTGAATTGAGCAGGAAGCACACTTAGGGCAGTAACACGGAACTCAAGTGTGTCTTTTTATGGTTAGCCAGCCCAACAATGCAAAGATAAACAACCAAAACATAATAAGGTCAGAAAATACCGACACAAAGGGAGCCATGATAAACATGTTATTTGGAAAAAACAGTGTGAGTAAAATAACCAGAAAATATGCATTATTTCTAATGTTACTACACTAGAGATTTCTTTTTTCTTTTTCTTTTTTTTCTTTGTTGGTAAAGACAGGGTCTCGCTATATTGGCCAGGCTAGTCCCAAACTTCTGGGATTGAGTCTCTCACCTTGGCTTCTCAAAGTGCTGGGATTACAGATGTGAACCACTGCATCCAGCCTAGAGATTACTTTTCTAAATGAACACTCAAGGATTTGTTTAAAGAAATTCATTATATATTATATATTTCTCAGTTGCATAAACTGAGCTTCTATTGATAATCAGTAATATATCCCATTTCAAAAATAAATCTAACTTCCTGATAATTCTTTTCTTTAAGACAGATTCTCGCTCTGTCACCCAGGCTGGAGTGAAGTGGCACCATCTCAGTTCACTGCAACGTCTACCTCTCGGGTTCAGGCAATTCTCATGTCTCAGCCTCTAAAATAGTGGAGATTACAGGCATGTGCCACCACGCCTAGCTAATTATTTTTTGTATTTTTAGTAGAGATGAGGTTTTGCCATGTTGGCCAGGCTGGTCTCGAACTCTTAAGCTCAGGTGATCCGCCTGCCTTGGCCTCCCAAAGTGCTAGGATTACAGGCGTGAGCCACCATACCCAGCCAACTGATACATTTTTTTACTGTAATAACAGTTACCTTTACACTGTAAGTATTATAAAAATAAGTAGTTGGTATGAGCTTTTTTATTAGGATATTTTTAAAGTTTGTCAGTGCTGTTATATTTACCCAAATTATCATTTTTGTATTCTATGAATTCTGCTATTCAAAATATTAGTTTACACTGTGTTCAATTTTTTAAAATCATTTAATATTTATCGTGTACCTACTAAAACAAAATGCAGATACAAAAGGAGATTTAAAGAAAAAAGAATCAAAGTCCCTACCATAAGGGTACTTAAGGGACTTCCTTCTTCCCCACAATATCCCTGGTATGAAGTTTCCTACAATTTGTCTCAAAAAAGAGTCAAATATGTACCTGTATACATGCATAAAAAATTTACTGTAAACCATTAAAAAAACTAAAACAGGCCAAGCATAGTGGTTCACGCCTGTAATCCCAGTACTTTGGGAGGCTGAGGTGGGAGGATCACTTAGATCTAGAAGTTTGAGACTAGCCTGGGCAACATAAAGAGACCCTGCCTCCAGGGAAGAAAAAATGTAGCTGGAAGTGGTGGCACATGCCTGTAGTTCCCCGATCGGGAGGCTGAGGTGAGAAGATCGATTGAACCCAAGAAAGCTGCAGTGAGCCATGTTCATATGCCACTGAACTCCAGCCCTGGTGACAGAGTGAGACCTTGTCTCAAAACACACACACACACACACACACACACACACACACACTCAACAACTGAAACAATATAAATTGCTATTAGGGAAAAGAAAAATAAAGGTATTTAAAAATTAAATTCTACGTCACAAAAAAAAGAGCATTTCTATTGCTGCTGATATAGTCTGCATATAATAATCAAAAATAATCCTGGCAGTTCCTAAAATTTAGGACAATTTTGAATTGATTCATTTAGATACAGTACTATTGCAGTTCAATTACCATAGAAAGGTCTTAAAAGTGTGGGCTAACTAAAACAAAAGTGGATGAAGAAAAAAATTATATGTGTGTCTGTTTCACTTGATTTTCAGTTAATTGACAGGGAAACCTGCAACTACTAAACACCACCATAATGATGAAAAGATGTAAGAACAGTTTCTTCTTCAGACTTCAAAGAAGATATCTAGCATAGCGTAAAGTTTGAGTTTTGGAATCAAACAGATCTACATAAGAATTCCAGCTCTGCCATTTATTTTTTTGATAATCTCAAGCAAATGAAAAAGCATGCTGTGAAAATTAAACTATTGTTTGGAATAGCACTGCTCCTCCATAAAACACTTACTAAGTCATGGCTACTACATATGTGACTCCAACTGAGAATATACTCAAAATTGTTGAAGGTCTTCAACCCTTCAAAGAGGTATCTCATCAAAATGCCAATATCTCATCGTCTTTTCAATGTTATTGTGAAGGCCCACAAACTTTCAAAAGAAAGGTGAAGTAAAATATGGCAATTTTTCAGGCAAAGAGGCAATAAAAATAGCAACTTCATATAATGTCAAGAAGTAACATGTTACAGCAATAACAAAACAGTGTTTTATGCCTCCCCCATTAAAAGGTTTTTAAATAATTTTCTTTTAAAAATCATCTAGTAAGATTTTAAAAGCACTTTTCTTATGTGAACTATAATTTTTAAATGTGGTAATAACAAATGGATGATGAAACACATTTCCTTTATTCCATCCAGTGTTTCTACCTGGCTTTACTAGAAAATGCTCAGTCACATCTTGCAATCATATTGTAACTGAGGCCCATGAAAGATGGTCTTGGTTATGACACCTTAAAGTCAGACCACAAAACTGTTGCCAGGAAGCACAGAGGCAGCAACTAAGAAAAAGCATTATAACAGCAACAATGTGGGCACTGGTGCCCTACCAGCACACCCCATATATGGCTAGGGTTGTCCACTTATTTGTAAGAAGTGAGGGGCCAGTTTGGGGTTGGGAGGGTTTTGCTGGCTAGTTTAGGTTGGTTTTAAAAATGGATTTAGGATGATTTCAATAAAAACTTTTGAAAGACATCAGCATAAAGTGTTACAGCTATTCTAAAGAGAAAATTATATAGAGAAAATATTTTACACTGTACATTCTTTTAGAAACAAACTTAAATGCTCTTTAAGTGATCCAATAGGTTTTTCTAAGATCTTAACATTCTCCATCAAAAAAAAGTGTAAACAGTTACAAAATAATTCTTAATTCAGATTTTTCATAATAATTAAACTATTTGCCAACAACTCAAAACAAATTACTTCCAGCCTCTTTTACATTTCACATATTAAGAAGACTACACAAAAGTATTCCTTTTACTGATGAGAGGATTGTGTATTTTATAAAGATACTTAAAATGGCACCTTTAGAAGTAGATCAAATTTGTATTTTAAGAGCAAAATTATTTCATACTAAACCTACCTGTAAGTCTATCTGCAATGGAAAGTAAAAAAAAAACTATTTTAAGATTGTAATAGCACAGAGCACGGAACTAATCCTACTTTGCATTCCTCTAGCAGTGGTACCCAACCTTGGCATCAGGGACCAGTTTCGTGGATGACAATTTTTCCATAGATGGGGTTGGGGGGTGGTTCTGGATGAAACTGTTCCACCTCAGATCATCATCAGGCATTAGATGCTCATAAAGAGCACACAACCTAGATACCTCACAAGTGCAGTTTACAATAAGGTCTGTGCTCCTATGAGAATCTAATGCCACTGCTGATCTGACAAGAGGTGGATTTCAGGCAATAATGTTAGTTCACCAGTCCGTCGCTCACTTCCTACTGTGCGGCCTGGTTCCTTAAAGGCCAGGGACCCATCTATCTGCTGTCCAGCATTTGGGAACCCCCGTTCTATAGAACCTAGAGTCCTACAGACTCTTACAAAGTAAGTAGTTGATTAATGATACAACCGGATATAGTATTCTTCTACCACTTAACCATGATCTAAGCTGCTTTAGAATTTAATAGACAGGAGGTTGATATTAAGAATCTTTTAGGCCAGGCACAGTAGCTCATGCCTATAATCCTAGCGTTCTGGGAGGCCAAGGCGGCCGGATCACTTAAGGTCAGGTGTTCAAAACTATCCTGGTCAACATGGAGAAACCCCATCTCTACCAAAAATACAAAAAAAAAAAAAAAAAAAAAAAAGAAATTAGCCAGGCATGGTGGCATGTACCTATAATCCCAGCTACTCGGGAGGCTGAGGCAGGAGAATCGCTTGCACCTGAAAGTCAGAGGTTGCAGTGAGCCGAGATTGTGCCACTGCACTCCAGCCTGTATGACAGAATGAGACTCCATCTCAAAAAAAAAAAAAAAGTTTAAAAATCTCAAGATATTAAAAATAAATAAATTGAAGATCCACAACAAAGTTTTTAATTCATTTCATAATCATACAATTTCCATTATGTGCAAGAGCAATATGCTAAGTATCTGATGCGAAGGTTTCAAATACGTATCTCACGACATATAAATAACTATAAAACTTTCTATTGATGGTTTGAGGTAAAAAGATACAATTCAATAAACCTTTTGTGAATACCTACTTACTATGTGCTAGGCTCTGGAAATACAAAAATGTGGAAGATTAGGTCCTCAGAGGCTATGAGGGAAGACAAACACAAACACTTTTTTACAGCAGGAGAGGCAGAATATAAGGGTACAGTGAACACCCCAGAGAAGAGAATGTGAATCTTGAACAATGACTAGGATTTTAATTGGCAAACAAGCGAGAGGGGATAAAAAGCATAGCTAAAGGCATGGAAATAAAAAATGTAAAGATCTAATTGAAATTTAAGCAAGTTAACCAATTTATAAAGGACACAACACAATGAAGATGTATCAAGCATAAGCGAAATGGTAAAATGTATTATATTCAAATTTAGAAAGAGGAATGAGTGATACCACCAGGGTGGTATTGTCCAAAGACTAATCAGACAACAATATGTATGCTAGATTGAATCAGGGAGAGAATAGAGGCAGGAAAAACAATTAAGCTATTACTACACTCTAGGAAAAAAATTAATAAAGGTATGAACTAGGTTGACATAAAGAGTGGCAAGGAAAAGAACTGATGGAAAGGTAATTGTAAAGAAAAGACTGAGCTAGAAGACTGACTGGATTATACGTAGACAAGGGGAATGAGTAAACAATTTAACTGTTTAACTCAATCTAAAGGTATACATCATTAACAGAAACAGGGACATCAATGAGAAGAGGGCTTGATGAGGAAAGATGGTCCATTTTAGGCTGAATTTAGAGAAATTTCTGACAATTACATAAAACTGTCTTATAACCAAATTAATAATACTTTTAAAATAATTAGTTAAAAAGGGTGCTGGTAAAGCCCAAAGATAAAAAGAATTATCTCTAATTTTAAGAGATAAAAGTAAAATTTTAATACTGAATTCCAACTGTGAAAATCTGTTTTTGAACAATAAGAAGTTCTCCAAAGAAATTACAAAGGTTAATGTGAACACAGTAGTCACCATTGTACGGCAAAGCGGGTGAACCTGTATTTACTATATTACTACTTAAAAGACATTTATATATACATATATATATAATTACAATATATTTAATAGCATTGTATTTTAAATCAATACATAACCTAAAAAATAAAATGAGGCTTGAAGCTTTGCAGAATCGAGGGAATTGTAAACTGACTTGGAAGTCCCTGGCACAGAGGAAGAAGAAAAGATTTTAAGGTTAAAATCAATGGGCTAAACTCAAAACTGCTGGAGAAAAATCTCAGCCCTGTATTTTATGCACACTAGTATCAGTAAGAATCAGCAATAAGGCATTCCACATATAACCGTATTAATCTCCCTAAATCTTTACACAGTATGCCAAAATAGAGATATAAGCACATACTGTAAAACTCTACCAGGTAGCTTTAAAATCAGAAGATTATCGCCCTGTTGGTAAAAATGAAATTCTACTCTAGAACTCTGTTCTAGAAGAAAACAGAAATTTATATCTATGCTTAACTTTGTGCTGTTTTGTAGCCTTGGCGGGGGTCAAGTCTCGGTGGAGAGGCTGGGGGAGAAAGGCCAAGATGGAAAATTTGACAAGAAACACTGCTTCTTCTCCTACATAGAGAACATGTTTCCATACAAAAAGAACAGCTAAAAACTGGGTATCTTTTATAACTTCTAATGAGAGAGTACATTCAACAAACTAATAAATATTTAAATATGGTTTATATTTAAAATGAAACCAAACCATTAAATTTTTAAAAGTGTATTTGTGGGTTGTGACATTCCTAAAACTTTTCTCTTGACAATAAAATTTAGAACACTTAAAAAAACCCAAAAAGCAAATAAATATTCAAAAAACAATAACCAACCTGGTGAAACATTTTAGGTATCCTACGATCTTTTGAGAGGTTAAATTTTAAAGAAACTAACTATTCAAGGATTATTAAATCAGTGATTTTAGTTTTTATCATTAAATATGGAAAGCAAGCTAAGTTCAAAAGCTCAAAATTTTCTTGTGTGTGTGGCTTTTCATTTTATTTATCGTCTTTCACTGCTTGTTGTCCTAAATTTGCCCAAAGTGAACTCCGTTTTCATAGTAACAATGGGAAAAACGTACAAAAGTTGATAAATAAGAAGTGAAAGTGAAGAAAACATAACAAAAATGTTAATGCTTGATATTTTAAAGATTTTGACTTAACGGATTTCAGGAATGTGCAGATAAGGAAAAAGTTTATGGAAAAGTGGAGGCAGGCAGAGGCTATCGGTTCAAACCCACACAAATAGTGACAAAAAGATATTATGCGAATGGCGTAAATTTAAAAACTTGTTTGTCAACTAAAACAAAATACCCAATAAAGACGTATCTACCCAACACCAAACTAACCACTGAATTCAGTTAATCAGGAAGACACTGATAAGTCTGACAATTCTTGCAACACGTGAATATTGAGAGGAGAAAAAAAGATCTTAAGGCAGTAAAACGTATTTTCTCTTCCTCCCTAAACCAGGATTACAGTAATGTAAATATCAGAAATTTTCCTCTTTCTCCAAGCCAATACAATTGGGTTCCTCCACAATAGTAACTTTAAATTTCTATTTGACAATTTTAATAAAACATACTGATGCGAACCATTATCCAATTATCCTGACCTCCTACAGTAATAAACGTCTTTCAGATTGTTTCACACTAAAATGTGTAAAATTTGTAAAACAAGTACACTTGAAAGAAATTTGAAGATTCATCTTATATAATTACATTATCATTTTTAATGCTAAAAGTTTCTTTCACTCTCAACATCATGGTTTTAAAATCTTAAGAGTTATAATATGCCTTAAATAAACTTCAGCTAAATAAAGTTTGCTATGTATTAACGAATCTAAATTAATGAAATAGAGAAAGTGCTAAAGACCATGCTATATTTTTACTGGGCCACACTTTGAATTCCATATTTGTCCTGCAATTTGTCAATCATTTCAATGTATCCAGTCAACTTTGTAAATAAACGCTATACTCCAAGTCTGATATGAGAATTCGATTACATAAAATTTAAAATGGTCATCATTCACTTAAACAGGAAGCAGTGCAAGGAAAAAACGCCACTACACACCTCTTTTTAAAAAGCATCAAGTTAATGTTCATGAAATATAAAGCCTTGAGTTTCAACCTCCCAAACAAGTTTTTACTACAACATTACTCAAAATAAGGCTATGATCTTCCACAAACAACCAAGGCAACTTTGAGATAGCTTGCAAATCTTTTCATCGTAAGGGGAAGCTATTGCTGTAACGATGTTTTCTATTATAGTAATTCCAAGTTGCCCGCTAAGAAAATAGAAAAAGCCTATGTCTTGTCACCTATTACCATCTCTTAAAAATTGCTTTTATGCAGAACTCTACGTGGTTGTGTTGCTTTTGGCCTGTTAAAGGCAAGGCAACATTATCTCTGGATTGCCAATAGTTTCTCCTTATTTGGCTAACATCGAGAGATCCCAATCAGACTACTATAAAACTTTAACATGCACAAAGCATCCATTTTGAGAAAAGTTTGTGACCAGCTTTCTTCTCCCCCCCCCAAAAGAAAAATCAGAGCTTGGTAACTGGCTTTGAAAAGAGTGTCCCATATTTATTCTTCTCTTTTTAACCGCAGTGCACACCCCAGGACCTGGGGCTCAAGGATCTCTGACACTGCGGCAAACTTCGAGTATCAGACTCAACACGTTCTTGTCCGGAGGTGGGCAAGCTCTTCAGAGGGCTTCCTTAGTTTACCCACTTCCATCCCCTTCCTTTCAGCTGGTGCAGATCAGCTAATTACACCCTGTTTTCCCCTCCCCAATGACCAGGAGTAATAAATGAGAAAACAGGAAATCGTTCTCTCAGGGCACTCGGCTTAGGACTCTAGATTACTGTTATTATCATCTTCATTTGTAACCAAGTCCTAAAAAGTGCAACAAATCCAATGCCCACCTACAAGTCAAAGATGTTCATCTGCCTAAGCCCTCCTAATGCCCGTCGTTAGTTTTCTTCCTTCAGCATCCGCCCGCCTCCCCCCCAAGTATATCACTGACACCGGGGCCCAGGCACAATCCCACTACACTCTTCCCAGTCTCGACCTGAAATCCCAGACACTCATCCACAAATGGCCCTGTGGCCCCAAGACGACCACAGTTCCCTTTCCCCTATGCCCCGGAAATCACCCTGTTCCCAACTCCAACAGCAACTGTTCTAAAGGGGGCCTCAAGCCCAGCGCCCTCCCCTCCACCAGTTCTCTCCCTCCCGCCCTCTCGGGAAACCGCCCCCTCACCCGCAGCAGGGAGTCTCCCGCCGCCCCCAGCCTCAAGAGGCGGAAAGCCGAGGGCAGGCCCCGGCCGGAGGCCGACGAGGACCCTCAGGGTCAGGAGAGCCGGCGGCGGGGCGCACAGACCTGGTGCAGGGCAGTGAGTCCGTCCACATTGGCGTAATTGATGTCGGCGCCGCGGTGCAGTAGCTTGAGGACCTCGTCCGTGTCGCCGCTGGAACAAGCAGCCAGGAAGACGGCGCCATCGTCGAACTTCACCTTGGTCTTCTGGCGCTTCACCACCGGAGGCTCGAGGTCTGTCTCGGAACCGATCCAGCGCTTCAGCTGCTCGTTCCGCTTCTGCTTCGCGTCCGCCATCTTCATCCCCTCTCCTGCCGCCGGGTCTTCTTATCTTGAGGGGGGGGAAGGGGGAGGCGGAGAGGGAAGAGAGGGGAGGCAGGGGGTGTGTGAATGTTTCTATGAGTGCGGGCCAGAGGAGGGCTGGGAACCTGGAGGAGACGCTCGAGACTTCCAGTATCCCACAGAGCACTGGGGCGGCGCGCCCGGCCAAGCGGACCTCCCCTCCTACCACAGAAGCCCTCCCGCCCCCAGCACGGCCACCCGTCACCGGCGGCCAATCTAGCGTAACTTCGCGAGATCCGGACGAGGACGCGCCCTTCGACCAATGCGCATGCGTCCTGGGCCTGTGCCCGCCCCAGGAAAAGCGCTCCCGCGAACTGCGGCGGGGGCGGCCGGGCCACCGGAGGGAAGCGGGTGTGGCCCGGGCAACGGGGGCTGGGACAGACCTCGAAGGGAGGAAGCGGGGAAGGAAGGCTGTCCTGCCGGGCTGGGGGCTCCCGGGGTTCCGGAGGCTAGCAGTGGAATTGCAAGGCTCTGCAGGGCAGGTCTGTCTCCTGGGCTGTCTCAGCTCCTCCGAGTCGTTGGCTCAGGGCGGAGGATTTTCCCATTGGCTGCGTTATTTGAATGGAATGGAGGATAGGTCGTGAAGTAGGTGCTGGTGGTTGCTCTTTCTAAGGAACTCAGACGAACTTGGGCACGTCAGAATTAATAACCTTTTAAAAGTGGGGTCTGTGTAGCCGAGGGCTTTAATGGTACGTTCTTGAGGTTACCACCTATTGACTAGGGTTGACCTGCGGTAACTGCGTTGGCTTCCTGCCAACCCCCACTTTAGAAACGTTTTTCCTCTTCTCTTTACTTGTTTTGTTTTCTCTCACGCTTGAATCCAATTTTTCGATGCTTTAAGCCTGTCTGGTACTACCCGTGAGCTTAGCTGAGCCTGGTTACTGGTCCTTACCTTTTAAGGGATTTCTGGTTACAGCTCCATCTCTTTCTAAGGAGGGGTAAAGACCCAGCTGCGTCCAGCATTTAAGTGGAATGTTAGTGAAGGCAATGAATTCAACAACTATTTATTGAATACCTACTGTGAGTCAGTAACTGTACTGGCACTGAAGATACAATGAAAAATGTGACATTTATTTGAACCACCTCTTGAGTTCACTTGCCCAAAAACGAATAATTTATGATCATCATAAAAACAGACTTTAACTTTGCCTTGTATGACCACATGCGTGCACACATAGGATTTGTAGTACTGATGTCTTATGAGCCATCTATCTGCAGTCTCCACCATATTACTGAACACTACATTGTTATCCACTATTGTTTTTAGAGCATTTAGAAAAGCCAAAATGAAAGTCACAAAACCTTACCATGGAAGTTTAGGGGTCATCAGGACTGCATCCCTCAAGAACTAGTTAATTTTCTTAATTTTACCCAGAAGTAGGATTAGAATTCACTCGGCAAATGCTATGCACCTGTTCTGGGTCAAGCATTGTTCTAGGTGCTGGAGATAGAGCTGTGAACAAATAAGCTTTTCTCATTCTCAGCATGATGCCTTTTTCAGTGGACTGCTTCACAGACTATCATATTGAGAACTAAAATAATTAAGTAAAATATGATTAGGAAACTACCTGCCTGTGAGGCAATTTTCTGAACCACTATTATTAGGATAGCAATAGATTCCAGGTTAGGGTAAAAAAATATTTCCTCTGAAAACATTGTAGAAATAGAAAATGAATGTAATATTTGTAAGATGTTCATAACATATATTAATAAGTCAGATCTTTGAATACTGGTGATGTTAGGTGCTGAAAAATACTGTTAGTACTAAAATACAGAATCCTTATCCACAGAATACAGCTCTCAGAATAAAAGGAACTTAAGGATGCCTTGTCAGCTCCTCCCTCTACCTAGGCGAACTAACATTGTATCTTTATTGTTTTCCAACAACATTATACTCTATTTGGTAGCTCTTAAAAGTGCCCGTTGAATATAGATGCATATCTCAAGTTTTCATTTGGGCAAAAAGAGTTTGGTGGGAAGTATGCTATTCCTGAGTGAAGCACTTATTTCAGGATGCAAAATTAATACAACAATAGTTTATTAATAAAACATAGTCCATTCAGTTCCCTGTCAGGGTAAAACCAACCAACCAACTAGGTCCAATAATCGTGCAAATTTCACTGAGTTTAGTTTATCTTCTTTCATGTCTCTAAGGGTCAAGACACACTGTGTTATTATTGAAAGTACTCTTAAACTGCCACCTACTTTGTCTTTAGGGGGGATTTTTTTTTTTTTTTTTTTTTTAGTTGTTAGTGAATTCATGAATTAATGATACTGAAGACCTAGGGTTAATTCCAGAACAAGCAAAACTTTTTGTTGACACAACACAGTCCCAGCACCGTGTTTCAAGGCTGTAATCCTACCAGTTTGGGAGGCTGAGGAGAACTCTGCCCACGAGTTTGAAACTGCAGTGAGCTATCTGCACTATAGCCTGAGCAGCAGAGCTAGACCCTTATCTTCGCAAAAAAAAGAAAAAAAGAAGACACACACACACACACACACACACACACACACGCTTCTACTTTGTATTTGTCTAAGCAGAAGAAACAGGAGAAATGTAAATATTTTCACTTCTTAATGGCCTCTAAACAGATTGGGATGTTAGGATACATTTTAGCTCTTTCAAAGCAAATTAAGCCTTAAAATAGAAATACAAATAAAACTGTACTTACTAATTTGCATATATATATGTATACATATAAATATATTTTTGACTGCAACAAATCAATCGTTGTAGTTTTTTTTTTTTCTTTTTGAGACAGGGTCTCACTCTGTCACCCAGGGTGCAATGCAGAGGCATGATCTCAGCACCCCAAGTAGCTGAGACAACAGCTGCGTGCACCACCATGCTTAGCTAATTTATTTCTTATTTTTTGTAAAGATGGGTTCTCCCTATGTTGCCCAGACTGGTCTCAAACTCCCGAGCTCAAGTGATTCTCTGCCTTGGCTTCCTAATGTGTTGGGATTACAGGTGTGAGCCACTTTGCCTAGCTGGGGGTTTTATGTCAGAATAAGATCTGTATATATCTTTTTTAAATGACACTACAGACATTCCTTACTAACCATTAATTTGCTTGTTAATTATGATTAACTTAAACAATTTAAATTACAAACATATTTGAAATGCTGACATGCGCAGCTTAGATTTTTTTCTGCTCATATAAGCCCTTTGTTAAAAATGTACATAGTTATGTTAATACTTTTAACTGATATATTTACGTTCTCCTAATTTAAACCTGAGATACTAATTTACATTTACATACTTGAGAATAGAACAGTCAACAAGGACCTTTCGTCTTATCTCCTGTATTCTACAGCTGGTCCAAACTCTCTTCCATTGCATAATAATTTCTTTTTAATGTTTTATTTAAGAATCTGAAGAAAAGGCTGGTCGCAGTGACTCATACCTGTAATCTCAACACTTTGGGAAGCCGAGGCAGGTGGATCACCTGAGGTCAGGAGTTTGAGACCGGCCTGGCCAACATGTTGAAACCTCGTCTCTACTACAAATACAAAAATTAGCTGGGTGTGGTTGTATGTGTCTTTAATCCCAGTTACTCAGGAGGCTGACAGGAGAATTACTTGAACCCAGAAGGCAGAGGTTTCAGTGAGCTGAGATCACACTACTGCATTCCAGCCTGGGCAATAGAGCAAGACTCCATTTAAAAAAAATAAAACCTGCTGAAAAGTTTACAGTCCGTTCACATTATAATTTATTTAATTCCACCCAGGGAGTTGACCAGAACCAACATGGAACGACCATAACTTGCTTCCGTCTCCATTTCTAGACCAATCCTGATTTCTAGATCATAGCATCTAATGCTTTGCCTTGTCTCTGGATTATAAGGTGAGTTTCTAATTTCCTTTAGGGTAAATTTTCTGCCATATGTGACTTTATTTCAAGAAACAAACCCTAGCACAGTACAAGTAGTGGCTGATATGCCCATAAAGCTTCTTTGGTCCCCCAAAACTAGGAATCAGATGAATGTCTGGCAACAATCCAAAGTGCAGTTATACTGCTACAGAGATGGTAACTCACCTCCGTTGCACATGACTCCCAATCTGTATCATGTTGTGTCAGAACATCACATGCCCCTTCATATGAATTAATTTAATGTTTCCCAACCTTTATCACAATCATGTTGCTATATCCAAGAACCACAAATAACTTGTATTTGCTTAATGTTTTCTTTAACTTTTTTTAAAAACAAATAAATTTATTTTAAAATAACTTTATTTTAAAGCAACATTATGTGGCTTTGGTAAGTGAAAAACATTTCCACATGACATAAAGAAGACTGTTAAAGCAAATACAATGTTTTGAAAACAAAACATTAGGTTGTGTGTCAAGGGTCTGAGCCTAAGCTCTCAATTTATTAAAAAAGGGATATTGGTAAGGGTTGGGCATTTGAGCATCAACCTAAGATTTTTCAATATAGCATAATCAGAAAGATTAAAAGATAGTGAAAAAAGAATATTGTGCTAAATGCTATTTTAATGTTACATCTATCTATTATAACATTACCTCATGTACCACCAGTCTACATGTCCTAAACTTTTGGAAACTGGCTGACTTTAATTAGTATATGTAATAATAATTACGGTTAATTAAGTGAAGGTTACAGAATGGGCCTTAGTTGCACACCCAACTCAAGGTATGAAGGCAAGGCATTGGTAGGAAGGCCAATTTGTATAAAAATATTTCTGTGCTAAAGGAATTTCAGAAATAAGAGTCATGCTCCGTAGCACTGAAGTTAGAAGAATAAATTACAAAACAAGGTGTCTTCAGTATCTGGAAGGCAAGTTTAGGTGCATGAGTTCTATCTTGGATCACTAGTATGTAGTTGAAGAATCCAGTTGTCCTTCGAATCAAATTCTGGGAAGAGCTTTTAAATTCCTTCACAGACCAGAGTGCAAAAACAAAGTAAGGTATTATTGAGAACCAAAACATGCAGTCATAACAGACACAGCATCACTGATAATGATGCTGACCATGCCTAGTTTCGGCAAGTGGGAATAGTATTAGCTTCATGTGGTTGTCTTAAAGATTAAATGAATAATGTATATGAGAGAGAAAAAAATTTAAGATTTTGTTTGTGTTCTTGTATTTGCCTTTTCCTTTCCTCATTTAAGCTGATAGCAACTCTGCTTCCTTGCGTCAGGGCAGGTTTGTGGCAAGGAAGAAAGCAGAAGTTGCTTTCAAAACATTTTCCCTCCTAACTTGAAATGGCCACCCACCAATTTCTATTTAATAATAGTTCAGGGCTCGTGATCTGATTGGAATTAGTATATGAGGTTGCTAGAAACTTACTGAAGTTCTATATGCATAGCATTATAAATCAATAAAAATAGCATCGTTTTTTATTTGCCTTTATTTTCACTTGCCTAAATTTGCCTTTATTTTCACTTTACAAAAATTTTGACCATACTCTCCTGGAATGTTATTTTTACTTAGAGGGGAACCAAGCAGAGGGGTTCACCCAAGCCATCCTTGGGTGCTTCCATGGGAAAGAAAGATATCACTGAGAATAATAAGTGACACCAAGGCTCAAAACAATGAGAGAGAAGTCTCTCTGTCCCTTGAACTGCAGGGGTTTGCTCACAGATCTCTGGAAGTAGCCCCAGAATGTGACAGGATCTTAAAATGAATGGCTGCTTCACAGAAGCTGGAACGTAGGTGTGGGACTCACACTAGTCAAACATAGCGGTGCCACAAACATGACTGAAATGTAGCAGTTTGGTGGATCTGAGGTCATTCAGTGAATATGTATTGATTGGCATCTATTTTTTTGTCAATCATTATTCTGGGTTCTGGGGATACGGGAGTGAATGAAACAAATGAAGTACCTGCCATCAATGAGTTCTAGTAAGGAGGGACAGAAAATGAATACATTTTAAATGAAAAAATTCAGATACCACTAAATGTAGTGAAGAAAACAAGAGGAAAAGACAATTTCTGAATTTACTAGCAGTTAAGAGATATGGAGGTGTGGGGAAGAGAAGATACTGATTTAACCAGGAAAGATCTGAGCTGAGGGTATATCCAGGTTTTCCAGGACCTGATATTATTACAGTTTAGATATTTCTGTTTAAAAAAAAGGATTTAAAATTACAAATAATTAAGTTCAAGGCCTTGGAAGGGGTCCACTCAAGTGGGAGACCCTAGAGTCTCTGCCCCTGGCTGACTTCAAGGATGGAGAAGACACCTAAAGAGACCAGGCTAGGATAAATGCTTCAGCATTACCTAATTAAGTAGACACAACACATGACCACAGGAGCACTGTGTATGTATAATCTCAGGAACTTGACATATAACCCTGGTGGAGGTAAAAGACTGAGAATGACTGATAGTGCATTCCCTACTGTCGAGGTGGTAAAGTTCTTTGCAGAAAATCAGGAAAGACGATCTTGAGGAGTCTAAGTGAGATTCTTTCCTGATACATAGATAAAGAGCCTTGCATATCTGCCGCATGTAGTAGGGGCTTGGGTTCATTTTCTGTTACTGCTGTAAGCATAATAAAACAATATCCACTTATTATCTCACAGTTCTGTAGGTCAGAAGTCTGAGTGGGCTCAGCTGGATTCTATGCTCAGGATCTCAGAAGGCCAAAAACAAGGTGTCAGCTGGGCTGGCCTCTTCTCTGGAGGCTTTGGGTAAGAATCTGTATCCAGTCCCATTCAGATTGTTGACAGAATTCAGTTCCTCGCAGTTGTAAGGGTAGTTCTCTGTTTTCTCCTGGCTGTCTGCTGCGGGTCACTGGAGGCCTCTCCCCATTTTTTACACATGGCCCCCTCAATCTTCAAAGCCCATCACATTGTGTAAAATCTTTCTCAGGCTTTGTTTCTAATCTCTCTGACTTCTCCTCTGCCACCAACCTGAGAAACGTGTCTGCCTTTAAAAGCTGATGAATTTAGATAATCTCTTTGTCTTAAAGTTCATTGACTGTCTAACAGGAATTAATCACATGAGTGATAGCTCATCATATTTACAGGTTCCAGGGATTAAAGGGGACATCTTTGAGGAAATATTTTAGAAATCTTGCCTGATACAGGGCTCAATAAATAATAGTTTCTTTCCATCTTACACTTCAACAAACATTCCTTGATTACCTACTGTAATTCAATAAGTAAGTCAAAGAGGTGAATAAAACATTGTTAAGGAGTTCACAGTTTAATGGAGGAAGCTGATATTGAAACATAATTTTAATGTGATATAAAAGCTAATACTTAACACAGAATTTATTAAGTACCCATTCCTGTTATAAGCACTGTTTGTATATATTACCCTACAGGGTAAGGGAAGGGAGATACATAAAAAGAATGTAGGGTATGCTGTTGAAGCACAGAAGAGTGTACTTTGGGGTGCTGAAGGAAGGGGCAGTTAGGAGGGCCTCTCAGGGAAATCTCTGAGAAGGTAATGATACATGAACTCATCATTGTTAAGGAAGAGTCGAATTGACTAGGCATAAACGTGATGTATGTGTAAAGGTGGGGGTGAAATTTTATATGTATAAAGGCAGAAAGAGGAACAGTTATAGTAGGATCAGAACACAACGCAACAAGGAAGTCATAACAGGACACAGAGCTGGAGAAATAGTAACCTAATCATGGAAAGTCTATACAAATAAGTGAACATGTTTATTATAAAAATGAGAGGGATGATTGAAGGATTTTAAAAAGTGTAACAAAGAATTATTTGAAATAGCTCAGATACCCCTAGGTAAAATGTAAAGAATGTTTTATTTTCAAAACTTTTCTCTCCTCCCGAAGCGTTTATCCTGTGACTTATTCTTGCTAGTAGCAAACAATTAATCCTTCACATAAACTGAGAATTAAGATGTTAATAAGGCTTAAAATATGACCTATCTCATTTTAAAAGAAATTCTCAGACTGAAAAGTCATCAGTGCAATGGCAAGCTGTTGAAACCTTCAGATTTTAAAACTGGAACGAACGATGCCTTTTTCTGTTTGGAAATTAGCTTGGATGGCAGCTGGCGTTGTAGAGGGAAGATAATGGGATGATGAGGAATGTTCTGATTTTTCCCTATGCTCATCTGTCCATTCTGTTAGCATCTTAGAGTACTCATATTCTACTGGGTTGTCCTCATTATGGTTCAGTCAAGTAGTCTGGCTAGGCTAAATGACCCCATAGTGTCTTGAGAACTTACAAAGAACATGTGTTTCTACCCTCACCAGCATAATTTAAAGATAACGAATAAAGGAAGGCTTGGAATACTACCATTAAGATAATGGAGCTTGTGGTTAAAAATTGTTACTAAAAAAATGGGGTAATGGGAAAATAGGTGGAAACTATTATATAAATAACAGTTAACTTCTAAATTTTAGAAGGTTAGTGTCATGTAGTAGACTTCTGTTTTTGGTTTGTTTTAATGTCACCTGTCCAGCATCCCTCCCCGCTTCTATTAATAGTAGTAATGGCTGGGCCTGGTCATTCACACCTGTAATCCCAACACTTTGGGAGGCCGAGGCGGGTAGATCACGAGATCAAGAGATTGAGACCATTCTGGCCAACATGGTGAAACTCGGTCTCTACTAAAAAAAGAATACAAAAATTAGCCAGGCCTGATGGTGCACACCTGTAGTCCCAGCTACACAGGAGGCTGAGGCAGGAAAATCACTTGAACCCAGGAGGCGGAGGTTGCAGTGAGCTGAGATCATGCCATTGTACTCCATCCTGGCAACAGAGAGCGACTCCATCTCAAAAAAATATGTATAGTAGTAATAGAATGGGACAGAGTGTGATGATTTTATTTATTATCTCGGCACTCCCTATCAAAGTTCCCTTGCCAGCAGTAGATACATGAACCAGTTAGGGTTCTTGAGTGCAAATAATGGAAACGCACGCTGCCTGTATGTATTCATTTTCTACTGTTGTATAACAAATTACCATACACAAGGCTGGGTACATTGGCTCATGCCTGTAATCCTAGCACTTTGGGAGGCCAAGATGGGCAGACTGCCTGAGCTCAGGAGTTCAAAACCAGCCTGGGCAACGTGGCAGAACCCTGTCTCTACTAAAAATACAAAAAATTGGCTAGGTGTGGTGGTGTGAGCCTGTAGTCCCAGCTACTTGGGAGGCTGAAGCAGGAGAATCGCTTAAACCCAGGAGGTGGAGGTTGCAGTGAGCCAAGATTGCACCACTGTACTCCAGCCTGGCAACAGAACGAGACTCTGTCTCAAAAAAAAAAAAGCAACAGTAATTGAGTATATAAACACTGAATTTGTTTCCTGTGCTAGACATATAACCAAGGATTCTCGAACATGTATGTCAAAACCTAACTCTATTTTGTTAGCTGTCACTTAACATCAGTTTAAATCATTCATTTATTCACCATTATTAAGCCGATATTTATGAGTACCCTATTGGTACTCTGAATGTACCAAACCCTGTGTTAGTGCTAAAACTCTAACAATGTAAACACTCATTCCCTGCAATCAACAACATGTAATGACTAAAGATTCAATTCCATGATCAAGCATAGCACCATTAATAGTAGAGTAGCCTCTGTTATGTGCCTCAGCATTGCCTAAATTTTAGCCTGAGAGTTTAACCAGGCCTTTTAGATCAACTATTACTTTACTAGAAACATAAGAGATAGAAGAGCATATTAAATGATACCACACATACTTAATCAGACAAACCTGAAATATAGGATAATCTCTAAAGTCAGTGTTGTAAAATATTTTACATAGGCCAGGCCTGGTGGCTCACGCCCATAATCCCAGCACTTTGGGAGGCCGACAGGTGGATCACAAGGTCAAGAGATGGAGAGCATCCTGGCCGACATAGTGAATTCTGTCTCTACTAAAAAATACAAAAATTGGCTGCAACTTCTGGGAGGGGCTTGTACACCTGGTGCGGGAGCTGTGGGGCTCAGAGATTGTGTTTGAAGTAGTGGTTCCACCAACATGTCCCGTGGTTCCAGAGCCAGTTTTGACCACCACATTACCATTTTTTCACCTGAGGGTTGGCTCTACCAAGTAGAATATGCTTTTAAGGCTTAACCAGGATAGCCTTACATCAGTAGCTGTCAGAGGAAAGGACTGTGCAGTAATTGTCACACAGAAGAAAGTACCTGTCAAATTATTGGATTCCAGCACAATGACTCGCTTATTCAAGATAACTGAAAACATTGGTTGTGTGATGACCGGAATGACAGCTGACAGCAGATCCCAGGTGCAGAGGGCAATGCTATGAGGCAGCTAACTGGAAATACAAGTATGGCTGTGAGATTCCTGTGAACTTGCTGTGTAAAAGAATTGCTGAGATTTCTCAGGTCTATACACAGAATGCTGAAATGAGGCCTCTTGGTTGTTGTATGATTTTAATTGGTGTAGATGAAGAGCAAGGCCCTCAGGTACATAAGTGTGATCCAGTAGGTTACTACTGTGGGTTTAAAGCCACTGCAGCAGGAGTTAAACAGACTGAGTCAACCAGCTTCCTTGAAAAAAAAGTGAAGAAGAATTTGATTTGACATTTGAACAGACAGTGGAAACTGCAATTACATGTTTGTCTACTGTTCTATCAATTGATTTCAAACCTTCAGAAATAGAAGTTGGAGCGGTGACAGTTGAAAATCCTGAATTCAGGATTCTTACAGAAGCAGAGTTTGATGCTCACCTTGTTGCTGTAGCAGAGAGAGACTAAACATTGCCGTTAGTTTACCAGATCCATGATGTCACTTACCTGTGTGTTTGATAACAACAAACCAACATTACCAAGGTCCCTGGATTGAAAAAAGGAGCCTCTCCCACTCCACCTACCACCAAAGTGGTTAGGACTCTATATAAATAAAAACAGTGCTTTTGGATTAAAAAAATACAAAAATTAGCTAGGTGTGGTGGTGTGCACCTGTAGTCCCAGCTGCTCGGGAGGCTGAGCCAGGAGAATTGCTTCAGCCTCCACCAGGAGGCTGAGGTTGCAGTGAGCCGAAATTGCACCACTGCACTCCAGCCTGGTGCCTGGTGACAGAGTGAGACTGTCTCAGAAAAAAAAAGAAAAAATTTAAATAAAAATGTTCTAAACTAAAAGACACTGAAAACTATGATGACCAATTAAACATGTAAATTTTGATTAGGTTCTGATTTGGAAAAAAGTTATATTAATTGATTCTTGGAAGAATTAAATATGGATTGTATTTTAGATGATATTAAGGAATTTTTGTTATTTCTGTGCTAAGATGTAGTAATGTGATTATGTAGGAATGTATCCTTAATTTAAGAAGATGAGTATGTTAAATGTCATGATATTGACAACTTACTTTCAAATAATTCCGTGAAATAAAAAATAAATAAAAATGCATATAAGTAGATAATGCAAGATTTTAATTTCTCAATTTAGGTAACAGATATCCAAATGTCTTTTACTATTTTTTCAACTTTGCTGTTTGATATTTCTTGCAATAAAATCTGAGGGAGAAAAAGAATGGGTTGTGGGGAGACTGTGTTGTGATTCTCAAATAGAGTCGATGCAATTACTCCAGAGGTATTTGGATATGTGGGTAGAGGTATTTTTGATTATCAAAATGATTGTGGAACACTACTGTGGTTTAGTGAGGAGGAGAGTTATAACTAAATAACTTGTAATGTGTGGGAATTTTCCAAACAACAACTAAGTACCCTTCCCAAAATGCTAATAACTCCCTGTTGAGAAATGCTAAAATTAAACGAATAAATAGATCATACAAAAAATATTTCCTTGACCTTATATAAAAGTCTAATGTTTCTTCTCCAATTCACAAAAAAATACTTCTGAAAAAGTAATCTATATTCATTGTTTCCATACCCACATTTTTAATTCATTCCTCAGTCCACACAAGTTTGATTTAATAACCACCTTCCTTAAAACTGGTTTTTATCAGGATTAGCACTGATGTAATTGCTAAATCCAAAGGATGTTTTACAGTATTTGACCATGGTGAATATTTCTTCCCTCTGGAAATTTTCCCCTTGTCTTCCATGACAGTACTTTCTTCTGGGGTTTCCTAACCCTATTTTTCAGACTCCTCTTATAAGCCCCATTTTTCTCTGTCTACATCTTATTTCACAGGATTTCATCTTTAACTCTCTTTTCTATTTAATTTTTCTCAGATCCCAACCTGAAGGCTGAATATTGCACCTAAGTCCCATACCTATTTACACAACTGCCTACTGACATGAAGTCTTCAAGCCTAATACACATGAAATGGAACTTAATATCTTCCCCACATACAATTGCTTCTTTTGTAGTCTTTATTTCAGTTAATGACTAGGTTATATTTAATGGTTTAGGGACCTATCAAAGAGACATGGTTTCCAAATGGCAAGGGAGGGGAGTGGTAGGGAAAGAGATGGCTAATCAAGGGAGAATTGAATGAGGTTTTTGGAAGTGATGCAATGTGAATTAGGGAGGACCCTCCATGTACAGGAACAGAGGCAAAAGCAGAAAGGAAAATGACACTACACTTTTTTTTCTGAAAATGAAGAGTCAGAATTGATGAAGTGTACATGTTTTTTTGGCAGGAAGAATGGGCAAGAGATATGGTTGGTACATCAGGCAGAAAATAGATCATGAGGAATCTTTTATGCCATTCTAAGGAGTCTGAATCTTATCCTATCAAGTCAGAGTTCACAGGTTGATTGTCAACAGACTACACAAGTGGTTTTTTGGCTTATGCCATGCTTTACAAAGTGTTAAATTATTTGTTGACATTTAGAAGCGAAACAATTTCTTATAAAATCTGGATTTCCAGTCTGTTTTGAAGAACTGGAAGTTCTGGCTACATCTGAGAGGCTCTAATGTCACTACTATACAATAGTCCCCACCTGATCTGCTTTATTCAATTGTCAATTCTGCCACCTGCCTGGCCCCTGAGAGCTTTGGTAGTAGCTGCTTCAGCTTCAGATGATGAGAGCTTATTGAAGCAAGAGCGTAATAGCAAATATTTGGGTCAGAAAGGTCATTCTGGAATTAAAATAGAGGACAGGGGCTGGGGCACAGGGAAGAGTGCCCTGCAGAAATGAATGCAAATTCTAGAGCAACAGTGGACAGAGGGAGAACAAACACATCACCTTGCCTCAGACACCATTTATCCTCCTAAACCTCTGGGTGGCTCAGAGGAGACAAGACTCATGTAGTAATGAGGTGACAGTTGAAGATAGCCTCAGCTAGAGCAATGACACTACAGATGGATAGGAGGGGTTAGGAATCAATAAAGCTTAATGATTGATTGTATGTGGCGTGTAAAAACTGGAAGGAATGTAAAGGAATTTCCAAGTCAATGATAGAGAATAAGGTGCTAAAAATCCTCATTTATCACACTACTTAATAAAAAACTTCTTCTATATTAATTGAACAAATTAGCTTACCAGATCTATTTTCACATATGTCTAGTAACTATAAATCAGTCTATTATATATCATTTCTGAGTAAAACTCTAGGAAAGATAATTAAATGCAAAATGAATGGAAATTTTAAGACGTTAATGATCACTAGCAACAGCTAAAGGTTTTTGAGAAATAAGCCATGATAAATTAGGCTTGCTCTTCATTTCATTGCTTGTTTTGTTAAGAATGCTGGGCTAAGAGTCAGGATCATATAGAGTCTGAGAGTAGGTACAATTTATAAAACTTCTCTAAATTGCTTTGTCTTGATAGGTACATGGTAGTCATTGCATTTCTTAATCTGAAAACATTATTTCTCATACTATATCAGCTTTCCATTTTTTCCAAACAATTCTCCACATTATCCTAGTTTCTCTTTTCAGTTTTCCTTTCCATTTTTTATTTCATTTGTTTTTCACTAATTGAATGACAGTGTTTTCTTCTACCTATTGAACTTTAGATATTTCTAGTTTTCCCAAACTATATGACTTTTATTTAAATCCTCAAAACTCTCATATCCAGTTTGTATATCTTTACCTCTCTGATTCATAGTCTCTCTCACGTCTCATGCACACATGTATATACACACTATATGTGTATATATATTCTATAGTATATTATAATTTATTTAATTTTTATTTTACTTTTGTTTTTCATTATTTTCAAATTTATCCTTTTGAATTTTATCCTTAAATCTTACTTTTATTATAGATAAAATTCTATAACTATGACATTCTTTTCACATCTTTTTTATACCCTATTATGTAGTTACTCCAGTAACTACAGTTACTCAAGTAATTACATAATATACATATAATATATACATATTATATACATTATATACATAATATACATATTATATACATTATATACATAATATACATATAAAAATAAAGAAGCTTGTGTATGTTTCGTTCACAATGATAGTAAAAGAAGATATGAAAAACATACTGAGAGGAATGAGGGTTATATTTTGCCACGTGCATATAGATTTGTAAGATATGAATGAGTTGAAAGTGTAAATGACAATGACTTTATTTTTAATTGCATCCAAGCAGGCAAACAGCTAAAATCTTTCTGTCTGAGAAAGTAATTTTCACTTTTCTTTAGCATAGGTTAAAAAAAAAAATCTTAGAGTGGCTAAGTAAGCCATTCTTCTGTTCATTTTCATAAAATTCATTGCAATATTCTAATCTCCCAGAAATAGGAAATGTTTATATGGCATCAGATTAGTTGAGATCTGAAATGAGAGCTTGAAAACCTGTCTCAGTAAAAGTGTTCTTGTACTTTTATGGCTATTCTTGTGTTTTTACTGTGCCACTCTCTCTGCTTTCCTTTATCTCTAGATTCCTATTACAGGTCAACTCAAAAGTTGACATTAGTGTAGTTTTCTCAATTGTAAAGGTTTCTGGTATGCTATTGACTTAATTCTGAAGACAAGAGAAATATAAGAAGAAGAGAGGAAAGAATAGTTTGGCATGATGAAGCTGTTTTAGATATTGATTATGGTGACATTTATATAAAAGTTACATTTGTCAAAGCTCACAGAATTACACACAAAAAAAGCTGAAGCTTTCTGTGGGTAAATTATGTTTCACTAAAAAGAGAGGACCTAAATTCTAATTGTTTCTGGGTTTTGGGGTTCAGGGAGCCCTTGGCTCCCCTGAGAGGAGGTTTCTCCAGGTTCTTGGTCTCTCATTTCCCCAAGAATGGAAGAGGAGACCACGGTGTAGTGTGGCCATCCATAGCTGAATTTGGCTTACAAATGTATTTTGCTTGATTAAGTCTCTGATTCTTCTGGGTTTAATTGTTGGTTATAAATTTAAAATATAAAATAAGTACAGGATGCCTCAAACAAAACACTTTTCTACACTTCAATAGTCCGGAACATATGTTTGCATATTACCGATTAGTCTCAAAGTGGATGTTCATTGTAATAAATTATGAAGAAAAAAGCAAACTTTATTCAGATATTTCAGAAGTCAGAAACATTCTTTATAAATATTTTCATAAAATATTTTTTAAAGATGCTTAAAATATGAGCTCTAGCCATGTAGAAAATTTGGATATAAGGAAAATCACATTTTCAGGGAATTTTAATGAAAAGGTAGTTATATTAAATAAGGTTGAATTATTAACTTGCACCCAGGCTGGAGTGCAGTGGCGTGATCTCAGCTCACCGCAACTTCTGCCTTCCGGGTTCAAGCAATTCTCCTGCCTCAGCCTCCCAAGTAGCTGGGATTACAGGTGCCCATCACCCTGCCCAACTAATTTTTGGGTTTTTTTTTTTTTTTTTTTTTTTAGTAGAGATGGGGTTTTGCCATGTTGGCTGGGCTGGTCTCGAACTCCTGACCTTAAGTGATCTGCCTGCCTTAGCCTCCCAAAGTGCTGGAATTATAGGCATGAACCACTGCGTCCAGCCAAGTTCTTAATTTTCTTTCATTGTTTTAGAAGAAACATAAATATAAGATGCCCACACATAAATATAAGATGCCCATACGGTAGAGTCCAATAGATCCTAAGACACTTATGCCTTTAAAATTAGAGGTTTTTTTTTTTGTTGTTTGTTTGTTTTTGAGACGGAGTTTCGCTCTAGTTACCCAGGCTGGAGTGCAATGGCACGATCTCGGCTCACCGCAACCTCCGCCTCCTGGGTTCAGGCAATTCTCCTGCCTCAGCCTCCTGAGTAGCTGGGATTATAGGCACGCACCACCATGCCGAGCTAATTTTTTGTAACTTTAGTAGAGGCGGGGTTTCACCAATTGGTCTCGATCTCTTGACCTCGTGATCCACCCGCCTTGGCCTCCCAAACTGCTGGGATTACAGGCTTGAGCCACCGCGCCCGGCCAAAATTAGAGTTTTAAATGATACAAAAAGTATTGGAGGTCAGCATGAACATCATCCTATACACAGGCATGAAACTGTTTCAATAAGTAGCTAAAAGTCAAACTTCCTTTTGTCCATGGACATAAATTAGCAAGTTCTTTTCTGGGGGGCAGGGAGGATACAGGGGCAAGGTCTCACTCTGTCGCCCATGCTGGAGTGCAGTAGCACCATCTCTGCTCACTGTAGCCTCAATCCCCTGGGCTCAAGTGATTCTACTATCTCATTCCTTCCCGTACCATGTAGCTGGGACTACAGGTGTGCCCCACCACGCCCGGCTATGAATTAGCAAATTCTTGTATTCCTAACTAGTTACTTGTAAGAATGAATTATGTGGATTTGTTTTCATTCTCCAGTTAGTTCTACAATCCTTTAAGGCAGACTCAAATTTCTTCTGTCCTCCTATATTGTGAAGCATCATATTTTTCACATTGTGCATGCTCAACAAATGCTTATAATACTGATACTGTAGTTTGTAAGTGGGACCCTAGCAAACCTAATTCTTTTCAAATGTGCTGCATACATGTTCATTGCAACCATTTATTTGGGCAGGAATCATAAATTATACTCCCCTAAATATCCAATTAATTTTTAATAGTTTTTTTAAATTATAAAGCTAACTAATTATCTTTGCAAAATTAACAGGAAATAAAAAATATAAAGAAGATCATGTCACTTGTAGTATCATTACCCAGAGATTTACTAATTTTTTTCTTTGAAAACATTTGTAAATACAAATTTTTTTAAATTTTTCATCTTTACTTGGATATAATTGACAAGTAGAAATTATACATATTGAAGGCATATAACTTGATGTTTTGGTATATGTATTCACTGTGAAAATATCATCGCAATCAAATTAGTTAATCCATCACCTCACATAGTTACCTTTTATGTGTGTGTGGGATGAGAGCACTACTCTCTCAGTCAAGTAATTACATAAAAATTTCAAGAATACAATATGGTTTTGTTAACTGCAGTCACCATGCTGTACATTAGATCTCCAGAACTTACTCATTTTGTTTTACTGAAACTTTGTACTATTTGACCAGTGTCTCTCCATTTTCCCCACCTTCCATACCCTGGCAGCCACTGTTCTACTCACTGCTTCTGTAAGTTTCACTATTTTAAATTCCACATATAAGTTAAGATCATGCAGTATTTGTCTTTCTGTGTTAGCTCATGCCATTCAGCATAATGTTCTCCATGTTCATTCATGTTGTCCCATATGATTCCCTTCCTTTCTAAGGCTTAGCAATATTCCATTATATATTTCACATTTTCCTTATTCATTCATCTTTGCATGGACACTTAGGTTGTTTCTATCTTAGGTATTATGAATAATGCTACAATCAGCATACAAGTGCAAATGTCTCGTGGAGTTACTAATCTTTTTTTTCTTTTGGATATGCTGTGATATGAAATGTCTCCCAAAATTCATTCGTTGAAATGTGATCCCCATTGTTGTGGTATTAAGAAATGTGACTTTTGGGAGATGATTAATTTATGAGGGCTTTGACCTAGTGAACAGAATTGGCACCCTTACAAAAGGGTTGGAGGTTGAAGGGAGTATTCTCTTGCCCTTCTGTTCCCTCTACTACATGAGGGCACAGCAATTCTCTTCTCTGGAGGATGTAGCAACAAGGTGCCATCCTAGAAGCAGAGAACAGTCCTCACCAAACATCAATCATGCTAATGCTTTAATCTTAGATTTCCTAGCTTCCAGAACCATGAGAAATAAATTTTTACTGTTAATAAAATACTCAGCCTGTGGTATTTTCTTATTCAAATGTATTAAGACAGAATTAAGACTGATACTATAGTTTTCAAGTGGGATCTTATAAAAAATAATTCATTATTCAATCACATTACTTGTCTTTTTTTGATATTCAGCTTTTTAAGTTCTTTATATATTTTGTTTTAAAATTTTTTTTAATTAAAAATTAAAATTTTTTAAATTTTTTAAATTAAAAAATTGTTTTTAAATAGAGACAAGATCTCACTTTGTTGCCAAGCTTGGTCTCGAACTCCTGGGCTCAAGTGATCCTCCCATCTCAGCCTTTCAAAGTGCTGGGATTAAAGGTCTGAGCCACTGCGCCCAGCTGAGTTCCTTACGTATTTTGGATATTGTGTTCTTATCAGATATTTGGTTTGCAAATATTTTATTATTGTTATTGAAAATGGAATTATTTTCTTAATTTCCTTTTAGATAGTTCATTATTTGTGTATAGAAATGTCACTAATTTTTGTGTTAATTTTATATCCCACAACTTATTTAAATTTGTTTTAACAGTTTTTGTTTAGTCTTTAGTGCTTTTACGGATATTATCATGTCATCTGCAAACAGTGATAATTTTTCTTCTGCCTTTCCTATTTGGATGTGTTTTCTTTTTCCCTCCCCTTTTCCCCTCCCCTCCCCTCCCCTCCCCTCCCTTCCCCTCCCCTCCCCTCCCCTTCTCTCCCCTTCTCTCCCCTCCTCTTCTTTATTTTCTTTCTTTTGTCTAGTTGCCCTGGCTATGACTAGTATATGCTGACTAGAAATAGTAAGAGTGGGCATTCTCTCCTTGTACTGGATCTTAGAGGGAAAGCTTTCAGTTTTTCCTCATTTATTATGGTGTTTGCTGTAGGCTTTTCATATATGATCCTTATTGTGTTGAGATAAGTTGCTTCTATGCCTACTTTATTTAGTTTATTTTTTATTATGAATAGTTGTTGAAATACATCATGCTTTTTCTATATTTATTGAGATGATCATGTGGTTTTTATGTTTTCTTCTGCTAATGTTTTATATGACATTGATTGCTATTTGCAAACCAAATGTCTGAACTATCCTTCCATCTCAGAGAGAAATCCCACTTGATCATGGTGTATAATCCTTTCAATTGCTATGGAATTTGGTTTGGTCGCATTTTATTGAGGATTTTTACATTTGTGTTCATTGGGGATATTGACCTATTGTTTTATTTTCTTAGAGTCTTTGTCTGGTATCATGGTTATCTTGGTTTTGGTATCATGGTGATACTGGTATGACAATTCCTGTTTTCTTTTGGTTACCATTTACATGAGATATGTTTCTGTACCCCTTCACCTTTAGTCTGTCTGTCATTAAATCTAAAGTGAGTCTTTTATGGACATCATATAGTTAGGTCTTATTTTTGTTTTTAAATCCATTTAGTCACTCCATGTCTTTTGATTGGGGGAGTTTAGCCCACTGGCCTTTAAAGTAATTTTTGATAGGTAAGAACTTACTCTTGCCATTTCGTTAATTGTTTTCTGCCTGTTTTGTAGTTCTCTTGTTCCTCTTTTCTCTTATTGTCTTTCTTCTTTTGTGGTTTGATTACATTTTTGTAATGATATGCTTTGATTGTTTTCTCATTATTTTTTGTCTGTCTATTGTACTTATTTTCATGGTTACTATAGAGTTTACATTAAACCTTTTCTAGTTCTAGAAATCTGTTTTAGGCTGATGTCCACTTAACTTCAATCACTACATACATACTGCATATTTTATTTCCCTTCCCCACACTTTATGGAATTGATGTCAGATTTTGCCTCTTTCTTTATTGTGTTTTCATTACAAATTTCTGTGGTTATAGTTACTCTGACTAGTTTTGTATTCTAATTTATATATGAGTGTTGAGAGTAATTTTCTTGCCACAGTTATCGTATTATACTGTTATATGTTTGTGTTATATTTACCTTTATACATGTGACTTTTATAATGTCTTTTTATTTCACCTTGAAGAACTTCGTTTAGCACTTTTTGTAAGGCAGGTCTAGTGATGACAAATTCATTTAGTTTTGTTTGTCTGGGAAAGTCTTTTTCTTTCTTTCATTATTAAAAAACAATTTTGCCAGATAAAGTCTTCTTGGTTGGCAGGGTTTTTTTGTTTGTTTCAGCACTTTTAATGTGTAATCCAACTCTTTCTTGAACTGTAATGTTTCTGCTGAGAACTTTGCTGATCTGCAGTGTTTCTTCTGAGAAGTCTTTTGTGGGTTATTTTCTGTTTGACAAGTCACTTTTCTCTTGTTGCTTTAAGAATTCTTTTTTTTTTTTTTTTTTTTTTTGTCTTTGGCCTGTTGACAATTTAGTTATAATATCTCATTGTAGACCTCATTGGCTTCACTCTGTTTAGGGATCTTGGGGCTTCATGAATCAGGATGTTCATTCCACTCTCTAGGTTTGGTAAGTATTTAGCCAATATTTCTTTAAATAAGCTTTCTGTCTTTCTCTTTTTCTCTCTCTTCTCCTTCTGATAAAGCCATAATATGTATATTGGTCAACTTGATGTTGTCTCCCATTAGTTCTATACTTTTTCATTGTTTTCCTTTTGTTCCTCTAACTAGATATGTTCAAATTAGTCTTTGAGTTCATGGACTTTTTCTTCTGCATGATTGAGTCTGTTGTTAAGCTTTTTATTGAGCTTTCAGCTCAGTCCCTAACTTCTTTTCACTGCAGGATTTCTATTTGGTTCTTTTTTTAATGGTTTCTGTTATCTTTGTTGCACTTCTTGTTTTGTTCATATGTTGTTTTCCCCAATTCGTTTAGTTGTTTATCTGTCTTCTTTTGTAGCTCACTGAGCTTCTTTAAGAAAATTATTTTGAATTATTTGTAAAATGGTTAATAAATCTCCATTTCTTTAGGGTCGGTTACTAGAGCTTATTAGTTTGCTTTGCTGGTATTATATTTGCTTGATACTTTATGATCTGTGTAGCCTTGAGTTGGTGCCTGTGAATTTGAAGGAGTAAACACCTTTTCCAGTCTTTACAGGCTGGTTTGGCAGACCTCCTTCTGCTGTGGCCTTTGAGTGATGGGATTGTCTCTTGGGATCATGATTTACTGAGGCTGGAGTTTTGTCATGCCATTGCTGCCATGTCTGCAATTAGGTCTGCCATTGGTGGGCCTGATACTGGGGACATAGGCAGGTATGGATCCTGACTGGATGGGACTGCTTCTAAAACCATCATCAAGCAGGGCTGGAGCCAGGTCATAAGGCCACTTCTGGTCTTCAGTTGGACCTGCGGATGGCAAGACTTTACCAGGGTCACAGATGGTTGTGGCTCCTGCTGGGTCTTTGGGTGAGCTCCTGTTGGGTTCTAGATGGTTGCTGAGTTGGCAGGACTGGTCTGGGACTGCAGTACAGAGTTGGAGGTAGATCACAGGGCTACTTCACAATATAGCTGGGTCTGTGCTTGGCTGGACTTTTAACCGGGGCACAGATGAGTGTGGCTGCCCCCTGGATTGTACCTTGGTGGAAGGGGCTAGTGGCAGGACTGTGGACAAGTGGGGCTGGAGCCACATCCACAGGGATACAGGGCTGCTTCTTGTCTGTAGCCAGGACAGTAGTCACTGAGCCTGCCACTGGAGTGTGAGCCTGTTTTCTCACAACAGCCCTCTTGGTCTTGGGGCCCACCAATGCTTTGCAAATTTCTGCTAGGATCCCAAAGTTCTCCCAAAGGCACTTTTGTTGATGGATGACTGCCAAACTATTGTTTCTCTTTGTGTGGAGGGTGGACATAACCTAGGGATCTCCTATTCTCTCAGCTCTCTTTATCTCTTGGCATACATGTTTAAAATACAAAAATGGGATTACTGTATACATACAGTTTTATAACTGTCTCTCCTATTTAGCCACATATCATGGACACCTTTCTATTCAATAAATATAGGTCTATAATACATAAATATTATTCCATGTACTGTATTTTATTTAATCAATCCTCTTTTGTTGATTTTAAGGCATTTTACATTTTTTTCTGTTATAAACAATGTATAGTTGAACATCACTGATTTTACCTTTCTTCAGAAAAAAAAAGTCTAAAAACAGAATTGCATAACAGAAGTTCAAGCTCCAAGTTGAGATCAATAAATACTTGTTGAATAATCATCAACTATATGATTGCTAATGGGGACCAAATATTCTTTAACTCATTTGGAATGGTTAATCTTTTAGACGTATGAAGGTATATTATAAAAATGTATATAGTGTATAGTAGCTGGGACTACAATCATATACCATTGTGCCTGGCTAATTTTTCTATTTTTTTATAGAGACAAAGCTTTTTCGTGTGCCTGGCTGGTCTCACACTCCGGAGCTCAAATGATTCACCTGCCTCTGCCACCCAAAGTGCTGGGATTACAGGCATTAGTCACTGTAGCTGGTCTATAAAAGTATATTTTTGAAGTCTTTCTAACAGCTTCACTGACAAATACTTTGAAATGCTTATTCAGAGAGAATCTTTGTGGTCTAAAGGTTTGGAGAGACTCAATATACTGTTAGCTTATAATTCCAGCACTTTGGGAGGCCTAGGCACGCAGATCACTTGAGCTCGGGAGTTCAAGACCAGCCTGGGCAACTTAGTGAAATCCCATCTCTACCAAAAATACAAAAACTTAACTGGGCATGGTGGCATGCATCTGTGATACTAGCTACTTAGGAGGCTGAGGAAGGAGGATTGCTTGAGCTCAGAGGCAGAGGCTGCAGTGAGCCAGGATTCCACCACTGAACTTCTGCCTGGGTGACAGAGTGAGACCCCATTTCAAAAACAACACAAAAACAAAAGCAATAAAAAATAACATTGTTAACTATCAAATATTGATAGCAATATTTACCATGGAGAAATATCAAACTTCAGTTTTTCTTGTGGCTGATATTAGCAGCAGTATTATTCATTAATAGTGTCCCTTACCAATGATTTAAAAAATTTTTAAAGATGATAATAATCTCAGAGATGTTGAGAGGGTTAAGGGAGTTAATGCAAGGTACTTGTCAATGGTAAGCAGGTAAAAAATATCTGTCCTACTTCCTAACATTCCTAATGATGCCCTACTCCTAGCAGTTAGTTATTCATTAATGCCATGGAGATACTGGAGTGTTCAACCATAACATATTAACAATAACCATTTAACTTGATTTCATTTTTAGATGGAGTTTTATATATGTTTATATGTAATCAAACGATTACATAAAGCTACATTTTATTGCTTGTTAGAAGAAAGACTGAATCATTTAAAAGTATCATTACAGGTGTTTTTTAACAGTAAAAGCAGTTGTATTTCTTTTAAATTCACCTAATAACTGTAAGTAATCTAAAAGGAAAAAAATTAATAAATTCTTTGGGGGAATATATTAGTTATATAAGTAACACTTTTTTTTAAAACTTATCAGTTGCAAGTAAGTTATTGTGTGTAACTAAAACTTTTTGAGAAATCTGCACAGCATGCACAAATGATTTAAAACCCTCTTTTTAGCCAGGTGTGATGGCTCACACCTGCAATCTCAGCACTTTGGGAGGCTGAGGTGGGAAGATTGGTTGGGCTCAGGGGTCAAGTGTAGCTTGGGCAACATAGTGAGACCCCTGTCTTTACAAAAAACGTTTTTCTTTTTAATTAGTTGAGCATGTTAGCACATGCCTGTAGTCCCATCTACTTGGGAGGCTGAGGTGGGAGGATTCCTTGAACCTGGGAGTTTGAAGTTGCAGTGAGCCCAGAATACACCACTAAACTCCAAACTGGTGATAGAGTAAGACTCTGTCCCAAAAACAAAACAAAACAAAACAGAAAATCCAAAGAAACCCTTTTTTCCTCTGAAATCTCATTCTCTAAGAGAATCTTTTACTCACAATTAAAGACAAAATTTATCAACCCAGATCCTTTAAAGTGTAGGTTGACTTAATGTGATTTTCTTATTGTGTCTATTTTTAAATAAGCTGGATAAAAGAAAAATGGGAAAAAAAGCTGTCTTTTCTTTGAGACTGTTTAAATTTTAATTTTAAACCTCACATGGAAAGCAATGTTCAATTTGAAGTGAAACATTGTAAAGCAATGTATTAGAGATCCTGGGGCAAGTTCAATCTAATTCAACTAATAAATATTGAGCACATATTATGAGTTCAGCACTGTGCTGGGAATACAAAGAAAAAATTAATTTGGATGTTAATGCTGGGAGAAACTTTAAGAATAATTTAATACAAACCTCTGAATAGACAGAGGAGGAAATTAAAGGTCCTGGGAGTTGAAGTGGCTTTTTCACAGTTAGTAGATAAGTAGTAGAGCCAAGGTTAGAACACTTCCAATTTGGTATTCGTTGCATCGCCTCACAGTCACTGCTCCAAGGTTTTACAAAAGATACAGTTTTTACATTGGCTAGAGCTCATGTGGCTGGGCTATCCCAACAAAGCAGGTCGGGAAAATTTCCGTGATAGTCAGCATCTCAAAATAGCAGCTAGTCACTGCAGCTTTGTTCCTAACTCTGGAAGAATGAAAGAAATTCTAATTATACAACTGGCACTAGACAAATAGTACCTCTCAACAAACGTTTGAGAGCTAACTATGTGCCTGGTTCTGCGTTATACCTTAGGAATATAAAGTAGACCCCAAACAATCCTTGTCTTTAAAAAACTGATAGTGTAGTGAAGGAAACCTATCGAGATAATTTCATAACATTACATAGCCAAAACCAATGCCTAGGAAAATGCATTCCAAATTTGTTTTCCTTTTTCATCATTGTTTGTTAAAATTTTGTTACAGTGAGAATGTTTTGGCCAGGACACAAATACCCAGATCTTTCTTCAACACCCCTCTAAAGAGTTCCTGTGGCAGAAATTTGCAAAAGAAACAATGGCAAAGCAAAGCAAAGTTAGCACTTTGACTCCAAATCTCAATGCAGAGAAATAGGATAGTTTTAGGGGAGAAGCCATTACTTTAGTCTAGTTGGGTTTCAATGACCTGGTGAAAGCACCATGTAACATTCAAACCCACATTTTATATCTTATTCTGGTGCATGTAACAAACATACGTGTGTGAGAAAGGGTGGGCTGATTCAGCCTCTGCCATTCTGGGCCAGACCCACTCTTAGTGGTCTGATGGCCTGAAAGAGAATCACAGAGAGCCCCTGTTGCTGATATTTTACACTTGGAATCCCACCACTAACAAATGTGGCCTCATCAGTGACTTCAAATGCAATAAGCACCTCCTCTCTACTTTAACAGTTTGGTACCCTTTCATAAGACATTTCCTCCCTAGAGTATTCTGTTTTGTTTTGTTTCCTTTTTTAATGCCAGATAATCTCCTTGAAAACTTAAATTTTATTTTTAAAAAATCATTCTTTTTTTCTTTCTTTCTTTTTTTTTCTCAAGATGGAGTCTCACTTTGTTGCCCAGACTGGAGTACCATGGCACAGTGTCTGCTCACTGTAACATCTGCCCCCCAGGTTCAAGCAATTCTCCTGCCTCAGTCTCCTGGGTAGCTGGGATCGCTGGTGTACACAACCACACCCAGCTAATTTTTGTATTTTTAATAGAGAAGGGGTTTCACCATGTTGGCCAGGCTGGTCTCCAACTCCTGACCTCAAGTGATCCACCTGCCTCGGCCTCCCAGATTGCTGGGATTATGGGCGTGAGCCACCGTGCCTGGCCAAAACCACTCTTTTCTATGACGCCAAATTTGGATCAGTCCTTTTCATTATATCCTATCATCTATTATACCCAGCCTAAATGTAACTGGTTGCCCTGTGAGGTGCAGATAAAAACAATGGATACTCTTGTTTACTCTCCTTGAGTTAATAGAGGAGTTGAAAATTTTAACAGAAGAGCTGATCATTCACGTAGAGCTTTAAATATTTTTAGATGGGCCATGAGACATAAAGCAAACATTTTGAATATTTATAGCTCTACAATTCTACTGTGAAATGATTTTTATTTTTTAAACTTATTTGCTGAGTTAACATTAGCATTACACAAGAAATGGAAAATCTGACAGAATCTGATGATTATCTCATGAGGAAGTACAGCTATATACATCAGAAAGCAACAACATGGCAACTTCCTTCTTAAAAGCTTTTCTTTTAATCTTCTTTCTCCATAAATATGATCTGAGCAATCTATAAATCAAGGTGTTTACTTTTTTATTAGTAATATACTTTAAGTTCTAGGATACATGGGCAGAACATACAGTTTTGTTACATAGGTATACACGTGCCATGGTGGTTTGCTGCACCCATCAACCTGTCACCTTCATTAGGTGTTTCTCCTAATACTATTCCTTTCCTAGTCCCCAATCCCCACTCCCTGACAGGCCCCAGTGTGTGATATTCCCTTCCCTATGTCCATGTATTCTCATTGTTCAACTCCCATTTCTGAGTGAGAACATGCAGTATTTGGTTTTCTGTTCTTGTGTTAGTTTGCTGAGAATGATGGTTTCTAGCTTCATTCATGTCCCTGCAAAGGACATGAAGTCATCTTTTTTATGGCTGCATAGTATTTCATGGTGTATGTGTGCCACATTTTCTTTATCCAGTCTATCATTGATGGGCATTTGGGTTGGCTCCAAGTCTTTGCTATTGTGAAAGGTGCTGCAATAAACACACATACATGTGTCTTTATTGTACAGTGATTTATAATTTTTTGGGTATTTACCCAGTAATGGGATTGCTGGGTCAAATTGTATTTCTGGTTCTAGATCCTTGAGGAATGGCAATTCCTCACTGTCTTCCACAATGGTTGAACTAATTTACACTTTCACCAACAGTGTAAAAGCGATCCTGTTTCTCCACATCCTCTCCAGCATCTGTCATTTCCTCACTTTTTAATGATTGCCATTCTAACTGGCTTGAGATGGTATCTCGTTTTGGTTTTGATTTACATTTCTCTAATGACCAGCGTTGATGAGCTTTTTGTTATATGTTTGTTGGTTGCATAAATGTCTTCTTTTGAGAAGTATCTGTTCATATCCTTTGCCCACTTTTTGGTGGAGTTTTCTTTTTTTTCTTGTAAATTTGTTTAAGTTTTGTAGATTCTGGATATTAGCCCTTTGTCAGATGGATTGCAAACGTTTTCTCCCGTTCTGTAGGTTGCCTGTTCACTCTGATGATAGTACAGAAGCTCTTTAGTTTAATTAGATCCCATTTGTCAATTTTAGCTTTTGTTGTCATGGCTTTTGGTGTTTTAGTCATGAAGTCTTTGCCCATGCCTATGTTCTGAATGGTATTGCCTAGGTTTTCTTCAAGGGTTTTTATAGTTTTAGGTCTTATGTTTAAGTCTTTAATCCAACTTGAGTCAATTTTTGTGTAAGGTGGAAGGAAGGAGACCAGTTTCTGTTTTCTACACTTGGCTAGACAGTTTTCCCAATATTATTTATTAAATAGGGAAGCCTTGCTTGTTTTTGTCAGGTTTGTCAAAGATTAGTCGTTGTAGATGCATGGTGTGATTTCTGAGGCCTCTTTTCTGTTCCATTGGTCTACATATCTATTTTGGTACCAGTCCCATGCTGTTTTGGTTACTGCAGCCTTGTAGTATATAGTTTGAAGTTAGGTAGTATAATGTAATGCCTCTAGCTTTGTTCTTTTTGCTTAGGATTGTCTGGGCTATATGGGCTTTTTGGTTCCATATGAAATTTTAAGTAGTTTTTTTCTTTTCTTTTCTTTTTTTTTTTTTTTTTTTGAGACGGAGTTTTGCTCATTTACCCAGGCTGGAGTGCAATGGCACAATCTTGGCTCACCACAACCTCCGCCTCCTGGGTTCAGGCAATTCTCCTGCCTCAGCCTCCAGAGTAGCTGGGATTACAGGCACGTGCCACCATGCCCAGCTAAGTTTTTGTATTTTTAGTAGAGACAGGGTTTCACCATGTTGACCAGGATGGTCTCAATCTCTTGACCTTGTGAACCACCCGCCTTGGCCTCCCAAAGTGCTGGGATTACAGGCGTGAGCCACCGCGCCTGGCCATGAAATTTTAAGTAGTTTTTTTCTAATTCTGTGAAGGAAGTCAATGGTAGCTTGATGGGAATAGCATTGAATCTAAAAATTGTTTTGGGCAATATGGCCGTTTTCAAGATACTGATTCTTCCTATCCATGAGCATGGAATGCTTTTCCATTTATTTGTGTCCTCTCTTATTTCCTTGAGCAGTGGTTTGTAGTTGTCCTTGAAGAGGTCCTTCACATCCCTTGTAAGTTGCATTCCTAGGTATTTTATTCTCTTTGTAGCAATTGTGAATGGGAGTTCACTCATGATTTGGTTTTCCATTTGTCTATTATTGGTAGATAGGAATGCCTGTGATTTTTGCACATTTATTTTGTATCTTGAGACTTTGCTGAAGTTGCTTATCAGCTTAATGAGATTCGGGGCTGAGATGATGGAGTTTTCTAAATATACAATCTTGTCATCTGCAAACGGAGACAATTAGACTTCCTCTCTTCCTTTTGAAGACCCTTTATTTCTTTCTCTTGCCTGACTGCCCTGGCCAGAACTTCCAGTAATATGTTCAATAGGAGTAGTGAGAGAGGGCATCTGTGCCTTGTGCCAGTTTTCAAAGAAAATTCTTCCAGCTTTTGCTCATTCAGTATGATGTTGGCTATAGGATTGTCATAAACAGCTCTTATTATTTTGAGATACATTCCATCAATACCTAGTTTATTGAGAGTTTTTAGCATGAAAGAGTGTTGAATTTAATCAAAGGCCTTTTCTGCATCTATTGAGATAATCATTTTATTTTTGTCATTGGTTCTGTTTATGTGATGGATTACATTTATTGATTTGTGTTTGTTGAAACAGCCTTGCATCTCAGGGATGAAGCAAATTTGATCATGGTGGATAAGCTTTTTGATGTGCTGCCGGATCAGTTTGCCAGTATTTTATTGAAGATTTTGACAATATTCTTGGTCCAGGGCTGAATTCAAGTCCTGAATATTCTTGTTAATTTTCTCTTCTCATTGATCTAATATTGTCTAATATTGACAGTGGAGTGTTAAAGTATCCTACTATTATTGTATGGGAGTCTAAGTCTTTTCGTAGGTCTCTAAGAATTTGCTTTATGAATCTGGATGCTCCTGTATTGGGTGTGTATATATTTAAGATAGTTAGCTCTTCTTGCTGCACTGATCCCTTTACCATTATGTAATGCTCTTTGTCTTTTTTTATCTTTATTGGTTTAAAGTTTGTTTTATCAGAGACTCGGATTCAATTCGCTTGGTAAATCTTTTTCCATCCCTTTATTTTGAGCCTATATGTGTCTTTGCATGTGAGATGGGTCTCCTGAATACAGCACACTGATGGGTCTTGAAAAAAAGTCCTATCTAATAAGGTTTTCCTGTCTTATAGGCCCTTGCTACTCAGTGTGGTTCCAGACCAGCAAGATTGTATTACCTGGGGGGTGCATTAGAATGCAGAGTCTCAGATTCTACCCAGACCTAATGAATCAGAATAAGCATTTTTAATAAGATTCTCTAGGTGATTCACTTGTACTTTCAAGTTTGAGGACTACTGTTCTTGGATCTAGTAGAGTTTCTCTGTGTCTCTCTCTCTTTTTTTTTTTTTTTTTTTTTTTTTTGGTTCTCTATGACAGTCATTTTCACGTGGGCAGGGACAATGTATCCCAGAGATATCAGAAGAGAATGTCCCAGAGTCCTTTCCTGACCAGTTGACAATCATTGCTTCACATGTTCTGCCTCACGTTTTTGCATCCACTTCTGTGGCTTTTACTCCTACCCACAGAAGATTGACTTCCAAATGATGCCTACTAGAAATCTGAACCTGGATGTTCCCCAGTGTCTGAAATGCAATTTCTAAATCTCAGTTCCCTCACCCTCCCTCCCTTTCCTCCTAAATTTTATTCTTAGTAAATGACACCTATTACTCTGGTTTTGACTTCCTTAACTCTCTTTTCCCCTCCACTACAATAACCTCTCTGGCTTTGAAACTTGAACTGATGTGACCACCAATGATCTCTTTATTGTCAAGTCAATTGTATCTTCTTAAACCTCTCTGGGTTTTGGCAATTCTACATTTCTTGAAGCAGTTTCCTTCCTGGTCTTTCTTGGTATGATACACTTTTGGTTTTCTTGGTATTTTTCTGACATGACCTTTTCATTTTCCTTTGTTTATTTTTCTTATATGGCCTGCCCCTTCACATTGGTTTGCCCCAGAGCTCTGATCTCAGCTCTTTCTTATTCTACAGTCTCTGGGCAATTTCATCTATCTGTGGTTTTTATAATATATTTAGCAAATGTTTCTTGAGCATCTACCAAATATCAGTGCCTAGAACCAAACCTAACATATACTGGTGGTAGCTTTTTTTGAATAAATGCATGCATGAATGAATAGTCCAGGCATTATTTGTGGTAGACACTGGGATACATATGTCAGTAAGACTGGGTTTCTTTCTACCTTTAAGCCAGCCACAGTATTGTGGAGTCATATCTGTTACTCCAAATTTTGGCTTTCTCCTGAGCTCCAGACCCACATATTCAACTACTTTTTTGTATTCTCATTTCTTGTCCTCCATGTACCTCAAGTGTAACATGTCCAGTGTTGTACTTCTTACTCTTATATTTATTCATCTTTTTACCAGACTTGGTGAATAATAGCATCATCTGTCTGATGGCCCAAGCCAGAAATTGGGGGTTCTTACTAATCACCAACAGCTATCTGTACAATTCTCTTAATATCTCTGATTCCTTTTTCTCCATTCCCTTTGCTATTGTTTTAGGATCCTTATTCATTATCTCTTGCTTGAATTATTACAATTTCCAGCCTATAGGTAACTATTTTAAATTCTTTCAGCTAATTCTTTGGGTATCAGGCTTTATATCTTAATAACACATTTATTCACTACTTTCTGATTTTTCTGATTTAGGCTTTATTTATTGATTTGCCACTTTTAAAGATAAATAATTTAGCCCTGTTTTTATCTCCCCTATATTTACTATATCTGGGAATTCCTTCCAAGCACTTAGTCTAACAATGTAATTATACTTTTATTTTTATTAGATCAATAGTCAGTGTTTATACTATTATGACAATGAAAATGCTAATCACCAACCGAGCTGTAGTTAGTACCTATTATTGTATTTCCTTTGCTGTATATTTTTCCCTGAAGATAATTTTTATGATTTTTTTGATTCTTTAACTATCTACTAAATTAACAATATGAGATTGATAGTTTTATAAGACAAAATTATTGAATATTGGCATTATGTGGTTCAAACTGGCATGTTCTTTTTATTAATTCACACCTAATTCTCTCCTAGTTACCCACATATCTCAATACTTTTAGATGAAATGTTATATCACTTTCAATTTATTGATACCTTCTGATAAATCAAGTGTTTTTTTCAGTTTCATCTTCCTGAAGAAGACTCCTTGAGCCTTCTGACTTGCTGCTATCTGAACTGGTTGCCAGCAGGGATACAACCAACATCCTAGGGTTCTTTCTTATGTGTTAGCATCCTAGAGATCTGTTTCTTATATTCTATGGCTTTTTATTTTTCGGTTTATTCCCCCATTTTGGAGGATTACATCTTCTGATAGCTTCCTGAGAAAGAGTAACTAAAGGTAAAGTTTTGAGACCTTGCCCATTTAAAACATCTTTATCCAGCCTTCACAATTTTTGGCATTGTGTGTCATTCTGTGTTAAAAGTAATTTTCTTCAGAATTTTGAAGGCACTGCTGCAATGTCTTTTGGCTTTCAGTTTGCTATGAGGTCCAAACCATTCTCTTCCTTGATTCTTTGTTTCTGATGAGATATTTTCCTCCAGAACCTTTTCTTTTTCTTAGTATTCTAAAATGTGATAATATTATATCATGGTGGATGTCCAATGGGTGTCATTAGACATCCAGTGGATGTCATTGAAATAGTACTTCATGAATATTTCAGTCTCACTAGCCTAGCTTGGGTCACAAGCCTACTCCCAAACAGATTGTGATAAACAGGAGAATGCTGTTCTCTGGCCAGTTCTAGGTAAGTTGTCCATCCCTGGAACTGATAATTAGGTGGAGGTACATGGACTGACAATACAAGGAGGGCAACTCGGGGTGCTATTATGAAAAGAAACACAAGAGATTGAGGAGACAAACCTAGAGGCATCCACTGTATAAAGTAAACAGAGTCTCTGTGTATGTGTAGCTTGATGGAAACCTGATTTGTAATCACAGTACTGAGTTTTGAATGACTGAATTTGCTATTATCCAAATGATCTAAGTGACATTCAGTGATTCACAGTCACTATTCCAAGCATGCAATTTATAATAGAGTGGTATCATATTTTCTAGAAAGCTTGATTAACTTTTATTAATTTTTTAGAAAATATGTGAAAATGTCTGATTAAATGGATTCTGTAGATGCAACTATAAATATATTTCTTTCTCAAAAGCCTGAAAATATGTGCCCATTTACGTAGTGCTAGTTGATGAAGTAGACAGGAGCCAGATCATTTGTGTGAAAAAAATGGGACCATGTTCCCAGAATAGACCAGTTACATGTTTACCACTGTCTCTTGCTATTCCCTGTCCTGGCAAGGCAGGACAGTGGCAGATTTGAAGCTCTGGATCTGATTGAGTCTCCCAGTGCATCTTAGAACAGAATTGCCTCTAGGGTTTCTATGGCTTCAGGTTTTTGTTTAAGTCTTTAATCCAACTTGAATTAATTTTTGTATAAGGTGTAAGGAAGAGGTCCAGTTTCAGTTTTCTGCATATGGCTAGCTAGTTTTCTCAGCATCAGTTATTAAGTAGGGAACTCTTTTCCCCATTATTTGTTTTTGTCAGGTTTGTCAAAGATCAGATAGTTGTAAAAAACCTAGGCAGTACCATTCAGGACATAGGCATGGGCAAAGACTTACTGAGTAAAACACCATAAGCAATTGCAATAAAAGCCAAAATTGACAAATGGGATCTAATTAAACTAAAGAAGACTTCTGCACAGCAAAAGAAAACTATCATCAGAGTGAACAGGCAACCTACAGAATGGGAGAAAATTTTTGCCATCTATCCATCTGACAAAAGGATAATATCCAGAATCTACAAGGAACTTAAACAAATTTACAAGAGAAAAATAAACAACTGTATCAAAAGTGGGTGAAAGATATGAACAGACATTTCTCAAAAGAAGACCTTTATGCAACCAACAAACATGAAAAAAAGCTCCTCATCCCTGTCATTAGAGAAACACAAATCAAAACCACGAGATACCATCTCAAGTCAGTTAGAATGGTGATCATTAAAAAATTAGGAAACAACAGGTGCTGGAGAGGATCTGGAGAAATAGGAAAGCTTTTATGCTGCTGGTGAGAGCATTAATTAGTTCAACCATTATGGAAGGCAATGTGGCAATTCCTCAAGTATCTAGAACCAGAAATACCATTTGATCCAGCAATCTCATTGCTGCATATATATTCAAAGGATTAGAAATCAATTCTGCTATAAAGACACATGCACATGTGTGTTTACTGCAGCACTATTTACAATAGCAGACTAGGAACCAACCCAAATGTCCATCAATGATAGGACTGGCTAAAGAAAATGTAGCACATATACACCATGGAATACTATGCAGCCATAAAAAATATGAGTTTGTGTCCTTTGCAGGGACATGGATGAAGTTTGAAACCATCATTCGCATCAAACTAACATAGGAACAGAAAACCAAATACCACATGTTCTCACTCATAAGTGGGAGATGAACAATCAGAACACGTGGACACAGGGAGAGGAATGTTACACACCAGGGCATGTCGGGGTGGGGGCTGAGGGGAGAGAGAGCATTTGACAATACCTAATACATGTGGGCTTAAAACCTAGATGACAGGTTGATAGGTGCAGCAAACCACTATGGAACATGTATACCTATGTAACAAACCTGCATGTTCTGCACATGTATGCCAGAACTTAAAGTATAATAATAATAAAAAAAGAACAGAATTACCTCTCTATCTCAACAGGGAATAAAACTCATATTTGAAAGATAGGAACATGTTCTAAGAATAATAAACTTCACAGCCCATCAATAATCTTTATTGGAAAGGCTAAGATAAAAATAATTACTAAATTTGCACATAAATCTTCCATGAATACAAATAAACTACATGATAAGGTTTTATTACCTCCATTTTATAGGCACATTTAGTTTTGCTTAGATCATATGTAAGTCAGGAAAGCCTGCTGATTATCACTATAAAAAGCACTTATTAAAACTTCCTTCGGACAAACACTTATGATATGGTTTGGCTGTGTCACCACCCAAAACTCATTTTGAATTTTAATAATCCCCATGTGTCAAGGGTGGGGCCAGGTGGAGATAATTAAATCCTGGGGGCAGTTTCCCCTATACTGTTCTCTTGGTGGTGAATAAATCTCATGAGATCTGATGGTTTTATAAATGGGAGTTCACTGCACAAGCTCTTTTGCCTGCTGCCATGTAAGACATGACTTTCCTCCTCATTTGCCTTCTGCCATGATTGTGAGGCCTCCCCAGCCATGTGGAACTGTGAGTTAATTAATCCTCTTTCCATTGTAAATTGCCCAGTCTCAGGTATGTCTTTATTAGCAGTGTAAGAACAAATACAACTAAAAAAATCAGTAAACATGTATAAATGACATAAATTAGTAAACATTAAGGGTAGGCAAAAATATAGTGTCTTTTCTGTAGGGTTGCCAATTGCAATACAGGACACCCCCATTCAATGTAATTTTAAGACAAAAAATAAACTTTAGTATAAATATTTCTCAAGTATTTCATGGGACATACTTATACTAAAAAGACGTGTTATTTATCTGAAATTCCAGTTTAACTAGATGCACTGCATGTTTATATGCTATATCTGGCAACTCAGCTACCATATCATAGGGATTTAATTTCATATAGAAACACAAGATTATCAGAAGTTTGTGGAAGTTGAGGCTTGAAGGAATTTTTGCTACAAAATTTCCAGTAGGTTAGGCAATATTTCCTTTAAATGAATCCAATTCAATTTGAGCAACATTTATAAAGTATATCCTATCCACAGATAAATACCTCAGTGCTAGATATCGAGAGATGAATACACTGTTTCCTCAGTATTCTTGGAGCTCAAGTGAAGATAGTTTCAGGCTGATGGAGCAGGTGGTCCAGAAATTGTACAGCAAGGAGAAAGTAGGAATGTGATCTCCAAGCAAATAGAGAGTTGAACAAATGTGACAGTGAGGGAAGAGTTGGTTGGGTAAATGATGTAACATGTGATGACCAGGGAGACATAATGCTTTATGAATGCATAGCAGCAGATGTTAGTAATGTTCTACAAAGAACTCTGAGTTGTTTTACCCATGGTTTTCAGGCCTGCATCTGGAAAAGAACCTCCTACATATTTATTGTATAACATTAAGCTTGATGTTGTATCCTAACTTGAGAGTTTACTTACATTATTGTCATGGTCTAAGAGCCCTTTGCCTAAATTATCAATTTTGGAGTTTTCATATGTTTGCAATCTGACCACAGTAACAATAGATAATATTTGTAGTACTGTTCTGAACCCTGTACATGATAAAGTATTTATTTTCCGCAATTTAATGAGGTGAGTGTAGCTATTATCTCTATTTTAAAGTAGAAGCTAGTCAGGTTTGATAAACACAAGTGCCTGTCAGACTACATAAAATTAATGAGTGGGATAGGCCAAGAGCAAGGCAGTCAGAGCAAGTGACAGTCTTAGAGCTGGGATGTAACAGGGAGACTATGGCAAACTGGGGAGTGGAAGACCTGTCTCCAACACTTTCTAGATGGTTCAAACTATTTTTTTATTGTACTTTAGGTTCTAGGGTACATGTTCAGATCATGCAGGATTGTTGCATAGGTGCATACATGACAAGGTGGTTTGCTGCCTTCATCCCCCCCATCACCTATATCTGGTATTTCTCCCCTCATTATCCCTCCCCACCCTCCTCACCCCTGCTGTCCCTCCCCTAGCCCCCCCCGACTGACCACAGGTGTGATGCTCCCCTCCCTGTGTCCACATGTTCTAATTGCTCAACACCTGCCTATGAGTGATAACATGCAGTGTTTGTTTTTCTGTTCTTGTGTCAGTTTGCTGAGAATGATGTTTTCCAGATTCATCCATGTCCCTTTGAAGAACATAAACTCATCGTTTTTTATGGCTGTGTAGTATTCCATTGTATATATGTGCCACATTTTTTTTATTCAGTCTATCATTGATGGGTATTTGGGTTGGTTCCAGGTCTTTCCTATTGTAAACAGTGCCACAATGAATATACTTGTGCATGTTTTTGTAATAGAACAATTTATAATTCTTTGGGTATATACCCAGTAATGGGATTGCTGGGTCAAATGGTATTTCTATTTCTAGGTCCTTGAGGAATTGCCACACCATCTTCCACAATGGTTGTACTAATTTGCAATCCCACCAACAGTGTAAAAGTGTTCCTATTTCTCCATATCGTCTCCAGCATCTGTTGTCTTCAGATGTTTTAATGATCACCATTCTAACTCGTGTGAGATGGTATCTCAATATGGTTTTGATATGCATTTCTCTAATGACCAGTGATGATGAGCATTTTTTGATATGTTTCTTGGCCTCATGGATGGCTTCTTCTGTAAACTGTCTGTTCACATCCTTTGCCCACGTTTGAATGGGTTTGTTTTTTTCTTATAAATCTGTTTTAGTTTTTTGTAGATTCTGGATATTAGCCCTTTGTCAGATGGGTAGATTACCAAATTTTTTCCCCATTCTGTTGGTTGTAAGTTCATTCTAATGATTGTTTCCTTTGCTGTACAGAAGCTCTGGAGTTTAATTAGATCCCATTTGTCTCTTTTGGCTTTGGTAGCCATTACTTTTGGTGTTTTAGCCATGAAGTCCTTGCCTGTGCCTGTGTCCTGAATGGTTTTGCCTAGGTTTTCTTCTAGGGTTTTTATGGTGTTAGGTCTTATGTTTAGATCTTTAATCCATCTGGAGTTAATTTTAGTGTAAGGTGTCAGGAAGGGGTCCAGTTTCTGCTTTCTGCACATTGGTAGCCAGTTTTTTCAACACCATTTATTAAACAGCGAATCCTTTCCCCATTCCTTGTTTTTGTCAGTTTTGTCAAAGATCAGATGATTGTCAATGTGTGGTGTTGCTTCTGAGGCCTCTGTTCTGTTCCATTGGTCTATGTCTCTGTTTGGTACCAGTACCATGCTGTTTTGATCACCATAGCTTTGTAGTATAGTTTGAAGTCAGGCAGCATGATGCCTCCAGCTTTGTTCTTTTTGCTTAGGATTGTTTTGGCTGTGCAGGCTCTCTTTTGGTTCCATATGAAGTTTGAAGTGTTTTTTTTCCAGTTCTGTGAAGAAGGCAATTGGTAGCTTGGTGGGGATAGTGTTGAATCTATAAATTGCTTTGGGCAGTATGGCCATTTTCACAATGTTGATTCTTCCCAATCATGAGCATGGAATGCTTTTCCATCTGTTTGTGTCCTCTCTTATTTCATTGAGCAGTGGTTTGTAGTCATCCTTTAAGAGGTCCTTTAGATACTTTGTTAGTTGTATTCTTTGGTATTTTATTCTCTTTCTAGCAATTTTGAATGGGAGTTCACTTTTGATTTGGCTGTTTGTCTGTTGCTGTTGTATATAAATGCTTGTGATTTCTACACATTGATCTTGTATTCTGAGACTTTGCTGAAGATACTTAAGAGTTTCAGGAGATTTTGGGCTGAGATGATGGGGTCTTCTAAATATACAATCATGTCATCTGCAAATAGAGACAGTTTGGCTTCCTCTATTCCTAATTGCATACCCATTATTTCTTTTTCTTGCCTGATTGCTCTGGCTAGAACTTCCAATAGTACATTGAATAGGAGTGGTGAGAGAGGGCATCCTTGTCTAGTGCCAGATTTCAAAGAAAATGCTTCAAGTTTTTGCCCATTCAGTATGATATTGTGGGTTTATCATAAATAGCTTTTATTATTTTGTGATATGTACCATCGATACCTAGTTTATTGAGGGTTTTTAGCATAAAGCACTGCTGAATTTTGCTGAAGGCCTTCTCTGCATCTATTGAGATAATCATGTGGTTTTTGTCTTTGGTTCTGTTTATGTGATGGATTACATTTATAGACTTGTATATGTTGAATCAGCCTTGCATCCCTGAGATGAAGCCTACTTGATCATGATGAATAAGATTTTTGATTTGCTGTTCCATTCTGTTTGCCAGTATTTTATTGAAGATTTTTGTGTCGATGTTAATCATGGATATTGGCCTGAAGTTTTCTTTTTTAGTTGCGTCTCTGCCCAGTTTTGGTATGAGGATGATGTTGGTCTCATAAAATGAGTTGGGGAGGATTCCCTCTTTTTGTATTGTTTGGAATAGTTCAGAAGGAATGGTACCAGCTCCTCTTTGTATGTCTGGTAGAATTCAGCTGTAATCCCATCTGGACCTGGGCTTTTTTTAGTTGGTAGACTATTAATTGCTGCCTCAACTTCAATCCCTGTTATTGGTCTAACATTCAAGGATTCAACTTCTTCCTGGTTTAGTCTTGGGAGAGTGCAAGTGTCCAGGAATTTATCCATTTCTTCCAGATTTGGTGGTTTGTGTTCATAGAGTTGTTTGTAGTAATCTCTGATGGTAGTTTGTATTTCTGTGGGATCAGTGGTGATGTCCTCTTTATCGTTTTTTTATTGCATCTATTTGATTCTTCTTCTTTTTTTTTTTTTTTAATTTATCTGGCTAGCAGTCTCTCTATTTCATTGATCTTTTCAAAAAACCAGCTCCTGGATTTGTTGACTTTTTTGAAGGGTTTTTTTGTGTCTCTATCTCCTTCAGTTCTGCTCATATTTTAGTTATTTCTTGTCTTCTGCTAGCTTTTGAATTTTTTTGATCTTGCTCCTCTAACTCAATTTTGATGTTAGGGTGTCGATTTTAGACCTTTCCTTGCTCCTCATGTGGGCATTTATTGCTATGAATTTTCCTCTAGACACTGCTTTAAATGTGTCCCAGAGATTCTGGTATGTTGTGTCTTTGTTCTCATTGGTTTCGAAGAACATCTTTACTTCTGCCTTCATTTCATTATTTATCCAGTCTACATTCAGGAGCCAGTTGTTCATTTTCCATAAAGTGGTGCAGTTTTGAGTTAGTTTCTTAATCCTGAGTTCTAATTTGATTGCACTGTGGTCTGAGAGACGGTTTGTTATGATTTCTGTTCTTCTGCATTTGCTGAGGAGTGATTTACTTCCAATTATGTGGTCAATTTTAGAGTAAGTGCTATGTGGTGCTGAGAAGAATGTATATTCTTTGGATTTGGGGTTAAGAGTTCTATAAATGTCTATTAAGTTCACTTGGTCCAGATCTGCATTCAAGTCCTGGATTTCCTTGTTGATTTTCTGTCTTGTTGATCTGTCTAATATTGACAGTGGAGTGTTAAAGGCTCCCACCATTATTGTGCGGGAGTCTAAGTCTCTTTATAGGTGATTAAGGACTTGCCTTATGTATCTGGGTGCTCCTGTATTGGGTGCATATATATTTAGATAGCTCTTCTTGTGTACTGATCCTTTTACCATTATGTAATGCCTTTTTCTCTTTTCATTTTTGTTGGTTTAAAGTCTGTTTTATCAGACAATATGATTGCCACCCCTTCTTTTTTTTTTGCTCTCCATTTGCTTGGTAAATCTTCTTCCATCCCTTTATTTTGAGTCTATGTGTGCCTTTGCATGTGAGATGGGTCTCCTGAATACAGCACACCATTGGTTCTTGGCTTTTTATCCAATTTGCCAGTCTGTGTCTTTTGATTAGGGCATTTAGTCCATTTATATTTAATGTTAATATTGTTATGTGTGAGTTTGATCCTCCCATTTTATTACTGGTTGGTTGTTTTGTTCTTTGGTTGGTGTAATTTCTTCATTGTGTCATGAGTCTTTACCATTTGGTTCTTTTTTACAGTGGCTGGTACTGGTTTTTCCTTTTCATGTTTCCTTTTCATGCCCCTAAAGGGCTTCCTTTAGGAACTCTTGTAGGGCAAGTCTAGTAGTGACAAAAATCTCTCAGCAATTGCTTGTCCATAAAGGATTTCATTTCTCTATCACTTATGAAGCTTAGTTTGGTTGGAAATGAAATTCTGGGTTGAAAGTTCTTTTCTTTAAGGATGCTGAATATTGGCCTCCACTCTCTTCTCTCTTGTAGGGTTTCTGCTGAGCCACTCGAGTCTGATGTACTTTCCTTTGTGGGTGACTCGACCTTTCTCTGTGGCTGCCCTTAGTATTTTTTCCTTCATTTCAACCCTGGTGAACCTGACGATTATGTGCCTTGGGATTGCTCTTCTAAAGAAATATCTCTGTATATCCTGGACTTGAATATTGGCCTGCCTTGCTAGGTTGGGGAAGTTCTTCTGTATATCCTGAAGAGTGTTTTCCAACTTCATTCCATTCTCTCTGTCATCTTCTGGTATGCCAGTCAGGTGTAGATTAGGCCTTTTCACATAATCTCATATTTCTTGAAGGCTTTGTTAATTTCTTTTCACTCTGTTCTCTTTTCTTTTCTTCTCGTTTTATTTCATTGAGCTGATCTTCAATCTCTGGTATCCTTTCTTCTGCTTAATCTTTTCAGCTATTGAAATGTGTGTATGCTTCATGAAGTTCTTGTGCTGTGTTTTTCAGCTCCAGCAAGTCATTTATGTTCTTCTCTAAGCTGGTTATTCTAGTTAGCATTTCATCTAACCTTTTTGCAAGGTTTTTAGTTTCTTTGCATTCAGATAGAACATGTTCCTTCAACTCAGAGAAGTTTGTTATGACCCACCTTCTGAAGCCCGCTTCTGTCAATTCGTCAGATTTGTTCTCCGTCCTGCTTTGTCCTTTGTGGGTGAAGAGTTGTGATCCTGTGGTGGGGGAGAGATGTTCTGGGTTTTGTTGGTTTCTTTCTTCTTGTGCTGGTTTCCTCCCATCTCATTGGATTTATATAGTTTTGTTCTCAGGTAGCTGCTTGGGGATGTGGCCTTTCCTTTTTGTGCCTACAGAGGTGCTGCTGGGCTGCCACAGATTGAGTGGAACTGCTGCATCTTTTATTTACTCAGGAAAATTAGGCCGGCTTTTGCAATGGCACCTTCCGTTCCCCGCACCAAGCTTGATGGGTCCTGGTCACTCTTTAACTGATGTTCTGGGTGCATAACTCTGGAGTGGGAGTTTTATAGCTTCCTGGGCTTTGTGGGGATGGGGGGGACCCGTCCTGCCATTTGGGCTGTTTCCCTGTGTTCAGTTCCCCTTCTTACTGCAGTTCCACTTCTTACTGGGGGGCAGGTAGCTCCATCTCACTGGCTTTTTGGCTTTCTCGGCATCAGCCAGTGCTTCTGCCTGGATCTATGCTGACAGCTGGGACGCCAGCCAAAGTTGCTGTTCTGCTCTGTTCAGGCAGCTTGCCGAGGCTTTTCAGCCTGGCGAAGATCTCCTGTTCTTGTTTGGAATTTTGGAGACCACTAGGCTTCTGCATCTCTCTTGCTGGGAGCTCCTTTCCGGAGCTGCCTCTTATTCGGCCATCTTGGGATTCACCCCCCAGTTCAAATTAAAAGAGAAGATGAAAATTCAATTTTTATTTTTTGAGACAGAGTCTCACTCTTTCTCCCTGGCTGAAGTGCAGTGGCATGATCTCGGCTCACAGCAATTACTGGCTCCTGGGTTCAAGTGTTTTCTTCTGCCTCAGCTGCCTGAGTAGGTGGGACTATGGGTACGCATCACAATGCTCAGCTGTTTTTTTTTTTGTATTTTTTAGTAGAGATGGCATTTCACCATGTTGGCCAGGCTGGCCTCAAACTCCCGACCTCAAATGATCCACCTACCTTGGCCTCCCAAAATGTTGGGATTACAGGTATGAGCCACTGCGCCCAGTCCCCCTAATTTTTATGTGAAAATTTCTCATTTTTGTGTTTGAACTTAAAATTTAATCTTCCCTCAGGGGAGTTGGTTCTAGGACCCCAGCAGATATCCAAATCTTCAGATGCTCAAGTCTTATATATAAAATGGTATAGTATTTGCCTACAATCTATGCACATCCTCTCATATACTTTAAATAATCTCAAGTTACTTGTAATAAGAAGTGCAAAGTAAATATTATATAAATAGTTATTGTACATTGTATTGGTTTTTAATTTGTATTATTTTTTATAGTTATAATGTTGTTTTTGTCTTTTTCTGAATATTTTTGATCATCAGTTTGAATCTGCAGATATGAAGGGCTGACTAGATTGCCTAAATAAAACAAAATAAAATGACTGAACAAACACACACATTATTTTGGCCCCAAATTTGCTACTGAGTAAGTTTTGCTCCCAGTTTGTCATTTGTGCTTTAAAAATATTTTATTTTATAAGCTTAAAAAGAGTAATTTAAAAAATCAAAACTGAAAAAAATCATTGAGCAAAACTTATTACATAATACCAGACCCAAATAAGCATATGTCTAGACTGTAAAATTAAATTGTAGCAGTATATGACCAATAATGTTAAATGTAAAAATTGAGTAGCCATTACTCAAACAAAACAAGTGTTTTTGTCCTGTAGAATAGTGCTTCTCAAAGTTTTCAATCAGTATATCTTAGGAAATTAATTTTATATCATTTAATTATTCTTACAGATGTGTCTGTGTTTATAGATATAAATATTTGCATGAAATAATACAAACCTTTACTACTTAGAATGCACTCTGATACTTTTTATTCTATTCTATTTCTTGTTGTTTACCACATGCTAAATTGATTTCACAGCTCACTAATGGGGCCTGTCCAAGTTAAAAATCTTTGCTGTAGAAAACGACTTTTTCTCCATAAGAGTAAAAGATCGTTGGTTCAAGATCATAATTGCATTATAGCCCTTAGCACTCTGAGTGATGTAAAGTATAAAATTTACCAAGTACTGCATATCCAATTTCCATTGTGAAAATTGGTGGTAGTAAAAGAAATGGCTACATTTAAATAAGATATATTTGTTTTCTTTGCAGATTAATCTTGCCTCCTTCAGGAAATTAGGGCAGGACAACTCCTTTTAGAAACTCACTGAGGGTAGAAGGAGAATATAGCTTTTTGTATTCTCCCATAATACCTAGCTCAAGGTAGTGGGTCAATTAAAACTTATGGCTTTGATAAATCAATAGACTATGGCTATCAAAATATGGGTTATTGGATATCAACTTTGGCTGATTATTGGAATTTTCTGGAAAACCTAAAAAAAATACAGAATCTTATTCAGAAAAATTACAATTTTATTTGTCTTTTGATCCAGCAATCCTACTTCAAGGAATCAATTCGGGGTCTAGTTGGTTGAATAAACTGTGATATTGCCAAATTTTAAATTATTATATAGTTATTTAAAAAATGAGGAAGATCTCCAAGATATATGGCTCAGTTAAAAAAAAAATCAAGGTGCATATGTTCTGTTTACTTTTGCACAACGAAACGCTGGAAGTATAACAATGAACTAAAAAAAGGGTTATCTATGGGGTGATTTTTGAAATGGGGTGAAAGGGAAAGAGTATTATGTGAGATTTAGAAATCAGACCGGGCACAGAGGTGTATGCTTGTAATCCCAGCACTTTGGGAGGCTGAGGCGGGCAGATTACCTGGGCTCAGGAGTTTGAGACAACCCTGGGCAATATGGTGAAACCCTGTCTTTCCTAAAACAGAAAAAATTAGCTGGGCGTGGAGGCGGGCATCTGAAGTCCCAGCTACTCTGCAGGCCGAGGCAGCTTGAACCCAGAAGGTAGAGGCTGCAGTAAGCTCAGATCATGCCACTGTACTCCAGGCTGGGGGACAGAGGGAGACTCTGTCTCAAAAAAAGTAAACAAATAAAAATAAATAAATGTATGCCTTTTCAGATAGTTTTGGTTTTGAATCATGTAAATATTTTATATATTAAATAATAGAAGATTAATTTCAAACCAAGAATCTCCAAAACTGAAAAGAGAAATAAATAAGTCTTGCTATATGTCATATTGCAAACATAACCACATACATAGAAAAAAATATATATTTCCAGTGAATGTCATACTTTGTGCATCCTAGTCTTAGTAAGATATACGCTAATAAGTAAAAACCTTAAAGAAACAAAGAAAAAAACCATAAGCATCTCTGATTTTTATTGTTAATATAATATTGGTATTACAATTTTTAAACCATTATTGCATATTTTTTTGGAAAAAAATACATAATATTTAAGGAGACAAGATTTTCAGTGTAAGGAAAGGATAATGTGTAAGTATGAGATCAAATAACTTACAAAAAAGCATGTAATGTTGTGTTTGAATTGGAAATACCTCTGAAGGAATTAGGTTCCCTTAAAGAAATGGCTAATTCAAAGTCTGAGGCAGTTAGGTAAAAATAGAGCCTGCAGTGTCTTGTGCCAGGAAGCAGGAAGTCTTCAAACATAGGAGCTAGCTTGAAGCAGCTTCCATTGACCAAATTTGGAACAAATTAAGAATCTCTAAAGAATAACTAAATGATTATAAAACATTGAATAAATAAAAATCCATGAGTTCTGAGAAGAGAGAGAGAGGGAGAGAAACTCATTTGCTACAAGTGGAGGAGACATTTATATCAGCATCTTATTCTGGAAATAGGTAAGAAATTATTTACCATGTCATTTTTTGAAAGAACTGTTGAAACCAGTTAATGTGCGAAACCTCTTTTTTACAAAAGAATGTCGGCTTTTTAATATTTAAGAAATAATATAATTAGAAAAATCATCATTTTGGAATCTCTAATGAAGTATTGATTCAGGCAAAGAAGCAAAAATCATTAGGTGAGAAGCTGATGGGGAGGGGGATACTCACATAGTATGTCCAAGTATCACCTCACATTACCTGATAATTGCAAAGTGGGGGAAAAAAACCTTGCCTTTACAGTGGAGACTCATCACTTAAAATAGTGATCAAAACTAGTGTTACTGACAGACAAGTTGAAGCTATGTGACTCCCGGTGTGATCATTCAGTTATAGCATCAGTATGAAGTATCTGTGGCCAAAGCTTAATCTAAATCTAATCAAGCTCTTAGACCCAATTCCCAGTTTACAGGAAAAAGAAGGATAAAAAGAACCAGCTAAATGATACCAGGAGGAAACAGGTCAAATTGCCAAAAAGGAGTTTTTTTTGTATAGCTAGCAAAGAGTTTAATCAAAGAAGCCTGAAGGACCTTTTAGCTTTGAAGGTAGATACTCAGGTGTTGTTTCCCTCAGCTTTTGCTGAGAGCCTTATTCCTTCAGAAAGAATATGCTGCTGCTGCTGCTGCTGCTGCTGGTCTGGGCATTATGTCCAACTTTAAAGGAATATTCTTATACGGTAAAACAATTCCAATTTCAACATAAAAAAAGCAATTTAAACCTGAGAAACATTGAGCTGTACCTAGAACTGATGTCCTTTTTTTTTTTTTTTTTTTTTTAAATAGAAGAAGAAACTGTTCTTGTCTAAATACGGGCATTTTGATTGCTTGATTCCACTGATCCCTTTCAGCTGCTTGCTACATTAAATTCTCATTGGATGTGCACTTCCCTTGTCATGAAAGTAATTTAATCTTTAACACTGATTTTTAAAATGTTCTTTGGACTTCTAACTGGATCACTTGTCATTCGATGTTGTTACATTGCTGTGGCATTTTGGATTTAGCAAATGACATTAAAAATCACCTTTCTTAAATTACATTTAAGCTTAAGCGAAATAGCAGAGAAGTATATCCTTTGTTCCTTTCCTACAAAGTGAAGAGAGCTTAAACTAAGGGCTGTCTTCAGTTTGGAGGAGAGAAAGTCAGGGAGATGGCAGAGCAGCTGTGTCTTGTTTTGAGAGAGGAGAGAATTCAGGCTCACGCTTTTAGAGCTGACAGGCAGCAAAGCTTCTAAGCAAAACTGCCCTGTTTTTGCCACTGGCAACTCCACCCTTGCCGTTTCCAGAAACACCCTCCTGTTTCCCTTCCTTTAAACTATCATTTTCCTCTCCTACTGGTTAGCAGAATTGTTGCTATTAAATAATAACCAAGTAGATTTTCTTATACAGTTTGAAGAAACCAATTTATGTTAGTCTTGCTACAAATCACATTAAATCTTTGGTAGCATTTCTATCTTTTATATGTGGGTAGAAGAACTAGGCTAAAGGTAAAGAAGCATGTTTACTTTACTGCATATGTAAATAGAGTACCCTATAGTCTTAACAAGAATTCACAGTTTTGGTCTAAGCTTGTAGTTCTCAGTGTACTCAGTTCCTGGATTTACAGCCACAGCATCATCTGGGTACAGGTTAAAAATGCCAATTTTGGGGCATCAACCAGCTTTCTGAATCAGAAACTGGGGTTCGAGACTAGAAAAACCCTCTAGGTGATTTCTTTTGCACACTAAAGTTTTGGAACTACTCTATGCCATGAGATTCCCTATATTCCTTTATTAAGTCAGCAAACATGTTTAAGCATGTTCTATGTACTATGATCCATAAAGAAATAATATAACAATCTTTATCCTTAGAGTGGTAATATGGTATGTAGGGAGAACACCGTTTACATAAAAAGCAATAACAGGCACTTCTGATTATCTGTTTTCTCTACTTCTGGGTGTTCCCAGGTTAGGGTCTGTACGTAAGAGTGGGTAAACCATACTAACCAATGGTGAGGGAGGCAAAATTAACATATGAATTTGTAGAAAAGAAAAGCTCTGGATGTGGTTGAGCATACCAAGTTTCAGACTCTGAGAATATTAAAAGAAGACTTGTTTCTTTTCTATATTGAGAAAGAATGACTAATCAGGAGCATTGAAAAATGGTGGGAGAGATGATAGGAAGGCTAGGATAATTCAGCTTGAAGGGAAAATTATGCACGCTCTGCATAAACAGCATTATCTTAGCCTGTTGACTCAGCTGGTTAGAGTTCCAAGTCACAGATTCAATTCCCTACTGAGAATGGATGAATTATTTTCATTCTCTGACTACAATCTACAGCCCACCTTGCAATCCAAGATATCAAATAAAGATGGAAAGAGAATGGGTGAAGGAAGTAAATCATTACACATCCATCCCTCATCCAGGGTGAATGACTGAAAGCTACTGAAGGTGGGTGGTAGTACCATCTTTGTAGGAGGTAGTAGATAATAAATGGTAAATTTCTCAAGTTCTTTCCCAAAGTTTTCATTGGTATGAAGAATTTTTTTTTAAGGTAAATTTACCTTTTTGAAGAAAGAACACAATTTATCAAGGAAAGTTTGTAATGTATAATTTGTGTGACTATGATAATTTTTATGTTATATAACTAGTAAAATGTTTCATTTGGCAAAAATATTTATATTAGCGTATAAGCATGTAGCTGTCTTATGCACAGTAAATAAATATTGATAATATTAAAAAATTAGAGGTTAAGCTCTTGCATCCTTATAAGGAGACAAAAATTAAATGCCTCACTCTTAAATATAGTAGGCTGAATCCACTAACATTAGCTATGGATGCCTCAATGTTTCCATGCAAAATCTTGTTCCTAACTAAGCCTTAGGGAAGTGCCTCAAGGTAAAACTTGAGCATAATATCTGTTCTCAGCAGATTGTTTTGCTAAGTTTCTAAGTACCAAGTTATCATAAAAGATGGACATATAATGGAATATTCATGTGCCCAGTTTTTCCCTATGTGTAATGTTTGAATACATCAGAAAAGTTTATAGTGGATGTAATGATTGTACCAAATGTCAGTGAAAAAAGAAAGTTTTCTTTATATTTCCCCATCATTTAACATGAGGAGACCTTCCTACATGCTTCAAGGGAAAACCCAAAAGATTGCTTTTTTTAAAAAAAAATAACTTTTAAAGAAATAAAAGGTAGGATATCTGTATACACATAAATACATTCATAAATTAATAGCTGGGTGCCTAGATCTTGGGCTGTATTCATGGAAATATGCCATGCCTTGTATATGAGCATAATGCCATTTGTCAGCTACCATTAAGTCTGTTTTTCTAATACAGGGATAAATAACTATGGAAATTTGAACTTACAAAAATATATTTTTAAAAAGCAGCTGATAATCCATTGATTATTTAAACTTGATTTTCTAGTTTAAAAACAACCAATAAAAAGGATTTTGTTTTCTTTTTGTTTAAGGGGTTATACAACACTTCAAATGTTCATTTTAAAAGCAATAAACAGAATACTTTAGTTAAAATATGAATATCCTCCATAATAGGAGAGGAAAATAAAATTTTAATTGAACAATTCACCAGATAATTAAATTATACTAACTATGAAAACCAGGGATTACAACCTGAAATGTCTTTAGGAGTCAGGCAGGTAATATAAATGATGAAGTAGGCTGTACGTTGCATGGAGAAAATTCTTGAACTGAAGAGTTTACATTCATTCTAGAGGAAGTAGCAGGTAGCAGGACTCAGCTCAGTTCATATAGTTATACAAGTACAATATTTCTAGATCTTTTGATTTCAAAAGAAACTCCAAATCTAGATTTTTTTTTTTTTTTACAGAGTCTCACTCTGCCTCCCAGGCTGAAATGCAATGGTACAATCTCTGCTCACTGCAACCTGTGCCTTTCAGGTTCAAGCAATTCTCCTGCCTCAGCTGCCCCAGTAGCTGGGACTTCAGGTGCCTGCCACCATGCCTGGCTCATTGTTGTAATTTTAGTAGAGATGGGGTTTCATCATGTATGTTGGCCAGGCTGGTCTCAAACTCCTGACAACATTATCTCTCACCTCAAGTGATCTGCCCACCTGAGCCTCCCAAAGTATTCAGATTGCAAGCATGGCCCAAATCTAGACTTAAAAAAAAAACAAAACAACCTTTAACTCATTTAATTCTGGGAATTAAGTAATTTTTAAAAACATTGTGTTTTTCAAACAAAATATACCTGCTGGATATAATTTGCTCTGTGATCTACCAGTTTACGACCCTTCATTTTAACTCAGAATTGAAGTATTCTCATTTGTCTTTCTCTGGCATATAAAATGCTGAATATTAGATGTAGAAAATCGCAAGCTATTGTAAAACGTAAGTGAGGAAATAACCAGGCTTGGTGGTACACGTGAGGAGCCCAGGAATTCAAGGCTAGACCGGGCAACATAATGAAACCCCTTTTCTATAAAAAGAAGAGAGGAAAAGACTCACTATCACTGAATATTTGTTGAATGCTTATTGGGAAAATTAATACAATTTGCATTTTGGGGAAGGTGAAGGCCTCACCAGTATTAGCAGGCACACCCATTGGCACATGAACTTGTTTCCACAGAATGAGTGAAATAGGAATGTTAATTTTATTGGCTTAACACCACTGACTCATTGGAGAAAGAAAAAGCCAGAGAGAGGACCTCTTTCTCTGACATACACACACACACACGCACTGTGCAACATCAGTAGGAGTCACTGTACAATAGCATATCTGAAAGGCCAAAGTCCATATCTTTACACATTAAGCTGTAATATATCTTCAACCTCATATAGGCTGGGTGTCTAGTAAAGTATAGAGGTTATGCTCTAATATAAAGACAGAGGTTATGCTATAATTATAAAGACAGAGGTCTTGTCTTTATAATTCTTACCTTCATTTAACTTTTAACACATGCAGACACAATATGGATCATTAATAGAAATGGTCAGTTCTTGCTGTGAATGAATGAGCTTGTTTTATGAATTAAAGAGATCCATGCTGAGAAAAAGATAAGAAATAGTGAGTTTTTTTGCATTGATAGTTTAGAATTATTATCTCAGGTGCGTATTAAATGTGTTAGAGGGTGTGCATTTTTTAAATAAGCTTTTAAAATGTAAGTATAACATACATATGGAAAAGTGCATACATCAGTAAACAGATTAATAAAGTTTTACAAGGTAAACACATTTTATGTTCACTTTAAAGAAAGTAAACACAAAATAATACACCAAGTATTTGTGTCTACTTAAGAGAAAGTTAACAAAATAATACACAAGGCTTCGTATTATTTATAGAGAACTAAGCTTGAAATCTTTTGAAATGACTTCATAGTACATTTTGCATATTTGGTTATTTCCAAACTATATGTCTCAAAACAACATTATCTGTAGCTTGAGCAGTTTTATTTCTTTCCCGTTCTTTTTCCTGTTCCAGACGACCCTTTGATTAAACTTTGGATCATCTATTTCTGTAAAGCATTCATCACCTAGAGTCTTTTTATCACACAACACCAAGGCTGTATCTTGAGCAAATTCTCCTTCCCTTTTTCCCTCATTCCCTCCTTCCTTTCCTCCTTCCCTCCTTCTTTCCTTCCCTTCCTCCCTTCCTCCTTTCCTCCCTTTCTCTCTTTGTTTCTTTCTCTTTTTTGAGGCAGGTTTTGCTCTGTAACCCAGGCTGGGGTGCAGCCTGGACCTCCTGGGTTCAAGGATCCTCCCACCTCAGCCTCTCAGGTAGCTGAGACTATAGTGTGCACCACCATGCCTGTCTAATTAAATTTCTTTTTTGTTGTTGTTTGGTAGAGAAATAAGTCTCTTTACATTGCCAAGGCTGGCCTCAAACTCCTGGCTGCAAGCAATCCTCCTGCCTTGACTTCCCAAAGTGCTGGGATTACAGGCATGAGCCACTGTGCCCAGCCTAAATTTCTGTATTTTCAAGTTAACTTTCCTGCAAAGGAGAGGAAGAAGGCAGCACATTCAGAAAAATTTATTATTAAAATTAGAACCTATCATTAGATTCATCTGAGCAATTTTACTATAAATCATATGCCTATAAACATATTATGTAATGTTTCTTGTTTGAATAAAGCAGGTCACATCACAATCAAAATGATGATAAACATGTGGTAACCTAGTAACGTGATTTAATATTTCTCTATCTTACATAATTAGAGTATCATTTAAGTAGGTGGGCCAAAATTATTGCATGTAGCTAAGACTATTAATCAAAAAATTCAGAAGAAAGTTCATTGTCAGCTTATGATAAGAATGCTACTGTGTCTACTTGGATTTTCGATTGATGACTTACATGAAGTTAGACTATGATGGTAGCGTTTTAAATTGACACCCAGAGATTCTCTGGATCTTCTCCCAAGTGATGGTGCAAAGTAGGCTACTGATAATTATACTTGAGGGGGACAGCCTGAATTTGGAATGTTTTCTTTGATCATCACAAATAGTAATGTGCATATTACAGAACCACAGGCCATTGCATCAGTAAATTACTAATGAAAGTGTATCAGCCGGATGTGGTGGCTCAAGCCGGCTTGGTGGCTCACACCGGTAATCTCAGCACTTTGGGAGGCTGAGGCAGGTGGATCACCTGAGGTTGGGAGTTTGAGACCAGACTGGCCAATGTGGTGAAACCCCATCTCTACTAAAAATACAAAAATTAGCTGGGTGAGGTGGCAGATACCTGTAATTCCAGCTTGAAACAGGTAGGTAGAGGTTACAGTGAGCTGAGATCATACCATTGTGCTCTAGCCTGGACAACAAGAGTGAGATTTCCTTTCAAACAAAAAAATACTCCAGTAAAAGATTCCAGTAAGATAGAATTTTCTCTGCTTTATTTAAATTTATTTACATACTTTATTCTGATTTATCTATATAATTTATTCTTAATCTTTTCTTCTTCTTTTTCTTTTTTTTTTTTTTGAGACAGAGTCTCACTCTGTTACTCAAGGCTGGAGTGCAGTGGCACGATCTTGGCTCACTGCAACCTCTACCTTCCAGGCTCAAGCAGTCCTCCTGCCCCAGTCTCCCAAGTAGCTGGGGCCACAGGTATGTGTCACCACACCAGTATAATGTAATTTATTATAATTTATGAAATTCTGAATTTATTTCTAATTCAGAAAAAGTCTGATCTACTGTACTCTAAGTATCTAGACAAAAGTCTTCATGTAGTGCTCCCAGAGCAAGGCACTAATAAGGGCATTCTGTGTCTGGTTATATGACTAACAGAGAATTGAAAGTATTTATTGATACAGTCTTGCCTTTATGTGTATAAGCACTGGATGATTTTGTCCACTCAATGGACACTGTATTAGGTACTAAGGATTCAAAGATGAATTTCCACCTTTGAGAAACTCCGTATTAGTGGGACAGACACATAAACCCATAATTGCAATATGATATTGCAGATGTAAAGTAGGAAGCAGGCACAGAATGCTATGGAAACACCGAAGAACAATGTGGACTATGGTTTTCATGAGTGCACATCTCTAGGTTGGGAATCCAGTTTGAGGAAAATTTAAGTACAAAAGATAATAAGGGCCTGAATCAGGGCAACAGTCTGAGGGAAGGGGATGGAGTTAAGCAATACATAGGAGGTCTAAGAGGAAGGATTTAATGATTGATTAGATGAAAGGAGAAATAGAGATATAAAGAGAAAGAGATGATGAACAGGGAGAAAAAGATGATGAACAGGCTTTGATGAAGTTGCTATTAATTGAGACTGGCAAGACAGGAGAAAAAATCAAATTTGGAGGAAATATGTTATTGGTTGGGGCAAGGAGTCTGAAGTTGGGGTACTTGTGGCATACCTTTATAGATATTTCCAACACACATTTAATATAAGAGTCTAAAGCATGATTAAAAATAAAGTGCTAGTACTGAGGAGATATCGAAGACCTAGGGTAGTAACAGAATAATAAATGCGTCTCCATGGTGACACTCTGAACTTTATCATTATGCTAATCGTTCTTCATCTAGCCTCTTAAATACTCTTACATTGCCTAATTCCTCTCTGAATGCTGCCACATCCTCGACTTCACTAAAACCAACCACGTTCTTATTCAAGGAAGCATCTGAGGGCTTAATATCAAATCAGCCTTGAGGCTGGTGCCACTTGAACATCATCTGAGATCTTTCCCCTTTTCTTAGTGTTAGCAACAGTTCTTAATCCTGTTGACTCATGACTGAGTCATACTTCCCAATCCATTGTCTTACTCCATTGCCATATGCTCCAAGGGACTGGAACCATATCTAGACCTCATGCCTATTTCTTTGCTGCAAGACTGTCAGACTCAGGGTGGCACCCTCGTGCCTGGGCCTGCTGCTTCTTTGTAGTGAACTTTTCGTACTCCTAGGAAAGAACTTCAACAGATTTCCCTTTGGTGAATTTCTCCCTTTCTCCATGGCACAGTTGGTTACTGTAAAGCTGACCCCAAGCCATCCTCTAAGAGTCTTCAGAGAACTGGTACTTTACATTACCATAACTCCACTGATTGGTTCAAAAATACTGTATATTCCAAGCAGAGGCAATGCAATATGCTTCCCCTTCCCTAATTCGTGTGTATGGATAATTTCTCCCCTTTTCTGCTGGATGTGACTGAAAAAGCATGTAGCCCTGTGAGGTGCTGGTGATCTGAGAATGAAGTCATCCAAAGAAAAAAATAAAGAGACCATGTCCTGATAATAATATCTGGATCCTCCTTTGAGCTGTGTTAGGTGCTGGAGATGTAGCAGTGAACCAAACAAAATTGCTGCCCTCATAGAGCTTATGTTCTATGTATTCAGAGACAGAGATAAATGAACAAATAGAAATAACCATAGAAATAATGATAAGTGCTATGAAGACAAGTAGGGCAAGATCTGAATTAGGCCATGCAGAAACCTAAGGGACAAGCTTTGCCAGCAGAGGGAACAGCACGTGCCACAGGAGTATGCTGGATCTGTTTGAAGCCCACGAGATGGGCAGTGTATGAAAGGTGAGGCTGGCAGGAGAGGAAGTCACAGTGATAGACAGAGGCCTGAGGATGTAGGAGCTTATGGGCCAAAACAAAGACTGGATTTGGATGGTACCTGCTACTCTGATCCAGTTCTAAAATGCCAGCTCTTTCTGTTCAAGGTTCAGAGGACTGAGAAAGAATGAATCAGAGATAGGACTTTGAGAGCTCAGGGAGTGGATTAAACCGATGAGATAACAATGCTAAGGCTCTGGCCAAGCTCACATCCCACAGTGGAACCACACCCTGCTTAGATTTCATTTCTATCTTTAAACGGGAGTTTGAGCAGAATGGGAGTGCAGGCTCAAGTTGACTCCTTGTGAGAATTCTCTTCTGATCTTTCCACTGTGTGCCTGGGCAGGGAAAATGGAAGATCAGCACAACTGGGTGTGAGATCAGAAGAGAATTATGCAGCTGATACTCTATTTAAAAGGAATTCTAGCATTCACCCCACTCTGAAATTATCAGTGGCTATTTCTGCCAACACAAAGGTTGACACTGCAATGCTATACTGATTTGTTCTTCATTTTAACAGAAAGTATAGTTCTATAACTTAAAGATGTATAAAGTCAAACAGAAGACCATACTTATTGTGATCTCTTAACTTGTCCTAATAAGTTAATCTTTTGGAAAGTATTAAAAATTTATCCTACTTAGAAAAGTATTCACTATTTTCTTTAAATGGTAGGATTAAGAGTTCTTTTTCTTTCTTCTATGTTTTCTTTGTTGAATGGTACTTCATTCTATGGCAGAAAAAGAAATTTTGTTAAAATGAAAAAGACATTTGTAAATATTTTGTATCAAAACATCTATTTTAGAATTGGTTGCAAGTGAATGACTATACTCAAGTTTGGGGTTGGCAGAAGAGAAGAATAAAATAGAACAGAATCAAGTATCTTGAGAACTTAGATATTCTTTTAAATTATCCTGACTTTTAAACATGAGAAAATTAAGTTTGAAGAAGTTTGGCTTAAGTTTAAAGTTTGTCTTTCAAACTTTGCATGAAAATTTAGGTAACCTGTTCAGTCTGTTTTAACTTTTAGCTACCCCTGCTGTTAAAGGTAGTCTTTTTTTTTTTTTTTAAGAAGGAGTTTCACTCTTGTTGCCCAGGCTGGAATGCAATGGTGCGATCTTGGCTCACTGCAACCTCCGCCTCCTGGGTTCAGGCAATTCTCCTGCCTCAGCCTCCTGAGTAGCTGGGATTACAGGCACATGCCACCGTGCCCAGCTAATTTTTTGTATTTTTAGTAGAGACAGGGTTTCACCATGTTGACCAGGATGGTCTCGATCTCTTGACCTTGTGATCCACCTGCCTCGGCCTCCCAAAGTGCTGGGATTACAGGCGTGAGCCACCGCGCCCGGCCCAAAAGTAGTCATTTTTATTGTGATTATATTTCTGTAGATGCCAAAAGTCCAAAGGAGGGTATCTCCCATGGGGTTGGTCATAGCATTCTGGGGAGAATTAGCTAGCCATTTATCTTGTAAATCCATGTCTATATCTATGTCTATATTTGTCTAGGTATGTCATCTTACTTATATTTTAACTGCAATTCACAGAAAGAAACATATTTGATATCAAGACCTAGCACACGTACATGAAACAAATGTTTCATTCTTCTCTGTTCTTCAGTTCTATTTTATTGTCTTCTGTTTAATTAAAACTTCTGGTTTTAATCCATTGAAATGATTTTATAACCTACTTCTGGGTCTCAACTCAGAGAAAAGAAGGTATGATTTTGAAAAAAGAATACTTTGGATTGAGAACTAAAATTTAAGCTATTCGCTAATAATGAAATCTGTAATGGCTGTAAAGAGAAGGTGGGGATTATTTTGGGATCAGAGTCCTAGGCTGTGGTGGTTGCTATGATAGAATGAATCCATTCTCTACTCCTGGACCTGATGGCCAATGGCCATAAATTTGACCACAAATATGTCTTTATTCTTGGTGCCATTGATTAGCTTAACTGGCCTTGCAGACTAGCAAAAATAGGTTACACGTTCTTGAAGCACGTTCTCTATACTATGAGCCACAAATATTTGCTTATAGCTTTATACTTTAGGTTTCATTAGGTGGAGAGGGAATTGAGAGCAAAATTCATTACTAAATTTGTACATGGGACTCAATTATCAGTCCAAAGTTCACTTAGAACTTTCAATGAGACTGTGAAGGCTTTAATCCTGTTCAATACATTGAAGTCCACATAAATTACATATAAGTTAATTATTTTGAATAGATCTATAGCTTAAATATCTCAGAATACATACCATCATTTTTTTTTTTACTCTGTGTTACTCTGTATCCCTCCTAAGGCAATAACAATGTGTTGAAACTCACTGTAGGGGACAGCTTTTGTTCTTGCCAACTGAATATCCATGAAGCCTTACTCTGGCAAAACAGTAATTCATATTTCCTCTTGAGTACCATCTACCTCTTTCCCCTTTCAGTCTTGCAGTATAAGTAATAAGGATAGGGACCAGTTCTCAGAACTGATTGCTGATTTTGCGAGACACCCACTCCCCCACTGTCCCCTCCCTCCCTGAAAGCCACTCTCATTGCACTTCAATCCCAAGGCACACTCAACCTCACTCCAGCCTTCAGGGCTAATATTGAAGAGAGGCAAGAGTCATCTAAAGCATTCTTTGATGCAGCATCATGATTTTTATTTCTAAGTTGGTTTCTGACTTTGTGCCTCAGTTCTAATGATGGGTTATCCACCTTGATAGTTGGGTCCTGTCACTCTATGAAACTTGTCTATTCTCTGAAAACCTGACACTTTGCCTTACTCTTATTGGATACTATTGATTTAAATTATGACTGCATCAATTGTCTGATTTCACTGGTACTACTGACCTGAGTTACTGGCTCTCTTTGTTTTTCTGGAGTAAACGCTTGGGAAACTGAACTGTACTCACTAGGCATCTCGTGATTAAGAGTGTTCCAGGCTAGGTGCAGTGGCTCATGCCTATAATCCCAGCACTTGGGGAAGCCAAGGTGGGAGGATTGTTTGAGGCCAGGAGTTTGAGACCAGCCTGGGCAAGAGCAAGACTCCATCTGTGTTCCTATTTCCTTGTAAAGAGCACCTGAGGAGCTACTTTCCTATGCTACCCCAAATTGTTTGTTGCAAAGTTCCAGATACTAAGCATTGCCAATTCACTGGGCCATCTCCCAGCATCTGCAGCTGAGCTAAATCTGAATCTCTGCTCCACTCCCATAGATTAGTCTCTTACTAGAGGCTAACTCCCTTTTTTTTTTTTTTTTCTGTTGCTGACTGGAACATAGTTGGTAATTCTCAAGACATGTAAAACTAACTTTTTATTGTCTTTCCCCATGTCTAACAGGGTATCTTGTTCAGAAAACAGTTGTTGAATAAGCTCATTTGAAAATTAGTATCAGATCTCACTTTGTTCGAAGGAGCTGGTTGATTTACAAAATGAAAACTTGTACCTTGATACCTGTTTTATATGAGAAAAATGAGAATAATTAGTCTACTTCTTCAAAATGTATTATGAAATAAAATGTCAAAAGTTCAAGTTCAGAATGATGTTTATTTAAATGCAACATCCAATCTGTTTCATTTTGGTGCTAACAACTTTTGGGTATGTTCCATGAAACTTCAAAGAGCTTTTAAATTATGTTTTTAATTTTGCTATTTAACTGTTTCATAGAGACAGAAAGAAAGAAGGAAAGACAAAGAGAGAAAGAAAAGAAAGAAGGAAGACTGAAAGAATGAAAAAAAGAAACAAAGAAAATAAAACAGAAAGGAAAAAAAAAAAAAAGAAAAGAAACCCAGGTGGGTTCCCTTATAGTCCCTTGATGGGTCTATTAGTCTCTGAGATCCTAACTCTATTGTAAACACAATATCTGGGAATTTGTTTTGAAAGAACTAGAAATTGGGTTTAACTAACATTATTATGTGTCAAGTTTCAATTGCCAAAAACATTCTGTTCATAGAGAAAAAAATTAGATTTTTTTGCTTCCTAAGGAAATGCATTGAATTTGGAGTATGGTGACTGAAGTACATTATGATGGAAAGTTAAATGAAAGTTAACCAGTTAAAAACATGCATTTTCTGGAAAATGCACATAGAATTGAAAATTTCTCTAAAGGTTCTTTGTGGATTTGGATATACAACATTGGCACCCACCACCTCTTTTCTTTTCCTTTCTTTTGTTCCTTCCTTCCTTTCTTCCTTCCTTCCTTCCTTCCTTCCTTCCTTCCTTCCTTCCTTCCTTCCTTCCTTCCTTCCTTCCTTCCTTCCTTTTTTCCTTCTTTCTTTCTCCTTTATTTCTCTCTTTCTTCCTCCCTTCCTCCCCCCTCCTTCTTCTTTCTTCTTCTTCTTCTTTGGCAGGTAACGTTATTCAACCTTGCATAGGGATGTTTTCTGTCTGGGTCCTAAAGTAACAAAATAGATTTAGCTGTGAGGGAATCAATGCAGAAGGAAAACAGTAAGATAGACTGCAGAACAAAATACAGCTATAATGGCTTTAAAGGCAGCATCACAGCCTATTTGCATTTTAGCCAATTTACTTAATTAAGCACCAGAATATTAAAAGTAACTTTCAATGGCTACTCTGTCTCAGCCCAAAGGCAGACATGCAAATAAATAATTAGGATATAATGTAATGGCAAATCATAGCGGCATGAGACAAATTGTCTCCTGGATAAGTGAGTCATGAAGGCTTCAACAGATAAGGCTTCTTATCACCATTGAGAACTATGTCTCAAAGGGTGATATGAGACATAGTTCTCCAGGGTAATAAGAATGTGTGGGATGGAGAGGAAAAGAAAGGTATTGTAGGGCAGTGAATAGCTAGAGCAAAGGCACTGAGCTGTGAAAGTGCAGGGTACGTTGAGGGAAACATTGAATGACCTGGTATGGCTCTAGAAATAGTACATGTTGGGAAAAGTGTTCTTGGCATGATGTGGCTAGAATGGTAGGTTGGAATCAACCTACTTCATATGTAGATTATATGATTTTGGACCTGATCTCAGCAGTCCTCTCAATTGTTTTTTAAAAATTCAGTATAAGTTTAATATTAAGAATACACATTATTTTTATGTCATAGGGAAACAGGTCTCTGGAGAAGGGACATGTGGGAGTAATTGATTTCTCTGCTGAACTCAGCCATTATTTATACTTTTTCTGAGGCTTCTAACATGATAATATTTTCTTCCATTTATTTAACCACAATTCCAATATTGTTCCTTTGCTCACTAGTTGTGATCTCCACACATTCGTCAATCAAAGATTCATAAAGGGATCAAATCACTACAATATTCATTTGGCCTATCTGCCATGACTTAATTTTAATGACAACTTCTTGTCCATAATTTTTTCTCTCCAGGAGGGTGATCTTTGCTCAGGCTGTCTACTCACCAGGCTCAGAGGGGATATTTGGATCCAAAAAGATTGTGTATCTGGGCCCTTGATCTGCTGTTTGGGCTGCTCCCGCACTGTGGAGTGTACTTTCATTTTCAATACATCCCTGCTTTCGTTCTTTTGTTGCTTCATTCTTTCTTTGCTTTGCTGGGCATTTTGTCCAATTTTTTGTCAAAACACCAAGAACCAGGACAACTTGCAGTCACAACCCTCTACTAGCGACAGGAAGAAACTTACTATGTGTCTGCAACTGTTAAACATGTGATGTATATTTCTCCTTTAATACCCTCTACAATCTATAAGTCATTATCATTGTCTCACTCATGCTTTTCATTATAAATTAAGCAGTCCTTAATGTGCCCTTTTTATCATCTATTTTATAGATGAGAAACTCGAGGAGTAGAGATGTGAAATAACTTATTCAAAATCACTTAGCTGGCTAGTGAGGCAAAACGTTGGAATTGGTTTCGAGGGTTATTTGATGCCACAGTCCATTGTGCTATGTAAGTATCATTTTTAATCATAATAACCCATGATTTCAACCCTGGAGGCATTTGTCTCTAATTTCCAGCAATCTTAATTTTACTGTCTTCCTTGGCAAGGCTAGAACATATAATTAACTTTGTCAAATTTATAACAATTTCCACTTGAAAATATGTGGAAACCCAGGCTAGTCAATACAGACTAGAATTAGATACTACGGCCTTTGGTAGTACCTAGTGTGCGAGGTTTATGGCTTGTATCAGAATTAGGTTTATCTGTGAGTAATAGAAACCCTAAATGACACTTGCTTCAAGATTCAAACTTGTTTCTTTATTATGTAAAAATCCCCAGACAGATGGCTTATCCAGAATTGTATTCCAGGAAGTCACGAAGGCCCCTATCTTGTCTTCTGACATCAGTAGCAAGCCATCTCATAAACCAAGATGACGAACTGGGCACTGTATTCATTTCTGAGGGCTGCTATAATAAAGTACTACAGATGAGGTGCAGTGGCTCACACACGTAATCACATCACAGTACTTCTTGAGCCCAGGAGTTTGAAAACAGCCTGGTCAACCTGGGTGACCCCCATCTCTACAAAAAAATATTTTTAGGCCAAGCATGGTGGCTCATACGTGTAATCTCAGCACTTTGGGATGCCAAGATGGGAGGATTGCTTGAGGCCAGGACTTTGAGACCTACCTGGTCAACATAGTGAGACACCATCTCTATATATGTATGTATGTAAAATATATAGGTATACATATGTGAATATATAAATACAAATATATATTTATATATTATATAATTGTGTATACCACATAGCATATATTAAATACATATTATATATGCTATATAAGATACAGTATGATATATATTATATATGTTAAATACATATGTATTTAATTTGCCAGGCGTGGTAGTACACACCTGTAGTCCCAGCTACTCAGGAGGCTGAGGTGGGAGGATCACTTGAGCCTGGGAGATTGAGGCTACAGTGAGCTATGATCATGCCACTGTACTCCAGCCTAGGTGACAGAGTGAACCCTGACTACAAATAAATAAATAAGTAAAGTGCTACAAACTAGGTGGTTTAGAATAACAGAATGTAGATCTGGAGGCTGAAAGTCCAACAGTAAGGGCTTGGTATCACCAAGGTTTCTCTGAAGAATGTGGAAGATATTACTTCTTTGTCTCTTCTAGCTTATGTTTTTTGCTGACATTCCTTGATTTTCTTGCCTGGCAGATCATTCACTTTTATTTCTGCCTCTGTCATCACATGACTATGTTCTCTCTTGTATCTCTACATCATCTGCCCTCTGTGCCTGTCTCTGTGTCTTCATGTGACATTCTCCCTCTCTGTGTGTTTCAATTTTCCTCTTATATTTCTTTTTTTGGAAATATAATAATCTCTTCTTAAGTTGGTTAAACTATAAAGACTGATTTTCAAATAAGGTCACATTTACAGATACTGGGGATTAGGATTTCAGCATTATCTTGGCATGGGGGAAGGAGGAGGTTGTAACAATTTAACCCAAAACAGGTTTCAAAATCGTGTTTACATTCCAACTTTCATAAATAGAAGATCATGCCTCTTTCCCTTAAGAATACTTTCTATTATATATGGTGTACAGAAAAATTCTGCTTATCCTGGCCCTGCATAGGTACAAATGAGTTGGTCAGATTTGTACTCAGCTAAATCAGAGGTTCTGTTACTAAGGAAGAAGGAATGCATTTATATTGTTTGGATGACAGCAAGCAGTACCGACCATATGGTCTATACTGAATCAACCCTGCTACACTTAGACATTTCTTGATTTATTGGATTGCAATGTTTGACACTCCCACAGAAAGCTACTTCATCACACACATCACCTGTTTTAGGCTGGAGCAGAGATATAGGGCTTCCTGGGAGTTTCTAACAAGCCATTACCATGTGGGCAAATATGCTACACCATGTAGTGTATTGGAATAGTATTGTAACTGTATAATTTACCTATGTGATCTTGAGCTATTCAGTAAGCTCTAAGTCTCAATTTCCTTATCTGTAGATTGGGCTAAGTCTCAATTTCCTCGTCCGTAGATTGGGGATAATCATTTCTGCCTTGTATATTTGCTATATGGCTTCAGTGGGACAGTATTTGAAAGTTCCTGGCACAAATAAGGTACTTTATAACTGTTTGTTAGATCTGAATCTAGGAAGGAGAAGCAGGAGAAAAAGAAAAAAAGAAGGAAGTGGGAGAGAAAAATAGCTTTCTGGATATAACAGTCTGATTTAAAGAGAAGCTTGAGAAAAGTGGATATTCCTTCAGTGTCCTTTTAAGCAAATCATGAGTAGCTGATTTACAGGTGTGTGCCATCCTGCCTGGGTAATATTTGTATTTTTAGTAGAGATGGGGTTTTGCCATGTTGACCAGGCTGTCTCAAACTCCTGACCTCAGGTGAGCCACCTGCCTCAGCCTTCCAAAGTACTAGGATTATAGGCATGAGCCACCATGCCTATTTTGAGACAATAATGATCTACCTACTTTCAGCAGTTCTTTTGATATGATGTATAACCACCTCAAACTGTACTGAATTATTATTTGAGGAGTAATTCTCAGTCAGAAAAAAAAAACACTGAACAGTTAATATTACAAGCCCCTAAAAAGTGACAGCTTTGTGATTGCAGTAATTTAGACAAGTCCAAATGTTTGTGGTTTTTTTTGGCATTATATAGGTAAAATATACAACTTTTCTGGAAGACATTTTTTTTGTTTTATTTTTTAAGTTCCCAGATACATGTGCAGGGTATGTAGCTCTGTTACATAGGTAAACGTGTGCCATGGTTGTTTGCTGCACCTATCAACCCATCACCTAGGTATTAAGCCTGGCATGTATTAGTTCCTTTTCCTAATGCTCTCCATGTCCTTCCCCACCTTCCCCCAACAGGCCCCAGTGTGTGTTGTTCTCCTACCTGTGTCCATGTGTTCTCATTGTTCAGTTCCCACTTATAAATGAGAACAAGTGATGTTTAGTCTTCTGTTTCTGCGTTAGTTTGATGAGGATAATCATTTCCAGCTGCATCTCTGTCCCTTCAAAGGACATGATCTCATTCCTTTTTATGGCTGTGTAGTATTCCATGGTGTATATGTGCCACATTTTCTTTATCCAGTCTATCATTGATGGGCATTTGGGTTGATTCCATATCTTTGCTATTGTGAATAGTGCTGCAGTGAGCATATGTGTGCATGTATCTTCATAATAGAATAATTATTATTCCTTTGTGTATATACTCAGTAATGAGATTGCTGGGTCAGATGGTATTTTCAGTTCTAAATCTTTGAGGAATTGCCACACTGTCTTTCACAATGTTTGAACTAATTTACTTTCCCACCAACAGTGTAAAAGCATTCCTAATCCTCCACAACCTTACCAGCATCTGTTGTTTCTTGACTTTTAATAATTGCCATCTGGCCACTGTGAGATGGTATCTCATTGTGGATTTGATTTGCATTTCTCTAATAATCAGTGATGTTGAGCTTTTTTTCATATGTTTGTTTGCCACATATATGTCTTTTTTTGAAAATTGTCTGTTCATGTCATTCACCTACTTTTTAATGGGGTTGTTTGTTTTCTTCTGGTAAATTTGCTTAAGTTCCTTGTAGATTCTGGATATTACACCTTTGTCTGACAGACATTGTAGCAAATAGAGTCAGCTATTTGTCCTACAATATCCAATCCCTCTCCCTTTTTGTGTAGTCAGAGTTTTAGCTGGGACACATGGCCACCTACCAAATGCCATTTCTCAGTCTCCTTTGTAGGTAGGTGTGCCTATATGATCAAATATTTGCAAATGGATATGAACATAAGTAATGTATGCAACTTCTGGTCATGGTTTTTTTTTTTTTTCCTGAGACAGTCTTGCTCTGTCTCCCAGGCTGCAGTGCAATGGTGCAATCTCAGCTCATTGCATTCTCCACCTCCTGGGTTCAAGTGATTCTCCTGACTCAGCCTCCTGAGTAGCTGGGATTACAAATATTACCCAGGTGCCATCATGCCTGGGTAATATTTGTATGTTTAGTAGAGATGGGGTTTCACCATGTTGGCTAGGCTGTCTCGAACTCCAGATCTCAGGTGATCCACCTGCCTCAGCCTCCCAAAGTGCTGGGATTATAGGCATGAACCACCACACCCGGCCCTGGTCATGTCTTTAAAAGGGAGAGATACATCCTTCCCTTCATCTTTTCTTTTGCTGTTACCTGGGATGTAGATGTGATGCTGAACATGTTTTGACATGGGCAACTACTTAGGACAGCAGAACAGCAAGATGACAGAAGCCTGGCTCGCAATATCAAGGAGCTGCTCTTCTAGCCCAGTTTTGCTTAAACCTGGATTGTTACATGAAAATAAACTATTTTGCTTAAACTGTTATTTTGGAGTTTTATTATAGCAAATGAACCTGTATCCTGAAAATGACAGGTTTTTGGTAACCTAAAAGTGGGCACTGGCTGAGTGGCCAGGCAGTGGGTACAATAACATAATTAATACCATCTGGAAGGTTGTACACAGTTATTATATGGTGGAAAAGTATTTGGAAAGCTGTCATCCACAATAACTTGGAAAGCAGACCAAATGCTCATAGGAGCCATAGCTTTAAAAGAAAAGGTTAAAAAAATTCAAGATGTTGGAATGTATTGGATGCTTCTTTACTTCTTTCAGTAAAGTTTCAAAACAGATATGGGTTGAGTCTAGTTGCAAACAAAGATGAAAGAGAATACGATTTTCCTAAGAGAATACTGATCATTGAGCAATTTAGGACCCCAGAAGGTTGAAAGAACTAATTGCTTCTGCAGTACAAATGAAAGTAATGACAAGCAGTGGCTGTGAGGAGTACATGTGGCAGGAAGATAGTTTCAGTTCCTCTTTGCTACCAGCTCCCTCCCTAGCAAGTCCAAATAAAAATAATAATGTTTTAAAATAGATTTTCATAAGTGTTCAATAAGGCATCTTTTACAATTTTTTTATTGGTCCAAACAATTTAAATAAAAGGAATGTTCTAATTATTCAAATAGAGCCTTAAGTAAATTCAGCCAGCCCCAAGATCTTCAAACCAAAATATGTACATTCTTGGGTTACAAGAAGAATTCCCAGGGGAGTGCTTGGACACATATAACTTTAACTTTCATGTTTATTATTTCAGAAAATTGATCTACCTGAGAATTTCCCCATGGTCAAGAGCCATTGTACTTCTTTATTGTTTTCCCTTTCACAATTGTCCTTGTCCCACTTCAAAAGTTCTACTACCTCTCTCCCATCTCCAATCTTATAATACTGTAAATGTATAATACTATGATATTTGTTATGATTTATGGCTAATACATACAATAACCAGATGATTTTTAATGAAACACTTAGACCATTGTGATCATAGGGGGAAAACCCATTTACATAATTTCAATTTATGCACATAGTTTCATTGCACAGAAAAAATAATGGAAGTAATCAATGTGAGGATCTAAGCACAAAAATATATTAATGTACAATTCTGTGAGGGAGTGAAAAGGAAACATGAATTCAAGGCACAAAAGGAACTATTAAAAACTTACTGACATTTAGAAAAATGAATGATGGTAGTGTTAAATCACCATATTATTTACATTCTTTAAGTAATATAACATTTTATTTTTAAAATGTCAATATATACAATACGTTGGAATTCCCTCTTTTGCTACTAGTGGTTAGACTTATGAGGAGAACATTTTTATATTTACATTTAAAAATGTTTGAGGGACTTCATAGCATCTAAATGTTCTTTAATTGTATATTCAAGCAAAAATGTTTTAAGACTACATTTCTATTTCCCATTACAACTAAATTACCCCCAATAAGCCCCTCATACATTTGGAATGATGGACCCTGTTTGCTCCTGAGCGAATAATCTTTTGTTTAGAATTGCTGATGACTCCTGGATAGTTGTATATTGTCTAAGGAGCCAAATGAGATCAGCAGAAGTTTTGTCTGCATGAAGTATAGAGGAGGTTAAGCTTTAGACTTGGGTATAATAGATGGGCCTTTCAGTTTAAGTATAAACAGTAACAGTAGGTTATTTGAGGTGAAGAAACATACATGGAAATGGTAACAATGTTCGTTTTTCTTCTTTTTATGAGGCTTTTTCTTTCAGAAAAGTTGAAAATATAACTTTCTTCAGTCCTTCCATATTTGATACTGTCACTTGGAGATAATCTTGCTGAAACAATGTTATTCTACATGTTTTTCTTGTATCCAAAGCAAATACTAGTTTCTAGACCTTTGTATTTTTCAAATAGGACTGCTAGAGTTCTCAATTATGAACTGCATTCATTCTGCTATAGCTAGAAGGCTTGGCAAGTGTTTTATAACGGAACATTGTATACCTTATTAGGCTTGTTACTTTTTTTTCTTTAACAATGAAGATTTGGAAGAACAAGTCAATGGAATGTTTTATAAACACTTTAGCCTGATTTTCTAATAAGGAAAAAAATTATTAGACCTATATTAGCACACTGATCAATTCTTAAAATATATGAAGATAAGGATTGAGTATCATATTAATACAACTTTAATTTCTCTTTAACAGAAGAAATTTCCTCTTCACTGTAGTTTGTATTAAAGCCAACTATAAAAGAGTAACAAAGCATGTTGTAATTTGTCTTCTAACTGGAATATATTGATTTTCTATGTTTTACCAATTTTTTTCCATTGAAATAAGAGAAATAAGTATTGTATTTACTCTACCTGTGAAGTGGGATATTCAGTAGGGACTGTATCCAACCACATTTCTCTGGGAACTGCTCATTCTACAGCAGGAATATCTCCTTCTCCTAATAGTCTTATTTCTATGAAAAGACCCACTTCCAAAGTACTAAATTGACTGGACCCAGAATTGGAGCTCTTCTCCCCTTCCCAACCTGAGCTAAGCCAATCTGACTCTCTTTCTGGGATTTAGCAGCAAGGCTGAGAGACTGGAATTTGTTCTCTACCTGTGATTGAGGCTTTTGTTTATTATCTTGAAGCTGGGAACATAGCTTGCCTTTGCAAAAGAAAAGATGTTTGGTCCCTAACATTAATGGAACCAGGAGCAAGAGTACAAATGATGGCTGTCACAACTGTGTTTAAATATTTGGAAGGCATAAATTAAGAAAACAAATTACAAAATAAGATTTTTTTTTTTTTTTTTTTTTTTTTGAGATGGAGCCTCACTCACTCTGTTGCCTAGGCTGGAGTGCAGTGGCATGTTCTTGGTTCACTGCAACCTCCACCTCCTGGGTTCAAGTGAGTCTTGTGCTCCAGCCTCCTGACTAGCTGGCACTACAGGCACCTGCTACCACACCTGGCTAATTTTCATAATTTTTGTGGAGGCAAGGTTTTGCCATGTTGGTCAGGCTGGTTTTGAACTCCTGATCTTAGGTGATCAGGAGTTGGCCTTGGCCTTGGCCTCCCAATACACTAGGATTACGGGTGTGAGCCACTGCACCCAGTCCAAAATAAGATCTTTTCTATCTTCTTTATATCTTGACAAATAGATTTCATAACCACCTAGGAGGTGAGATTACAACATTTGAAACTCTGTGACCCCTTGGAATTCTACAATGGAAAGTGACTTTTTGGGGAGAGATGCCATATGGTCTTTTCCTTTTTCCATCAAGTACCACTAAGGGTCACCCATTTAATGTACATGGACACCTCAGGATCCTATCCAACCAACATCCACCATCTCCACATACAGCTGCCCCTTGACTATGCTTTGGGACCAGAGGGTCACATTGATGGAACAGTCTGCTCCTGAGAAGACAGGGCAGGCCCTGGAAATAAACTCAGGTACAATAGGGAAATTCTGGTGCCTCAAGTGCCCATATCATGTTGTAGAAGGGACTGTAGGCTCTGGAAGGGCACAGATAGGGAAGGGAAAGAGTGGGGCCCTCTAAAAGCCCTCTTTCATAGCTCTGCTGTTTTTCTGCTAATTTTTTTAAAGACACCATGGCATTTTTATACAACATTTCTTCCTTTCTCTTAAGCTTGTTTGATGTAGTTTCTATAAGTTGTAAAAAATGAAACCTTACAAAATCAGGATGCCCAACTAGGAGACTTTGAATTTCTGATCCAATTAGAATTTTATTACCTGGATTTATTATTTATGATGCTTTTCGTGTACAAAGTGATTTTCACTTTCAGTTTATAATTCCCACAGTACCCTATGAGGTAAGAATCTCTTCTCCTTTGCAGATGTAGAAATGGAAGTCCAACTAACTTGTTCAACCTGCCAAACAAGACTCCTTGTGGATCTATTTTTCTTTTTTAAGATATTGATATGCTTAAGAAAGTAATCAGTAGGTACTAACAGTAAAGCAAAGTGCGTGTTAATAGGAAGGCATCTCTTCTCACAAAAACTATTAAGAATAAAAATAGACAAAAATATCCTTTTTGAAAAATAGACAAAAGCATCATGTAAATGGTAGCTGGGTGTGGTGGCTCCCAAAGTGCTGGAATTACGGTTTGAGCCCAGGAGTTTAAGAAGAGTCAGGACAACATAATGAAACCCCATCTTTACAAAAAATACTAAATTTAGCCAGGCATAGTCGTGCACACCTGTATTCCTGGCTACTCTGGAAGCTGAGGTGGGAGGATCACCTAAGCCTAGAGAGGTCAAGGCTTCAATGAGCTGTGATTATGCCACTGCATGCCAGCCTAGGTGATAGAGTGAGATCCTGTCTAAAAAAAAATGCAAATTGAAAGAATCAGAGACTTCAGTTGGCAATGTCCTTTCATTTGGTGGCCTGTACTAGGTGCTAAGCCAAAAGTATACTTTCTAAGCGTGGGTGTGCAAGATGTAAACCCAAAAGAACTTTTTCCAGAGTCAGTGGGAATTTGGGATGGGGAGGAGAAGCAGGTGTTAAATCTCTAACAGAGGTATGCAGGTATTCTACAGGTAGCTGGTACTATCTCTGGTTACAAAATGAAAACCAAGCTGTGGAATGTGGGCAGGGCACTCTTCTCTGGTTTTGACAATCTGCCTTGTTTCACTTTTCTGGGCAGATGCACAGAGAATAAGTCTGCTGGTAGTTATTAGTCTTTTTGAGCAACCCAAGGAACGGTGGTTGTTGTTTGCGTGTGTGTGTGTGTGTGTGTGTGTGTGTGTGTGTGTGTCCTTCAAGCTAATATGCTGCAATTATTATGTTGTATTTGTTCATTTTCACACTGCTATAAAGATGCTATCTGAGACTGGGTAATTTATAAACAAAAGAGGTTAAACTCTCTCACTGTTCCACATGGCTGGGGAGGCCTCAAGAAACTTACAATAATGGCACAAGGCTTCATCACAAGGTGAGAGGAGAGAAAGAGACAGCTCAAGGGAAACTGCCACTTTTAAACCATCAGGTCTTGGGAGAACTCATTCACTATCACAAGAAGAGTATGAGGGAAGCCACCCCCATGATCCAGTCACCTCCCACCTGATCCTTCTTCAACACATGGGGATTACAATTCAAATTTGAGATGAGATTTGGGTGGGAACACAGAGCCAAACCATATCATTTTACCCCTGACAACTCCCAAATCTCATGTCCTTTTCACATTTCAAAACCAATCATGCATTCCCAGCAGTCTTCCAAAGTCATAACTCATTTCAGCATTAACATGAAAGTCCAAATCCAGTCTCATCTGAGACAAGGCAAGTCTCTTCTGCCTATTAGCTTGTAAACTCAAATGCAAGTTAGTTACTTCCAAGATACAATGAAGGTACAGGTATTGGGTAAATGTTCCCATTCCAAATAGGAGATATTTGCCAAAACAAGGGGGCCACAGACCCTATGCAAAACCCAGCAGGGGAGTCATTAAATCTCAAAGCTCTGAAATGATTTTCTTTGACTCCATGTCTCGCATCCAGGGCATATTGATGCAAGTGGTGGGCTCCCAGGACCTTGTGCAGCTCCGCCCCTGTGGCTCTGCAGGGTACAGCCCCTGTGGCTGCTTTCAGAGACTGGCATGGAGTGTCAGCAACTTTTCCAAGTACACAGTGCAAGCTGTCAGTGTATCTACTATTCTGGGATCTGGAGGATGGTGGCCCTCTTCTCACAGCTCCACTAGGCAGTGCCCCAGTGGGGACTCTCGATGAGAGCTCCAACCCCATATTTCTCTTCTGCACTGCCTAGCAGAGGTTCTTCAGGAGAGTTCCACCCTTGAAGCAGACTGCCTGAACATCCAGGAGATTTTATACATCCTCTGAAATCTAGGTAGAGGCTCCCAGAACTCACCTCTTGCCTTTTGCACACCGCAGGCCCAACACACTGTGTAACCACAAAGGCATGGGGTATGCACCCTCTGAAACTAAGACCCTAGCTGTACCCTGGCCCCTTTTAGCCATGGATGGAGTTGGCACAGCTGAGATGCGGGGCACTAAGTCCCAAGGCTGCACAGAGCAGTGGGGCACTGGGCCTGACCCATGAAGCTATGTTTCCCTTTCTAGGCCTCCAGGCCTGTGATGGGAAGGGCTGCTGTGAAAGTCTCTAACATAACCTAGAGACATTTTCCCCATTGTCTTAGCTATAAATATTCACCTCCTTGTTACTTATGTAAATTTCTGCAACTGGCTTGAATTCCTCCTCAGAAAATGGGTTTTTCTATTCTATCACATGGACAGGCTTCAAATTCTCCAAACCTTTATGCTCTGCTTCTCTTTTAAACATAAGTTTCAATTTCAAATCATCTCTTTGTGAGTGCATTTAACTGTACACTTTCAGGAAAAAGCAGGTCACATCTCGAATACTTTGTTGTTTAGAAATTTCTTCTGCCAGATACTCTAAAATCGTCTCTCAAGTTTAAAGTTCCACAGTTCTCTAGGGCAGGGGCAAAATGCCTCATCTCTTTGCTAAAGGATAGCAACAGTGACTTTGCTGCAGTTCCCAAGTTCTTCATCTCCATCTGAGACTATTTCAGCCTGCACTTCATTGTCCATATCAACATTTTGGTCAAATCCATTCAATAAATCTCTAGGAAGTTCCAACTTCTTCACAATTTTCTTCTTCTGAGCCCTCCAAACTGTTCCAACCTGTACCCATTACCCAGTTCCAAAGTTGCTTCTAGATTTCTAAATATCTTTATAGTAGTACCCCACTTCTGGTACCAATTATCTTTTAGTCCATTTTCACACTGCTATAAAGAACTATCTGAGACCGGGTAATTTATGAAAAAAAAAGAGGTTTAATTGAGTCACAGTTCCACATGGCTAGGGAGGCCTCAGGAAATTTACAATCATGGCAGAAGGCAAAGGAGAAGCAAGCACCTTCTTCACAAGGTGGCAGGAAAGAGAGGGGTGGGGGAAGTACCACACACTTTTAAACCACCAAATTTCATGAGAACTCATTCACTATCATGAGAACAGCATGGGAGAAACTGCCCCAATGATCCAGTCACCTCCTACCTGGCCCCTCCCTCGACATGTGAGGATTACAATTTGAGATGATATTTGGGTGGGGGCACAGAGCCAAACCACATCAGAAGACCATCTAGGGAGGGTTCTTATGCACAAACACCTGATAACGAGCTATCACAAAAACTGCAAAAATCATGATCTTGCATGAAGGTCATTGTAACTGTACACACACAAAATATTTATGTGAGGACATCTTCCCAGTCACTATCCAATTTTGAACTGGCATCATCCTTGTTATTGATCTTTATAGCCAAGGATAATTATCCCCAAACAATTATGTAAACTTTCTCATTTTTTTAAAAGAAATCTTTGTCTTTTTTTATCCTCTGAATGTGCTCATTAGTTTATTATCCATTGTATTCCCATTGCAATTCCTTTTCCCAAATAAACATCATTTTCTTTTAGAGTCTCCTTCCCTGTTTATGATTTAGATTGACAAGGGTTTGCAAATGCAAATGATAATTTTATCATTTCATTTGCATTTATTAGCTGGTATGTTTGATGAATAGAATGACCTTTCTATTTTTTTGATTACCCTGAAATTCAGTTTATACAAGAAAGGAAGAATAAGTACTTAATTCTTTTTCTTTTACTATTAATTTACAGAATAATGATTTAGTTCCCTAGCAACTTTCCATGCTATTTAATAAGTTTTGTTTGGAGCTCCATCTGCCACACTTTAAAAAAAAATTTTCTCTTCATACTTTAAAAGAAATTATTATTAAGGGAGAGAGATCCAAGATAACTGATTACTAGCAGCTCAGGATTGTAGCTCCCAGTGAAAGCGCAGAGAATGAGAGGATGCCCCACTTTCAGATGAATTTTTGCTGCTCACGGACCCGGAGATTCCCAGTGGAGGAGCCCACAGGTCGCCAGCGTGACTCTTGTGGCCAGTGCAGCAGTTTTACTGGTGCCCCGGCATGGCAGTTCTTGGGGCAGAGTAAAATGGACTGGGTCCCCTTTTGGTGGACGTTTGGAGCTCTGGGAAGGCAAAGTCACCTATTCAGCTGATTGAAAAAGGGACTCAGGAAGGAAGCCAGACCAGCAATTCCTGGACAGAAAAGCACCATCAATCTTAACTTCGCTGTTTTAGCCGGCGCAGTGGGTTGGCTCGGATTCCGGCACTGGGAATCAACTAGTTGGACGTCCACTCAGAGACCTAATTTGAAAGTCAGTAATTACAAAGATGACAGGTGGATAAATTTACAATGATGGGAAGAAACCTAAGGCTGAGAATACCCAAAATCAGAATGCCTCTCCCTCTACAGGGGATCACAGTTCCTCATCAACAAGGGAACAAGGCCTGATGGAGAATGAGTGCATTCCAATAACAGAATTAGGCTTCAGAAGGCAGATAATAAGAAACTTCTGTGAGTTAAAAGAACATGTTCTAGCCCCATGCAAAGAAACTAAGAACCTTGAAAAAGGGTTTGATGAAATCCTAATGAGAATAGACAATTTAGAGAGGAATATAAGTGAAAGAATGGAACTGAAGAATACAATTCGAGAATTCCATGAAGTATGCACAGGTTTTAACAGTCGAATTGATCAAGCAGAAGAAAGGATATCAGAGGTCTAAGACCAATTTAATGAAATGAAACGAGAAGACAAGTTTAGAGAAGAAAGAGTAAAAAGGAATAAGCAAAGTCTCCAAGAAATATGGGACTATGTGAAAAGACCTAATTTACGTTTGATAGGTGTACCTGAATGTCAGGAAGAGAATGAATCCAAGCTGGAAAATATTCTTCAGGATATTATTCAGGAAAACTTTCCTAACCTAGTAAGCAGGACAATACTCAACTCCAGGTAATACAGAGAACACCACAAAGATATTCCTTAAGTAGAGCAACCCCAAGACATATAATCATTAGATTCACCAGGGTTGAAATAAAGGAGAAAATTTAGGGGCTGCTAGAGAGAAAGGTCAGGTTACCCATAAAGGAAGCCTGTCAGACTCACAGCAGATCTCTCAGCTGAAACACTACAAACTAGAAGAGAGTAGGGGTCAATATTCAATATCCTCAAAGAAAAGAATTTTTAACCCAGAATCTCATATCCAGCCAAATTAAGCTTCATAAATGAAGGAAAAATAAAATTTTCACGAACAAGCAAGCACTCAGAGATTTCATCACCACCAGGCCTGCTTTACAAGAGCTTCTGAAAGAAGCACTATACACAGAAAGGAACAACCAGTATCAGTCATCCCAAAAACTTACCAAAAGGTAAAGAGTATCTCCATAATGAAGAATTTATATCAACTAATGGGCAAAATAGCCAGCTAGCATTAAACAACAATATTAAACTCACAAATATCAATATTAATCCTAAATTTAAATGGATTAAATGCCCCAATCAAAGACACAGACAGGCAAATTGAATAGAAAGTCAAAACCCATCTGTACGCTGTATCCAGCTCCATCTCATAAGCAAAGACACACAAAGACTCAAAGATTGGTGGAAGACTTACCAATCAAATGGAGAGCAAAAAAAAAAAAAAAAAACCAACAGAAAAAAACAGGAGTTGTAACTTTCGTCTCTGACAAAATAGACTTTAATAGTAACAAAGACTAAAAGAAACAAAGAAGGACATTACATAATGGTAAAAGGATCAATGCAACAACAGGAGTCAATGATCACAAATATATATGCACCCAATATAGAAACACCCAGATACATAAGACAAGTTCTTAATGACTTATAAAGAGACTTGGACTCCCGCACAATAATAGCACGAGACTTTGACACCACATTGTTAATATTTGTTGGATCAACGAGATAGAAAATTAACAGGGACATCTATGATTTGAACTCAGACCTGGAACAAGTAAATTCAGTGAATATTTATAGAATTCTTCACCCCAGGTCCACAGAACATACATTTTTTTCAGTATCACATTACACCTATTTTGAAAGTGACCACATAATTGAAAGTAAATCACTCTTCAGCATTTGCATATCACAGACTTAAATAAAATATTGGTTGGCTGTTTTTTTTTGTTTTCTTCTCTTATTCCTTCTTGTCTCCGCTGTTAAGCACAATTATTGGCATAAAAGAGGTTTTTAATATCTATTTTTAGATTGCATTCCAGCCTGGGCAATGGAGCAAGACTCCTGTTCTCTCTCCCCCTTTCTCTTTTTCTTTCTTTAACAAAAAAATTATTATTATACTTTAAGTTCTGGGGTACATGTGCAGAAAGTGCTGGTTTGTTACATAGGTATACATGTGCCATGGTGGTTTGCTGCATCCATCACCCATCATCTACATTAGGTATTTCTCCTAATGCTATTCCTTCCCTATCCCCACAACTTCTGCTATCTCTCCCCTCACCCCCCATCCCCATGACAGGCCCCAGTATGTGATGTTCCCCTCCCTGTGTCCAGGTGTTCTCATTGTTCAATACCCACCTATGGTTCAAAACCACCACGCATGCGGTGTTTGGTTTTCTGTTCTTGTGTTAGTTTGCTGAGAGTGATGGTTTCCAGCTTTATTCATGTCCTTGCAAAGGACATGAGCTCATCCTTTTTTAATGGCTGCATATTATTCCATGGTGTATATGTGCCACACTTTTTAAACTGATTAACTCATGATTAATTCTTCTATGTTCATGTGTTTTACTAAATTGCATCTTTATTTTTTTGATGCTTAAATGATCTCATTTTGGGTTAGTGGGAACTTCTTCAAGCATGCTCTGTGTTCCTGAGACATGACCTGATTACCCTTTGATAACGTTTTTTTTTTCTGTCATATCCATATTGTACTTTTCCTACCTCAGATGTGAGACCAACTACTTTTGCAAGGTGTTTTAGTTCCAATGATGTCAAATAATAATAGCCTACAGGCCAAGTTCTAGGATGATATCATCCTAGTACTTCACTTTTTGATGAAGAGAAATAGGAAAAATGTATTTTTACAATTAAAAAGTTATTACATGAATGTGTCACTTAATTTTACATTGTCAATTTTACTATCTATAGAAAGGATGCTTTTGAATTTCTCATCTAGTGATGGCAGGCATTAAAAATTTTACAAAGTAATAATAAAATTGTCAACTGATTTCATTTAAAGCAAAATAAGGTACATACCTCCTGCACTCAGTAATATGAATGCACAAATATCTCTTTATCAAAACACACAAAACAAATTATTTCTGGGAATGGACAAAGACAGTAGTCAGCTATTACGTATATTCCCAACTGAAGCTGATAACTGATGAATATGGTGATTTTTCTTAAACATCAGCTAGTCCTTTTTTTCATTATGTTCAACTGACTTCTTATAAGTTATTGGGGAAGAGTGTTATGATTTTTCATCATAGTTCTTTCATTGTCATAAAGCACATTTTTCAGAATTGAAAAGGCCACCTCCTATACCCTCATCACCTCTTATACCCATTCTGTCCATGGAATTTCAGCGATTGCAAATTCTGCTGTGGATTACAAAGAAGCCACTCTAGCAATATCAGTCAGAGCTGTTTTTACAATCACAATTGGCTCAATTATTCTTATTTATTTATTTTGAGATGAGTCTTGCTCTGTCACCCAGGCTAGAGCACAGTGGTGCAATCTCGGCTCACTGCAACCTCCACCTCTTGGGGCTCAAGTGATTCTCCTGCTTCAGCCTCAGTAGATGGGATTACAGGAGCCCACAACCACACCCGGATATCAGTGATTTTTTTTTTAAACCATATTCATAGAATTCTCAACCAGAGCATCACAGTGGACTTCTGAGAAACTTCGCACATTTTCTTAACTGTTAATTAAATTCCAACACTTGTATTCTTAGCAACATTCATTGTAATAATTATTCATTTCTATTAATTATTTCTATATGAATTTTAAAATTTGCATCAGTTGGAGTTAGTGAATCCCAATCTGGAACGTGCCAAAGCAAAACCCTCAGTTCTTAGGAACCACACATGGCCAAACCTGACGTCCGGCCAGGATGGGCCAGCCTCTCTGTTCTACTAGGTATGAAACAGGAGGAGTTAGCTGCATTTAAAAAGGTTGGTCCTTCTTTCTATTCAGATCTTTAATGGTAGTTTCTGCAGCATTTAGAAATCTGTAATTCTGTCTTTAAAAGACATTATTCTGTGTTACATGTCCCACCAAACTTCAGTGCAGTTACTCCACCTGAAAGTTTTGCCAGACATTCAAGGATGCCTTTCTTTTTATTTTTACTAGTACTAATGTCTAACGCTTTAATTCTGACATGTCCTACAATATAAGTTGCAGATTTCACCAGTGTGTTACTTTGACATTGCCTTCTATGCAGGCTGTGAGGATATCTTCCAGTTTAACAGGGTGTTTTCAGACAGTCTCACCCATGTCCTGTTCCATGCAGGGTTCTTTCCTTTTGGGGAAGCCTATTTTAGCAAGTTCAATATTCCATGGATCTCACTACACTCACTTCGGAATTTTCAATTTCTCTTCTCCACATTCACGGCATATCTGCTAGTCTTGTGTTGCTCTCTGGTGTGAGGTGTTTGGGCCAAATATATTTTAGGTTCTTGTGAAAGACTTGTTACATATGCAACCTGCAGGTTTCCTCACCCGCCCCACCTACAATACATGCCTTGATCTCAACAATTTCGAGAGTCCACAAGATTTTCTTTTTCTTTTTTTCATTTTCATATATTTGGTAGAATTCACTAGTAAAGCTGAGGCTTTCTTTGTGGAAAGATTTATTGAAATGAATTTAATTTCTTTAACGGTTAAAAGATTATCCAGATGTATTATTTCATCTTATGTTAATATTGTTAAGGTGTATTTAAAAACAGAGATTTGTTCATCTCATTTATTCAATTCATTGGCATAAAATTGCTCATAACATTTCTTATTATTTTTTTAATAGTTATAGGATTTGTAGTGATATACCTGCTTTACTTTCTAATATTTATAATTTGTGTCATTTTTTTTGTATTTCTTGATCAGTCTAACTATGAGTTTATCAATTTGTCAGTCTTTACAAATAATTCACTTCAGGCTTTATTAATTTTCTCTATTGTTTTCTATTTCAGTGATCTAATCTCTTTATTATTTTCTTCTTTTACTTTTTTGAGTTTTCTTTTTTGGACTTCTTTTTATGATTTCCTAAGGTGGTTTTATATATACCTTATTTTTTTAACATAAGAATTTAAAGCTGTAAATTTTCCTCTAAGTATTAATTTTGATATATTTTCCTTGATATTCAGCTTAAAATTATACTTTTGAAATGTAATTGTCATTATTTTTTAGATGTTTTCTAATTCCCTTGTTATTTCTCCTTTGACACATAAGTTATTTAAATTTATGCTATTTAATGGCTAAATATTGTAAGTATTTTAAATATTTTATTGTTGCTGATTTATCAAGTAATTTATCAAATGATAAATTACTTTCATTATGATCAGAGGATATCAGATTATGATTTCAATCCTTTATTTTTATTTGATATTTATTAATACTTGTTTTAGAGCCCACAATATGCTCTATCTTAGTCAATATTCCATGTGCACTTGACAAGATTGTGTTTTCTGCTCTTTCTGGATGTAGTATTCTATAAATATCTTCATGTCATGTAGGTTGATACTGTTTTTCAATTCTACATTTTTACTGAGTTCATGTGGTTGTTATATCAATTGCTGAGAGAAGAATGTTAAAATCTCCAATTGTGGCTTTGCTTACATTTCCACTCAATTTTTGTATTATGAATTTTGAAATTCTGTTATTAGGTCCACATACATTTATTAATTATAATGTATTGCTGATAAATTGAGCTTTTAATAATAATGATCTCTATTTCTGGTAATGGTCTTTATCTTGAAGTTTATTTAACAGATATTAAAATGGCCTTCTAATCTTATGCTTACTAGATACATGGCATATCTCTTTCTATCCAATTGCTTTCGTACTGTGTATATATATTTCAACATGTCTTTTGTAGGCAGCACATAGTTGGATGTTGCTTTTTAATCCATTCTAACAATCTTTTTCTTCTTTTATAATCTTCATTTCTATTTCTTCTTGTCTTAAGGAACTTCAGTACAGATGCTTCTTGACTTATGATGGGGTTACCTCTCAATAAACCCATCATAAGTTGAAAATGCATTTAATACACCTGATCTACTGAACGTAATAGCTTTGCCTAGCCTACTTTTAACATGCTCAGAACACTTAATTAGCCTACAGTTAGACAAATATCACCTAACACAAAGCCTGTTTTATGTGTTGAATAGCTCATGTATTTTATTTAATACTGTAATGAAAATGAAAAATAGAATGGTGTGGATACCTGAAATATAGTTTCTATGGAATAAATATTACTTTCACACCATCATAAGGTCAAAAACATTTTAAGTCAAACCATTGCTAGAAGGGGACTATCTGTACTATACTGAATAATAGCAGTGATAGCACTGTTCCTTGTCTTATCCTGGATCCTAAAAAATGTATGTAAGCTTTCACCATTAATTGAAGTGTGTGTTCTAGTTATTGTGTAGATAGTCTTTGTCAAAGTAATGGGTTTCTATTCCCGGTGTTCTTAGCATTTTCTGCATTTGTGTTAAATTTATCAAATGGTTTACACACTTTTAATATTTATTTTTAATTTGTGTAAATTTTAAGGAGTTCAAGTGCAATTTTGTTACATGGACAAATAGTGAAGTGGTGAAATCTGAGCTTTTAGTGCATCCATCACCTGAATAACGTATATAGTACCCATTAAGTAATTTCTCATCATCCACCTCCCTCCCAGCACCCTACACTCTTAAGCCTTTAATATCTATCATTCCACACTTTATGTCCATATGTATACATTATGTAGCTTCTACTTATAACTGAGAATATGTAGTATTTGGCTGTTTCAGAGTTGTTTTACTTAAAATAATGACTTCCAGTTCCATTCATGTTGTTGCAAAAGACATGATTTTATTCTTTTTAAAAAATGGTTGAATAGTATTGCATTGTGTATATACACCATATTTTCTTTTCCCAATCCTCTATTGATGGACATTTAAGTTGATTCCATATCTTTGGTTCTGTATCTTTTAGATGATTATATGGTTTTTGTCCTTAATTCTATTTATGTGATGGATTACATTTATTGATGTGTGTATATTGAACCATTCTTGTATCCCTACTTGATCATAGTGTATTATCTTATTGATTGAGGAAGGGTCTTGGTCTGTCACACAGGCTGGAATGCAGTGGCACAATCTTGGCTCACTGCAACCTCCATCTCCCGGGCTTAAGTGATCTTCCCACCTCCACTTCCCGAGTAGCTGGGACTACAGGCATGAGCACCACACTCAGCTAATTTTTGTATTTTTTGAAGAGATGGTGTTTTACTATGTGGCCCAGGCTGGGCTCAAACTCCTGGACTCAAGTGATTCCCCTGCCTTGGCCTCTCAAAGTGCTGGGATTACAGGTGTGAGCCACCACACTTGACCATATAATCTTTTTGATGTGATGTCAGATTCAGTTTACTAGTATTTTGTTGAGGATTTTTGCCTCTGTGTTTATCAGAGACACTGGTCTTTAGTTTTCCTTCTTTGTTGTGTCTTTGTCTGATTATGGCATCAGGGGTGATACTGGTTTTGTAGAATATGTTAGGATAAATTTCTTCCTTCTTGATTTTTTGAAATAGTTTCAAAAGGATTAGTCTCAGTTCTTCTTTGTACATTTGGTACAATTTGGCTGCGAATCTGGTCCTGGGCTTTTTGTTGCCATTGTTAGAAGATGCTTTATTTCTTTATTTACTTACTTACTTTGAGACAGGGTCTCTGTCTGTTGCCCAGGCTAGAGTGCAATAGCACAATCATGGCTAACTGCAGCCTTGACCTACTGGGCTCAAGCTATCCTCCTTCCTCAGCCCCCCAAGTAGCTCAGACTATAGGCACATGTCACCATGCCTGGTTAATTTTTGCATTTTTTGTAGAGATGGGGTTTCACCATGCTGCCCAGTCTGGTGTTGAATATCTGAGTTCAAACAATCTGCCCACTGTGGCCTCCCAAAGCTCTGGGATTATAGGTGTAAGCCACTGTATCTGGTCAGGAGACTTTTTAAGATTGCGGATTCAATCTCACTACTCATTATTGGTCTGTTTGCTCCAAGTTTTCTAGTTTATGAGCCTTTAGTTGTTCATAATAGTCTCTGATGATCTTTTGTATTTCTGTGGTATCAATCATAATGTCTCCTTTTCCATTTCTGATTGTTTTTATTTGAATCTTCTCTCTTGTTGCTTAGTTTATCAATTTTGCTTCTCTTTTCAAAAACCAACTTTCTGTTTTGTTGATCCTTTTTTTTGTTTTTGGGTCTCTATTTGATTAAATTTTGCTGTGATTTTTGTTTTTTCTTCTGGTAGCTATCTATGGGTTTGGCTTGTTCTTACTGCTCTACTTCCTTGAGGTGAGACATTAGGTTCTTAATTTATCTTTCTATTTTTTTGATGTAGGCATTTAATGCTATAAAATTTTTTCTTAGCACTGCTTTTACTGTATCCCAGAGGTTTTGGTATGTTGTGTTTCTATTTCCATTCATTTCAACAAATTTTTAAACTTCTGTTTTAATTTCTTTATTGATGCAGTAAGTGTTTAGGAGCATGTTGTTTAATTTCCATGTTTTTGCATAGTTTCTGAGGTTCTCCTTAGTATTGATTTTTTAGGTTTATTCCACCTTAGTCACTGAGGTTTGCTTCCAGTCAGTGAAGCTTCCCTAGGCTATAAAACTCACTGCTCAGTCAAAACTGTGTTGACTGAGCAACTTTCCTCCTGCTTCCTTCCTATGAAGGACAGGAGCCTGGTTCCAGTGCCAGCAGCTGGTGCACACACTACAGTTATTTCTCGGTTCTGGCTCAGGGAGCCCCTAATCTGCTAAAGTCCCAGATCTCCAACCCCCAGCTCAAGTCTCTCTAATGCCAAGATGGCTACCATTGCTGCAAGCTTGCAGGATCCTGCACAGCTTGTTAGGAGCTAAGATCAAGAATGGCATCCTTCTATTAGTGTCTAGGTCTGGGAAAATGTGTGGGACACTTCCTGGAGACATTCCTTCCTTCGCACAGTCTCCTAGCTGCTCCTAAGTTAGATTCAGGGCTTGGGAGGGTCAAGGTGCTCTCCTGTGACCTGGATTGCACAATTCATCAGTGAAAAGTTGGATCATGGAGAGACAGTCACTCAGCCTGTCCTGTATTGGGGATTCACTTATGGTTTTCAGCTGGACCTGGCCATCTAGGCTGTCTACCTATCTTCTCTTTTCCAGTATCTGAAGCTTTCTTTCACTTTTCTGTTGAATTTTCATGTATTTCTTGGATAAAATTTCAAAGTGTGAATCTCTATACACTATTTTGTGTCTTTCTTCACTTTTCTGTTGAACTCTCATGTTCTTTCTGGGATAAAACTTTAAAGCATGAATCTCTATGCACTATTTTGCTTCTTCCAAGTGGGTGAAGTGTGCTGGAGAAGGCTCTAGTCTGCCATCTTGGAAAAGAAGACAAAAAAAACAGAAAACAAAAAACCTCTTTTAAAAGGTCTACTAATTTTGAAAAAATAATCTACTAAAATTATCATTTTTTTCAGCATTTTTTTTCCAGCCTGCCTGCTCTTTTTTTTTATTGCATTTTAGGTTTTGGGGTACATGTGATGAACATGCAAGATTGTTGCATAGGTACACACATGGAAGGGTGATTTGCTGCCTTCCTCCCCATCACCTGTATCTGGCATTTCACCCCATGCTATCTCTCCCCACCTCCCCACCCTCTGCTGTCCCTCCCCTATCTCCCCGCAACAGACCCAATGTGTGATGCTACCCTTCCTGCGTCGATGTGTTCTCATTGTTCAGCACCCACCGATGAGTGAGAACATGTGGTGTTTGATTTTCTGTTCTTGTGTCAGTTTGCTGAGAATGATGGTTTCCAGGTTCATTCATGTCCCTACAAAGGACATGAACTCATTGTTTTTGATAGCTGCATAATATTCCATGGTATATATGTGCCACATTTTCCCTGTCCAGTCTATCATCGATGGGCATTTGGGTTGGTTCCAGGTGTTTGCTATTGTAAACAGTGCTGCAATGAACATTCGTGTGCATGTGTCCTTGCTCTTACAGTTTTTCATCCTAACTCTTGCTGAGCTCCTGTGCTACTTGGATGTTATTTTCCCATTGGTTCTAGGCTGGCTTTGTTTCAATTTTGCAAACACATGAGCAATGACATTATAGGGTAGTGTTGTGGAAATAAGTGGGCATTAATACCAAGTTCTTTGCCAGCCTTCCCGTTATTGCCTCTCAGTCTTCTTCTACATTAGGTTTCCATTTTACCCTCAATATCTTTCCCCCAGTTATACCAGGTCCTGACCTCAGCTTCTCTCCCTAAGAGCTTCTCATACTTTTGGTGCAAAGTTCTGGGATTCTGTAACTTCTATGTAATTTCTGTAACATTTTCAGAGTTTAGTTTTGGGAGGTGGGGGTGGCTTTGCTAATTTGCCATCTTTTCTGGAAAAAAAGTAGATTATTTATAAAATAGAAAATCTTGTAGTATAATTAAGATTTTTTGATAGTTACCAGTGCTGGCTCTCAATTTTTTTTTTTTTGGCTTTTATTCTGAATACATGGTAGGATCGTATTTCCTTACACTTTAGCTGAAATTCAGTGTAGCTGTATGACTTGCTTTGTGCAATAAATAGTGAGCAGAAGCCTATGTGTCACCTCTTCTGGAAGCCCATACAGCTCATGCATAATTTGCCATTCTCTTTTACTGTCTGCCATGGTGATTAAGCATGCTCTAACTGAAGGATTGGCAAACTTCTGCAAAGGACCAGAAAATAAATATTTTAGGCTTTGTATGCCCTATGGTCTCAGTGTCAACTACTCAACTCTGCCATTGCAGTGCAAAAATAGCCATAGGCAATACATTAATAAATAAGCATGGCCATGTTGTAATAACATTTCATTTATAGACACTGAAATTTGAATTTCATATAATTTTCACATGCCACAAAATATCATTTAAAAGAATGGTTTTAGCTCCTGTGTTATACAAAATTAGGCAGCAGGCTATATTTGGTCCACAGGCTGTAGTGTGTCAGCCCCTTTGTAGATAGACAGTACTTGAAAACCCTCATTCCGAGAGAGGATAACATAGAACAAAGCCCCCACTCACCCACAGAGAATATCTGATTTGTGAAAAAAAAAAAAGGAAACTTGTTATTTAAGTCACTAATTTAAAAAAATTACAGCATAACCTAGGCCAATCTAAGATACTAATTTTGTTTTTAATGATAATGCAGAAATGAATAACTAGAAGACAGAGGTTAAGGGAAAGGGAAAAGGAAAGGGATGCTGAGAAAAAACTGAGGGGAGTTTGAACTGAAAGTTAAAGAACTCATTACAATTTTGACAGATCATTCTTTCTTTGCATCTGAGCTCCATATCTGTAAATCCTAATCATCTGCCAATTTATACCTTTAATACTGTTATCTTTTACTTTTTCTGGGATGCTGAAATGTTGACCACTTCAAATAATTAAAAAAAAACAAAGTCATGGAAGTTATTTTAAAGGAGATCTGAAAACTGCATCGGAAAGTCAGGAAGGCCAAAATAAGGAGCTCTGTTAAGAGACATTCCATCAACAAAAATATCTCTTCTCTTCTCTGCCATGGCAACTCCAAAATAGTAAAGAATATGTAATATGTAGTATCCTTATTTAAACCAGGATGCTAAGAATCATGCAGGCAACAAATGTCTATTTTGGTGGCAAGAAGGAGCATATTCTGCAAAGAAATTGTTCTGATTCTTTAGCTTTCGTTGAGCTTTCCCAAGTGTGAGTGACAGAGTTCCAGACACAGTCAGTGTATCCACTTTCCAACTTATAATTGTATACTCACCTTGTGTATCTTTCTAATCATTGGAATCCTGATTCTAGCATAGTTGGTGTGTGTTAAATAATCTTTTTCTTTGGACATGCCAGAGCAGGACAGAGAAAAAGATATTTGTGGTAATACAGGTTGCACTTGTCAGAGCCTCCTGCCCTAGAAATGTCGGTTGGGAAACAGTCCTTATTTGATCATTTTTGGGGAAGGAAATGAAAATAAGTTGTGTGCAGAGGCTCTAACTCCCTCAGGGCAGCTGAGTGGGAGAGAGAGAGTCTCTTTGGAAAATCCACAGTTTATTCTTCCAAAACAATGTAGCCTCTAAGAAGTCAGAAATATTTGGAGAAAGTACAGAAATGAAAAGCATTATTGTGTGAAGTTCAAACTCTCCAAAAAAAAAAGGTGTTTTATAAAAAGTTCAGACTTTACTTTTTGCCTTGGAAATCCTCTGCACTACAATGATATGATTTGTTTAAAATGTTGCACTTAAATATTTAAATGTAGCAGGCCCTATGTGTTTGATTTCTTTGTTTAACTGATGCATAGTTTCCCAACTATGTAGTGACTCGTGTAAAGTGTGAGGCTGTTCTATATTTATGTGGTTCAGCTTTCCAGAATATTTGGATACTGGCCTTAAATATGTACAGTATTGTTCCCTTGTAGCAGTTTTGTCAATGCCAAATATATTAGTATCATATTCCCAAAGTCCACTCTTCTAACAGATGGCTAAGAAGGAGAATAGTAAATTAAATTTATTAAGTCATTTATGAAAAATCTAGAGGCTTCTGATAACTACAAAGCAAAGTTCTATTCACTATGTGGAAAGTCGGATACCTGGTGAATCTTTTATCTATTTGTATTTTAAACAACTATGCCTTCAGTATATGGATTTTGTGTGCAATATCAGTATGTAATCTGAAGGAATTATAGTAATTTAATAGCATGAAACACAGAGTGGGCAATAAGAATTTTAAAAATAGTGATTTAGCTGACTTTCTATCAGAAGCATTGAGAAAAAATTTCTGAAGGAGCAAATAGTGAAATGTTACTCTCCAGTGAATGGTTTTACACAGAAATGAATCTGTTGTCTAACAAAGCTTTGGTTATACTGGTGCCCTGTGGCACCAATACATTATTATAAAGTGAAGAGAGGTGAATGTGGGTGCCATGGTCTGGTCCTGACCTCACCAAATACATAGAATCTCTTTCTGAGGCATATCTTCATTGGAGTGAGGTCAGCAACAAGAATTTGGCTTTGAAGAAATCATGAATTGACAAGGAAGCAGAGAATCTGAAAGGATACATTTTCTATCAATGAACCAGTAATAATCACCAGGAAGACTGTACACATTTTAGAATAAGTAGTTTCCACTAGAAATTGGAGCTCAGGACAAAAATGAATGAAAGAATATAAAATTAGCTTGAGAAACAAAATATGTCTAAGGAGAGTTAATATTATAAAGTGCTTACTGGATTCTGTAACATACAATGTTCAAAGTAAACATGATTTTAAATGATACAGATGTTCCCAAGATTTAAGGCATTCTGTGGTTCTAAGAGTTCTTAGGAGGCTGCACAGACTCTTATAGTTTAGGCAACATGATATAATGTTTCTGTGTATTCTATAGGAAATCATTAATTTAAACAATTCTGTACAGCTTCCTAAAATATTTTATCAACCCTAGAGAACTGTTTTTTAAAAGACTATTTTTTTTGTGGTTATTGCTCTTAGTCTAATTTTAGGAAAGACAAGTATTATAGGCTAAATTGTGTCCCTTCCAAATTCATATGTTGAAGCTGTAAGCCCCAGTACCTTAGAATTTGACTATATCTGGAGATAAGGCCTTTAAAGAGGTGTTTGAGTTAAAATGAGGCTTCTGGGGCAGGTCCTAATTCAATCTGACTGGTGTCCTAATAATAAGAGGAAATTTTGAATACAAGGAAACTAGAAATGTGTGTGTGCAGAGAAAAAAAAACATGTGAGGAGATGGAAGAAGACAACCATCTGCAAGCCAAGGAGAGAGGCCTCAGAAGGAACCAAACCTGCCGACACCTTAATCTTGGACTACTTGGCTCCAGACCGCTAAGAAAATAAATTGTTTAAACCACCCAGCCTGTAGTAATTTATTATGGAAGCTTTACCAAACTAAGACAAGACAGAATAATGCTTTACCTTTTCCCAGAACCAGGAGATCTCTATTGGGAAGAAAATGAACTGTCATAGGGGAAATCAATGCATTTTTAGTTAGGCTCTTTGCTTTGTTTTACTTGGTTATAAATCCCAGTGTAGTTTTCATTGAGAATGTTAGGATGAAGAGGTCAGGAAGCCAGATTTTCAGGCCACTGATAAAGAAAAAACATTAAGTGCTTTACCACAATTCTAAGAGAAACCAATCAGTACTTTTGATCTTAAATATGTGAGTCTTTCCGATAATGTGGTATTGAAAAATGTCTACCTATCCTATACCAGTTTTAATATTAAGAATCCTGGCGAAAAAATAGGAAGAAACTGGCTTTTATTTAACTGCAAAACATTAAAAATATTTGTATATTTTGGCATCATGGAGGAGTAGCCATTATTTGCATTTTAAAGGTATAGAAAGGAAAATATACAGATGTTAAAGTTTTCTTTGGTTACATAGGTCAAAACCTTTAGTAAGATGAAGACTTTTTCTTATTTTAAGATTTATTTTTGGGG